>NC_138297.1:28632500-29855000 GCF_965601325.2 Salmo salar | reverse complement strand
GAGGGGCAGAATGACTCTGCATTTTCATTGTTTCTCTTTTCTGTCTACTCTTCCCCCTCCCACTTCTCTTACAACAAGCGTTCCTTTCATCGACAACACAGCCAGTGTCCAGGGATAGAACAGAATAGTTTTTATTTAATAATTTTTTACTTGTACCCCTTTTTCCTGATATCCAATTGGTAGTTACAGTCTTGTCCCATCGCTGCAACTCCCCTACATGACTCGGGAGAGGCGAGAGCAATGCGTCCTCCAAAACCCGACCCTGCCAAGCCGCACTGCTTCTTGACACACTGCTCGCTTAATCCGGAAGCCAGTCGCACTAATGTGTCGGAGGAAACACCGTCCAGCTGGTGACCGAGGTCAGCTTGCAGGGACCCGGCCCACCACAAGGAGTCGCTAGAGTGCGGTGGGACAACGAAATCCCGACCGGCCAAACCCTCCCCTAACCCAGACGATGCTGGGCCAATTGTGCGCCGTCTCATGGGTCTCCCAGTCATGGCCAGCTGTGACACAGCCTGGAATCAAACCCAGGTCTGTAGTGACGCCTCAAGCACTGCAATGCAGTGCCTTACCCCGCTGCGCCACTCGGGAGGCCCTAATAAGAATCTTGAAATAGCACAACAGAGCATGACAAATTAATGAGTGTATGTTGCAGCACCGCAGAGGTTTTGATTTCTGTACAGGCTATTGTTAAAAAAGAGGATAGTCTGGAACAGTGCTGAAGTTGTCTGTCAACTGTAAAAATGTAGAGCAACAGAACCAGTTACAACTGAAGTATCTGATCATCAATGAATTCGAGAAAAATACATTTGTTTTTTTAACACATTAGCCGTATAACATCAGGTAGGCATATGCACTTGTAACTATTTTTAATTCCTGGAAACTATCATTTTCTAATTTATTCTATTTTATTCGATGATATTGTTGTTAGAAAATAGATTTGCGTGTAGGGCATGGAAATATAAGCGCATCTCCTAGGCTAAATGAACAAACTAGGCATGCATAGCTCACCACATGATCTTCAAACCAAAGACTGGACAAACTCGTGTTTCTAAAACGGAATTCTAAGGCACTGTAGAATGACTGTATAGCCTAATAAGGAAGTTTTTGTTTCATTATTATTTAAGTTTCATTTTATACAGCCTAAATGCAAAGTGTATCGGCATGTTGTTGAAGTGCTGGTGTTGATGTGTTGTTGAAAAGTTGAGCGCTCCTGCCTGCCAATAGTGTGTCACAAATGCTTCACAATTAATTTCTTAAATGGCAGGGTATAGCCTGTTCCTGACTGATTTAGAGTTAGTATGTTGTTGAAATGTTGTGCATTTTTTGTCTCCTCGGCTATAGAAGGTTGTAGCGCAGCCTTTGAATGTTATAGCGTCAAACCAAAGATATCCCATACCCATTGGAGTCACGTCTTTCCCCTGCATTTTACAGCTTGTTTCTAGCATTGCAGCCTAAAGCATCGCTATAGATCACTTTATATAATCTTCACCTAACAAGTGGTAGGCCTATGCTTTTACCCATTTTCTTTAACAAAATAAACAATACCCTCACACACCCCCTCAATTCAGAAAACAGTGAGCTGACATTCCCTTTTTATCTACAGTATGTGGGGTATAGAGAGGAGGTAGTCATTCAAAAATCATGTTAAACACTATTATTGCACACAGAGTGAGTCCATGCAACTTATTATGTGACTTGTTAAGCAGATTTTTACTCCTGAACTTATTTAGGCTTGCCATAACAAAGGGGTTGAATACTTATTGACTCAAGACATTTCAGCATTTCATTTTTAATTAATTTGTAAAAATTTCTAAAAACATTCCACTTTGACATTATGGGGTATTGTGTCTAGATTGATGAGGAAAACCCCCAATTTAATACATTTTAAATAAGGCTATAACTTACCAAAATGTGGAAAAAGTCAAGGGGTCAGGAATACTTTCCGAAGGTACTGTATCTATTGTAGGCTAGCCTATATTATTTTAGCCATGCTTTGGAGGTGTATAAAACCCCCTCCATGATGTAGGCTACATGTGTCCATGCCCATCATGAAACGAGAGATGAGAACCTCGGTGAATACTGGTAAACCTCGTATTTAGAAGTTATTTTCCTGTAACAATTGCTTGTTTCCAGTATCACATTTTTAAAACCCAAATGCCGCTTTAGGCTACCCGTATCCTAGGCCTACTATAATGAAGGCTGGTTCAACAGCAATGTGTTATCTTTTTTTTCTTGCCTATTTTATGATGTTATACAATTTTACATATACATTTATTGTTGTTGTTGAAAAAAACTAACAGATTGCTTGTTTTTCATAGAATTTTATTAAAACTAAACTTAGAATGATTCACACTATCCTGGTTTTATGGTGAGAACGTCCTTGGTGCGTATGCAGTGTCACTTCTAGAGAAATGTGAATGTGGTGGTTCTAATATGTACAGTATATAAAACATTGAATTTGGGAGCAGTATAACTGTGAGTGGACATTCTCCCGTTCTCTTTATATTAGATATTATTCCAGCTATTGTGAAAAGTTTGGATGTCCGTAAAACCCTGCATAGTCTATGTTGTTTTAATATTATATGCACATAGGGAGCAATTATGGTGCCTGTAACTGTATTTAGACATAGCCTAGTTGTTGTTTTGTTTAGAAATTGATTCGAATGATCTCTTTTTAGGCCTGAATTTGATCTTGCTTATTGACAATGTTTGGCATGTCCATGCTCAGCCATAATGACATTTACAGTAGGCCTAGCCCCAATATCAGTGTGAATGCTTTGTATATATTTCCACATTAAAGCTATGCAATTAATTAGACCAATTTTAGGTTTGTTAATCGATTACAAATTACATGACCCTCCCCTGGACTAAATAAAAAAATAGTAAACCCTCCCCCTGACTGAAAACATTGACCCTCCACCATTTTCCTCTGGGTAACAATTGTGCACATTTTGACCACTCCCTTATTGCAATTGGTTATTCCCCATCATTTACAACAATAGCTACAGTTGAAGTCGGAAGTTCACATACACCTTAGCCAAATACATTTAAACTCAGTTTTTCACAATTCCTGACAGTTAATCCTAGTAAGAATTCCCTGTCTTAGGTCAGTTAGGATCACCACTTTATTTTATGAATGTGAAATGTCAGAATAATAGTAGAGAGAATTATTTATTTCAGCTTTTATTTCTTTCATCACATTCCCAGTGGGTCAGAAGTTTACATACACTCAATTAGTATTTGGTAGCATTGTCTTTAAATTGTTTAACTTGGGTAAAACGTTTCGAGTAGCCTTCCACAAGCTTCCCACAATAAGTTGGGTGAATTTTGTCCCATTCCTCCTGACAGAGCTGGTGTAACTGAGTCAGGTTTGTAGGCTCGCACACGCTTTTTCAGTTCTGCCCACAAATTTTCTAAAGAATTGAGGTCAGGGCTTTGTGATGGCCACTCCAATAACTTGACTTTGTTGTCCTTAAGCCATTTTCCCACAACTTTGGAAGTATGCTTGGGGTCATTGTCCATTTGGAAGACCCATTTGCGACCAAGCCTTAACTTCCTGACTGATGTCTTGAGATGTTGCTTCAATATATCCACATAATTTTCCTGCCTCATGATGCCATCTATTTTTTGTGAAGTGCACCAGTCCCTCTTGCAGCAAAGTAACGCCACAACATGATGCTGCCACCCCTGTGCTTCACGGTTGGGATGGTGCTCTTCGGCTTGCAAGTGTTGGCTCCACTTTTCTGGGCTCCGTTATTTACTTAACAAATAAGGAATACTTAAAATGTGCATAAATAAAATTAAGATATTTTAATTAGAATACAGCCGTAGACAGAAGTCAAAGATCAACATACAACTGATGTCTCTCCTGAGTTCTGCCCCGAACAAAAGAAAGACAGCATCTTATATCCCCGGGATCACACCTTATCCTATATCAAACCCTGCATGAAGAAGAAGTTGTTCTTAACACAAGGTTTCTGAGAACCTGTCTCAGCAGTATGCAAATCTGCCCTTGTTTCAGAGAAAAACAGACGCTGTCTTTCTGTGTCTCGCTATCACCCTCAGTCCCTTTTCTCACCTTTTCTCACAGACGCGGGGCTGTGGGTTTTGGCAGAGACACAGACAGAGGCCTCAATATTCAGCTATACAGTGAGCATAAGTACAATGGCATGTAAGCAAATTAATAACAACATAATCAATGGTGGGGGTCTTTAGAAGACTTTAACTTTAACTTTAACCCAACACAAGCCTCCCCCTTTTTCCTCCATACATAACAAGTTCATTATGGCCAAACAGTTCTATTTTTGTTTCATCAGACCAGAGGACATTTCTTCAAAAAGTTCGATCTTTGTCCCCATGTGTAGTTGCAAACCGTAGTCTGGCTTTTTTATGGCGGTTTGGAGCAGTGGCTTCTTCCTTGCTGAGCGGCCTTTAAGAATATGTGGATATAGGACTCGTTTTACTGTGGATATAGATACTTTTCCTCCAGGATCTTCACAAGGTCCTTTGCTGTTGTTCTGGGATTGATTTGCACCAAAATACGTTCATCTCTAGGACACAGAACACGTCTCCTTCCTGAGCGGTATGACGGCTGCGTGGTCCCATGGCGTTTATACTTGCATACTATTGTTTGTACAGATGAACATGGTACCTTCAGGCGTTTGGAAATTGCTCCCAAGGATGAACCAGACTTGTGGAGGATTACATTATATTTTCTCAGGTCTTGGCTGATTTTTTGGGATTTTCCCATGATGTCAAGCAAAGAGGCAATGAGTTTGAAGGTAGGCCTTGAAATACATCCACAGGTACACCTCCAATTGACTCAAATGATGTCAATTAGCCTATCAGAAGCTTCTAAAGCCATGACATCATGTTCTGGAATTTTCCAAGCTGTTTAAAGGCGCAGTCAACTTAGTGTATGTAAACTTCTGACCCACTGGAATTGTGAAACAGTGAATTATAAATGAAATAATCTGTCTGTAAACAATTGTCGGAAAAATTACTTGTGTCATGCACAAAGTAGATGGCCTAACCGACTCTTAGTTTGTTAAGAAGAAATTTGTGGAGTGATTGAAAACCGAGTTTTAATGACTCCAACCTAAGTGTATGTAAACTTCCGACTTCAACTGTATGTTTTGGGTCGACATTTAGAAAGTTCACATAGAAAAATAGATGCAACAATTCTATTTAACCATCTTGTGTCGATGAAAACAGCTGGAAATAATGATGTCACATCTATAAAAATAAACAGAATCAGCAAAAACCTAGTGTCGAATAAAATGTTTGTGGTTGAAGTGTTTCGATTACCCATTCAGACTAACTGCTCATTAATAAATTGGCAACAGCCTGTATACCCTCCCACCTGTCTGTTTCATGTCACAGGTAGCCCACGAAAGCCAGCATGGATAGAATGCAATAATTGACTAATATTTGCCATATTCTAATACTTCTCATGTGCCAACATATCGCCAAGGTCCGTGCCATGGTGAAACTTGCACTCCTGAAGGTCTGAAATAATTGGATGGTGAAACTTGCCAGCCAACCAGAAAAGGCGAAGCAATTCAGGCATTCTTGAAAGTCAGGAAACATTCTTTCCTGCAAAAAACCCCCCCAAACAATTATAGTTGAAAAAATGGTAATTTTCAAGACAGTCATTTAGAATGAAATGTGGAGCTTTATAGTTAGGCGGTGACATAACGTGCCCCACGTATCTTCAAAATGATTTGGCAATCATCATTTTTCAAAAAACACTTGTCATCATCATTTGTTGCAGTAAGAAATAAATCCACCCCTGTCGAACGGATAAAAATGTTGGCGATCTTTAGGAAATGTATCCTATATCTGCGGTTCCATTACACATGTCGCAATTTTGCGACATTGCTTTTGTCGAATAAACCTGGGTCAATGGAAACCTGCCTAATGTCACTGAGCGTCATCAATATCTTTCCTTTGCCGTACCTCAAACTGTCATGATGACCTGCTGAGATGAACTTTTATGAGTTGATTTCACTCCTGGCTCAGAGTTTGTCTGGGCAGTGTCTTAACATCATCCTTAAACTTACTCTGAGCTGGGATTTGTTTTCTTAAAACAGATTATATCAGCATTCCTAAGACGTTTTCTGAGATGCTTTGTGGATACGGGCCCTGGTCTAACGTCACTGTCTCAAATGGAACCCTATTCCCTATGTAGGGTACTTCTTTTGACCTGGGGCTCGCAAGGCTTTGGTAAAAAAATATTTCACTTCATAGGAAATAGGGTGCTATTTGGGAGACAACCCAGGTCTAAGGTCTGAGTGTGACACTAATTAGTATCCATTACCAGCAGCTCGTTAATGATGCCCCTCCCCCGGGGTAGTCAATTTTCTTCTACTACTTCTATGAGTTGGTAAACAAACTGAAAGAGTGCATACTGCCACCTGTAATCTGTTTTTTGAACAGGTATAAAGCCAAGGTTGGCGATTTACTGCCACCTGCACTTATGGAATTATGGGATCCTTCCTTAACCCATAGGAAGTCGCACCCAGTTGACTACTTCAAAATGGTGAAAGTCCTCAGTGGAGCTGCCAATGCTAAAACTGGCTTTTGGGCACGTCAGTTCTCTATACATCTCTATGGGTTTACCTCATTAATTTAGATGGGGTTCACGTTAGGGACAGAAGGCAGAAACTGAGGTTTTGTTTGAAACTGCTAGTGAGTCGGGTGAAGCTAATAGCACAGAAAGTGAGAATGAGTCGGTTATAGTGACGAAGAAAAAGGGAAACAACAGAATTAAAGCTATGTTGGAAAATAGGAAAGCACTAGACTCGTTTTTAGTCGAAGTCAGGGTTTTGGATCAATGCCACTTAGGAAATCTGTTTAACGTCTCCCAGAAAATCTGGAATGTGTTGGAGGAAAGTGTGGAGTCGGTGAGAGTCACAAGAAGTGGTCTTATTTGGATTTTTTTGTGCGTCTGCGGAGCAGAAGAAGCGTGTTTTAAGACAAAAAGATATCGGAGTGAAATGTTTCCTGCATGGATTTTCGTAGCAGGGCGCCTATCAAGGTTCTTATTTCTGGGGTGGCGCAAGAAATAAAGGCAAAGGCTATAACTGAAGACATTGATGGAGTGGTTGGTGCTTATTATCTGTGCATAGTCACTTTAACTCTACCTACATGTACATATTACCTCAATTACCTCGACTAACCTGTGCCCCCGCACATTGACTCTGTACCGGTACCCCCTGTATATAGCCTCGCTATTGTAATTTTACTTCTGCTCTTTAATTATTTAAATTTTTTTCACTTAACACTTATTTTTCTTAAAACTGCATTGTTGGTTAAGGGTTTGTAATAAGCATGTCACTGTAAGGTCTACACCTGTTGTATTTGGCACATGTGACAAATAACATTTGATTTGATTGGCACGTCGACTGACTTGTATGGTGGACGGCGAACATGAGCCTGAATTCTTGGAGTGCCCTGTTAGTGTGAGGGAGAATAAGGTGGCAAGGGTAAGTAGTGTCCAGCGTGTCTCCTATCTGGAGGCGGTGAGAAGATTGAAAGGAACGAGTGGTGGGGACGAAAGGGGAAGGGGGATACCTAGTCAGTTGTACAACTGAATGCCTTGAACTGAAATATGTCTTCCGCATTTAACCCTCTGAATCAGAGAGGTGCGGGGGGTTTCCTTAATCGACATCCACGTCTAAGCAATGGTAGTGGAGCCGCCACGACCAGTGAAGGTTTCTCATCAACCGAGAGATAGTGAAATGCTACATGTTAAAAAGGTGGACTTTGTATTATTATTGTAATGGTCATAAACTGTACAGCACAAGCGGAGAACAAGTCTAAGAAAATTGGAATCATTGTGAATGCTGCTGAACGTTTTTTGGGTCTTCGTGATTTCACAGCCGAGGCCGTGCAAGAAATCCTGTCGCTGAATGTACCCCCATCACAGGCCACTAAGACTGTGTAGGGATGTATTTTGGAGTGGACTCCGATTGAAGTGTGATGGGTTTTCTTAGTTGACGTGTTTTATTTTGTATGATGTCATTTTTCCCCTTTCCTGAAATGTTTTCATTTTTTCCCGATATTGCCCCATTAACATTGGATGCCAAACGCCGTTAAACCCCATCAAAGAAGAAAAAGATTAATTTAGATGCCAAAAAGGCTGCCGTGTTTCGTGTTGGTGGAGGGAGAAGATACAAAATAGCTGCAGTTTCAGTTTGGCACAGGCAGAGGGAGAAGATCCAAAATGGCTGCAGTTTCAGTGAGGTGCAGAGAAAAAACTTAATGGTGGGTTGCAAAACTAGAACCAGTTAAATGGATGTTCTGTTTCTTTGTGATTTGTTTTATTGACTTTGTAACAATATACAAAAACAAATGACAATACAAATGCATGTTACAGTATCTTTTGAGTGTGAAATGGCTGCTTTGAGTTCATTCGAGGTTGACTAGAATAGAGGAAAGTATTGACATTTGAGGAACTGAAGTGACTGGCTGATTGGACAAAGATATTTTCCACAGAAAGTGGCCTCTGAACTTCTCTTTGGTTAAAGAACCCTCTGCCTCAAATCTGGCTCTTTAGTGTGTGTGTGTGTGTGTGTGTGTGTGTGTGTGTGTGTGTGTGTGTGTGTGTGTGTGTGTGTGTGTGTGTGTGTGTGTGTGTGTGTGTGTGTCTTTAGTGGGTTTGACATAGTTACATTGACTGAGGCAAATGTATTTCATTCAAGGACGACACACACACACACACCTCCACCAATCATCAACACCAACTGTTCAATTGGAGCCTTGATTTTTTTCATTCTGTCAGGTTCTGCAGTTACCAAGCAACATGTTGTCCCCGAGTCCCAACTGTCAAAGAATCTTTCCATTTTACAGTTACTTTGTTCCAAATGGCAACCTATTCCCTATGGGCCCTGGTCAAACGTAGTGTACACTAGAGTTCCATTTAGGATGCAAACAGTGACTAACACTTCATCCTGAAATATGCAATATAATGTAAATATGTGTCAGACCTGGGTACAAATACTTTTTGAACTCTTTCAAATACTTTGAGCGTTTTGGTTTAGTCTGCCTGGAGTGCCAGATGAGCAGGATTTTCAGTTCGAGGGCTATTGGTCCATTAAAGCTCAGTCAAGCACAGATAAAGTATTTGAAACACTTTCAGATAGTATTAACCCAGGTCTAATAGAAGGCTTCTACAAGGATAGTGATTTTGATAGTAATACAAGGCAGTCAAAATCGTCTGTATTCCATCACACGCACTTCCCTTTTCAAAATCTCTGTAGAATGACAACGTAACTGTCACGTCCTGACCAGTAAAGGGGTCATTTGTCATTGTAGTATGGTCAGGGCGTGGCAGGGGGTGTTGTTTCTGTGTGTTTTGGGGTTTGTTTGTTTCCAGGGGATATGTTCTAGTTTTCTTTTTCTATGTTCATTTTCTATGTGTGGCCGAGTATGGTTTCCAATCAGAGGCAGGTGTCCTTCGTTGTCTCTGATTGGAAGCCATACTTAGGCAGCCTGTTTTTTCCTTTGGGTTTGTGGGTGGTTGTTTCCTGTAAAGTCTGAGAACCTTACGGAACTGTTGATTGTCGGTTTGTTATTTTTGTTTAAGTGTTCACGTTATTACGATAATAAAAGAAGATGAGCACTATACCCGCTGCGCTTTGGTCCCCTTTCATCGACACTTATGACAGTAACGCTCCACAGGCTGTGGTGCGTGCGCATGTGCGTCTGCGTGTGCGTGCGTGTGTGTCTGTGGCTGTCTTACACACTTTTCTGCCCTTTCTGGTTGCCTGGACACCAGTGCAAAAGGCTGGCACAGGTTTCCCGAACCCGTTTGGTGAGCTCAGAGGAGAATGAGACACACAAACACACACACACATACACTGCTTAGCAACGTTTAGGCTAGCATACGGACCGTGGGCGAGCCACGGAGGGGGAGTAGGCACTAAGGCCATTACTGTTCCAGCAGGGTGTTTATTTGTGAGTGCGTGTTTGTGTGCGCGCTTGCGTGTTTGGTATGTTGTAGTCTGTGTTCCTGTTTGCTTTTAGAGCAGGTTATGGAGGTCTGATTAGGGGCTGTGGTGGGATAAGGAGAGGGTATGAGGGTTTAATGATCTGATGGATCTGAGATTCAAGCTGACATCAATACGGACTGTTCTGAAAGGTGTGTGTCTTATTTTGTGTCTATGTGTGTGAGCATGCAGAGCATTTATGAGCTTGCGTGTGTGCAAATGTGTGTGTATGGATATGTGTGTGTGTGTGTGTGTGTGTGTGTGTGCGAATATACAGTATATGTGTGCCCATGCAGAATATGCGTGCGTGTGCACGCACGTGTTTGTGTGCACTATACACAGTCGCAGCGAGTCTTTCAGTGTGTCTCTACTGAGTGCAATTACTGCGATACATAGCAAGCCAGAGAGATGATTTATATTTTCTTCATAATCATTTTTTATTCTCTCATAGAATCAAAACGGCAATGTCTGTCTAAAACACATTTTACGGATTTTCCCTCATTTTCTGTTTCTTACCCTCGCCCTCTTTCTCTCTCTCCCGTTCTCTTTCTCATCATCTCTCTTTCCCTCTTAATCTCCCTGCCTCTCTCTTTGTCTCCCTTTGTCACTCTCTCTCTGTATTCCTGCCTCGCTCTCTTTTTCTCTCATTTTCACCACTTCCCTCCCTCCCTCCGCTAGCACTCATTAGCACTATAAGTCGAAGTGTCACATTCCCAGTTCCCACCATGCATCTGGTCTTAAGGAGGTGACAGGATGTACAGTACACGCATCATACTGTGCATTTCACAAGGCTTGATTTAGAAGAACAGAGTACATGTATTCACTTATTTAAGGATAAATAATTTTAGTTCACCTTGCATTGTTTTGGTATCAGAGGTTATTGCTTTGCTTATATTTTATCTTCCACTTTATTTACCTTGTATACCTCCAAAATTGGTGACATGACTATCACATTTGTGTAAACAGTGCCATCTCCTCTGTCTTCATTTGTTTGACAGCAAACACAATTTACAATGACCACAGCAGCTTACCATGTGACAGACTAGGAGAACCAGACTAGGTGGGAGCGAAGGAAACTGTGTGCTAGCTTAGACAGCTAGCCCTACGGCGTACTCCAGGGCACAGCAGGCTGGTGCGACACCTTGTGCTAATTAGCTAACTAGCAAGCTAGCACACTGTGTCGGTAGCATACAGTGTCGCCCCTGCCTACCGCCTGCTGTATACCAGAGTAGCTAGAGGTAGGTGGAGGCAACACCGGTAGACAGTGTCCCTGGCATTGCCTGTCAGGCACAGTTTTCTCGGGTACACAACAGGCAGGGGCGACACTGTGTGCTAGCTAACTAGCAAGCGGTGTTGCTCCACTAATGGGATGCTCTAGGGAACGCCCCGAATTGCGGGCTGCAGTTGCATACTGTTGGACATTTTGGGCGACTTGACCAAATTAACACAGTCATGCAATCGCCATAGACAAAAATTGGCAGTAGAATGGCCTTACTGAAGAGCTCAGTGACTTTCAACGTGGCACTGTTATAGGATGTCACCTTTCCAACAAGTCAGTTCGTCAAATTTCTGCACCGGTCATCTGTAAGTGCTGTTATTTTGAAGTGGAAACGTTGAGGAGCAACAACGGCTCAGCCGCGAATTGGTAGGCCACACAAGCTCACAGAACGGAAGGCCAAGTGCTGAAGTGCATAGCGTGTAAAAAGCATCTTTCCTCAGTTGCAACACTCAACATTCTCTGGAGTGATGAATCACGCTTTACCATCTGGCATTCTGACGGATGAATCTGAGTTTGGCGGATGCCAGGAGAACGCAACCTGCCCCAATGCATAGTGCCAACTGTAAAGTTTGGTGGGGGAGGAATAATGGTCTGAGGGTTGTTTTCATGGTTTGGGCTAGGCCCCTTAGTTACAGTGAAGGGAAATCTTAACTCTACAGCATACAATGACATTCTAGGGACGATTCTGATTTTCCAACTTTGTGGCAACAGTTTGGGGAAGGCCCTTTTCTGTTTCAGCATGACAATGCCCCCATTCACAAAGCGAGGTCCATACAGAAATGGTTTGTCGAGATCGGTGTGGAAGAACTTGACTGGCCTGCACAGAGCCCTGACCTCAACCCCATCGAACACCTTTGGGATGAATTGGAACGCCGACTGCGAGCCAGGCCTAATCGCCCAACATCAGTGCCCGACCTCACTAATGTTCTTGTGGCTGAATGGAAGCATCTCCCCGCAGAAATATTCCAACATCTAGTAGAAAACCTTCACAGAAGAGTGGACACTGTTATAGCAGCAAAGGGGGGACCAATTCCATATTAATGCCCATGATTTTAGAAAGAGAGGTTCAACGAGCAGGTGTCCACATTATTTCGGTCATGTAGTGTATTTCACAGCAGTTTCGATGGTACAATGATTCTCTACACTATACATTTCTTGTTTTGTCACATAAACTGAAATTCAGTGAATAATTGCAATTTTAGCAACCAGGGAATGGTGGAGTGATTTCTGCATATTGCACCTTCAAGATGCACTGAATGCCATAATATTATGCTATTAAGTGCCTGTATATGCAAAGCAACTGACTTATAATCATAGTGATTGAGATGTTTCAACATGTGTGGTGCCATTACTGCTATGGCCAGAGGAGGGTGCTGTTTTCCACTGAGGTACACTACGGTCGTCATTTCCTAGGGGTGATTGTCCTAGTACACACACACACACACACACACACACACACACACACACACACACACACACACACACCACACACACACACACACACACACACACACACACGCAGGATTGGTTGTTGACCATCAAATATACACACACACACACACACACACACACACACACACACACACACACACACACACACACACACACACACACACACACACACACACACACACCACACACACCCTCTCTCGCTCTCACACACCACTAATAAAATATAAGTTATTCCAATCTTCATTTAACTTCCCCATATACTGTACCTACCAACCCCTCAGCCCCTGTCTGCCTGGCATCTAAATAGGCACAAACTGTATGAGCCAGCATATGACATGGAGGAGGAGAGGATCAGGTTGCAAACTGTTATTAATAACTCTCCTCTCCTTTTCTACTTGGTAAACTAAAATCTGACATGCTCTCTCTCTCTCTTTAGCTCTCTCTCCTCTCTAGCTCTCTCTCTCTCTCTCTCTGGCTCTAGCGCTCTCTCTCTTTAGCTCTCGCTCCTCTCTAGATATCTCTCTCTCTAGCTCTCTCTCCTGTCTATCTCTCTCTCTCTCTCTCTCTCTCTCTCTCTCTCTCTCTCTTGCTCTAACTCTGTCTCTAGCACTCTCTCCTTCTCTCTAGCTCACTCTCCTTCTCTCTAGCTCGCTCTGGCTCTAGTGCTTTCTCTCGCTCTAGCTTCCTCTCTCTATCTCGCTGTCTCCAAGATCCCCTAAATATACACTGCTCAAAAAAATAAAGGGAACACTTAAACAACACAATGTAACTCCAAGTCAATCACACTTCTGTGAAATCAAACTGTCCACTTAGGAAGCAACACTGCTTGACAATAAATTTCACATGCTGTTGTGCAAATGGAATAGACAACAGGTGGAAATTATAGGCAATAAGCAAGACACCCCCAATAAAGGAGTGGTTCGGCAGGTGGTGACCACAGACCACTTCTCAGTTCCTATGCTTCCTGGCTGATGTTTTGGTCACTTTTGAATGCTGGCGGTGCTTTCACTCTAGTGGTAGCATGAGACGGAGTCTACAACCCACACAAGTGGCTCAGGTAGTGCAGCTCATCCAGGATGGCACATCAATGCGAGCTGTGGCAAGAAGGTTTGCTGTGTCTGTCAGCGTAGTGTCCAGAGCATGGAGGCCCTACCAGGAGACAGGCCAGTACATCAGGAGACGTGGAGGAGGCCGTAGGAGGGCAACAACCCAGCAGCAGGACCGCTACCTCCGCCTTTGTGCAAGGAGGAGCAGGAGGAGCACTGCCAGAGCCCTGCAAAATGACCTCTAGCAGGCCACAAATGTGCATGTGTCTGCTCAAACGGTCAGAAACAACATCCTCCAGCATGACCGGTTTGGCGGTGGGTCAGTCATGGTGTGGGGTGGCATTTCTTTGGGGGGCCGCACAGCCCTCCATGTGCTCGCCAGAGGTAGCCTGACTGCCATTAGGTACCGAGATGAGATCCTCTGACCCCTTGTGAGACCATATGCTGGTGCGGTTGGCCCTGGGTTCCTCCTAATGCAAGACAATGCTAGACCTCATGTGGCTGGAGTGTGTCAGCAGTTCCTGCAAGAGGAAGGCATTGATGCTATGGACTGGCCCGCCCGTTCCCCAGACCTGAATCCAATTGAGCACATCTGGGACATCATGTCTCGCTCCATCCACCAACGCCACGTTGCACCACAGACTGTCCAGGAGTTGGCGGATGCTTTAGTCCAGGTCTGGGAGGAGATCCCTCAGGAGACCATCCGCCACCTCATCAGGAGCATGACCAGGCGTTGTAGGGAGGTCATACAGGCACATGGAGGCCACACACACTACTGAGCCTCATTTTGACATGTTTTAAGGACATTACATTAAAGTTGGACCAGCCTGTAGAGTGGTTTTCCACTTTAATTTTGAATGTGACTCCAAATCCAGACCTCCATGGGTTGATAAATTGGATTTCCATTGATTATTTTTGTGTGATTTTGTTGTCAGCACATTCAACTATGTAAAGGAAAAAGTATTTCATAAGATTATTTCATTCATTCAGATCTAGGATGTGTTATTTTAGTGTTCCCTTTATTTTTTTGAGCAGTATATATATACACTCACTCGTGCATATACTGTACCTAGGCTACGTGTACACACACACAATACTAGCTAACATATTACTGAGTGTACAAACATTAGGAACACCCACTCTTTCCATGACATAGACTGAGATCCCTTATTGATGTCACCTGTTAAATCCACTTCAATCAGTGTAGATGAGGGGGGAGAAGAAAGGTTAAAGAAGGATTTTTAAGGCTTGAGACAATTGAGAGATGGAATGTGTGCGTGTGCCATTCAGATGGTGAATGGGCATGACAAAAGATTTAAGTGCCTTTGATCGGAGTATGGTAGTAGGTGCCAGGCGTACCGGTGTAATTGTGTCAAGAACTGCAACGCTGCTGGGGTTTTCACACTCAACAGTTTTCTGTGTGTATCAAGAACGGTCCACCACCCAAAGGACAATTATCAACCAACTTGACAAACTGGAGGGAAGCACTGGAGTCAACATGGGCCCGCATCCCTATGGATGCCTTGACGAATTGAGGCTGTTCTGAGAGTAAAAGGGGGTGCAACTCAATATTAATGTTTTGTACACAGTGTATATCATGAGTAAGTTTCACTAATGCTGTAGTGGTAGAATGGTTTGGTTTAAAGTCAGATTGAAATGGTGAAATTAAATGAAATGTATGTACTAATACATTGGGGAATGTATTCATTTCTCAAGGATTTTTGCTATTGAACAAATTACTGATATAGGTCTATAGTTATTTGGGTCTAAGGAGTTTCTACCTTTATGAAGAGAGGAGTCACTCGGGCACATTTCCAAAACAAAAGGTATTTCACCAGTCGTTAAAGACATGTGGAAAAGATCTGCTAGAGCAGGTATTCCCAAACTGGGTACGTGCAATGCTGTTGGGGGTAAGCCAAATCAAAATGTGATTCACATTTAAATGTTTATTTTTTGGGTAATTTTCTTTCATTTTTTTCTTCTTCACATTTTCAAACAGTCTATTTATATTGTCCAACGGGGCTATACATTTGGGTGATGTTTTTTTTCTCGCCAGAGTATCCTCGTTTCACTGCCAAAAATAAAATGAAACTATCTAGCGTTCAGCGAAATAACAGCACAATGTCAAATACAGGTAGCCCAGTCAAATAATTAACATCCAATCACATTAACTGTTACTCTCTTGCAGGAATTCCACTAACGGTCTGTATGTAGCTAAACGTAGCTGCTGCTCATGTTGGTATCTGTACTGATGGCGCAAAGCCATGGCAGGGAGACATAGTGGAGTGATAATGCGCGTGCAAGCAATTGCTCCCGACATCACTTGGGTACACTGCAGCATCCACCGAGAGGCACTTGCTTCCATGGGAATGCCTGACAGCTTGAAAGACGTTTTGGATACTACAGTGAAAATGGTTAACTTTGTTAAAGCAAGGCCCCTGAACTCTCGTGTATTTTCTGCAGTATGCAATGATATGGGTGGGCAGTGACCATGTAACGCTTTTACAACATACAGAAGTGCGCTGGTTATCAAGGGGCAAAGTATTGACACGCTTGCATGATGACGAGTTTCTCACACGACTGGCCTTTCTGGCTGGTGTTTTTTCTCGCTTGAATGATCTGAATCTAGGATTACAGGGACTCTCCGCAACTATATTCAATGTGCGGGACAAAATTGAGGCTATGCTTATGAAGTTGTAGCTCTTCTCTGTCTGCATTAACAAGGACAACACACAAGTCTTTCCATCATTGTATGATTTTTTGTGTGCAAATGAACTCAAGCTTACGGACAATGTCAAATGTGATATAGCGAAGGACCTGAGTGAGTTGGGTGCGCAATTACGCAGGTACTTTCCCGAAACGGTTGACACAAACAACTGGATTCATTATCCCTTTCATGCCCTGCCTCCAGTCCACTTATCGATATCTGAACAAGAGAGCCTCATTGAAATGGCAACAAGCGGTTCTGTGAAAATTGAATTTATTCAGAAGCCACTGCCAGATTTCTGGATTGGGCTGCGCTCAGAGTATCCTGCCTTGGCAAATCACGATAAGACACTGATGCCCTTTGCAACCATGTACCTTTATTAGAGTGGATTCTCGGCCCTTACTAGCATGACAACTAAATACAGGCACAGACTGTGTGTGGAAAATGATTTAAGACTGAGACTCTCTCCAATACAACCCAACATGGCAGAGTTATGTGCATCCTTTCAAGCACACCCTTCTCATTAACCTGTGGTGAGTTAGTCACAATTTTCGATGAACAAGTAAGGTTTTATATGGAAGATGGTTAAATAAAGAGCAAAATGATTGATTATTTGTCATGAATCCCACCGAAGGTGGCTCCCCTGCCTGTTCGGGCTTCGCTCGGCGGTCATCGTTGCCGGCCTACTAGCCACCGCTGATCCCTTTTTCCTTTTCGGTTTGTATGGTCTTATTGGTTGCACCTGTTCCCTGTTGTGTTTCTTGATTTGTGTTTATTTAAGCCTGTTTAGCCTGCCCAGGTTTGTGCGGGATTATTTTGCTGTCGTGTTATTTTTGGACGTGCTGGCTGACGCCTTATTTCTCTCTCCGGACTGTTTTGCCCTGTGTTTTGGGTTGGTCATTTATTTTACGCGCCCTTCTGTTTTGGTGTGACCGGTTTGTGCCGGAGAAAATAAAGACGTTGTATTTACCCTCTGCTCTCTGCGCCTGACTCCAACCACCACTCCTAGTATCCCGTGACATTATTATAATATTATTATTTGTGCCCTGGTCCTATAAGAGCTCTTTGTCACTTCCCATGAGCCGGGTTGTGACAAAAACTCACATTCATTCTTATGTTTAATAAATGTCTCGTATAGTGTGTGTGTGTGTGTGTGTGTGTCAGGCTTACAATGATGGCAAAAAACAACATTAAGAGTACGCTGACCCTGGTGCTAGAGGGGGTACGCAGCTGGAGGTTGAATGTTTGAAGGGGTACGGGACTATAAAATGTTTGGGAACCACTGTGCTAGAGGATACATTATACTGTAACATTAGTAGACCACTTTATACACGTGGGTTCCAGTCCATCTAGGCCAGCTCCTTTGTTGATATTTATTTCATTGAGGAGATGCAATATAAAAACATCAGCTATATCTTGTTGACTCTTGAATGACATGGTCATTTACAATTATTTGCTGAATAGGTTGATAATTTGACCTATTTAAAAGGGTAATTTGTGTATTTCCAGGCGCTTCTCTGGATTGTTTTAATTCATTGTAAGACTATCCATATAGATGGAGGCTTTTGCCTTTCTAGTTTTAGTTTTACTTGCGTTTCTTCATTTTCTATAGGAAACGTAATAACAGTCACAAAATGCCCAGTAAAGCATTGAAGATTGCTGTTCTTCTAGTCCATCATGGGGAACCTACACTCATGGAAAAAAGGGTTCCAAAAGGGTTCTCTATCTGTCCCCATAGGATAACCCTATTTGGTTCCAGGTAGAACCCTTTTTAGGGTTCCTGAAGATGTTCCAATGTTCATAGATGACCAGCAGGGTCAAACAATAATCAAAGTGTTTATAGAGTTATAGAGTCAGCACCCCAGGAGTAAATGTCAGTTGGCCTTTCATAGCCAAGCATTCAAAGGTTGAGAGAGAGAGAGAAAGAGAGAGAGAGAAAGAGAGAGAGAGAGAGAGAGAGAGAGAGAGAGAGAGAGAGAGAGAGACGAAACATCAGGTCCGGGGAAAAGGTAGCACGTCCAGGGAGAACAAGTCATGGTTCAATAGGCAGAATTGAAGAAACTGGATCAGCAGCACAACCAGGTGGACTGGGAACAGGGGAAGCCAGGAGTCATCACCATAACTCTAAATGTACAGTACTTCAAGGCCTTTATGCTGTGCCAAAGAATCTGTGCCATCCTGTCTGTTTGTCTGTCTAGGCACTCAGCTATGCACTGCACTGGCAGACTACAGTAGGGCCGACCTAGTTCGACATCTATGTGTCTCATGCTCTTTATACTCTGTGCCATCCTGAATATGCCTCTCTCTGTCTGTTTCTCTCTGTCTGCCACCCAGCTAGGCACTGGTAGACAACACTACCTAGTTCAACATAATCACCAATGTGCATCATTCCCTATACTTTGTGCCATAGAATCTATGACGTTCTCAATATGCCCCATTCTCTCTCTCTCTCTCTCTCTCTCTCTCTCTCTCTCTCTCTCTCTCTCTCTTTCTTTGAACTTGCAAGCTACAGTACACCTCCATCAAACCAAGCTCATCGACCCTCAGGATTCCATGGCGGCCATTTTGCTCCCACCGTTTGTGTCAGTATTTTTAGCCGTGGTCAGGCTCCTCTACAAAACTTAATATGGGAATGGAATCTCTCTCTCTCTCTCTCGCTCTCTCTCTCTCTCTCTCATCCAACAGGTGGCCATGCGATCCAAAGATAGCCCCTCCCACGTTTCCATCCATTTGCTATTTTCTAACCCCCCCCAAACCCATCGTCATCAAGCCCCCCCATCCCCCTCCCACTTTCTCTCCCTACTTTTTGGTTGCCCACTCTCCCCGGGTTGCAGTCTGCTTCTCTCTCCCTCCAACTCGCCCGCGTCGTTGGAACCCCACCCCTCACTCACCCCCTTGGACAGTAGTGTTTGAGCCCGCGTGTAAAAGGGGGGGTTCAACATTCCGACCTGCTCTTCTCTGGCCGGCGTCGAAACGAAGTGGACCTTGTTCCTAAGTGGCGTTTTTTATTTTTTATTTTAGGAACAACGCAAAATATATTTTTCCGCAACATTAAACAATTCAGCAATTGACGTCCAAGTCGTGGGAGACCTGAGTGGGGGGAACCAACAATAACCTGGAACAATGAAGTGGGGTTGGGTGTTTCTGGGGGCCCTGCTCTCTTTGGGGAACATGTCCTGGGGAGAGAAGGGTCTGGAGATCCCTGAGTATGATGGGAAAGACCGCGTCCATGATCTCAATGCTAAGAACTACAAGTCTGTGATGAAGAAGTACGATGTCATGGTGATCTACTACCATGCACATGTGGAGAACAACAAAAACGCCCAGAAAGCATTCGAGATGGAGGAGCTCGCCCTGGAGGTGGGTTCTTTGGAGGGAATGGATGGAGGAATGGAGGGGAAGAGGGAGAGAGGATGAGTGAGATGGAGGAGTTGACCCTGGACGTGGGTGTTGGGACAGCATGACGAAACTGAGGGATAAGGGGAAAAGGGGATGAAGGGTTGAGGGAGGACTTATGAGGGAGATGGAGGAGAAGGTGCCTGAGGCTAGATAACATGACCCCTGATGTGGGGCAAAAGGATGATGAGAAAGAGGGGGAGAGTGGATAGAGGGAAACTGAGGGATGAGAGAATGGAGGGAGGGGCAACAATGAGGGAGAGAGACATAGCATAATTTGCGCTGCAGGTACATTCCAGGAAGCCAGCAGCATCATCAACCCAGGGGGAAAAGGAGGGAAGAGGGGATGAGGGAGAGAGAGAGAAAGAGAGAGACAAGGTGGCAGGGGTAAACACTACACGCTGAGAGATGCTAAAAAAGCACCTTAATAGAAAATATAGTCTGTCTTTCCTAAGAATATTAGGAGCCTGATTAGTTAGACTGAACCAGGATGTGGAGCACTCCAAATGGTTGGGCCTTGGACACGTCATGTTATTGGTTGTTGGAAAACAAGAGTTGAAGCTGGTCTGGTCTGGTCTGCGTAGCTGAGTCCTAAATCCATAGGTTTTTGCTTCGGGGTTCTCTGGGCTATTTAGTTCAGCTTGAGGGTCTCCAAGCGGCTTGTGGGTATATGGGTATGTGTGCGTGCATACAGGTGCAGTATGTGGGTGTAGTGGATGAACTATCAACCTGCTGAATTCAGAGAGGATCAAAATTAGACTATGACATCATAACAACAACCGATATCTACCCCTGCAGTTCTTCTGCACACTGCATTGCACGCCCACAGCAGATCAGGGTAAGTCTGGCTCTGTATGTATCAAGCGTCTCAAAGAAGGAGTGCTGATCTAGTATCAGTTTGATCATAGTCTATAAGATAAACATGGACAGGAGGGACCTGGGGCTGTTTGTATCAAGAGTATCGAAGTAAGAGTACTGATCTAGGATCAGGTCCCCCCTATCCATGTCATCTTATTCATTGTGATCAAAAAGGGAAAATGTATCCAATATCAGCACTCATACTTTGAGATGCTTGATACATACAGTGTCTTCTTACAGGTCTAGAGTAGCGCTAGCTGTCACAACTGTAAATAGCTCTGGACAGGGATGGCGTAGTTACCAAGAAGGCGAAGAGCCTTCCTGGGAGAGACAGAGAGACGTATATCACAGCTCTAACTTCTATCAGTGCTTTCAATGCTCTCCCTGCACCATAATACACAACGCTAGGCCGCAGGTGAACATCTTAACCTTTTACCACGGTGGGTTAAATCAGGGTCACACAGAGTGTTTTTTGGTAGTCTTAAACAAATCTACTTTGAGACAAAAGTATGCAGCTCACACATATGGTTATGAGCTTAAAAATAGAAGTTACCTGTACCATGTCAGATAGCTTGACCCCTCACTGTCTTACTGCTGACTACTGGTCAATGTGGAGCGTTAGTTAGCCAATCAGAAACAAGCTTTCAGGGGTCTAAAATACATACTGAAAATAGCATTTCCACCAAACAGGATTTATTAATTATTAAATGATGCACCCTGACAAAATCAGATGTAATTGGATTTTTAAGAGTACAAAACTCAATATCTCCCAGTATATAAAAATATGTGTCGTGGAAAATTGCAAGATTATGTTATAATGCTTGTATTGCATTATAATGGTTGTTTTATTCGACAGAATAGAGTATTCTGTTAACTATTTTGTGTGTGTGTTCTACTGAGGATGGGCCTCTGGGAGATAACACTGACAGAGGAGATTTACAATGCCTTTGGGTGATAAAACCTAAAGAGCATTCCAGATAACACAAGGTAATGTTTTTGTGCTATACCGTACCAGGGTGAGACGGTTCCAGTTTGGAGTAGGAGGACCAGACAATGGTCTTTACAATGAAAACTGATGACACAGCAGTTGCTGTCTGCTATGTATTATAGATACCTTTCATAAAAATCTTAACCTTGTGACCATTCTATGTATCTGTTGATTGTCATGTAGGTTGAGAGGGGTGTATCTTGGCTGTAAAAGATCTCAGTAGCCATTGTTTTATCACTTTCAATGGTTCATTAGAAATGGGGCATCATTGAAAGTCAGTGCTATTGCAAATCTCTTATAATTAAAGATGTAGTTTAAGTATAACTCTGACTGGTGTGTGAAGTTTGGTTCTCCTCATTTGGTAATACAGAAATTAGCCACCTCATATGTGAATGGTTTTACTGCAGGAAAGACCCCAATATCTCAAGATACTTATCAGAGGATTGGTCTAGCATGACTGTTTATGTTGTGTGACTTGCTCTGATGCATTTCACAGATGAAAAATATCATATGATTTCACTTCAACCCTGTAATGTTCAGTAATGCTATTGGACAGATGAGTAGCACAAGGTGTGTAATCCAATGTACTCTATCCGTACTGGTGAGGCTTCTGAGCTGCTGTCGCCTCATGGATGTCTCAACCCATAAATAGTGTGGACGACAATGATTCAGCCGTATACAAATTACAGCAGTGCCACAATTTCTAGATTCATCTTGTTTCTTTAGACTGAGCGTTGTTGAGGTTGTGGTGGTGTCTGCATTCAAAAGCAGTGCTTATGTGAACAATTTAATGAAATGGTAATCTAGAGGATTTGAGTGACATACAGTAATTGTTACAAGTGTTGAGGGAGAGGGATAGAAAGTTAAAATGCAGATGCACCAGAAACACTGACAGTTAAGGAGATTGAACGGAATCTTACACTTAGAAATTCATAATGTATTATACAAATTGGAATTTGTAACATATCATACGAATTTCAGAATTAAAAAACGTGTTATTGATTTTTCTTGTTAAAGCTTGTGAGTGCTACTTTCAAAACTACTGGCTGAAATTATACAAAAACTCTGCTGCGTCACTTTAAGACAGATAGCCTGAGCAAGATCACAAAAACAACCTCCGGTTACCATCTTCTTGCCTGCGACTTCCCTACTCCACCTAGCATGGCGAGAAAGTAATCCTCCTCGGCATCTTCTTCTCTGAGCGGTCAAAGGTCAGAACGCTAGCCAGTGTATCCCCGGCCAGTCACACCTGAAATGTCACCCCTCTAAGAGTCAGATTACTGGAGTCAGATTATCTCTCTCTCGGTCAAAAACAAGATAATGGAGATGAAGATGCTATATCTATATGCGGTTGGGCGTTGATTTTGGAGCTGTATCGATTTTGGGGTTTGCTTGAGGCTTGGGGCGGCAGGTAGCCTAGTGGTTAGAGCGTTGGACTTCTAACCGAAAGGTCGCAAGGTTGAATCCTTGAGCTGACAATGTACAAATATGTTGTTCTGCCCCTGAACAAGGCAGTTAACCCACTGTTCCTAGGCCGCCATTGAAAATAAGAATTTGTTCTTAACTGACTTGCTTAGCTAAATAAAGGTAAAAAGAAATGTATGAGGTGACTTGGGTGTGAGAGAGTATTCATGCTTGTGTTTCTTCACTCTCTCTTACTATATGTGGTCATGCCCTGATATTGGAGCTGTGTTGGTTTTTGGGTTTATGTGACGTTAAGGAGTGGATGAGGCTACTTGAGGATGATTTGGGTGTAGGAGAGTATCAGTGTTCATGCGGGTGAAGTTTGTGTTTATGAGGTGTAATAATAACAATCCTGATTGAATGATTTGTGTTTTTGCAAGGAGGAGATGAGAGAGAGAGAGAGAGAGAGACAGACAGAGGAGGAGAGAGGGGGAGAGAGAAAGAGAGAGTTCTTTGTTCTCAATGAAAGTCTCATGTCATGTAGCCTACTGTAATTTGGTCCAGATCGCAGCTGTTTGGTCACTATGGAGATTTCTATTAATTTGAGTCAGTCAGTGACTCATGCTAGCTAAGCTAGCATCGCTGCACTAGGCCTAATAACAGTGACTCATGCTAGCTGCCATTGCTGTACTGTACTAGGCTCAATCAACAGACCCCAACTAACAACAAACGTTCTCACAACTTTAAGGAATGTTCCCTTAAGACTCACATTAGGTTATTACCTTACGTTTTCATAGGAATGTTCCAGTGATGTGCAAGAACTGTTTCCAAGAGACCATTTTCTCAAAGTTAACCGGAACCCAGAACATGGTTACCATGTTCTCAGAATATTTAATATTAATGTTCTAGACACGTTTCATTGGAAAGTTGCAAGAATATTGCAGTGTCCAGTTTTCTGAAGGTAAGGAGAATGTTCCATCAACGTCACACCAAACACACACAGACCATGGTTACCATGTTCTTAGAAAATAAGATATTAATATTCTAGACAAGTTTCATGGGAATGTTGCAAGAAGATTCCTGTGTCCAATGTCGTTTAAAACATAGGACATTCTGTTGTGGTCCCCTGGAGGTTTTTGTCTTGTTCCCAGCTTGTTTCAGGTACGTCCCTAAGTACGTTTTTAAGATGTCGCCTGATGGTCCCTTAGAAACGTAAAAAGAAAAAAACCTGTTTCTTTACAGACCACCCCTTGTTACTTTTGCAGAGCCTATCAAGGCCCTGATTGGTGAACCACTGATCCATTCACAGATGTTTGTTGGCAAGGATAGGGACACCCAAACAGTGCTTTCAACATGCAGCGTTTTCAACTTACATATTTGACATATTGTACCTTCAGAAAGTATTCACACCACTTGACCTTTTCCACATTGTGTTGTGTTACCGCCTGAATTCAAATGTATTACATTTAGATTTTGTGTCACTGGGCTACACACAATGCCCCGTAATGTCAAAGTGGAATTATGTTTTTAGAAAGTTTTACAAATTAATAAAAAATGTAAAGCTGAAATGTTTTGAGTCAATAAGTATTCAACCGCTCTGTTATGGCAAGCCTAAATAAATTCAGGAGTAAATATTTGCTTAACAAGTCACATAATAAGTTGCATGAACTCACTCTGTGTGCAATAATAGTGCTTAACATGATTTTTGAATGACACCATTGGCCTCATGGTGAAATCCCTGAGTGGTTCCCTTCCTCATCACTGTACCCCACACACACAATTATCTGTAAGGTCCCTCAATCGAGCAGTGAATTTATTGGTAGATGGGTAAAAAAAAAGCAGCCATTGAATATCCCTTTGAGCATGGTGAAGTTATTAATTACACTTTAGATGGTGTATCAATACACCCAGTCACTACAAAGCTATAGGCATCCTTCCTAACTCTGTTGCCGGAGAGGAAGAGAACCACTCAGGGATTTCACCATGAGGCCAATGGTGGCTTGAAAACAGTTACAGAATTTCATGGCTGTGATAGGAGAAAACGGAGGATCGTTCAACAACATTGTAGTTACTCCACAATACTAACCTAAATGACAGAGTGAAAAGAAGGAAGCCTGTATAGAATACAAATATTCCAAAACATGCATCCTGTTTGCAATAAGGCACTATATTAAAATTGTAAAGAATGAGTCAAAGAAATTAACTTTATGTCCTGAATACAAAGCGTTATGTTTGGGGCAAATCCAACACAATACATTACTGAGTACCACTCTTCATATTTTCAAGCATAGTGGTGGTGGCAGCATCATGTTATGGGTATGCTTGTCATTGGCAAGGACTAGGGAGTTTTTTTGTGTCTATAAAAATAAATGGAATAGAGCTAAGTACAGGCAAAATCCTAGAGGACAACCTGGTTCAGTCTGCTTTCCAACAGACAATGGGAGACAAATTCCCCCTTCAGCAGGAGGATAATAACCTAAAACACAATCTCAAATATACGTACACTGGAGTTGCTTACATGTTCTCACCTGGGATTTAAACTCATAACCTCTTGGTTCACGTCATTCATTTTTTCCTGCTATGCCACCATGTCAGTTATCAGTTCATCTGACTATTCTCTCATCAATGATTTAATTGACTTATTTCAGAAATGTTATGGTTTTCTGTATAGTGGTCTAATATTGGTGTGACATATTACTCTCTTTTCATGTTACTCCTTTATCACTATGATACATAAAATCGTTTTTCTTGAGTGTACTTTTAACCAAGCTGAGATTAAATTAAAAGTGCAAAGTGTAGCAATACAGGTGAATCCAGTCACTGACACAGACATGGTGGCGTAGCAGGAAGATGGGAATGCCATGAACCCAGAGGTTGTGAGTTCAAATCCCAGGTGAATTCCATGTTAAATAATAGTTACTGTAAAAATGAACATGCACAATGTAATTGAGCCGACAAGGTGAAAAATCTGTTGATGTGCCCTTGAGCAAGGCGCTTAATCCTAATTTCCTCCTGGGGCACCATACTTCTATGGTTGACCCTGTATAACAGCACATTTCACTGCACCTATCTGGTGTATGTGACAATAAAACATATATTATATTTGTTATTTACATGCTAGCATTAGTACACGGTGGATTCTGTGTAGATTTCAGGGTATGAGTCACATCTAGAGTGTGTGTAGCATTGCTGTACTTGAATGTGTGTAACATTTTATGAAAATATATATATTCCTGCCTGGCTGGCTGGGCATTTCATTGTTGCAGCATCTACTGCGTAAACACGTCAACGTCCCACAGGATTGCATTAAAAGTATGCTGAATCCTCTCTATGTCTTTGAAGGGGGGCAGCAGGCAGTTAAGCTTTTATGGCTCACTGGCTTTGAACAGGGGAATAGTGAAAAATAGATGCATCCATCAGTAGCGAAGTCCAAATTATACGTTTTCTTTGGTCAAAGTGGGGTGTAGTTTGTACTCTTCTTTGGGATAGGTATGGAGCTAGCCTGACATGAAATGGGATATGGGGCAGCGGGCTTAATTCAATCATATTTTGACCAACAGGTCAAATACTATGTTAATTGTGTAGATAATCCTCCAAGAAAATCAATGGTTCAACCCTCATGTCTCTATCACAATCTGTTCAAAGGTTGGTTTTTACCCTTGTAGGATGGCCAGAATTAGGGTGACTAAATCAATGGAGGCCAGAGAAAAACAGTGGTACAAAAATCATAAAGCATCGTGTCGTCTAGGCTGGACGCTGTGCGAGAATAATTGCTACCTGACAGTCTCACTTTCCCGTTGAACTCATCATCTTTCTTTTCGCATGTACAGGACATAAAAACAATATAGAGGCAGGATAGATATTGATTTTGAGTCATGACATATTTTAGTATAAGCTTTTCATATTAATACAAGATTCCTGTTCTTTTTTAGAAGATTTCTCTCAAAAACAAACGTTTCTCTGTGAAATGTCACTGGAGCACTGAGTGAGCATACTGCAAGCTTTTTTATTTTCAAAGCCTTTTACATTTATTTCAGCTCAAAAACCGTTACACACTGTGTCCCTCAATGGCTGAGATTGATTGGCCACTCCTGAAGCTACCTGTGGATCATACTACATTAGCTAGTTCCTCTACATATTTCTTGCATGAATAGCTGCATCTTCTACAGTACCATGTGGAATAGACATTCTCTGTAGTATTGAGCTGAACGTTCAGACCATCGTCATGGCAACCGTGTCACTCTTCTGGCACCATGCTGTTGATGCGAAATAACATCATCACTGCTCATTAGGCAGCAACACCAACAACAATACTTGTATTACTGCCAGTTCTCATGAGAGTAGTGATGTAATGCAAGCACAAAGCTACTAACTAACAAATTAAAAAGGTTTTAGAAGTGGTTGAGTACAACATTTGGGGATGATTACAATGTTACAAAGGATAAAGTATCCTATGGTTAAGTTTGGAAATTGTGAAGGTCAATAAACTGTGCGTCTTGGGCTTCATAGTTTGCGATTTATTTTTAGTTATTTCTTACATTATTAGGCCAGACATTTTTTTGTGTTATTACATACAGCCGGCATTTCTTTGGGGATATCAGAGCAGCGGTAACTCACCAGCATTAAAACCAGGAATACGACTTTCCCGAATTGGATCCTTTGTTCGTACCCCCCAGGGCAATTTAACCTCTTACATCTAGACGTTCCGCTAGCGGAACACCTGCTCCAATATCCAATGATAGGCGTGGCGCGAATTACAAATTCCTCAAAAATACAAAAACTTCCATTTTTCAAACATATGACTATTTCACAGCATTTTAAAGACAAGACTCTCCTTTATCTAACCACACTGTCCGATTTCAAAAATGCTTTACAGCGAAAGCAAAACATTAGATTATGTCAGCAGAGTACCAAGCCAGAAATAATCAGACACCCATTTTTCAAGCTAGCATATAATGTCACAAAAACCCAGAAGACAGCTAAATGCAGCACTAACCTTTGATGATCTTCATCAGATGACACACCTAGGACATTATGTTATACAATACATGCATGTTTTGTTCAATCAAGTTCATATTTATATCAAAAAACAGCTTTTTACATTAGCATGTGACGTTCAGAACTAGCATACCCCCCGCAAACTTCCGGAGGAATTTGCTAACAATTTACTAAATTACTCACGATAAACGTTCACAAAAAGCATAACAATTATTTTATGAATTATAGATACAGAACTCCTCTATGCACTCGATATGTCCGATTTTAAAATAGCTTTTTGGTGAAAGCACATTTTGCAATATTCTAAGTACATAGCCCAGGCATCACGGGTTAGCTATTTAGACACCCGGCAGGTTTAGCCTTCACCAAAATCAGATTTACTATTATAAAAGTTTGATTACCTTTTGTTGTCTTCGTCAGAATGCACTCCCAGGACTGCTACTTCAATAACAAATGTTGGTTTGGTCCAAAATAATCCATCGTTATATCCAAATTGCGGCGTTTTGTTCGTGCGTTCCAGACACTATCTGAAAGGGTAAATAAGGGTCATGCGCATGGCGCAATACGTGACAAAAAAAATCTAAATTGTCACGTCCTGACCAGTATAAGGTTAATTGGTATTGTAGTTTGGTCAGGACGTGGCAGAGGGTATTGGTTTTATGTGGTTCGGGGTGGTGTGTTTTGTTGAAGGGGCATTTGGTTTAAGTATTCCGGGGTTTTTGGGCACTGTTGGGTTTTCAGGTATTCTATGATTTGTCTAGTATGTCTGTTTCTATGTTTGGTTAATTGGGGTTGGGACTCTCAGTTGAAGGCAGGTGTTGTCTATCTGCCTTTGATTGAGAGTCCCATATATGAGGGTGTGTTTGTGTTTGTTATTTTGTGGGTGATTATTCTGTGTTTAGCCTTGTGCCTTACCAGACTGTTTTTGTTGATCGTTCGTTCTTTGTTATTTTGGTGTTCATTTTGTATTTATTAAAAAGCAAGATGAGCATACACATACCTGCTGCGTTTTGGTCCTCCATTTCCAACGACAAGCGTGACAGAATCACCCACCAACTATGGACCAAGCAGCAGAAGAAGGAGCAGAGGGACTTCGAGTTGGACTGGCGGGAGAAGTGGACCTGGGAGGAAGTACTGGACGGGGCCGGACCTTGGCACCAGGCTGGGGATTATCGCCGCCCGCAGTGGGAAATTGAGGCAGCCAAGGCAGAGAGGCGGAGGTACGAGGCCATGTACGCGCTGAGGGTGAAGCACGAGAGGCACCCCCATTAATCTTTTTGGGGGGGGCACACGGGTAGTTTGGCTAGGCGTAGGAAGAGCCGGAAGCCAGCTACCCGTGGTTATATGGAGGAGCGTATGGGGTGGAGAGCGCTATGTTTCGCTGAGGAGCGCACTATCTCACCCATACGCACGCACAGTCCGGTGCGCGTTATTCCAGCCCCTCGCAGGTGCCGTGCTAGAGCAGGCATCCAGCCTGGTAGGAGGATGCCTGCGCAGCGCATCTGGTCGCCGGTACGCCTCCGAGGACCAGGCTACCCAACTCCCGCTCTACGCACGGCTACCATCAGGCCCCTGCACAGCCCAGTCTGCCCTGTACCAGCACCCCGCTCGTACAGGGCTACTAGTTCCATCCAGCCAAGACGGGTTGTGCAGGAGGTAAGATCAAGACCGACTGTGCGCCTCCATAGCCCTGGGTTTCCAGCTCCTGTCTCTCGTGCGGACCCGGAAGTGCGTCAACCCAGTGCGACTCGTCCTGTTCCCGCTCCCCGCACTAGCCTTCAAGTGCGTAAACCCAGCCACGCCAGTCAACAGTCGTCATCAGAGCTGCCCGCCAGTCAACAGTCGTCATCAGAGCTGCCCGCCAGTCAACAGTCGTCATAAGAGCTGCCCGCCAGTCAACAGTCGTCATCAGAGCTGCCCGCCAGTCAACAGTCGTCATCAGAGCTGCCCGCCAGTCAACAGTCGTCATCAGAGCTGCCCGCCAGTCAACAGTCGTCATCAGAGCTGCCCGCCAGTCAACAGTCGTCATCAGAGCTGCCCGCCAGTCAACAGTCGTCATCAGAGCTGCCCGCCAGTCAACAGTCGTCATCAGAGCTGCCCGCCAGTAAACAGTCATCAGAGCTGCCCGCCAGTAAACAGTCATCAGAGCTGCCCGCCAGTAAACAGTCGTCATCAGAGCTGCCCGCCAGTCAACAGTCGTCATCAGAGCTGCCTGCCAGTCAACAGTCGTCGGAGCGGCCAGACTGCGCTGAACTACCGGAGCGGCCAGACTGCGCTGAACTGCCGGAGCGGCCAGACTGCGCTGAACTGCCGGAGCGGCCAGACTGCGCTGAACTGCCGGAGCGGCCAGACTGCGCTGAACTGCCGGAGCGGCCAGACTGACCTGAACTGCCGGAGTGGCCAGACTGCCCTGAAGTGCCCTGAACTGCCGGAGTGGCCAGACTGCCCTGAACTGCCGGAGTGGCCAGACTGCCTCGACTGTCCCGAGTGGCCAGACTGCCCCGACTGTCCCGAGTTGCCAGACTGCCCCGACTGTCCCGAGTTGCCAGACTGCCCCGACTGTCCCGAGTTGCCAGACTGCCCCGACTGTCCCGAGTTGCCAGACTGCCCCGACTGTCCCGAGTTGCCAGACTGCCCCGACTGTCCCGAGTTGCCAGACTGCCCCGACTGTCCCGAGTTGCCAGACTGCCCCGACTGTCCCGAGTTGCCAGACTGCCCCGACAGCCTGGAACGGCCTGAGCCGGAGCCACCTCCAGAGATAGGTGGGTTGGGGAGGGGGGGTGTAGCACAGTGCCGTTGTTGACGGCAGCCACCCTCCCTTCCCTCCCTTTAGTAAGGGGGAATTTTTCTTTTTGGTGTTGCTTGGGGTTATTTTTGTTAAGGTGCTTCCGGGGTTAGCACCTTTAAGGGGGGGGGGGGTACTGTCACGTCCTGACCAGTATAAGGTTAATTGGTATTGTAGTTTGGTCAGGACGTGGCAGAGGGTATTCGTTTTATGTGGCTCGGGGTGGTGTGTTTTGTTGAAGGGGCATTTGGTTGAAGTATTCCGGGGTTTTTGGGCACTGTTGGGTTTTCAGGTATTCTATGATTTTGTCTAGTATGTCTGTTTCTATGTTTGGTTAATTGGGGTTGGGACTCTCAGTTGAGGCAGGTGTTGTCTATCTGCCTTTGATTGAGAGTCCCATATATGAGGGTGTGTTTGTGTTTGTTATTTTGTGGGTGATTATTCTGTGTTTAGCCTTGTACCTTACCAGACTGTTTTTGTTGATCGTTCGTTCTTTGTTATTTTGGTGTTCATTTTGTATTTATTAAAAAGCAAGATGAGCATACACATACCTGCTGCGTTTTGGTCCTCCATTTCCAACGACAAGCGTGACATAAATATTCCATTACCGTACTTCGAAGCATGTCAACCGCTGTTTAAAATCCATTTTTATGCCATTTTTCTCGTAAAAAAGCGATAATATTCCGACCGGGAATGTCCATTTAGCTAAACAGAGGAAAGTAAACAAAGCTTTCGGTCGACGCGGGCACGAGCCTGAGTCTCACAGTACTGTAACCAGCCACTACCCAAATGCGCTACTTTTTTTCAGCCAGAGCCTGCAAAGCCACGATTCAGCTTTTTACCGCCTTCTGAGACCCTATGGCAGCCGTAGGAAGTGTCACGGGACAGCTAAGATCCTCACTCTTCAATAAACAGAGACAAGAAGAACGACACCTTGTCAGACAGGCCACTTCCTGCATGAAACCATCTCAGTTTTTTGCCTGCCAAATGAGTTCTGTTATACTCACAGACACCATTCAAACAGTTTTAGAAACTTTAGGGTGTTTTCTATCCATATGTAATAAGTATATGCATATTCTAGTTACTGGGTAGGAGTGGTAACCAGATTAAATCGGGTATGTTTTTTATCCAGCCATGAAAATACTGCCCCCTAGCCATAACAAGTTAACTTATTCCAGAGGCTGCTCCAAAACACCACCGGCGGAGAAGAGGTATTCGGAGTGGACTTCTAGTCCAACTCAGGAGGCGTGCACACCATCCACCGCTTCCGAGTATATTACTCGCTAATATTCAGTCTCTGGATGATGAAGTAGATGAGTTCAGGGCGAGGATCTCCTTCCAGAGAGACATCATGGATTGTAACATACTCTGTTTTACGGAAACATGGCTCTCTCGGGATATACTGTCCCCGTCCATTCAGCCATCTGTGTTCTCAGTACATCGCACAGTCAGGAATAAAGAACTCTCCGGGAAGAAGAAAGGCGGGGGTGTATGTTTCATGATTAACCACTCATGATGTGATTGTGATAACATACAGAAACTCAAGTCCTTTTGTTCACCCTACCTAGAATATCTCACAATCAAATGCAGACCATATTACTGCCCAAGAGAATTATCTATGGTTATAGTCACAGCTGTGTATATTCCCCCTCAAGCCGGTACCATGACAGCCCTCAAAGAACTACACTGGACACCACATATCCACATATCCATTTATTGTGGATGGGGATTTTGAGGAAAACACTACCGAAGTTCTACCAACACATTGACTGTAGTACTTGTGCTGGTAAAACATTGGACCACTGCAACTCAACTTTTCTAAATGCCTACAGGGCCCTCCCCCGCCCTCCCTCTTCGACAAATCTGATCACGACTACATTTTGCTCCTCCCTTCCTATAGGCAGAAAGTAAAGCAGGAAGTACCCGTGCTAAGGTCTATTCAACGCTGGTCTGACCAATCGGAATCCATGCTTCAAGATTGTTTTGATCACGCGGACTGGGATAAGTTATTCCCTCTAAGGCAATCAAACAGGCAAAACGTCAGTACAGAGACAAAGTGGAGTCACAATTCAACGGCTCAGACACGAGACAATCACGGACTACAAAGGGAAAACCAGCCACGTCACGGACCCCGACGTCTTGCTTCCAGACAAGCTAAACACCTTCTTCGCCTGCTTTGAGGATAATACAGTGCCACCGACACAACCCGCGACCCGCTACCAAGGACTGTGGGCTCTCCTTCTCCGTGGCCGATGTGAGTAAGACATTTAAGCATGTTAACCCTCGCAAGGCTGTCGGCCCAGACGACATCCCTAACCTCGTCCTCAGAGCATGCGCAGACCAGCTGGCTGGAGTGTTTACGGATATATTCAATCTCTCCCTATCCCAGTCTGCTGTCCCCACTTGCTTCAATATGTCCACCATTGATCCTGTACCCAAGAAAGCAAAGGTAACTGAACTAAATGACTATCGCCCCGTAGCACTCACTTCTGTCATCATGCTTTGAGAGGCTCGTTAAGGATCATATCACCTCTACCTTACCTGACACTCTAGACCCACTTCAGTTTGCTTACCGCCCAAATAGAACCACAGACGATGCAATCACCATTTCACTGCACACTACCCTATCCCATCTGGACAAGAGGAATACCTATCTAAGAATGCTGTTCATTCAGCTCAGCATTCAACACCATAGTACCCTCCAAGCTCATCATTTAGTTTGTGCCCTGGGTCTGAACCCCACCCTGTGCAACTGGGTCCTGGACTTCCTGACGGGCCGCCCCCAGATGGTGAAGATATGAAACAACACCTCCACTTCCCTGATCCTCAACACAAGGGTGCATGCTCAGCCCCCTCCTGTACTCCCTTTTCACCCATGACTGCGTGGCCATGCATGCCTCCAACTCAATCATCAAGTTTGCAGATGACACAACAGTAGTAGGCCTGATTACCAACAATGACAAGCCTACAGGGAGGAGGTGAGGGCCCTGGGAGAGTGGTGCCAGGAAAATAACCTCTCACTCAACATCAACAAAATAAAGGAGCTGATCGTGGACTTCAGGAAACAGCAGAGGGAGCGCGCCCCTATCGACATAGACGGGACCACAGTGGAGAAGGTGGAAATCTTCAAATTCCCCGACGTACACATCACTGATGATCTGAAATGGTCCATCCACACAGACAGTGTGGTTATTAAGGCGCAACAGCGCCTCTTCAATCTTAGGAGGCTGAAGACATTTGGCTTGGCCCATAAAACCCTCACAAACATTTACAGATACACAATTGAGAGCATCCTGTCAGGCTGTATCACCGCCTGGTACGGCAACTGCACTGCCCGCAGCCGCAGGGCTCTCCAGAGGGTGGTGCGGTCTGCCCGAAGCATCACCTGGGGGAAAACTACCCGATGTCTCAGGAAGGCCAAAAAGATCCTCAAGGACATCCACCACCAGAGCCAAGGCCTGTTAACCCCGCTATCATCCAGAAGGCGAGGTTAGTACAGGTGCATCAAAGCTGGGACCAAGAGACTGAAAAACAGCTTCTATCTTAAAGGCCATCTGACTGTTAAATAGCCATCACTAGCTGGCATCCACCCTGTTACGCAACCCTGCACCTTAGAGGCTGCTGCCCTATATACATAGACTTGGAATCACTGGCCACTTTAAAAATGAACACTAGTTACTTTAATAATGTTTAAATAATGTTTACACATGGCTTTACTCATCTCATATTTGTATACTGTATTATATTCTACTGTATTTTAGTCAATGCCACTCCGACATTGCTCGATCTAATAATTATATATTTCTTTATTCCATTCTTTTACTTTTAGATTTGTGTGTATTGTTCGGAATCGTTTTTAGACACTACTGCACTGTTAAATACTACTGCACTGTTGGAGCTAGGAACACAAGCATTTTTCTACACCCGCAATAACATTTGCTAAATATGTGTATGTAAGGCCAATACAATTTGATTTGATAAATGCCTTTCCTCTGATTGCACTTTGGAATTAACAGATCTACAGGACAGCATGGACCAAGTCCAGACCATGAGTTTAGTCAATCTGTTGAAAGGATCTACCAAAGCATGGCAAGTCTGTGCCAACCAGCCAGCCTGGAGACCACAGCCAGCCAGCCAGTCAGCCAGGAGACCATAGCCTCATTGGTTCTGACTCTGACCATGACCGCAACCTACTCTCATCAGTCATGAACTGACTGACACAGACTTCTCCCACTCTGAGAGAAAATGTAACATGGATTCTAGGACATCTAATTATCTTAGTAGTGAAGAGAACAAAGACGGTGTTCCTCAATGTAAAATGGTTTCGTTCCCTTGTCTCCTCTATGGCTCATAACTAGGAATAGGAGCTTTACTGATCATGTGACCTGACCACGAACAATTCTGGAAATAACTATGGAAAAAAACTCTGGGAAACACTCCCTAATTATAGGGAGAACTGTCGGCTAGGGCTCTAAGATTTATAGTGGTCAGGTGACATGGCCATGAAAAACTGGTCCTACAGATATCTGCTTCCAACTGTCGTGTCTTGCCAGGCCCTGGTCTTCAAGGAAAGGGCACGAGGAGAGGAAGATAGTTAAAGTTATTGAGACACACCCCAAGTAAGGAGGACACATTCATTCATCACAGCCACAGTGGCAATGGTGGGGCTATGATACCTCGGACACACACACACACACACACACACACACATACACACACACACACACACACACACACACACACACACACACACACACACACACACACACACACACACACACACACAGATAATTACAGCGCATTTGAAAAGTATTTAGACCCCTCGACATTTTCCACATTTTGTTACGTTACAACCTTATTCTAAAATGTATACAAAAATATATAATTCTCATCAATCTACAATACCTCATAATGACAAAGCGAAAACAGGATTTTAGAGATTTTAGCAAATGTACAGTACCAGTCAAAAGTTTGGACACACCTACTCATTCAAGGGTTCTTCTATATTTGTACTATTTTCTACATTGTAGAATAATAGTGAATACTTCAAAACTATGAAAAAACACATATGGAATCATGTAGTAACCAAAAAAGTAGCCGCCCTTTGCCTTGATGACAGCTTTGCACACTCTTGTCATTCTCTCAACCAGCTTTACCTGGAATGCTTTTCCAACAGTCGTGAAGGAGTTCCCACATATGCTGAGTACTTGTTTGCTGCTTTTCCTTCACTCTGCGGTCCACCGCATCCCAAACCATCTCAATTAGGTTGAGGTTGGGTGATTGTGGAGGCCAGGTCATCTGATGCAGCACTCCATCACTCTCCGTCAAATAGCCCTTGCACAGCCTGGAGGTGTGTTGGGTCATTGTCCTGTTGAAAAACAAATGATAGTCCCACTAAGCGCAAACCAGATGGGATGGCGTATCGCTGCAAGATGCTGTGGTAGCCATGCTGGTTAAGTGTGCCTTGAATTCCAAATAGATCACTGACAGTAAAACACCCCCACACCATCACACCTCCTCCTCCATGCTTCACAGTGGGAACCACACATGAGGAGATCATCCGTTCACCTACTCTCCTTCTCACAAAGACACGGCGGTTAGAAGCAAAAATCTCAAATTTGGACTCATTTGGACTCAGACCAAAGGACAGATTTCCACCGGTCTAATTTCCATTGCTTGTGTTTCTTAGCCCAAGCAAATCTCTTCTTATTTATCTCCTTTAGTAGTGGTTTCTTTGCAGCAATTCGACCATGAAGGCCTGATTCACGCAGTCTCCTCTGAACAGTAAATGTTGAGATGTGTCTGTTACTTAAATTCTGTGAAGCTCTGCAATTTCTGAGGCTGGTAAATCTAATGAACTTGTCCTCTGCAGCAAAGGTAACTCTGGATCTTTCTTTCCTGTGGCGGTCCTCATGAAAGCCAGTTTCATCAGAACACTCAAAGTTTTTTGCGACAGCACTTGAAGAAACTTTCAAAGTTCTTAAAATGTTCCGCATTGACTGACCTTCATGTCTTAAAGTAATGATTGGCTGTCATTTCTCTTTGCTTATTTTTGAGCTGTTCTTGCCATAATATGGACTTGGTCTTTTACCAAATAGGACTATCTTCTGTATACCACACCTACCTTGTCACAACGCAACTGATTGGCTCAAACGCATTAAGAAGGAAAGAAATTCCACAAATGTACTTTTAACAAGGCACACCTGTTAATTGAAATGCATTCCAGGTGACTATCTCATGAAGCTGGTTGAGAGAATGCCAAGAGTGTGCAAAGCTGTCATCAAGGCAAAGGGTGGCTACTTTGAAGAATATAAAATATAAAATATATTTGATATGTTTAACACTTTTTTGGTTACTACATGATTCCATATGTGTTATTTGATAGTTTTGATGTCTTCACTATTATTCTACAATGTAGAAAATAGTAAACATAAAGAAAAACCCTTGAATGAGTAGGTGTGTCCAAACGTTTGACTGGTACTGTATTAAAAATGTAAAACAGAAATACCTTATTTACATAAGTATTCAGACCCTTTACTATGAGACTCGAAATTGATTTATGGTCAATTCAATTGATTGGATATGATTTGGAAAGGCACACACCTGTATATATAAGGTCCCACAGTTGACAGTGCATGTCAGAGCAAACACCAAGCCATGAGGTTAAAGGAATTGTCGGTAGAGCGCCGAGACAGGATTGTGTCGAGGCACAGATCTGGGGAAGAGTACCATAAAATGTATGTAGCATTGAAAGTCCCTAGGAACAGTGTCCTCCATCATTCTTAAATGAAAGAAATTTGGAACCACCAAGACTCTTCCTAGAGCTGGCTGCCTGGCCAAACCGTGCAGTCGGGGAGAAGGGCCTTGGTCAGGGAGGTGACCAAGAACCCAATGGTCACTTTGACAGAGCTCCAGCGTTCTTCTGTGGAGATGGGAGAACCTTCCAGAAGGTCAACCATCTCTGCGGCGCTCTACCAATCAGGCCTTTATGGTAGAGTGGCCAGACGGAAGCCACTCCTCAGTAAGTGTCACATGACAGCCCGCTTGGAGTTTGCCAAAAGGCACCTAAAGAACTCTCAGACCTTGAGAAACAAGATTCTCTGGTCTTATGACACCAAGATTGAACTCTTTGGCCTGAATGCCAAGCTTTACGTCAGGAGGAATCCTGGCACCACCCCTATGGTGAAGCATAGTGGTGGCAGCATCATGCTCTCGGGATGTTTTTCAGTGGCAGGGACTGGGAGACTAGTCAGGGTTGAGGGAAAGATGAACAGAGCAAAGTACAGAGGACCTCAGACTTGGGTGAAGGTTCACCTTCCATCAGGACAATTACCCTAAGCACACAGCCAAGACAACTCAGGCGTGGCTTCGGGACAAGTCTCTGAATGTCCTTGAGTGGCCTAGCCAGAGCCCAGACTTGAACCCAATTTAGCATCTCTGGAGAGACTTGAAAATAGCTGTGCAGCGACGCTCCCCATCCAATCTGATAGAGGTTGAGAGGATCTGCAGAGAAGAGTGGGAGAAACTCCCCAAATACAGGTGTGCTAAGCTTGTAGCATCATGCCCAAGACGACTCGAGGCTGAAGGTCGCTTCCAAAGGTTCATCAACCAAGTACTGAGTAAAGGTTCTGGAAACTTATGTAAATGTGATATTTGCAAACATTTCTAAAAACCTGTTTTTGCTTTGTCAATATGGGGTATTGTGTGTAGATTGATGGTGGGGGGGGGGGGGACAATTGAATCTATTTTAGAATAAAGCTGTAACGTAACAAAATGTGGAAAAAGTCTAAATACTTTCCGAATGCACTGTATTTATTTATGTGTGTGTATGTATTTGTAGTTGTTTTTGCTTCATCCCATGTGACAACATGTGACCGGACAACAACAACTTTATTAATATATTGTTATTTAGTATAATCATTTTAGAACTTCTAGAACTATAGTTCCTCCCTGTGTTTTTATACGCAAGCATGTGTAATGTGTACGCAAGTACAGGGAGTGAAAATGTAATAATAAATAAAACATGTAACGAAATACGAATAGTGTACATACATGAAACAGGAACAGAATCAATAACGCCTAAGGAAAGAACCAAGGGGAGTGACAGATATAGGGGAGGTAATCAGGAAGGTGATGGAGTCCAGGTGAGTGTCATGAGGCGCAGGTGTGTGTAATGATGGTGGCAGGTGTGCGTAATGATAAGACAACTAGCAACGTTGAGTGCCGGAGAGGGTGTAAACATAACTGTACCCCCTCCCTGATGCGCGGCTCCAGCCGCCAGACGACACCGACCAGAGGGACAGTCCCGAGGACCAGGAGCGGGCCGGTCGCTTCTGCTGAGGCACGGGAACATGTAGAGCCGGCTGAGGAGCGGGATCCTGACAAGCCGGGTGAGGCGCGGGAGCCTGATGAGCCGGCTGAGGCATCCCCGGTTGCTTCGGCAGTGGCATTTGGACCCAACTTCACCAGTAAAAAAAAAAGAAAAGATCTGTGATACTTCCCCTTGGTGAGGCGTTATTCAGTAACATGTACGCTGGGAGTCAGGAAGCAAGTAATGGAGTGAATTTCATGCCATAGCTATGTTACTGTCAGTCATAGAAAGTTTACTGTGTTTATTCTAACACTTAACCTAACCCTAAATGTAACCCTTCTAAGCGGTTACATATAAACAGATATGCAGTTTGTGTTCATAGTTTGGGCATGTAGACCTCATTCCATGGAGGGCCGAGTGTCTGCAGGTTTTTGGTTTCTCCTTTCAATTAAGCCCTATACAACAAGGTGTGGTGAGTTCCTTAATAATTAGCTACCTTAATTCATCAATCAAGTACAACGGAGGCGCGAAAACCCGCAGACACTCAGCCCTCCATGGAATGAGTTTGACACCTGTGATCTATAGGGTACTACTCAAGTAAAGTGTGACCTAAATAGGTAACACAGCATTGTAGGTTACACACTATCTAGAACCTAAAAGGGTTCTTCGAACTCTTTGAATAACCCTTTTTTGATCCAGGTAGAACCCTTTTGGTTCCAGGTAGAAACCTCTTGGGTTCTATGTAGAACCCTTTCCACAGAGGGTTCTATATGGAACCCAAAAGTGTTCTACCAGAAACCAAAATGGGTTATCCTATAGGGACAGCCAAAGAACCCTTTTGGAACCCTTTTTTATGTGTACTATCAGTCATAGAAAGATGTGTGTGTTCATGCAATGTGGTCTTTCTTTATTGGGGTCCTCATTAGCTGACAACATGATGACAGCAAGTCTACCTGGAGTTACTATCAGTCATAGTTAGTCAGTCATAGTCATCATTACTGTGTTTACGTAATGCCAAGTGACCCTTTGACTATCCTCACACCAACCAACCAATAAAGACACTATAGATGCATCTCAAATGGCACTATATAAAGGTACTACTTAATCATTATACTTATGTAACTGATGTGAAATGGCTAGCTAGTTAGCGGTGCGTGCTAGTAGCAGCATTCAATCATTGACGTCATTTGCTCGGAGACCTTGAAGTAGTTGTTTCCCTGGAAGCCAGCGGCACCTATGTGTTTGGAGGAAACACCTTTCAACTGACGACCGAAGTCAGCCTGCAGACGCCCAGCCCGCCATAAGGAGTCGCTAGAGCACAATAAGCCAAGTAAAGCCCCCCTGGCCAAACCCTCCCCTAACCTGGGCCAATTGTGCGCCGCACTACGGGACTCCCGGTCATGGCCGGTTTTGACACCGTCCGGGTTCGAACCCGGGTCTGTAGTGATGCATCAAGCTCTGCGATGCAGTGACTTAGACTGGTGCGCCACTCAGGAAGCCCCACACCCCAGTTTTGTAACCTAGCAGATAATCAGACTCCTATCCCCAGATTCTGGACACACATGCACACAAATTCTGCAGCGTTGGCTGTAGCAAACAGCTATGGGGGTTCTGTACTATACTCGTCAGCAGGTCTCCGAAGCCTTGCCAAGATAGTCTCCGATGAAGCCAGAGAACCGGTCGTCCGGCTGCTCTCTCTCTGTCTGTGTGGAGCTACGTTTAACCTACCTACCATGCCATCTCCAATAACACATGGTGCAGTTGATGGTGGCGACTACATTGCTGAGCTCTGGTTGATTTCTACTGTCTGCTCTGGAATAGCTTTTTATTTATTTTTTAAACATGTTTTTATTTTAGGACCATTCAGTGAATGTCTGGGTGAATATCATCTGCTGTCTGAATAGCATTTGTATAGTCTGAGGTGGAATTCAGAAGAATGTTGGACATTCAGAGCCTACGATGTCTTTAATGTCTCAAAGGGAATACATTTTCATTGTTGTGCTTCCATGAGGTGAATTTGACCTCAGTGCAGGTTCCTTGAGGTTGTGGTTCCCAGATTTAGTCACAAGTGACAGGCAACGTGACACACTGTTGATCCATTGTATTTGTACTGTAAGGCCTAGACTCTAGAGGACACACACACACACACACACACACACACACACACACACACACACACACACACACACACACACACACACACACACACACACACACACACACACACACACACAACGTTGCTGTTGTGTTATAATAGCCTGTACTTCATGTTGTGCCGAATGATTAATAGATGACCCTCTGCTCTCTCCGTAGGCCTCCTGAATGATGGAATGTATTTTCATATCTTATTCATAGGAGAGGTAATGTCAGGGAAAGCGGTGCAAACACGCACGCAGAGAGGGGCAGTATTTCTGATACCTCAACATAACTGTAATTTTATGTAATTTGTATTTTAGTTTGATACACTAGTCTTTAAAGTATCTTGTATTTCTAACAAGATATATGTTTATGTATATTTTGCCCATCTCTGCATGCACGCATGCACACACACACGAAAAGGAAAACGGGCAAAAAAGTGCCCGGTTAAAGTTTAAACGTTAAAACGCACATCTTTGAATTTTGTTGAGCACACGGTTTACATTTCCTGTTTTATCCCCTCGAGCTAGAACTAGAGAGAGAGCCAAAGTAGGAAAGGCTGTAAGGGTTGTCACTTGTTGGTGTCATGGTTACTTTGGAGTATAAACATTATAAACACCTGTTCTTTGGCGTATCATGTGGTAACGTCTTGGGCTTAATATGTCAACTATCTTGAGCACCAGTGGAGGCTGCTGAGGGGAGGACGGCTCATGATAACGGCTGGAACGAAGTGAATGGAGTGACAGCCAACACATGGGAACCCTGTGTGTTGATGTATTTGACAGTATTCCGTCTACTCCACTCCAGTCATTACCACGAGCCCATCCTCCCCAATTAAGGTGCCACCAACCTCCTGTGTCGATCACGTTTGGAGTGATACACAATATACAGTACAGGTTGGTGAATAAAGGAGCTGTAGTTCTAAGTAGTATTGTAGGTCCTGGAGTTTTGGCAGTTCAAGTCATGTGGTCTGGAAAAACTCCTGGTCCCAGCTATATGTAGTAAAGTTGACCCCAGTTCTGTGCATTATTTGACTTTGTCGTCCAGGTAAAACAGCCAGAATGATGTACTCCAGGAGAATAGACCGTTTCTGATAAAGCTTTGCCACAAAGCCTCACTGTTCTCTCCAATTGATTTATCCTGCTTGGCTAAACAGCAGCTGACGCCTGCAGAGTGATGTGTGATGCGATGAGAACATTGGCTGGTTTCTTGTGTGACATATTTGCAATGGAGCTCATACTGTATAGGGAGCATGAGTCACTCACAGTCGGTGACAGACAGACCTGCTTAACTCCTTCACACTCCTCCAGACTCAGATCCGCACTCCTCAGCTATCTACCAGCAGATAGTGTAGCATGTGCTGGTGGGAAGTCCGATATGACTTGGAATGGACATTCAATATCATGCAAAACTGGTGTGATAGGCTATTAAAGGTGCATTTGTAACTTTCAATTCCACAATTCCACAGTTTGAATTCCACAGTGGAATGAGATAGGACTAATACAAAAATAGCCTAATTAGGCCAAGATTGCTACAATCATCAAGACCCACTACCTACTTCAAAGAACAGGGGCAACACTTTTGACCAGAAATAAAAGTTTCAGAAATCACATATTTCATACCAGGACAGCTTTTTTATTACATCTATGTCTATTTTAGGGCATTTATTTTAGCTACGCCTACAGTATGCGACTGTAGCAACGTGTATACATCTGTTGTTTAACTCTTTAATGCCCACCCTGCTCAGTGTTGTTGTAACATGTCGGTGTAGGCTGTAGGGATGTCCTGGTGTGTTAAAGCTACATCGTCACACACAAACACAGGCACACACACACAGGCACACACACAGGCACACACACACACACACACACACACACACACACACACACACACACACACACACACACACACACACACACACACACACACACACACACAGAGGTGTTTTACAGTTACATCCATGAATTATTGACACTATAGTTGGAAGCGAATGCAATAGAACTGGAAGGCTACAGGCCATCTTTTTAGTATATCCCCCCCCCCCCCACCCCACACACCAGGATCAGAAAGAGAGGGTCTTTCACCCCCACGGTGTCATGAGAAATCCACCATCTCCCCTGCTAGTATTAGTTCCTGCTGGTGCTGTGATACATTCTGTACACACATCACTTTTGTTTCCTGGTCTGGAAATGGGGAGAAGAGCTCTCGGAGTTTCTTTGTGTCTCAGGGTACAAAGATTGAACTGTGAAAAGCCTTTGTGATATTTGGGGTGTGAAGTTGAACTGAGGCTGAGTAGAGAGGCTCTGACATATGGCCGGTTGAGATGGAGTGAGAAAACAGACATGGTGACCAAATGGGAGACTCTACATCTTGGTAAAATCATTGGATGTTAAAGCTGTGGAGATGGTTCTGCGTTTGAATGATGGGGATGGTTTGTATTTGAATAAAGCTGCGAAACGTTGCAACAGTAGTCATAGAAACAGGGAAGGATGCACATGCAGCCATTCCCACACACAACCTACAACCCTCCTCCCAACACACACACATTCCTTTCTCACTCTCCTTTCTCACTCTATATACTGGCGCAGTCAATAAATAACAACAATATTGTAACAGCATCATCATACAGACTATCCCCGTGAGTGGCTCATAGGTGACGCACACACAGATGTGTGGTGACTCATCGAACAACACGCACTTACAACCACATTGGCAGCGTAAAGATACTATACAGCTCCCAGAACAGTTTTACTGCACTGCCACACAACAGGGTTGAGGTGACCTGATAGAGCTACAGTTGTACTGTAACCATGAGTTATTTTAGTTTATGGACATGACATGAATGCATGATTTACAGGAAATTACGGATCTACTATACTAGCTGTGTTTTCCATGCACTTAGTCCGTCCCTCATTCAACCATAGAATATGAATGAGGTTGCCTCTAAACATTGATACAGAGGCTGACACTTCTTCAACCCTCTTGGTATGATTGAAAGTTGGGTAATCTGATCCAAGATCTGTGGTTAGGAGGAACTTCTACCACGTCATCATCAGATCCACCCTCTTTTCCCTTTAGTCCCCTCAGCCAACACCTCTCACCTGTGGCTGGACAATGAGAGAGGGAACCAAGAAGTCACACCTTCTCTTGGCACATACATTAGCAGAGCATGGTGGAGAGAAAATAGAGAGATTGTGTGAGAGAGAGACAGACAGAGAGAAATATTGAGAGAGAAAGAGAGAGTGCTAAAGAGAGAGGTCACAATAAGTTAGATAGAAGCTGCAGTCAGAGAGAAACAGAAAGTGAGACTAATCGCTCTGTGAGGAGATGATTGATAGTCTGACAGACTAGAGTGAATGTTAGACATGTATTAGCTATCCTTCTCCCTCCCTTCTCCTCCCTCCTGTCCCTCCCCCTCCCATATGTATCGAAGCTTCACATCTTCTCCGGTCTCCTTCCCCTCCCTCCCTCTTTCTCTCCCTTCTCCTCCCTCCTTCCCTCCCTCCCCCTTCACGTTTTTCCCGGTCTCTCTCTGCTCTCCCCAGAAGGCCTTATATAGCTGTAGGACTGTCTTGCCCAGCTCCTCACCGCAACGCCAGTTCAGTTCAGTCTCAGTCTCTCTTATAAATACCCCTGCTCAGACTAATATGGAAGTGCCTTGGCGGTATCGGATAGATAGCCTGTGATGAAGGAGGAGAAATTGGAGGGGGCTGTGTGTGTGGGGGGGGGGGGGGGGATTCTGGGGGGAACGCAACCTGCCCCAATGCATAGTGCCAACTGTAAAGTTTGGTAGAGGAGGAATAATGGTCTGGGGCTGTTTTTCATGGTAGGGCTAGGCCCCTTAGTTCCAATGAAGGGAAATCTTAACGCTACAGCATACAATGACCTTCTAGATGATTCTGTGCTTCCAACTTTGAGGCAACAGTTTGGGGAAGGCCCTTTCCTGTTTCAGCATGACAATGCCCTGTGCATAAAGCAAGGTCCATACAGAAATGGTTTGTCGAAATCGGTGTGGAAGAACTTGACTGGCCTGCACAGAGCCCTGACCTCAACCCCATCGAACACCTTTGGGATGAATTGGAATGCCGACTGCGAGCCAGGCCTAATCGCCCAATATGGGTGCCCAACCTCACTAATGCTCTTGTGGCTGAATGGAAGCAAATCCCCACACCAAAGTTCCAACATAGTGGAAAGTCTTCCCAGAAGAGTGGAGGCTGTTACAGCAGCAAAGGGGGGACCAACTCCATATTAATGCCCATAATTTTGAAATTTGATGTGTGATGAGCAGGTGTCCACATGCTTTTGGTCATGTAGTGTATCTTGAACCACTACTGGAGTGGGCTATATCAGCTAATCATCGCTAATGTGGGCTAGACAAATCAGCTAGTTAGCACGGCTATGCTGTCAATACAAGCTAGTCTTCACTTGATTTAAATTTGTCCTGCTACTGACAAGCAGTAGAACTGCAGTTGCCCCTTTCCCTCACTGTGAGTCCACACATGCTAGCAACTCCAAAGTAACTTACTACTGGCGGTATTTATTTCAAACTCACTGCTGTGAGCCAGTGGGTAGCTCATGCATGCTACTAGGACGCAATGCACTGGCACGTTCGCAGTGGCAGAACGGTGGGGGATGGGACTTTTTTCAAGATTCATGAGTTTATGAGAACTGATCTACTTTACCTCTACAGGATCGGTGGGTCCCCCGTGGGACGGTTGAGCTAACGTAGGCTAATGTGATTAGCATGAGGTTGTAAGTAACAAGAACATTTCCCAGGACATAGACATATCTGATATTGGCAGAAAGCTTAAATTCTTGTTAATCTAACTGCATTGTCCAATTTACAGAAGCTATTATTGTGAAAGAATACCATGCTATTGTTTGAGGAGAGTGCACAAAATATATTAATAAACCAATTAGGCACATTTGGGCAGTCTTGATACAACATTTTTGAACAGAAGTAAAATTGTTCATTGGATCAGTCTAAAACTTTGCACATACACTGCTGCCATCTAGTGGCCAAAATCTAAATTGCGCCTGGACTGGAATAATACATTATGGCCTCTCTCTTGCATTTCAAAGATGATGGTACAAAAAAATACAAAAAAATGCATGTTTTTTGCTTTGGATTATTTTTTACAAGATCTAATGTGATATATTCTTCTACATTAATTTAACATTTCCACAAACTTCAAAGTGTTTCCTTTCAAATGGTATCAAGAATATGCATATCTTTGCTTCAGGTCCTGAGCTACAGGCAGTTAGATTTGGCTATGTCATTTTAGGCGAAAATGGAAAAAAATGGGTCAATCCTGAAGCGGTTTTAAGCAATTTGTTGCATTTAAAGTTACAAGGGATAAGAGACTAAACATTTTATAAAAAGTAATTCCTTTTTTAAAACGCCACCAATCAAAAGTGCACTTTGTCCTTAGGAGGGCAAATACTTTGTGAATACGGGCCCTGAACTATAATCTTTCAGTATGTTGTTGAAAGAGCAGTTGCTCTTATTCCGAATCTGTTGTCTGTAGAAGTTGGATTATTCTTTACTCTGCGTCTTGACCTGTCAGCATATCTGTGTTCTATTGACTGTCCTGTATGGTGGAAGTATTCTGCAATCTATACATCGTCCTGTTATGTCATGACCAAATGTCCTAATATACACTGAGCGTACAAAACATTAGGGACACTTGCTCTTTCCATGACATAGATTGACTAGTTGAATCCATGTGAAAGCTATTATCCCTTATTGATGTCACTTGTTAAATCCACTTCAATCAGGGTAGATGAAGGGGAGGAGACAGATTAAAGAATTATTTTTAAGCCTTTCAGAGGGTGTGCCATTCAGAGGGTGTGCCATTCAGACGGTGAATGAGCAAGATGTAAGTGCCTTTGAACGGGGTATGGTAGTATGTGCCAGGCCCTCCGGTTTGAGTGTGTCAAGAACTGCAACACTGCTGGGTTTTCATGCTCAACAGTTTCCCGTGTGTATCAAGAATGGTCCAACACCCAAAGGACATCCAGCCAACTTGACCCAATTGTTGGAAGCTATGAAGTCATCATGGGACAGCATCCCTGTGGAACGCTTTCGACACCTTGTAGAGTCCATGCCTTGACGAAATGAGGCTATTCTGACGGCAAAAGGGGGTGCAACTAACATACTAACATACAAAAATGAATGACGACGTAATAAAATTGACAAGCATAGTAGTGGATTAGTATCCAGATTAGATCACACTATTAAAAGTAATATTGTGACTAGGCACAATATGTTAGTCTGGATATTGGGACACATACACTCTGTGCTATGCTTTGTTTAAGGTCATTTTTTTACAGTCCCGTTGAATGACGGTCTTGATATAGTCTTGTAATAGTCTCTGAAGGTGAATTACTATGGCCGGGATTCAATCAAAAACACATTGCTTCTAAAGGCAACTTCCAGACATCGTGGAGATCGCATTCCCGGTAATTCTGCGGCTCAAGGGTAAATTACCTTTAAAGTCAAGTGCAGTGTGCTTGTCAAGGATGCACCTTTGATTGAATCGCAGCCTATATGTGAATGTCCTGTGCTAAAGCAAGACTTCTCTCTACAGTTACTCACCAGTCCAGCCGCCCTGACGTACCAGGTATGTTCAGGCCCTCAAAACACCCCTCTAGAAAGCTGCCGCCCTACAGCAACCCCTCAGCAGCTTTCTTTCAATGCTCTGTGACTGTGTGTGTGTCTCAAATGGCACCCTATTCTCTAATTATTGCTCTACATTTTACCAGAGGCGTAGGGCCCAGGTCAAAAGTAGTGCACAATATAGGGAATAGGTTGCCATTTGGGAGGCAGACTATGATTGTGCAAAAATGGACTGCAGTAATGAATGTAATGTCGCAAGTAAAGATGTCCTATACTCACCACAGCTGAGAACGAAATAAGCAAAACAAATTAAATGGGTTATAGCTGGTCTAACCCCTTCATCCCTTCATTCATTCGTTCTTTCATTTGTTTGTTCATCCATCCATCCATCCATCCATCCATCCACCCACCCACTCACCCAATCCTTTAACAAATGTTGGCAAAACAGAGATGCTGGCCGCAAGGTGTTGCTTGACACGAGAGCAGAACTTGTATCATTGGCTTTACTGTAAACCAAAGCCACATGATAGTGGCCATCTTGGTTTAGCAGCCATCTTGCTGCCAAATTCAGGGTTGCTGTGGGAGGCTGGTTTGGCTGAGGTGGAGTAGAGGCTTGGGCCGAACCATGATCTTGCTCGAAAGGGTGTAAATATTGCCCAGCTGACCGTTTCCCTGAGTTGGTGTTATCTGAGCTGAACATATTAACAAAACATTTTTTATGGATGGATATTGGCTGTTTTTAAATTATACATATTCTGCAATGAAAGAGTACAATGTTTTTTCTACTGATGAAATGTTTCACATATTGCCATAGATTGGTGGCGTCTAGCGGATAAGAAGAGAACAAAATGTGCGTGCATGCGTGTGTGTGCAAGTGTGTGTGTTTGCGAGTGTGTGTTAATGAGTTTGCGTATGTAGGCAATAACCACACAGTATGTGAGTTTACTTTCCCATAGCCTGAGCCCTTTTCCTTTCCGCTGCCCACTGCACCTGTCGTGACCACGTCTTTTCCCGTCGACACACTCACAGTATGTCCCATACCACTGCCCCCCCTTTTCATTACTCTGCCCTCTCATTGGCCAGGCTAGCTGTCCGTCAATGGGTCCAGTTTCACACAGATTTAGAAAGTGCAAGGCAGTGCTCTAAAGCTGTTGCTTTTAAGGCCTTGAAAGTAGGAAGAAATACCATGGATGGGGGGTGGGAGTGGGGGTCCTTACACAGAGTATGTGGGAAATATATTTTTCATTCAGGCAAGCGGAGTGCAGTGTGGTCATATGTGTCTCGGGCTGGACTGGAGTGCTGAGCACCTCATTCTTAAGTGAGGGACGGCACAGCGTTAAACATAGACTACAGGTATAAGTTTAGCCAATAGGAACCTCTTTCAAGCTGAACAGGCGGGTTGGGGGGGGGGGGGGGGGGGTTGTGTTGGCTCACACACATATCTACACAGTTCTAAATCAACCCCATGTCCCTATAGGCACTTGTGTAGATCTGAAAAGATATGATAGGCATAAGCAATATGGCGAAGATTCCACTTTGCCTATCAGAGGGCAAGGTTGAGCTACTAAGATATTGCTAATAACTATCCGATCTATTCAGGATCGTTCAGTGCGCAAACAGGGCTAGTGATCTATTTGAAATGGAGCAATAAACAGACGTTAGGAGGTGGGCCCTGATACTGCTCCAACTCTTACTCTCTCTTTCTTTCTTTCTTTCTTTCTCTCTCTTCTCTGCAGCTTGCAGCCCAGGTTCTGGATGACCTCGACGATGAAGACATTGGATTCGGCCTTGTGGATGAGAAGAAGGACCTCTCTGTTGCCAAGAAGCTGGGTAAGACCGCACTCATCTCTTGACCCCTTTTCATCATCATTAAAATGCCAGCTCTTCGGTCTGACTTCGCATGGAATCCTGATCTTTCCTGCCCTCTTCTGCCTGAGGAGTGGTATCACTCCTGTTGGAATAGACTGAAGTAAAGACAGGCATGGCATTTACAGTAACTTGGGACCCAAAATACTGTCAATGTTTTAACGTATATTTGCAGCTTAAACTTTAATACGGAACATATTATATGGGCCTTGAGTTTTTCCTGACAAGGAATGTTCTTGGCCCTAGTTGAGGGCCATAGCTATAGTCATGAAAAATGATGTTCATGATACGTGGTTAGGAAATACTCAGGGCCCTAGAGACCAGACACATACAGTAAACACCTCAGTATCACCCACAGGACATTATTCAGCCACCAGAGAGCTGTAGTAGTCTAAAAACATCCCTAGCAGAGATCTAAGGCTCTAACGTTACGTTTCTAACTAACTTGCTGCTTCTCTACACAACCTATGTCTCTTTGTCATATAAATATTTTCCTTTTCTCATACTGTCACGGCCCTGGGCGAATAAAAGTCGAAGAGGGTCAGTCACCGGTATGCAATAAAACAATAAAAGCATTCTACTTCAAGAGGGAGGCATTCACATGATGATTATACTGTGTATAAAAAAATACATTGTTTTACAAGCGAGGTCAAAGTCTCCTTTTTGACATACTTATAGTATGAGTCATGCAACTGTAAATGGTAAAGCCTACTGGGGAAGAACTTGGTTCAGGCAATAAACAACATTGTCTGGATGGAATTAATTCAATCACAGATAACGTCCTTAACCACATTGCAGGTTTACTCAGAATTTTTGCACTCTATTTTATTAAGGCCAAGTGTGGTTTGAAGCCCATATTCAAAATCCAATGAAAAAAATCCTCTGCAAGAAGAATGGCTTGCAGTTAGCAACTAACTTGCCCGATCGCTTCACTAGCCCCTATTTCTGACCTCCTAGCTAGAAATCCTTACCTGTCCCCTCTAAACTTCAGCCCCTAACCAGAGTTCCTTACCTGTCCGCTAAACCCTAGCCCCTAAGTAGAGTTTCCTAACCTGTCCACTAACACCTAGCCCCTACCCAGAGTTTCTAACCTGCCCCATTCCTCTCCGAGCCCCCATCCCTTTCTTAGTTCCTTGCCCCTAAAGAAAGTATCTAACCTGTCCTTCTCTTATACCCCAGGTCTGGATGAGGTGGAGAGCATCTATATCTTTGTCGATAATGAGATAATTGAGTACGATGGTGAGCTGGCTGCTGACACCCTGGTGGAGTTTCTCTATGATGTGAGTAACTATAATAACATTATATAGTTATTTGGTTGTCGTCACTTTACTTTATTTTGGTTGCAGTCATTTTGTAAAGTGCTCTTACTCTGTGTAAACCCAAAATTGTAATTACAATGCTGAATATGAGGTATTGTTACAATCTATTTACTAATGTAATTTCATAATAATATCAATACTTAGAAATATTGTTTGAAAAAGAGTTTAATTTGTCAAAGAAGGCAAAGACAGCAATGATTGCCTAATACTATATGCCTTGTCAGTGTCAGATCTCTTCTAATCTGCTCCTCACATAAATTTTCTCTTTCCACCTCTTCTCTCCCTCTTCCTTTACCTCTCTTCTCTCTCTCTCCCCATGTCTCTTCCACTCTGCAGGTGATTGAGGACCCAGTGGAGATCATTGATAATGAGCGTGAGCTCAAGGGCTTCCACAACATTGATGAGGACATCAAGCTGGTCGGCTACTTCAAGAGTGAGAAATCCCCTCGTAAGTACAGCCAATCAACTCTGCAGGAAAGACCCGAGAAATCATGACTAAAGTTGCTTAGATATGGAAAGCTAGCCTGGTACCAGAACTGTTTGTGCTGTCATGCTAACTCCTGTGGTCATTGTCACACAATTGTCACAAACAGATCTGGGATCAGTCTAATGGGATGCTAGTCACAACACCTACAGTATATTTGTGAACCATATACAGGTACTCGATGCTGTATTCTGACAATTTCCTCTTATCAAGTCTGTCAAGGGGAATCTCATATTAGGTTAATGTTATTTTTCTCTTTTACAGACTTCATTGAGTATGACGATGCTGCCGAGGAGTTCCACCCCTTCATCAAATTCTTTGCCACCTTTGATGCCAAGGTATGGAACCACAGAGGGCTGAATTAGATTCAGCTATATTCTAAACTCCATTCTGGAAAATTGTCATTGTTCCCATTGCAAACTGACCCTTCTTATGCTGTATCATTTTTTGTTTTTTCAAATTGAAGACATAAGTTACCAAAATGCCTTCACGTTTTAAGTTAAGTCAACGCAATAAATTAAGTGGAGTTACATTACAATTTAAGTTACATTACAAGAAACAACTTTTGTCTGTGAGGTAACTCAAACACAAATTATTTACAGCCTAACTGATGGTCTTTGTCCCCATCCAGATTGCCAAGAAGCTAAAGATGAAACTGAACGAGGTTGACTTCTATGAGCCCTTCATGGAGGAGCCAGTGACCATCCCAGGACAGCCCTACTCTGAGGCTGAGCTTGTAGACTACATCGAGGAGCATGACAGGTGAGTGTGGCCCTACAGTACAGCTGACCTACAATGCAAAGCCGGAAGTCCTATGGTAGGTTATGAGGTGATTTACTTCACACATGTAGACAAAATGCGGTTCAAACTACATTACTTGTTTTTCCTGCCCGCTGTGCTCTTGCTTCTGCCTTTGCTCTTTAGGGTCTAGGCCGGGTTACTGTAAAAGTACTTTGTGAAAACTGATGTAAAAAGGGCTTTATAAATAAATGTGATTGATTAACTGATGTCATTCTCATTCCAGGCCCACTCTGAGGAAGCTTGAGCCCCACAGCATGTACGAGACCTGGGTGAGATTTCTTCACTCACTATTGAACTGGAACTATACAGTAAGCCTACTTTTCATGGAGATGTACAGTAGGCCAGAGTCTCATCTCTTTCTTTCTTTCTTTCTTTCTTTCTTTCTTTCTTTCTTCTCTCTTCTTTCTTTCTTTCTTTCTTTCTTTCTTTCTTTCTTTCTTTCTTTCTTTCTTTCTTTCTTTCTTTCTTTCAGGAGGATGACATAGATGGAGAGCACATTGTTGCCTTTGCTGAGGAGGATGACCCTGGTAATGTACATTGCACTAGTTGAAAGTAAAGCTGAAAAAAAAACGGAAGTGGGAACTTCTGTTTTTCAGGCGCCATTCTACGGCTGCTACATGTTAGTTTAGGTCATAAAAGGATTGCTCGAAAATTGTTTGAAAGGTTGAAAAAAAACAGCAGTACCTGACCTTTGACCTTTTCCCAGATGGTTATGAGTTCCTGGAGATCCTAAAGGAGGTGGCCCGTGAGAACACTGACAACGCTGACCTCAGCATCATCTGGATTGACCCCGACGATTTCCCCCTGGTAAGACCTGAATAAATCGGATGCATATGTGCCTGAGCAATGGAGTAAACAGAGTAGCTGCAGACCCCCTAGCCATCAGTCAATGGGATTGCATGGCGCAAAATACAAAAACCTCAAAAATCCAATAATTTCAATTTTTCAAACATACGACTATTTTGCACCATTTGAAAGATAAACCTCTCCTGAATCCAACCACGTTGTCCGATTTCAAAAAGGCTTTACAGTGAAAGCAAAACATTAGATTATGTTAGGAGAGTACATAGACCAAAATAACCACACAGCCATTTTCCAAGCAAGCATATATGTCAATAAAATCCAAAACACAGCTAAATGAAGCACTAACCTTTGATGAAGTTTCCCTGTGGCTCAGTTGGTAGAGCATGGTGTGTGCAACGCCAGGGTTGTGGGTTTGATTCCCACAGGGGGCCAGTACAATTTTTTTTAAAATTAAATGCATGAAATGAAATGTATGCATTCACTATTGTAAGTCGCTCTGGATAAGAGCGTCTGCTAAATGACTAAAAATGTAGAATGTAAATGATCTTCATCAGATGACACTCCTAGGACATTATGTTATACAATACATGTATGTTTTGTTCAATCAAGTTCATATTTATATCCAAAAACAGCTTTTACATTGGCGCGTGATGTTCAGAAAATGTATTCCCACCAAAAACTTCAGATGAATCTACAAAAATACTCATCTTAAACGTTGACAAAATACATAACAATTATTTTAAGAATTATAGATACAGAACTCCTTTATGCAATCACTGTGTCAGATTTTAAAATAGCTTTTCGGCGAAAGCACATTTTTCAATATTCTGAGTATATAGCTCGCCATTATTGGATCATCAAGAACTTCAAGGAGAGCGGTTCAATTGTTGTGAAGAAGGCTTCAGGGCGCCCAAGAAAGTCCAGCAAGCGCCAGGATCGTCTCCTATAGTTGATTCAGCTGCGGGATCGGGGCACCACCAGTACAGAGCTTGCTCAGGAATGGCAGCAGGCAGGTGTGAGTGCATCTGCACGCACAGTGAGGCAAAGATTTTTGGAGGATGGCCTGGTGTCAAGAAGGGCAGCAAAGAAGCCACTTCTCTCCAGGAAAAACATCAGGGACAGACTGATATTCTGCAAAAGGGATTGGACTGCTGAGGACTGGGGTAAAGTCATTTTCTCTGATGAATCCCCTTTCCGATTGTTTGGGGCATCTGGAAAAAAATTTGTACGGAGAAGACAAGGTGAGCGCTACCATCAGTCCTGTGTCATGCCAACAGTAAAGCATCCTGAGACCATTCATGTGTGGGGTTGCTTCTCAGCCAAGGGAGTGGGCTCACTCACAATTTTGCCTAAGAACACAGCCATGAATAAAGAATGGTACCAACACATCCTCCGAGAGCATCTTCTCCCAACCATTCAGGAACAGTTTGGTGACGACCAATGCCTTTTCCAGCACGATGGAGCACCTTGCCATAAGGTAAAAGTGATAACTAAGTGGCTCGGGGAACAAAACATTGATATTTTGGGTCCATGGCCAGGAAACTCTCCAGACTTTAATCCCATTGAGAACTTGTGGTCAATCCTCAAGAGGCGGGTGGACAATCAAAAACCCCTCAAATTCGGACAAACTCCAAGCATTGATTATGCAAGAATGGGCTGCCATCAGTCAGGATGTGGCCCAGAAGTTAATTGACAGGGCAGATTGAAGAGATCTTGAAAAAGAAGGGTCAACACTGCAAATGTTGACTCTTTGCATCAACTTCATGTAATTGTCAATAAAAGCCTTTGACACTTATGAAATGCTTGTAAATTACACTTCAGTATTCCATAGTAACATCTGACAAAGATATCTAAAGACACTGAAGCAGCAAACTTTGTGGAAATTAATATTTGTGTCATTCTCAAAACTTTTGGCCACGACCGTACACAATAACGGAATATGAGTAGCTCTCAAAAAATGTATTGGGTATGAAATAACTCTTATGAAAGAAAATATTGGAGACCCCTGCTCTTGCCCAAACCGTTCAAAATATGTATTTTTCTATCGTGGATTCTGGGCAAATAAATTAATAATTAGTTTGCAATATTATTTTTATGTGAACATAATCTATATTTTTGTCCAATTCCCTACCAGATAACTGTACAAAATAAAGTGCAAAGTTCTAATTCAAATCCTTATTGGATAAAACAATATTATTCCTTCCATTTTGATTTCCTTTGCACATTGTCATGCGTTATCCTGGCCACATTCTTAATAGTTTGGCCTGTCAATCAGTAACTGTGGGTGGGATTGCCAAGGGAGGAACTGGATATTGAGAGTCACAGGATTGGTAGGGTTTCAAACCTGTCAATAAATTATTGGGGGTAGAATTTTTAGGGAAGGGGGTAGATTAGAATATAATTTATTGTGGCAAAACCTACGAAACATAGCAGAAAAATAATTATCAAAATGCTGCATTTCCTTAGCTTTTTTCTCTTTATTTCCTTCTCTCCTTTAGCTTGTGCCCTACTGGGAGAAGACATTCGGCATTGACCTTGGTTCTCCTCAGATCGGTGTCGTGGATGTAGAAGATGTAAGTCTGATCTTCTCATCCTTCCTGGGCTCTCTGCTGTCTTTAGTACAGTAATCTCATTATGCTGTTTCATCAGGCTCTACTGTACCTTTTCCTCCTTGCTCCCTGGGGATTGTTGCTGGTCTATTTTCAGCCTCTCGTTAGCTTCAATGCCTATCTGCCTTTAGCCTATTTAGTGTCCATCTTGTGTGTGTTCTCACTGTGTATTCCCACTCAGGCTGATAGTGTGTGGATGGAGATGGATGATGATGAGGACATGCCCACTGCTGATGAGCTTGAGGACTGGATCGAGGACGTGCTGTCTGGAAAGATCGACCCAGATGATGATGATGACGATGATGACGATGATGACGATGACGACGATGACGATGATGATGACGACGACGACGATGACGATGACGATGATGATGACGAAGATGAGGACGACGAAGATGATGACGATGATGACGACGATGATGATGACGATGATGATGACGATGATGATGACGATGAATAAATGATCGCTTGCCATCTTTGGGTTTACTCGGCTTTAACCAACAGTGGCCAAAAGCCGTCACCAATATTCAGTTTCCTAACATCTCGTCGTAAACACATGCTGTGTCCCTTCCTGTTTGCTTTCTGTATCTCTTTCTCAAAGCCCTGGTCAGATAGTCCAGTAACACGCCCAAAGGGCAACACCTAAATATATTTCACTGGGTGAGAAAAGACAGGAAAGCAGGGGGAAGTTTTTGTCTGTGAAAAAAAGAATGAGTTGCGGTTGAAATGTAAGTTCAGTGTTCTTTGTTCAGTATGAAATGTTTGTCTCTCTCGAGGTTATCACTGTCTGTGTGTATGTGACAACTAAGCTGAGGAAAACTAGCATGTTTGACCTGGTTTTGTTTATCTCGTTTAGCACTAGTCAGGGATGCCCCCTTTCCCCTCCCTCCTTTATCCAATTTTTCTGTATTCTGGAACAACTACTTGTTTTCTACTGGTAAAGAGAAGCAACAACCAACTTATTGTACAATTTTTTAAAGAAAAGGAAACTTAACCTCTCTGAAACGTCTTAAGTATAACACAGTTTGAAAAAGTGATAAAGATCTTGGAATTCACAAAAAATACAAAATAATTTGATTGTTTCTGGTCCGATATTGGGAAAAAAATAAAATATTTAAAAATCCATTCTTGTTGTTTGTCATAATTTCTTAATGAATGTGAATGTGTTTGTGTGTGTGACACACAATCAAACAAATACATTTCATAACAATTTCTAAACTACATAAGTGTGAACCTATAAAAAACAAAATTCATATTGATGATGGTGAAGCTTTACAAATCCAAAACAACCTAATTCAAACATTTGAGAATGTCAGAGAGACAAGACTACAGTGGGTGAAAAAAGTATTCGATCCCCTGCTGATTTTGTACGTTTGCCCACTGACAAAGAAAGGATCAGTCTATAATTTTAATGGTAGGTTTATTTGAACAGTGAGAGACAGAATAACAACAAAAATATCCAGAAAAACGCATGTCAAAAATGTTAGAAATTGATTTGCATTTTAATGAGGGAAATAAGTATTTGACCCTCTCTCAATCAGAAAGATTTCTGGCTCCCAGGTGTCTTTTATACAGGTAACGAGCTGAGATTAGGAACACACTGTTAAAGGGAGTGCTCCTAACCGCAGCTTGTTACCTGTAAAAAAAGACACCTGTCCACAGAAGCAATCAATCAATCAGATTCCAAACTCTCCACCATGGCCAAGACCAAAGAGCTCTCCAAGGATGTCAGGGACAAGATTGTAGACCTACACAAGGCTGGAATGGGCTACAAGACCATCGCCAAGCAGCTTGGTGAGAAGGTGACAACATTTAGTGTGATTATTTGCAAATGGAAGAAACACAACTTTCAATATCCCTTGGCCTAGGGCTCCATGCAAGATCTCACCTCGTGGAGTTGCAATGATCATGAGAACGGTGAGGAATCAGCCCAGAACTACACGGGAGGATCTCAAGCCAGCTGGGACCATAGTCACCAAGAAAACAATTGGTAACACACTACGCTGTGAAGGACTAAAATCCTGCAGCGCCCGCAAGGTCCCCCTGCTCAAGAATACATATACAGGCCCGTCTGAAGTCTGCCAATGAACATCTGAATGACTCAGAGGACAACTGGTGAAAGTGTTGTGGTCAGATGAGACCAAAATGGAGCTCTTTGACATCAACTCAACTCGCCGTGTTTGGAGGAGTAGGAATGCTGCCTCTGACCCCAAGAACACCATCTCCACCGTCAAACATGGAGGTGGAAACATTATGCTTTGGGGGTGTTTTTCAGCTAAGGGGACAGGACAACTTTACTGCATCAAAGGGACAATGGACGGGGCCATATACCGTCAAATCTTGGGTGAGAACATCCTTCCTTCAGCCAGGGCATTGAAAATGGGTCGTGGGTGGGTATTCCAGCATGACAAGGACCCAAAACACACGGCCAAGGCAACAAAGGAGTGGCTCAAGAAGAAGCACATTAAGGTCCTGGAGTGGCCTAGCCAGTCTCCAGACCTTAATCCCATAGAAAATCTGTGGAGGGAGCTGAAGGTTCGAGTTGACAAACGTCAGCTTCGAAACCTTAATGACTTGGAGAAGATCTGCAAAGAGGAGTGGGACAAAATCCCTCCTGAGATGTGTGCAAACCTGGTGGCCAACTACAAGAAACGTCTGACCTCTGTGATTGCCAACAAGGGTTTTGCCACCAAGTACTAAGTCATATTTTGCAGAGGGGTCAAATACTTAATTCCCTCATTAAAATGCAAATCATTTTATAACATTTTTGACATGCGTTTTTCTGGATTTTTTTGTTGTTATTCTGTCTCTCACTGTTCAAATAAACCTACCATTAAAATTATAGACTGATCATTTCTTTGTAAGTGGGCAAACATACAAAATCAGCAGAGTAAGACGATAAAATACATTCTGTTGTCTTGATAAAACCTGAACCTTCCCAGGTTCGCTACATGGTTCTTGTTGGAAGGTTCAACTGACTGATTACACATTAACCAGAGGAGCTACAGTATTGTAAGTTGACTCTTTTAAAATCTCAGATGGCCATTCACAAAAAAATGCATTAGTATTTTGGTAAATGGGTACTTGGTGTGAATCCTTTCTGACAGTAAAAGGTGTATACTTTATATACAGCAAAACCAGACGAACATGTACATAAAGTAGGTGTCTGAAAAATGATCACCATAAGATCTGGAAATCTCTCTCTCTTGCTCTTTCTCTCTCACACATACTCTCTCTCAATTCAATTCAATTTAAGGGCTTTATTGGCATGGGAAACACATGTTAAGTAAAGTAGATAATAAACAAAAGTGAAATAAAAAATAAAAACTAACAGTAAACATTATACTCAGATAAGTTCCAAAAGAATAAAGACATTTCAAATGTCATACTATGTGCAAATAATTAAAGTACAAAAGGGAAAATAAATAAACATAAATATGGGTTGTGTTTACAATGGTGTTTATTCTTCACTGGTTGCCATTTTCTTGTGGCTACAGGTCACAAATCTTACTACTGTGATGGCACACTGTGGTATTTCACCCAATAGATATGGGAGTTTATCAAAATTGGGTTTGTTTTCAAAATCGTTGTGGGTCTGTGTAATCTGAGGGAAATATGTGTCTCTAATATGGTCATACATTTGGCGGGAGGTTAGGAAGTGCAGCTCAGTTTTCACCTCATTTTGTGGGCCATGTGCACATAGCCTGTCATTTCTTGAAAGCCAGGTCTACCTACAGTGGCCTTTCTCAATAGCAAGGCTATGCACACTGAGTCTGTAAAAAGCTTTCCTTAAGTTTGGGTAAGTCACCGTGGTCAGGTATTCTGCCTCTGTGTACGCTCTGTTTAAGGCCAAACAGCCTTCTAGTTTGCTCTGTTTTTGTTAATTCTTTCCAATGTGTCAAGTAATTTGTTTGGGCCTAATTGTGTTGCTGTCCTGGGGCTCTATGGGGTCTGTTTGTGTTTGTGAACAGAGCCCCAGGACCAGCTTGCATCGGGGACACTTCTCCAGGTTCATCTCTCTGTAGGTGATGGCTTCGTTATGGAAGGTTTGGGAATCACTTCCTTTTAGGTGGTTGTAGAATTTAACGGCTCTTTTCTGGATTTTGATAATAATTAGCAGGTATTGGCCTAATTCTGCTCTGCATGCATTATTTGGTGTTTTACGTTGTACACAGGGGATATTTTTGCATAATTCAGCATGCAGAGTTTCAATTTGGTGTTGGTCCCATTTTGTGAATTATTGGTTGGTGAGCGAACCCCAGACCTCACAACCATAAAGGGCAATGGGTTCTTTAACTTATAGTATTTTTAGCCAAATCCTAATTGGTATGTCGAATTTTATGTTCCTTTTGATGGCATAGAAGACCCTTCTTGCCTTGTCTCAGATCATTCACAGCTTTGTGGAAGTTACCTGTAGCGCTGATGTTTAGGCCGAGGTATGTATAGTTTTTTGTGTGCTCTAGGGCAACGGTGTCTAGAGGGAATTTGTATTTTTGGTCTTGGCAACAGGACCTTTTTTGGAACACCGTTATTTTTATCTTACTGAGATTTACTGACAGGGTCCAGGTCTGACATAATCTGTGCATAAGATCTAGGTGCTGCTGTATGCTCTCTTCGGTTGGTGACAGAAGCACCAGATCATCAGAAAACAGTAGACATTTGACTTCAGATTCTAGTAGAGTGAGGCCGGGTGCTGCAGACTGTTCTAGTGCCCTTGCCAATTCGTTGATATATATGTTGAAGAGGGTGGGGCTTAAGGTGCATCCCTGTCTCACCGCATGGCCCTGTGGAATGAAATGTGTGTGTTTTTTGCCAATTTTAACCGCACACTTGTTGTTTGTGTACAGTGGTTCTTCCTTTAAAAATGTTGAGCTTATGCCGCGACCATTAGTGGTAGATGGTGGCATTCTGTAATTGCACCACACTATCACAAGGGGGAGTTAGAACGTTGATCTATCTGTAGTCTAAACTGTGGCACAAATTGACTATCTATTTGTAAATTAATTGAGCTGCTTTCAATCTGAGAGACTCTCTTCTCTGGCACTAGAGTCCTGCATCAGGCAACAACAAAAGAACTGTTGGTGATCGTGAAGTTAAGAGAGAATTTGGGTAAATACAATGGGGGAATTACACTTGACATGTGGAGTGACAATTTTCGAAAAATAGGCACTGTGGGCTTTTGTTTCTCTCCCTCTAAAAACAGAAATAAATAATTCTAAATAACAAACTGGCTTTATTTACCACAGTGTGAAAGACTGATTGCCCCTCTATATGAAGTGAGTTTCTGAAACACGGAGTCCTTCTTTGCTGATGTGAAGAAGAAACGGAATTAAAGAGTCCAGTGAGAATTTATCAGCATAAAGCTGAGTGACACACTCATTCATAGCGTTGGATCAAAATAAATAAGTACCAACACTCTTTCTGATACTCTTTAATAAAGAAATGTTTTGACTGTTTGACCAAGTTAATCTGCTCATGTTGTGTATGTTCAATTATTTGTGACATTGTGGTTACAATGAAGAATGTGAACAAAATGTATCCTATTCATAATGAATAATCAGATGCATGTTGCAAGCTTAATTTTGCCTTATTGTTTTTGGAACTCATTTATTTTATCTCTAGCGCCCGCATCACTCTCCGCCTCATGGCCTCAAACTGCACCATTATGTTTCTCTCCGTCACCCACACGCACTTTAAACATTTGGATAATAAAGCATTTAAAGGCTGTCATTGGTTGATTTTAATTCTTCTCACAGACAAAATTCTAACTCCACCCTTATATTTTTTACTTTTTAACATTCCCAGAAGGCATGGATTATTATAACCTACTGCAGGCCTAAAACCTAAGGGTTTAACCGTCTGAATTAATGATTATATTGAAGACAGCCGATCTGTTATACAATGATTATTACTATTATTAACCCTGCATTATAAATATATAAAAGCCACTTAGATATTCTCTGTAAACTTTTACATCTATAACTCAATATCACAGACCAGATTTGCCCTAATGAAAAATGCCACGTTGATATATATTTAGAATCCTCCAATCCTCTAAATGTAATTAGCACTACACAAAATGCTCTGTAATGTCAAAGTTTTTTTTCTTTTACAATTGAAAAGAATGTAATAAAAATAAAAATAATATATCTTGATTACATAAGCATTCAACTCTCTGAGTCAATACAAGGATACCCATAACATGATGCTGCCATCACCATGCTTGAAAACATGAAGAGTGGTACTCAGTGATGTGTTGTGTTGGATTTTCCCCAATCATAACGCTTTGTACTCATGACCTAAAGTTCATTTATTTACAATATTTTCCGCAGTTTTACTTTAGTGCCTTATTGCAAACAGGATGGATGTTTTTTAATATTTTTTATTCTGTACAGGCTTCCTTCTTTTCATTCTGTAATTTAGGTTAGTATTGTGGTGTAACTATAATGTTGTTGATCCATCCTCAGTTTTCTCCTATCACAGCCAGTAAACTCTGAAACTGTTTTCAAGTCACCATTGGCCTCATGATGAAATCCCTGAGCAGTTTCCTTCCTCTCTGGCAACTGAGTTAGGAAGGACGCCTGTTCGGAAGGATGCCTATCTTTGTAGTGACTGGGTATATTGATACACCATCCAAAATGTAATTAACAACTTCACCATGCTCAAAGGGATATTCAATGTCAGCTTTTTTAAATATTTGACCCATCTACCAACAGGTGTCCTTCCTTGCGAGGCATTGGAAAACCACGCTGGTCTTTGTGGTTTAATCTGCATTTAAATGCACTGCTTGACAGAGGGACCTTACAGATAATTGTGTGTGTGTGTGTGGTACAGAGATGAGGTAGTCATTCAAAGATCATGTTAAATACTATTATTGCACACAGAGTGAGTCCATGCAACATATTATAAAATACGAGTCTATTGAGTTACCCATGTGTCAATCTAAGGGATGGATAAAAATGTACAGAATGGTTACCTTGATCTGTTTCACCTGTTTCTTGTGTTTGTCTCCACCCCCTCCAGGTGTCACTTATTTTCCCCAGTGTATCCCTGTGTTTCCTGTCTCTCTGTACCAGTTCATATTGTATGTTTTCAAGTCAACCAGCGTTTTTTCCCGTGCTGCTGCTTTCTGTTTCTCTTTTGCTTGTTCCTCCCAGTTTTGACCGTTGCCTGTTTTCTGGACTCCCTTCCCACCTGCCTGACTATTCTGCCTGCCCGAACCTCGAGCCTGCCTGCCACTCTGTACCTCCTGGACTCTGAGCTGGTTTTGACCTTTTGCCTGTCCACGACCATTCTCTTCCCTACCCCTTTTGGATTGTTAATAAATATCAAAGACTCTAACCATCTGCCTCCTGTGTCTGCATCTGGGTCTTGCCTTGTGCCTTGATAGAACGAACTGGCCATCACAGACCCAGCAGACTTGGATCAGCTTCGCCACGCAGTCTCCCTGCAGGGAGCCACCATTGGGAGGCATGAGGAGCTACTACAGGACCTTCTGGAAGGGCTCCGTTCCCTGACGGAACGCCACGAGCAAGGGTTTAAGTTTATTATGGAGCAAATCAGGGAGTTAGCTCATAGTCAGCCTGCCACCTCTGAGAAACCCCAACCACCCATTAACGTTTTCTCTAGTAGTGGTGGGTTTTTGGCTCCCCGAGAACCCCGCTTGCCACCTCCGGAGCGATATTCTGGAGATCCTGGTACCTGCCAGGGTTTTCTTTCTCAGTGCTCCCTTATTTTTGAGCTATAGCCATCTTCGTTTCCTTCGGACCGATCTAAGATAGTGTATATTATTACGCTAATGTCGGGAAGGGCGCTCTCCTGGACTACGGCAGTTTGGGAGCAACAATCCGCCATTTGTTGTCATTTGGAGGATTTCATGGCAGAGGTGAGGAAGGTGTTTGATTCTCCGGTATCCGGGAGAGAGGCGGCCCAAAAACGTATTGAATTATGTCAAGACTCTCGTATTGTGGTAGAATACACTGTTGATTTTCGCACGTTGGCCGCCGAGAGTGCCTGGAATCCGGAGTCCCTTTTTGATACCTTCCTTTGCGGACTATCCAAGGTAATAAAAGATGAGCTAGCTACTGGAGAATTACCGGTGGACCTCGATTCCCTCATCGCCCACGACATCAGAATTGATGGACGCCTAAGGGAATGCAGGAGTGAGAGGTCTGTCTTAGGTCACACTCGTTCATCCACAGTGACTCGCTCACCTCCGAGGGAACCCGGAAGTCCCCGAAGACTGTTTTTCAGTGAGGATCCGAAGCCAGCAGAGCTCCCTCGAGAATCATCGACGACAGATGAGTTGGATACACCGGAACCTATGCAGCTGGGAAGAGCTTGATTATCGCCTAGGGAACGTTCACATAGGCTAAGCTCAAAGAGTTGTTTGTATTGCGGTGCTGCGGGGCATTTCATTGCTTCCTGTACAGTGAGGAGACCTAAATCATTAGTAGGTACAAGTAGACTGGTGAGTCAGACTGGGAATTCTCTAATTCCTATTACCCGTACCCCTTTTGCTGTTATTCTTCTGTTTTGGGATTTTCTTGGGTCCAGAAGCACAATCCAGATATTGACTGGACCACGGGTTCAACCCTGGGTTGGAGCATGTTCTGCCATTCACACTACCTAAAGGCAGTGTAGCATTCCTCTGAACGTCTGCCTCCTGGGTTAAGTATGGCCTCGGATCTCTCTGCCATTCCCACAGAGTATCATGACCTCTGGGAGGTTTTCAGTAAGGCTCGCGCTACCTACCTTCCTCCACATCATAATAGTGAAGACATCAAAACTATGAAATAACACATGGAATCATGTAGTAACCAAAAAAGTGTTAACTTTTAGAATCTTCAAAGTAGTTTGCCTTGTTAACCTCTCTGGGCTAGGTGGGACGAAATCGTCCCACCTATGCAACAGCCAGTGTAATCCCGTGGCGCGATATTCAAATACCTTAGAAATTTTATTACTTCAATTTCACAAACATATGACTATTTTACACCATTTTAAAGACAAGACTCTCGTTAATCTAACCACACTGTCCGATTTCAAAAAGGCTTTACAACAAAAGCAAAACATTAGATTATGTCAGCAGAGTACCCAGCCAGAAATAATCTGACACCCATTTTTCAAGCTAGCATATAATGTCACATAAACCCAAACCACAGCTAAATGCAGCACTTACCTTTGATGATCTTCATCAGATGACAATCCTAGGACATTATGTTATACAATACATGCATGTTTTGTTCAATCAAGTTCATATTTATATCAAAAACCAGCTTTTTACATTAGCATGTGACGTTCAGAACTAGCATACCCCCCGCAAACTTCCGGTGAATTTACTAAATTACTCACGATAAACATTCACAAAAAACATAACAATTATTTTAAGAATTATAGATACAGAACTCCATTATGCACTCGCTATGTCCGATTTTAAAATAGCTTTTCGGTGAAAGCACATTTTGCAATATTCTGAGTAGATAGCCCGGCATTACAGGGCTAGCTATTTAGACACCCACCAAGTTTAGCCCTCACCAAAGTCAGATTTACTATAAAAAAAAATGTTATTACCTTTGGTGTTCTTCGTCAGAATGCACTCCCAGGACTTCTACTTCAATAACAAATGTTGGTTTGGTTCAAAATAATCCATAGTTATGTTCAAATATCCTCTGTTTTGTTCGTGCGTTCAAGACACTATCCGAAAGGGTAAAGAAGGGTGACGCGCCCGACGCGTTTCGTGACAAAAAAATTCTAAATATTCCATTACCGTACTTCGAAGCATGTCAACCGCTGTTTAAAATCAATTTTTATGCCATTTTTCTCGTAAAAAAGCGATAATATTCCGACCGGGAAACCGTGTTTTAGTTCAAAGAGAGAGAAAATAAAAACATGGGGTCGCCTCGTGCACGCGCCTCAGTCTCATTGTCCTCTGATAGACTACTTACCAAAGGCGCTAATGTTTTTCAGCCAGGGGCTGCCTCGACATCATTCAGCTTTTTCCCGGGTTCTGAGAGCCTATGGGAGCCGTAGGAAGTGTCACGTTACAGCAAAGATCCTAAATTTTCAATAAAGAGAGTCAAGAAGCCCAAGGAATGGTCAGAGAGGGCACTTCCTGTACAGAATCTTCTCAGGTTTTTGCCTGCCATATGAGTTCTGTTATACTCACAGACACCATTCAAACAGTTTTAGAAACTTTAGGGTGTTTTCTATCCAAAGCCAATAATTATATGCATATTCTAGTTTCTGGGCAGTAGTAATAACCAGATTAAATCGGGTACGTTTTTTATCCGGCCGTGTAAATACTGCCCCCTAGCCCTAACAGGTTAACCACTTTGCACACTCTTGGCATTCTCTCAACCAGCTTCACCTGGAATGCTTTTCCAAAAATCTTGAAGGAGTTCCCACATATGCTGAGCACTTGTTTGCTGCTTTTCCTTCACTCTGCGGTTCAACTCATCCCAAGTCCTCAATTGGGTTGAGGTCGGGTGATTGTGGAGGCCAGGTCATCTGATGCAGCACTCCATTACTTTTCTTCTTGGTCAAATAGCCCTTACACTGCCTGGAGGTGTGTTGGGTCATTGTCCTGCTGAAAACAAATGATAGTTCCACTAAGTGCAAACCAGATGGGATGGTGTATCGCTGCAGAATGATTTGGTAGCAATGATGGTTAAGTGTGCCTTGAATTCTAAATAAATCACAGACAGTGTCACCAGCAAAGCACCCCCACAGCATCACACCTCCTCCTCCATGCTTCACTGTGGGAACCACACATGCAGAGATTTCATGTGGGTTTTCAAGCATGAACTGCTCCTTTCAAGTCCTGCCACAACATCTCAATTGGGATTAGGTCTGGACTTTGACTATGTCATGTCACGCCTGCTCCAGCTCCCCCTCTTTGGTGCTCGAGGGCGCCAGGCTGCCCTTCATTACGCACACCTGTCACCATCATTTACTTGCAGCTGTGCAATACTGGACTCACCTGGACTCCATTACTTTGTTGATTACCCCCTCTATATCTGATTACTCCTCACTTTGTTCCCTGTGTCAGCATTGATGTCAATATTTTTCCCCTGTCCAGACGCTGTTCCTGTTCTGTTTCATGTCTGTGTTTCATTAAATGTTCACTCCCTGTACCTGCTTCTCGTCTCCAGCGTTGACCCTTAAGGCAAGTTGTCCAGGTCCTGAGGCAGCAAAGCATCCCCAAACCATCACTCTACCACCACAATGCTTGACCGTTGGTATGAGGTTCTAATTGTAGAATGCAGTGTTTGGTTTTCGCCAGGCATAATGGTACCCATGTCATCGAAAAAGTTTACTCAAGTTTGACAGAAAGCACCCGGAAGCACCTGGAGGATCATCAAGACTTGGAAGAATGTTCTATGGACAGGACAGGTGATTCAAAAGTATAACTTTTTTGATGACACATTCATTCTATACACACATAACAACTGCTGCAACCAGACTCTTATCATTATTGCTGCACATTACTGCACAATTTAAACACTTGCCCCCCAATCCCCCCTTCCCCAAAACACGTGTATATATTGGACTGTAAATAGTGCCTTCCTGTATTATACTTATGCTAACATATTTATTATATTCTACTGAGACATTTATGTTCATATTCTAATCTTTTATTATTTGTTATTGTTGTTGCATTGTTGAGAAGGAACCTGCAAGTAAGCATTTTTTTGGACGGTGTATACAGTACCATGTGTATCCTGTACATATGACTAATAAAACTTGAAACTTGATAGTATAACAATTGAAATATAAAGGAATTTAATCTACTGAACGGTACACATGATGTTATAGATAATCACATTTATTTCAAAATCAAATGTATGTATATAGCCCTTCTTACATCGGCTGATATCTCAAAGTGCTGTACAGAAACCCAGCCTAAAACCCCAAACAGCAAGCAATGCAGGTGTAGAAGCACGGTGGCTAGGAAAAACTCCCTAGAAAGGCAAGAACCTATGAAGAAAGCTAGAGAGGAACCAGGCTATGAGGGGTGGCCAGTCCTCTTCTGGCTGTGCCGGGTGGAGATTATAACAGAACACGGCCAAGATGTTCAAATGTTCATAGATGACCAGCAGGGTCAAATAATTATAATCACAGTGGTTGTCGAGGGTGCAACAGTTCAGCACCTCAGGAGTAAATGTCAGTTGGCTTTTCATAGCCGATCATTCAGAGTATCTCTACCGCTCCTGCTGTCTCTAGAGAGTTGAAAACAGCAGGTCTGGGACAGGTAGCACGTCCGGTGAACAAGTCAGGGTTCCGTAGCCGCAGGCAGAACAGTTGAAACTGGAGCAGCAGCATGGCCAGGTGGCCAGGTAGTCCTGAGGCATGGTCCTAGGGCTCAGGTCCTGAGAGAGAGAGAGAGAAAGAGAGAGAGAGAGAGAGAGAGAAAGAGAGAGAGAGAGAGAGAGAAAGAGCATACTTAAATTCACACAAGACACCGGATAAGACAGAAATACTATAGAAATACTCCAGATATAACAGACTGATCCTAGCCCCCCGACACATAAACTACTGCAGCATAAATACTGGAGGCTGAGACAGGAGGGGTCGGGAGACACTGTGGCCCTATCCGACGATACCCCCGGACAGGGCCAAACAGGCATGATATAACCCCACCCACTTTGCAAAATCACAACCCCCACACCACTAGAGGGTTACCTTCAACCACCAACTTACCATCCTGAGACAAGGCCGAGTATAGCCCACAAAGATCTCCGCCACGGCACAACCCAAGGGGGGCGCCAACCCAGACAGGAAGATCACGTCAGTGACTCAACCAACTCAAGTGACGCACCCCTCCTAGGGACGGCATGGAAGAGCACCAGTAAGCCAGTGACTCAGCCCCTGTAATAGGGTTAGAGGCAGAGAATCCCAGTGGAGAGAGGGGAACTGGCTAGGCAGAGACAGCAAGGGCGGTTCGTTGCTCCAGTGCCTTTCCGTTCACCTTCACACTCCTGGGCCAGACTACACTCAATCATAGGACCTACTGAAGAGATGAGTCTTCAGTAAAGACTTAAAGATTATGACCGAGTCTGCGTCTCTCACATGGGTAGGCAGACCATTCCATAAAAATTTAGCTCTGCCTCCAGCTGTTTGCTTAGAAATTCTAGGGACAGTTAGGAGGCCTGCGTCTTGTGACCATAGCGTACGTGTAGGTATGTATGGCAGGACCAAATCGGAAAGATAGGTAGGAGCAAGCCCATGTAAGGTTTTGTAGGTTAGCAGTAAAACCTTGAAATCAGTCCTTGCCTTAACAGGAAGCCAGTGTAGAGAGGCTAGCACTGGAGTAATATGACCAAATTTTTGGGTTCTAGTCAAGATTCTAGCAGCCGTGTTCAGCACTTACTGAAGTTTATTTGTCCGAGAATTTATAGTATGATTTTTGATGATCCTTGGTTGGGTCTGAGCAGATTATTTGTTGCGATTGCAAATGTCATAAAATGATGGTCCGATAGTCCAGGATTATGAGGAAAAACATTAAGATCCATAACATTTATTCCACGGGACAAAACTAGGTCCAGAGTATGACTGTGGCAGTGAGTAGGTCCGGAGACATGTTGGACAAAACCCACTGAGTCGATGATGGATCCGAAAGCCTTTTGGAGTGGGTCTGTGGACTTTTCCATGTGAATATTAAAGTCACCAAAATGTTTAATTTTATCTGCCCTGACTACAAGGTCCGATAGGAATTCAGGGAACTCAGTGAGGAATGCTGTATAATCAATAAGTAATAAAATGTTCATTATCAATTTATGATATTTACCGAATATTTCTCACAACCATTTATATTAAATATGAATTTACATCAAAGAGTATCCTTGTCATTGTTTAAGTCAACTAATTCACACATATTGGAGGTACAGCTGTCTTATAATGATGAACAATTGGTATTTTATTTAACAAAAATACAATTTGCATGTGTTACAAACAGTCAAATGTACCATTGTTACAATTATAGTGTTGTTCAAGATTAAATTAGCATTAGCTAGCTGATATAGCATTAGCATCTACCTTGGAACACATAGAAAGGTGAACCATAATATCCAGGACCACTGAGTCTAGTCTCTAGATCTTTCACAGTCAGCGTTTGCACTTTGCCATTGTTATCAGGACCAACATACCCTGCAGACTCTGTAGTGTGACTCTTAGTAACACAACAGTATGCGCTCCAGTAGTACTTAGCCACTTTTACACCATCACCTATCTGGGTGTCACCAGGCACTACACCTGTGACCACATAGGCCTCGGAGCAGGTGTTATTCAGTAATTCAGCGAGGTCCTCTTCATGTACCCTCCACTGGCCCCGGTTGAAGCCTGGGTCTTGGGGCGCGGCGTTGGTCAGGGTGGAGGTGGCTAACATGGAGGAATGGGTGGAGGTGTGATGGACGGGGTAGAGGTGGCCCTTGTCGTAGCCAGATCTCTCGTAGTCTTGGTTCAAGGCCTGGTGGTCACCCCTACTGTTGGACGGGATTTGGTTCAGTCCGCTCATGCAGAGGTGACTACCACCATCGAGCTGTGAGAGTCAAGAAAAGTCATTGGTTACAGGCAACACATTTTCTTATCAGTCTGCAGATACCTTTGGCAAAGGGAAATTCATGAAGTTTGAATTTTACAGCGATTTGCCTGATGTGCACGTAAAACTTAAAATACAAAATATATACCATTGTTCTGTCTCTGTACCTTGTTGGTGAATGCACAACATACAGTATGTTTCCAAACAAATATATAGACATTAATATATAGACATTTAGGTTACACTTTACTTGAAGGGGGTACATTAAAGACATTAAGAACTTCATGGGTATTGCAATATCGTTCATAACAAACTTCCTAACACATTTATTCAACATCATTCATAAGGAGTTTTCAAAAAAGAATAGTCCCTTCAAGTAGATCTTTATGTATGTATTTAATTTTTATAACCACAGTACCCAACCCCCCAATATACCATAAAAACATGTTTTTGGCATATCTTGGCAGAGAACATGCTGTATACCTAATGCTTCAGAACTCGTTCAAGGCAAGGTACTCTGTTAACTTCAGATCTGCCTTCTCCCAGATATCACAGACTTTAAAACAATAATTCATGATGATTCTAAGGAATGTTTACCCAGTGGCATTCTACCAAATTGAGAGATGATCAGAGAGGATGTACAGCAGTCACTAATCGCTAATCCTCTGCTAACCCTGTGCTGCTCCCAACCTGTTAAGTATGTTGACATTTATTGTCATGAATATTGCCCTGGAGGCAGAATTGAGCGATTTTCGCTAGATGGGTCAGCTGCAAACTCAGAATTGGCTATAAAGTCAAATTCATGAAAACAGAAATGTGCTTTTTGGTCTTAATTTAAGGTTAGGGTTAGGCATTAGGGTTAGCATTGTGGTTAAGGTTAGGGTTAAGGTTGGGGTAAGGTTTAAAATCAGATGTTATGACTTTTATGCCAGCTAGTGACAACTCTGCAGAGCTGTCTCCAGTGCATGAGTCATCCCAATAAATGCCAACCTGTGCCTGTTACATTATTATGTGTCAGAGGGTTGGGTACTGTGGCAGTAAAAATAAAAATGTACATTGTAAAATGGATAAATAAAGATCTAATTTGAAAACTCCTTTTTGAATGATATTGAATAAATGTGTACTGAAGGTTGTTATGGAAAATACTGCAACACTCATAAAGGTATACTGCCTTATGTACAGTATACCCACTTCAAGTAAACTGTTACAAAAATGTTAAGGTGTGAAAACAAATGTTATACATGTCAGTAAATACAATTATGTGCCTACCTGAGGTTCAATATACCAATAGTCCTTTCGTTCAGTGTCTGCATGTTGAAGCTCGTAGGCAGAATACACAGGAATCTTATTATTGGTGTCGTAGAGTGTGGCATAGTAATATTGCAATTTATTATTATTGTCCAGGAGACACTGGCATATTTGCTGGTAGCGATTATTGTTCGTAGGATCACTGAGAACCGTAGGAGGAACATGGTTCAGAAAGAACTGACTGCATTTTACGAACGAGGTCACCTCCCCCTGGGAAAGCAGAGGAAACAACAGCAAAACAAAAACTTCACACCGGAGCCCCATGGTGAAAGACGTTTGGTCAGCACTAGTGGAGATAAAATGGTGACTGGGCTGGGGTTCTCTGGTGAGAAGTACCACAGGCTTTCCACTTACACTGTATAAACAAAAGTATGTGGACACCCCTTCAAATTAGTGGTTTCGGCTCTTTCAGGCACACCCATTGCTGACAGGTATCGAAAATCGAGCACATAGCCATACAATCTCCATAGACAAATATTGGCAGTAGAATGACCTTACTGAAGAGCTCAGTGACTTTCAACGTGGCAACGTCATAGGATGCCACCTTTCCAACAAATCAGTTTGTCAAATTTCTGCCCTGCTAGAGCAGCTATAAGTGCTGTTATTATGAATTGGAAATGTCTAGGAGCAACAACGGCTCGGACGCGGAGTGGTAGGCCACACAAGCTCACAAAACGGGGCCGCCGAGTGCTGAAGCGCGTAAAAATCATCTGTCACACACACCTGAGATTCATACTGCCTCTGGGAGCAACATCAGCACAATAACTGTTCGTCGGGAGCTGCATGAAATGGGTTTCCAAGGCCAAGCAGCCTGGAGCACTGGAAACACGTTCTCTGAAATGATGAATCATGCTTCAACGTTCTAGCAGTCCGACGGCCAAATCTAGGTTTGGCGGTTGCCAGGAGAACGCTACCTGTCTGAATGCATAGTGCCAACTGTAAAGTTTGGTAGAGGAGGATTAATAACGGACTGGGGCTGTTTTTCATGGTTCGGGCTAGGCCCCTTAGTTCCAGTGAATGGAAATCTTAACACTACAGCATACAATGACATTGTAGATGATTCTGTGCTTCCAACTTTGTGGCAACAGTTTGGGGAAGGCCCTTTCCTGTTTCAGCATAACAATGCCCCCGTGCACAAACGAGGTCCATACAAAAATGGTTTGTCGAGATTGGTGTGGACGAACTTGATTGGCCTGCACAGAATCCTGACCTCAAACCAATCGAACACCTTTGGGATGAATTTGGGATGAATTGGCCGACTGGGAGCCAGGCCTAATTGCCCAACATCAGTGCCCGACCTCACTAATGCTCGTCGTTGAATGGGAGAAAGGCCCCGCAGCAATGTTCCAACATCTAGAGGAAAGCCTTCCCAGAAGAGTGTTATAGCAGCAAAGGGGGGACCAACTCCATATTAATGCCCATGATTTTGGAATAAGATGTTCGACAAGCAGCTGTCCACATACATTTGGTCATGTAGTGCATGTTTTCCTGCACGTCCTGATACTGTCAAGCCTGGAAGTTCCCCAGGGTAAACATTATGGCTAAAATCCAGGCAGACTACCAGTGGTGTAGTGTTGCATGGATATACTCTTATTTTGCCAAACATTTTCCAAAGGCGCCCTGTGTGAAAGATTCTATGAGAAACAGTGACAGACACTCCGAATTACCTAAAATGATAAATCCTATATTGGTCTTTCACAGTCAGGCCAACCAAAGCTGTACAGTGCAAATAGTCTAATAGTAGGCTTACCATTGAAACAGATAAATGAGGCTGTCAACTAAGTCAGACATTTTTTCGCACAAATCCGATTTTTCAAAATTTTTTCAGGTTTCCACAAAAGGCACCTAGCACTGTTGTTTGGTTAGCGATGTTTGATAGGCATAGGTAGGCATAGGATACTTTGTACAGTAACTAGTTAACATTTAACTCAGAAGGTTTTTTAGAAAGCCTTCCATCTACCATAAGATGGTTAGACCTATCATTAGCGTCGTATATTTTTCTTGCTGTTTAATTGTTTGCAACCTGGACATTATACTTCATATTATGAGGTGTCTTACCTTGTTTGAAAGTGGCCTATAGCCAAACTCCCACCATACAAACATGGAAGCAATTATTTTATAAAAACTTCCTCATATGCGTTCTCCTGTTCCAGCCTATTCGTTTTCTTTCAACTTTCTTTCATTGTCTAGCAGCCAAAGGCATTATTCTAGTCATATTAGCAACATATGATAGTTGTTGCATCTTTAGATCTCCCCTCTAAATTACTAACGGATATTTTCATCTTTGTCCATGAAACCACTCGCATGTGTGGTAAGCATTTTAGAATGGTGTTTCCTACTGCAAATTGCATTTTAGAACATTCTCACACAGCCTACCGCTATGTGCACATTGCTGAGCTGAAATTGTGAAGAAATAATAATATATCAACATTTTAAACAAAACATTCTGATCTGTTCCATCAGCCTTATTAACTTATATGGCGTATACCTCCACTACACTACTTTCATACGCATTGTGGGGATTAAGAAGTGAGTATGCGCAATGCCCACTGAAAATATGTGATATGGGTATAAGGCGTATACCTGCGTGTACCCTCCACTACACCACTGCCGACTACATTGCAGAAGCATGCCAGATCTCACAACGCCTGGATAGGTGTTCAACAAATCAGTTAACCACATCATTATGGTATAGCTATCTGATGCCTGTTTGCTCAGTCAATGGCGTGGCACACAACCATTGGTTGATAGAATGCAACGTCTGCGATGTACAGTGGGGGAAAAAAGTATTTGATCCCCTGCTGATTTTGTACGTTTGCCCACTTACAAAGAAATGATCAGTCTATAATTTTAATGGTAGATTTATTTGAACAGTGAGAGACAGAACAACAACAAAAAAATCCATAAAAACGCATGTCAAAAATGTTATAAAAGGATTTGCATTTTAATGAGGGAAATAAGTATTTGAACCCTCTGCAAAACATGACTTAGTACTTGGTGGCAAAACCCTTGTTGGCAATCACAGAGGTCAGACGTTTCTTGTTGTTGGCCACCAGGTTTGCACACATCTCAGGAGGGATTTTGTCCCACTCCTCTTTGCAGATCTTCTCAAACCTTCAACTCCCTCCACAGATTTTCTATGGGATTAAGGTCTAGAGACTGGCTAGGCCACTCCAGGACCTTAATGTGCTTCTTCTTGAGCCACTCCTTTGTTGCCTTGGCCGTGTGTTTTGGGTCATTGTCATGCTGGAAACCCGTCCACGACCCATTTTCAATGCCCTGGCTGAGGGAAGGATGTTCTCACCCAAGATTTGACGGTACATGGCCCCGTCCATTGTCCCTTTGATGCAGTGAAGTTGTCCTGTCCCTTTAGCAGAAAAACACCCCCAAAGCATAATGTTTCCACCTCCATGTTTGACGGTGGAGATGGTGTTCTTGGGGTCATAGGCAGCATTCCTCCTCCTCCAAACACGGCGAGTTGAGTTGATGCCAAAGAGCTCCATTTTGGTCTCATCTGACCAGAACACTTTCACCAGTTGTCCTCTGAATCATTCAGATGTTCATTTGCAAACTTCAGATGGGCATGTATATGTATTCTTGAGCAGGGGGACATTGCGGGCGCTGCAGGATTTCAGTCCTTCACGGTGTGTTGCCAATCGTTTTCTTGGTTTCTATGGTCCCAGCTGCCTTGAGATCATTGACAAGATCCTCCCGTGTAGTTCTGGGCTGATTCCTCACCGTTCTCATGATCATTGCAACTCCACGAGGTGAGATCTTGCATGGAGCCCCTGGCCGAGGGATATTGACAGTTCTTTTGTGTTTCTTCCATTTGCGAATAATCACACCAAATGTTGTCACCTTCTCACCAAGCTGCTTGGCGATGGTCTTGTAGCCCATTCCAGCCTTGTGTAGGTCTACAATCTTGTCCCTGACATCCTTGGAGAGCTCTTTGGACTTGGCCATGGTGGAGAGTTTGGAATCTGATTGATTGATTGCTTCTGTAGACAGGTGTCTTTTTTTACAGGTAACAAGCTGCGGTTAGGAGCACTCCCTTTAAGAGTGTGTTCCTAATCTCAGCTCGTTACCTGTATAAAAGACACCTGGGAGCCAGAAATCTTTCTGATTGAGAGGGGATCAAATACTTATTTCCCTCATTAAAATGCAAATCAATTTCTAACATTTTTGACATGCGTTTTTCTAGATATTTTTGTTGTTATTCTGTCTCTCACTGTTCAAATAAAACTACCATTAAAATTATAGACTGATCCTTTCTTTATCAATGGGCAAACGTACAAAATCAGCAGGTGATCAAATACTGTTTTCCCCCACTGTACTCGACCTGGAACAAGACCTATGTGTTCCTATCTGTACGAACCAGTACATGATGTGTATTTACTCAGATGCTAGCACTGTATGTGGCACTGAGGACTAACTATGGAAAAGTATTTTTGCATCCAAAAGATACCTTTTATCTCAAAAGGTTAATGATTAAAAGGGTTGCACACCAGTGTGAATGTGAACAGATTGTGTGGCAACGACACAATTGTGCCCATGTTCTCTCCTATGAGGGTAAACAACATCTAGATAATTCACTTACCTCATTGAAACTAGTTCTGAACATAAAGAAGCACACTATTTGTATATTTATGTAGGCATACAGTGGGGGAAAAAAGTATTTGATCCCCTGCTGATTTTGTACATTTGCCCACTTACAAAGAAAATGATCAGTCTATAATTTTAATGGTAGGTTTATATGAACAGTGAGAGACAGAATAACAACAAAAAAATCCAGAAAAACTCATGTCAAAAATGTTAGAAAATTATTTCCATTTTAATGAGGGAAATAAGTATTTGACCCCTCTGCAAAACATGACTAAGTACTTGGTGGCAAAACCCTTGTTGGCAATCACAGAGGTCAGACGTTTCTTGTAGTTGGCCACCCAAAATGATCAGTCTATAATGAGGGAAGGAGGTTCTCACCCAAGATTTGACAGTACATGGCCCCGTCAAATGATGCGGTGAAGTTGTCCTGTCCCCTTAGCAGAAAAACACCCCGAAAGCATAATGTTTCCATCTCCATGTTTGACGGTGGAGATGGTGTTCTTGGGATCATAGGCAGCATTCCTCCTCCTCCAAACACGGTGAGTGGAGTTGATGCCAAAGAGCTCCATTTTGGTCTCATCTAACCACAACACGTTCACCAGTTGTCCTCTGAATCATTCAGATGTTCATTGGCAAACTTCAGACGGGCATGTATATATATTCTTGAGCAGGGGGACCTAGCGGGCGCTGCAGGATTTCAGTCCTTCACGGCGTAGTGTGTTACCAATTGTTTTCTTGGTGACTATGGTCCCAGCTGCCTTGAGATCATTGACAAGATCCTCCCGTGTAGTTCTGGGCTGATTCCTCACCGTTCTCATGATCATTGCAACCCCACGAGGTGAGATCTTGCATGGAGCCCCAGGCCGAGGGATATTGACAGTTCTTTTGTGTTTCTTCCATTTGCGAAAAACAGCACCAAATGTTGTCACCTTCTCACCAAGCTGCTTGGCGATGGTCTTGTAGCCCATTCCAGCCTTGTGTAGGTCTACAATCTTGTCCCTGACATCCTTGGAGAGCTCTTTGGTCTTGGCCATGGTGGAGAGTTTGGAATCTGATTGATTGATTGCTTCTGTGGACATGTGTCTTTTTTACAGGTAACAAGCTGTGGTTAGGAGCACTCCCTTTAAGAGTGTGCTCCTAATCTCAGCTCGTTACCTGTATAAAAGACACCTGGCAGCCAGAAATCTTTCTGATTGAGAGGGGGTCAAATACTTATTTCCCTCATTAAAAGGCAAATCAATTTATAACATTTTTGACGTGTTCTTTTGGATATTTTTGTTGTTATTCTGTCTCTCACTGTTCAAATAAATCTACCATTAAAATTATAGACTAATCCTTTCTTTATCAGTGGGCAAACGTACAAAATCAGCAGGTGATCAAATACTTTTCCCCCCCACTGCATGTTTCATATCTACATGGCTAGAATGAAACCTGAATAATATATGTGATTTTTAAACTAAAAAACATCCACAATCTGTCCAGAATAAATGTTGTAAATTGGCTTGGGTTGCTGATGTGATTGCTGTTTTGATGTTATGTATGCTTGCTTGCTTAAGACCAAGACAAATGACTATCACCATTATTAAAAAGCAATAAAAACATTTTTATTCTGATATTTTATTGCTTCATGTATTTCATTATTTATTCTCCAGAAATGTTGTCAAAAAGTACCTTCTAAGTTAAGGAGAGGATACACAATCTTTAAGCATAATCTATATTTGTAACGTTTCTCGTCTAACGGAGACCAAGATGCGGCGTGTGAAGTGCTCATATTCATTTTTATTTATCTCCAAATCGACAAAACAACAAAACGACCGTAAACAGTCCTGTCAGGTGCAACATACACAAAACAGGAAACAACCACCCACAAAACACAGGAAAAAACACCCCTACTAAATAGGACCTTTAATTAGAGGCAACGAGGAACAGCTGCCTCCAATTGAAGGTCAACCCAACGAACTTAAACATAGACATAGACACACTAGAATAAACATAGAAATATACTGACATAGAACATAAACCAAAACCCCCGAAACACATAAAACAAACACACCCCTGCCACGTCCTGATCAAACTACAATAACAAAATGACCCCTTTACTGGTCAGGACGTGACAGTACCCACTCCACCCCCCTCCCCCAAAGGTGCAGACACCAAATGCACCGAAAACAAAAAACCCAACAAAAATAACCCCAAACTAAAGGGAGGGAAGGGAGGGTGGCTACCGTCACCGATGGCTCCCGTGCTACACCCCCCATCCCCAATCCTCCAACTACGGAGGTGGCTCAGGCTCCGGATTTAGTCCCCACTCTAACCTGTCCACCCCCACTGAAGGCTCAGGGCTGTAGCCCACTGCTGAAGGCTCTGGGCTGAGGGGCGACTCTGCTGCGCCGGACTGGAGGGCGACTCTGGCTGCGCCGGACTGGAGGGCGACTCTGGCTGCGCCGGACTGGAGGGCGACTCTGGCTGCGCCGGACTGGAGGGCGACTCTGGCTGCGCCGGACTGGAGGGCATCGCTGGAGGCCAAGTGCTCACAGCAGGCACTGGCTGTACCGGGCTATGGAGGTGCACTGGAGGGTGAGTGCGGAGAGCAGGAACAGGACGTACTGGACTGGGCTGGCGCACTAGAGGCCTGATGCGTGGGGCTGGCTTTGGAGGCGCCAGACTAGTGACACCCACCTCAGGGCTAGTGCGAGGAGCAGGAACAGGACGTACTGGACTGGGCAGGCGCACTAGAGGCCTGATGCGTGGGGCTGGCTTTGGAGGCGCCAGCCTAGTAACACGCACCTCAGGGGTAGTATGAGGAGCAGGACGTACTGGACTATGGAGGCTTACCGGAGAGAGAGTGCGAGAAGCAGGCACATGCTCACCACAATAAGCACGGGGAGTTTGCTCAGCGCTCACCCCTGGCCCGGCCAAACTACCCATGTGCCCCCCCAAAAAACATTTTTGGGGCTGCTTCTCGTTCTTCCCTGGTAGGCTCCGATAACGTTCAATAACTTGCCCCCAAGTCCAGTTTCTTCTCTCCATCCACTCCAATATCGACCAGGTGTCCATCTCTGCCCGGGCACGCCGCTTGATCCAGTCATGGTGGGTGGTTCTGTAATGTTTGTCGTCTAACGGGGACCAAGACGCGGCGTGTGAAGTGCTCATTTTCACTTTTATTTAATTACAAATAAACAAAACAACAAAACGATCGTAAACAGTCCTGTCAGGTGCAACATACACAAAACAGGAAACAACCACCCACAAAACACAGGAAAAAACACCCCTACTAAATAGGACCTTCAATTAGAGGCAACGAGGAACAGCTGCCTCCAATTGAAGGTCAACCCAACGAACTTAAACATAGACATAGACACACTAGAATAAACATAGAAATATACTGACATAGAACATAAACCAAAACCCCCGAAACACATAAAACAAACACACCCCTGCCACGTCCTGATCAAACTACAATAACAAAATGACCCCTTTACTGGTCAGGACATGACAACATTTAATAATTGAATAGGTCTGAATGGTTTGATTTTCTTGTATGTCATTCCACCCCAAAAAATATTTGATTATACAATATTAATCCAGCTGCTATATTATTGTGAAGAAAAACCAACAGCAAGACAAAAACCAAGGTACAAATCATTATAGCACATTACAACACATAGCCTGTATCTTCGTTGAGATTTCACAAAGCTTGCCATTAGTAACAATAAAAGGTTCAATCTACAATAAGAGTCCTTAAAAAGTCTGCAATATCAAATCAAATCGAATTTTATTGCTCACATACACATATTTAGCAGATGTTATTGCGGGTTTAGCGAAATGCTTGTGTTCCTAGCTCCAATAGTGTAGTAATATCTAACAATTCACAACAATACACACAAATATCAAAGTGTAACGGCTGTCTTCTGTAAAAATGGACCAAGGCGCAGCAGGTATGTGAATACTCATCTTTAATAAAAATAAAGGAGTCGAGCATCCACTTAACAATACAAACAATATATAAGACAGGAACAGTTTTGCAGGCACACAACACGCAGTGCAAAAACAACTACCCACAAAACCAAGTGACAAACATACTCCTACATATATGACTCCCAATCAGGAACAACGATCCCCAGCTGTTCCTGATCAGGAGTCACAAGACCAACACAGAACAATCACACACACAAGACTGCCACGTCCTGACCCCAAAACTACAACAACAGCTCCATCTGCTGGTCAGGACGTGACAGTACCCCCCCCTCAAGGTGCAGACCCCGGAATGCACCTAACAACGAAAAAACACCAACAAACAAAATCCCCAACAAAACCCATAAACAATAACCCCTAAACAATAAGGGAGGGAAGGGAGGGTGGCTGCCGTCAACGACGGCACTGTGCTACACCCTCCCTCCCCAACCCACCTATCCTGGAGGTGGCTCCGGTGCAGGACGTGGACCCTGCTCCACCCTCGGCGTCGCCCACTTCGGTGGAGCCGATAGCTGCGCCAGGCAGACGGACCCCTCGAGCCGGGCCGGAGGACAGGAGGGCCCCTCGGGCTGGGCCGGGGAACAGGAGGGCCCCTCGGGCTGGGCCGGGGGACAGGAGGACCCCTCGGGCTGGGCCGGGGAGCAGGACGGCCCCTCGGGCTGGGCCGGGGAGCAGGACGGCCCCTCGGGCTGGGCCGGGGAGCAGGACGGCCCCTCGGGCTGGGCCGGAGAGCAGGAGGGCCCCTCGGGCTGGGCCGGAGAGCAGGAGGGCCCCTCGGGCTGGACCGGAAGGCATGCGGGCCACTCGGGCTGGGCCGGAAGGCATGCGGGCCACTCGGGCTGGGCCGGAAGGCATGCGGGCCTCTCGGGCTGGGCCGGAAGGCATGCGGGCCACTCGGGCTGGGCCGGAAGGCATGCGGGCCACTCGGGCTGGGCCGGAAGGCATGCGGGCCACTCGGGCTGGGCCGGAAGGCATGCGGGCCACTCGGGCTGGGCCGGAGGGCAGGAGGACCACTCAGGCTGGACCGGAGGGCAGGAGGACCACTCGGGCTGGACCGAAGGGCAGGAGGACCCCTCGGGCTGATCCTGACAGGCCGGGCACCCTGGCAGATCAGGGCAGGCGGGCACCTCTGGCAGAACCGGGCAGTCTGGCCTCTCTGGCAGAACAGGGCAGTCCGGCCACTCTGGCAGAACAGGGCAGTCCGGCCACTCTGGCAGAACAGGGCAGTCCGGCCACTCCGGCAGTTCAGGGCAGTCCGGCCACTCCGGCAGTTCAGGGCAGTCCGGCCACTCCGGCAGTTCAGGGCAGTCCGGCCACTCCGGCAGTTCAGGGCAGTCCGGCCACTCCGGCAGTTCAGGGCAGTCCGGCCACTCCGGCAGTTCAGGGCAGTCCGGCCACTCCGGCAGTTCAGGGCAGTCCGGCCACTCCGGCAGTTCAGGGCAGTCCGGCCACTCCGGCAGTTCAGGGCAGTCCGGCCACTCCGGCAGTTCAGGGCAGTCCGGCCACTCCGGCAGTTCAGGGTAGTCCGGCCACTCCGGCAGTTCAGCGCAGTCCGGCCACTCCGGCAGTTCAGCGCAGTCCGGCCACTCCGGCAGTTCAGCGCAGTCCGACCACTCCGGCAGTTCAGCGCAGTCCGGCCACTCCGGCGACTGTTGACTGGTGGGCAGCTCCGACGACTGTTGACTGGCGGGCAGCTCCGACGACTGTTGACTGGCGGGCAGCTCCGACGACTGTTGACTGGCGGGCAGCTCCGACGACTGTTGACTGGCGGGCAGCTCCGACGACTGTAGACTGGCGGGCAGCTCCGACGACTGTTGACTGGCGGGCAGCTCCGACGACTGTTGACTGGCGGGCAGCTCCGACGACTGTTGACTGGCGGGCAGCTCCGACGACTGTTGACTGGCGGGCAGCTCCGACGACTGTTGACTGGCGGGCAACTCTGGTGACGACTGTTGACTCCTGATGCGTGGGGCAGGTATTGGACGTACCAGCCTGGAGACACGCACCTCCATGCTAGTGTGTCTAGCGGGAAACACCGGACCGAAAGGGCGCACTGGCGGTCTTGAGTGCAGGGTTGGCATCACCCCTTCCGGCTCGATGCTCCCCTTGCCCTGGCACCTGCGGGGCGCTGGTACTGGGCGCACTGGGCTGTGCGTCCGTATAGGCGAGATGTTGCGCACCTCAGCGTAACATGGCGCCCTCCACCTCGTACGCACCTCCCTGTAGTCACGGGTAGCTGGCTTACGGCTCTTCCCTGGCCTGGCCAAGCTACCCGTGTGCCCCCCCCAAAAAAAATCTTGGGGCTGCCTCTCGGGTTTCCTAGCCAACCGTGTTCCAGCGTAACTTTCCCGATGGTTCCTCTGTCCAGCTGCCTCCACTCTCCTGAGTGCCTCCACCTGTTCCCATGGGAGGCGATCCCTTCCGGCCAGGATCTCTTCCCAGGTGTAGGCTCCCTTGCCGTCCAGGATGTCCTCCCATGTCCATTGTTCCCTTTTTCTCTCCTGTGGCTTCCTCCTCTTCTGCTGCTTGGTCCTTTGGTGGTGGGTAGTTCTGTAACGGCTGTCTTCTGTAAAAATGGACCAAGGCGCAGCAGGTATGTGAATACTCATCTTTAATAAAAATAAAGGAGTAGAGCATCCACTTAACAATACAAACAATATATAAGACAGGAACAGTTTTGCAGGCACACAACACGCAGTGCAAAAACAACTACCCACAAAACCAAGTGACAAACATACTCCTACATATATGACTCCCAATCAGGAACAACGATCCCCAGCTGTTCCTGATCAGGAGTCACAAGACCAACACAGAACAATCACACACACAAGACTGCCACGTCCTGACCCCAAAACTACAACAACAGCTCCATCTGCTGGTCAGGACGTGACACAAAGTAAAATAATGAAATTAAGAAAATAGAAATATTAGGACGAGCGATGTCGGAGTGGCACTGACTAGAATATAGTAGATACAATATATACAGGTCATTCGGAAATTATTCAGACCCATCGACTTTTTCCACATTTTGTTACATTACAGCCTTATTCTAAAAAGGATTTAATCTTTTTCTCCCCCTCATTAATCTACACACACTACCCCATAATGACAAAGCAAAACTGTTTTTTTAGACATTTTTGCAAAATAAATTAAATTAAACATCACAATTAAATAAGTATTCAGACTCTTTACTCAGTACTTTGTTGAAGTACCTTTGGCAGCGATTACAGCCTTGAGTCTTTTTGGGTTTGACGCTACAAGCTTGGCACACCTGTAGTTGGGGAGTTTCTCCCATTCTTCTCTGCAGATCCTCTCAAGCTCTGTCAGGTTGGATGGGGAGCGTCGAGATGTTCGATCGGGTTCAAGTCTGGGCTCTGGCTGGGCCACTCAAGAACATTCAGAGAATTGTCTCAAAGCCACTCCTGCGTTATCTTGGCTGTGTGCTTAGGGTTGTTGTCCTGTTGGAAGGAGAACCTTCGCCCTAGTCTGAGGTCCTGAGTGCTCTGGATAATATTTTATCTCAGGGTCTGAGAGTCTTTAGGTGCCTTTTGGCAAACTTCAAGCGGGCTGTCATGTGCCTTTTACTGTGGAGTGGCTTCCCTTGGGCAACTCTACCATAAAGGCCTGATTGGTGGAGTGGTGCAGAGATGGTTGTCCTTCTGGAAGGTTCTCCCATCTCCACAGAGGAACTCTGGAGCTCTACCAGAGTGACCATTGGGTTCTTGGTCACCTCCCTGACCAAGGTCCTTCTCCCCCAATTGCTCAGTTTGGCCGGGTGGCCAGCTCTAGAAAGAGTCTTGGTGGTTCCAGAACCTTTAAGAATGATGGAGGCCTCTGTGTTCTTGGGGACCTTCAATGCTGAAGAATTTTTGGTAACCTTCCCCAGATATGTGCCTTGATTCAATTCTGTCTCGGAGCTCTACGGACAATTCCTTCGATCTCATGGCTTGGTTTTTGCTCTGACAACTGTGGGCCTTATATAGACAGGTGTGTGCCTTCCCCAAACATGTCCAATAAAGTTGTAGAAACATCTCAAGGATGATCAATGGAAACAGGATTCACCTAAGCTCAATTTCGAGTCTCAAAGCAAATGGTCTGAATACTTATGTAAATAAGGTATTTCTGTTAGTTTTTTTCATGATAAATTTGCTACAATTTCTAAAAACCTGTTTTCGCTTTGTCATTATGGGATATTATGTGTAGATTGATGATAACATGCTTTTATTCAGTCTATTTTAGAATAAGGCTTTAACCTAACAAAATGTTGAAAAAGTCAAGGGGTTTGAATACTTTCCGAATGCACTGTACCTAACAGTGGAGGTTGGTACTGTTCAAGATTAGGGAGGACGGCCTTATTTCAATTATATAATATTGGATAACTTTTATTCATATTCCTTTCACCCAGCTCAATGTAACATCAAAAGGTTTAGGCTACTATGATACAGCATTTTTCCCTATACCCATCATGAAGTTGCTACAACCTAGCCTACGAATGAAAGTTTATAACGTAGGTGTACAGGTCGAGAGACAAATTGGAGTAATTAAATTGACAGACAGTTACACATTCAATGCCGCCATGCACACACATGCCTGCATCTAGCTGATCTAGGTGTAATCATTAGTCCAACAGTTGCAAACAAGAGTTTCTATTGGACAAATTCCGGTAGGTTTATTTACATTTTGGTCTATTTGCTTCTGTTTAACATCTTATGGCTTGAATCCCGTTAGCGGGATCGATATGACGACAGCCAGTGAAAGTGCAGGGCAGCAAATTCAAAACAACAAAAATCTCATAATTAAAATTCCTCAAACATACAAGTGTTATACACCATTTTAAAGCTTTATATCTTGTTAATCCAGCCACAGTGTCTGATTTCAAAAAGGCTTTACGGCGAAAGCAAAACATATGATTATGTTAGGTCAGCGCCTACACTTAAAAAAACAGCCATTTTCCAGCCAAAGAGAGGAGTCACAAAAAGCAGAAATAGAGAGAAAATTAATCACTAACCTTTGATGATCTTCATCAGATGACACTCATATGATTTCATTTTACACAATACATGTATGTTTTGTTCGATAAAGTTCATATTTATATCCAAAAATCTGAGTTTACATTGGCGTGTTATGTTCAGTAATCTTTTGCCTCCAAAATATCCAGTGATTTTGCAGAGAGCCACATCAATTTACAGAAATACTCATCATAAATGTTCATGAAAATACAAGTGTTATACATGGAACTTTAGATAAACTTCTCCTTATTAATGCAACCGCTGTGTCAGATTTCAAAAAAGCTTTACCAAAAAAGCTATAATCTGAGTACGGCGCTCAGACACAAAAACATGCCAAGCAATATATCCGCCATGTTGGAGTCAACAATAGTCAGAAATAGCATTATAAATATTCACTTACCTTTGATGATCTTCATCAGAATGCACTCCCAGGAATCCCAAGTCCATCCTTTATGTCCAAATACCTCCTTTTTGTTCACGCCATCAGTTCACAAATCCAAATTCAGAACGCAGGTCAGACGAAAACTCAAAAATGTCCATTACAGTTCGTAGAAACATGTCAAACGATGTATAGAATCAATCTTTAGGATGTTTTTATTGTAAATCCGCAATAAAGTTTCAACCAGAGAAATCCTTTGTCTTCAAAAAATGCTATGGAACTGAGGTACCTCTCACGTGAGCACGCATGCCTGAGGCTCATGCCCTGTGTCACGTCCTGACCAGTAAAAGGGGTTATTTGTTATTGTAGTTTGGTCAGGGCGTGGCAGGGGGTGTTTGTTTAGTGTGTTTCGGGGTTTTGGTTTATGTTCTATGTTTTCTATTTCTATGTGGTTGTTCTAGTTTTTCTATGTCTATGTCAGTTTGGTCAATGACCTCCAATCAGAGGCAGCTGTTTGTTGTTATCTCTGATTGGAGGCCATATTTAGTTGTGTGTGTTTTCACTTGTGTTTGTGGGTGGTTGTTCCTAGTATAGTCTGTGCCCCTTATTGGGCTGTTATCGTCGTTATTTTGTTTAAGTGTGTTTAGCTTCAATAAATCAAAGATGAGCAATATACCCGCTGCATATTGGTCCGATGATTTCTTAGACGACGAAGATTATGGCACCCTGCTGGCAGAGTTCTGACTCCAGTAGCTCTTATTCATCTTCACTTTACAGTAGAACCCTCAAACAAGGTTCTAAAGACTGTTGACATCTAGTGGAAGCCTTAGGAAGTGCAAAATGACCCCACAGACACTGTAGTTTGGATAGGGAATTAATTGAAGTCCTACAGACCACTTCCTGTTTGGATTTTTTCTCAGGTTTTTGCCTGCCATATGAGTTCTGTTATACTCACAGACATCATTCAAACAGTTTTAGAAACTTCAGAGTGTTTTCTATCCAAATCTACTAATAATGCATATGCATATCTTAGTTTTTGGGAGTGAGTAGCAGGCAGTTTACTCTGGGCACGTCAGTCATCCAAGCTACTCAATACTGCCACCATCCATAAGAAGTTTTAAGAAACATTTTTCAACAGAATCAGCAGAATGAATACACTCCTGATCACTCTCACACACAGTAGACTTTCATAGCAGCCACATACAAACAGCATCATCTCTTTGCTCTTTCTATAATTCCTTCTTGCATCTATGCGCTCTCCTCCTCTCACCTTTTCCCTTCGCTTGTGGACTTCAGTGCACAACAAAACAGCTGTCTGTGACCAGGTGAAAAAACCTTTCCAAGCCAAACTTTCATACCATAACCGCTAACCGCTACAAACAGCCTAAATCGTTGTCACCATATTAGTTAACAGCATAGCTACTAGAACATAGCTACTAGAAGTAACGTTAGTAAACCCGCTACATCCACGCAGTACAGTGTACAGCAAACAATGAAATCTCTCTCTCTCTCTCTCTCTCTGCTGCTTCTCCTTATTTTTTTATGAAATTAATTTGTTCAAAACTGTTCAACTTTTGTCTTTTGATCTCTTTGAGTCAACTACTCATCACATTTTATGCACTGCAGTTCTAGCTAGCTGTAGCTTATGCTTTCAGTACTACATTCATTCTCTGATCCTTTGATTGGGTGGACAACATGTCAGTTCATGCTGCAAGAGCTCTGATAGGTTGGAGGAAGTCCTGGAATGGGGTGAGAACCATGAGCCTCCTAGGTTTTGTATTGAACTCAATGTACCCAGAGAAGTACAGAAAATAGCTGTCCTCCAACTACACCATGGTGCTACCCCAGAGAGTGCTGTTGAGGCTACTGTTGACCTTCAGGCTTTTAGGCATTTAAAAAAAATACAGAAATACCTTAATTACATAAGTATTCAGACACTTTTCTATGAGACTCAAAATTGAGCTCAGGTGCATCCTCTTTCCATTGATCATCCTTGATATGTTTCTACAACTTGATTGAACTCCACCTGTGGTAAATTCAATTGATTGGACATGATTTGGATAGGCACACACCTGTCTATATAACGTCCCACAGTTGACAGTGCATGTCAGAGAAAAAACCAAACCATGAGATCGATGGAGTTGTCCATAGGCACAGATCTGTGTAAGGATACCAAAAAATCTCTGCAGTATTGAAGGTCCCAAAGAACACAGTGGCCTCCATCATTCTAAATGGAAAAAGTTTGGACCCACCAAGACTCTTCCAAGAGCTGGCCATCTGGCAAAACTGAGGAATCGGGGGAGAAGTGCTTTGGTCAGGGAGGTGACCAGGAACCCTATGGTCACTCTGACAGAGCTGCAGAGTTCCTCTGTGGAAATGGGAGAACCTTCTAGAAGGACAACCATCTCTGTAGCACTCCACCAATCTGGCCTTTATGGTAGATTGGTCAGACGGAACCATTCCTCAGTAAAAGGCACATGACAGCCTGCATGGAGTTAACCAAAAGGCACCTAAAGGACTCTCAGACCATGAGAAACAAGATTATCTGGTCTGATGAAACCAAGATGCAACTCTTTAACCTGAATGCCAAATCAAATCAAATTGTATTGGCCACATACACATGGTAAGCAGATGTAATAATATCTAACAAATAATCTAACAATTCCCAACAACTACCTAATACACACAAATCTAAAGGAGTGAATGAGAATATGTACATATAAGTATATGGATGAGCGATGGCCGAGCGGCATAGGCAAGGTGCAGAAGATGGTATAAAATACAGTATATACATGTGATAGGAGTAATGTAAGATATGTAGACATTATTAAAGTGCCATTATTTAGAGTGGGATTGTTTAAAGGGACTAGTGATCCATTTATTAGTGTCCAGTGATTGGGTCTCAATGTGTGCAGCAGCCTCTCTGAGTTAATGTTTGCTGTTTAGCAGTCTGATGGCCTTGTGACAGAAGCTGTTTCTCAATCTCTCGGTCCCAGCTTTGATGCACCTGTACTGACCTCACCTTCTGGATGATAGCAGTGTGAACAGGCAGTGGCTCGGGTGGTTGTTGTCCTTGATGATCTTTTTGGACTTCCTGTGACATTGGGTGCTGTAGGTGTCATGGAGGGCAGGTAGTTTGCCCCCGGTGATGCATTGTGCAGACCGTACCACCCTCTGGAGAGCCTTGCGGTTGAGGGCTGTGCAGTTGCTGTACTAGGCTGTGATACAGCCCGACAGGATGCTCTCAATTGTGCATCTGTAAAAGTTTGTCAGGGTTTTAGGTGACAAGCCACATTTCTTCAGCCTCCTGAGGTTGAAGAGGCGCTGTTGCGCCTTCTTCATCACACTGTCTGTGTGTGTGTGGGCCATTTCAGTTTGTCTGTGATGTGTACGTCCAGGAACTTAAAACGTTCCATCTTCTCCACTTCTGACCTTTCGATGTGGATAGGGGGGTGCTCCCTCTGCTGTTTCCTGAAGTCCACGATCATCTCCTTTGTTTTGTTGACGTTGAGTGAGAGGTTGTTTTCCTGACACCACACACTGAGTGCCCTCACCTTGTCGTTGTTGGTGATCAAGCCCACTACTGTTGTGTCGTCTGCAAATTTGATGATTGAGTTGGAGGCATGCATGGCCATGCAGTTGTGGGTGAACAGGGAGTACAGGAGAGGGCTGAGCACACACCCTTGTGGGGCCTCAGTGTTGAGGGTCAGTGAAGTGGAGATGTTGTTTCCTACCTTCACCGCCTGAGGGCGGCCCATCAGGAAGTCCAGTACACAGTTGCAGAGGGAGGGGTTGAGACCCAGGGCCTCCAGCTTGATGATGAGCTTGGAGGGTACTATGGTGTTGAATGCTGAGCTGTAGTCAATGAACAGCCTTCTTACATAGGTATTCTTTTTGTTCAAATGGAATAGGGCAGTGTGCAGAGCGATGGCAATTGCGTCATCTGTGGACCTGTTGGGGCGGTTTGCAAACTGAAGTGGGTCTAGGGTGGCCGGTAAGGTGGCGGTGATATGATCCTTGACTAGCCTCTCAAAGCACTTCATGATGACAGAAGTGAGTGCTGCGTGGCGGTAGTAATTTATTTCAGTTATCTTTGCCTTCTTGGGTACAGGAACAATGGTAGCCATCTTGAAGCATATGGGGACAACAAACTGGGATAGGGAGCAATTAAATATGTCTGTAAACACACCAGCCAGCAGGTCTGCACATGCTCTGAGGACTTGCGAGGGTTAAGATGTTTAAATGTTTTACTCACGTCAGCCACTGAGAAGGAGAGGGGGGGCCGCCGTCTTTGTTAGCGAGCCGCGACGGTGGCACTGTATTATCCTCAAAACGGGCAAAGAAGGTGTTTAGTCTGGAAGTGTGATGTCGGCATCCGTAATGTGGCTGTTTTTGTAGTCCATGATTTCCTGTAGACCTTGCCACTTACGTCTCGTGTCTGAGCTGTTGAATTGCGACTCCACCTTGTCCCTGTACCGGCTTTAAGCTTGTTTGGTTGCCTTGCGGAGGGAATAACTGCACTGTTTATATTCAGCCATATCTCCAGACCTCTTTCCATGGTTAAAAGGATCCGCCCCTTTTTTTTCAATTTTCGCCTAAAATGACTTACCCAAATCTAACTGCCTGTAGCTCAGGCCCTGAAGCAGGGATATGCATATTCTTGGTTCCATTTGAAAGGAAACACTTTGAAGTTTCTGGGAATGTGAAAGGAAGGTAGGAGAATATAACACAATAGATCTGGTAAAAGATAATCCAAAGAAAAAAACCAACCGTTCTTTTGTAGTTTTTTGTACCATCATCTTAGAAATGCCAGAGAAAGGCTATAATGTATTATTCCAGCCCAGCTGCAATTTTGATTTTGGCCACTAGATGGCAGCAGTGCATGTGTAAAGTTTTAGACTGATCCAATGAACCATTGCATTTCTGTTCAAAATGTTGTATCAAGACTGCCCAAATGTGTCTAATTTGTTTATTAACCTGTTATGGCTAGGGGGCAGTATTTTCACGGCTGGATAAAAAACGTACCCGATTTAATCTGGTTACTACTCCTGCCCAGTAACTAGAATATGCATATAATGATTGGCTTTGGATAGAAAACACTCCAAAGTTTCTAAAACTGTTTGAATGATGTCTGTGAGTATAACAGAACTCAAATGGCAGGTCAAAACCTGAGAGATTCCTTTACAGGAAGTGGCCTGTCTGACCATTTCTTGAACTTCTTTGCCATCTCTATCTTTTACAAAGGATCTCTACTCTAACGTGACACTTCCTACGTCTTCCATGGGCGCTCAGAGCCCGGGAAAAACCTGAATGTCGTCATCCCAGCCCCAGGCTGAAACACATTATCGCCTTTCTCAAGTGGCCGATCAAGGGACTGTGGGCTTAGGCGCGTGCCCTGGCCGCCCCCGTCTTTGTGATTTTTTTCCTCTGTTTGCCGAAAAGGAGATTGCCGGTCGGAATATTATCGCTTTTTTACGAGATAAATTGCATAAAAATTGATTTTAAACAGCGGTTGACATGCTTCGAAGTACGGTAATGGAATATTTAGAAAGTTTTTGTCACGAATTGCGCCATGCGCGCGACCCTGATTTACCATTTCGGATAGTGTCTGGGACGCACGAACAAAATGGCGCTATTCGGATATAACGATGGATTATTTTGGACCAAACCAACATTTGTTATTGAAGTAGCAGTCCTGGGAGTGCATTCTGACAAAGACAACAAAAGGTAATCAAACTTTTATAATAGTAAATCTGATTTTGGTGAAGGCTAAACTTGCCGGGTGTCTAAATAGCTAGCCCGTGATGGCTGGGCTATGTACTTAGAATATTGCAAAATGTGCTTTGACCAAAAAGCTATTTTAAAATCGGACATATCGAGTGCATAGAGGAGTTCTGTATCTATAATTCTTAAAATAATTGTTATGCTTTTTGTGAACGTTTATCGTGAGTAATTTAGTAAATTGTTAGCAAATTCCCCGGAAGTTTGCGGGGGGTATGCTAGTTCTGAACGTCACATGCTAATGTAAAAAGCTGTTTTTTGATATAAATATGAACTTGATTGAACAAAACATGCATGTATTGTATAACATAATGTCCTAGGTGTGTCATCTGATGAAGATCATCAAAGGTTAGTGCTGCATTTAGCTGTCTTCTGGGTTTTTGTGACATTATATGCTAGCTTGAAAAATGGGTGTCTGATTATTTCTGGCTTGGACCTCTGCTGACATAATCTAATGTTTTGCTTTCGCTGTAAAGCTTTCGCTGTAATTTTTTTTTTAAATCGGATAGTGTGGTTAGATAAAGGAGAGTCTTGTCTTTAAAATGCTGTGAAATAGTCATATGTTTGAAAAATTTAAGTTTTTGTATTTTTGAGGAATTTGTAATTCGCGCCACGCCTATCATTGGATATTGGAGCAGGTGTTCCGCTAGCGGAACGTCTAGATGTAAGAGGTTAATAACTTTTCATGTTCAAAATTGTGCACTCTCCTCAAATAATAGCATGGTATTATTTCAGTGTAATAGCTACTGTAAATTGGACAGTGCGTTAGATTAACAAGAATTTAAGCTTTCTGCCAATATCAAATATGTCTATGTCCTGGGAAATTTCCTTGTTCTTTACAACCTCATGCTAATCGCATAAGCCTACGTTAGCTCAACCGTCCCGTGGAAGGGACACCGATCCCGAAGAAGTTTTAAATGCAGTGGATTGCGCTTTCAGTTTTTCATGAATGCCGCCATCCATCCACGGTTTCTGGTTAGGGTAGGTTAACAGTCACAGTGGGTACGACATCTCCAATGCACTTATTTATAAACACACTCACCGAGTCAGAAATGTCGTTCTCTGAGGCTGACTGGAACATATTCCAGTCCGCGTGATCAAAACAATCTTGGAGCGTGGCTTCCGATTGGTCAGACCAGCGTTAAATGGTTCTATTCACTGGTACATCCTGTTTGAGTTTCTGCCTATAAACTGGGACTAGCAAGATGGCGTCGTGGTTGGATTTGCCGAAGGGAGGGCGGGGGAGGGCTTTGTATGCATCGTGGGAGTTAGAGTAGCAGTGGTCAAGAGTATTAGCCCTTCGTGTTGTGCAAACAATATGCTGATAAAATGTAGGTAACATTGATCTCAAATTTGCTTTGTTAAAATCCCCAGCTAAAATAAATGCAGCCTCCGGGTATATAGTTTCCATTTTAGATAGAGTCGTGTGAAGTTCCTTGAGGGCCATCTTGGTGTTTGCTTGAGTGGGGGGGTGTTTGCTTGAGGGGGTACACAGTTGTGACTATAACTGATGAGAATTCTCTTGGTAGATAGAATGCCCGGCATTTGAATGTAAGGAATTCTAGGTCAGGTGAGCAGAAGGACTTGAGTTCCTGTGTGTTGTTATGATCACACTATGAGTTGTTAATCATAAATCATACACCCCCGCCCTTCCTCTTCCCAGAGAGGTGTTTATATCTTTCGGCGCGATGCATGGAGAAGCCCGGTGGCTGGACCGATTCCGACAACATATCCCGAGAGAGACATGTTTCTGTGAAACAGAGAATGTTACATTCTCTGATGTCTCTCTGGAAGGCAACCCTTGCTCGAATTTCGTCTACCTTGTTGTCAAGAGACTGGACATTGGCGAGTAGTATACTCGTGAGCGATGTGCCCGTTTACGAAGCCTGACCAGAAGACCGCTCCGTCTGCCCCTTCTGTGTCGCAGTTGTTTTTGGCTAGCTGCTGGGATTCGATCCATTGTCCTGGGTGGTGGTCTGAAGAGAGGAGCTGCTTCGGTAAAGTCGTATTCCTGGTCGTAATGTTGGAAAGTTGACATTGCTCTTATATCCAATAGTTCTTCCCGGCTGTATGTAATAAGACTTAAGATTTCCTGGGGTAACAATGTAAGAAATAATACATAAAAAAACTAAATGCTGCATAGTTTCCTAAGAACGCGAAGCGAGGCGACCATCTCTGTCGGGGCCATGTTCCAAGCATCACGTCTGGAGGAAACCAGGCACCATCCCTACGGTGAAGCATGGTGGTGGCAGTGTCATGTTGTGGGTGTGTTTTTCAGCGGCAGAGACTGGGAGACTAGACAGGATCGAGGTCCAGAGTGCTCAGGACCTCAGACTGGGGCGAAGGTTCACTTTCCAGCAGGACAACAACCCTAAGCACACAGCCAAGACAGTGCAGGTGTGGCTTCAGGACAAGTCTCTGAATGTCCTTGAGTGGCCCAACCAGAGCCCGGACTTGAACCCGATCAAACATCTCTGGAGAGACCTGAAAATAATTGTGCAGAGACGCTCCCAATCCAACCTGACAGAGCTTGAGAGGATCTGCAGAGAAATATTTCAGAAACTCCCCAAATATAGGTGTGCCAAGCTTGTAACGTCATGCCCAAGAAGACTGAAGGCTGTAATCACTGCCAAAGGTGCTTCAACAAAGTACTAAGTAAAAGGTCTGAATACTTATGTAAGAGAGTTAAATCAAGTAAATGAAAGCATGTTAAACGGTGATAGGCCTTCATCAGGGTTGCGGTCAATTTGAATTGAAGGCACTTAATTCAGGAAGTGATTATTTTTTTTGTCTTTCTTGTAATTTATTTTTCTTATTTTTGATTTTTTGATTAAAAAAAATAATTTACCCCTTTTTCGTGGTATCCAATTGGTAGTTATAGTCTTGTTTCATCACTGCAACTCCCCCACGGACTTGGGAGAGGTGAAGGTTGGGAGCCGTGCGTGCTCCGAAACACAACCCAACCAAGCAGCACTGCTTCTTGACACAATGCCCACTTAACCTGGAAGCCAGCCACAGCAATGTGTCGGTGGTAACACCGTACACTTGGCGACCGTGTCAGCGTGCACTGCGCTCAGCCCACCACAGGAGTCGCTAGTGTGCGATGGGACAAGGCCATCCCTGCCGGCCAAACCCTCCCCTAACCCAGAAGACACTGGGCCAATTGTGTGCCGCCCCATGGGTCTCCCGGTTGCGGCCGGCTGTGATAGAGCCTGGACTCGAACCCAGAATCTCTAGTGGCACAGCTAGCACTGCGCCACTCAGGAGGCCCATTCAAGAAGTGATGTTAATTTAAAATAAAAAAATTGAAAACTTTTGAAATAAATTGTTTCTACTTACACTGAACAAAAATATAAACTCAAAGTGTAAAGTGTTGGTCCCATGTTTCATGAGCTGAAATAAAAGATCCCAGAAATTTTCCATACACACAAAAATCTTATTTTCTTCAAATGTTGTGCACACATTTGTTTACATTCCTGTTAGTGAGCATTTCTCCTTTGCCAAGATAATCAATCCACCTGACAGGTGTGTCATATCAAGAAGCTGATTAAACAGCATGATAATTACACAGGTGCACCTTGTGCTGGGACAATAAAAGGCCACTCTAAAATGTGCAGTCACACAACATAATGCCACAGATGTTTCAAGTTTTGAGGGAGAATGCAATTGGCATGCTGACTGCAATAATGTCTACCAGAGCTGTTGCCAGAGTTTAATGTTCATTTCTCTACCTTATGCCGCCTCCAAAATCGTTTTAGGGAATTTGGCAGTACATCCAACCTGCCTCACAACCGTATACCACATGTTTGGCGTTGTGAGGACGAGCGGTTTGCTGCTGTGCCCCATGGGGGCGGTTGGGTTATGGTATGGGCAGTTATTGGCTATGGACAACGAACACAATTGCACTTTATCAATGGCAATTTGAATGCACAGAAATACTGTGAAGAGATCTTGAGGCCCATTGTGAGGCCCATTTTTTTAAGGTATCTGTTACCAACAGATACATATCTGTATTCCCAGTCATGTGAAATCCATAGATTTGGGCCTAACAATTTTTTTTAAATTGATAGATTTTCTCCTACTAACTGTAAATCTGTAAAATCTTTGAACGTGTTGCATGTTGCGTTTATATTTTTGTTCAGTATAGTTATTGAGAAGTCATTGAAAGTAGATTACCTTTCAAAAAATAAAAATGTTTAATTGAAATTAACTTTCTGAATTGACTGCCTTCATTTCCAATTCCATTTGACCCTAAACCTGGCCTACATGAAATCACATCTGAATACTCAAGTGTTCTCTCATAGAGATCCTATTCAATTATTCTAATTCCTAATTCTAAACATTCTCTCCATCCCTCAAACTTTAACTGGAGTTGTTCAGTCTGATGCTGATTCTCCTCTTGCTCGTAACCCATTTGACCTTGTGGAAGTGCCTTCTTTATATTAGAGGGGAAGCACTGACACCATCTGCAATGTGTGTATTATTATTTAATGTCATCTTCACCTTTCCCAGTATGGGCTGGGAACTCTCTGCGATAACACTTATTTACAGTACATTTACAGTACATCCTGCATTATACAAAAATGAGAACACTGCAACTAGTAACTTTATAAAGTAAAATACTGTTACTTAGTTGCATAATACTGTACATTTGAAAAACTGTAGAGCAGCTGCATTGGTTTGAAATTGTATAGTTCATTTAATTAACCTACTGGAAGCCATTTTATTTTTGTAACTCGCTGTTTTCTTGTTTGTGTATTTATGACATCAAAAAAGAAATGGGCAAATGTTGCACAATCCAGGTGTGGAAAGCTTTTAGAGACTTACTCAGAAAGACTCACACTTGCAATCGCTGCTGAAGGTGCTTCTACAAAGTATTGACTCGGGGGTGCTAATACTTATGTAAATTAGATATTTCTGTATTTTATTTTGGCCATTGTGTGTAGATTGCCGAGAATGTTTTATTTATTTAAGCCATTTTGAATTCAGGCTGTAACATGACAAATTGTGGAATATGTCAAGGGGTATGAATACTTTCTGAAGGCACTGTAATTGTATGTGTGGTGTACAGAGATGAGGTAGTCATAAAAAAAATCATGTTAAACACTATTATTTCACAAAGAGTGAGTCCATGTGACTTGTCAAGCTAATTTTTACTCTTGAACTTATTTAGGCTTGCCATAACAAAGTGTTGAATACTTATTGACTCAAGACATTTCAGCTTTTCCTTTTTTATTAATTTGTAAAAGTTTCAAAAAATATAATTACACTTTGACATTATGCGGTATTGAGTGTAGGCAAGTGACAAAGCATTTCAATTTAATCAATTTTAAATCCGGGCTGTAACACAACAAAATGTGGAAATAGTGTGAATTTTCTGAAGGCACTGTATACAAAACTATTAATTCAAATATTTATATGTGTAATAAAGTACAACATTTTGTATCTGACCCTAACTCAACCCTAAACCTAGCTGTAGCCCTAATCCTAGCCTGAAACAAGTCTTTCACCTTCAAGGCCAAACAATGAGTGATGAGCCTATTTCTGTGATGACCAGTGGATCTGAGTTCTTCTTCCCATTCAGAAGATGTGGGCTGAGATATGGATACATTTCCCCAGTGAAGGAATTCCCAGTGAAAGAATATATATGAGCCTTAGCTTCCACATCATAAAAAGACACCAACCCTTCCTCATAATCCACAAACACCCCCACCCTCTGGGGTTTCTCTATCAGTGACAAGAGAAAAGGAGGGTCCCCCAAGGCTCCATATTGGTCCCCATTATAATGCACTATTGCCCAGTAACCATTAGTAGGATTCAAAGAGAGTTGCCCCTTCCTGTTGGCATCTCCTCTTGCAATTCCCAGATCCCAACCCGTCTTGTTCCCGACATCCACCTCCCAGTATGATCTCCCAGACGTTAACATGTTGTGCCCCAGGACGCTGCCGAAGTGATCAAAGCGATCCGGACGGTCAGGGAGGTCCTGTATCTTCCCTCCGTCTCTCACCTCTTTCCCGTCCTCAGAGAGAACCAGCTGTATGTTGGCTGTGTCTGGGTCCAGGGTCACATCAACTGAATAATATCAGATATGGATGTTATTGTTATGACAAGATACAGCACAGTATTTGGGCATGTACATGGCCTATCAGTTGGCCTGAATTAAGTTAAAATGTGGCCTACTACAAAGTGAATGTGTCGATGTATGCTAATGAAGATTGAAGTCTTTATATACTAATGTACACTGCTCAAAAAAATAAAGGGAACACTTAAACAACACAATGTAACTCCAAGTCAATCACACTTCTGTGAAATCAAACTGTCCACTTAGGAAGCAACACTGATTGACAATACATTTCACATGCTGTTGTGAAAATGGAATAGACAACAGGTGTAAATTATAGGCAATTAGCAAGACACCCCCAATAAAGGAGTGGTTCTGCAGGTGGGGACCACAGACAACTTCTCAGTTCCTATGCTTCCTGGCTGATGTTTTGGTCACTTTTGAATGCTGGCGGTGCTTTCACTCTAGTGGTAGCATGAGACGGAGTCTACAACCCACACAAGTGGCTCAGGTAGTGCAGCTCATCCAGGATGGCACATCAATGCGAGCTGTGGCAAGAAGGTTTGCTGTGTCTGTCAGCGTAGTGTCCAGAGCATGGAGGCGCTACCAGGAGACAGGCCAGTACAACAGGAGACGTGGAGTAGGCCGTAGGAGGGCAACAACCCAGCAGCAGGACCGCTACCTCCGCCTTTGTGCAAGGAGGAGCAGGAGAAGCACTGCCAGAGCCCTGCAAAATGACCTCCAGCAGGCCACAAATGTGCATGTGTCTGCTCAAACGGTCAGAAACAGACTCCATGAGGGTGGTATGAGGGCCCGACGTCCACAGGTGGGGGTTGTGCTTACAGCCCAACACCGTGCAGGACATTTGGCATTTGCCAGAGAACACCAAGATTGGCAAATTCACCACTGGCGCCCTGTGCTCTTCACAGATGAAAACAGGTTCACACTGAGCACGTGACAGACGTGACAGAGTCTGGAGACGCCATGGAGAACGTTCTGCTGCCTGCAACATCCTCCAGCATGACCGTTTTGGCGGTGGGTCAGTCATGGTGTGGGGTGGGATTTCTTTGGGGGGCCGCACAGCCCTCCATGTGCTCGCCAGAGGTAGCCTGACTGCCATTAGGTACCGAGATGAGATCCTCAGACCCCTTGTGAGACCATATGCTGGTGCGGTTGGCCCTGGGTTCCTCCTAATGCAAGACAATGCTAGACCTCATGTGGCTGGAGTGTGTCAGCAGTTCCTGCAAGAGGAAGGCATTGATGCTATGGACTGGCCCGCCCATTCCCCAGACCTGAATCCAATTGAGCACATCTGGGACATCATGTCTCGCTCCATCCACCAACGACACGTTGCAGCACAGACTGTCCAGGGGTTGGCGGATGCTTTAGTCCAGGTCTAGGAGGAGATCCCTCAGGAGACCATCCGCCACCTCATCAGGAGCATGCCCAGGCGTTGTAGGGAGGTCATACAGGCACGTGGAGGCCACACACACTACTGAGCCTCATTTTGACTTGTTTTAAGGACATTACATCAAAGTTGGATCAGCCTGTAGTGTGGTTTTCCACTTTAATTTTGAGTGTGACTCCAAATCCAGACCTCCATGGGTTGATAAATTGGATTTCCATTGATTATTTTTGTGTGATTTTGTTGTCAGCACATTCAACTATGTAAAGAAAAAAGTATTTAATAAGATTATTTCTTTCATTCAGATCTAGGATGTGTTGTTTAAGTGTTCCCTTTATTTTTTTTAGCAGTATATTTCTACCCTGAAATGTAACAATACACACCTGCAAACATCAGGATCCTCTCAAGTTCTGTGGAAGAAACACATTTTTGGGCTGTCACGGTCAATTGTAGTATGACAAAGCTAAACAAAGAATACAGCAATGTATGCAGAATATATGTCTAAAAAGTACAGTGCAATCGAAAAGTATTCAGACCCCTTTGACTTTTTCCACACTTTGTTACCTTACAGCAATTTTCTCAAATGGATTCAATTGTTTTCCCCCCCTAATCAATGGCGGGACCATACCCCATAATGACAAAGCAAAAACAGGTTCAGATTTTTTGACCCAAAAAAATGAAATATCACATTTACATAAGTATTCAGACCCTTTACTCAGTACTTTGTTGAAGCACCTTTGGCAGCGATTACAGCCTCGAGTCTTCTTAGGTATGACGCTACAAGCTTGGCCCACTTGTACTTGGAGAGTTTCTAAAAATCTTCTCTGCGCAGCTCTGGCAGGTCGCTGCGCAGCTATTTTCAAGTCTCTCCAGAGATGTTCAATTGGGTTCAAGTCCGGGCTCTGGCTGGGCCACTCAATCACATTCAGAGACTTGTCCGAAGCCACTCCTGCGTTATCTTGGCTGTGTGCTTAGGGTCATTGTCCTGTGCTCTGGAGCAGGTTTTCATCAAAGATCTCTCTGTACTTTGCTCCGTTCATCTTTCCCTCGATCCTGACTAGTCTCTCAGTCTCTGCCGCTGAAAAACATAACTGCAGAATGATGCTGCCACCACCATGCTTTACCGTAGGGATGGTGCCAGGTTTCCTCCAGACGTGACGGTTAGCATTCAGGCCAAAGTGTTCAATCTTGGTTTCATCAGAACAGATAATCTTGTTTCTCATGGTCTGATTCCTTTAGGTGCCTTTGGGCAAACTCCAAGCGGGCTGTAATGTACTTTTAACTGAGGAGTGGCTACCGTCAGGCCACTCTACCATGAAGGCCTGATTGGTTGAGTGCTACAGAGATGGTTGTCCTTCTGGAAGGTACTCCCATTTCCACAGAGGAACTCTGGAGCTCTGTCAGAGTGACCATTGGGTTCTTGGCCACCTCCCTGACCAAGGCCCTTCTCCCCGATTGCTCAGTTTGGCTGGGCGGTCAGCTCTAGGAAGAGTCTTGGTTGTTCCAAACTTCTTCCATTTAAAACCTCTTGGGGCTAGGGGGCAGTATTTTCACGGCCGGATGAAAAACGTACCCAAATTAAACAGGTTACTACTCTGGCCCAGAAAATAGAATATGCATATTATTAGTAGATTTGGATAGAAAACACTCTGAAGTTTCTAAAACTGTTTGCATGGTGTAGGTGAGTATAACAGAACTCATATGGCAGGCAAAAACCTGATAAAAATTGAATCAGGAAGTGGGAGAAATTAGAAATGTAGTTTTTCTTTTGAATCCCTTGAAAAACTACAGTGACATAGGACTTACGTTGCACCTCCTAAGGCTTCCATTGGCTGTCAACAAGCTTTAGGAACTGTTTTCATCCGTCACCTGTTACCGGGCAGAAAATTGTGGCTCAGTCAATAAGTGGCCAGTCTGAGGACAGGTGTCTTGTGATGCGCGTGCACGTGACTTCGCTGTTTGTTATTTTTCTTCTGGGCTGAATACCTATTGCCCGATTGTAAAATTATTTTACGTTAAAAAATACCCTAAAGGATTGATTGTAAACATCGTTTGACATGTTTCTACAAACGGTAATGAATCTTTTGAACATTTCGTTTATGGATTTGCGTCCACACCACATGGCATTGTAAAGTGTTCTGGATGGGTCAACAAAACGGTGGTATTTGGACATAAATGATGGACTTTGCAGAACAAATGAACATTTCTTGTGGAAGTGGGAGCCCTTCCGAGTGCATTCCGCCGAAGATCAGCAAAGGTAAGAAAATATTTCTAACATATTTTTTTAGATTTGTCGACGCCGTGGTTGAAGGCTAACTGTATAGCTTAGCATTGAAGGCTAAGTTCTGTACTCAGTATATTGAACAATGTGCTTTTTCCGTAAAGTTATTTTGAAATCTGACAAAGTGGTTGCATAAAGGAGTAGATTATCTCTAATTCTTTAAATAATTGTTATTAATTTTGTCAACTTTTATGAGTTCTTCTGTAAATGAATGTGCCCATTCACCGGGAGTTATGGGGAAAAAACATTTTCTGAACGTCACGCGCCAATGTAGAAATTGGGTTTTTGGATATAAATATGAACTTGATCGAACACAAAATGTATGTATTGTCTAACATGATGTCCTAGGAGTGTCATCTGATGAAGATTGTCAAAGGTTAGTGCTTAATTTTAGCTGTATATCTGGTTTTGTGACGGCTATCCGTGCTTGGAAAATTGCTATTTTAAATTTTTTTGCTAAGGTGCTATCCTAAAATAATCTAATGTTGGGCTTTCACCGTAAAGCCTTTTTGAAATCGGACAATGTGATTGGATTAACGAGTAGAGTATCTTTAAAATGCCGTATAATATTTGAATTTGAATTTTGAGATTTTTGGGGGGGAATTTCGCGCCGTGCTATCTCACTGGTTATTGTCCAACCAATCCCGTTAACGGGATTTTATCTCGAAGGGGTCCTCAAGAGGTTTTAAGAACGATGGAGGCCACTGTGTTCTTGGGGACCTTCAATGCTGCTGACATTTTTTGGTACCCTTCTCCAGATCTGTGCCTCGACACAATCCTGTCTCGGAGCTCTACAGACAATTCCTTCGACTTCATGGTTTGGTTTTCGATCTGACATGCACTGCCAACTGTGGGAAGTTATATAGACAGGTGTGTGCATTTCCAAATCATGTACAATCAATTGAATTTACCACAGGTGGACTCCAATCAAGTTGTAGAAACATCTCAAGGCTGATCAATTCTAACAGGATACACCTGAGCTCAATTTCGAGTCTCATAGCAAAGGGTCTGAATACTTAAGTAAATAAGGTAAAAATAAATAATCTAAAACCTGTTTTTGTTTGGACATTATGGCGTATTGTGTGTAGATTGATGAGGAAATGTTTTTATTTAATCCATTTAAAAAAAAGGCTGTAACGTAACAAAATGTGGAAATGGTCAAGGGGTCTGAATACTTTCCGAATGCACTGTATATGTACGGTTTTCAACACTGTCTTCATCTTACCAATCGAGGAGAGCTTCTCAAGCTCCTGCTTAATTTTCTCCATCATGGCTGTACAGCTGCTTCTCATGGTACCAAAGGAGACTTTAGTATCAAGTGAGACCTCAGTCCAGTCTCTACCATCACCCAGCCCCGACAGAGATGGGAAGGTCTGGTGGAGAGACAGATGGAGAGAAAAGAGAGAGGAAAAGAGAGACTGAGTCACAGAGAAAGATTATTCAACAGTTTTATTTCATTATAGTGTATAATTATATAATTCAAAAACTATTTGACAGACAATAGACACTCAGTCCAGTACCATCCATGCATTTCACACATACTGGTACACAACACATGCGTCAACCAACTTAGGAACAGCTTTCAGACTTTTCAGTCACCTAGTCCAATACAGAGTGTGAGCAGCTTGCAAACTCTTCAATCATATAGCGCAATAAAAAGTGCGAGCAGCTTGCAGACTGTTCAGTTAACTAGTGACACAGTGCAGTGCCGGGAGGAATCATTTGTGGATGATCTATGCCGCTCACAGAGCAAAAGGGTTAACGTTCAAGTAAAGTCACTCACCTGCAGGAAGTGAATGTGATCCTCTAGGTTAGCAACGTCCTCCAGCTGATCAATGATATCTCTCAGCTGTCTGATCTCTCTCTGCAGCTCTTGGGTGAGTTCTTCTGCCTCTCGCTCCACGCCCTGTTGTCTCTTCTCCAGGGGCCTGAGAGCCTCTCGCTGGGTCTCCTCTACAGCTGTCATCACCACTTCAAACACAGAGTCTATCTCCCTCCTCTCCCTGTCCAGTTGGGCCTAAAGGGATAGATGGTGGACAACAACTCAGTATCACCTCAATGTCTACAGTGAGAGAAAAAATATTTGATCCCCTGCTGATTTTGTACGTTTGCCCACTGACAAAGAAATGATCAGTCTATAATTTTAATGGTAGGTTTATTTGAACAGTGAGAGACAGAATAACAACAAAATAATCCAGAAAAACGCATGTCAAAAATGTTATGAATTGATTTGCATTTTAATGAGGGAAATAAGTATTTGACCCCTCTGCAAAACATGACTTAGTACTTGGTGGCAAAACCCTTGTTGGCAATCACAGAGGTCAGACGTTTCTTGTAGTTGGCCACCAGGTTTGCACACATTTCAGGAGGGATTTTGTCCAACTCCTCTTTGCAGATATTCTCCAAGTCATTAAGGTTTCGAGGCTGACGTTTGGCAACTCGAACCTCCACAGATTTTCTACTGGCTAGGCCACTCCAGGACCTTAATGTGCTTCTACTTGAGCCACTCCTTTGTTGCCTTGGCCATGTGTTTTGGGTCATTGTCATGCTGGAATACCAACCCATGACCCATTTTCAATGCCCTGGCTGAGGGAAGGAGGTTCTCACCCAAGATTTGACGGTACATGGCCCCGTCCATCGTCCCTTTGATGCGGTCAAGTTGTCCTGTCCACTTAGCAGAAAAACACCCCCAAAGCATAATGTTTCCACCTCCTTGTTAGGTCCCGTGTGGCTCAGTTGGTAGAGCATGGTGTTTGCAACGCCAGGGTTGTGGGTTCGATTCCCATGGGGGACCAGTACGGGAATAAAAAAAAAAAAAAATGTATGAAATGTATGCACTCACTACTGTAAGTCGCTCTGGATAAGAGTGTCTGCTAAATGACTAAAATGTTAAAAAAATTATGGTGGGGATGGTGTTCTTGGGGTCACAGGCAGCATTCCCCCTCCTCCAAACATGGCGAGTTGAGTTGATGCCAAAGAGCTCCATTTTGGTCTCATCTGACCACAACACTTTCACCCAGTTGTCCTCTGAATCATTCAGATGTTCATTGGCAAACTTCAGACGGGCATGTATATGTGCTTTCTTGAGCAGGGGGACATTGTGGGCGCTGCAGGATTTCAGTCCTTCACGGCGTAGTGTGTTACCAATTGTTTTCTTGGTGACTATGGTCCCAGCTGCCTTGAGATCATTGACAAGATCCTCCCGTGTAGTTCTGGGCTGATTCCTCACCGTTCTCATGATCATTGCAACTCCGCGAGGTGAGATCTTGCATGGAGCCCCAGGCCGAGGGAGATTGACAGTTCTTTTGTGTTTCTTCCATTTGCGAATAATCGCACCAACTGTTGTCACCTTCTCACCAAGCTGCTTGGCGATGGTCTTGTAGACCATTCCAGCCTTGTGTAGGTCTACAATCTTGTCCCTGACATCCTTGGAGAGCTCTTTGGTCTTGGTGGAGAGTTTGGCCATGGTGGAGAGTTTGGAATCTGATTGATTGATTGCTTCTGTAGACAGGTGTCTTTTATACAGGTAACAAGCTGAGATTAGGAGAGCTCCCTTTAAGAGTGTGCTCCTAATCTCCGCTCATTACCTGTATAAAAGACACCTGGGAGCCAGAAATCTTTCTGATTGAGTGGGGGTCAAATACTTATTTTCCTCATTAAAATGCAAATCTATTTATAACATTTTTGACATGCGTTTTTTCTGGATTTTTATTGTTGTTATTCTGTCTCTCACTGTTCAAATAAACCTACCATTAAAATTATAGACGGATAATTTCTTTGTCAGTGGGCAAACGTACAAAATCAGCAGGGGATCAAATACTTTTTTCCCTCACTGTATTTCATTCCCATCTGTCTGTCTCACTTTTCACTTGACTTTTCTCTGTGCTTGTCTCACTATCTGTGCATGTACAGTATGTCTCATGTCTCCAGATCTCTTTCTGTATGCATGTCTCACACTCTGTATCTCTTGTCCCTCTCTATGTGCAACAGGTCTCTCTGTCTCATGTTTAACTATCTCACTGTTACGGTGCCCCACCTCTGTATCTGCATGTGGACTTGTATTACCTCACTCTGACTCACACAGGACTCCCCTTGCAAGCATATACCTAATGTATTTGTGCATGCAGTCCAGTTTTTTTACTATCTTTGCTCTCGCTCTCTCGCTCTTCTTGTAGAGCACTGTTACAGCACAGCTCTGTGCTTGCAGGTAGACATGTAGTACCGCACTCTGAACACTCTGGACTCACCTTGCAGAGGTCCATGGATTCCCTGATCTCCTCCACCTTTCTCTCTCTCTCCAGGATCCTTTCCTGCATATCAGCCAGACTGCTACCCAGCTGACCCTTGGAAATGAAAAAACATGGAAAGAAAAGGAATTATACATTAGTTTATCATTATTAATGTAATTTAATGTAATAATCACTCAATACGCACTCTCCTTCAGACTCACCCAATACTATACACATAGCCATCATTGAACTCTTAGGAATTATGACCTCACCTTCTTCTTGTCCCACTCCGTTTCTGTGGAGACGACCTCGTGACCCTCCTTCATGCAGAGGGCACAGACACAACGCCCCTCCGCCCTGCTGTACAACTCCAGAGGTCGACCATGGGTCAGACAGGCCCTCCCATCCAGGTCATCCACAGGGGCCACCAACCTATGTATACATTTTTACACTTTCCAATCAAGAAAAGTAAGAATAAAAAACAAGTGTATCCAAGTGTGTTTTCTGGTGTTATTTCCTATTATGTAAATTCTGAGTTTCTTCAAGTTTTTTGGTATGAACTGTGATTAAGAATCAATAAAGTCAAAGTCAACCTGTGGCCCTTCAGCCTATCTGCAGAGGTGTGGGTTTGCAGGTGAGTCTCGCAGTATGAGGCCAGGCACAGCAAGCAGGACTTATGGGCCTTGAGTTTCCTCTCAGTGCAGACATCACAGGCCACCTCGCCCAAGGCTCCGGAATACTCCCCTGGCTTCCTTTCCTGGGCCTTCTTCAGTTCTTGGATTAGGGACCTGAGGATGATGTTCACCTGTGGGTAAAATTGTATTGCGCTTTTATGCTTTGTTTATCCATTCATTATTCAATCTTATACAACTTTATTTATCACCTCAGGGACAATTAAGAAAAGCAAGTCAGTTTTTAATTCCTTATTTTATCAGGTGAGTTGACTAATACTATATTATTTACATCAATGACTTATGGAAATTAAAAAACATAGTAAAAATATATAGTTAACCTACAAAATATATAAGTAAGCAAAAAACAAACAATAGAAAATGTAATAGAAACATAAGATCGAGCATAGAATCATAAGAAACACATTCTTCCTTAAAAAGGTCCTCAGGCAGCCGTCTGAACTGCCTCAGAGGCACCAATTCCTCCAATTTCAGCAAACTCGGTAGACTCAGGCGTACTCAACTCTTAACCTACGAGGTCCGGAGACCGCTGGTTTCCTGTTCTACCTGATAATTAATCTCACACACCTGGTGTCCCAGGTCTAAATCAGTCCCTGGTTAGAGGGGAACAATGTAAAAATGCAATGGAACTGACTTCGAGGTCCAGAGTTGAGTTCGAGGGCTGTAGACCATTCCATAAGCAAGGTGCAAAATAGCTAAAGGCAGATTTACCTAACTCTGTGCAAGATCTAAGAGATCTCCAGGGAGAGCCATCCCTGAGACCATGTCTGATTTCTGTAGGATAACAGAGAAGTGAGGTACGGTGATCGTTTATGCAAGATGGATTTATAAACCAAAAAAACGCGCAATGCATCTATGAAACTTCAAAGATGGCCAGTCTACTTTCTGGTACAGAGTTCAGTGATGTGTGCTGAAACTATCACCTGTAATAAAGAGTAACGCAGAAACTGCCTCCATTGGCTTCAATGGAGTGGCAGCTGAGTTCATATAGATGATATTGCCGTAATCTAAGACAGGAGTGAATGTCGACTGAATTATTTGTTTTCTGCTATCGAACGAAAGGTATGACATATTCCATTAAAAGAAGCCCGTTCTTAATTAACTAATTCATCTACATGCTTTTTGAAGGAAAGCCTATCATAAATCTAGATGCCCAGATATTTATAAGTGGTGACACGATCAATGAGAGCACCACCCAATGTATGTATGCATAAATCAGACACATTTTTGTGATTTGAAAAAATCCATATACTTGGTTTTACCTGCATTACGTACCAATATTCAATTCAACGAAGGTTATAAGTGTCATTATCAACACATCCTCAATATAAAAAAAATTAAGTACACAACAGACATCATTCCCCAATGCAATACATCCCCCCAACCACATTTGATGTATTTATGTTGATGTAAATACTGCCAACTAGTGGGGAAAATGGCTGAGACAGGATGTGTTATATTGAGTTTTTCTAGCACTTAAAATGTCTGGACTGCCTTATTACTTGTGGGTTTCTCCATAAATGCATCTTGAAGAAGAAGAGGAAGACTAATATTCACCTGCGGGTTACCCCTCAGATGCTCCTTGCAGAGGGGGCACGCGAGGTCATTCAAGTGGAGGTTGCGGCCCAGGCAGGACTTGCAGAAGCTGTGGCCACAGTGGGTGGTGACGGGGTTTTCAAACAGGTCCAGACAAATAGAGCAGTAGAGATGGTGCTTGATCAGAATAGGGGTGTCCATTTTGACAGTGTGTAAGGAAGAGAAGGCCATGTCTGGAGCTGGAGTCCTTTAACCTGTCAATATCAAGTATTTGCGAGAGTGTTTGTTGTCTGCAATTTGATGAATAAAAAAGTTGAAAGAGGTGTTGTTGGAGATACACTATTTATCATTAATACCCTGCTGAAAAAAACACAGCATTGACCAGCTGATCATGCTTGTAGCAAGTGGATGCTGGTGACTTCACTGTGTTTTGGACAATGATGACCAGCATATGCTGGTGATGCTGGTAGCCATCATCAAAGTGCTTAATTATTTTTTTTTTCTCCCTAATACAGTGGCGACAACAGACCTGCAAGCAGTGTTGCCAACTCCTCAGTAAGGAACGTGGCTAGTGGCTGTCCTAAAAGTCGCTAGAAGTTGCTAAATGACGTCATCACCGAATTTGCATAATTGGCATTATATATGTGTGTAATTGTGATGGACGCTGTAGGAGAGAGGAATAACATGGGTGCAAAACATAGATTTCTAAATGTATTTTGCAACGCTCGCGCGCGCGACGCGAGCGGTGTGGTCAGCCTGTCCCCAAATTAATATAATTGGTTCATAGTTTGTTTTGATATTTTAACCTGTGTGCCATGATCGTATTTGGTGTGGGGGGCCAAAATAAATTTATGCAGGATGGCGCACAGCCGGTTTGGGTTCCGTGTTACAGGCTGACCACACCGCTCTTGGCGCGTGCGCGAGCGTTGCAAAATAAATTTAGAAATCTATGTTATTCAATTATTGCACCCACACTGCTCGCTCGTGGCAACGAGTGTCTGCGTTGCCAAGGGCTAAAATAGAAATCAGTTCTATTTCTGACGCAGATCGCGCTGCAAGTCCTGCCTCTCCCATCTCCTCATTGGTTTATAGAAGTGGGTACCCACGTGCCATCTCAATGGTTATACCCACGTGGGTGACTGAAAGACGAACGATGTCAGTGTCGGTAATACACCTAATTTATGAAAGTTGCCAATCGCAATATAAAGTCAAGAGAAGAAAAAGCCTGGAAGGAAGAGAGATGACTAGAAACGATTCGGTTGACCGTTTTATGTGTGGGTTAAATGGCGGAGTAGAGGACCTTGTGCATTTCAGGTAAAATAACAACTCAATGTTTATATCCCAGGACAAATTAGCTAGCAACAGCAAGCTAGCTAAATAGGACAAATTAGCTAGCAAGTGCAAGCTAACTAGCTAAATTGCCATAAATATTTAATGCTTAACGACCTGTCCCCAAATGAATATAATTGGTTCAGAGTTTGTTTTGATATTTTAACCTGCGTGTCGTGATCGCGTTTGGTGTGGGGGGACTAAATAAATGTATGCACGATGGCGCACAATGGCACACGCGTGCAGACGGTTTGGGTTCCGTGTTAGACCATGCTGGACCAGTATAGACCCGCATGGACCAGCATCACCAGCCTAAACTGGTCACCAGCATACCAGCTTGACCAGCTAGTCGGCCAGCCTAACCAGCTAGATGATGCTGGTCGGCCAGCATAAGCAGCTAGAACATGCTGGTCATACCATCTTGAAACTTAGTCGGGTCTATGCTGTTTTTTTTTCAGCAGGGTAAGTATTCATCATTCACTGAGAGACTAAAAGCATATCAGCAATGCCATCTCTTTCCAATGTGGGCTCTCAGGTTTTGATGAAGAGACGGAGATTATGTACATTCTTGGTCTTACTTTTAACTACCCACAAGTTACAATTTTGGAGATTCTGGAAGGTAGTGTGCGCCACTGAATTACAGTGAATTACTGCCCTCTGGTGATAGGAGTACAGTAAACTCTAGAGTACATTGTCTATTGAGGTATTTGAATTAGCGAAATGAGAGTGAGAAGTGAGCACACAGACATGCGGGTATGCCCACAGATGGTCTGACTGGCACACCTAGGTAATGAGACAAGCCCGAAGGCACTTGTGTACCTACAGTAACTTCCATATCACAATAATCAGAAAACAAAGAATAAAACAACCACAAACAGGAAACATAATAACAGTATATGATAGAAGTGTACTTTTTATATGTTTTGACTATATTTTAAGGAGTTATTAAATAAGGGAAATTGTTGACTGGTTTTGATACAGAAGTGAGAAAAACAATGTAGTAATTACTGTAATGTGTCAAAATGTACAATAAGTATATCTATAGTACAGTACCTTATTTCATCTCATTTATTACATTATAAGCATCGTACATGTCAATCATACTTACATTGTACATCATCAACCAAAAACAATCAATTACAAATTACATGTATACCTAATTTCTTGACAGTCGCATGATGTACACTTAAAAGTAATACAATCTGTTATATATGCAACAAAAAAATAAGTATTGCCAGTACCTTTCAGATGATGTGAACTTCCTTTACTCTGGGATCATATGGGCATCCTTTACTTTGTCCCATTCTTTTTCCTCCCTTGAGTTTCATTTCAGCTAAAATAAAGACCAGTTCCCTTTTCCATGAAGGAGGTATGTCTTCATCGGTAGTAGAATTGGCAGAAGCATGGGTGTGTGGAAAACCTGTTTGTGTGTGTGTCTCAACTCTGGTGGGAGGAGCACGGGCTCATTGTAATGCCTGCAATGGAATTAAATGGAATGGTATCAAACACAAACATATGGAAACCACGTTTGACTCGATTCCACTGATTCCATTCCAGCCATTACAATGACCCCATCCTCCTATAGCTACTTCCATCAGTCTCCTCTGGTGTGCTCATGCTGTTTCTTTTACTTGAGATTTGAAAGTCAAACATATTTCCATTAGGTTAACGATAGGCTACAGTATTTACTTAATCCAATGACAAACTCTGCTAAATGCACAATCACAAATTGGTACAACCCTGCATAATACTTGATTGGTGGTCATACTTTCTCTAACACAATACTAAACATTTTGAATAAATTCTAAGATAAATTATATATAGATAAAAAATCCCCCAAAAATCACATTCACTCTGGTCAAATTGTAACAAGACATAAATAATCAACCATGACTGCACACTGTGGACAGGATATGATAAACTCGACATAAACATAAATTATACACATTAAAGTCACATTTCCTTTGGTAAAATGGTAAGTCAAGGTTACAATAAATACATAGTTCCCGATATTTCTCATTGTAAAAATCTCTTGAGGACAGACAAAAAGGTTGAATGATGTTAAACAATCAAAAATGTTCCTGAGTAAAAAGACATGTCTTATTTTAGAGGAGGCTCAATGTAGTTTTCTACTATCTCTTGAGGATATTTCTAGTTTCTCCTGTAGTTCTTGGATCAGGGACTTGATGATGTGTGACCAGTCCTTGTTGTGTAGAGGAGTGGACAGTGATGGGAATCTCTATTTGTAGAGGGGGGAAACCCGTCAAAAAGAGTAACAACTTGTTGTTTGGGCTTGTTTGTGTTGTGAAATTATATCTATAACATACACACACACACACACACACACACACACATACACATATACATATGGATATATATATATATACTGCTCAAAAAAATAAAGGGAACACTTAAACAACACAATGTAACTCCAAGTCAATCACACTTCTGTGAAATCAAACTGTCCACTTAGGAAGCAACACTGATTGACAATACATTTCACATGCTGTTGTGCAAATGGAATAGACAACAGGTGGAAATTATAGGCAATAAGCAAGACACCCCCAATAAAGGAGTGGTTTTGCAAGTGGAGACCACAGACCACTTCTCAGTTCCTATGCTTCCTGGCTGATGTTTTGGTCACTTTTGAATGCTGGCGGTGCTTTCACTCTAGTGGTAGCATGAGACGGAGTCTACAACCCACACAAGTGGCTCAGGTAGTGCAGCTCATCCAGGATGGCACATCAATGCGAGCTGTGGCTAGAAGGTTTGCTGTGTCTGTCAGCGTAGTGTCCAGAGCATGGAGGCGCTACCAGGAGACAGGCCAGTACATCAGGAGACGTGGAAGAGGCCGTAGGAGGGCAACAACCCAGCAGCAGGACCGCTACCTCCGCCTTTGTGCAAGGAGGAGCAGGAGATGCACTGCCAGAGCCCTGCAAAATGACCTCCAGCAGGCCACAAATGTGCATGTGTCTGCTCAAACGGTCAGAAACAGACTCCATGAGGGTGGTATGAGGGCTCGACGTCCACAGGTGGGGATTGTGCTTACAGCCCAACACCGTGCAGGACATTTGGCATTTGCCAGAGAACACCAAGATTGGCAAATTCGCCACTGGCGCCCTGTGCTCTTCACAGATGAAAGCAGGTTCACACTGAGCACGTGACAGACGTGACAGAGTCTGGAGACGCTGTGGAGAACGTTCTTCTGCCTGCAACATCCTCCAGCATGACCGGTTTGGCGGTGGGTCAGTCATGGTGTGGGGTGGTATTTCTTTGGGGGGCTGCACAGCCCTCCATGTGCTTGCCAGTGGTAGCCTGACTGCCATTAGGTACCGAGATGAGATCCTCAGACCCCTTGTGAGACCATATGCTGGTGCGGTTGGCCCTGGGTTCCTCCTAATGCAAGACAATGCTAGACCTCATGTGGCTGGAGTGTGTCAGCAGTTCCTGCAAGAGGAAGGCATTGATGCTATGGACTGGCCCGCCCGTTCCCCAGACCTGAATCCAATTGAGCACATCTGGGACATCATGTCTCGCTCCATCCACCAACGCCACGTTGCACCACAGACTGTCCAGGAGTTGGCGGATGCTTTAGTCCAGGTCTGGGAGGAGATCCCTCAGGAGACCATCCGCCACCTCATCAGGAGCATGCCCAGGCGTTGTAGGGAGTTCATACAGGCACGTGGAGGCCACACACACTACTGAGCCTCATTTTGACTTGTTTTAAGGACATTACATCAAAGTTGGATCAGCCTGTAGTGTGGTTTTCCACTTTAATTTTGAGTGTGACTCCAAATCCAGACCTCCATGGGTTGATAAATTGGATTTCCATTGATTATTTTTGTGTGATTTTGTTGTCAGCACATTCAACTATGTAAATAAAAAAGTATTTAATAAGATTATTTCTTTCATTCAGATCTAGGATGTGTTGTTTAAGTGTTCCCTTTATTTTTTTGAGCAGTGTATACATGTTGGCCAAAAATGTTAACATTTTATTTATAAAGACAGGAAATGGGGATACTGACTTGTAGAAGGGTGAGGTGGTCCTCAGTGTGTGAGAGCTGCTCCAACTCAGTGCTTCTCCTCTGTAGCTCAGTGATTTCCTGCTCCATCTCTTTGACCAACCCTTCAGCCCGCCTCTCTGCTGCTTTCTGTTTCTCTTCAGTCACTTCAACGAGCTCCACTGATTGTTGGAGGTCCTCCATCTTCTTCAGTCTCTCCTGGATCATCTGCTGAAACTTCATCATGGACTTCTTTAGCTTAACCTGTGGATGAATCAGTGGAATTCAAATCAGAAAAACGTACAATATCAGTCAACTCTCTAAGTTGGAAAAACAGTTCAATCAAATCTGCATTTTGGCCTAATGTTTAAAAACCCTGAAATCGCTTACAGTACATACTGTATGTACGGATGTATGTACAGATTCTTACAGATACAGTATCTCTGAATGTTAGGTTTATGTTTTGTATATTTATAAAAACGAATTTTATGGACTTTGTGACGAAGAAGTTCGTCACTGTCAGTGGGAAGGATTTGGTAAACTAACACACCCACACTCATCCCCCATCCCTGCTCCATTTTCAGCTTCGTTAGCAATGTCGGTCGACACAAGTTAATTTAGCAATCTCAGTTCATACTTTACACACACCATTCTTACCTCCCTTCAGTAACAGTTTGGTATGGTATAAAGAATTCGCAGACAAGCTTTCATGTTTAATTTAAGTGATGTTTTTTGTACTTTTGTACTCAATGTTTTGGATCACCGCTCTATTCATTTCGGTTTCTCTCTCCGTCTCTGTAGCTTCCGGGTATGCTGGAATAAGGACTACTACAAATGCTGACCCAGTACGTCCTGTCCTTTGATCTTTTGAACAATCTGTGTAAATGGCCACAAAATCCTGATACACAGTATCCAGATGTCTCTTAAATAAATCAGACGGATCAACACCCTCATCTTCCTGTAGTTTCTCCAACACTTCTAGATCAACTACCGGAGGTGGGAGTAGCCATGGCGGATTGATAGGAATAGCTATCTTTAGACTAAACTCCCTTCCATACAGTCCCATCTCCTTCGCCTGGGTATTACCCACCAACCCACCCAAAGCTCGTGTTCTGTCTTCACTTATGTTCCCTGCATGCCTGTAAAATCCCTTTTGCAGGATGAGACACCCCTTGTCCCATTAGGATGACCCAATAATTAATTGCCAGCTGCTGTCTCCTAATCTGCAATGGCATATCCCCCATCTCCACCTGTAGTGCAGCCAATGGGGAGGTTTGAAACGTCCCACTACATGACATATAGCCTTTCCAATGAGGTCCGGGCTGACGAGCCATACGCTATACTGCCATTGTCTATTACAGATCGGATCAATGTAACATACATGGTCCTCAATGAGGAATGCCCAGCCCCCCACTCCTTCCCCATCAAACAGCACCTTCTTACACTTTCCCACCACTCTCTCAATGTGTTCTGCCCAGGTCAGTCTAGTGTCAAATTATACCCCAAGGAACCTGAAGGAACCCACCCTCTCCAAGATTTTCTCATATAACCTCAAGCATACCTCCTCTCTCACCTTCCTCCTGGTAAAGAACACTGTCTAATGCCCACCACTCTACCTCATCAATTGCTTCCTGTACCTTCCTGACTATGTATGGAACATTTCTTCCTCTCTTCCATAAGGCCCCATCATCTGCAAATAACGACCTCCCAATATCTGGCCGTACCTGAGAGGTAAACATCATTGATCATGATTGAGAAAAACAGAGGACTAATCATGTTCCCCTGCGGTGTACCGTTATCCACCAGGTAGCTGCCTGATAGAGACTTCCCCAACCTCACCTGGATAGACCTTTATCCAGTTGTATGTTCTTCCTCCTACCCCAATAATATCAAGCTTGATTAACTACCCCTCCTTCCACATCATATCATACACCTGCTCCACATCAAAAAAGACAGCTACAACAGTCTCCTTGTTCACCTGAGCCTCCCTGACATCCGCTTCTAAGCAGAGCACTGGGTCCATAGTTTCCCCTTCCTGAACCCACTCTGATTTGGTGAATAGCGTCAGTAGCTGTCCCCACCCAATTATTCATACTATCCACATCCCCTCTCATATCTACCCGAGCCATCACCTGCTCACTCAACTCCTGAAACTGATCCCACTTTGTCCTTCCAAACACCCACCTGCCTACTCCATCCACTGACACCACCTGCTCCCTCTGGCCTACTGTGCATACTATGGGGTAATGATCACTCCCTACTGTCAACTCCTCCCCATACCTCCCACTCACAGATTCTTGCCATGGCACTAGATACCAGAGTGAGGTCCAAGACAGACTCTTTCACTCTGGCTCCATCAATCCTGGTCCCTCAGCCATCATTCAGGCACACCAGATTCTCCATCACTTGGCCATTTCCACCCCCCCACCCCCCATTAAAATCTACCCACCCCATTACCTTATTTCTTTCCTGGCCCTCCACCCTCTCCAGCACTTCCAGGTCCAATATCCCCCCCACACATCTCTGTCCCTACGAACCACTACATATCCCAGTATGATAAACTCCACAGTACATTTGAGCCATGTTTCCTGCACACAAATCACATCAGGCTTAGCTGGCATGTTTACAATGAACTGCTTGAACTCCTGCCCATTAGCCAACAGGCTTTGAGCATTCCATTGTAGTACTATCACAATAACTAAGATCCAGTAATAAATGACTCCAGGACCTGAACCACAGCAATCGGGCTGGCTTTCTAGTGCCAGCCCGATTCATGTGAATGGGCGTATTGAAAGACACCATGTCAGTAGCTATAGGGTTATGTAGATGTGTTATATTGTGATATATTGTATTATGATAAACCAATTGCAAAGGTTCAATGAAGATATTTCATGATATGTTTAGCTGAGTGGAAAATGTAGGCTTTGATGTTTGTAATGGCTTAATTAATTAATGAGTTCGGTATGTTCTGATGGGAGGGGCTTCCCCTACAAAATGAGCCTCTCTTTCAGTTCAAGGGGGGACCTTTTTCATTGAGCTGTTCATTGAGCACTGGTTAGCTGTCCCCATAATGTATACTTTGTGGCAGTACTGTTTTCTTTCGGAATCACTATGTAAACAAACACCCTTGCACAGAAGTGCTTTTGCGGCTCCGCCAGCGTTTAAGTTTAATATAGGCTTAAGTTTCAGTTAAGGTTTTTCAGTTTAGCCTTCTGGCTTACTCTACGCAACAGACTTGGTACATAAAACTGTTGAATGAATGCAATGTGAAAACTCAACATGCTAACTATAATCTTCCACAAAAGAACCATATTGATGTATTTGCCTTGCCTTCTTTTTTGTTGCTTCCATGGCGATGGTGACCACCCGATGACCCCTGTGATCAGTCTGGACACACATAGCACAGACGCAGGTCTGATCGCTCCGACAAAACTTGGCCAACTGCCTCCCGTGGAGTCTACAGACAGGCTCATCCAGGTTCTTCCACACAGTGACCAGTGGATGGCGCCCTAGAGCCGAGTCCCTGTAGTGAGGCTCCAGGTGGATCTCACAGTACGAGGCCAGGCACACCAGACATGACTTCACTGCTCTACACCTCTTTTCTGGACAGATATCGCAGGGCACCTCACCTGCTCTGAGTGCGGCTTGGTTTTCCTCCCACGGGACAACATTATGTAGGGTTGGCTTCGTTTTTAGCTGTGGCCTGATAGGGGAAACGGTGTAAAAGTGTGTAAAGGTTGCACACACTCCATAGCCATGTACCCATTTTATACACATTCAACTATTGGGAGTTGAGCATTATATTAAGTGTGCAACTTTCTTTTTATTATATACTGTATTTAATGTACTATTTCTTCAGTCAGCACCTCTCCTACTGTTTTGTGTGTGTGTGTGTCAATGCATGATTTTTACCTTATGGGGAAACATTTCATACAGAGGGGACACTGGCAGGCACCATTGAGTCTCCAGTACTCCCCGATACAGCCCAGGCAGAAGCGATGGCCACAGGGGATAGAGACTGGATTGGTGAAGTCATCTAGACAGATGCAGCATTGAGGCAGTGCAGACATCCCTGAGAATAGAACAGAATAAATTGATTTTTGCCATGGAGGAACTTGTTTTTTGGAGTGAAATCATGAAATGGTATGGTACATGGGTATAGGAAACAATTTCCTGAATAAATTACCATTGTTTGGAAGCGTATCAGTTGTAGGATATTGGCTACATTTTTATAGTTATTGAACAGATAAATAAAGGGAGGCGGTTTCTGCGAATTGATGCACTCATACACAGGAATGCAAGATCACAATGTCATCATAGTGATGGTTATAAAACGTCATGGCTGAGTCCCAAATGTCACCCTATTCCCTATGGGCCCTGTTCAAATGTAGTGCACAATAAAGGGAATAGGGTTCCGTTTAGGATGCATGCAGCCCCATATAAAGAAAAAGTGTTCCCGGAACTGTGCGTTGTGTAACACTTTATAAATCCTCAGTGTAATCTGAACATTAGTGATAATGCTGCTTCCTCTGTGATTTGGAACGGAGATAGTTAACCCATTAGTGACTAGAGGCCATTGTACAGTAAACTGCCCATTGCCATTCATACAAAGAAAACATACCACAGAACCGCTGCGACTCTTGAGACTACTTTAATAGGAACACTTATTGGGCAGGTTTCCTGAACACAGATTAAACCTAGTCCTGGACTAATATGCACTTTTAATGGATAATCTCCACAGAACATGTATTTTAGTCCTGAACTAGGCTTCAAAAAAGGCACAGCATCATCAAACACAACAGAACCAAATGACCACATACACGTTAGATGACAGTTTACTTTTAGCAACTGTTCCTCCACCTCGGGCTCTAACTCCTTCTACAGGCACATACAGCATGACATCACAGTGTAGAAAAACATCAAATGAAAAGTACTTTCATTTATTAATACTAGTGATATTCATCTAATAATATAAATGATCCAAAACTAATTTTACCTACCAGCTCTGTACCAAAGATGATGAATTGTCAAGTTAGGTCCGAGGCTTACAGTGGCACAAGTGTGTATGTGCTATAAACTAGTACTCTCACAAGGGTACGCCTTGTCACTGATGGTAAAGGGGAGGTACATTTGGACTCTGAACGAGCAGTATTGCAGCATCCTTATCCCACATTCTTATAAACATGTTCTTATAAACATTCCCTAAAGTGGAGTTGTTCCTTCCTTGTTCACTTTAATCAGTTGCACTTTACCCTCTTGCAAATCTTACATAAACAGTTTTTGATTTTTTTTTTTAAATAAGGCATCATTTCACACACATGTGATCTCAGCAGTGACAACTTGTAATTCCTTTCGAACTTTTATCATTGTTATGAGGAAACTAACCTCTGCCGAGTCACCAACAACGGGATTTTCCGGGTTTTGTACGGGATCTAGTTTCATGCGTTTCTTTTGCGTCTGCTACGTTAGGTTATGAGGAAACAGATTCTATATACACCCCCGGATTTCAATACATCAGAGGAAAATAGTAAGGTGTGCCACGTCCTTTAAGTTTGTGTTAACACCTTTCATGGTGTCTGTATTTTCACTTCGCGGTACTGGATAGAGCTCTCAAACTGTATTTGTACTTCTTTATCCAATCTATGAAAATGACCAACGACTCAGACTTCTTTATCATGCTGTAGAGTTAAACATAAGGGTAAAGATTCCCGGCGGAAAACAAGCCAAAGAATAAGTAGATGTGTGACTTTTGCAGCACGTCATAAAAAAAGACACCTGTCCTTTCTCGTAAGCCACAGACTCTTCTCGGTTTGGAGTTCAGGTAGATGGTGGTAAGTATTTTTGACCGCCTTCTTCCGGTTGACAGTCTTCTTGGAAACTCCAACTCTTCTTGGAAACTCCCAACTTCCCACCAACGGCGTCTAGAGTTGAAGCCCTTCTCTCCAAAGACCGCTGAGTTGTAGTCAAAACTTTTTGGGTTGTCAGACACAGTCTGGGATATTTTGGTTTACTTTATTCGTGTCTTTCCTGGATAATCTTCTGCACCTCTGCTTTAGTGGACCTATGCTCAGCCTGTGGGAAATGCATGTAAATAATGCACGAAGACAACTGTTAAAGGAGGGCTGAATTTCTTGCTTTATCCTTGGTTTCAATTCTCCTCATTAGAAAATGCGACAGAACGAGATTTGGGTCTTGGAGGCATTCTTCGATGTGGGAAGCGCTTGTACTTTCACTCTACCAATACATAGTTAGTCATTCATCCTTCTAAATAACTTGAACAAGTCTAACCAGGTCTTGTATCTGAAAGTAGTATTGACTAGCTAGCAAATTAGACAAGTTTTTTTCGCCAGTTTCTGCCGGCCGCTGTGCAACCATGGCAAAGTTGGTTTGACTTTGGATAGCCTGTCTCTGGGGCTAGTAAGAAACGGACAATAAATTACACAATGTAAACGGGACAATATTTTCTAATTTTTGTCTCAAATGCTTTCAACATTTGTATGTGCATTTCTACAACTTATAGATGGTTTGGGGTTTTTAAGTAATTGATATTTGGAGCTATTGGCATTTATTTATTTTTTACCATGGGCATTATGGTCAGGTCGGGTGCAGCTGTGCTCCCAATTGATGATTACTTGGGTGCTGCCAGCTGTGGGCAGGATTTAAATAAACCCAATCTAAGGAAAACTTATGGTCCCCTTCATTCTGTGACATATAATTTCTTCCTAATCATTTTACAAATCTCAGTTTTGGATGAGATTGACTTTATTACCAAAATGATCCTATTTACACTTTGTAGTCAATTTTAATACTAGAATGTTTGACTAATATCGATGCTACATATGCCTTTTTCTACCAGATAAGTTGTTTATTGCCTTTGGTTTTTCTTTAAGGAGAGATCTAGAAAATAATGATTGAATAAATCTAATACATTTCTTACCTTTTGTTTGACTCCCTCCTCAATGGGCACAGTATTGTGACACTTGTGGTCTGTCTCAGTATACAAAACATACACTCAGTTCTGGTCACTCCTACAGAACAGCTCCGGGAGTCTTTTGTGCTTCTTACACATCCTGTTCTCCGCAGGGTCAATCAGCTTGTGTCTCTTCAGAGTCACCACTCTCTGATGAGGCTCCAGGTGAATCTCACAGTAAGAGGTCAGACACGCCAGGCAGGACTTAGGGGCCTTGAGCTTCCTTGTAGTACAAACATCACCAGCCATCTAACAGTGTTTGTGGAGACCTCAGGTTTCACATAGAACCGCTTCTTACATTTTGGACATTGGCATATCTCACTGTCATCCCAGTGTCCACCAATACAGGCTTTTCAGAAGGTGTGGCCATAAGGACTGGTATAACTGGATCAGTGAACACATTCAGGCAGATAGAGCACTGGAACTGCTCTTCTGGCAGAAGGCTTCTGTCAACATTCGATGATGAAATCTATATGGGGGGGGGGGGGGGGGGGGATTATGTTACTATGATTACATTATTCTGGATCTTGAATCATCCATATACCTTTAGCACAGTATTGATGAGGTGGATAAGAAATTACTACAACCCAAATACTGTAAAATACCCATGTCAAATATGTTTATTTATTTATTTATTTTATTTCACCTTTATTTAACCAGGTAGGCAAGTTGAGAACAAGTTCTCATTTACAATTGCGACCTGGCCAAGATAAAGCAAAGCAGTTGGACAACATACAAAAACACAGAGTTACACATGGAGTAAAACAACATACAATCAATGATGCAGTAGAAAAAAATAATAAGACTATATACAATGTGAGCAAATGATGTGAGATAAGGGAGGTAAAGGCAAAAAAGGCCATGGTGGCAAAGTAAATAAAGTATAGCAAGTAAAACACTGGAATGGTAGATTTGTAGTTTGAAGAAAGTTCAAAGTTAAAATATAAATAATATGCTGCAAAGGAGCAAAATAAATAAATACAGTAGGGGAAGAGGTAGTAGTTTGGGCTAAATTATAGATGGGCTATGTACAGGTGCAGTGATCTGGGAGCTGCTCTGATAGCTGGTGCTTAAAGCTAGTGAGGGAGATAAGTGTTTCCAGTTTCTGAGATTTTTGTAGTTCGTTCCAGTCATTGGCAGCAGAGAACTGGAAGGAGAGACGACCAAAGGAGGAGTTGGCTTTAGGGGTGACCAGAGAGATATACCTGCTGGAGCGCGTGCTACAGGTGGGTGCTGCTATGGTGACCAGTGAGCGGAGATAAGGGGGGACTTTACCTAGCAGGGTCTTGTAGATGACCTGGAGCCAATGTGTTTGGCGACGATTATGAAGCGAGGGCCAGCCAACGAGAGCGTACAAGTCGCAGTGGTGGGTAGTATATGGGGCTTTGGTGACAAAACGGATGGCACTGTGATAGACTGCATCCAGCCTGTTGAGTAGGGTATTGGAGGCTATTTTGTAAATGACATCGCCGAAGTCGAGGATTGGTAGGATGGTCAGTTTTACGAGGGTATGTTTGGCAGCATGAGTGAAGGATGCTTTGTTGCGAAATAGGAAGCCAATTCTAGATTTAACTTTGGATTGGATATGATTGATGTGAGTCTGGAAGGAGAGTTTACAGTCTAACCAGACACCTAGGTATTTGTAGTTGTCCACAAATTCTAAGTTAGAACCGTCCAGAGAAGTGATGTTGGACAGGCGGGCAGGTGCAGGCAGCGATCGGTTGAAGAGCATGCATTTAGTTTTACTTGTGTTTAGGAGCAGTTGGAGACCACGGAAAGAGAGTTGAATGGCATTGAAGCTCGTCTGGAAGGTTGTTAAAACAGTGTCCAAAGAAGGGCCAGAAGTATACAGAATGGTGTCGTCTGCGTAGAGGTGGATCAGAGATTCACCAGCAGCAAGAGCGACATCATTGATGTATACAGAGAAAAGAGTTTGCCCAAGAATTGAACCCTGTGGTACCCCCATAGAGACTGCCAGAGGTCCGGACAGTAGGCCCTCCGATTTGACACACTGAACTCTGTCAGAGAAGTAGTTGGTGGACCAGGCGAAGCAATCGTTTGAGAAACCAAGGCTACTGAGTCTGCCGATGAGGATGTGGTGATTAACAGAGTCAAAAGCTTTGGCCAGGTCAATGAATACGGCAGCACAGTATTGTTTCTTATCGATGGTGGTTACGATGTCGTTTAGGACCTTGAGCGTGGCTGAGGTGCACCCATGACCAGCTCTGAAACCAGATTGCATAGCGGAGAGGGTGCGGTGGGATTCGAAATGGTCGGTAATCTGTTTGTTGACTTGGCTTTTGAAGACCTTAGAAAGGCAGGGTAGGATGGATATAGGTCTGTAGCAATTTGGGTCAAGAGTGTCACCTCCTTTGAAGAGGGGGATGACAGCAGCTGCTTTCAAATCTATGGGAATCTCAGACGACACGAAAGAGAGGTTGAACAGGCTAGTAATAGGGGTTGCAATAATTTCGGCAGATAATTTTAGAAAGAAAGGGTCCAGATTGTCAAGCCCAGCTGATTTGTAGGGGTCCAGATTTTGCAGCTCTTTCAGAACATCAGCTGAATGGATTTGGGAGAAGGAGAAATGGGGGAGGCTTGGGCGAGTATCTGTGGGGGGTGCAGTGCTGTTGAATGCAGTAGGGGTAGTTAGGTGGAAAGCATGGCCAGCCGTAGAAAAATGCTTATTGAAATTCTCAATTATAGTGGGCTTATCGGTGGTGACAGAGTTTCCTATCCTCAGTGCAGTGGGCAGTTGGGAGGAGGTGTTCTTATTCTCCATGGACTTTACAATGTCCCAGAACTTTTTAGAGTTTGAGTTGCAGGAAGCAAATTTCTGTTTGAAAAAGCTAGCCTTGGCGTTTCTAACTGCCTGTGTGTATTGGTTTCTAACTTCCCTGAAAAGTTGCATATCGCGGGGGCAGTTCGATGCTAATGCAGAACGCCACAGGATATTTTTGTGTTGGTTAAGGGCAGTCAGGTCTGGGGAGAACCAAGGGCTATATCTGTTCCTGGTTCTAAATTTATTGAAAGGGGCATGCTTATTTAAGATGGTGAGGAAGGCATTTAAAAAAAATAACCAGGCATCCTCTACTGACGGGATGAGGTCAATATCCTTCCAGGATACCAGGGCCAGGTCGATTAGAAAGGCTTGCTCGTTGAAATGTTTCAGGGAGCGTTTGACAGTGATGAGTGGAGGTCGTTTGACCGCTGACCCATTACGGGTGCAGGCAATGAGGCAGTGATCGCTGAGATCTTGGTTGAAAACAGCAGAGGTGTATTTAGAGGGCACGTTGGTTAGGATGATATCTATGAGGGTGCCAGTGTTTGCGGCTTTGGGGTTGTACCTGGTGGGTTCATTAATAATTTGTGTGAGATTGAGGGCATCAAGCTTGGATTGTAGGATGGCTAGGGTGTTAAGCATGTCCCCGTTTAGGTCACCTAGTAGCACGAGCTCTGAAGATAGATGGGGGGCAATCAGTTCACATATGGTGTACAGAGCACAGCTAGGGGCCGAGGGGGGTCTATAGCAGGCGGCAACGGTGAGAGACTTGTTTTTGGAGAGGTGGATTTTTAGAAGTAGAAGTTCAAATTGTTTGGGTACAGACCTGGATAGTAGGACAGAACTCTGCAGGCTATCTCTGCAGTAGATTGCAACACCGCCCCCTTTGGTTGTTCTATCTTGTCTGAAAACGTTGTAGTTAGGGATGAAGATTTCAGAGTTTTTGGTGGACTTCCTAAGCCAAGATTCAGACACAGCTAGGACATCCGGGTTGGCAGAGTGTGCTAAAGCAGTGAATAAAACAAACTTAGGGAGGAGGCTTCTAATGTTAACATGCATGAAACCAAGGTTATTACGGTTACAGAAGTCAACAAAAGAGAGCGCCTGGGTAGTAGGAGTGGAGCCAGGCACTGCAGGGCCTGGATTCACCTCTACATCCCCGGAGGAGCAGAGAAGAATAAGTATGAGGGTACGGCTAAAATCTATAAGAATTGGTCGTCTGTGACGTCCAGAATAGAGAGAAAAAGGAGCAGGTTTCTGGGGGCGATAAAATAGCTTCAAGGTATAATGTACAGACAATGCTATGGTGGGATGTGAGTACAGAGGAGGTAAACTTAGGCATTTAGTGATTATGAGAGAGATATTGTCTCTAGAAACATCATTGAAACCAGAAGATGTCATAGCATGTGTGGGTAGAGGAACTGAGAGGTTGGATAAGGTATAATGAGCAGGGCTAGAGGCTCTACAGTGAAATAAGCCAATAAACACTAACCAGAACAGCAATGGACATTGCATATTGACATTAAGGAGAGGCATGCTTAGCCGAGTGATCAAAGGGTCCAGTGAGATTCAGACAGCTAGCCGGGCCATAGGTAGCAAGCTGGTGGAAGATGGAGGGAGGTCTGTTTTTAGCCACCTCGTGCGTTTCCGTCTGTGGGTTAGTGGGGTTCCGTGTGGAAGGGGGGACCTGTCCAAGTTGGCAAAATAGTTAGTTATAGTGGCCCAAGAAAAGTGTGCGATAGACCTATTCAGATCGCAGCCGATAAGACAGCTAACGATTAGCCGGCCGCAGATGGGCGATCAGGTTACGTCGCGACGGAGGGGCCAATTGGATAACTCCCTCGGGCAGATAACATCGGTGGTCCAGTCGTGAAGACCCGATGGGGCTCCGCATCGGCAGTAAAAAGGGTCAGGATAGGTGATAGTAGCCCAGGAGACACTTCAGCTGGCTAGCTCAGGAAAAGCCCACGAGTGGCTGACGGAACTCTTCAGCTGGCTAGCTCCGTAATAATGTGTGTTAATTCTGTGACCAACGTTGCCAATAGTCACTCAGGTAGCAGCTAGTTAGCTGCAAGATCCAGGTGTAAATGTCCAGAGCCTGCGGTAGAAATCGGGGAAAGGAGAGAGAATAGGTCCGGTATGCTCTGGTCTGAGTCGCAATGTACAAAAACTGGCGATAGCTTTTCGAGCTAATGGATAGCTGAGGACAGCTAACCGTGGCTAGCTGAACTCCAACGTTAGCCAGTGAAAATGGCTAACCTCTGGCTAGCTTCTGTTGTGGAATTCAGATGAGGTAAATAATACTTTCTTTTTTAAATTGGTGAGGCGGGTTGCAGGAGAGTGCTTTGAGGTTGAGTTTTTAGAAGAAAAAATGTAAAAAGATAAGTGAAGAAAAATATGTAAATATATATATACACGGGACACGACAAGAGGAGGGTAGAGGACGTCTGAACTGCTACGCCATCTTGGGTATGATGTATGATGTTAAAACATATATGTACAACATTTTAAGCAGATAAAGGTGAACTAGACTGCAAGCAAATGTTTGTACCTGTATCATCAATAATACGACTGGTCTCCACCCTTTTGATATTGACTCACTGTATGAGTGTAACCCAACACCTCTAACCAATTAACCGAAACCTCAACATAAAAACATCAGTTTCTTCAACTTTATCAAAGCAAAATACAACAGGAAACAAGTAAAAAGTAAGTTGAAAAATGTAGGCATACCTGTTTTTTATGTTTTCATTAGCAAGATTTGTCTGAGCTCACATTTTTTTAAATTCAGATGGAAATCATCACCAGAACATACAGTTGAAGTCGGAAGTTTACATACACTTAGGTTGGAGTCATTAAAACTCGTTTTTCAACCACTCCACAAATTTCTTAACAAACTATAGTTTTGGCAAGTCGGTTAGGACATCTACTTTGTGCATGACACAAGTCATTTTTCCAAAAATTGTTGAAAGACAAATTATTTCACTTATAATTCACTGTGGGTCAGAAGTTTACCTACGCTAAGTTGACTGTGCCTATAAACAGCTTGGAAAATTCCAGAAAATGATGTCATGGCTTTAGAAGCTTCTGACAGGCTAATTGACATAATTTGAGTCAATTGGAGGTGTACCTGTGGATTTTTTTCAAGGCCTACCTTCAAAGTCAGTGCCTCTTTGCTTGACATCATGGGAAAATCAAAAGAAATCAGCCAAGACATCAGAAAAGAAATTGTAGACAAGTCTGGTTCATCCTTGGGAGCAATTTCCAAACGCCTGAAGGCACCACGTTCAGCTGTACAAACAATAGTATGCAAGTATAAACACCATGGGACCACGCAGCCATCCTACCACTCAGGAAGGAGATGCGTTCTGTCTCCTAGAGATGAACGTACTTTGGTGCGAAAAGTGCAAATCAATCCCAGAACAGCAAAGGACCTTGTGAAGATGCTGGAGGAAACAGGTACAAAAGTATCTATATCCACAGTAAAACGAGTCCTATATCGACATAACCTGAAAGGCCGCTCAGCAAGGAAGAAGCCACTGCTCCAAAATCGCCACAAAAAAGCCAGACTACGGTTTGCAACTGCATATGGTGATAAAGATCGTAGTTTTTGGAGAAATGTCCTCTGGTCTGATGAAACAAAAATACAACTGTTCAGCCATAATGATCATCACTATGTTTGGAGGAAAAAGGGGGAGGCTTGCAAGCCGAAGAACACCATCCCAACCATGAAGCACGGGGGTGGCAGCATCATGTTTTGGGGGTGTTTTGCTGCAGGAGGGACTGGTGCACTTCACAAAATAGATGGCATCATGAGGTAGGACAATTATGTGGATATATTGAAGCAACATCTCAAGACATCAGTCAGGAAGTTAAAGCTTGGTCGCAAATGGGTCTTCCAAATGGACAATGACCCCGAGCATACTTCCAAAGTTGTGACAAAATGGCTTAAGGACAACAAAGTCAAGGTATTGGAATGGCTATCACAAAGCCCTGACCTCAATCCCATAGAACAATTGTGGGATTTACTGAAAAAGCGTGTGCGAGCAAGGAGGCCTACAAACCTGACTCAGTTACACCAGCTCTGTCAGGAGGAATGGGCCAAAATTCACCCAACTTATTGTGGGAAGGTTACCCGAAATGTTTGACCCAAGTCCAACAATTTAAAGGCATTGCGACCAAATACTAATTGAGTGTATGTAAACCTCTGACCCACTGGGAATGTAATGAAATAAATAAAAGCTGAAATAAATAATTCTCTCTACTATTCTGACATTTCACATTCTTAAAATAAAGTGGTGATCTTAACTGACCTAAGACAGAGAATTTTTACAAGGTTTAAATGTCAGGAATTGTGAAAAACTGAGTTTAAATATATTTGGCTAAGGTGTATGTAAACGTCTGACTTCAACTGTATACTGAGTAATCTTCCCTTTAGAAGGGAGGATAATGAATGTTTGAGAGGGATGAGCTAACCCATAGGAAAAAATCTGTTGCTCACTCGGATATCCTCCAGATCTTTTGAGACTACCTTGAGCTTCTCAATTTTGAATCATTCTGTGACCGTTTGTGTCTGGGTTATTGCTCCTAAAGGCCCCTTAGGAGAAATATTGAGATGAAGTTAGAGACTTCTATGAGTCATGTATAGGACACATGAAGTTGAATTGAGATTATTGTTTTAGCGGTATTCAGGAAGTATGATCAGCAGAGGAGGTCTCGTCACTGTATACCGTTGAGCTCATTCTTGCCTCTGTTATTTTTTTGGAGCAATAATGATGAGTTCCTGAGACAAGTTTGAGACATTTATTAGGCTAATGATCTGTCTGTGGTGATCATTTCAGAAATATCTAAGTATGAGCCATAAAGGAGATCTCTACATTGTATGTGCAACGTCTCCTCCATGTCTCATCTATTTCTCTTAAAATTACTACAGAAGCTATACATGAGCTTGATTAATGAGATATGAGACACAATTGAGAATTTAATTTGTTAGCATTAATTTGCAGTATTAATTATGATTAGCTGTTTAAAAATGAAAATGAAAACTGATACAGTTCAACAAATGTATTCAACAGTGCTTATTATATTGACGAATCATCTAACTTTTCATTCCCAGCACAGATTGGGTTCCATTAACTGTAAGAATGTAAATAAAGTGAATATACAGCATATGCTCTTGTACCTGATTTGAAACATTAGGTAAACCCAAAAATAATATTGTAGAGATGAAAAATAGGTGGTTGTCACCCACCAGATGTAGTCAACAAAAGGTCTAACCTACATGTGACACCAAGCACATAACAGTAGGTTCTTAAAATAACCTTATTGCAAATATGAACATTACACATTGCACACAAACAAAAATATTTGAGTCACTACTCTGTCCTGCTCTGGTCCTACATTTGTTGATGAATGCCTTTCATCGATTCCGGTCCAACCATCCAAGGTAGCACATCACAAGACATAGGCTGGAATATAGTATATAAAACATTTTATGAATATTTTGACAAATAACACATGACAATTCTACTCAAGGACTCACAACGTCTTAAAAGGACATTGGGGATTTTGGTTTGTTTTTGTTTTAAAGGTATTTAAGAAACAGTTTTCAGAAACTTGATTTGACTTGATTGCAGTGATGAATTAGCAAATAACATACTTAAATCCTTTTCATCAAGAATCAATCCTAATTTGCTCTAGGCAGTTTTTAAGTAACCTAGCTCTGAGAAAATACTTAGAATTCCGCTGATCTTCCGGTCGAGGACTCGCTTCCCCTCGGGGATCTTGCCATGGTGTCCAAAGGCAACTGAATTAACACATTCTTCCACTGAGAAAAAAATGGTCAAAAAGCAAATGAAACAGATGCAAGCAATCTTGCCTCGATGCCTGATGGATGGCAGCAAGGCGGAACGATGAAGAGGAACATGCCACTGTCAGGAAACAACTCTTGCTCGCCGGACGGCACCGATGGCCTCTCCTGTAGCTCACAATGTTTCTTTCCAATGATGTCAATGAGAGCGTGCAGCTCTCGGATCTGGACTGGGTCTGAGAGGAGACAATAGCACATACAGTACATTCATTATTATGTGTTCAAGGCCCAATAACTCTTCCAAATGTCAACAAAAAAACACAACAGAAATGGAGTTGGATAAGTTTTTCAAAATGAATTACAATTCAACTTCACAAAATAAAGTTTGATAGGTGACATGATATGAATTACTTACCTATTCTCAAAATGACTTCCTCCATCCCTTGTCACAGAGGATTTTTTCAACCTCGTCCCTGCCACCATCACATGGGAAAATGCTATGGAACTTTTGCTCTCAAATTAGTAATCTCTATGGTGAGTGTTACCAAACTGAAAATATTAACCTTTTTGTGCAGCTGGCAGACACCATCAGAGCCCTTGGCACATTATGGACTCATTCATTTTTCCATTTTGAAGACAAAAATGACTATTTGTTAAGGCTCATACATGGTACTCCAAATATCCCCATGCAAATGGTCCGTGCAGTCTATCCCTGCTATTTCGCAAATCATAAAGCCAGCTAATGCCATATCTGACTTTTACGCACGAATGACCATAGTTTTTGTGACGAAAACAGTGATAAGTCGAGAACAAACATAATTGGAGCATCAAGTGAACTTCAACTGGAGGCAAGCACCTCTCTACAATAGAAAAACATGCTTGTCGCCATATTAATTCACCGCATTCAGTGAGAGCATTTCACAGGGCACAAGTTAAGAGAACTCGTCTCACATCAGGGCATTATGGGAAAGGAAAAAGAACGAACAATTTGACTGTTTTTTTTTCTAAAGCAGCACAAATAAGGTATGGACAGATTTAATTCTTCTTTACCTCTGAGGAATCAGCTGACAAATGGGCACTTATTAGCGAATTTGGAAGTGCAGGTTTTTCTTTGCTGCAAGATACTGTAACACATGGTACATGCTTTCATGTTGTGCCGCTATTGGAAACCCCTGTCAACACAGTTGTAATTGCCCTTGAGCATGTTGAGTTGTTTTCCTTAACATGACATCTATGCCCGGTATTGTGTTTGCAGCTCACTTCCCAAACACACATGAGAAGGACTTGGTATACTCAACAAATGACTTGTGTTGGAACAGTATAAATGTATATTGAATGATGAATTAATCAAAATAAATCCTATCTGCTCCACTTTTATGGTTATTTTACACTTCAGCATCGCTTTGAGATCATCTCAGACATATCTCTCATATCATATGTCTGAGATGACATTTGCATGAATTGATCAGACCTGTAATAATTATTCTCATATATAGTTCATAGTGAGATAGGTCCAAGATTACAATGTATAAATACCACTGAGATCTGTATGGGATAAATGTAAGACATGTTTGAGAAAGAGCATCGAATTGTTCGTATCACATTGAGACTCATTTAAGATCTTGTACTACTCTCGTTTATCTAGTAGTTGAGACGGAGAGAAGAGACACGTGTGAGAGAGTTCAGAGAACTCATACAGTGATCACTGTGAGACAGATCCATGTCTACTTCTCAGGAGTGACAGTTGAGAGGTATGAGAAAACGCACATCTCACTTTTGTATTGACCAGTGCTCTTTTTTTTTGGTCCAGGAGATAACATAAGATAACATAAGTGACATAAGTTCTAAAGGAGATCTCATCTTGGATTTTGCTTTCCTATGGGAAGTGTCATCATTTCGCTGAAGGTGAAACTTAAAACTCTCACACAACGCATTTACAGGTGAAACCTACATTTTCAGGTGAAACCTACATTTTCAGGTGAAACCTACATTTTCAGGTGAAACCTACATTTTCAGGTTTGGTGTTTTGGAACCTTTCCAAATCTCACAAAGACATGGACCAAAGACAAACACATTTATTGTTGAAAATCCTTGTCCTATTTTTACAGTGTACATTGAATATGTAAATAGGCATGCAATGCTAAAGTGCAAGTCAGTGAACAATACTGTCTTCATCATAGTTACAATTAAGGCATGTTACATTTTAGACCTGGGTTCAAATACTTTGAGCTTTTGCTTGGGTCTGCCAGGAGTGCCAGATGCTGGGGATTTGCAGTTTTGAGACTTATCTATTGGTTTATTAAGTCAGGCAAACTGAAATAGGCACAGATAAAGAATTTGAAATTATTTTAAAGTATTTTAAACCCATGTCTGTTAGATTCATATTCATGTTGATGTTTAATCTAGACTTTAATCAACAGGATATATGTCATAAAAAAACACAAACAAAAAACAACACTATCATCCTACCTACCAACCTATTAGGATTATATGTTAAAGGTGCAATATGCTAAAATAAGAATAGTTCGCCTAATTTCAGTTTATGTAACAAAACAATCAATGTATAGTGTAGTGAATCATTGTACCATCTAATAACTGAAAATATTGTATTTTCAGCTGTTTGAAGCTGGTCTGCAAAACTGAAAGTAAAAGATGCAAAAACTAAACGGAAGAATGGGAAGCATAGAAAATCACACACAGAACAGATCTACTGCTTTTTAGACTTGCTTTCAATGAGTGACAGATCTATAACTCACATTTCTGTGAATTTGGTCAGGTCACCCAAAAAGTTACATATTGCAGCTTTGAGGTAGGGGAGAGTGGGGTAAGTTGAGTAAAAAGGTTAGTTGAGCCACCCCTTGTTTCTTGGAAAGCATACATCAAATTAATCAAGAGACCAAATATTTAGGAAGAGGTCATTGTTTCAGGGAGTCTGTGAAGGAAGAAACCACATGGAAAATGGGGCCAGCAACTTAGGTCCAAAAAACGGATTTTCACAAAGCAAGTGCATTTTTTGTTTATACGTTTCATGATGCTTGTATCTAAAGCAAAGTAGATAGTTTTATGATTGTTTTATACATCACTTGGGGTCTGATGAATATGAGGTCCTAAACCTTTCACAAATGTGCATTCTTGTTACTGTGTGGGCTAATATAGTCAAAATGTTTGCCTTGGGGTTAGTTGAGCCAATGGCAATGGGTTAAGCTGAGCCAATGGCCACCATACCCCATACAAATGATTACATTTTGTTAGTTTTATGCATAACATGCATGGTATTTTTGCAATGTGTCTGAACACATGAACTCAAGAGAGTGCATTTCCATTGTTACAGAGCAGACATCATGTCCCGTGTATACAAACGTAAAACAAGCAGGGTTCTAGCCCCAAAGAGGTTCTTGAGAGAGCAGCCAAGGAAGTGAGAGAAGGGAAGAAGTCTATCTCAAGCAGCAGCAAGGGATGAAAAAATAGACAATGACAGAAAAATAAAATGAACATGTAGCTGTGCGAAAGAGAGGCTATGATAGAGTAGCAGATGCACATACTGTATGGTCTTATCTGATGACATAGAATTTGAGCTTGCTAAACATATCAATAATCTTTTGGACCAGTTTCATGGGCTTAGTAGCCTCAAATGCAGAGAACTAGCCTACAAATTGGCACATCAAAACAATATCCCTGTCCCAGACAACTGGTCAAGAAATAGAAGGGTATGGGATATTGAACAGAGAGTTCTATATCTGAATGTAGACATATATTTAAGATATACAGTATACCCATTCCATGAATTAAACTGTGACCTAACAGCACCATCAACCACTGTCACAGGACACCATCACTCACTTACCCCAAGGCGGCTCGATTTACCCTATCCCTATGCTCAATTTACCCCATACCCAGGTTAAGTTGAGCCAAGCGACCACTTTCTTTTGGAAAGTTTACGTTAATTCTAATTATTTTCAGGGATAAACCACATTGTGGAATATATGTAGATATCTTTGTTAGAAAGAATACTATAGTTCCCTTGACTTAGTGATGCTGAATGCAAACAATGGTTAAACATACCCCACTCTCCCCTATTTTCTGCACACAGAATTGTAGTCTTTCAGAGTTGTTGCCAGAGTTGCAATCTTTCTCAACAGGGTTCAACTGACCAGGGGCCTGGACAACACTATAATAAATCAGCTTGTTATCACCATAACAAATATCAATAAGGTCAAGGATATTGATGTCGGGCACTCACCCCCAAGGTACTTTAAGCTACCGCTAAGAGTCAATGTATACTTTTTTTTACGGTTTCCCTACCAAGATCATATGTCACAGTATTTTCTGCAGACAGAATTGTAGTCTTTCAGAGTTGTCGTCAGAGTGTTTCTCAGCATTGCTTGATCAGACTCTTTTCATTGATCGGACAGATCACCATGGCATCCGACTGTTTATCACAACAGTACAGATAAAAGAACGGGAACAACTTATCCTTAAAGTTGTCCTCCATGAATGTATAGATATGGCTCCTCTCCTTCACGTTGTAAAACGAAACCTGGCCCTCTTCGCAATCCACATACACCCCGACCCTCTTCGGCTTGGGGTCAAGGGTCAGAAGTAACGGCGGGGTCGTGGAGGCCCTATATCCCTGGCCTTTCTTCATGGCCAGCGCCCAGTAGCCCTGGGAGGAGCTGACGGCGATACGCCCCTTCCTGTTGACTGATGCCTTGGCCACGCCTAGGTACCAGTCATCCTTGTCCCCCACCTGGACCTAGATAGATAGATGGATAGATGGATAGATGGATAGATGGACAGACAGAGCGATAGACCTTGTTTTGTATGTTGTTTTGTTTTTGAAAGCTAGGCAAAGAAACAACAAAAAAACATAATCATAATCAACAAACCTCCCAGTAGTGGCGTCCCGCGGTGAAGCCCTCGCGACCCAGGACAATGACCACAGTGTCGAAACGCTCTGGGATGTCCGGTAGGTCCTGCCAAGTTCCCAGGTGCCTCACTTGACGGCGGTCTTCCGAGAGCTGGAGCCACGGGTTGGCTGAGTCTGGGTCGAGGGTCAGGTCCACTGGAAACAGGGAGGGAAGAGAAATTCAATTTTTACCAGCTATCTTGAGTGTGTGAAATTATGGAGGATGTGAACATGTAATATATCTACTGCTGTACATATCATTGTTAGCATATCTTTTTGGAGTATATAAACATAGATTGATTTTGGATTACTGATATAGTGTTAATTGGGTTGTTAACTGAATTCATCCTGACATTCGTGATTTCTTGTTTCTAGTTTTGATTATTATTTGTGTACTTGTTTGACATTTTTACTGCACTGTTAGGAGCTAGTAACACAAGCATTTCACTGCACCCGCTATAACATCTGCTAAGCTGTGTACGGGACCAATATACTGTGATTTGATTTGATTTGAATGCCTACCTGTGTACTTAAGAATCTTCTTCAGCTCTGTGAAAATGAACACAAACCACAATTCAATGATTTAAAAACAAAACACATCACTTCTTGCTCAACAATTTGCAGAGAACAAGAGGTTTGGAAATACGGTAATAGTGAGAGAAATCACACATATCGGTCCTTTATTGAAAAACTTACCAGAGTCCACCAGTTTGTCAATTTCCTCACTCAGTGTCTCTTCCAATTTGGACACAGCTCTCCTGATGATCCCAACACACACTTCAGTATGTACACGGGTCCCAGACCAGTCCTTAGTGGCTGGAGGGGTACACAGGGCTGGGAAACTCTACAGTGAGAGATAGGAAAAACAATCGGTCAATTTAGTCAATCTATACAATGTACACTGAGTGTACAAAACATTAAGATCACCTTCCTAATTTTGAGTTGCACCCCCTTTTGCCCTCAGAACAGCCTCAAATCGTCAGGGCATGGACGTCGAAAGCGTTCCATAGGGATTATGGCCCATGTAGAGGCCAGTGCTTCCCACAGTTGTGTCAAGTTGGCTGGATGTCCTTTTGGTGGTGGACCATTCTTGATACACACGGAAAACTGTTGAGTGTGAAAAACCCAGCAGCGTTGCAGTTCTTGACAAAACCCGGTGCACCTGGCACATACTACCATATCCCGTTCAAAGGCACTTAAGTATTTTGTCACCCTCTGAATGGCACACATACACAATCCATGTCTCAATTGTCTCAAGGCTTAAACATTCTTCTTTAACCTGTCTTCTACCCTTCATCTACACTGATTGAAGTGGATTTAACAAGTGACATAAATAAGGGATCATAGCTTTCACTTGGATTCACCTGGTCAGTTTATGTCATGTAAAGAGCAGGTGTTCCTAATGTTTTGTTCTATCAGCGTATTTGTGTGCTATATTTCTTATTTTGTGATAAAAATTTGGGACAAAGAAAATAATGACAAGATCGAACCAAATTTGTGAGCTATATTTCTAGACTACAATGTGTGCATATTCTGCTATGTATTATTAATGAAATCTGCAATCCCTCCCACCTGTAGGAAGTGGATGTGGTCCTCTGTGCGTGAGAGGTGCTCCAGGTCTGTATTCCTCCTCTGTAGTTCAGTGATCTCCTGTTCCAGCTCCCCTATCAGGCCCTGGGACCACCTTGTACGCATTAATACGGAGGTCAGACACCATAACGTTAGCTCAAGGAACCTTTTAGTAAGATAAAACCGGATACAAGATACAGAGCATGATGGGTACTGTAGTACTTCCTCTACACACCTCTCTGTCTCTCTCTGCTTTTCCTCTATAGCCAGCACCAGCTCAGCCTGGGTCCTCTGGATGGACCGAATCAGCTCCTGGAACACCTGCATGCTGTCCTCGATCTCCCTCTGGGCACTGGACTAAAGGGGAAAGAGATTGTCATTACTTAAAGCTGGTGTCCTTAATGGTGAAACTGACACGTCCGTTTGCGATATTACAACAACAAAGTTACTGCAAACGACAAACACGTTTTTTTTTCTCTCGGACATCGTTGCACGCACGATAGAACAACGGCATATGTGATGCTCCTCACCTCTGCTGGTCAACAAAACAAAAACAATAGTGTTACATTTTTGGGTGTCATTTTCCCTGGACATTTTCCAGAATTCCTAATACAGGAGATGGTCACATTGAATAATACGGTAATAACCATTTTAGTACAGTGTTATTACACATTTTTGCATATTGCTTACTTATTTGTAACTGGGTATCATCAATGTTATTATTATACTCTAGTGGGACACACCCCTAGACCGTAGAAGATTATATAATTTATTGAGCAGCAGCTGTGTACTACAGTATTCTGTCTAATGTACTGCGCTAGACACATCAGTAATAACACTCTGCAACCCTGCAAAGAGGTCCAAACCGCATCCCAAATGGCACCCTATTCGCTATACAGAGCACAACTTTTGATCAGAGGCCTAGGGCTGTGGCGGTCATGAAATGTTGTCAGGCGGGTTATTGGCATGCAATAAACTGCTGGTCTCACTATAATTGACCGTTAATTAACTTAAGCACGCATCTCCAGACCTCCACGCATACAAGCCGCTGATGCATGCCTTTTGAATATCTACCGTTAAAAAAGGCTAATAAATGAATTGAATATACACCATCACAATAGATACATGATTTAATTTAGTCAGGCCTGAACAAACATTATGATATGGAGAAAATGTATTTCAGAAGAACACAGTAGGAATTGGCCTAGGTTATCTGTCTATGCTCCATGCCATAGGCTTGTTTACATTTACATTTGAGTCATTTAGCAGATGCTCTTATCCAGAGCGACTTACAGTGCTTACATTTTAATACTTTTTTCGTACTGGTCCCTCGTGGGAATCAAACCCAAAACCCTGGCGCTTACATGCTCTGCCAACTGAACTACATTATTTTATAGGATTGTATAGTAAGAAGAATATAATTGAACTTAGCTTAATAAAATAGAAAGGATAGTTTTGTTTTCGGTTTTTCTGCCATGCGCAATATGTGATAGGCTATGCATTGTATAAGGGCACAATCATAATTTCAATTCAGGTTTTTTTAATTTTTGGTGGGGGAGGGGGCTTGGGCTCAGTAGCCTATGCATATGCGTGTTTTGAATTAATCATCACCTTAGAAAGCCCTGTCAATTTCGTCGTGTTAGGCTTTGAAACAACAAATCAAATCAGATGTTATTTGTCACATGCGCCGAATACAATCAGGTGTAGACCTTACAGTGAAATGCCTACTACAAGCCCTTAACCAACAATGCAGTTTTTAGAAAAATAAGTGTTAAGTAAAAAATAGATAAGTAAAAAATAAAAGTAACAAGTAATTAAAGACATTCACAACAAACATGTTTTACACTGTTTCAACCTGCTGTTGAACTTCTTTCTTCAAATTGATCATCACAGTAAGGTGAGTTTTAAAAGTATGATAGACCTACTATTTTGATAATACGTTTTTGATGTGATTTTCGATCGCATTTGCATTGATGTCAGAGTGGTTAGAGGGACAATAGAGCCCTGAGTACCAAGCCATTAGCAACCTGATGGTCGTTAGCAAGTTGGGTACTACCAAAGCATGTCCAGAGTGCATAAGAGGAGATTATCCCATGACAACGGTCAAGTGTAAATTTACTGAGATCATGACTCATGACTGCCGGTGTGGCGGTAACATGGTCACCGCAACAGCCCTAATCAGAGCCCTATGCAACCTGGTCAAAACTAGTGCACTACATAGGGAATATGGTGCCATTTAGGATGTAAACTCTTTGGCCTTTTATGGCTGATAAATTTACTTAGGATGTGACAGGATGTCACGGGAGACCCATAACCCCTCCCACAAGGCACCCATTAGGTTGCCTGACTAGAAACAATTTCGATTTTGTTTTACTACATCTTAATAAAGTTTGCAAGTGCTTCGAAGCAAAGATCAAATATATCCAGCAAAGATCAAATCTATCCAGAAGCCATGTATTCTGGTCCCCACATTGGGCTATTGTTCAAAGCAACATTATATTCTAGAATCCAGCAGCTTATTTTGTCAATTACATCAGATGTTGACTATATGATCAAAAATGTTGTGCAGTGTAAATCCCAACTGTCAACATGACAAATTAGCATATATTTTACCACTGGGACAAATAAAGTCTGCGTCTGAAATGGCACCATATTCCCTATGTAGTGAACTATGTAAGAAAAGGGCACCATTTCGGACTCAGGCAATAACTTACTTTATTCAGCTCCACTGAGTGCTTGATCTCCTCCATCTTCTTCAGTCTTTCCTGGATCATCTGCTGTACATCTATCTCTGTCTTCTTCAGCTGAGCCTGTGGAGAACATTCAGTGCCTTCAGAAGATATTCACACCCCTTTACTTTTTCCACATTTTGTTGTTACAACCTGAATTTAAAATTGATTAAATTGAGATGTTGTGGCAATGGCTTACACACAATACCCCATAATGTCAAAGTGGAATTATGGTTTTATATATATTTTTTAATTAATACGAAATTAAAAGCTGAAATGTTTTGAGTCAATAAGTATTCAACCCCTTTGTTATGGCAAGCCGAAATAAATTCAGGAGTAGAAATGTGCTTATCAAGTCACAGAATAAGTTGCATGGACTCACTCTGTACAATAATAGTGTTTAACATGATTTTTGAATGACTACCTCATCTCTGTACCCCACACATACAATTATCTGTAAGGTCCCTCAGTTGAGCAGTGAATTTCAAAGAGAAATTAAACCACAACGACCATGGAGGTTTTCCAATGACTTGCAAAGAAGGGGAACTATTGCTAGATGGGTACAAATAAAAAAAAAGAGATATTAAATATCCATTTGAGCATGGTGAAGTTATTAGTTATACGTTGGATGGTGTATCAATACACCCAGTCACTACAAAGATACAGGCGTCCTTCCTAACTCAGTTGCCAGAAAGGAAGGAAACCGCTCAGGGATTTCACCATGAGGCCAATGGTGACTTTAAAACAGTTACAGAGTTTAATGACTGTGATAGGAGAAAATGGAGAAATTGCAACAAAAAAAAGGGAAAATCCAACAAATCACATCATATTTTCAAGCACGGTGGTGGCTGCATCATGCTATGGGTATACTTGTCATCGGCAAGGACTAGGGAGTTTTTTAGGATAAAAAGAAATGGAATAGAGCTAAGCACAGGCAAAATCCTAGAGGTAAACCTATTTCAGTCTCCTTTCCAACAGACACTGAGACAAGTTCACCTTTCAGCAGGACAATAACCTAAAACACAAGGCCAAATCTACACTTGAGTTGCTTACCAAGATGAGATTGAATGTTCTTGGGTGACCTAGTTACAGTTTTGACTTAAATCATCTTGAAAGTGTATGGCAAAACTTGAAAATGAAAAATATTGAATACTTACCCAGAAAGACTCTCAGCTGTAATTGCTGCTAGAGGTGATTCTAACATTTACTGACTCAGGGGCGTGAATACTTATGTAAATGAGCTGTTTACGTATTTCTTTTTAATACACTTGCAAAGATGTCTAAATACATGTTTTCACTTCATCATTATGGGGTATTGTGTGTCAATGGATGAGAAAAAAAATCTGTTGAATCCATTTTGAATTCAGGCTGTAACACAACAAAATGTGGAAGAAGACAAAGGGTGTGAATACTACTGTATCTGAAGGCACTGTGGGTGAGAGATAATTAATCTTACATTTGGCAGTCTATAGCATGGTCCCAGATCTGTTTATACAACATGTTGACAATGACTGACAAGGAAACAGACCGAAATTCAGGCTAGGCAGCCTACTTTCAACAAAATCTAGAGCTAGGCCTCACAAACTGTAGTGTGTTATTGGTGGATTTATGTACCAAATACAGTTGACCTCTTCTAAAATGTACTTTTACAGCTTCAATGGCAATCATTGTGTCAGTTTTATTAGTAGCTGACCATAAATGTCTGCAAATCGTGTGGCCAAAATGTGATAAATGGACTATTTTTTTTTATAGCTGCATTTAGCTTCTGATCGCTGCATCAGGCCTGAACGGCACAATAGTTACTGTATGTCTTTGAAAATGATAAACCAATTGACAACTCGTTCTCGATATATACAATACCGGTCAGAAATTTTAGAACACCTACTCATCCAAGGGTTTTTCTTAATTTTTCTCTACATTGTAGAATAATAGTGAAGACATCACAACTATGAAATAACACATATGGAATCATGTAGTAACCAAAAAAGTGTTTAACAAATCAAAATCTATTTTATATTTGAGATTCTTCAAATAGCCACCCTTTGCCTTGATGACAGCTTTGCACATTCTTGGAATTCTCTCCATCAGCTACCACCTGGAATGCTTTTCCAACAGTCTTGAAGGAGTTCCCACATATGCTGAGCACTTGTTGGCTGCTTTTCCTTCACTCTGCGGTCCGACTCATTCCAAACCATCTCATTTGGGTTGAGGTCGGGGGATTGTGGAGGCCAGGTCATCTGATGCAGCACTCCATCAGTCTCCTTCTTGGTCAAATAGCCCTTACACAGCCTGGAGGTGTGTTGGGTCATGGTCCTGTTGAAAAACAAATGATTGTCCCACTAAGCCCAAACCAGATGGGATGGCGTATCGCTGCAGAATGCTGTGGTAGCCATGCTGGTGAAGTGTGCCTTGAATTCTAAATAAATCACAGACAGTGTCACCAGCAAAGCACCCCCATACCATAACACCTCCTCCTCCATGATTTACAGTGGGAAATATACATACGGAGATCATCCGTTCACCCACACCGCGTCTCATAAAGACACGGCAGTTGGAACCAAAAATCTCAAATTTGGACTCATTAGACCAAAGGACAAATTTCCCTCGGTCTAATGTCCATTGCTCATGTTTTTCGGCCCAAGCAAGTCTCTTCTTCATATTGGCGTCCTATAGTAGTGTTATTATTGTAGCAATTTGACAATGAAGGCCTGATTCACACAGTCTCCTCTGAACAGTTGATGTTGAGATGTGTCAGTGACTTGGGCTGCAATTCCTGAGGCTGGTAACTCTAATGAACTTATCCTTGGCAGCAGAGGTAACTCTGGGTCTTCCATTCCTGTGGCGGTCCTCATGAGAACCAGTTTCATCATAGCGCTTGATGGTTTTTGCGGCTGCACTTGAAGAAACTTTCAAAGTTCTTGAGATTTTCCGTATTGACTGACCTTCATGTCTTAAAGTAATGATGGACTCTTTGCTTATTTGAGATGTTCTTGCCATAATATGGACTTGGTCTTTAACCAAATAGGAATATCTTCTGTATACCCCCCTACATTGTCACAACACAACTGATTGGCTGAAACGCATTAAGAAGTAAATAAATTCCACAAATGAACTTTTAAGAAGGCACACCTGTTAATTGAAATGCATTCCAGGTGACTACCTCATGAAGCTGGTTGAGAGAATGCCAAGAGTGTGCAAAGCTGTCATCAAGGCAAAGGGTGGCTATTTGAAGAATCTCAAATATAAAATATATGTTGATTTGTTTAACACTTCTTTGCTAACCACATAATTCCATATGTGTTATTTCATAGTTTTGATGTCTTCACTATTATTCTGCAATGTAGAACATTGTAAAAATAAAGAAGTGTTCTAAAATGTTTGAACGGTAATGTACTTTACACTTGTTTAATCGTAACAAAACTAACCTGGATGAATGACGTTTCACCATATATAAAAAAATTTAACATACACTGTAGCCTTTATACTGTAATAGCCTCTACAAATTCTTCTCACCTTCTTATCAGTCCACTCCCTCTCTACAGGTACAGTAAAGTGAGCTCTGTGGTCCGTCTCCGTACACAGCACACACACACAGATATGGTCTTTCTTACAGAACAGCTCCAGAAGCCTCTCATGCTTGGGACACATCCTCTCTTCCAGGTTAGTCACGGGTTCGATCAGCTTGTGTTTGGTGAAGCGTGTGTTGTGGTTCTTGATGTGTTCCTCGCAGTATGAGGTCAGACACACCAGGCAGGACTTGACGGCCTTCATCCGGTCGCCCATGCAGACATCACAAGACACCTCTCCCCATGGGCTGTGGGGTGGGGATTGAGGAGCATCGGCTGGAGGTTCCTCTGGCTCTCCCTCTGGTTTTCCTTCTATTGGTTTCTCTGGTTCCTGGCTCGTCGTTCGTTGCAGCTGTGGCAGCTGTAGCTTCTGCATCTCCTGCTTCAGTCTCAGCTCCTGGAGAAGTTTCTGCTGCTTTTGAACAAGTTCCTGTTGTTCTTTCTTCTTCATTTCCCGCTCCATCTTTTTCTGCTCCTCCTCCTTCTTTTTCTGCTCTTCCATCTTCTTCTGCAAATCTCGTTCCTCTTTCAGTTCCTGCTGTTTGAGACGCTCGGCGTTGCTAACCCTGATGTCCTTAAATTGCTCAGCGATCTCCCTCAGGACGGTATTGATGCTAATGTCGGGCCGCTTGAAGAAGGTCTTCTTGCACATGGGGCATTGGAACAGGGCAGTGGTCTTCCAGTAGTCTAGGATGCAGCAGCGGCAGAAGTTGTGTCCACAGGGTATGGAGACAGGATTGGTGAACACGTCCAGACAGATGGAGCAGTGGACCTGCTCCTCTGTCAGATTTCCATGATTTCCTGCAAGGTAAGCCATTACTGGCAGAGAAGACCGTGCACGGTCATACTTAACATTACAGTGTTCTGTAACACTTTATATTGCAGTGTTCGGTAACACTTTATATTACAGTGTTCGGTAACACTTCACATGGGATCGTTGTCTGACCTGTCATATCGGACCTGTGAGATCTAGGCCATAAAGCAGGCATTATATCAGATCAGGTTTATTTTAGTGTGGATGTAATGTGGATGTGGATGTAATGTGTAATGTGGATGTGGATGTGTTATAATGTTCCTACTTCTCTTTGGATGTTAATTGGATGTTAACTTGTATTGCCTCCAAAATATATTTCTGGAACCCTGACAGCTGATTCAAACGTAGATATTAGCTTCTATTGCTTCTCGAAGGTCATATTACAACCCTAACCACATCTAGTTGAAGTCCTGGCCACTTCGATCACGAGCCAAGTGAGAGCTATTGAAAAGCATGTGGGCATTCTTTACTTAAATTATCCCCCATGCTAAATATACTAAGCAAGAATTGTTTGGTTTAGAAAGCGGGGCTGTCAGCAAGTTAAAGCTATGTGCACCCGCGGTCCGCGGGTGCCCATAGCTTTTTGAGCAGTGAGCATTTATGAACACATGGGCTGCTTTCCAAATTGAACCCTATAACCTATGGAGTGCACTACTTTTGAGCAGGTCCCCTAGGGCCCATAGGGCTCTGGTCAAAAGTAGTGCACTATATAGGGAATAGGCTACCATTTGGGACACCCACCATGGCTAGAAGGTTGGCTATTCATAGATGTAAAAGATTAGCATCTTTCCAAAAATATCAGTCCAGTCGCTCTCCTGCTCTGCTTTCTTATAAACAACGAGTGTGTCCCAATAATCTCTCCTTTCTCCTGAAGTGTGCACTTGTTCACTTCCCTTCATGGATTTGAAAGAAAAAGATGGGTATATCAATACAATTACATTTATCTTTTATTTAACTAGGCAAGTCAGTTAAGAACAAATTCTTATTTACAATGACGGCCTACCTTAGCCAAACCCGGACGACACTGGGCCAATTGTCCGCTGCCCTATGGGACTCCCAATCACGGCCGGTTGTGATACAGCCTGGATTCGAACCAGGGTGTCTGTAGTGATGCCTCTAGCACTGAGATGCATTGCCTTACACCGCTGCGCCACTCAGGAGCCCCCCAAAATAATGAACAAGTGCACACTTCAGGAGGAAGGAGAGATTATTGGGACATAACCAAGAACGGACGTTCTGTATCTTCTCAATCCATTTAATCCTCACATAATTCCATTTCCAAATAATTTGTTTTTATATTCTTCCTCCATCCCGCCTGCAGTACGAAATCAAGATATTTCAACAACTTAGTACAAAAAAGAGAAAGTTCAGATCAAGCTTTTGTTGAAGCCTCACAATATAAATGTTATTCATCTCTTTCCTATCTGTCCTGATTGAACTTAAACAGTTGAAAAACGATTATTGCATAAAGCAAACCTTGCGTGTATTTTTACTGACGCAGTTAAAAGGTAGAGAGAAAACATGCAAAGAGAGAGAGAAGAAATGCGGACACTCACCAGAGAGAAGCAGCTGTTGCAGAAAGCCACTGTACAGAGTGACCGCTCTGGCCAAACACTGACACATGACACTGCTGCCACCAACACCCCCACTAGCCCCCAGCCACTCGGCCCTAAAATATTCCCCTCTCCCTCCCCTCCTTATCCCAGTTACCAATTTACACTTTCACGGCATAGACCGCTCTGCTCGAAGGAGAACAGCATTAGCCCTAAATTCGACACTGGGGTTGTTTTTCTGTGTTTGCTTACAGCCCTAGATCTTATTAACATTTGTATAGATTTTGCACACATTCAACACAATAATGAACAAACACAGACAATACCACACAATGTCGTATAACTAGGTCTCTCACTTTAGGTGTAAGTTACATACCCCCAAGTCTACTCTGAATTTGCTGTAGTTATTTCACTTCCTAGAACTTTAGATGGATATCATGTCAGGGGTCATTTATTTATTGATAGAAAATCTTTATTTAGAAGTTGCTGATTGAAGTACAAAAGTAAGAATAATGTATTATCTGTGAATTTATAGAAGTACTGTAGTTATGTTTACAGCTTCCAATTGACTTCTAGACTTATAAAATGTCGAAGGAAAAGTAAACACAGTGTTTCACAATGAGGATTTTTTAGAAGATGTGTTTTTTATTCAAAGAACCATCCCTTTAACAGATCCTTAACATGTTTAGTTGTTTACTGTTTAGCCAAAAGTATGACCAGGGAAAACTCTGGGTTGTAGTTATACAGTATATAGGCCATCATTTGGGTCCCAGAATTTTTCCTGTTAAGATCACACCGTGAGGAACAACTCAGGCCCTATTCAAGTGACTAAACTGTGATTGGTCAACCTCTGAGCTGAAGGGGGCACGTCATGTCATGGTTGTGTCTTAAATGCACTCCGACATAGTGCACTACTTTTGACTGAAGATCTATGGGCCCTGGTCAAAAGGTAGTGCATGGGCCCTGCGTGTGCCTCCACAAGTGCAGTAGGCACTAACGTGTCAAAATTAGTGCACTCTAGGAATTGGGTGGCATTTGGCACGTAGGTCATGTCATGTCTCATCTCAGCTATGCTTCACTGCACTGATGATGAGCGGGGCCGCGTTCTTTCCCTCTTGATTGAGACAGGGGCTGAAGATGGGGTACAAACTCTCATTAAAGGTATCCTCAAATGTGAAGAGGTGCGTGTGCGTCTTGACGTCGTAGAACGACACCTGGCCGCCTTCGTAGTCGAGAAAGATCCCGATCTTCTGGGGGTGAGAGGCCAGCTGTAGGGCCAGTCGGGTGGAAGCCAGAGCCTTGACCTCCCCACTTTTCAGCCACAGGCACCAGTACCTATGTGATGAAATGAGATGAGATTAGTATTCTTGGTAAATATTACATCCATACAATTATGGGAGTTGATCACTATATATTTCAATTAAAATTAGATTAGTGCTTTGCCACACTGATAAGTCATGATCTCTCCTAAACTTTTTGAAATCCTTTGAATGTGAAACCCTGTATGTGTTTTGTGCATACATTTGTTGAGGGATGTGTAGATTTTGATTTGACTTTTGAATCCTTCAAAATGTTTGGAATTTCAATTCAAAAAGTAAAAACATAATTAAAAAAAGGCCCCAGTACCCTCCATTGGGGCTCAGCTTGATCTCTCCCTTCCGGCGGGCCGATGCTCGCACCACGCCCACAGTCCAGGCGGTCTTACGACCCACATCGACCTCCCAGTAATGGCGTCCTGAGGAGAGGCACTCGCATGCGAGCACGAAGAGGGCGGGGTTGAAGCGGTCAGGGCCTTCTGGCTGGTTGTGCTTTCGTTCCTCGTACATCACCTGGCGACCGTCCTCTGACAGGACCAGGTTCCTCTGGGCTGTGCCCGGGTCCAGGAACACCTCACCTGGAGGGGAGGAGCAGAGAGAGAGAGAGAGAGAGAGAAGCGGGTTGAGAACACTGCTGGTTCTATTGAGAACAGTGTAAGTCCTATTTAGAAGAGGGTCGGTTCTATTGTAACCAGTCTGAGTTCCATTTAAAGCAATGTAAAACACTCTAGAGTAAACAACATATCACTTTCTTTCCACTAATACTGTATAAGTTTGTATCCTTCCAAACTGTGCTGCCACCATGTGGTGCACAGTAGACAGAGCAGAAAAACTGAGGATCAACAAAGCCTATGCTAAGGTTAACTAAAACACAAAGTTGTTTCAAAGAGGAGTATTTATATCCCAATAATCAAACTTGCAAGTCAAATTCCTACCACTCTTTAAAAAGAGAAAAAGGGAACTCTAACTGTACTCACTTGCATAGTTCTGCAGCTTTCTTAGCTCTGTAAAGGAGAGAGAGAGACACACACAGTCAGAGAGGGAGAGAGAGAGAAAGAGGGAGAGAGCGACAGTCAGTCAGAGGGAGTCAGAGAGTGAAAATCAGTCAGAGAGTGAGAGAGAAAGAAAGAGGGAGAGAGAGGAGGAATGAGAGAGAGAAAGAATGAGAGAGAGAGACAGTCAGAGAGGGAGTCAGAGAGTCAAAGTCACAGCAGACACGTGTTGGAATTGGAGGCAAACAGACCGCGCTAATCCCACCACCTGTGGGGGTATCAGTCTGACAGCCTGTTGTTGCCAGCTCATTACTGACAGATGGCTGAACTTTGGCATCTACTGTACTTCACTATGTATCCCATCTGATGACTCACTCTGTATATAGAGGTGCCAGTCTAATGACCTAGATATCTCTGATTGAGTCGCACCTAGACATTGATCTAAGGTCAGTTTTGTGTTTTTTCTGCACTATAGTTGAGGTAAGGACTTGAGGAAGGGAAGCTGATTCTAAATCAGTGCTAATGGCTACAGCTAACTTGTACCTGGAGAGATGGGATTTGGACACAGGAAGTGAGGTCACACAACAGGAAGCAAGTGACAATGTTTGTCTCTGGAATTACACTTTTTTTAAACATATTGCTCTGCTTTTTAATAGCACCTTATACTGTAGGAAGTGCACTACTGTACATGGCAAACAAGGTAAGATTTGCTCTATGTAATAATAGCAGATTTTGCCCACCTTTTCCATACAGCCTCTTGATTTCTTCCTGGATCTTGTCGACGAGAGCACTGACGGATGATTGGATGGTACCCAGGTACAGGTCAGTGTTCACACTCACTCCTGACCAATCAATGGGCTCCGGGAGGAGCGCTAGGGCGGACAGTCTCTGCAGGAGAGGACAAGGCGGGGTTTAAGCAGTGGTGGAAAAAGTACTAAATTGTCATACTTGTGTAAAAGTAAAGATACCTTAATAGAAAATGACTCAAGTAAAAGTGAAAGTCACCCAGTAAAATACTACTTGAGTAAAAGTCTAAAAGTATTTTTTTTTTAAGTATACTTAAGTATCAAAAGTAAAAGTAAAATAATATATAATTTCAAGTTCCTTATATTAAGCAAACCAGATGGCACAATTTTTTATATTTGTTATTGACGGATAGCTAGGAGCACACTTCAACACTCAGACATAATTTACAAACAAAGCATTTGTGTTTAGTGAGTCCGCCAGATCAGAGGCAGTAGGGGTGACCAGGGACATTCTTTTGATAAATGTGTGAATTGGACCATTTTCCTGTCAAAATGTAACGAGTAATTTTGGGTGTCAGGGAAAATGTATGGAGTAAAAAGTACATTATTTTCTTTAGGAATGTAGTACAGATACCCTAAAAAAAACTACTTAAGTAGTACTTTAAAGTATTTTTACTTAAGTACTTTACACCACTGGGTTTAAGAGAGTGTGTGGGTCTCTCCCTCTGTGTTTCTGTGTGTATGTATCTCCTCGTTGTGTTGTAGCCTACCTGGAGGAAGATGACTTTGTCCTGGTTCTGTGCCAGGGCTTCCAACTCTTCATTCCTCTTCCTGAGATGACTCAGGTCGCTCTCCAGTCCTCGGGCCAGCTCCTGGGCATGCCTCTCAGCCTCGCGCTGCCTCATAGCGATCAGCTCCACCAGCTCAGCTTGGCTCTGCTCCACTAGACACTGAAGCTCCGCGTACACCTGCCAGCTCTCCTCCAACTCCTTCTGAGCACTGCTCTAAAGACATAGTAGAGGTTATAGCTAAACATACTGAGAGGTTATAGTGGCATATTGTTGCAAATTGTCATGCAATTAAACTGAACGTCTTTACTTCAGATCAACATGTTAACAACTCGTCCAAAACTCACTCATCCAATCCTCACACTCCTCACACACAACGTGCCTGATACATTCTTAACCGAGATTAAGTGGCATACAGAGACACATCTCTAGCTCCTTCTGAGAACTGCTCTAAAGATACATAGAGATGGTAGAAGAGGTTATAGGGACAGAGACATACTGCAGAGACATACACACCAGAGACATACAGCTCAACCTGCCAGCTCTCCTCCAGTTCCTTCTGAGCACTGCTTAATAGTCAGAGATGGACTAGGTTATAGATACATGCTGCACATAAAGTAGCATACTGCAGCATCAATAGCGATAGCAGCTCTCTCCCAACTCCCTCTGGGCACTGCTCTTAAGATGGGGAGATATGGGAGAGAGGTTTTAGAGTTAAAACACACAGCAGCCTGAGGTAGGTGTTTGAGTGATGTGAAATAACTCTAAAGCTGTCGAAGCTCTGTTTGGCACACATGCAGCACAACTGGCCTAACCGGATTGACTGTCCTATAGGCAAATATCTACCTGCTTGAGTTGGAGGAAACAGTACGTGTTTTGTTATGTTTCCTTTCCACGTCACACGTTCATGTGATAAAATATGGAAAGAGTATAATATTACCTAGTTGTAGGCATTTGAGGACAAGAGATTGAAAGATTATGAGAGCAGAGGAAATCAAAACCTATGGGAAAAAAACTAAGCAGATCATCTCTCTCTCCCTTTCTCTAAGTCAGAAAGGTCACCCACCAAGATATCCACTCCCATTGTAACCTCATCCTCATTGTATTTTTAAATATGGGTCAAGCGGAACACAGTCGCACTGCACTCTATTTACAGTCAATATCTGACCAGGAGACTTGTCACCCAGTGTAGCTGTGAACGTAGGCTGGCTTGGTAAATAACCAACACTGCTGATGAATTTGAGAGCGTTTACATTCCTACAGCCCTATCTCTCAAGCTGTTTACCTAAACAAGTGGCGGGGTGACCGTTTTGTTGTGTTTGAATCCCAGATTTCTTCACACAGTTATTCTATCTGCTAACCTCTTTTCTGCAAAGGGAGTTTCCAGGAGGTTGTAGGTAAGGACTATAGGGTAAAAACAGGGTGAGGGGACACAGGTAAATGTTTGCACTTGCCACACCGGTTAGTCTGCCTAGTCTTAGGGGGTGGACCAGAGCCATTACAAAACAACCAAATAATGATTTCTATGGTGCCTAGAGTAGGGACACTGTGTTATATGGGGACACTGTATTGTATGGGACACTATGGGGGGATGCGACTATGTGGATTTATTTTATTTATACATTGTACGTTTATTCATCCATATGTCCGATCAAGACCAATATTTATTTTACAGAAATAATAGAACCTAAAAAACAAAAAGCCAGGGTCAAGAGGTAGACAATCAGCCATAGCTTACTGTAAAACGGGTAGGCAACAGAGTGATGAATTTTTTATTTTAATGATTTTAGTTTTGGGTGAAAAAAAGACAAAAATCTGCAGGAATTCCGCATTAAAAAAAGTAGTGATCGTTTCTCAATGTAATCAAGGTATGAAATTATTGTATTTTCTAATTCAATCTCTTTTTGTGCTTAGTTGTGGTAAAATTGCAGTGTGCAAATTATTATAATTATGTTCCGGCCACCGACCATCCGCTCTGACAAAAATCGGCCTGCGGCTGAATCTTGAGGCCTGCCCCTGCTGTACTATTGGCTATTGTTGTTTTGCTATGTTTTTCCCTAATGAACACAACCCAGCTTACTCTCACTTAACCAAACAGCACAAAAGACAAAGTTGATGCATTTCGATGACATTAACATTTATACAATGGACTCACTTTGATGACCCGTATGGACTGTTTGATCTCCTCTAGCTTCTTGGTCCGCTCCTTGATCATGTATTTCAGCTCCGACCTCCTCTTGCCCAAATAATTCTGTGTGAGGGCAGGGTTCATATTCATAAAGCATCTCATGGTAGTTAATCTGGGGTCAGTTTTGTCTATTAAATCATAAGATTGCATCGACACTAGATTAACACCCAGATCCAAAATATACTGTTTAATACTCTACATTATACACATAAGGCAGGTTTCCTGGACTTCATTTACCAATTTTTACCAAACAATTTTTACATTTCTTTTTCACATGTAAAGATACAAGCTGATATGGAGTAGTCTATGGGCTATAAACAGCTGTGTAGTTAAGCAATAAGGCACAAGGGGGGTTGGTATATGGCCAATATACCATGGCCAAGGGCTGTTCGTATGCACGACGCAACGCGGATTGCCTGGATACAGCCCTCAGCCGTGGTATATTGGCCATATAGCACAAACCCTGAGGTGCCTTATTGCTATTATAAACTGGTTACCAACGTAATTAGAGCAGTAAAAATGTATGTTTGTTACGAGGAGTGGAACAGGGGAACCCAAGAGCAGACTCAGACGAGGAGACTGGGATGAAGTAACCAAGGTATTTATTGAAACACAGGGGGAAGATGGAGTGCAGGCCAGGGGAAGCTCGGGTGGGTTGCAGGAAACCAGGCTGAGGCTGGAGCGAGAGGGGTTGGGACAGGATAAGCAGGTCCGGAGGGGAATCCAAGGGAGTAGTAGAGTGGGGAATCCAGGACAGAGTAGCAGGATGATGAGACGTGGAACTGGAGACAGGGACCAGAGTCAGAGCGGGCGGAATGAGCAGAGATTACGATCTGGCAGTGTGGAAGTGGCAGGGCTGAGTATTTGTAGAGAGTTCTTGATTAAGGAACAGGTTACAGCTGGTAGGGATCTGCTCTGACTCCAGTACACCTGTCTCTGCCGACACAATCACTCACACACACACACACACACACACACACAGAGATGGGGAGAGGGAGAGGGAGAGGGAGAGAGTACTGGGGGAGTGGTGGCAGTTCAAGGAGACACAGGATAAGCAGTAGAGGGCGTTGCAGGAGCAGATGTCACAATGTTTTGTCATACCCGGGGTATAAAGTCTGATATACAACGGCTGTCAGCCAATCAGCATTCAGGGATAGAACCACCCAGTTTATATTGTAACTTTTACTATGGGCATTACTCTATCAATGCAATTTTGACCCACGATGGTCTCCAGAGCGCCACAAGACTGCGAGAGAAACAACCTCATCAGCTAAAATGTAAACCTGCTGAGCTAAAGCCTGCCTTTCTATCTGCCTACTGTCCACATCCACCCTACCACCCTGTTCTCCCCTGGACTCACCATCTTTTTCTTCCACTCGCGGTCAACGGAGACGATCTCGTGAGTCTTGTGGGTGGCCTCGGCACAGGAGATACAGACACAGCCGTGGTCGTTGCGGCAGTAGACCTCCAGCAGGCGCTCATGCTTCTTACAGATCTTCTCCTCCAGATGATGCACTGGCTCCACAAGGCGGTGAAATGTCAGAGACTTCACCTTCCTGTGTTAACGTTAATTTTAGGTTAGGTGTGCCGGCGGTAACAAAGGAATGGTGTGCTTTTCTGGGCATAGTCATGTAGTCCTTGGTATTCCAAACAAGGAAAGGTGACTCCCATAAATTACTGCTGCAACAAGATTTTATTTAATCACCTTTCACCTTTTTTGGAATTCCAAGGACACAACAGGGGATGTTTATCTAAATCTCACAGTTAGATTTACAATGACATGAAACGTGAGTGAAATAAAGAGAAGAAGAAAAAAGCTAATCAATTATTTGTGTTATTTCTCACTTATGATGTCGGAGATGTGCCTCACAGAATGACCCTGGACAGTTGAGACACGACTTCAGTGCCTTCATCTTCCTCCCGATGCACGCATCACACGGCACCTCGCCTGCCCGGGCAAACTCTCCACCCTCCACCGCAGCTGCTGGTGACTCTCCGTGAACCCTGTGACCCGCCACCGGACTCCCAGCCACCGCACCCCCCTTGGTGTTTGGTGAAACAGCCCCTACTTCGAGGCCCTGGAAGTGGGCAGCGATCTCGGCGAGGACCCGGTTGATGCTGAGCTCCGGCCTCCGGCTGTAGCTCTTCTTACACATGGGGCACAGGAACTTCTTGCTGTGGTCCCAGTAGCCCTTTGGAGGAGGAGGAGCAGAAGAAGAAGGTTATTGATTCATTTTCCTTATAGTCCATGAAAACACACACACCCACGAGGGGTTGGAATAACAGCGTCAGTTTCAGCCACCCCTCATAGCCGGGTTCCTCTCTATTGCTCTAGTTTTTCCTAGCCCCTGAACTTTTGCTTCTGCTTTGCCTACTCTTTGGGCTCTAGGCCAGGTAACTGCAAAGTACTTTGTGATAACTGCTGATGTAACAAGGGCTTTATAAAGTAAATGTGATACCTGCAGACAGGCCTTGCAGAAGCTGTGTCCGCAGGGGGTAGAGACGGGCTCCACGAAGACCTCCAGGCAGATAGAACACTGGAACGACTCCTCCGACAGGGTGCCCCCCCTACCTGGGGAACTCACACCTGATGGGGGGAGAGAGAGAGAACGAGAGAGAGAGTGGGTGAGACAGAGACCGTGTGTGTGGGTGGGTGAGTGAGTGTGTAAGAGAGACAGAGAGAGAAAAAGAGAGGAAAGAGAGGAGAGAGGTGAGAGAGAGAGTGTTAATGGCTGCTTAACCAAAAAGCCAGGAAATTCAAAAGAGCTCAACAGCTCTAATTTCATCCATGCACTACCTCCGATTTTAAACTCAAATACAAACTAGAACACAAGGCTCGCTCACTCCTATCAGGAATACTCTGGTCAAAGGTAGTGAGTGCACTGTGCCTATATAAACTGAAATGACACCAGCCATGTTTCAATAAATGCCTTTTCAACTTCAAATAACAACACTCTTTTAGCAAAACTTCAGCTCCTCAAATACAGGAAGTTCGACATTTTAAAGTGACAGCATATGGCAGAATCACCAATGTCAATTTCTACACAAGTATCATCAATTCATGCAAAAAAATTACCCAAAAAATGACGCTAATAATTCACATTGACTTTCAAACACAATGTGGGACCTTGATCATTTCTCCTCCCACACCATTGAGTCAGACTTTTGTACATTATGTTCCATACTACATCAATATTTCTTTAAACAGACTGATGAAAACTATTCAACCATATACTGTGAAAAAACTCCTATGTCCAAAAAAGTTTACAATCATTACTGGTAACCAATTCGAGGATAACCTATGAGATTGCGATTGTATAACAGGCCTATGAAAGGGATCAACGGTCATTATATATAAAAGTATCTAACTTACTCTGCATGCTGATTAAGTTCTCCTGATTTTCTTGTGTGAGTCCACACAGTGCCGTGTCTCTGTATAGTCCTCTGGGTGTTGGAGCCCCACACCACTGTATTATACAGGCCGTCTGTCTATATAAATCCACAACAGGTTTTGGCCCTGTGAAAACGAACTCACTACAATGCCCCACCCGCTCTCTCTCAACATCACATGCCCTGCAGTAACTCTCTTTCCGCCCTTTCCTTTGCTCTGAGTAATATGCACTCTGTGGGTGTGTCCAAACTTCACCTGGGCCTGTATTTACAAAGCAGAAGTGCTGATCTAGGATCAGGCCCCTTTGTCCACATAATCATATTCATTATGGTTAAAATGCAAAGCTGATCCTAGATTAGCAATCCTAATCAGATGCTTTATGACTACAGTACCTAGTAGAAAATGTGTGCCTCCCTCATCTCTACCTTTTCTCACACCCTCCTCCCCCCAATAGCCAGAAATCCCAATGGGCGTGTAGACATCTACAAATCACTTTCCCTCATAAATATCTACTCAATATTATTTGTAGATCAGCCTGTCACAATTTACCCAAGATACATCATGGTTTTGATGCTTTCGAACACAGCCAAGCACTCCAGAAGCAAGTCTGATTAATCAGGCTGTAATACCAAATGAATTGGTATATACAGCCTGAAACTAATGTCTGCAAAATCATGTCAATGTTCCTTACAAGCCAGAATATTTCATAAAATTACATTTAACTTACTCTACCACTTGTCTGTGAGGTTTCTCCTTCAGCTGCTTGAAATTTGATACAAAATATCCACAGGAAAGTATTGCTTACCTGACTTTTTAGAGACTGTAGATATATGTTTCAATAGGTATATGGTTAAATTCGGCACTGAGGTAAAATTAGTTTTATATTGGATATTTGGTTTTCTCTTGTAAATAGCTATTGAACCAAGCATGCCATGGTAATGAAAATGGTGTATTCTGAATCAGGGGAGGATGGAGAACAATCCACCCTTTTTTCAAACAAGGGACCTCTGGCTTTCTCATTCAATGTTTTTTTTAGAAGGAGGCGAAGAGAGATGATAGGAGCGAGGAGTATGCAAATAAGATTCTCCCTTTTAATCTGTTCAGGATGCTCATTTAGAGAGAGCTTAGGCTGGTGTGACATTTTGACACTGTGTTTTGAAAATCAGGGGCCACAATTTCTGCTCAAATATTTTTTATTGAACACACACAAGAATGGTGTATAGGTACTTTATAGAAAAGACAAGTATGCAATTCGTATATACAGTAAACATACAAGAGCAGACAGATACAAAAAGACCCAGAGTTCGAGGTAAAAAATAAATAACACAAAATAAGATACAGTGCCTTCGGCAAGTATTCAGACGCCATTACTTTTTCCACATTTTGTTACGTTACAGCCCTATTCTAAAATGAATTAAATAACAAAAAAATTTCATCAATCTACACACAATACCCCATAATGACGAAGCGAAAACAGGTTTTTAGAATGTTGGTAAATGTATTAAAAATTAAAAACAGAAATACCTTATTTACATAAGTATTCAGACCCTTTGCTAAATGATTCGAAATTGAGCTCAGGTGCATCCTGTTTTCATTGATCATCCTTGAGATGTTTCGAAAACTTGAACGAAGTCCACATGTGGTAAATTTGCCTTTGATGAGACACAGAGAGCACAGGCCTTGGTTGGGGTTCGCCACAATGAACTCTTTCCTCCCCAGATTTCCAGAAATCCTGATTCCAGGAATCTTTCAACTGGGATTTCTGAAAAGCCAAGGATGTTTTTGAAGTTAGTGGTTTTTGCAGCACTAGATGACATGTTATGTCTTCTGTGATGATGTGTTACAGAATATGTGATATTATGCTGTCTGCCTTTTATAACTTTTCTATTGTGTGTGACGTGGCGCTTGTGATGCAAAACCAAATAATAAAGTAACATGTCATGTCATCTCTTCTCATCTCACCTCCCAATAGTGTTTTCCAGAGCGGAACTAGTCGTAATCCAAGACACAAACATCTTTGATGAATCTTTCTGGGTTTTGTTAACCTTCTGTTTCTTTGGTGATTTCAAGACTTCTTTCCCATCTAGAGAGACGATGAGCCAAGGACCTGCATATGGAGTGATATTAGTGCCAACAGAAACAGAATTTGTATTCAGAAATTGAATTACTCTGAATGCATATATTGGATTAGTATTTAATACTTAATACAGTGCATACACTCTGTTCAAAGGTTTGGGGTCACTTAGAAATGTCCTTGTTTTTGAAAGAAAAGCACATTTTTGGTCCATTAAAATAACATCAATTTGATCAGAAATACAGTTTAGACATTGTTAATGTTGTAAATGACTATTGTAGCTGGAAACGGCAGATTTTTTTATGGAATATCTATATATGTAGGCGTACAGAGGCCCATTATCAGCAACCATCACTCTTACATTTACATTTAAGTCATTTAGCAGACGCTCTTATCCAGAGCGACTTACAAATTGGTGCATTCACCTTATGATATCCAGTGGAACAACCACTTTACAATAGTGCATCTAAATCTTTTAAGGGGGGGGGGGGGGGGGGGGGGTTAGAAGGATTACTTTATCCTATCCCAGGTATTCCTTAAAGAGGTGGGGTTTCAGGTGTCTCCGGAAGGTGGTGATTGACTCCGCTGTCCTGGCGTCGTGAGGGAGCTTGTTCCACCATTGGGGTGCCAGAGCAGCGAACAGTTTTGACTGGGCTGAGCGGGAACTGTGCTTCCCGCTGAGCGGGAACTGTGTTCCAATGGCACATTGTGTTAGCTAATCCAAGTTAATAATTTTAAAAGGCTAATTGATCATTAGAAAACCATTTTGCAATTATGTTAGCAAAGCTGAAAACTGATGTCCTGATTAAAGAAGCCATAAACTGGCCTTCTTTAGACTAATTGAGTATCTGGAGCATCAGCATTTCTGGGTTCGATTACAGGCTCAAAATGGCCAGAAACAAAGGACTCTCTTCTGAAACTCGTCAGTCTATTCTTGTTCTGAGAAATGAACGCTATTCCATGTGAGAAATTGCCAAGAAACTGAAGGTCTCATACAACACTGTGTACTACACCCTTCACAGAACAGCGCAAATTGGTTCTAACCAGAATAGAAAGAGGGGGAGGCCCTGGTGCACAACTGAGCAAGAGGACAAGTACATTATATTGTCTAGTTTGAGAAACAGACGCCTCACAAGTCCTCAACTGGCAGCTTCATTAAATAGTACCCGCATTTGATTAATTGTTCAGCGGTCTTATGGCTTGGGGGTAGAAGCTGTTATGGAGCCTTTTGGTTCTAGACTTGGCGCTCCGGTACTGCTTGCCGTGCGGTAGAAGAGAAAACAGTCTATGACTTGGGTGACTGAAGTTTTTGACAATTTTTGGGGCTTTTCTCTGACACCGCCTTGTATATAGGTCCTGGATGGCAGGAATCCTAGCCCCAGTGATGTATTGGACCGTACGCACTACCCTCTGTAGAGCCTTACGGTCAGATGCCGAGCAGTTACCATACCACGTGGTGATGCAACCAGTCAGGATGCTCTCGATGGTGCAGCTGTATAACTTTTGAAGGATCTGGGGACCCATGCCAAATCTTTTCAGTCTCCTGAGGGGGAAAAGGTGTTGTCGTGCCCTCTTCACGACTGTCTTGGTGTGTTTGGACCATGATAGTTCGTTGGTGATGTGAACACAAAGGAACTTGAAAAACTCTCGACCCGCTCCACTACAGCCCCATCGATATTAATGGGGCCTGTTTCCTGTAGTCCACGATCAGCTCCTTTGTCTTGTTCACATTGAGGGAGAAGTTGTTGTCCTGGCACCACACTGCCAGGTCTCTGACCTCCTCCCTATAGGTTGTCTCATCATTGTCGATGATCAGGCCTACCATTGTTGTGTCATCAGCAAACTTAATGATGGTGTTGGAGTCGTGTTTGGCCACGCAGTCGTGGGTGAACAGGGAGTACAGGAGGAGACTAAGCACACACCCCTGAGAGGCCCCAGTGTTGAGGATCAGCGTAGCAGCGTAAATGAAGGACCCTGTTTTTTATTTAACATTTATTTAACTAGCCAAGTCAGTTAAGAACAAATTCTTATTTACAATGACGGCCTAGGAACAGTGGGTTAACTGCCTAGTTCAGGGGCAGAACAACAGATTTTGAACTTGTCAGCTCGGGGATTTGTTCTAGCAACCTTTTGGTCACTGGCCCAACACTCTAACCACTAGGCTACCTGTTTAGTCCCAGGGTCCTTAGCTTAGTGATGAGCTTTGTGGGAACAATGGTGTTCAACGCTGAGGTGCAGTCAATGAACAGCATTCTCACATAGGTGTTCCTTTTGTCCAGGTGGGAAAGGGCAGTGTGGAGTGTGATTTGAGGTTGGGTCATCTGTGGATCTGTTGGGGTGGTATGCAAATTGGAGTGGGTTCTAGGGTATCCGGGAGGATGCTGTTGATGTGAGCCATGACCAGCCTTTCAAAGCACTTTATGGCTACTGACGTGAGTGTTCCGGGTCAGTAATCTTTTAGGCACGTTACCTTCCTTGGGCACAGGGACTTTGGTGGTCTGCTTGAAACATGTAGGTATGCCAGACTCAGGAAGAGGTTGAAAATGTCAGTGAAGACACTTGGCAGTTGTTCCGCGCATGCTTTGAGTACACATCCTGGTAATCTATCTGGCCCCGCGGCTTTGCTAATGTTGACCTGTTTAAAGGTCTTGCTCACATCGGCTACCGAAAGCGTTATCACAAAGTCGTCCAGAACAGCTGGTGCTAGGATTCAATCTTAATCCTGTATTGACACTTTGCTTGTTTAATGGTTCATCTGACGGCATAGCAGGATTTCTTGTAAGCATCCGGATTAGTGTCCCGCTCCTTGAAAGTGGCAGCTCTAGCCTTTAGCTCGATGCGGATGTTGCCTGTAATCCATGGCTTCTGGTTGGGATATGTACGTACGTTCACTGTGGGGATGACGTTGTCGATATACTTATTGATGAAGCCGATGACTGAGATGGTATACTCCTCAATGTCATTTGATGAATCCCGGAACATATTCCAGTCTGTGCTAGTAAAAAACCTGTAGTGTAGCATCCACATCATCTGATCATATCCGTATTGAGCGAGTCACTGGTACTTCCTGCTTTAGTTTTTGCTTGTAAGCAGGAATCAGGAGGATAGAATTGTGGTCAGATTTGCCAAATGAAGGGGGGAGAGCTTTGTATGCATCTCTGTGTGTGGAGTGAAGGTGGTCTAGAGTTTTCTTTCCTCTGGTTGCACATGCGACATGCTGGTAAAAATGAGATACACTGATTTAAGTTTGCCTGCATTAAAGTCCCCAGCCACTAGGAGCACCACTTCTGGATGAGAATTTTCTTGTTTGTTTATGGCCTTATACAGCTGGTTGAATGCAGTCTTAGTGCCAGCATCGGTTTGTGGTGGTAAATAGACGGCTATGAATAATATAGATGAGAACTCTCTTGTTAGATAGTTTAGTCTACAGCTTATCATAAGGTACTCTACTTCAGGCGAGCAATACCTCAAGACTTCTTTAATATTAGACATTGCGCACCAGCTGTTATTGACAAATAAATAGACACACACCCCCGGCCCTCGTCTTACCAGACGTAGCTTCTCTGTCCTGCCGGTGCATGGAAAATCCCGCCAGCTCTATATTATCTGTGTCGTCATTCAGCCACGGCTCAGTGAAACATAAGATGTTACAGTTTTTAATGTCCCGTTGGTAGTATAATCTTGATCATAGGTCATCCATTTTATTTTCCAATGATTGCACGTTGGCCAATAGAACGGATGGCAATGGGAGTTTACTCACTCGCCTATGAATTCTCAGAAGGCAGCCCAGCCCAACCTTCTCTCTGTCCTGGATCATCTGCTGAACCTCTGCTTCAGTGTGCTTGACATGGACCTGAGGAAACAATCATAAAAAATTGTAATCAATGGTTGCCAAAATCCGGTAACTTTCCCAAAACTCTTAGGTTTTCCAGAAATCCCAGTTGGAAGATTCCTAGACTCAGGAGGGAATACGCAGGAAACCCAGGAACCCCAAAAATTGGATTTCTGGACAACCCCAAAATAAAACATTATTTATAAAAGGAAATCAAACCAAATTATTTCCTCAAATTCACTTTCCTCAACTGCTTACAGTTAAAAAAATATATAATTGTAGATTTTATAATAGTGCTGAAGGATCTTGTGGAAAACAACGTACCCTCTTTACTTCCGACACTTTTTCTACGGTTAAAATAAAATGTTTATTGTGGTCTGTCTCAGCACAGAGGTGACACAGAAACATCTGGTCGTTCTGACGGAACAAGTCCAGTAGCCTCTCATGCTTCTTACAAATCCTGTTCTCCAGGTTCTTCACGGGGTCCACCAGCTTGTGTCTCTCCATCACTCTCTGATGAGCCTCCAGGTGAGTCTCACAGTAGGAGGTCAGACACACCAGGCAGGACTTCAGGGCCTTCTGCTTCTTCCCAGTGCAGACGTCACAGGCCACATTCCTAGGACCAGCGAACGTGGGGCGCTTCAGATCTTTAACACTCATAGACTTAAAATGATGAACTACTTCTTTGAATGATGTGTTGACCCGGAGGTCAGGTTTTTGTAAAACTCCTCTTTACAAGCGGGGCACTGGGTTACATCACTGGAATCCCAGTAACTCCCAATACAATTCTAACAGAAGTTGTGTCCACATGGAGTAGTGACTGGGTTAGTGGACAACTCCAGACAGATGGAGCAATTGAACTGGCTGTCATTCATTCTACTTCAAGCTGAAGCCTTATCTGGAAATAAAATAGTGTGTTGGTTAGGGTTAGACCATGTGAATCTCTTGCAAGGTAATCAAAACCCAGTAAACAGTTTAAGTCAATCAGCAATAAGAAAGTAATATAATACTCTAGGATTATTAGCCTTCATGAAAAATCTGTTTGTGCTCTTGCCAACTCCATTGCTGTCATTGTCAAGACAAATATGACAATGATTGACAGACTGGCAATCAGGCATGGGGATGTGACCATATGAGATGGTATCTTCCTTACTAGAACAGGTTAAACAACATAGAAGTACAGGACGCCCCAAGAATGATGAAGATTCATTGTGCAAAATAGTTCTAATATTTTCCCCACAAAACTGTAAAATGTATGATAATCTGGCACTGTGACTTCATTTTACAATTTTCTACAGCAATTTGTATTATAAAAAAGCAACTATTCATGCATTGCTCAGTTTACTAAAGTTAATAATCACCTTTTTTTTTATTAACGCACAATATAGACTATTACATGAATATTAGAACTCAGTAGGGCTGTGACGATATCAGTTTCGCAATATTTTGTTCCATGGCAAAAATGTAAACATGATGCAGACCAACCTCTTTAGTCCTTTAAAAACCTGCTGTATGTAATATTGTGTGCTATGGCTTGAAAAATAAATAAATGTGACTCTGGATGACTTCATAATGATGTTAGTTTCCAACATTAGGGCTGTTTTACTAAATACGTTTTGTGTTCTGATGGGGTACGATAGTTGAACTAAGCTCATGAGGTATTTCTAAGAATCAATGGGTACATATCATTAATTTGTAAGTCCAAAAATGTATTTAGAAACTGCAGATCACTCCTTTAATGTATGTGATGTTTTCTTCTTCCACTTTTAATTATCACATCAATTATATATATATATATATATATTGTATCAATCAAAGTCCTTACCTGTGGTTGTATGTCTCTTCAGTATAGTTTTACCTCTGAACAGGGACAAAGCATTTAAAGGTTTTCAATCTGTGTCCTGTATGGCTAAACCAATGGTTGTTGAGCAGAGATGTGGATATGAGGAATTACAATGAAAACGTCCACTGATTTATTGCTTCATGAAAGAGGGAGGAGTTTACAAGTCTTCAAAAATCCCCCCGAAACCAATCAAGGAAATGTATCAGATTGTAGTGTTTTCCCCCAGAAGAGGAAGCGTTTCCTTGTGAGTGTTGTGCTGCATAGAGGTGAGTTTTAATTAATGGAATACTTTTGACATAACTAAAGGAAAACGTTTGTCAAATGTGAACTCTGCCGCCCCGTCCTATGTCAAAGTCACAAGGCTATTTTTACTCTCATTCTCTCTCCACCACACTAAACACAAATGGAACTCTGACAATCTGTAAACTTAGTAACGCTTGCTTGCATGCATGGTTTGTGCTACAAGTTTCATTGCAAAATAATAAGGACTACACTAACAGCTTCTTGGTTATACATTATATTTCATCCTTAATGGTGAAACTGCCACAGCCGTTTGCGGTATTACAACAACAAAGAAGCTACTGCAAACAACAAACAGTTTGTTTCCCTCAGACATCATTGCACATGCAATTTAACAGCAGCATTCGTACTGCAATTTGGACTCTCCCCAGCTCTGCTTGGTCAACAAAACAATAACAACGGCCGTGGGGCGGACAGTGGCGCTCATTCCTCTACTGCGGATTCCGTCTTCAAAGCTGGTTATCATTAATGGTGAAATGATATGTCCAATTGCGATATTAAAACAACAAAGAAATTACTGCAAACAAAATCATTGCACACACAATAGAAGAGCACAATATGTACTGTACATTTTTTTTTACCATGCTGCACAACTTCTCCTCAGCTCGGCAACATCAACAGTAACAAGGGTGATGGGGAGACCGTAGCGCTGTTTCCGCCTTCTGTGGATTCCATCTTTAAGTCAGTGAATGCAGTAATCATTATTGTGGTATTGAATGTGTAACTGTGTCTATTTGCTTTTTGTCATGCATGTTTTGACCGGTATTTGTATAGCTTAAAATCAATCAATGGTTTAGCGGGTTTTGGGAGTGTCTGTTCAAGATATGCTGACCTCCATTAATTGTTGAGGGGAACGACTGCCCCCTCTCATTGAAGCCATGAAGTTCAAGGCCAACCGGGGTACTGCAGGCTGTTGTTTCCAGAAGCAATCTTCGTGGTCAGTATTCGTGTAAATATTTTTTCCCCCGACGACTATCTTGGTAATAATTGCTCCTGTTACACCAGATGTACAGTCAGGTCCAAAATGATTGGAAACCTTGATAAAGATCAGCATAAAAATATTGTATAAAATAAATATTACAAATACTAAGTTATAGTATATGCTCAAAAACATTGGGAAATTACATTATTTTATATGAATAAAATTGAAGAAAAAAATCTCAGACAGGGGTCCAAATTATTGTTTTCAATACCTTTCAATACCTTAGGGACAGATAGAAATGTACTGGGGGAGGGTTGTCAAACGTTTTACTTTGCTTTGGAAGGTTGTAGTTTTTTGGGGGGCACAGGGGAGGGTAGTGTGTTTTTCCTGGTTTACATTAGCTCTTTGCAGGTTTTACTATATAATTTCTTCCATCCTAGCCAAATTTCCTCATCTGCTTGCATGTGCCTCCACTATATCAAGATCTTTTGGTTCTTCCTTTTTGCACTATGCGTTTCCGTGTGCTAACTTTTCCCACGGACCTAATGGCAAACCTTCTGAAGACCATGAAAGAGATTGCCAAACTAATCAAGATGGGCAACTTGTCTGCAAACGACAATGCTGTCCTGGTTCTGTATACACAGTCTGATATAGTCAGTTCAGCCTTTTAGATCTTAATGGCTGCATTTACATAGACTGCCCGGTTCTGATCTTTTGCCCAATTATAGGTAAAAGATCTGATTTGATTGATCAAAAGACCAATTAGTGTCAAAATTTCAGAACAGGGCCTGGTTTCCCAAAAGCATCTTAAGGCTAAGTCATTGCTAGAACCTTCGTAAGAGCGTTGAACAATTTCTGAGCCTTGTCCCAAAACCATCTTTATTAACGTTAAACTTGGATTTGCTCGTAAACTAACGCCTGCCTCAGACCACTCGTAGAACAGCTAAGTGTGTTGTTAGATCGCCGTTTGCCCTCCCGCTTCACTTTATACACAGAAAATCTCTGCTAGCCATAGAATGAAGATGTTTATCTGTCTCTCTGACTGCTGAAAACTTCATAGTTGAATATAGCTGAATATCATGTTCTAAACAAGCGAAGCAAGGATACAAAAAAAAAAGATAACCGAGATAACCGAAATATATACTGTATATATAATAGCTAGATTATTAGGCTAAATATTGACATCACTTTCATGTATGTGCAATAGATAGACCTACCTAGTATTTAGCCATTAGACCACATCTGAGCCGCTTCAATATTCGCATCTATTAGGCCTACAGGCTACTATAATTGCTATTATTATTATTTATTGCCTTAACTTACCTCTTTTGCACTCACTGTATATAGACATTTTGTTTTCTTTTGTTCTACTGTATTATTGACTGTATGTTTTGTTTATTCCATGTGTAACTCTGTGTTGTTGTATGTGTCGAATTGCTATGCTTTATCTTGGCCAAGTCACAGTTGCAAATGAGAACTTGTTCTCAACTAGCCTACCTGGTTAAATAAAGGTGAAATAAAAAAATAAATAAAATATTATCTAAAAGCTCAAGCATTTCACTGTAGCCTAAACAATAATCTAAAGGTCAACATATTAGGTCTACGGCAACGCCTCTTAACTTGCTACTTCATGATTAATTATTTTAATTGATTAATTTTAGAATATCTGTAGGCCTACTTAAAACTCAGTTACTGCTTGCCATTAGGCTACAATGATTTGTTGAGCAATTGCGAAAACCATTGTCATCATATCCTATTTTTAGGTCACGTTGATATTTTGTATGGCGAACAAGGGAATGAGAGACTTTGACTTTGGCTTTATTTTTTCTTGCTCACAGTTTACACAAACTGAAGAAATGCGTAGTTTACATAATCAAACTGCATACAAAATAGCACGAGAAAAAAACCCTTAACACATGCCAGACATATAAGAATACATAATGATAACACATGGCAGACGTATAATGCACTTAAATACATAATAGGCTACAGAAGTGTCACGCCTGCTCCCGCTTCCCCTCTCTGGCGCTCGTGGGCGCCAGGCTGCCCTTCATTACGCACACCTGTCACCATCATTACGTGCATCAGTGCTCATTGGACTCACCTGGACTCCTTCACGTTGTTGATTGCCCCCTCTATACCTGTCTGTTCCTCAGTACTGTTCCCCGTGTCAGCATTACTGTCGTAATGTTTTGTTCCCCCCCCCCCCCCCCCCGTCCAGACGCTGTTCATGTTTTGTTTAATGTCTGTTTTCCCTTAAATGTTCACTCCCTGTACTTGCTTCTCGTCTCTTTTTTTTACCCTAATCAGTTATGTCTTTGGAGAGCCATAAATCATTTAAGAGGTACAGAGAACTATTTAGCCTATATTCTGAAATCAGTTTCAGCATGGGACAGCTCCTGTAACGACACAGTTAAGTTTCACTTTGTAACAAGTACACTGCGGGCTGTAGAAGTACTGGTCCAAGATCAATACTTCTACTCCGACATGTGAATGTGGGCCCAAATGCTCACCCAGAAGCGGCGCTCCAAGCGGCCAGGGACTTTAATGCATGCAAACTTAAATCAGTTTTACCAACATTTTACCAGCATGTCACATGTGCAACCAGGGGGGAAAAAATCCTAGACCACCTTTAATCCACACACAGATATGCATACAAAGCTCTCCCCCGCCCTCCATTTGGCAAATCTGACCACAATTCTATCCTCCTGATTCCTGCTTACAAGCAAAAACTAAAGCAGGAAGTATCAGTGACTCGCTCAATACAAAAGTGGTCAGAAGACACGAATGCTACACTACAGGACTGTTTTGCGAGCACAGACTGGAATATGTTCCCGGGATTCATCCAATGACATTGAGGAATACACCATCTTAGTCATCGGCTTCATCAATTAGTGCATCAATGATGTCGTCCCCACAGTGACTGTATGTACATATCCCAACCAGAAGCCATGGATTACAGGCAACATCCGCATCGAGCTAAAGGGTAGAGCTTCTGCTTTCAAGGAGCGGGAGACTAATCCGGGCAGCTATAAGAAATCCTGCTATGCCCTCAAACAAGCAAAGCGTCAACACAGGATTAAGATTGAATCCTTCTACACCGGCTCTGACGCTCTTCGGATGTGGCAGGGCTTGAAAACTATTATGGACTACAAAGGGAAACCCAGACGCGAGCTGCCCAGTGACGCAAGCCTACCAGACAAGCTAAATGTAATTTATGCTCACTTCGAGCCAAGCAACACTGAAGCATGCACGAGAGCACCAGCTGTTCTGGATGACTGTGTGATAATGCTCTCGGTAGCCGATGTGAACAAAACCTTTAAATAGGTCAACATTCACAAAGCAGCTGGGCCGGGCAGATTACCAGGACGTGTACTCAAAGCATTCGCGGACCAACTGTCAAGTGTCTTCACTGACATTTTCAACCTCTTAACACTGGGGCCCCTCAGGGGTGTGTACTTAGTTCCCTCCTGTATTCCCTGTTCACCCATGACTGCATGGCCAAACACAACTCCAAAACCATCATTAAGGTTGCTGACGACACAACAGTGGAAGGCCTGATCACCGACCACGATGAGACGGCCTATAGGGAGGTCAGAGAACTGGCAGTGTGGTGCTAGGACAACAACTTCTCCCTCAATGTGATGTTAGGATTGAACTGGCTATTTGTTTGCATAGCCTATATAATATAACGGAGAAGCTATGCTACAATATTAAGTATATAAACTATGGATAAGTCAACTGCTGAAGACAAGAACTCCCGGCAACAGGAAGTGCGTCACGAGGCTAGGACCAGCCTGCACGCCAACGATAGGATGAGTAAGTTTAAACATGCTCATCCTCCCTCTGACAGGCCAGCAGTGAGCCGGAACTATCTCTGTCAGAGTATTTAAGGATGAACAAAGGATGTGTCGTTCTCTTCTCTGTCTGCCCTGCGTGGTGTTACAGTGAGACCGTATATACGAACATCATATTTTCCATTTGTACTATCATTCTATTTACTTAAAGATGAATTAAATAATCATTGCAAAACTAAGTTGCATGGTTTGTTTATATCCTAATACCAGATTCGATTGACGCAATCCGACAATTGTTGACCCTGACGTGATTCTGGTAGAAGGACTTCGCTGGAATTTGTCCGGCTGATTGGGCATCGCTGTCGTCGGACGGTGTGTTTCACAAATCCTGACCGGTCAAACAAAAAGATAAGCAGACACCTATTGTGAATAACTAAATTTATTTTGTGAGACACCTGTTTGATGTAAGTGACTAAATTACGACATATAACTTCAAATTGATGAAGTATATAATTGAAAATGATATGTCTAATATGGTAAATGTGATTGTTGAAAACCATGGTGAAATAAGAATATTGTCTTACCGGCAAGGTCCGTTATTGGCGTATTGTCTTACCGGCAAGGTCCGTAATCGAGACGTATTACGGCTGGGTTCGGAGAAATACATAAACTCTTAGGCAAGGTCTTGTAGGTCGTGAACGTACCACAGACTAGGTTCTAAGGGTATAGGGAAATATTGGGAAAAATATTGTCTTACCGGCAAGGTCCGTAATCATGAATGTATTGCGGTTAGGTTCGGGGAAATGTTAAAATTTTTTGCGTATTGTCTTACCGGCAAGGTCCGTAATCGAGACGTATTACGGGTGGGTTCGGAGAAATACATAAACTCTTAGGCAAGGTCCTGTAGGTCGCGAACGTACCACAGGCTAGGTTCTAAAAGTACAGGGAACTATTGGAAAGGAATATTGTCCTACCGGCAAGGTCCGTAAATATGGATATATATTACAGTTAGGTTCGGGGAAATATTAAACATTTTAGGAATAATAATATTGTCCTACCGGCAAGGTCCGTAAGTGTGAACATATTACGGCTAGGTTCGGGGAAATATTTAATGTTTTAGGTTCTGTAGATCCGTAATTGTGAGCACATTGAGGCTAGGTTAAAAAAAAAAATATATATATATATATATAAAAAAATGTAACTAACGGGTGATGTCTGTAAACAAGTCGGAGAATACTTTGTTTTAGACGCTGTATAAGCTAACGGGTAAAATTCAGGGAAGTATTGGGGGATGATAAAGTAGTGGTACATTTTGAAAAGTTATTAGTTAACAACCGAAAAGCATATATGGCGGGGCGGGAAATGGAGCGGATATTGAAGGCCCTAATATCTACACTAGAAGTAAAAGGGGGAAAAGACGGTAAAGAATGGAAAAGAAGAGGAGAAAAATTATACAAAGAATGGGTGGATGATGGCTGTATCACATCACCTGAAGGAGTCCCAGTAGAGGGGGAACCAGGACGAATATTAGAGACGCTGAAAATAAAATCAGCAAAAGCTGAAGGAGAATGGAAACAAGAGGGAGAGCCACGAAAAGGAAAGCACAAGGAAGTGATGGAAAAAGCTAGGTTGATGGAGCGCATAGGTTTGGCGATGCTGGAAAAACTAAAGAAAATGTGGAAAGAAGGACAAGAACAAGAACAATTGAAACGATCCAGGCTCTATCCTGCCCTTCCCTCAGCACCCCCGCCGTATGAAGTTCCAAAGATCATGGCTCCAGTTTTAGATGTGTCAGCAGCGGTCAGCTACCACAAACGCCCGGATAAAGAGGAAGGGGAGCAGTGGTGCAAGGTGAGCGATAGGAGAGAGGAGGTGGCTGCTCTACTTGAGACAGCAAAAGCAATGAGAGACGGGGTGAACAACCTGAGCAGACTGGAAGCTGGCATTGAAAGCATGAGCCTAGTAGGAAGAAGCGAAAGTGGCAGCGTAGTATCAGATGACCTGATACAGTGGAAAGACCCTGAGACGACAGAGAGAGAGAGAGAGAGAATGGAAGCTGAGAGACAGACCCTGAAAAAGCTGGAACAAATGGAAATGGAGAGAATGGAAGCCGAGAGACAAAGACGCAGAAAGTTGGAAGAAATGGAAGAGGAAGTGAAACAAGGAGAAGTACAGATAAGAATACTAGAAAAGACTGTGAGAACTTGGCGAAGAGCAAGATCGAAGTGGCAGACCAGGCCACCTAGAGAGGGGCCACTGCATAGACATAGGAGGGAAAAAGGAGAGACAGAGAACCCAAAGTTCTGTGTGGAACATTTGAAGGGGACATGTGGAACCCAGGGGATGCCCCAACATACCACACGAGAAGCAGGAGTCATGAAAGGATGACAATGAGGCTGTATCCGCTGAGGGATACACCCGGAGGTACAGCAGTGTATAAGCCATGGGCTCACCGGGATATACAGACCCTAATCGATAGCCTGCCTGCGCCTGAGGAGTCAGGGGATAGATGGGTAAAAGCATTTGAAAGTCTGACGGCGGCTGACCAACTCACGGTAGGTGATATGGCCGCGGAAATGAACAGGTGTATGGGAGACCAAGAATACAGAGAAGTCATGACTGCTGCAGGACTGGGAGCAGCTACCAGGTTTGATCAATACCGAGGACAAGCATGGGACGCTGTCAGGTGCAAATACCCGACCCAGCCAAGACCTCAGCTGATGCGGACACTGACACTGGAGGAAGAGGAGAGTGTGCCCGTATACATGAAAAAGGCAAGGGGCCTCTGGAGGCAGGCTTGGAATGAAGAACCAGAGAAAGACACCATGAAGCACTTATTCCTTGCTAACTGTATGCAAGGGTTGCCAGACCAGGTGCGGGTGGAATGTGAAAAGGTGGTGGGAATCACAGCTAAGAGTGTGCTGGAATTCACGGAGATCGCTCAACACCATGTTGAGCAATGGAGTGAGGGAGTGAGTGAGAGAGGCATATTTCTACCAAATTGAAAAAGGCCTGGAAATGTTGTGTTTGTTTTTAACTAGGGTTAGCAAATACCCATACACAACAAATCGTGTATAACTATTTGTTGGTATCTTTAAAATACTATGTTGGGATATACTATTCCTTTTGGATTTGGTGAGATTTCCATTTGCTGTACACCTAGAAGACACGATATCTTAAAGGGGTACACACACACATATGGAATCTTAGAAGTTATACATACATGGAGCCGTTGAAGTTTTGTTTTCTCAGTTTTAATTAAACACGTGAAGTCTTTGGATAAGGGAAATGTTCTGGGAACCTGAGATAAAATATGTAGAAAATGTTGAAGGTTTTTCTTTAATTGGTCTAATGTAGTAAGGAACATGGTTCTGAAAGGGTGGTATGACTTTTGACCTCTATCAGGGCTCCCCCTTGTGGTCTGATCAGCCACATTGAGAAGCCATTTGGATGGTGAATTTAAGGTCATTGGTGATATTGATTTTAAGGAAATTTGTAGAACTAATAATTATGATGGAGTTAAAGTTCTAAGACACAATTGATCATTTGAACCACTGAGAAGACAGAATGACGATAAGGGTATAATACATTTTCTTTGTGGAGTAGTTCAGATTAATAAGCAGGGGTATTTTTTACGTTATCTAGATAAGTCAGCTGTGGTTGTAAGCAGTGTAAGAGATTTAACACAACAAGGCTGTGGAATTGACATAACAGTATTATTATATTTTGTTGTGAATAAGTTTAATAATGGTAGACTTATGTCAACAGGACAGAGATATATGACATTTGTAGGTGATCCAGGATCATTGAGGGTAGCGAGATAAAATTAAGTAAATATGCAATATCTAGACAGGTTGATTTTTAAAAAAATTCAGAAGTGCAACAGGGGAGACTGTGAGACATTTAGCCAATATTTGGAATCAAACCATATTTGATACTGAGTTATGAGAAAGAGCGACAGACAGATAGAAGGAAGGGCAGATGGAGAAGTCCTCCCCCGCACTGCTGAGACCTTGATGGGTTGGAAGTAGCAGGAGGAGAGCATAAGCCAGGAAGAGAAGATAAAAGTGACACAGAAGAATTAGATAACGGTTAGTGAGTGAAGACCAGCATAGTTAAATTATAAACAGGTGAGGACAGAAATAACACTGGGACAGACAGAAAAGACGTAATAGGAATAGAAGATAGGAAGATAATTTAGTTTGATTGATTGTACGCTGTTGATTCATGTTTTCTTTTAAAACCACAATTAGAATCCCTCCACAGCCTCAGAGGATCTAGATACTTTTTCTAACCTCTCTGGATTAAAACCAAATTGTGATAAGTGTATTATATGTATTGGATCACAGAAAAAATGCTACTTTTACATTACCGTGTAGTTTACCAATAAAATGGTCTGACGGGGATGTGGACATCCTCAGTATACATATCCCAAAATAAATAAATGATCTCACTCCAATAAATTTTAATGGAAAGTTAGCAAAAATAGATAAGCTCTTGCTACCATGGAAAGGGAAACGCCTGTCTATTTGTGGAAAAATCACCCTGATTAACTCTTTAGTCATATCACAGTTTACCTATTTGCTTATGGTTTTGCCTACACCTAGTGACCTGCTTTTTAAATTATATGAACATAAAATATTACATTTTATTTGGAATGACAAGCCAGACAAAATTAAAAGGGCCTATTTATATAATGAATATGAATTCAGAGGGCAGAAATTATTAAATATTTAAGCATTAGACCTCTCACTAAAGGCATCAGTCATACAAAAGTTATACTTAAATACAAAATGGTTCTCTAGTAAATTAATAAGAATGTCTCACCCCATGTTCAAGAATGGCATTTTCCCCTTTATCCAGATTACAACTGCTCACTTTCTTTTAAAACCACAATTAGAATCCTTCCACAGCCTCAGGATTTACATTATTTTTCTAACCTCTTTGGATTAAAACAAGCCTTAGAAAGTTGATTGCAATTTCAGTTTAATCCACCTGAAAAGACAGAACAAATAATACAACAAATATTGTGGTTAAACTCAAATATACTAATTGATTTAATTTTTTAATTTTTTTTCGAAAAAAAAGGTATAATCTTTGTAAATTATATCATAAATAGGACTGGTGGAGTTATGTCACACATGCAGCTAACAAAAATATATGGAAATGTCTGCTCTACCCAAAATTACAACCAACTAATTGCAGTATTACCGCAAAAAAGGAAAAGGCAAGTGGAAGGGGGAAAAAGGAAAGAACTTGTCTCTCGGTCCTGCATTAAAGACCAAAAATGGTTAAAGAAAATTGTGATAAATAAAAATATATACCAGTTTCATTTAACGACCAAAAAATGGACAGCTGTGCCATATAAATAGTTGAAGAGATTTTCGATATACCGATTCCATGGCACATGGTTTATGAATTGATACGGAAAACAATGCCGGATTCAAAACTTCAAATTTTTCATTTTAAATTATTATACAAAATTCTTGCAACCAATATAATGTTATATATATATGGGGGATACAATCTTCCCAGCTCTGCAGATATTGCCACGAGGAGGCAGAGTCATTAGATCATTTGTTTTGGTACTGTCCATATGTAGCTTGTTTTTGGTCACAGGTCCAGGAATGGCTGAAGAATTGCAACATTTACCTAAAGCTAACTCTGCAGATAGCACAACTGGGTGATTTGAAAAGTTAGTCTTTCGATCAATAATATAATGATTATTTTAGCAAAAAATGTTATCTGTAGAAGCTATGAGAATAGAAAGGTTCAGTACTTTTGTGAAGCATCACAGCACAGTTGAAAAATATATGGAAAATAGAAATCCAAAATGGATTGTGTTAAGAGCTAGATTGGAGAGGTTGAATGGAGCTGAAGGGTGGGACTAATAACAACAAAATAACACATGTAAAACATACGGGGTCTATAAAATGTATATAGGTTCAGAAATGTTGTGAAATAACACAGTTACAAATAGAAATCAAATTGGATGGACATCAGAAATAGAGGAAGGCCAGAACTAAAAATAAAAAATATATAACTATCGTAAAATAGATTGTGTCTGTAAAATGTGTATAGCATGTATAAACTGAAGGTTGAAGCCTACGTGTTATTGTTTATTAGTTTACTCCAATTGGGGGATGTAATGAGTGTCGTGTGTGGAGGACCAAGACGCAACAGGGAAGTGTATACTCATCTTTTATTTTTAATATATAAGAAGGAGAAACAAAATAAACACGTATACAATTAACAGAAACGACACTAACAGTTCTGTCACGTGACAAGCACAAAACAGAATACAACTACCCACAAACCACAATACAAACACACCCCTAATTATAGGACCTTCAATCAGAGGCAACGATAGACAGCTGCCTCCAACTGAAGGCACCAACACCAATTAACTAAACATAGAAATACAAATGACTAGACAGAACATAGAAATAAACTAACATAGAACAATAACCAAAACCCTGGACTAATAAATCAAATACCCCTCTCTACATGGACACATACACACAACCACCCTGAACCACATAAAACAAATACCCCCTGCCACGTCCTGACCAAACGAAACACTAACAAATCACACCTTTACAGGTCAGAACGTGACAGGGGAGTAAACTAATAAACAATAGCACAAAGGCTTCTACCTTCAGCGGTATGGTGGTATGGTTTGCGGGGAATAATAAAGGTATATTCAACAAAAAAAGTGTGTGTACAGTATATGTATGTATGTGTGTACAGTTGAAGTCGGAAGTTTACATACACCTTAGCCAAATACATATAAACTCAGTTTTCACAATTCCTAACATTTAATCCTAGTAGAAATTTCCCGTCTTAGGTCAGTTAGTACCACCACTTTATTTTAAGAATGTGAAATGTCAGAATAGTAGTAGAGAGAATGATATATTTCAGCTTTGATTTCTTTCATTACATTCCCAGTGGGTCAGAAGTTTACATACACTCGATTAGTATTTGGTAGCATTGCCTTTAAATTGTTTAACTTGGGTCGAACGTTTCGAGTAGCCTTCCACAAGCTTCCCACAATAAGTTGACAGAGCTGTTGTAACTGAGTCAGGTTTGTAGGCCTCCTTGCTCGCACATACTTTTCAGTTCTGCCCACAAATGTTCTATAGGATTGAGGTCAGGGCTTTTTGATGGCCACTCCAATACCTTGACTTTGTTGTCCTTAAGCCATTTTGCCACAACTTTGGAAGTATGCTTGAGGTCATTGTCCATTTGGAAGACCCATTTGCGACCAAGCTTTAACTTCCTGACTGATGTTTTGAGATGTTGCAATATATCCACATAATTGTCCTTCCTCATGATGCCATCTATTTTGTGAAGTGCACCAGTCCCTTCTGCAGCAAAGCACCCCCACAACATAATGCTGCCACCCCTGTGCTTCACGGTTGGGATGGTGTTCTTCGGCTTGCAAGCCTCCCCCTTTTTCCTCCAAACATAACAATGGTCATTATGGCCAAACAGTTCTATTTTTGTTTCATCAGACGAGAGGACATTTCTCCAAAAACTACAATCTTTGTCCCCATGTGCAGTTGCAAACCATAGTCTGGCATTTTTATGGCGGTTTTGGAGCAGTGGCTTCTTCCTTGCTGAGCGGCCTTTCAGGTTATATCGATATAGGACTCATTTTACTGTGGATATAAATAATTTTGTACCTGTTTCCTCCAGCATCTTCACAAGGTCCTTTGCTGTTGTTCTGGGATTGATTTGCACGTTTTGCACCATAGTATGTTCATCTCTAGGAGACAGAATGCGTCTCCTACCTGAGCGGTATGACGGCTGCATGGTCCCATGGAGTTTATACTTGCGTACTATTGTTTGTACAGATGAACGTGGTACCTACAGCCGTTTGGAAATTTCTCCCAAGGATGAACCAGACTTGTGGATGTCTACAATTTATTTTCTGAGGTCTTGGCTGACTTATTTTGATTTTCCCATGATGTCAAGCAAGGAGGCACTGACTTTGAAGGTAGGCCTTGAAATACATCCACAGGTACACCTCCAATTGACTCAAATGATGTCAATTAGCCGATCAGAAGCTTCTAAAGCCATGAATTAATTTTCTGGAATTTTCCAAGCTGTTTAAAGGCACAGCCAACTTAGTGTATGTAAACTTCTGACCCACTGGAATTGTGATACAGTGAATTATAAGTGAATTATAAGTGTAAACAATTGTTGGAAAAATTACTTGTGTCATGCACAAAGTAGATGTCCTAACGGACTTGCCAAAACTAACAAGAAAACTATAGTTTGTTAAGAAGAAATTTGTGGAATGGTTGAAAAACGAGTTTTAATGACTCCAACCTAAGTGTATGTAAACTTCCGACTTCAACTGTATGTATATATTAAAGCTGATCCACCCCCTAAATTTAAAATAAATAAATAAACCTGCCGCAAAACAAAATTATGTAAGTCAAAAGTTTGTGTAGAGGAGCATTGTAAATACAAATGAAACAGTGAAGTGATCTCTGGTACTTTAATGAGGACCAGCCAACCTTTTTAAGCAGTGATGCGTATTAAGACTGTCACCTGTGACAAAGCAAAGGGCGTCACCATAGTCACCATAGTCAAGAACTGGCAGGAAAACTGACTGAACAATCTGCTTCCTGCTGTTTAGGGAGAGGCATTATCTATTTCAGCTTCTTTAGCTCATCCGTATGTTTTTTAAATGACATATTGTCAATCCAAAAGCCAGATACTTATAGGTGGGAACCTGCTTGATGAAAGAACCATCCAATGCATAAATGTGTCAGCCATCTGAAATAATTCTACTAGAATTAGAATTAAGTACCCATTTTAGTACGCATTAAGTACGCATTAAGTACCCATTTTAAATCAACAAGGACTTTGCAAGGTAACAAAATCACATCGAAGCTCCAACACTACCTGGTCAGCTACAATGAAATAAATATAACTATACCTTAAATGTCTCCTCACCAGGGAAGGGTGTAATCACACTGCGGGAAAAATTGATTTGGGAAAAAGGACATTTTTTGGGGTTCATGCATGTTTTGGGGTTGTCTTTGGAGTCAGCCTTTGAAGTATTATGATTAGTATGTGAAGATAAAAGTTGGATATTTAACATTTATTGTCGGAGAGCGGCTCATTATATCTTCCCGTTTCTAATTAAGCCCCTTTACAATTTGTATTTACTTTAAAGGTACAAACTTTACAGGTACATGTGGGTGTGTACTTCGACGGGCGGGAGCAAAGCGTGTCATCCTACGATGTGAATCTCAGGTCGTCAACTCTATGCACACAACTACACGCCCACCAACGAAAGCCTCTTCCCATTCTTCCGCCCTGATTTCTTCAGCCCTGGAGACAACTCCACCAACCACGTCATGACTTTTACAATCCTGACTGACACAAACCACCTTCGTGGATGATGATGCTCAGTGCCGACCAAAGCCTTTTGGTGGCAAGTTTTGGTTAGGTTCACTTGACTGATTTTTATGTCAAATATTTTGTTATCCGGTTTAAAAATATTTAAATACTGTACCAGGCAAAAGTTTGGACACACCTACTCATTTAAGTGTTTTTCAATATTTTAATATTTTCTACATTGTAGAATACAGTAATAGTGAAAACATCAAAACTATGAAATAACACATATGGAATCATGTTGTAACCAAAAAAAGTGTTAAACAAATCAAAATATATTTTATATTTCAGATTCTTCAAAGTAGCCACCCTTTGGCTTGATGACAACTTTTCACACTCTTGGCATTTTCTCAACCACTTCATGAGGTAGTCACCTGGAATGCATTTCAACTAACAGGTGTGCCTTGTTAAAAGTGAATTTGTGGAATTTCTTTCTTTCTTAATGCATTTCAGCAAATCAGTTGTGTTGTGACAAGGTAGGGGGGTATACAGAAGATAGCCCTATTTGGTAAAAGACCAAGTCCATATTATGGCAAGAACAGCTCAAATAAGCAAAGAGAAACGACAGCCCATCATTACTTTAAGACATGACGGTCAGTCAATACGGAAAATGTCAAGAACTTTGAGTTACTTCAAGTGCAGTCGCAAAAACCATCAAGCGCTATGATGAAATTGGCTCTCATGAGGACCGCCACAGGAAAGGAAGACCCAGAGTTACCTCTGCAGCAGAGGATAAGTTCATTAGAGTTACCAGCCTCAGAATTTGCAGCCCAAATAAATGCTTCACAGAGTTCAAGTAACAGACACATCTCAACATCAACTATTCGGGGGAGACTCCGAGTATCAGGCCTACATGGTTGAATTGCTGCAAAGAAACCGCTACTCAAGGACACCAATAAGAAGAAGATACTTTCTTGGGCCAAGAAACACAAGCAATGGACATTAGAACGGTGGAAATCTATCCTTTGGTCTGATGAGTCCAAATTTGAGATTTTTGGTTCCAACCGCCGTGTCTTTGTGACATGCAGAGTAGGTGAACTGATGATCTCCGCATGTGTGGTTCCCAACGTGAAGCATGGAGGAGGAGATGTAATGGTGTGGGGGTGCTTTGCTAGTAACACTGTCGTGGTTTATTTAGAATTCAAGGCACACTTAACAAGCATGACTACCTCAACATTCTGCAGCGATACGCCATCCCATCTGGTTTGCGCTTAGTGGGACCATCATCTGATTTTCAACAGGACAATGACCCAACACACCTCCAGGCTGTGTAAGTGCTATTTGACGAAGAAGGAGAGTGATGGAGTGCTGCATCAGATGACCTGACCTTCACAATCACCCGACTTCAACCCAATTAAGATGGTTTGAGATAAGTTGGACCGCAGAGTGAAGGAAAAGCAGCCAACAAGTGCTCAGCATATGTGGTAACTCCTTCAAGACAGTTGGAAAAGCATTCCAGTTGAAACTGGTTGAGAGAATGCCAAGAGTGTGCAAAGCTGTCATCAAGGCAAAGGGTGGCTACTTTGAAGAATCTAAAATCAAAAATATATTTTGAGTTGCTTAACACTTTTTTTGGTTACTACAGTTTTCCATATATGTTATTTCATAGTGTTGATGTCTTCACTATTATTCTACAATGTAGAAAATAGTAAAAATAAAGAAAGCCCCTTGAATGAGTAGGTGCGTCCACATCTTTGACTGGTACTGTATATATATTTTTATTTTTCAAAATAAGTGATTTTTTATTTTATTTACCTCCAGCTCCTTATTCTTGCACATAGAAAACCTATGTCTCTCCCCTCTGATTAAGCGGACAAAATAGTGTCATTGCCTAATTTTCACTTTACATGGGCTGAATCTGAAAACGTTAATAGCTTTTAAGTGTTTGCTTTCTCTGTCCTTGTTTTGTCAATTCCTCTCAAATCTCACTGGAGGAGGTGGTCAGAAGAAGGTACAATGGATCATCTCCTCCAGTGCACTTTAAGGAATTGAGGAGACCAGGATGACGAAGCAAGGGTTGACGGTTAGCAATGTTTTCAGACACGGCCATAGTTTAGGCACACACAGTGCTTGACTTGGGTAGGAGCTCACAGGAACTGGGTATCGGTGTGGTGATACTGATGGTCACTGATGTTTTTTCTCGGAACTGATGGCTTCTACGGTTGTGGCTAGATGGAGTACAGCATTTTAGCCAAGCCTAACCCTTTTCCTAACCATAACCTAATTCTCCTAACCCTGCTACTTTAATTCTCCATCTAGCCACATCCATAGAAGCCAGCCATTTCGATAAACCATCAGTGTTACCACACTGCTCAAGTTCCTGCACCTCCTATAGAATATTAGCTCAAAGGTTTTGCAGAGTTTCTGCACCTAAATATCAACAGTACCGGCACTCAAAATGAGTACTGGCATCTATTTCAGTCCAAGCCAAGCACTGGGCACAGTACTACTATAAACACTTGCCAGTTTTTTCAAAATCGCTCAAAATTCATTGGGGTTCAGAATGTTGTAGATAATAAGACATTGTAAGAGAGCAATGCTTTTTTTCATCCATCCCACTTCTACACATCTCTCCGAAAGTATGCACTTGCACACTATCTCATGGATTTAAAAGCTTCGTATTGGTGTTGGCATTGGCTGGAGAGTTTCCACCATCGTTAAATCCATAATTGGGAGATCTGCAAGTGCACACTTCGGGAGAAAGAGATTATCGGGATGCAACCCATGACTAGGGAGTATGCAAGTGCAAGCTTCAGGAGAAGGTTGGGGAAAGGTGATGCAGCCTAGGTTTATTTTCTTTCTGCAACACTTCTACTTTCCTCCATTTTCCACTCTGTAGAATGTTGATTATAAACACTTATACACTTTGTTTGGGGTATAGGTTAGGGGCAACTTGTATCTAGACTAAAAAAGCAATGTGTATAGCTGAACAAACAGGGAAGGTTAGATGATCAGGTAGCCTACCGCAGAAGGGGGAGCATTACCCAAGGCCTATTTGTGGCTACAGTAATGTTGAAGCTCACTGATGCTATTTGAAGCCATGCCTGCCCAATGCCCATGTAATATTCAAGATCAAATTCAAATAACATCATATTGGTCGCGTACACATATTCTGCATATGTTATCGCGGGTGTAGCAAAATGCTTATGTTCTTAGCTCCAACAGTTCAGTAATACCTAACAATACACGCAAATACAACAAAGAAATAGAAAGGAATGAAGAAATATAGAAATATTAGAACGAGCAATGTCAGAGTCAAGGAATATAAATATAAATGTATATGATGGTGTGTGGTGTGTATACACATTATGGGCAGTATATGAATAGAACAGTTGTGTACAGTAGTAGTTACTGTACATATGAAGTGGGTAAAACAGTATGTAAATATTATTAAAGTGAACAGTGTTCAATGACTATGTACGTAGGGCAGCAGTCTCTAAAGTGCAGGGTTGAGTACCGGGTGTTAGCCGGCTAGTAACAGTTACTGAGTTCAGTGCAAGGTACTGGTCGAGGCCTGCTAATGATGACTATTTAACAGTCTAATGGCGTGGAGATAGAAACTGTTTTTCAGTCTCTCGGTCCCAACTTTGATGCACCTGTACTGTCTCTGCCTTCTAGATGGTAGCAGGGTGAACAGGCCGTGGCTCGGGTGGCTGAGGTCCTTGATGATCTTCTAGATGGTAGCGGGGTGAACAGGCCGTGGCTCGGGTGGCTGAGTTCCTTGATGATATTCTAGATGGTAGCGGGGTGAACAGGCCGTGGCTCGGGTGGCTGAGTTCCTTGATGATCTTCTAGATGGTAGCAGGGTGAACAGGCTGTGGCTCGGGTGGCTGAAATCCTTGATGATCATCTTGGGCTGACCGCACCACCCTCTGGAGAGCCCTGCGGTTGCGGATCGTGCAGTTGCTGTACCAGGCGGTGATACAGCCCGACAGAATGCTCTCAATGGTGAATCTGTAGAAGTTTTTTAAGGTCTTAGGGGCAAAGCTGAATTTCTTCAGCCTCCTGAAGTTGAAGAGGCACTGTTGCGCCTTCTTCACCACATTGTCTGTATGGCTGGACCATTTCAGGTTGTCAGTGACGTGCATGCCGAGGAACTTTTAACCTTCTGCACTGTGGCCCCATTGATGTGGATGGGGGAGTGCGCCCTCTGCTGTCTCCTGAAGTCCACGGTCAGCTACTTCGTTTTGTTGATATTGAGGGAGAGGTTATTTTCCTGGCACTTCTCCGCCAGTGCCCTCACCTTCTCCCTGTACGCTGTCTCGTCGTTGTTGGTAATCAGGCCTACCACTGTTGTGTCGTCTGCAAACATGATGATTGAGTGGGAGACGTGGGTGGCCACGCAGTCGTGGGAAAACGGAGTACAGAAGGGGTTGAGCACAAACCTTTGTGGGAACCCCGTGTTGAGGATCAGGGTGGCGGAGGAGTTGTTGCCTACTTTCTTCACCTGGGGTCAGCCCGTCAGGAAGTCTAGGACCTAGTTGCACAGGGCCGGGTTCAGACCCAGAGTCCCGAGTTTAGTGATGAGTGTGGAGGGCACTATGGTATTGAAGGCTGAGCTGTAGTCGATGAACAGCATTTTTATACTGAACAAAAATATAAACGCAACATGTAAAGTGTTGGTCCCATGTTTCATGAGCTAAAATAAAATATCCCAGAAATGTTCCATATGCACAAAAAAAATATTATTCTCAAATTTTGTGCACACATTTGTTTACATCCCTGTTTGTGAGCATTTCTCCTTTGCCAAGATAATCCATCCACCTGACAGGTATGGCATATCAATAAGATGATTAAACATCATGATCATTACACAGGTGTACCTTATGCTGGGAAAAATAAAAGGCCACTGTAAAATGTGCAGTTTTGTCACACAACACAATGACACAGATGTCTCAAGTTTTGAGGGAGTGTAATGGCATGCTGACTGCAGGAATGTCCACCAGAGCCGTTGCCAGATAATTGAATGTTACATTCTCTACCATAAGCTGCCTCCAAGGTCATTTTAGAGAATTTGGCAGTAAGTCCAACCGGCCTCATAACCGCAGACCACATCCGGCTTCTATACCTGCAGGATCGTCTGAGACCAGTCACCGGACAGCTGATGAAACAGTTGGTTTGCACAACTGAAGAATTTCTCTGCAAACTGTCAGAAACTGTCTCATGGAAGCTCATCTTCGTGCTCGTCGTCCTCAACAGGGTCTTGACCTGACTGCAGTTCGGTGTCGTAACCAACTTCAGTGGGCAAATGCTCACCTTCGATAATCACTAGCACGCTGGAGAAGTGTGCTCTTCACGGATGAATCCTGGTTTCAACTGTACCGGGCAGATGGCAGAAAGCGTGTATGGGTTCGTGTGAGCGAGCGGTTTGCTGATGTCAACGTTGTGAACAGAGTGCCCCATGGTGGCGGTGGGGTTATGGTATAGGCAGGCATAAGCTATGGACAATAAACACAATTGCTTTTTATCAATGGAAATTTGAATGTACAGAGATACCGTGATAAGATCCTGAGGCCCATTGTCATCCCATTCATCCTCCGCCATCACCTTATATTTCAGCATGATAATGCACGGACTCAGCCGCAAGGCTCTGTACACAACTCCTGAAATCTGAAAATGTCCCAGTTCCTCCATGGCCTGCATACTCACCATACATGTCACACGTCGACATATACGACAGCGTGTTCCAGTTCACGCCAATATCCAGCAACGTAGCCATTGAAGAGGAGTGGGACAACATTCCACAGGCCACAATCAACAGCCTGATCAACTCTATGCGAAGGAGATGTGTTGTACTGCATGAGGCAAATGTTGGTCACACCAGATATTGACTGGTTTTCTGATCCACGCCCCTACTTCATTTTTAAGGTACACTACATGACCAAAAGTATGTGGTCACGTACTCGTCGAACATCTCATTCCAAAATCATGGGCATTAATGTGGAGTTGATCCACCCTTTATTGCTATAACAGCCTCCAATCTTCTGGGAAGGCTTTCCACTAGATGTTGGAACATTGCTGTGGCTTCCATTCAGCCACGAGTATTTGTGAGGTCGGGCACAGATATTGAGCATTTAGGCCTGGTTCGCAGTTGGCGTTCCAATTCATCCTAAAGGTGTTTGATGGGGTTGAGGTCAGGGCTCTGTGCAGGCCAGTCAAGTTCTTCCACACCAATCTCAACAAACCATTTCTGTATGGACATCGCTTTGTGCATGGGGTCACTGTCATGCTGAAACAGGAAAGGGCCTTCCCCAAACTGTTGCCACAAAGTTGGAAGCACAGAATTGTCTAGAATGTCATTGTATTACGTAGCGTTAAGATTTCCCTTCCCTGGAACTAAGAGGCCTAGCCCAAACCATGAATAACAGCCCCAGACCATCATTCCTCCTCCACCAAACTTTACAGTTGGCACTATGCATTCGAGCGGGTAGCGTTCTACTGGAATCCGCCAAACCCAGATTCGTCCGTCGGACTGCCAGATGGTGAAGCGTGATTCATCACCCTATCTGTATTCACAGTCATGTGAAATCCATAGATTAGGGCCTAATGAATTTATTTAAATTGACTGATTTCCTTATATGAACTGTAACTTAGTAAATCTTTTGAAATTGTTGCATATTGCGTTTATATTTTTGTTCAGTGGGTATTCATCTTGTTCAGATGGCAATTGCATCATCTGTGGATCTGTTAGGGCGGTATGCAAATTGTAGTGGGTCTAGGTGTGTCGGGTAAGATGGAGGTGATATGATCCGTAACTAGCTTCTCGAAGTACTTCATGATGACAGTATATCCACTGCAGTACCCCCCCACACACACACACACATCTCTTTCCCCTTTCTTTCTCTCTCACACACGCTCCCAGCATAACCACTGCAGTGAGCTAGGAGGAGAATTCCACAGCTGCATTGGTGCTGCTAGTAGATTCATGGAATCATGAGATGTTGCTTCACTCCCTCACGTGTTGTCTTACTGTCACAGTGTCAGTCAAGGTAGCAGTACTTCTCTCTCTTTCACTCTCTCTGTGGAGCTCAACCATTTCCCTTTCTCATCATCCATCTATGCCCCCACCCCTCTCTCTATCTGGACCTACCCCGTCTCCCTGTCTCTGTCTTACTCTCTATCTCTCTCTCACACACACCCCTCCCGTCTCTTCATTCTGATGTCACATAATTTTTAGTCCCACTATTCTCTTTGCATCATTTGATCTTGAAATCCTCCATCTCTTCTACTGTATGTCCCATGTTCTCTCTCTCTCTCTCTCTCTCTCTCTCTCTCTCTGTCTTTTATTCCATAAACCTACCTTAGTGTTCCCTGTCAGGTTTATAAATAGCTGCTATACCCCCCTTCCTCCCTAGCTCTCTGCCTCCCCTTTTCCCTCTCTCTTTCTCTCTCCCTCTCTCTTTCTTTCTCTCTTTCCCTTCCTGTTCTTTTCTCCACCCCCGCACTCTAGCACTTAGCACAGCTGCGGGAAGCACTGCTGCACTGTGTTTTTCCTGTCTTGATCCCCCTCTCTCTCTGTCCACCCTCTTTCTGTCTCTTGATCCCTCTCTCTAGTCTTCCCCTTCTCTCTATCTCTCCTCGCTCCCTCTAGCTCACTTTCTCTCTCTCTATGTTGATCCCACTCTTTACCCCTTGTCTCTCTCCTTCTCTCCCCCTCTCTCTCACACACATGCTCTGCTTTCCCATGACAATGGCGGATTCCCCAAACAAACACACACACACACACACACACACACCGGCAGAGACGATATTGTTTCTCTTAGAAGAATATACCTGAACACAGCAGGTAGTCACCCTCTTCATAGTTCCCTGTCTGTTCCTCACAGCTGTGTGTCGCCTATGTCTGCATTCAGTCAGGTGTGTGGGTCTCTGCCCATACTCACACAAACACGCACTCACTACGTCTGCATGCTGAGGGTCCCCTTCCATCCGCTCAATAGAGAGATCCGTGCTTTGTTGTGCCCTTGAGCTAGTCAGCCTTGCCATAGATATTGATGATGGTAGATTGTGTGTGTGTGTGTGTGTGTGTACCCACCCTTTATGTTACTGATAACCTATAAGCTAGGCCTACAGTTACAGCATCATGGGACTTCAGACGAATGGAGCACATCTGTGATGCACCAAACATATCTCTAGCACTAGTCATTTGAAAGAATGTGTATTCAGACTCTTTGAAATAAGTATACATTGGACAAGTTCGTTCTCCGTTTAAGTTCACGTTACAGAATGGCGTTGGAGGGGATGGCTACCGTTTTATTGGTTCTTAACTAACCGTGCTATTTCGTTTTTTTTTTTTGCATTGTTTGTAACTTATTTTGTACATAATGTTGCTGCTATCGTTTCGTATGACCGAAAAGAGCTTCTGGACATCAGAACAGCGATTACTCACCTTGAATTGGACTAATAATTTTTCTTTGATGAGTCTGTTGGAGGTTTTGTGGAAGGAGATCAGGGTGCCTTGTGAGGATCCAGCGACGAGTGGCTAATCTGCCTTTGCCATCGGTACTATTGGCCAACGCACAATCGCTGGATAATAAAGTGGACGAACTAAAAGCACGTATATCATACCAACGGGACATTAAAAACTAATATCTTATGTTTCATCGAGTCGTGGCTGAGCGATGACATAAATACCATACAGCTGGCGGGTTTTACACTGTATCGAAGGATAGAACAGCATCCTCTGGTAAGACAAGGGGTGGCGGTCTATGTATATCTGCAAACAACAGCTGGTGCACGATATCTAAGAAAGTCTTGAGCGTTTGCTCGCCTGATGTAGAGTATCTCATGATAAGCTGTAGACCACACTATCTACCTTGAGAGCTTTCATCTATATTCTTCGTAGATGTCTATTTACCACCACAAACCGATGCTGGCACTAAGACCGCAATCACTGAGCTGTATACGGCCACAAGCAAACAGGAAAACGCTCATCCAGAGGCGGCGCTCCTAGTGGCCGGGGACTTTAATGCAGGGAAACTTAAACCCGTTTTACCTCATTTCAATCAGTATGTTAAATGTACAACCACAGGGGAAAAACTCTAGACCACTTTTACTCCACACTCGGAGATGTGTACAAAGCTCTCCCTCGCCCTCCATTTGGCAAATCTGACCATAATTCTATCCTCCTGATTCCTGCTTACAAGCTAAAATTAAAGCAGCATGCACCAGTGACTCGCTCAATACAGAAGTGGTCAGATGAAGCAGATGCTAAGCTACAGGACAGTTTTGCTAGAACAGACTGGAATATGTTACGGGGTCCTTCCGACGACATTGAGGAGTACATCACATCAGTCACTGGCTTTATTAATAAGTGCATCGAGGATGTCGTCGCCACAATGACTGTACTTACATACCCATACCAGAAGCCATGGATTACAGACAACATCCGCACTGAAATAAAGGGTAGAGCTGCCGCTTTCAAGAAGCGGGACTCTAACCCGGAAGCTTATAAGAAATCCCGCTATGCCCTCTGACGAACCATCAAACAGGCTAAGCGTCAATACAGGACTAAGATCGAATCGTACGACACCGGCTCTGACACTTGTAGGAAGTGGCAGGGCTTGCAAACTATTACAGACTACAAAGGGAAGCACAGCCGAGAACTGCCCAGTGACACGAGTCTACCAGAAGAGGTAAATTACTTCTATGCTCGCTTCGAGGCAAGTAACACTGAAACATGCATGAGAGAATCAGCTGTTCCGGACGACCGTGTGATCACACGTTCCATAGCCGATGTGAGTAAGACATTTAAATAGGTCTTCATTCACAAGGCCGCAGGGCCAGACGGATTACCAGGATGTGTACTCCGAGCATGCGCTGACCAACTGGCAAGGGTCTTCACTGACATTTTCAACCTCTCCCTGTCTGAGTCTGTAATACCAACATGTTTCATGCAGACCACCATAGTCCCTGTGCCCAAGAACACTAAGGTAACCTGCTTAAATGACTACCGACCCGTAGCACTCACGTCTGTAGCCATGAAGTGCTTTGAAAGGGTGGTCAAGTCTCACATCAACACCATTATCACAAAAACCCTAGACCCACTCCAATTTGCATACCGCCCCAACAGATCCACAGATGATGCAATCTCTATTGCACTCCACACTGCCCTTTCACACCTGGACAAAAGGAACACCTAGGTGAGAATGCTATTCATTGACTACAGCTCAGCGTTCAACACCATAGTGCCCTCAAAGCTCATCATTAAGCTAAGGACCCTGGGACTAAACACATCCTTCTGCTACTGGATCCTGGACTTCCTGACAGGCAGCCCCCAGGTGGTAAGGGTAGTTAACAACACACTTGCCACTCTGATCATCAACACAGGGACCCCTCAGGGGTTCCTGCTCAGTCCCCTCCTGTACTCCCTGTTCACTCATGACTGCACGGCTAGGCACAACTCCAACACCATCATTAAGTTTGCCCATGACACAACAGTGGTAGGCCTGATCACCGACAATGACGAGACAGCCTATAGGGAGGAGGTCAGAGACCTGACCGTGTGGTGCAAGGAGGACAACATCTCCCTCAACGTGATCAAGACAAAGGAGATGATTGTGGACTGCAGGAAAAGGAGGACCGAGCATGCCCCCATTCTCATCGACGGGGCTGTAGTGGAGCGGGTTGAGAGCTTCATATTCCTTGGCGTCCACATCACCAACAAACGAACATGTTCCAAGCACACCAAGACAGTCGTGAAGAGGGCACGACAAAACCTATTCCCCCTCAAGAGACTGAAAAGATTTGGCAGGGGTCCTCAGATCCTCAAAAGGTTCTATAGCTGCACCATCGAGAGCATCCTGACGGGTTGCATCACTGCCTGGTATAGCAACTGCTCGGGCTCCGACTGCAAGGCACTACAGAGGGTAGTGCGTACAGCCCAGTACATCACCGGGGCCAAGCATCCTGCCATCCAGGACCTCTATACCAGGCGGTGTCAGAGGAACGACCTAAAAATTGTCAAGACTCCAGTCACCCTAGTCATAGACTGTTCTCTCTGCTACTGCATGGCAAGCGGTACCGGAGCGCCAAGTCTAGGTCCAAGAGGTTTCTTAACAGCTTCTACCCCCAAGCCATAAGACTCCTGAACATCTAATCAAATGGCCACCTAGACTATTTGCATTGCCCCCCCCCCCCCCCCCTTTTACACTGCTGCTACTCTCTGTTATAATCTACGCATAGTAACTTTAATAACTCTACCGACATGTAAAAATTACCTTGAGTAACCGGTTCCCCCTCACATTGACTCTGTACCGGTACCCCCTGTATACAGTATAGCCTCACTATTGTTATTTTATTGCTGCCCTTTAATTATTTGTTATTTCTTTTTATTATTATTTGTAGGTATTTTTCTTAGAACTGCATTGTTGGTTAAGGGCTTGTAATTAAGCATTTCACTGTAAGGTCTACAGCTGTTGTATTCGGTGCCAGTGACAAATACAATTTGATTTGATGTGATAAGTGCATGTGAAACCGACGTCAGTGTGCTAGCTTAGCACTATACCATCCTCCCTCTTACAGTACAAGTCAGGGTGAACTGGGGGAGAGAGGCCTTCTCATCAAAGTTTTCCTTCACCCCCACCACCACTCTAGTTTCTTACCTCCCAAAGAGGAGCAAGAATGTGGTCCTCCTGAGCACACTGCACAAAACGGCTGAGATCAGTGATCGTGAGGACAGGAAGTCAGCCATCATCCTGGACAACATCCACAACAAAGGAGGCGTGGACAACCTGGACAAGGTGAACTTACAGCTGCAGGAGGATGACTGCCCGCTGGCCCCTGGTCATCTTCCATAACATCCTTGATGTGTCCTCACACAATGCCTTTGTGATATGGAACAAGATCAACCCTACCTGGATGCCTGATCAGCGGAACAAGAGGAGGGTGTTCCTGGAGCAGCTGGGAAAGGCACATGTAACCCCACACATTCAAAGAAGGGAGCACCTCCCCCGCCCAGCAGCCTCTGCAGCGCTGGTGAAAGCTGTTCAGGGGGCTGAATCTTGTCCTGATCCATCTGAGGCTGCAGCTGGGGCAGGCAAGAGGAGGAGATGCCAATTCTGCCCCCCAAAGAAGGACTGTAAAACAAATACTATGTACTGCACATGTGAGAAATACATCTGCAAAGTCCATGCACACACACTTGCCCTACATGTGCTAATTAGAGTTCATTGGTTTATGTTCAAGTTTTTGTTTTGTATCTATTATCTTATTTTATTCTTATTTATACACCTTGTGGGTGGGGGCAATGGTTAAAAAATGGGAGAAGACTAGTATTTTGTAGTTGAATTCCTCATTGTACAGTATATAAGAATATATCACTATGTTGCGAAAAAAGTTCAAGACTGTTATTGTTTCCCTTCAATAAAATGTATTCAAAACTACTTTCTGCACATTTCTGCTACTTTCTTAGGCCATACTAGTGCTATCTCTTGCTAAAAAAAGTATGTTTACACCTATGCAGTACCTTTAGCAATAATAATCATAATAAACAAGTGGTGTGCACTGATTAAATACAGTCTTTCTGTATTGTGAAGAGGGAAAATCCAGATATTCACAAAGTTTGTGATGAATGACAGGTTGTTTCTTCATGCAAAATAGATTTGGGGTTTAAAATTCAATTAAGCTGCTTTATTTTAGGGGTTTAGTGAAGGTGGGCCATTTTTACTCTTAGGACAAGGGGAGTATACAAAATGTGAAGACTACACAAGGGTTAAGAGCTACCATTCGTTTCATAGGCTACAGGACTGCATAACCATGTGTGTATGTGTGGACTGCATATCCCCCTGTCATACAAAATCACGTTTATCACGTCCAGTCTCTCCAGTCATTGCCCAGTGAATTCCTATGCTTTTGTTTCCAGTGCGTGTGTCTCTGTCTCTCTCTGTGTGTGTGTGTGTGTGTGTCTTGCCTTTAGATTATGTTTCATGTCATATGCCTTTTCCTGGGAGTTTTTTTAAATTCTAATTATGCCAAGTTCTCTGTGGAGCTCCCCTCTCTTGTTGTTGTTGTTGTGTGTGTGTGTGTGTGTGTGTGTGCGTGCACGTGTGTGTGTGTGGCTGCAGCTGCTGAATAGCGGTGGCCCCCAGGGGACAGTAGGGACTGACTGGGACACTAATGAAGCGTCTTTCTCGCTCTCTCTTTTCATTTTCTCTCTTTCTCTCCATGTTCTCTCTCTCCTTTTCTTTCTCCCTTCGCTCTCTTTCTCTCTCTCTCTCTCTCGCTCTCTCTCTCTTCCCCCTCTCTCTTATCATTAGGAGGCCTATTTAATAGAGCAGCATCCAAAGGGGGTCAAGATAAAAAACATCACCCTGTGGCGACTGACCACAGTTAAACTAAGAGGGAGACCCCAAGGAGACCGAAATGAACCATGAGACTACAGAGGGACCGCAATGAACCATGAGACTACAGAGGGACCGCAATGGAACCACAAGCCCTAGAGGGACCGCAATGGAACCATGACAATAGAGACGAACCGCAATGGAACCATGACCCTAGAGAGGGACTGCAATGGAACCATGACCCTAGAGACGAACCGCAATGGAAACATGAGACTAGAGAGGGACCGCAATGGAACCACAAGCCCTAGAGGGACCGCAATGGAACCATGACCCTAGAGACGAACCACAATGGAAACATGAGACTAGAGAGGGACAGCAATGGAACCATGAGACTACAGAGGGACCGCAATGGAACCACAAGCCCTAGAGGGACCGCAATGGAACCATGAGACTAGAGGGACCGCAATGGAACCACAAGCCCTAGAGGGACCGCAATGGAACCATGACCCTAGAGACGAACCACAATGGAAACATGAGACTAGAGAGGGACAGCAATGGAACCATGAGACTACAGAGGGACCGCAATGGAACCACAAGCCCTAGAGGGACCGCAATGGAACCATGAGACTAGAGGGACCGCAATGGAACCACAAGCCCTAGAGGGACCGCAATGGAACCATGACCCTAGAGACGAACCATAATGGAAACATGAGACTAGAGAGGGACAGCAATGGAACCATGAGACTACAGAGGGACCGCAATGGAACCACAAGCCCTAGAGGGACCGCAATGGAACCATGAGACTAGAGGGACCGCAATGGAACCACAAGCCCTAGAGGGACCGCAATGGAACCATGACCCTAGAGACGAACCGCAATGGAAACATGAGACTAGAGAGGGACCGCAATGGAACCATGTGAATACAGAGAGACCGCAATGGAACCACAAGCCCTAGAGAGGGACCGCAATGGAACCCTGACCCTAGAGAGGGACCGCAATGGAACCATGACCCTAGAGACCAATCGCAATGGAACCATGAGACTACAGAGGGACCGAAATGGAACCACAAGCCCTAAAGAGGGACCGCAATGGAACCATGAGACTAGAGAGGGACCGCAATGGAACCATGAGACTAGAGAGGGACCGCAATGGAACCATGACCCTAGAGACGAACTGCAATGGAACCATGAGACTACAGAGGGACCGCAATGGAACCACAAGCCCTAAAGAGGGACCGCAATGGAACCATGAGACTAGAGAGGGACCGCAATGGAACCATGAGACTACAGAGGGACCGCAATGGAACCACAAGCCCTAGAGGGACCGCAATGGAACCATGAGACTAGAGGGACCGCAATGGAACCACAAGCCCTAGAGGGACCGCAATGGAACCATGACCCTAGAGACGAACCGCAATGGAAACATGAGACTAGAGAGGGACCGCAATGGAACCATGTGAATACAGAGAGACCGCAATGAAACCACAAGCCCTAGAGAGGGACCGCAATGGAACCCTGACCCGAGAGAGGGACCGCAATGGAACCATGACCCTAGAGACGAACCGCAATGGAACCATGAGACTACAGAGGGACCGAAATGGAACCACAAGCCCTAAAGAGGGACCGCAATGGAACCATGAGACTAGAGAGGGACCGCAATGGAACCATGAGACTAGAGAGGGACCGCAATGGAACCATGACCCTAGAGACGAACCGCAATGGAACCATGAGACTACAGAGGGACCGAAATGGCACCATGAGACTACAGAGGGACCGAAATGGAACCACAAGCCCTAAAGAGGGACCGCAATGGAACCATGAGACTAGAGAGGGACCGCAATGGAAACATGAGACTAGAGAGGGACCGCAATGGAACCACAAGCCCTAAAGAGGGACCGCAATGGAACCATGAGACTAGAGAGGGACCGCAATGGAACCATGAGACTAGAGGGACCGCAATGGAACCACAAGCCCTAGAGGGACCGCAATGGAACCATGACCCTAGAGACGAACCACAATGGAAACATGAGACTAGAGAGGGACAGCAATGGAACCATGAGACTACAGAGGGACCGCAATGGAACCACAAGCCCTAGAGGGACCGCAATGGAACCATGAGACTAGAGGGACCGCAATGGAACCACAAGCCCTAGAGGGACCGCAATGGAACCATGACCCTAGAGACGAACCGCAATGGAAACATGAGACTAGAGAGGGACCGCAATGGAACCATGTGAATACAGAGAGACCGCAATGGAACCACAAGCCCTAGAGAGGGACCGCAATGGAACCCTGACCCTAGAGAGGGACCGCAATGGAACCATGACCCTAGAGACCAATCGCAATGGAACCATGAGACTACAGAGGGACCGAAATGGAACCACAAGCCCTAAAGAGGGACCGCAATGGAACCATGAGACTAGAGAGGGACCGCAATGGAACCATGAGACTAGAGAGGGACCGCAATGGAACCATGACCCTAGAGACGAACCGCAATGGAACCACGAGACTACAGAGGGACCGCAATGGAACCACAAGCCCTAAAGAGGGACCGCAATGGAACCATGAGACTAGAGAGGGACCGCAATGGAACCATGAGACTAGAGGGACCGAAATGGAACCACAAGCCCTAAAGAGGGACCGCAATGGAACCATGAGACTACAGAGGGACCGAAATGGAACCATGAGACTACAGAGGGACCGCAATGGAACCACAAGCCCTAAAGAGGGACCGCAATGGAACCATGAGACTAGAGAGGGACCGCAATGGAAACATGAGACTAGAGAGGGACCGCAATGGAACCACAAGCCCTAAAGAGGGACCGCAATGGAACCATGAGACTAGAGAGGGACCGCAATGGAACCATGACCCTAGAGACGAACCACAATGGAAACATGAGACTAGAGAAGGACAGCAATGAAACCATGAGACTACAGAGGGACCGCAATGGAACCACAAGCCCTAGAGGGACCGCAATGTAACCATGAGACTAGAGGGACCGCAATGGAACCACAAGCCCTAGAGGGACCGCAATGGAACCATGACCCTAGAGACGAACCACAATGGAAACATGAGACTAGAGAGGGACAGCAATGGAACCATGAGACTACAGAGGGACCGCAATGGAACCACAAGCCCTAGAGGGACCGCAATGGAACCATGAGACTAGAGGGACCGCAATGGAACCACACGCCCTAGAGGGACCGCAATGGAACCATGACCCTAGAGACGAACCACAATGGAAACATGAGACTAGAGAGGGACAGCAATGGAACCATGAGACTACAGAGGGACCGCAATGGAACCACAAGCCCTAGAGGGACCGCAATGGAACCATGAGACTAGAGGGACCGCAATGGAACCACAAGCCCTAGAGGGACCGCAATGGAACCATGACCCTAGAGACGAACCGCAATGGAAACATGAGACTAGAGAGGGACCGCAATGGAACCATGTGAATACAGAGAGACAGCAATGGAATCACAAGCCCTAGAGAGGGACCGCAATGGAACCCTGACCCAAGAGAGGGACCGCAATGGAACCATGACCCTAGAGACGAACCGCAATGGAACCATGAGACTAGAGAGGGACCGCAATGGAACCATGAGACTAGAGAGGGACCGCAATGGAACCATGACCCTAGAGACGAACCGCAATGGAACCATGAGACTACAGAGGGACCGAAATGGCACCATGAGACTACAGAGGGACCGAAATGGAACCACAAGCCCTAAAGAGGGACCGCAATGGAACCATGAGACTAGAGAGGGACCGCAATGGAAACATGAGACTAGAGAGGGACCGCAATGGAACCACAAGCCCTAAAGAGGGACCGCAATGGAACCATGAGACTAGAGAGGGACCGCAATGGAACCATGAGACTAGAGGGACCGCAATGGAACCACAAGCCCTAGAGGGACCGCAATGGAACCATGACCTTAGAGACGAACCACAATGGAAACATGAGACTAGAGAGGGACAGCAATGGAACCATGAGACTACAGAGGGACCGCAATGGAACCACAAGCCCTAGAGGGACCGCAATGGAACCATGAGACTAGAGGGACCGCAATGGAACCACAAGCCCTAGAGGGACCGCAATGGAACCATGACCCTAGAGACGAACCGCAATGGAAACATGAGACTAGAGAGGGACCGCAATGGAACCATGTGAATACAGAGAGACCGCAATGGAACCACAAGCCCTAGAGAGGGACCGCAATGGAACCCTGACCCTAGAGAGGGACCGCAATGGAACCATGACCCTAGAGACCAATCGCAATGGAACCATGAGACTACAGAGGGACCGAAATGGAACCACAAGCCCTAAAGAGGGACCGCAATGGAACCATGAGACTAGAGAGGGACCGCAATGGAACCATGAGACTAGAGAGGGACCGCAATGGAACCATGACCCTAGAGACGAACCGCAATGGAACCATGAGACTACAGAAGGACCGCAATGGAACCACAAGCCCTAAAGAGGGACCGCAATGGAACCATGAGACTAGAGAGGGACCGCAATGGAACCATGAGACTAGAGGGACCGAAATGGAACCACAAGCCCTAAAGAGGGACCGCCATGGAACCATGAGACTACAGAGGGACCGAAATGGAACCATGAGACTACAGAGGGACCGCAATGGAACCACAAGCCCTAAAGAGGGACCGCAATGGAACCATGAGACTAGAGAGGGACCGCAATGGAAACATGAGACTAGAGAGGGACCGCAATGGAACCACAAGCCCTAAAGAGGGACCGCAATGGAACCATGAGACTAGAGAGGGACCGCAATGGAACCACAAGCCCTAGAGGGACCGCAATGGAACCATGACCCTAGAGACGAACCACAATGGAAACATGAGACTAGAGAGGGACAGCAATGGAACCATGAGACTACAGAGGGACCGCAATGGAACCACAAGCCCTAGAGGGACCGCAATGGAACCATGAGACTAGAGGGACCGCAATGGAACCACACGCCCTAGAGGGACCGCAATGGAACCATGACCCTAGAGACGAACCACAATGGAAACATGAGACTAGAGAGGGACAGCAATGGAACCATGAGACTACAGAGGGACCGCAATGGAACCACAAGCCCTAGAGGGACCGCAATGGAACCATGAGACTAGAGGGACCGCAATGGAACCACAAGCCCTAGAGGGACCGCAATGGAACCATGACCCTAGAGACGAACCGCAATGGAAACATGAGACTAGAGAGGGACCGCAATGGAACCATGTGAATACAGAGAGACAGCAATGGAACCACAAGCCCTAGAGAGGGACCGCAATGGAACCCTGACCCAAGAGAGGGACCGCAATGGAACCATGACCCTAGAGACGAACCGCAATGGAACCATGAGACTACAGAGGGACCGCAATGGAACCATGAGACTACAGAGGGACCGAAATGGAACCACAAGCCCTAAAGAGGGACCGCAATGGAACCATGAGACTAGAGAGGGACCGCAATGGAACCATGAGACTAGAGAGGGACCGCAATGGAACCATGACCCTAGAGACGAACCGCAATGGAACCATGAGACTACAGAGGGACCGAAATGGCACCATGAGACTACAGAGGGACCGAAATGGAACCACAAGCCCTAAAGAGGGACCGCAATGGAACCATGAGACTAGAGAGGGACCGCAATGGAAACATGAGACTAGAGAGGGACCGCAATGGAACCACAAGCCCTAAAGAGGGACCGCAATGGAACCATGAGACTAGAGAGGGACCGCAATGGAACCATGAGACTAGAGGGACCGCAATGGAACCACAAGCCCTAGAGGGACCGCAATGGAACCATGACCTTAGAGACGAACCACAATGGAAACATGAGACTAGAGAGGGACAGCAATGGAACCATGAGACTACAGAGGGACCGCAATGGAACCACAAGCCCTAGAGGGACCGCAATGGAACCATGAGACTAGAGGGACCGCAATGGAACCACAAGCCCTAGAGGGACCGCAATGGAACCATGACCCTAGAGACGAACCGCAATGGAAACATGAGACTAGAGAGGGACCGCAATGGAACCATGTGAATACAGAGAGACCGCAATGGAACCACAAGCCCTAGAGAGGGACCGCAATGGAACCCTGACCCTAGAGAGGGACCGCAATGGAACCATGACCCTAGAGACCAATCGCAATGGAACCATGAGACTACAGAGGGACCGAAATGGAACCACAAGCCCTAAAGAGGGACCGCAATGGAACCATGAGACTAGAGAGGGACCGCAATGGAACCATGAGACTAGAGAGGGACCGCAATGGAACCATGACCCTAGAGACGAACCGCAATGGAACCATGAGACTACAGAAGGACCGCAATGGAACCACAAGCCCTAAAGAGGGACCGCAATGGAACCATGAGACTAGAGAGGGACCGCAATGGAACCATGAGACTAGAGGGACCGAAATGGAACCACAAGCCCTAAAGAGGGACCGCCATGGAACCATGAGACTACAGAGGGACCGAAATGGAACCATGAGACTACAGAGGGACCGCAATGGAACCACAAGCCCTAAAGAGGGACCGCAATGGAACCATGAGACTAGAGAGGGACCGCAATGGAAACATGAGACTAGAGAGGGACCGCAATGGAACCACAAGCCCTAAAGAGGGACCGCAATGGAACCATGAGACTAGAGAGGGACCGCAATGGAACCATGAGACTAGAGGGACCGCAATGGAACCATGAGACTAGAGAGGGACCGCAATGGAACCATGAGACTAGAGGGACCGCAATGGAACCATGAGACTAGAGGGACCGCAATGGAACCATGAGACTAGAGAGGGACCGCAATGGAACCATGAGACTAGAGAGGGACCGCAATGGAACCATGAGACTAGAGGGACCGCAATGGAACCATGAGACTAGAGAGGGACCGCAATGGAACCATGAGACTAGAGAGGGACCGCAATGGAACCATGAGACTAGAGAGGGACCGCAATGGAACCATGAGACTAGAGGGACCACAATGGAACCATGAGACTAGAGGGGGACCGTAATGGAACCACAAGCACTAGAGAGGGACCGCAATGGAACCATGAGACTACAGAGGGAACCGAAATGAGACTAGAGAGAGACCGCAATGGAACCATGAGACTAGAGAGGGACCGCAATGGAACCATGAGACTAGAGAGGGACCGCAATGGAACCATGTGAATACAGAGGGACCGCAATGGAACCACAAGCCCTAGAGAGGAACCGCAATGGAACCATGAGACTAGAGAGGGACCGCAATGAAACCATGAGACTAGAGGGACCGCAATGGAACCATGAGACTAGAGGGACCACAATGGAACCACAAGCCCTAAAGAGGGACCGCAATGGAATCATGACCCTATAGACAAACAGCAATGGAAACATGAGACTAGAGAGGGACCGCAATGGAACCATGTGAATACAGAGGGACCGCAATGGAACCACAAGCCCTAGAGAGGGACCGCAATGGAACCATGAGACTACAGAGGGACCGAAATGGAATCATGAGACTAGAGGGACCGCAATGGAACCATAAGACTAGAGAGGGACCGCAATGGAACCATGAGACTAGAGGGGGACCGTAATGGAACCATGAGACTACAGAGGGACCGCAATGGAACCATGAGACTAGAGGGGGACCGTAATGGAACCATGAGACTAGAGGGGGACCGCAATGGAACCATGAGACTACAGAGGGACCAAAATGGAACCACAAGCCATAGAGAGGGACCGCAATGGAACCATGAGACTAGAGGGGAACCGTAATGGAACCATGAGACTAGAACGGGACCACAATTGAGGCAAGAGCCAGACGGGGACTGAACTTAGTTTACACTAGGACCAAGAAGCTGTGACGGTATGGAGACCCAGAGTGGGACTCTATGTGTGTGCCTCAATGACTGTATACATGTATGGACAAAGCCATCGATCACGTGAAACCATTCATTCCTATGTGAAGACTCAATAGCGCATTGAAACCAAATAACTTTGGTTAAGACGGCATCTCATGGAGACATAAAATGCACAGTTGGAGCTACTCCAGGAAGTGATGTTGCAGATTAGCTCAGTGCTGCCCCCTCTCATTGAGTAACTCAAGTTGAAGGCCTACCGGGGTACTGCAGGCTGCCATTAGCAACTAAATAATCCTTATAACTTCTTCTGTGTGGGATTTTTAAATAATAGGTTCAAGGACATACATCTGGTGTATTAAAGCAACTATTCGTACCATGATTGTCTTCAAAAAAATGTTTTACTTACACGAAGATTGGCATTTCCCTTCACTATAACGGGGGATCCTGTTTTCCGCAAACAATGCCTGCAGTACCGCAGTCGGCCTTGAACTTCCGTGGCTTCAATAAGAAAGGGCAGTCATTCTCCCCTGGATGGCCTGTGTGTGTGTGTGTGTGTGTGTGTGTGTGTGTGTGTGTGTGTGTGTGTGTGTGTGTGTGTGTGGTGTGTGTGTGTGTGTGTGTGTGTGTGTGTGTGTGTGTGTGTGTGTGTGTGTGTGTGTGTGTGTGTGTGTGGACTTCATTGCTAGTCAAAGAGGAAGAGAGAGAGTATGTGTGTGTTAATGTGAGGATATGAAATCACAACCCGCCATCACGTCGGTTGAATTCTTAAGCAATTTGCACAAATTTTATTAGTGCAGGAAAAACACAGTACAGGGGTGTTTCATGTGCATTCTCTCTCTCAACACCATCTCTATATAATATATTTATATATACCAAACCTCCCCCACCTTTCGTAGTTTGAAATGCCAAAACACAGAAGGGGGAATTAAAGCAATAAAACAACAACACACAATAAATCTCATCAAATGCGACCTCAATTTGAAATACAGATGTAGGATCTTAATTTGAGCCAGTTTGGTACAGCAGGAAAATAATCCTGAAGCAATAGGAAATGTGAATTATTATGTGGATTATAATGAATGGACATTTTTGTAGGGGTTGATGCATTTTTCGTAAGCGAAAATCAAGTCTAAAATTTCAAAGTGGAAATGACAAACTTCAGAAGTCTTTTTAAACCCCAAACTACAAGTTTTAAATGTCCTGCATTGCAGGAAAGTTCTCTTGCAACAGGGTGATTAACTGAAGATCCTACAACTGTACAAAAAAAAAACTTTAAAAAAAGGATATAGGTATTGTAGGTAGTTAGATATTCACTTAAATAAACCGACATACATAATTAAAACATCACCAATAAATAACACATGGATAATCAATTAATTAAATAACTAAATATAGCTGGGCAATATAAGTATTGGTTGATTGATTGATCCTAACCAACTTCACTTGGGGTGGGTTCTATGGGTCTTCCTGATTGAGGGCCAATCCCAAATGACACCCTATTCCCTAGATAGTGCGCCATTTATTTTTACCATACTATTCCCTGGATAATGCACTACTTCGACCAAACTACTCCCTAGATAGTGAATTATTTTGGAACAATCTATTCTCTAGAATAGTGCACTACTAACCCTTATGTATTGTAGTGCACTGTCTAGTGAAAGGGGTGGCATTTGAGCTGCAGATTCCCTGAAATGACTGGTGAGCTCTCTGTGTTTGTGGGGCCTCCTTCCTGGGTTAGTCTTATAAGTTTATAAATTGCCTGGCTGGGCTGATGAGACAGTGGATTGTGCAGTCAGATGGAACAGAGTAAACAGGCATTTTAACGTCATAGATTTAGCCGGTGGCAACTTGTGGAATAGACACCGGCTGGAATGCGGTTTTAACCAATCAGCATTCAGGATTAGACCCACCCGTTGTATAAATGATGTATAGGCTACTAGAACATGTGACTTACAGTCATATAGGGGTTGGATGAACAGTATTTGGTGTTTTATGTTTGAGTCTAATGTTAATTCCAAGTTGTATATCTGTGTATATCCAAATATCCATGTCGCCAGCAAACTTCTACTCCTACCTCCTTAGTATAGTAGGTAAGCCTTGTCTGAGCCAGAACGGCCCATTGGGCAGGAAGCCTATATCTCCTGTTTCTGTATCGTGATGCAGCTTGATGTACAAGGACACTAGTAGTCCTTTGTATGAAGTACAATAATATATTTGCAAAGCATACTCAACAGTATGCTAGTATGGATAACGGGACACACATTGCTTACGGGATGTGCTCTTGTCAGGGATGACGTCAACGGGGTTTTTAAGGAGGAGAGCAGAATTCTTTACTAAAGACATTTTGGACCCTTCTCTATATGCCCCTTTAAGAATCCATTATACATTCCATTGCATTCAGAACCACAATAACCAAGACAGGCTTTCATCACATCATCCATTCAGTCACTGTAGCACTATGTTCTTGAAATCATCCAACATTTGGTTGCTTTTAAGGGGAGAAGTGGAATGGGGTCATGTTAACAAAGAAATAAAAAATACGACCATAGCCCGGATTTTAAATGGGGCAATCTCTGATTGGATACACCTAGCTAACTAGCTCTGGACACTTAGTTAGCAAGCGTCTAAGAGTAGAAGTGCTGATCTAGGATCAGGTCCTCTCCACGTCCATAATGATAATGACCTAAAAGGCTAAGCTGATCCCAGATCCACATTCCTACTCTGAGGGAGCTCCGACTGACAAGGGGTTCTTAGAAAAAGTCTTAAGTTAAAAATCCATACATAAGAACTAGTAAAAGATAAGCGTAAATGAGAAAAGACTTAGGAGGGGGGATAGTTAAGGTATGGATAATAGAAAGAGGGAGGATCTAGATCTCAACCCCACCCCGCGCTCCGCCCCCCGAATCCAGAACCACATCCCACCTCTATGACTTCAATTTAAGGGCTGGATAGTGGAATGCTGGGAAGGGGCTAGGCGGAATGACTTTGCGTGCGTTATTTGTGCCTTCGTTTGTAACTGCTCTGTCCTTGAAATAGAAAATAGGTTTCATTCCAATAATAATACTATTAATTAGTAGTGAGATTAAAGCGTAAGGAGTCTGGGCTTTCAGGAGCAGTTCAGTTCAGTGTGCTACATACGAGGGGAAAGGAGGGGTGTGGGCGTGTGGGCAAACGTGGTCCCGACAGGCAGAAGGATCGGTTCGGTGCGTAGGAAGGGTGTGTGTGTGAGTGTGTGTTTGTGCAGACTTCAGTGTCAAGTGTGTTAGACTTTTGTCAGGCTTGTGCGATTGTGGGCGTCGGCATGGGTGTGTAACTCCTATTGTTATATATAGGTGCTGTGTGACTGTGCTGTGAGGGCGTTAGTTTCCAACTATTTGTCTCCTCATTCCTTGTCCTCTCTCTCTCTCTCTCTCTCTCTCTCTCTCTCTCTTTCTCTCTGTCAGCTGTATGTCTCTGTGTAAAACTGAGGGCGATCAGATCAGGTCTTGTTCGGCGCTGGCACCTGGTCCAGAGACGTTACCGCGTGTGTATTTAAGGACCAGGGGGTTTTAGGTTACCCTGTGCGACAGCAAAATAAATTCTACTCTAGGCCCGAACCACTAGAATACAACATTTAGCTACACGTACTGTAGGTGAATAAGACCTGGGACAGACCGGGACCAGAAGCCAGTTCAGGCATTTCGAACACACGGGCTAGTTGACTTTAGACTCTGTTTCTCGGCGGGTTATCTGAACGTCTCTTGATTTGATATTGGTATTGATTTTCATGACCCAATAAGAGCATTAGTAACTGGCTGATAGATGAAGAAAAAAAAGGCCCAGAAACCTGTATGGACCCTGTAGAGTTTCTAATGCTAACGGCATTGGAACTGACTTTTCCATCCGTCTATCGATCTCGGCGCGGGCACACTGCCAGCCACCTCAAGGTGTTAACCAAGGTAACAGTGGTTACTGCGGTAACCGTCGGACGACGTCATCACACGAGGTGTGGAGCAGTCGAGCTGATCCGCACGATCGGATGTCTGGACTACATCGGGAAACAGAATTGAAAGGAAGAGAGATGTAGAGCCGTATCAAACTGGCTAACTATAGCAATCTAAAAACCTGAGCTAGTAACTCTGCCCTTTTCTATCGAGAGAGAGAGATACACTTAAATGAGTGAAAGAGAGCTGGAAATATAGAATGTGATTTTGTTTAGTTTGACGTGTGCGGCAGCCAGTTGTTTCATTTGGGAGAAGGAGATGTGCTTGGTCTGTCAGTGGACTTTTGTTCTCTGTTCTCAAGGGGGCCAGTTTTCCCCTCTCTTGGGAATTTGGAGGTTGTTGGGGGGGGGGGGCATGGGGACATGTGTCTGTGCGGTGGGACAGGAAATGCAGGGTGCGTTTGGGAGGGAGGGTGCATGGGGTACATATCAGGACATCTGCAAAGATGGTGGTGACTGGGGTTATTGGTCATGCAAGATTATAAATTCCGCTTTATCATCTCTCTCCTTCCCCTCTCGTCTCTCGTCCTCTCTTTCTCTCACAGCGAGGATATCGGTTGGTTCTCTAATTTTCAATTATTCAATTCCTGCTTCCCCCTCCCCTCCCTTCCTTCCCCCCCCTCAACTTCTCCTTCTCCATCTCCACCCTCTCACCCCCATCCTTTCAATCCCTCTTTCTCTGTTCTGCGGAAGGTTTTTCTTTTTTTTTTGTTATATTTTTTTGCCTTTCTTTCTTGGTTCTCCTTCTGTCGCTCTACTTCTTCTTCTTCTGGAACCGTCTGAACTGGTTCTGGATGGCGAGTGCTGCTTTCTCCGTCTCCGGTGCTTCCAGGTCAATGTCCACTTCCTCTTCCTCCTCCCCGGTCGTCGGAGGCTTGCAGTCAACCGCCTTCTCTGGAGGGGTCATTAATCAATATATGTCAATCTATCAATATGCCCATGACTTAATCAACCGACCAATCAATACATCCATCAATACATCAATCCACTATCAAGGTTTGAGCAGGAAAAGGTATTGTTCTTTAAAAGCGGACAAAAGGACATGGAACACACTCACACGCATGAAGACACACACACTAGCGCTGTTCCCCCACCCATGTTCAACTTGCTCAAGTTTGGCCCGGCCATAGAGGGACAGGACAGTGGTTAAGTATTTGGGGTGAGTTAGTGAGTTAGTCGTGCTGCTGTATGTTCCAGACCTGGGTTCAAATACTATTTGAAGTCTCTAAAATACTTTACGTGTTTTCTTTTAGCCTACCCGGAGTGCCAGATGGGAAAGGTTAGGAATTTTGTGATTATTCTATCGGTTCCATTGTGCCAGGCAAGCTCAATCAAGCTCAGTTAAAGTATTTGAAATGATCTCAAATAGTAGTTGAACTCAGGTCTGGTAGTTTCAGCCTCACTGTTTATAATATCTAAAGGAGCCTTCCAATGACGGGATTGAGCCACTAATTGGGGATGGAAAAAATAATGACAGAGAGGTGGTGAGAAGGAGGACACTTCAGAAAAGGGATGAAGACAGAGGTGGGGGGTGAAGGAGACAGAGAGAGGGGGAGAGAGAGAGGGAGATGTCCGATGCTAGAGAGAGTGAGAGAGCGAGAGAGAGAGAGAGAGCGAGCGAGAGAGAGAGAGAGAGAGAGAGAGAGAGGGAGAGCTCTTCTAACAGTCCAAAGTGGCTGGAGAGAAGATGTACTGTCGAGGGTCCTAGACAAGCAAACGCATCAATTCTATTTTTAGTGGTCTGGAGAATAAAAACACAGCGAGGGGCCAAATATGGAGGCGTACATTTTGTTTATGCATTTGCCCTAAAAAAGAAATTCCAGTGAATCCAGACAAAATCTTGAAAATGTGGCCTTCACCCGGTTAGTAATGAACCTAGCAGGCAAAAACCTAGACTGAAAAGCTAGCAAAGGCATGTAGGTGCTAAGCTTAAGGATACAGATACAAAACAGAAAGAGGGGAAAGGGAGAGACGGAGAGAGAGTGTAAGGTGGAGAGAGACAGTGAGAACGTGTGAGGTGGAGAGAGGGAGAGACAGAGAGAGAGTTTGAAGTGGAAAGAGACAGAGAGAGTGTGAGGTGGAGAGAGGGAGAGACAAAGAGAGGGTGTGAGGTGGAGAGAGGGAGAGACAGAGAGTGTGATGGGAGAGAGACAGAGAGAGAGAGTGTGAGGGGAGAGAGGGAGAGACATAGAGAGTGTGAGGGGAGAGAGACAGAGAGAGTGTGAGGGGAGAGAGGGAGAGACAGAGAGAGTGTGAGGGGAGAGAGAGAGAGTGTGAGGGGAGAGAGGGAGAGACAGAGAGAGAGTGTGAGGTGGAGAGAGGGAGAGACAGAGAGAGAGTGTGATGGGAGAGAGACAGAGAGAGAGTGTGAGGGGAGAGAGGGAGAGACATAGAGAGTGTGAGGGGAGAGAGACAGAGAGAGTGTGAGGGGAGAGAGGGAGAGACAGAGAGAGAGTGTGAGGTGGAGAGAGACAGAGAGAGAGTGTGAGGGGAGAGAGGGAGAGACAGAGAGAGAGTGTGAGGGAACAGAGGGAGAGACAGAGAGAGTGTGAGGGGAGAGAGAGAGAGAGTGTGAGGGGAGAGAGGGAGAGACAGAGAGAGAGTGTGAGGGGAGAGAGGGAGAGACAGGGAGAGAGTGTGAGGTGGAGAGAGCGAGAGACAGCGAGAGAGTGTGAGGTGGAGAGAGGGAGAGAGAGAGAGTGTGAGGGGAACAGAGAGAGACAGATGGAGAGACATAAAGTTCACAGAGTACGGCGTCTGAATACATAAACAGACAGACAGACCTTTGTTGTCCGATGCCGGCGTCTGGCTGCTGTTGGGATTCCCCGTGGATCTGATCTGGAGAGATGAAGAGAAAGGATTTGATTTTGATTTTATTTGGATCTCTTTTAGTCCCCATTTGGACTAATCTTCCAAGAGTCCTTAAACATTAAAATACAATTTATAATACGAACACATTTTCACATATAACACACTATTACAAACATACATAATATACTAACATAATGACCCAATAAATACTCAATCTAAAAAATATTGATTCTTTATCTACTATAGTCCCACAACATTTCTATGTATTATATTTAAATGGTTTTAAAATAATGTTTAAATGTATATATTGAAAGGTTTCTGATTTGCTCTGTTAATTTATTCAATTTCTGAATACCGTTGTGAATAGAACTTGGCCGTTTTAAATGATGTATATTATGAAATAAAATAAGCATGTTTTTTTCAATTATCTTGTCGATTCATGACCAACCAAGAACATTGCGCATGACTGCAACAGAAGAACCATATCTCCACCTTTAAAACAAACCTTGCTGCTCTGTTCTGTGCATTCTGCAGCCTCCTAACTTCACTTGATGATGCATTTCCCCAGACCACAGAACAGTAGTTCACCTGACTCAATTAAAGCTTGTGTTATTCGCTGAAGAATTTTTCCTGGTAAATATTTAGCTATCCTTCTGATCATGAATGCTGTTTTAATAATTTTTTTTACATAGATTAGTTATTTGAGACGACCATGATAAGCAGTTGTCTAGCTGCACTCCCAATAGTTTGGTTTCTGCCACTTCGTCAATTTGTACTCCTCCCATACTTAATTGTATCCCATGCTGTTTTGGCCTTTTCCTAGTGGAACAGACCAACATAACTTTGGTTTTCTTGGTGTTCAAAACAAGTTTGTTTTGGCAAACCCACTCCCTGATATTCTCCAAATCTTGTAAAGCTTGCTGTACCTGTTGAACCGATTGTCTTGCTGCATAAATTGTAGTATCATCTGCAAATATAGTAGCTTGAGTTTCAGCTAAGGCATAGGGAAGGTTGTTGGTATATATTAAATAAAGAAGTGGCCCAAGGCAGCTGCCCTGCGGAATTCCACAGTTTAACATATGAGGGGAAGAAAATGAACCATTGATATAGGTGGACTGTTTCCTGTCAGTTAGATATGACTGTAACCAATTCAATGCTACCTCCTTAAAACCATAATGCATTAATTTTGTCAAAATTATTTCATGATCCACTAAATCAAATGCTGTACTGAAATCTAAAAATAGTACACCCACAAACTTGCCATTATCCATAGCATTGAACCACTGGTCAGTCATGTCAACCAATGCAGTGGTAGGGGAATGGTTTTTGCGATAAGCATGCTGATTGGCTGTAATCAGATCATTCTTTTCCATGTACTCCCATATTTGTCTACTCACAATACCCTCCAATATCTTACTGAGTGTAAGTAGTAGATTAATTGGTTGACTATTGGCAGGAGTAATGGGTTCTTTGCAGTCTTTCAGAATAAAACACAGTTTTGCATGCTTCCATACATTTGCAAACATCCCCTTTTCCAGTGACCAATTAAATACGTATCTCAGTGGAACTGCAATCTGGGGAGCAGCACAGCAACGCAAAAAATTGTCCATTAGACCATAACCCGTAGATTTCCCATCAGGTAATGACTTCAATAGGTTTGACACCTCCTCCACTGACACCGTTTGCAGACTAAAAGAGCAGATCTTGTTGCTCATAATATGATCATCAATCCATTGGACAATAGCTTGTTTGGAAGAATGTATGTTTACATTGTTGCTCAGTAAATTAATTTTCTTTGTAAAAAAATCTGCAAAATGATTGGCAATATCAACTGGTTTTGTTATTATTCTCCCGTCAACCTCCACACTAGTTGGGCATGATGAGATAGATGTACCAAGTAAGCCCTTAACTGTGTTCCATACCTTTTTAGAATCATTTTTACAATCAATAAATTGTTGTTGTAAAATAACTTTTTTTTCTTTCGATTCAATTTAACAGCATAATTACGTAATGTTCTATAATTCTGTTCATCAATTTCTAATTTTGACTGCTAAGACTTTTGAGGAAGGAAGAGCAGAGTTGTCAATTACAACACACAGTATCAACTACATAACCATCATCACCCTTACAAGACACATAACCATTATCAGCAACTAGTGTCAACTACATTACCATTATCTTTTTTTTCTTACCCCCTTTTTCTCCCCAATTGTTAGTAGTTACTGTCTTGTCTCATCGCTACAACTCCCGCACGGACTCGGGAGAGGCGAAGGTCGAGAGCCATGCATCCTCCGAAACACAACCCAACCCAACCAAGCCAAGCCGCACTGCTTCTTAACACAGCGCACATCCAACCCGGAAGCCAGCCGCACCAATGTGTCGGAGGAAACACCGCACACCTAGCGACCTGGTCAGCGTGCACTGCGCCCGGCCCGCCACAGGAGTCGCTAGTGCGCAATGAGACAAGGATATCCCTGCCGGCCAGAACCCTCCCTAACTCGGACGACGCTGGGCCAATTGTGCGCCGCCCCATGGGCCTCCCGGTCGCGACCGGCTGCGACAGAGCCTGGGCTCGAACCCAGAGTCTCTGGTGGCACAGCTAACACTGCGATGCAGTGCCTTAGACCACTGAGCCACCCGGGAGGCCCTACATTACCATTATCACCTTTAACAGAAACATACAGATGTAGGATCTTAATTGAATCACTCTTTTGTTGCAGACAATTTTACTGCACCGCCGGTAATGCAGATGATCTTCGTGATTTACATAAATTCACTGAAAAAACGAACATACATATTAACAGTATTGCACTTTTCATGTATCCTACTTTTGGCTAGCTAACAGCCTAACCACGATCAAGCAAAATGATGGACTAAATGCTAAAATCCTGTTGCTGCAGGATTATTTTGCTGTGACAATATCGGTCAAATTAAGATCCTACATCTGTCACAATTATCAGCAACACAACTAGTGTCAAGTACATAAACAGTGTCAACTCTTTAGCCAATGTCAACAACATAACCTGTCCTATGTCATAGCCATGATCAACTACATAACCAGCATCAACAACACATAACCACCATATAACCAGCATCAACTACAGAACCATGATCAACTACATAGTATACTACAAGTATCAACTGCCTGCATATAAAAGCCACATAAGAGGACAGAGTCCTCTTGGGAGTGGGTAACAGGAGTGTCTGTATGAGAGTGATATCGCCAGAGACGCAAAGGGACCACTCAGGAGACAGTGTTGTGTTCTTTTCTCTCCTTTTCCCTTTAGTCTATTACCATTACCCAGTAGTTTACACACATATGTGTGTGTGTGTGTGTGTGTGTATGTGTGTGTGTGTGTGTGTGAGACCCCTCGCTGTGTGTGACAAGTGACATTTTATGCTCTCTCTTTCCCATCTCCCCCTCTCTTTCATCCCCCCCTCTCTCTCATCTCCCCCTCTTTCATCCCCCCCTCTCTCTCTCATCTGCCCCTCTGTCATCTCCCTCTCTCTTGTATCTCTCTGTCATTTCCCTCTCTCTTTCTGTCTATTTGTGTTTTTAAGACTGTCTCCTCATTAGTCCTACGCTTATGCGTCTGGGGCGGGGAGAAAGAGAGAGAGAGAGAGAGAGAGAGAGAGAGAGAGAGAGAAGAGGGTGGATACAGAAATACAGTATTTCTCTGTGCGAGAGAGAGAGAGAGAGAGAGAGAGAGAGAGAGAGAGAGAGAGAGAGAGAGAGAGAGAGAGAGAGATAGACTGTGTGTGTGTGTGTGTGTGTAAGGGGGAGTACAGTAGGAGTGTGTGTGTGGGCATGCACGTGCGCATTGTGACCCTGCGTAACCCCGACGTCCCCATTGCACTTTGTGATGCCGGCGCAGAATGGCCCGTGCATAAAACGATCTCCAGCTAAGCGCGAGACGCAAACAGGAGGCCTGCCACTCCAGGCTTAGCGATAGGGTAAAATAAAAAATAATACAGCCAGCCCTAGTCAGGGATAACGAGACCTTAGAGACTCGTGTAAATGACAAAGACTAAGTGTGTGTCTCATTATGTGTATACCAGAGAGGGGGAGAGAGAGTGAGGGAGAGAGATAGAACGAAAGAAAGAGAGAGAGGGGAGAGGGAGAGAGAGAGACAGAGAAAGAAAGACGGGGTGGATAAGCGAGAGAGAGAGAGACAAGGGGGACTTGCAAATGTTGGTAAGCGAGAGAGTAAGAGAGAGAGCATATAGAGGCTTCAATGGGTGGCATTAAATCGGCCTTTCACTGAGAAAGCAGAGCTCTCATCAAAACATCACCGCTATATCCCTCTATTCCCCTCTATCCCCCTCTATTCCTCTCACCCGCTCTCCCAATCACTGTCAGCGCTGCAGTGGAAGAGAGAGAGAGAGAGAGAGCGAGAGAGAGAGAGCGATACTGTACACTGAAATACTGTGGACGCCGATATAGATTTGGATCAGTGCTACAGCGTATGACAAATCTATCTGGGCTATAAGTGTCACTAAGCTATAGCTTTATGTTCCATATCATCCATCTGTGATCCATCATCGTCTTCTCTGTTGTCACTCCCCCCCCTTCCCCATTTCCCCATCTCTCTCTGCCTGTCTGACTGACACACACACTGCCTGGAGGCAATGGTTCCCTCTCTATGCTGTGTTTTTCTTCTCATACTCACGGGGGGGGGGGGGGGGGGGGGGGGTAATAACTGACACATTGAAATGAAGCAGGCAGGAGAAGAGAGGGGCTTGAGTAAGAGGCAGAGCGAGAAAGAGAGAGAGAGAGAGAGAGAGAGAGAGAGAGCGAGAGAGAAAGGACAGGGGGCTCGAGAAGTAAACCAGGCATATGGGTTGCACGGAGGTGGGATTGAATGACTAGCTGAATGAAGGACAGAAAGAAAGGACAGGAGGGAGAAAGAAAGAAAGAAAGCACACAGGAGGGGAGGGAATGGAGAGAGGGAGAGATGGAGAGAGAGCGAGGCTGAAGAGTGAAAAGAGAGACACAACCCACACGATAAACACATTCCCACTGTGAATAGACCTTCGTCTTACCTTCCCCCCCTCCTCCTCTTCCCCCACTCTCTTTCTCTCTTACACACAAACGCACACCCTCCCTCTCCTACATTCTTATCTCTACATGGATGGCTGGCTAACACTCAAATCCCCTGAGGTTTCTTATTATTCTCTCACAGGTTCTCTCTCCCTTCGCGCTTGTCAAGGATTTCTTCCTTACTTATTTGTCGCTGTTAATGCATTAATTCATGAACATGAGGCCAAGAGAGAGAACGCCAGAGAGAGGAGAAGAGGGAAAGGGGGACCGAGGGAGGGAGGGGGGGATGCTAGACAGAGACAGATTGCAGCATTTAAGTGTCTGGGATTTGCTGTAAGTGATGAAGAGAGAGCGATGGAGAGAGAGAGAGAGAGAGAGAGAGAGAGAGAGAGAGAGAGAGAGAGAGGAGAGAGAGAGAGAGAGAGAGAGAGAGAGAGAGAGAGAGAGAGAGAGTGGGGGGGAACGACAGTGGGGAAAAAAGAGAGAGAAACATAGGGATCCGAGAGAGAGAGAAGACAGCGGGTGAATGAGAACGGAAGATTCCTGCTTATCGAGACAGACGGTCGGGAAAATGGAGTCAAGGGATAGACAGATATAGCCTAATATACACACGGCCAACATGATGTGTGCTTTAGCCAGACAAGCTTTCTATTCTAGGAATTTACGGTCCCAAACGGCACCCTATTTAGTCTTTAGTGCACTTCTTTTGACCATGGGCCTTTTGAAAAGTAGTGCACTATATAGGGAATATGGTGCCATTTGGGATGCATACTGTTTACCATTTGATACATTAAATATGTTTTTTGTTTGTTTTCAATACTGTACTACTCAATGAAATCATTGTGATGTCAATCTATGTTCAGCCATCTGTTTGTATGGCCAATCATCACAGCTCCATACTGTACATATTCTGGTCAATTTTACAAAATGCCCTGGTTTTCCAGAAATCCTGGTTGGAAGATTCGCCGAATTAGAAGGGACTAAGCAGGAAATCCATAATCCTCCAACCAGAATTTCTAGAAAACTGTTTTGGGGGAAAGTTACTGTGTTCAGCATGTGTTTCTATGGGCATTTGTCACGGCTCTGTAGTGTAGTCATCATCATCTAGCCAGCTGTCCATGGGGCTGTAAACAGTACTCTGCCAGCTGTCCATGGGGCTGTAAACTGTACTCTGCCAACTGTCCATGGGGCTGTAAACTGTACTCTGCCAGCTGTCCATGGGGCTGTAAACTGTACTCTGCCAGCTGTCCATGGGGCTGTAAACTGTACTCTGCCAGCTGTCCATGGGGCTGTAAACTGTACTCTGCCAGCTGTCCATGGGGCTGTAAACTGTACTCTGCCAGCTGTCCATGGGGCTGTAAACTGTACTCTGCCAGCTGTCCATGGGGCTGTAAACTGTACTCCACCAGCTGTCCATGGGGCTGTAAACTGTATTCCGCCAGCTGTCCATGGGGCTGTAAACTGTACTCTGCCAGCTGTCCATGGGGCTGTAAACTGTATTCCGCCAGCTGTCCATGGGGCTGTAAACTGTACTCTGCCAGCTGTCCATGGGGCTGTAAACTGTACTCCGCCAGCTGTCCATGGGGCTGTAAACTGTACTCCGCCAGCTGTCCATGGGGCTGTAAACTGTACTCCGCCAGTTGTCCATGGGGCTGTAAACTGTACTCTGCCAGCTGTCCATGGGGCTGTAAACTGTACTCTGCCAGCTGTCCATGGGGCTGTAAACTGTACTCTGCCAACTGTCCATGGGGCTGTAAACTATATTCTGCCAGTTGTCCATGAGGCTTCCATGAGACTTTCAACCAACACTCGCTCCCTCGCTCTCCAACCAGAAATATTGGCTGTAAAATGACACCATTTCCAGATAGTGGTTTTATGTAAGTACAGTAACTAGGTTGATAGAAGGGAGAGCATTTGGTAACGTACTTCAAAAATAGACTGACACCTGAGTGATGGATGATTATGACCGCCTGCATCCCAAACGGCACCCTATTCCCTATGTAGTGCATTACTTTTGACCAGGGCCCATAGGGCTTTGGTCAAAAGAAGTGCACTATGTAGGGAATAGAGTGCCATTTGGGATGCCACCTATGATGTCTGATGCTGGAGGGAAAGAGAGGGAACGAGAGAAATAGGGAGAGAGAATGAAAGAGAAACAGACAAGGGGTCTTGAAGAGGAGGAAAGGAGAAGGGGGGGTGCAAAGGGAGAGAACGAAAAAACATGACAGGTTTGACTTTAGACATTTAACTGCCCTTTACTGAAAAAGGTTCATTTTCATCATTTTCGCAGCATGTGGTGGTCTTTACTCCAACCACAAATACCACTCTACCTTTCTAAGAAAAACAGCATCGCTACAGAAACCCAACACTTGAGGGAGGAAAAATCGAATCTGAAGCCCTTTTAGGAAAGGAATCGACTTGCTACACGGGACCCAACACTGTTGAATAAGAGAACAACCTCAAAAAGCCCCAAGGCTTACTAGGACTGAAAACTACATTTATTGGTGCAAAACGACAGAAACTAAGATAGACGTAGCAAAACTACATGTATTGGAGGGGAAAGAGAATCGCCCCCAAAGCATAACCTGTTATTGGTGCGAAAAGAGAGACACTTCTGTAAGAACAATATAGCAGCCTACAGGAAGGCCCAAAATGGCATCCTAATTCTGGTAGGGTCCAGGGAGAGGAGATAGAAAGAGAAACTACCCCCCGGATGCTCCTCAGCAGTAAAAAGTATTTATTTATAGACAGAAATAAAGGGATTACCTCCCTGTCAGAGGAGAGGAGGGGAGGAGGAGGAGGAGAAGAGGGGAATTAGGGAAAAGCCAATAATACTTGAACATGCCAGTTGGCTTTGGCACCGTAATCACAGTCAAGAAGAGGAGAGGGAGGGAAGGAGAGAGAGAGAGAGAGAGAGAGAGAGAGAGAGAGAGAGAGAGAGAGAGAAAGAGCGGGGGAAAGGTGTGGTTAGAGATATGGGGGGGGGGTGTAGAGCGAAGGATAGAGAGAGAGCTGGAGGGGGGGTTGGCATTTTCTAATTTTCACCTTGGTGGCTGGAGGACTGGCCTTCCGCTGCAATTAATAAGACCTGCTAATTATCCCTACATGCCTAAAATAGAACAAGTTTAGTGAAGGGGAAGCCTACTCACTGTTAATTACAAGCACAACAAGAACACAATCATTCGTTCTCTTTCTCTCCCACTCTCCCTGTCTCTCTTTCGTGTGTGTGTGCGTAAAAATGGGGGGGGGGGGGGGGGCAATGCAAATAGTCTGGGTAGCCATTTGATTAGCTGTTCAGGATTCTTATGGCTTAGCAGTTGAAAGGCTTACTGAAGAGCTCACTGACTTTCAACATGGCACCGTCATAGGATGCCACTTTTCCAACAAGTCAGTTCGTCAAATTTCTGCCCTGCAAGAGCTTCCCCAGTAAACTCTACAGTGCATTTGGAAAGTATTCAGGCCCCTTGGCTTTTTCTACATTTTGTTACATTACAGCCTTATTCTAAAATTAATTAAATCATTTTTTCCCTCATCAATCTACACACAAGACCCCATAATGACAAAGCAAAAACAGGTTTTTAGAAATGTGTGCAAATTTATACAAATAAATGTTTTTATGAAATGTTACATTTACATAAGTATTCAGACCCTTCACTCAGTACTTTGTTGAAGCACCTGTGACAGCGATTACAGCCTCGAGTCTTATTGGGTATGACGCTACAAGCTTGGCACACCTGTCTTTGGGGAGTTTCTCCCATTTTTCTCTGCAGATGCTCTCAAACTCTGTCAGGTTGGATGGGGAGCGTCGCTGCAGAGCTATTTTCAGGTCTCTCCAGAGATGTTCGATCGGGTTCAAGTCCGGGCTCTGGCTGGGCCACTCAGTGACATTCAGAGACTTGTCCTGAAGCCACTCCTGGGTTGTCTTGGCTGTGTGCTTAGGGTCGTTGTCTTGTTGGAAGGTGAACCTTCGTCCCAGTTTGAGGTCCTGAGTGCTCTGGAGCAGGTTTTCATCAAAGATTTCTCTGTACTTTGCTCCGTTCATCTTTCCCTCGATCCTGACTAGTCTTCCAATCCCTGCCGCTGAAAAACATCCCCACAGCATGATGCTGCCATCACCATGTTTCACCGTAGGGATGGTGCCAGGTTTCCTCCAGAAGTGAACCTTGGCATTCAGGCCAAAGAGTTCAATCTTGGTTTCATCACACCATGGAATCTTATTTCTCATGGTCTAAGTGTCTTTAGGTGCCTTTTGACAAACTCCAAGCAAGCTGTCATGTGCCTTTTACCGAGGAGTGGCTTCCATTTGGCCACTCTACCATAAAGGCCTGATTGGTGGAGTGTTGCAGAGATGTTTGTCCTTCCGGAATGTTCTCCCATCTCCACAGAGGAACTCTGGAGCTTGGTCAGAGTGACCATCGGGTTCTTGGTCATCTCCCTGACCAAGGCCCTTCTCCCCCGATTAGTCAGTTTGGCTGGGCGGACAGCTCTAGGAAGAGTCTTGGTGGTTCCAAACTTCTTCCATTTAAGAATGGGTTCTTGGGGACCTTCAATGCTGCAGAAATGTATTGGTACACTTCCCCAGATCTGTGCCTTGACACAATCCTGTCTCGGAGCTCTACGGACAATTTCTTCGACCTCATGGTTTGGTTTTTGCTCTGACATGCACTGTCAACTGTGGGAACTTATATAGACAGGTGTGTGCCTTTCCAAATCATGTCCAATCAATTGAATTTTCACAGGTGGACTCCAATCAAGTTGTAGAAACATCTCAAGGATGATCAAAGGAAACAGGATGCACCTGAGCTCAATTTTGAACCTCATAGCAAAGGGTCTGAATACTTAAGTAAATAATATATTTGCAAAAATGTCTAAAAACCTGTTTTGCTTTGTCATTATGTGTGGATTGCTGAGGATTTAAAAAACAATTTTTTTTAATAAGGCTGTAACAAAATGTGGAAAAAGGGAAACAATCTGAATACTTGTCCAAATGCACTGTTTATGGAATAGGGTGCCACTTAGAAGTTTGAAACATTATAAAGGATGTTCAATTTAGTCTAGATTAGGATTACTTTAGTCAAATTACATGTAGGCGAGATGTCTATTTTAAATGGATGCCAGAAAAAACAATGGGCCTTACAGGTAAACCATGAAGACCATGAAGTACTTTTGATCAATTAGAAAATAAATGGACACGCTACATCATGGTGTAAGCCCATGATAGGCGTGTAGCCTATTTAGCCCAGATGTGTCATAATAAAATAGATCTCCATTCCGTGAAGCAGGTGTGTCTGACATCGGCGTGGCAATTCACCGGCGGCGGAAGGTACTTTTGTCACCCATCACTGCCCCTGAACGGCTGTTCACAATGCCCACTGGCGATGCAGTGTTTCTCGCCTTGTGCCTTTTGGTACAATGCCCGCTTTATTTGGGACCGGCGCCAACCGAGTCGCTAGAAGATGTAAAGAGCTGCGCTCTGAAAACGATTAAAAAAAATGTAAATGTTTTTTTTTTTTTACTGCACCTTGGATGGGTTGCGGGGATTGGGGGGTGGGGGTGCGGTGCGCTGTGGTGGTGTCATCGCAAAGATACTCAACTAGACAATTAGTTATGTGAGCAGGGTCAAATCAAACACAATGTATATGTCCACTTGTTGATGTTAAACTAAAATGGTCTATCATTTCCATGTAGTAGCATAACTATTGGATTTACTGAATGATGCGTATAATATAATCGAAGGGGTGTTATATAGTGAATTCTCAAAGCATCTGTAGCCTATGATCAGCAGAATAAGCGCCGAATAATCCTAATCACGCCGTTATTATAGCCTAACAACAACTGCAGTTTGAACTGTTAACTGATCACAGTTGAGCTGGATACTTACCTCGCTCATCTTGAGAACGTGCAGCGCGGAGAGTTCTGCAGACAAGTCACTTCTCTTCTCTTCTAGCCGCTTAGACTGGCAGTTTCAACGATCTCTTTCCTTGGAAAAACACTTCAGCCGATCGAAGGTTTTGAAGAGAAACTGGAAAGATGTGCCAAAAAGAGAAGAGTCGGGGACAGGTGTAGAGTCGAGCCGAGAAATGCTTCGATAGGCTAAACAGTAAACGGACTCGTCTCATGCAGACAGTGTACGATACAGCAGCATGGATAGCGCAGTTAGGGCGAGCAGTGCGGTTGTGTGCAACAGAGAACATCAGAATCCCGTGTACCTCCGCTTCCCCCTCCCTCTCTCTCCTTCCCTCCCTCTCTTCTCCCCTTTCTTGTTCGCCCACTCACACGCGCATTCACCCACTCACTGGAGACTTGCCCTCGTGCCAACGGAGCTGTGATGCGCTGACGGCTCGTGGACATTAGTCTTTCTTCTACTAAATCAAGTAGGAATACATAAAGTAACATATCTAACAACAAATTATGACTGAGGAAGTTGAATCAGATGTTAAAGTAGAAGTTCACCTTTGAGACTCACTCGAAATGCGTAACATTGGATGACTTTGTGAAGAATATGGTGCATGCGCTATAAAACGCATAGTTGTCAATATAGACCGACATCATCCTTCACTTCATATTTCATGACAGACAGTGATGAGGTTTAATGTATTCTGTGCTTCTTGTTCATCCATTATGTCAGGAAAAAGGTTGGATATGTGCCCATGAGACCCGCAATGTGCTACATTCCCCTTTGATACCCAAGCGGGAATGCGAACCACAAACTTATTTTCCTTCCCGAATTTTTAATCGTATCTACCAGGAAAACAGACAGTCCCCCTCTTACTGCAGTCAAATCATAATTATTCCTTGCCCCCCCTGTCACAGAATCATAATCCTAATACCAGAGAATCTACATGGGTCTGTTATACCCGCTAGAGGGCGACATACCTCCACCGTCTATTTTTACAGTCAAGGGTTGTACATCCCAAATGGCACCCCAGTACTTTTGACAGGAGCCCTATGAGCCCTGTTTTAAAAGTAGTGCACTAATTAGGGAATATGCTGCCATTTCGGATGTACCCAAGTTGTTGAGAGGTGAGAGGCTGAGTGCCACTTTCCTAAAAATTGTCTCTAATGTACTGACTGATCTTGATGTCCCTTCTGGTATTTCAACAGTGTTGTAGTGCAGCATGAGTAGACATACTCATTTGATAACATCATTTAGCATGACGGCACACTGCACTGTGATGATTCAATGGTGTAAAGTCACATGGATGCCGTAACCACTGAAGTCCCATCACTATATAGATCTGAGCTACATGTATCAAGCATCTCAGAGTATGAATCAGTGCAGCCTTTTAGGTCATAATGAATATGATTATGTGGACGGGGGGTACCTGATCCTATATCAGCACTCCTACTCTGAAGCAATTGTGAATCCAGCCCCTGGTTCCTCTCAAGGTTTCTTCCTTCCCTATGGCGTGTTCTGTATGTTTCTTTACCTTTGTCACCCATGCAATCGTTCTCAGGTTCTGAAGAGGGCTCCCCTCTCTACATAACAGTACGTTTGTGCTGCTGTCTCCCTGTGACGCACACGCACACCACACACACACACACACACACAGAGAGACGTTGAAATAAAAACACTATAAATAGCATAAGAGAAATGACATGCCTACTCACTGTTAATTACAAGCGCAACAAGAACACAATCATTCGTTCTCTTTCTCTCCCACTCTCCCTGTCTCTCTTTCGTGTGTGTGCGTAAAAATGGGGGGGGGGGGGGGGCAATGCAAATAGTCTGGGTAGCCATTTGATTAGCTGTTCAGGATTCTTATGGCTTAGCAGTTGAAAGGCTTACTGAAGAGCTCACTGACTTTCAACATGGCACCGTCATAGGATGCCACTTTTCCAACAAGTCAGTTCGTCAAATTTCTGCCCTGCAAGAGCTTCCCCAGTAAACTCTACAGTGCATTTGGAAAGTATTCAGGCCCCTTGGCTTTACCTTTACCTTTGTCACCCATGCAATCGTTCTCAGGTTCTGAAGAGGGCTCCCCTCTCTACATAACAGTACGTTTGTGCTGCTGTCTCCCTGTGACGCACACGCACACACACACACACAGAGACGTTGAAATAAAAACACTATAAATAGCATAAGAGAAATGACATGACTCACATAAATAAACGTCAACCCTTTTTTTCCTTTGTTTGCATTTATTAATTTATCTCTAACGTGTGTTTTTTTTTTTTTTTTTAATCTGTCCACAAACTCATATTAGTCACTACTATGTTAGGTTAGGTCAGTTTTTCCCTCACTGCAATGGCAGTCATCTACACGAGAGCCCAAACCCAGCACTCCCTTCCACCTCTCCAAAAGACAGTGGATTTGTTCCAAATGGCACCCGATTCCCTATATAGTGCACTACTTTCGACAAGGGCCCTATGAACTATGTCAGTCACACACACTGCAACAGTACTCTAACATCTGCACTTCAAAATGCATGTGAAACTAGGAAATTAAGGGTCAACAATATAGTTAGGCACCGGTTAAAAGATTTCTAGCATATTTCAGAGAGATTCCTTGCAAGAAGCAATTTAGGAAATATTTCAGATTAACCATTGACTGTCTGGGACATTCACATTTTCACATTATGACATATTCTGTTGGTCATTTAAGATCATGATGTAGTTTACGTCCACTGGATCGAACATGTTTGTCAGTTGGAGGGCAGTTCATTTAACTGATTGGCGGGTCACTTGTACTATCCTTGGCAAGTCACTTGTCCTATCTGCCAATGGGAGGGAGGAGTGGGCGGGACTAGAGCTTGGGTTTGCGCTCTCTTATTAAAAACACATCTCTAGTGCTATCTGTACAACATTCAACAAGACATTTTTTTTCTTTTTTTTTCTCTTCTTCTTCTCCTTAATAATGCCAAAACAATAATAATAATTTTAAAAAGAAGAAGAATAGCGTTACTCCATCTCATCGGGCATCGAATGAACGAACGTACAAACATCACACAAATTGAAAATACAAATCTAAGAATAAAAGGCCTCAATACCAAATAGTACACATCATCACCTTCTAATGGTGCCAGAGAGAGAGAGAGAGAGAGAGAGAGAGAGAGAGAGGTTACAAAAGAAAGGAAGAAGAGCGAGAGGTTAGGGAAGTTGAGAAAGAAGAAAAGAGAGATGTACACACATTAAAAGGATAAAGGGAATGACAATATAATATCTTGATAATACCATTGAATTATATTATCTTAATTTAACGTGTTTAGTGTCCCCATGGACAGGTTTTGGCACCTAATTCTAAGATGTATCCATTAACTGGGGCTTTGGTTTGCCAAGGGTTAGCTGAAATCAACCTTGTTTCCTACACTGGGGCTACTAGCGATGCTAGCAATATTTCCTCCAAGTGATATTATGTCTGATGGTAAGAAATTGTTTAAATAAGGCAACAACCCACTTGGCCCCTGCGAAGTTGGAGTGACAGACAAGGAGAGGATAAAATAAGTAAAAAAGAATGAGGTGAATAAATAGGTGATATACTAGGGGAAAGAGAGATGTGGGCTAAGTGCTTTTGGTGAGCTTACAAAATACCAACTCCAGGAAGTGCTTGACACAGAAGGCACGGTGGCATTGACACTACAGGTTATTGTCCCAAAGGGCAACCTATTCCCTAAATAGTGCACTACTTTTGACCAGGGCACATAGCACTACTTTTGACCAGGGCCTATATGGGAATGGTCCTGGTCAAAAGTAGTAAACCATATAGGGAATAGGGTGTCATTACGGGTGCAACCTAAGTCTTTAAGAAAACACCACTTAGGGAACTGCTAAACTCATATAAGGTGCTCTAATAAGGATAGAAGTAAAACACATAATGCACGTAGACCAAAAGTAAGGCTGTGGTTCCAATCCCAAACTCTCGCCTACAACCAATGGGGTTAGGTTCCAATCCCAAACTCTCGCCTACAACCAATGGGGTTAGGTTCCAATCCCAAACGCTCGCCTACAACCAATGGGGTTAGGTTCCAATCCCAAACTCTCGCCTACAACCAATGGGGTTAGGTTCCAATCCCAAACGCTCGCCTACAACCAATGGGGTTAGGTTCCAATCCCAAACTCTAGCTGTCAACCAATGGGGTTAGGTTCCAATCCCAAATGCTCGCCTACAACCGAATGGGGTTAGGTTCCAATCCCAAACGCTCGCCTACAACCAATGGGGTTAGGTTCCAATCCCAAACGCCCACCTACAACCAATGGGGTTAGGTTCCAATCCCAAACTCTTGCCTACAACCGATGGGGTTAGGTTCCAATCCCAAACGCTCGCCTACAACCAATGGGGTTAGGTTCCAATCCCAAAATGCTCACCTACAACCAATGGGGTTAGGTTCCAATCCCAAGCTCTCGCTCTCGCTGTCAACCAATGGGGTTAGGAGGGCGAGAAGGCAAGACTTATCCAATCAAATAATTTAGTGATGTTTGCAATCGTAAGTAGTTTATTTAATTGTTTTTATGATAAAATATTTGCATGTTCACCTCGTGTAGAACATGCTGTGCGTAGTATGATGCGCTAAACCAATACCGTGGCTATAGTACAAATTGATTCATCAAAATTTGGCAGAGATAAATATTTTGATATGTTGTGATGTAAACTTGAGTCTCATCCAAGCACTTAATAATACAATGATATTGTTTTGATTGGATTATAGATTGATTGATTGCTTGATTGATTGGGCGAGTGGATTGAAACTGCAGCTTTACACTCCAACAGAAAGTGACACCTTACATTTTCTTAAAAAAAAAAGTTTGGTCTATCGATAGTCAAAATAAAACAACTACTTTGGGAAATTATAAACCTTGCACAGTGCTCTTTATAGACATGACATTCCGACTAGTCTTTTCCTCACAACAACAAGCCTTATAGTTTTATATCATTACCTACTGTATATTCATAACCTTCTCTGTAAGCTTCTCTTCTTGAAATGAAAATAAACATAGAAAGTTATTTTTTCATTTTTTCTTATCTTCCTGTCTTTACAAAAGCTACACATATTCTACTGGGATGTATCTATGGATTTGTTAATGTTTTTAATGCTTACTCTTTTTTCCCGTTCTTCTTCACTTAAAAAAAAGAAAGACAGAAATCTAGTCATCTAAAAGACGGCATACCCCAAGACTACAACGTTTTGCTTTCTTGAGTCCTCCACTCTGTGAGGGAACTCGCCCTTTTCTCTCAACCATTTTTCCTTCCCCTTGTTTTTCAGTTATTTTCCTCATAAAAGGAATGGAAGGAAAGAGTGTGACACGGTCGTGGAGTCTTGGTCACTTGACCAGACGTGCCAGCTGATTGTGCTTGGGATGCACTGTCCGTCTGTCTGTTCTGTGTCTCCCAAACAGACTTTTGCTTTGTTTCTGTTTGTTTAATGGTCCGTTGGCCACCACGACAATGTAGGAACAACCGTTAGCCCACGTCTGACTCTGAACACGCTGGTATTTCTGCTGTAAATGCTGACCTCTGACCTTTAACCTCCCTTTTCACTTATTGACCTTTCACCTTGACCTCTTTTCATTCATATGAATATTTCTTAATGTTTCATCTTCATCAACTAAGTGCTTTAGAATTTTTTCCACAGAATCCACATAGAGATGCTACCGGTCTCTTGTGAAAAGAGAAAGATCAACACCAGCTGTTTGTTTACCACTACAGATTTCTATTCACAATAGCCTAGAACCATTTTTTTACATATATACTTTAGCTTTATACTGTATTCTCAGATGTCATTGTTCTATAAGAGCCCAGAAACAGAGGGCTATACTGTAGAACTCCCTTGACGACATTCCAAACATAGACAGGCACTAAACTGAGAGGAAAACAGGAAATGACAAACTGTTCCCGTAGTGACCTCGGAACAGCAATCCGACCAATGAGAGGCAGTGATATCAGGGTCAGGGGTTATCTTATCCCTAATCATTGTCATCTTCATCTGGTAAAAAGTTGCTCCTGTCATGTTATTTGTTGTAGACAGCTGGATAGCTTAGTTTGAGTTCACGGCTTGAATGGTTGTGGTTGAACCACGGTTATCGAATCAGTGCTCTTGAACAGACCGTGATATGAACTTGAAATGTCAAAGTGACAGGAAGTGGTATCTTATCTAAACGGCAGTTGGGATGAAGTTAGGCTTCTTCTGACACTTGTTCTGCTAAAGTATAACTAATCAACAATGTTACTCATAGAAGTAGTATTATTCTCAAAACATGAAGTATAAGGTCTGATAAAATAATTTTTGTGTTCTCTGGAATGGTAGAATGTTACAGTTTATTTGTTCTCACATAGTAATATTAAGACTTAACAGCAGCCAGAGGACGATCTCGAGCAAATCATCACAATTAGCCCTCTTGATAGGAGATGGAATGGAAAACAGGAAACTCTGGAATATCGAACTCAAGGCCTCAAAAGTCCTGAAGAGAAAGGATTCACACTGCACTGTCTGTATGTACAAGGGGGGTTGTGGTTGGTTGAGAAAATCAAGAGGACTGCACTGAACTCCAGGGATGTAAATATTAAAAGACGAGAGAAAAATGTATGATTTTTTAAATGGGGTTCTTTAGGAGAGATGATGTTTACACAACCCTCTCAATGGAGGTGCATCTCAGTCCGTGGTCCTTAGTTATACTTGTCAGCGGACTTACCATGACAATGAACCTGAACTGCTGTATGTAAGAGAACAAGGAAGTGATATAATGACCCCCAACCTTTGACTCCTAAACTTCTGCCCTGTCTAGTTGAACTCCCTCTTCCCTTCTCTCTGCAGGATGATGTTGTTGCCGTTTAGTCTCCCATCACTGCTTCCTTCTCTCGTGTAAGACGGTCAGAGCCGAGGGCAGGTGACATGGAGAGAGACATCCTCATCCCATGCTCTATAGGGGAATCCCCTGGACTACTGCTCTCCCTTTCCAAATCCTCCTCTTCTCCTTCCTCCTCTTCTTCCTCCTCTTCCCCATCCTCCTCCACCCTGCCTTCCTGCCCCAGGCCAGCGAGGCCACTCCTTGTGTTCCTGGGTGTGGTGGAGGCCTGGTTAGAAGCCTGCAGGGGTTGGTGGAGGTTGTAGTTGCCCTCTAGGTCCACTTCCTCTGGGGTGAGGCCGTTCTCCATCCCTCTCTCCACCCTGGATGAGGCCCATTCCTCGAGGGGGGCCCTATCTTCACTCTCGCTCAGGTACCTAGGATAGGATAGGGACATCAGTCTACTTGCAAAGACTGTAATATGTTTAGTTTTTTTCCTACTAAATGTAGTTGAATGCACTAACTATAAGCAGCTCTGGGAAAGAACCTCTACTAAATTACGAATATGTAAATATAAAATCTAAATAAAAATTTCTTACCTCCACAGGGCTAGGGGGTCTGGGTCAGCCCGGGGTTGGGGTGGCCTCTGGGGCCCGTGTTCCCCCAGGGAGCTGGGGTTGTGCGCCCCCCTCTTACGCCTGGACTTGCTGGTGTGGTTGACCTGGAGGTGCATGGCCATCAGTTCGGCTGAGCAGGTACGGAAGGGACAAAACAGGCACTGGTTTAGGGTGACCCCTGCTCCTCCTCCTCCACCACCACCTCCCGGAACTCCATCCTCCTCCAGACCTCCGAGCCCAGGGGAGGGGCGGCGGGAGAGATCCAGGGGCTGGGACAACAAGCCTCCATCCTGGGTGCCCCGAGCTGATCCCCCTCCCATCCGCTCCCTCCCGTTAGCTGGCACCATGCGGCTGGTGGTGAGTGGTTTGCGGCGGGACACTTTGGGCGCCTTCGGTGGGGGCGGGGTGGGGGTGGAGGTAGGGGACTCCCCCGTCCACCCTCCCTCCATCCCCCCCTGGTACAGCGCCCCCATCACCCCGGATAGGTACCGGTACTGGCTCTCCAGATCTGCCTCCCTTAGTCCTCCCATGGCCTTCCCATGGTCCCTGTCTCTCTGCTCGGGAAGGCCCAGTATCCAGGGCTGGTGCTGGTTGTGCCTGGAGGAAGCGGTCTCTGCCGGGCTTCTGGCGGCTGAGCCATGGGTGAAGCTCTGGGGCCGGCGCTGTTTGGCCATCCCCTCCCTTCCCTCCCCCCGTGGAGCTCCTCCACCACCTCCCAGAGAGGCGGAAGTGAGCCCGGGGGAGGAGGCGGTGGATGAAGAGGCCCCCATGGCGTTCCTCTGTTCTCTGTGGTGCCTCTGGAGATGGTACTTTAGAGAGCCTGACTGGGTTCCCGCGTAGTCACAGTGGGGACATTTATACGGTCTCTCCCCTGAAAGAGGTACATAAACTAGTTGTGGTTATCAAGGGCATATTATAATGGAGGATGTCAGTAGATGTTACACTATACTATACTATACTATACTATACTATACTATACTATGCTATGCTATGCTATGCTATACTATACATGGAGAGAAACATTTGTAGAATTCTAATTCTGCACAAAAAACAAACAATTTAGACAGGACCACTGGACTAAATATGGACCAGCCCATCTGGTATTTGCCTGAACTGCCCTATGCCTAGTCTGTTTCTGACTACAGACAAAAAAACAACAACAATTATATGGACCTTGATTCCTGGATTTCTGCTATGGAATAAAAGAGGGGAAACGATAGGGTTCAAGTATTATATGAGCTTGTAGTACCACATTACAAACCACAGATGGCAGTAGCCCATCACAATCTAAAACCCTGATTGGCTTTGATAAGGAGGACATTAGCTTGAAAACCCCATCAGCCTCGGAGGTGTTGAAAGTGATTATTGCTAGTAGCAATTTACTTAAGTATAATGATTCACCTAATTAATTACAACAGACAGAGGAGATGGTCATATCTAGGAATCAGAAACACATGAATTTAATGGCACATGTAAATGTGGTCAGTGTGCATGTAGTTAAGGTTTAGTGTTCTAGAATAGATTGTATTGTTAGTGATTATTTGCTGAATTCCAAATGGACCTCTAGCCCCTACTTCCTGGCCACTCTGAGATCTCATTGGACAGGGAGACGCAATATGGCGACATTTGAACATCTCATTCCAAAATCATGGGCATTAATATGGAGTTGGTCCCCCCTTTGCTGCTATAAAAGCCTCCTCTCTTCTCGGAAGGCTTTCCACTAGATGTTGGAATATTGCTGCGGGGACTTGCTTCCATTCAGCCACAAGGGCATTAGTGAGGTTGGGCACTGACGTTGGGCGATTAGTGCTGGCTCGAAGTCGGCGTTCCAATTCATCCCAAAAGTGTTTGATGGGGTTGAGGTCAGGGCTCTGTGCAGGCCAGTCAAGTTCTTCCACACCAATCTCGACAAACCATTTCTGTATGGACCTTGCTTTGTGCACGGGGGCATTATCATGCTAAAACAGGAAAGGGCCTTCATCAAACACTGGAAAAAAAGTTGGAAGCACAGAATAATCTAGAATGTCATGGTATGCTGTAGCGTTAAGATATCCCCTCACTGGAACTAAGGGGCCTAGCCCAAACCATGAAAAACAGCTCAAGACCATTATTCCTCCTCCACCAAACTTTACTGTTGGTACTATGGTTCTGGGTAGGTAGCCTTCTCCTGGCATCTGCCAAACCCAGATTAGTCCGTTGGACTGCCTGATGGTGAAGCATGATTTATCACTCCAGAGAACGTGTTTCCACTGCTCCAAAGTCCAATGGCGGCAAGCTTTACATCACTCCAGCCGGTGCTTGGCATTGCGCATGGTGATCTTAGGCTTGTGTGCGGCTGCTCGGGCCATGGAAACCCATTTCATGAAGCTCCCGACGAACAGTTATTGTGCTGACATTGCTTCCAGAGGCAGTTTGGAACACGGTAGTGAGTGTTGCAACTGAGGACAGACGATTTTTATGCGGTCTGTTCTGTGATCTTGTGTGGCCTACCACTTCGCGGCTGAGCCGTTATTGCTCCTAGATGTTTCTACTTCACAATAACAGCACTTACAGTTGACCGGGCTGCTCTAGCAGGGCAGGAATTTGACGAACTGACTTGTTGGAAAGGTGGCATCCTATGACGGTGCCACGTTGAAAGTCACTGAGCTCTTCAGTAAGGCCATTCTAATGCCAATGTTTGTATATGGAGATTGCATGGCTGTGAGCTCGATTTTATACATCTGTCAGCAACGGGTGTGGCTGAAATAGCCGAATCCACTAATTTAAAGTGGTGTCCGCATACTTTTGTTTATATACTGTATTACTATGCACTTATACTGTATCTTAGCCAATCATCTCAGATCTACAGGAGTGCATTGGCCCTGGGTTGTATAGACACAGCATAAGTGTCCTAAGCCCTAGGGTGTAGGATTTAGGGGCTAGGGGTCGATTTGGGATCCAGCCATTGTTAGGTGTGTTGGGGGTTGGGGGCTAGTGGCAGGCTCACCTGTGTGAACTCTCAGATGCACTTTAAGGTGATGGGACGAGCGGAAAGCTTTACCGCAATAGGGGCAGTCTTTCACCCCTGTGCCTCGCACACGCTCCCTAGAAGTCACGGACGAACCTGAAGATGACCCAGATAGACCGTTCTCTCCTGGAGAGAGAGGAAGGGGGAGAGAGAAGGAGAGAGAGAGAGAGGGAGGGAGGGAGGGAGGGAGAGAGAGAGAAGGAGAGAGAGGGTGGGTGCGAGGGAGAGGGAGAGAGAGAGAGAGAGAGAGAGGGAGGGAGAGTCGGGAGAGAGGGAACAAGGGAGAGAGGGTGAGAGAAAGGGGGGAGGGAGTAGACAGAGGGGGAGGGAGAGAGAGGGGGAAAGAGAAAGAGGGGAGAGAGCGAGCAGGGGAAGACGGGAGGGAGAGAATAAGAAAGTGGTATTGATAGTTAATTGCATTGCTAGACGCTACTCTCACACTCTGCTACTCTCCCTCTCTTTCTACAAGCTTTTTATTTTGTGTCCTTATTCTCTCTAATGAAAATGTCAAACAAACGGGAGACATGTTGGGGATGTTTTGGAGAGGTGAAGCCATGTCACTGTACCTTGGAACTGTGACATCACTGAGTGGAACCCTCCTCCGGCTGCTGACTGATGTTGAGGTCCACTTTGAAGTTTGGACTCCTGTCTTCCCTCGCTGCTACCTCCTCTCCCACCTCCTCCTCCAACTCCTCCTCGTCCTCCCCCACTCCGGCTCGCCCCTCCATCCTCCTCTCCTCCTCCGCCGTGGCGCGGGGGGTGACCGTGGTTCTTATGGGGCCGCTGGACGTGGACACGGGCATGTGCCACCACCTGCTGCAGGCTCCGGAACAGCTTCCCACAGTCGGGGCACTCCCATGGGGCTCCGGAGGACGGAGGCTCCTCTCGGGGATCCAGACCTCCAAGGTAGGCCCTGACCTGCTCAGCCTCCCCCACCACGGAGCTCCTGGATGGGGCTCGGTGCAGGTGCTGGGTCCTCTGGTTCTGCCTTTGAGCCTGCTGGGCTTGCTGGGCCTGTTGAGCTGCTACTAGGCTACGAGCTACCAGCTGCCACATGGCTATCTGGTCCCCTCCATCTGCCGCTGTCTCTCCTCCTCCTCCGTTTCCTCCTCCCCCTCCTCCTCCGCTCCCGTTCCCCATCTCCGCCACCTGAGCCACGGCCTGCAGCCGTTCCATGCAACTGGCGCCGCCACCGCCATCGCTGGGCAACCCCAGGTAGCCCAAGATGGCCGATTTACTAGAGACTCCAGCGCCGTCCCGCTCAGCCCTTGCTCGTCCCCCTCTCCCCCCTCCACCACGAGCCAGCAAGAGGCTGGAGTAGAGAGCGTTGAGGCCCTGGCTGGTAACCGAGCCTTTGGGGCCTCTTTGTTCAGTCCCGGCCACAGGAGCCACCAGCCCCCCCAGCCCTGCCTTCAGGCCCAGCTTGTTGAGGTGCACCTGTAATAGAGGTCATAAAGTCACTTGTATAATAAATGCACAATGTCTTCAATCGTTTGACACCTGCTATTATAGCATAGACTACGGTTGCAAAGGGTTGGAAACTTTCCGGTAAATTTCCAGAATTTTCCCAGAAATTTTCCATGGGAAGTTAAGCCCGGGAATTTGGGGAATTTTGTTTAAATTCATCAAAAAAGTTAGCTTATAACAGTGAACCTTTTTTGTGGGATACACACAAGGCGATATATTTTATATGACATACATACTTTTTTGTTAACTAGTAAATAGTAGAGTACAGCATGTTTAATAATTTCTGACTTGTTAACAATTTCTGCTAGTTAGTTTTTGCTACCATGTGGGTTTTAGCTTGCTTGAGCTTTCTAGTGTTAATTCACCTGTTTGCGTACATGTTTCATTTGAAAATATTTATCTTACAAAGGAGTTTTTTAATCTAACTGCTTAACTATTTATCTGTACATGGAATTGTATTTGGGTTTTTTTTAAATCATTTTTTCCTAATCTTTACAGGAAAATGCCACGGGCACTACCTGATGTGTGGAGACATTTCACTGCAGCTTATGTAGAAGGAAAAGCTGTGTACATTTGCAAATACTGTGCCAAATCATATGTGAAGAATGCAACAAAGATGCAGAATCATCTGGCCAAGTGCATAAAGTTCCTTCAGCGCTCACAACAAGCAACCTCTGACAAAAGTCCCTCTACTTCTATTCGAGGGGAAAATTATGAATCAGACACCTTATCGATAGCAACAGCTCATGGTCTTCCTGGAATCAGAAGTTTTTTTGACTCAATGGAGGAACGTAGTCAGAGAAATGCTGATGAATGACTTGCTCGGACTGTGTATGCAACTGGTTCACCTCTGATGCTCACAGGCAATGTGTATTGGAAAAGATTTCTGAATGTTCTTCGCCCAGCATACACCCCTCCAACCAGACATGCTTCACCTACTAATTTGCTGGATGCTGAGTTCAACAGCGTTCAAGTGAAGGTCAAGCAAATCATAGAGAAAGCAGACAAAATTGCAATCATCTCTGTTGGGTGGTCGAATGTTCGTGGGCAAGGAATAATTAACTACATCATCTCAACCCCTCAACCAGTATTCTACAAGAGCACAGACACAAGGGACAACAGACACACCAGTCTCTACATTGCAGATGAGCTGAAGGCAGTCATCAATGACCTTGGACCACAGAAGGTATTTTCACTGGTGACAGACAATGCTGCGAACATGAAAGCTGCTTGGTCTAAAGTGGAGAAGTCCTACCCTCACATCACAACCATTAGCTGTGCTGCTCATGCATTGAATCTGCTCCTCAAGGACATCATGGCACTGAAAACAATGGATACACTCTACAAGAGAGCCAATGAAATGGTTAGGTATGTGAAGGGTCATCAAGTTATAGCAGCAATCTACCTCATCAAGCAAAGTGAGAAGAATAAGAGCACCACATTGAAGCTGCCCAGCAACACCCGTTGGGTTGGTGTTGTCATCATGTTTGACAGTCTCCTGGAGGAGAAAGAGTCTCTCCAACAAATGGCCATATCACAGTCTGCCGATATGGACAGCCCCATCAAGAGGATCCTCCTGGATGATGTATTTTGGGAGAGTGGTAAAGCAGCCTGAAACTCCTGAAACCTATAGCAGTAGCCATTGCACGGATTGAGGGAGACAATGCCATCCTGTCTGACTCTGCTTGCAGATGTAAGAGAAGAAATCCATACTGCCCTGCCCACTTCACTGTTGCTCCAAGCAGAGGAAACTGCAGTTCTGAAATGCATCAAAAAGTGTGAAGACTTCTGCCTGAAGCCCATACATGCGGCAGCGTACATGCTGGACCCCAAGTATGCTGGCAAGAGCATCCTGTCTGGTGCAGAGATCAACAAGGCCTATGGTGTCATCACTACCGTGTCTCGCCACCTTGGCCTGGATGAGGGCAAGGTTCTTGGCAGTCTGGCGAAGTACACTTCCAAGCAAGGGCTTTGGGATGGAGATGCAATATGGCAGTGGTGCCAACATAGCTCATCAGCCACCTGGTGGAAGGGACTTTGTGGATCTGAGGCTCTTTCCCCTGTTGCCTCCATCATCCTCCAAATCCCACCAACATCAGCCGCCTCTTAGTGCAACTGGTCCCTGTTTGGGAACACACACACCAAAGCACACAAGGCTGACCAATACAAGGGTTGAAAAATTGGTGGCCATCCGAGCAAATTTGCGGCTTTTTGAGCCTGACAACAAGCCATCCTCAACAAGGTTGGAAAGTGACAGTGAAGATGAGGCCTCAGAGTCTTATGTTCGAGAGGTGGACATTGAGGAGGTCCAGGGAGAAGACATAGAAGCCTGAGAGGGAGACAACCAAAGCTTTAGTTTCTAGACTATCATTTTATGTTGAAAATGTTTTTGGAAGATGCGATGGGTCATTGGGGATCATTCAATATTCCTTTTCTTTTGTTGTTCAGTGAAATCATCCCATGTGAAGAGTCAGCTCATTTAATTAAAGTTCAATTCATGACTACATTTTTTTTTTTAATCTATTGGAAGGATTCAATCATTTGCAATGATGTCTACTTATGATAAGGTAAAAGGTTTATGTTTCCGTCTCCATATGATATGGTAAATATATCCAATGCAAAAAAACATCTACATTTAAATGGTATTAATATTAATTTGCATATATTCCCGTTAATTCCCATATATTCCCGTTAATTCCCATGGAAAGTTTCCACCTCTGAATATTCCCCAAAATGAGCAACCCTACCATAGACCCTAGCATAGACACACACACATACCAGTGGAGGCTGCTGAGGGGAGGACGGCTCATAATGATGCCCGGAACGGAGAAAATGGAATGGCATCAAGCACCTGGAAACCATGTGTTTGATGTATTTGATACCATTCCACTGATTCCTCTCCAGTTATTACCATGAGCCCATTCTCCCCAATGAAGGTACCACCAACCTCCTGTGACACACACACTAGGTTACCTACCTTCATGTGGTTCTTGAGGAACCAGGGCTCCTTGAAGCCACGGCCACACACCTGACATTTGTGGTCCAGAGAATCCTTGTGCTTCCTCATGTGGCCCTTCAGGAACCAGGACTGGGTGAAGCGCTGGCCGCACGTCTCACAGCGGAAGGCCGGCAGAGGCGGAGCCCCTGGGGCCAGGGTGGGGGTTGGGTTGGGGGTGGGAACGAGAGTGTCTGGGATGGGGGTGGGGATGATGGTAGTGGTGGTGGTTACGATGGGGGGGTGTCTGGGGGTGTAGGGGGGCAGGGCGGGGAGTTCCATCGGGGGGGAGAGGGACAGGGAGGGGTGGCTGTCGTGGAGGTGTGCGGCCAGGCGTTCTTCCTGGCTGGCGGAGAAGGAGCACAGGGTGCACTTGTACGGGTTGTGGAGGATGCGGACGTGACGAGACAGCTCCGAGGCCGTGCGGAATTTACCCTTGCAGGCGTGGCAGCGGAATGCGGGCGCTGCCACTGTGGCCAAGGCGGCTTCTTCTAAGATGGCAGGACCCGTGCCACCCAGGCCGCAGGAAGAGGAGTAGGGGGAGGTGAGGGAGAGGGGCACCTCCTCAGTCAGCGGAGGGCTCAGCGGTGTGCTGTCATCCATTAGGAACGGCTGGAGGGTCTGGTGATCCATCTGCAGAGCCTCCTCTAGAGCATCCCCATCCCCATCCTCCCCTCTCAGTCCCTGGGTTAGAGATACAGACAGCAGGGGACTCTGGCGGTGGCTGTGGTGGTTCTGCCCCACGTCGTTGTGGTTCTGGTGAGCTTTGAGATGTGCCGTGGACCCCGTCCCAATGATGCTCCCGGTCGTGGTGCCGGTGTTACGGTACAGAGCTGAGGCGCGGCGGTCCCGATCCAGACTGTGAGCGCGGGCGTGGAGCGACAAGATACTCTGGAAGCGGAATCGCTTCCCACAAACCAGACAGGGGAACTTGAGTCCGGCCGCTCCCCTAGAAACACCCTTCCTCCCTGGCAAAGACCCTAACAGACTCCCCCCATCCTTATGGAAGAGCTGGAGGTCTAGCTCATCACTACAGGTGGCACCCTGCTGCCCGGAGGACAGGGCCAGCTCCAGGGCCCCGAACCCAGGGAGAGGGGCCGATGATGTCGGAGTGACCGGAGGAGAGCTCTCCGGAGAGGGGCTACACACCTCCGGAAGACCCCCCGGGAAGAGAGCCACGGCCGGGGTGGGGGACGGAGGGGCTGACAGCTCCTCTTCATCCTCCTCCTCTTCCTCATCGTGGTGGTTGAGGGAGAAGGAGGAGAGGGGGAAGTAGGGGGTGGTGTCTAGGGTGTTCGACAGGGGTTCTGGTGTGTGGGACAGGGCTGAGGGGCTACGGGCTAGGGGCAGGTCCAGGGGGCTGTGTGAAGGGGAGAGGTGGGAGGTAGAGTGAGGAGAGGCCTGGGGACTGTGGTCCAGAGATGGTAGTGTAGGGGGTGACTGGGGCAGCTCACACGAAAGAGCCAACACACATTCAGGAGGAGAATCCATTCTCTGTGTGTCAGAGAGAGAAAAATAGAGAGAGAGAGATAAAGAGAGAGACAAAGAGAGAGCGAGATAAAGAGAGAGAAAGAGAGAGATAAAGAGAGAGATAAAGAGAGAGAGATAACGAGAGATAAGGGAATGGATATACTACAAGAGAAAGACACTTCGGACAATTGAGATGAACCCGTTTATGGTAGGAATATTTCCGTATTTCAATGGAAATGTAGTAGTATGAAGGAGTAGTGCGGGGACTCAACAGTGTTCTGTGTACTGAGGTCAGAACAGGTCAGTAGGATAAACGTATGATGATGCAGTACTGACCAGTACTGTGTGTATGACTATGCCATGCTTGACTATGTGTACCGTTAGTATGGGGACTCACCAGTCGTGTGTTTACTGCTATGCCATGCTTCAGTTTCTTGGCAGACGGGGGACACTCTGCTTTGATGGCCACCTCCTTTAGTCCTCTGGGGAACACATACATTCAATATGTTCAAACATATGTTTAAAGAAGATTTTAAAACAAACATATTGCAACTCATCCTGCTGCCTATCCCATTACACCAAACATAACATAATGTCCATCCTGCCTGCCTGCCTGCCTGCCTGCCTGCCTGCCTGCCTGCCTGCCTGCCTGCCTGTCTGTCTGTCTGTCTGTCTGTCTGTCTGTCTGTCTGTCTGTCTGTCTGTCTGTCTGTCTGTCCGCTTGCCTGCCTGCAGGTGTGTGTGCTTAAATGTGTAACAGGTGGTCACCTGTTTGATGTGAAAGATACATTGTGTACTTAACCATATGTTTGATGTCTGTGTGTGTGTGTGTGTGTGTGTGTGTGTGTGTGTGTGTGTGTGTGTGTGTGTGTGTGTGTGTGTGTGTGTGTGTGTGTGTGTGTGTGTGTGTGTGTGTGTGTGTGTGTGTGTGTGTGAGCTAAGGGCACCACAGGACATGGACTGTCCCAAACAGGATGGGCGCGAGATGTTTTGACTTCCCCACACACCCTTCCTGTGAACACATACAGCAGCAGCTTCATCAGGAATGGACACACACACACACACACACACACACACACACACACACACACACACACACACACACACACACACACACACACACACACACACACACACACACACACACACATCTGAGCCTAAAGAAACACAACCAACCACACACACAGAACACATACAACCACACAAACAACACCTACTGCAATTTGAACTTATTCACGTATACAAGAACAAACACTAAATATATTTCAGACATGTTTTCCACCCACAACTGTAGTGATAGAGCCGAGAAAAAACGTTACAAACACACGATCATCATCATGGCCAAACAGTAGTAGGCTACATCTATGTGTTCATATAGACAGTATGTCTGTGCGTGTGTGTCAGCGCGCCAGAATCACAAAGACACTCTCATGTATCCAGTTGACATTTTAGCTCCGCCATGACTAGCAGGGATATCACACAATATCAATCATATATATCCGTCTCTCGCTCTCTTCCTTCTCCTCCCTCTCTACCCTCTCTCCTTCTTAATCCACCGTTACTGTTACTTCTCCCCCCGTCTCTCTTTCTTTCTCGCGCTCCCTCCCTCCCTGATTCCATACTCCTCCCATCCCCCTCTCTTTCTCTCTCATTCTCTCTCTCTCCCTCCTCCCTCTATTATTCACTAATTTTCTTTCATTCTCTCGCTCCCTCTTTCTTTCTCTCCTGCGGTGGAGCCAGTTGGCAGAGTGCCAGGGAATGCTGATATCAGCTGGTAGATTGGGGCCTGCCAACATGGCGAGGAGAAAAAGAAGAGACAGTCAGTGAAAGAGAGAGAAATGGGGGAACAGAGAGAGATGTGGGAGGCAGAAGAGAAAGAGAGAGACAGCGAATTAAACATAACCGAATTAAAAGATCTGATGGTGATTTGATGGTGATGTGATTTGCATTTTCTAATATGAAAAAAGGTTGATTGCGAACTGGGGTTTTGTTGTAGGTAGGTATTCATGGTGGTAGCGAGGCGGTGGACAGTGTGTGTGTGGTGTGTGTGTGTTAGTATCGTCTGATGTGATGGCATTATCATATTAATATCAGCGTCACCACTGCATTGTTCTGCCGTGACAGCGGCCACCGTGCCCAACCAGCCTTGTCATACCAATAAAGCTTCTCCAAATGTGGATAGATGGAGAGAGGAGATAAGGTGCTAGACAAAGGGGAAGGGGGAGGGAGGGAGAGAGAGAGAGAGAGAGAGAGAGAGAGAGAGAGAGAGAGAGAGAGAGAGAGAGAGAGAGAGAGAGAGGGGTACATGGTGTGATCAACCAACACAAACAAGTAGTACGCAGTTTTCAACACAGCTACAATTCATTTGATTCAGATGACGAATGTGTGCTTGATCAGATTCCCCCAATGGAACTGTATTAAAGCATGTACTAACTGACGCCTACGGCTGATTTAACCAAGACTTCAGAATGCTTAAAATTACTCTTATGTTTTCCATACCATCGCACACACGCTCGCACACATACAAATTCTTTTAGCTGTACATATTGACAGGTGTTTGGGCCATATACTCTATATGTAAGTTTGTATAGATCATGTCTTGTGTTCATATCACTACGAATGTGTGTAGGTACAGTGTGTCCAGTACAGAGTATATGTATTTGTACGACTTTAGATCTCAGTGTACAAAGAATGTACAAACGTAACTATATATGTGGTTTTGAGCAGGACACAGTTCAAGCAAGTCAGTACATGGTGGTTATGATTCTTCATACAGATGTAGGATCTTAATTTGAGCCAGATTGCTACAGCAAGTAAATGATGTGAATGAATATGTGGATTGTAATTAATGGACATTTTTTGTAGGGGTTTATACATTTTTCGTTAGGGCAAATCAAGTCTGACATTTTAAAGTAGAAATAACAAACTTTAGAATACTTTTAAACCTTGACTATACTACAAGTTTGCATTTCATGCTGTGCAGGAAAACACTTAGGAACAAAAAGAGGGATCAAATTAAGATCTTAGGGTGTGGATCCTAATGTATCAAAGATATTGTGTAAAGGCTCATCATAATGTTAACTGAAGGCAGCTGCTGAGAATCAGGATATCTATGGACAGATGTGTGATGGGGGTCATAGGAGCGTTTTCGGCTAATTTGTTATGGCCCTTAGGTACTTGTTACAGTAGAGTAGTTGACAATGTGTGCTGTATTGCATACATTGCCGTAATGATTCTTCATACATACAGTTAAAGTCGGAAGTTTACATACACTTAGGTCGGAGTCATTAAAACTCCTTTTTCAACTACTCCACAAATTTCTTGTTAACAAACTATAGTTTTGACAAGTCAGTTAGGACATCTACTTTGTGCATGGCACAAGTAATTTTTCCAACAATTGTTTACAGATTATTTCACTTATAATTCACTGTATCACAATTCCAGTGGGTCAGAAGTTTACATACACTAAGTTGACTGTGCCTTTAAACCGCTTAGAAAATTCCAGAAAATTATGGCATGGCTTTAGAAGCTTCTGATAGGCTAATTGACATAATTTGAGTCAACTGGAGGTGTACCTGTGGATGCATTTTAAAGCCTACCTTCAAACTCAGTGCCTCTTTGCTTGACATCATGGGAAAATCAAAAGAAATCAGCCAAGACCTCAGAAAAGAAATTGTAGACCTCCACAAGTCTGGTTCACCCTTCGGAGCAATTTCCATATGCCTGAAGGTACCACGTTCATCTGTACAAACAATAGTACGCAAATATAAACACCATGGGACGACACAGCCATCATACCACTCATCTCCTAGAGATGAAAGTACTTCGGTGCCAAAAGTGCAAATCAATCCCAGAACAACAGCAAAGGACCTTGCGAACATGCTGGAGGAAACGGGTACAAAAGTATCTATATCCACAGTAAAACGAGGCCTATATCGACATAACCTGAAAGGCCACTCAGCAAGGAAGAAGCCACTGCTCCAAAACCGCCATAAAAAAACAGACTACGGTTTGCAACTGCACATGGGGACAAAGATTGTACTTTTTGGAGAAATGTCCTCTGGTCTGATGAAACAAAAATAGAACTGTTTGGCCATAATGACCATCGTTATGTTTGGAGGAAAAAGGGGGATGCTTGCAAGCCGAAGAACACCATCCCAACCGTGAAGCACGGGGGTGGCAGAATCATGTTGTGGGGGTGCTTTGCTGCAGGAGGGATTGGTGCACTTCACAAAATAGATGGCATCATGAGGAACGAAAATTATGTGGATACTGTATATTGAAGCATCATCTCAAGACATCAGTCAGGAAGTTAAAGCTTGGTCGTAAATGGGTCTTCCAAATGGACAATGACCCCACGCATACTTCCAAAGTTGTGGCAAAATGGACAACAAAGTCTAGGTATTGGAGTGGCCATCACAAAGCCCTGACCTCAATCCTATAGAAAATGTGTGGGCAGAACTGAAAAAACGTGTGCGAGTAAGGAGGCCTACAAACCTGACTCAGTTACACCAGCTCTGTCAGGAGGAATGGGACAAAATTCACCCAACTTATTGTGGGAAACTTGTGGAAGGCTACCCGAAGCATTTGACCCAAGTTAAACAATTTAAAGGCAATGCTACCAAATACTAATTGAGTGTATGTAAACTTCGGACCCACCGGGAATGTGACGAAAGAAATAAAAGCTGAAATAAGTCATTCTCTCTACTATTATTCTGACATTTCACATTCTTAAAATAAAGTGGTGATCCTAACTGACCTAAGACAGGGATTTTTTACTAGGATTCAATGTTAGGAATTGTGAAAAACTGAGTTTAAATGTACCTGGCTAAGGTGTATGTAAACTTCCAACTTCAACTGTATGTAGGATCTGGGGGTGTTTCCTTAAGTGTGTGAGTTTGTGTACCTGTATTTGTAAGTGTGTGCGTGTCTACAGTTTATGTGTCTTGTTATTAGTGTGTGTACTGCAAGTACTGTATGCGTGTGAAGGCCAGTGTGTTCAAGTGTGTGTGTGTGTGTGTGATCGACCCTATGTGTGTTTATGTGGGTGTTAGTGCGTTTGTGTGTCTGATGGCTTATGTGTGTGTTTACGTGTGTGTATGTGTGAGTGAGGGCCTGTGTGAGGGAAAGTGTGTGTTTTTTCTCTCTCTGTGTGGTACAGTAACTCAGGGCCTGCTGTGGTTTTTATCACCGTGGTCACGCGGCAAAACTTCCCCACAGACGGGATTCATTTCCGGTCTTTCACCTTTCCCTGAACCCCCTCTCTCTTTCCCTCCCTCTTCTTTTCCTCCCTCGCTCCCCTCACTTTATCTGGCTTGCACTTTTTCATTACCGCTCTTTTTTTGTTCTTTGGCTTCTCTGAATGGAGGGTGGATTGTCTGACTTTTCTCACTCGCTGTGTCCTGATTCTTGACCTTTGGCCTCACTTCACCGCTTTCATCTCCTCCTCCCCTCTCTCTGTTTTTCCTTCAACTGGCAATGTTTAGCTGGGCACACTGTTGCTAAACATTATGCAATAGAAGAAAACGTTTCTGGCTACTGGACACGACCCCGTTCTTGCCTCCTCTCCTCTTTATAGTTATCATGCAGATGAGAAGAAGTATGTGAAGGGGCATAAGACTATGCAGAATTAATATGTAGGCTATGAACGTGAACTGGAAGTGTAATGTATTAACCTGATTTTTATGCGACCGTGCATTAAAGAGGTCAGATCGTCTTAGCAGACGCATTCCATGGATGAGTCCCTCAATCAAACTTCAAATATGTAGATCCCAATTCTATCAGGACATAACACTTTATAAAACTAGAGCAATTAGGCCAATCTAAGCTCCAATGTGTCCTCATTACAAGTTATATGTGTAACAAGTGTTACACCTTCTGTAACATTTGTGTGAGTGCCTTTTAGCTACAGCAACTGGTAGTTTGAGCCCTACTGGTCTGGACCAGACAGATTCCATAACATCATGAATATTGATGTTGGCTGGGAGACTGAGTGGTCAAAGCTGGCCCCTAGCTTACAGTAAGTTATGATCCTTATAACGGTCAACATACACTGACTCAGTTTTACCTAATTTCTATCAGCATTTTAAATGTGCAACCAGAGGGGAAAAAAATGTAGACCACCTTTACTGCACACACAGAGATGTGTACAAAGCTCTCCCTCGCCCTCCATTTGGCAAATCTGACCATAATTCTATCTTCCTGATTCCTGCTTACAAGCAAAAATTAGAGCAGGAAGCACCAGTGACTCGGTCTATAAAAAAGTGGTCAGATGAAGCAGATGCTAAACAACAGGACTGTTTTGCTAACACAGACTGGAACATGTTCCGGGATTCTTCTGAAGGCATTGAGGAGTACACCACATCAGTGACTGGCTTCATCAATAAGTGCATCGAGGATGTCGTCCCCCACTGTGACTGTACGTACATACCCCAACCAGAAGCCATGGATTACAGGCAACATTCGCACTGAGCTAAAGGGTAGAGCTGCCGCTCTCTGCGGGACTCTAACCCGGAAGCTTATAAGAAATCCCGCTATGCTCTCCGATGAACCATCAAACAGGCAAAGCATCAACACAGGACTAAGATTCAAATCGTACTACATTGGCTCCGACTCGTCTCGGATGTGGCAGGGCCTGCAAACTATTACAGACTACAAAGGGAAGCACAGCCGAGAGCTACCCAGTGACACAAGCCTACCAGACGTTCTGAATAAATTCTTTGCTCGCTTTGAGGCAAGTAACACTGCAACATGCATGACAGCATCAGCTGTTCCGGACGTCAGTGTGATCTCGCGCTCTGCAGCCGATGTGAGTAAGACCTTTAAACAGGTCAACATTCACAAGGCCGCAGGAACAGTTGGATTACCAGGACGTGATCTCCGAGCATGCGCTGACCAACTGGCAAGTGTCTTCACTGACATTTTCAACCTCTCCCTGTCTGAGTCTGTAATACCAACATGTTTTAAGCAGACCACCATAGTGCCTGTGCCCAAGAACACTAAGGTAACCTGCCTAAATGACTACCGACCCGTAGCACTCACGTCTGTAGCCATGAAATGCTTGGAAAGGCTGGTCATGGCTCACATCAACACCATTATCACAGAAACATTAGACCCACTCCAATTTGCATACAGCACCAACAGATCCACAGATGATGCAATCTCTATTGCACTCCACACTGCCCTTTCACACCTGGACAAAAGGAACACCTATGTGAGAATGCTATTCATTGACTACAGCTCAGCGTTCAACACCATAGTGCCGTCAAAGCTCATCACTAAGCTACACACCTCCCTCTGCAACTGGATCCTGGACTTCCTGACGGGCCGCCCCCAGGTGGTAAGGGTAGGTAACAACACATCCGCCACACTGATCCTCAACACGGGGGTACCTCAGGGGGTGCGTGCTCAGTCCCCCCCCGTACTCCCTGTTCACTCATGACTGCATGGCCAGGCACGACTCCAACACCATCGTTAAGTTTGCTGATGACACAACAGTGGTAGGCTTGATCACCGACACGATGGGAGGAGGTCAGAGACCTGACCGTGTGGTGCAAGGACAACAACCTCCCTCAAGGTGATCAAGACAAAGGAGATGATTGTGGACTACAGGAAAAGGAGGACCGAGCATGCCCCCATTCTCATCAACGGGGCTGCAGTGGAGCAGGTTGAGAGCTTCAAGTTCCTTGACGTCCACATCACCAACAAACTAACATGGTCCAAGCACACCAAGACAGTCGTGAAGAGGGCACGACAAAACCTATTCCCCTTCATGAGACTGAAAAGATTTGGCATGGGTCCTCAGATCCTCAAAAGGTTTTACAGCACCACTGAGAGCATCCTGATGGGTTGCATCACCGCCTGGTATGGCCTCCGACCGCAAGGCACTACATAGGGTAGTGCGTACGGCCCAGTACATCACCGGGGCCAAGCTTCCTGCCATCCAGGACCTCTATACCAGGCAGTGTCAGAGGAAGGTCCTAAAAATTGTCAAAGACTCCAACCACCCTAGTCATAGAGTGTTCTCACTGCTACCGCAAGGCAAGCGGTACCGGAGCTCCAAGTCTAGGTCTAAGAGGCTTCTAAATAGCTTCTACCCCCAAGCCATAAGACTCCTGAACAGCTAATCAAATGACTACCCAGATTCTACTCTCTGTTATTATATATGCGTAGTCACTGTAATAACTCTACCTACATGTACATATTTCCTCAATTACCTCGACAACGGTGCCCCCGCATATTGACTCTGTGCCGGTTCCCCTTGTATATATCCCCGCTATTGTTATTTACTGCTGCTCTTTAATCATTTGTTATTCTTATCTCTTACTTTTCTTATTTTCTTAAAACTGCATTGTTGGTTAAGGGCTTGTATGTAAGCATTTCACTGTAAGGTGAAATGCTACACCTGCTGTATTCGGCGCATGTGACAAATGAAATGTAATTTGACTTATAGGGTGCGTCCCAAATGGTACCCTAATCCCTATTTAACGCACTACTTTATGTAGTGCTCCATATAGGAGAAAGGGTGCAATTTGGGACGCATCCATAGTATACTTATGCAATAAGGCACGAGAGGGTGTGGTATATGGCCAATATACCACGGTTAAGGGCTGTTCTAATGCACGAAGCAACGCGGAGTGCCTGGATACGCCCCTTAGCCGTGGTATATTGACCATATACCACAAACCCCCAAGGTGCCTTATTGCTATTATAAACTGGTTACCAACGTAATTAGAGCAGTAAAAACAAATGTTTGTCCTACCCGTGGTATACGGTCTGATATACCATGGCTGTCAGCCAATCAGCATTCAGGGCTCAAATCACCCAGTTTATAATTAGGCTCATCACACTAACTCTAAAGTTATGTGATACAGCCTTTGCTTTCACCTATCTAATCTTGTTGGATCAGAGGTTACCTGTCTGATTACCTTAATTACAGTGTAATGACAATGTAAGTACACATTGTTATATACGACTATCTGTAATATGTTAATTCAACCATTAAAGGTCTAACTCTAAGAGGAGTACTTGCCCTAGTAAGGTTTCTTTGTATGCTACAACAGCATTGAATGTTTTGAGAGCTGAAAATGTGAATGGGATATGCTACTCTAAACTTGCTGAAGGGCTAGGAGTGATTGCTTGTACAGGTCTACTAGTACGGGTTTATGCTACGCTGCAGAAACATTTTCGAGCCAAACTCAGGCAGAGAAGCAGTCTTTAAATGTCACCATGCACCCTCACTGAGGAGGCCGAGCAGGTGTCTGTCTGTCTGTCTGTCTGTCTGTCTGTCTGTCTGTCTGCCTGCCTGTCTGTCTGTCTGTCTGTCTGTCTGTCTGTCTGTCTGTCTGTCTGTCTATCTATCTATCTATCTATCTATCTATCTATCTATCTATCTATCTATCTATCTATCTATCTATCTATCTATCCCACAGAGCCTTAATGACCCAATTAAATCAATCAGTGGCTTGATTGGAATGCTCCTTGAGTGTGTGTGAAAGTGAGAGAGAGCACCTGGATGTTGCATCCCTCAAGTGTTGTTCTGAGGAGGTAGGGTACAAGACAGTAAGAGACAGGAAACATAAATTATCATAAAAATCATGAATTCTTCCCACTGAATCCAAGCCCAATGCTCTATCTTGATTTTTAATAGCATCTAAAGATGACACGCTCTTTCCGTCAAATGATGGCACTTATTGAAAAGTGTTAAAATATTAAATAATAAGATACCTTTTAGGGAGCTAGAGTGTATCTAGTTAAAGTTGGACTGTTTGCTTGAGGTGGGAAATCACAAACTAGGCTGCATGCTGAAAATGTCAAAAAATAAAAAGGAAGGCTGTACACTTATCACATTACATTGGTTTCCTGTGGAAACATCTAAAGTGTTGAATCAAACTATGGTATGTAGTAGGCCTATGAAAACTGGACATTTAAACATGTCTAAAACAGTTTCTGTCGCTGTGGGTTTTGAAACACAGCGACGGGAGTCTCGCTCTTCTCCGGTCACCACAGATGACACGTCTGCCTGTTATCTGGAGAGGAATTTCCTGCTCTCCCTTATGATGTGCGTCAATAACGTGCAACCATTTTCAGTCGCTCTTTCCCCTGCCTTCTCTCTCGCGGCCATCTCAATTAAACAGCCACATTAATGAAATAAATAACTATCAACAAACAATGCGCGGACGCCTAGTCTACATAACGTCCAAAAAACGAGATTAGATTAGTCATTTTCGCAGCTGCTCTTTAGCTGTTAAAATATTATTAAATCCCCTAAGTGAACATAGTAACACGATTGTTTAATCTCAAAGCCGTTGACGAGTCACGGTCGTTGCCTACTCTCTGTGTGTCATGTATATCGCTCCCCCATGCTCCATCCATTTTGTTCCTAAATTTTCTATAACAAAAGACTGAAAGGGAGGGGAAAAGACATGAGTGTTGCGGGGAGAAATCGGAGGACGAGAAAAGTGCCATCATGGATTTCATCTTGAATTTCGCTGCCAATCGCTGCCCTCCATCCCCCTAAAACTAAATCAAACATTATCACATTTTATCCAGCACACGTAGGCTACAGAAAACAACCCTATAACTTATATCAACCGCCGGGAAACAACTTGTATTTTCAGAATGAGATGTTGCACGCAACACACTTGCTACTTTCTTGCGAAATCACCGTAGCCCAAAGGAGAGAGGTAGCCTATGGCTACAGTGAAGCTTGCACTCGTAAGAGGTGACGCTAGGACAAGTTTACCGGTTGTAAGCCTTGTAATAGTCGTAGTAAATATAGTAGTAGCATAGTGGGAGGACTATGGTTTTAAAAACCGTTGGATAGGCCTACCGACTGGATAGGTGTAGCCTGGACGAATAGATTAGGCTACCTATTTAGGCTACATCTGGTTAAATTGGTCATTTTAAAAACAATGTGCCGTACATAATGCGTCTCCAACAAAATAATTATCCTGGCTTATCGTCTCTACCGTATATGTTCTTGCGTTGCAGCTTTGTAAATCACACTCGAACATGTAGTTAACCAAAAAATAAAACGGAAATCAAAGAACATGCCTATTGATCAAATATGCAACTTATTTTTGTCAAAGCTACGATATATGTTTTAATGTTGTGAATTAAACTCGATGTGTAGGCCTATGCATGGATGAATGCAATTGGCACATCGTCTACAGTAGCCAATGATTGTATTACTTAGGCTATAGCAATACATTTAATACAGAACTTAATCAAAGTTGTGTTAGTTTATAGGTTAGCCTACTTGTGCGTTCACTTTAGTTGACTTTTAGTGCACTTCAAATAGCATAACGTAATTCAATTTTTACAGTGTAGGCTTATGTTACCCGACAATTCAAGTGGTACATTTTAGGCCCCAAGTTATATCTGAAACTATTCCATCATGATATAGAATCCGTTCTCACTTTTGTCATGTCACCGTATAGGGCTAACGCATGCAGACGGCCGGCCACGCGCGCACATACAACACCGGCTTCATACATGACACACAGTAAAGTGCCGAAGAGTGCATGGGAACATACATGCAGCACACACACACATGCCACACACTATAGTGCAACCCGCCAATCACTCTCAACAATCCACTCACAATACAAACACATTTCGTTGGACGGTGTACACCATGTGTATCCCGTAGCCTACATACGACTAATAAAACTTGAAACATAAAAACTGCAATCACTGCAATCACTGCAACTATAGGGTGATTACACCGATTACACGGATTTGCAAAAAAAAAAGTCGTCGTCAAATATTTGTTGTTCATGGAGACAACAACAAACCTCGATAAATACAACAATTTTGGAGGTTTTACTATAGTGCTACACAACCGCAGTTCCATACCACCCTATATAAAAGTGTACATGTAAACGTATGGATTGTATATATTGTAAATTAACTAGATATTTATGATGAAAGTAAGACTATGTACTTACGGGAGAGGCGGCGGGCGGATTAATGACAGGACACGTCATGATTACGTTTCACTTGAATTAAATACATTACGAGTTGGGGAAAAAATGGAAATCAGGGGTTGTTGTATACAAGCATACGCCGTTTTCCCCCTCCCTTAGCTCACCCTGTTCTCCTCCTCCCTTTCGCTCTCTCTCACACATTTTTTCAAACATCCATTTATTGTGCAGTAGTGAGTAAGTGAGTGAATAAGAGAGAGAGAGAGGGAGCGAGGAGAGTGGGAGGGCGAGTGATGTAGGTTGCAAATGTAATTATAATCTCACGAGCACCATTTTAGAACACTGACACACGGGGCAAACTGCCCGGTTCAGTTGCAGCCCAAAATAACGACACTATATAACCTACTATCAGGTGGTCTCTACTCTATAGCGTAGATATAAACCTACAAAAGTTTGCAATCTTATCGAAGTGCGTAAAAGTTATAAAGATTTGACGTGAGGTATATGTATGTTGTTTTGATAACACATCCCGGTAGCCTATGGTTTTAAAGTTGGAAAAATTGAAGGAAGATTGGTAGGCTGTTGTTATCACTGTTTTAGAACTGTTTCGGTTTACTCACTGGATCAGTGACTAAAAAGTGACTTTCACTATTGCAACAAAAATTCATCTTTTTCATTATGATTCGAATCGGAAGTTTCAAATTAAACTCGGAATTTTTCTGAATCATCCTCCTCTTCCAAATCAGATATTTGAATACCCAAGCACAGCACGCGGTAAAAGTAACTTCACCCCACGTGGGCCCGCGCTCGTGGTGGCGCAGGTGCATTGCCTTTAACCGGCCCACGCGCCTCTCCACGAATTTACTGTATCCGCGCGAGGTACTGACTTCAGCATCTGGTTGACGTTTAAAAAAAAAAAAATATTAGGCCTATCAATAAGGATAGGCACTGGCGTCTATTCTCTACTAATTTGTATAACTGTAAGAACTATTGTAAAACATTTTTTTAAAAACAACAACAAAAAACAGGAGTCAAGATGATGTTAAGTGGTGAGGCAGAGCTTTATCCCTCATCGCCCCTTTCGCGCGCGTGCGTGCACGCACACACGCACACACACAGCCGAGTATTTTCATTCATATTTCCTTCACCTGATGTCCCTTGTAGGCCTAGTGGCCTACTACTATAAATAGCATCCTGACCCTTATATTTCTCCTGCTCTTTTCACCAGCCCTCATATATTCTCACAGGCCTGTAGAATATAATACAGGATTTTATTGAATAACACTATCAAACATGCTCTTTGTATTTAAATATGAGTTGTTCATTATATAATAATCTAAATTTACATTTTGGTCAATTTTAGAAGACACTCTGTCAAAATGTATTTACAATTAGTGTATTCAACTAAGGTAGGTAAGACAACCACATATCAGAGTCATTGCAATGTTCTATAATAATAATAACAATAATAACAATAATAATACAAATAAGAGTTACACATTTGCCTTACTGGCTAGAGATGATGATGATACTGTCTGCCTGCCATAATCTACTTCCAATAGCCATCTACTGTGTATCAGTGTGAGTGGCATATGTGCAGTGCATGTCTGTTTGTTGTATGCATGGAAGTGAGTGTGTGTGTGTGTGTGTGTGTGTGTGTGTGTGTGTGTGTGTGTGTGTGTGTGTGTGTGTGTGTAAGTGCGTGCGTGCGTGCGTGTACAATCATGGCATATGTGTGTCTGTATTGTGTGTCTATTTTGTATAGACCTATGTGTGTGTGTGTGTGTGTGTGTGTGTGTGTGTGTGTGTGTGTGTGTGTGTGTGTGTGTGTGTGTGTGTGTGTGTCTGTGTGCGCGCGTGTAAGTGCATGCGTGTACAATCATGGCATATGTGTGTCTGTACTGTGTGTCTATTTTGTATAGACCTATGTGTATGTGTGTGTGTGTGTGTGTGTGTGAATGTACCTTCATGGCATATGTGTACATGTTTGTGTCTGCCACAATGGCATCATCACACGCCCCTGAGGCTGTGTGTGTGTGTGTGTGTGTGTGTGTGTGTGTGTGTGTGTGTGTGTGTGTGTGTGTGTGAGTGTGTGTGTGTGTGTGTGTGTGAGTGTGTGTGTGTGTGTGTGTGTGTGTGTGTGTGTGTGTGTGTGTGTGTGTGTGTGTGTGTGTGTAATGCTTTGATTGTTTTCTCCGCCGCAGCAGAAACGCACCAATTAATATGCATAGAGTGAGTGAGACAGAGACAAACAAAAAAACTGGCGGGGAGGGGGAGAGATCGCACAGAGAGAGAGAGAGAGAGAGAGAGAGGGGGGGGGGGAGGGGAGAGATCGCACAGAGAGAGAGAGACAGAGAGAGAGAGAGGGGGGGGAGAGAGAGAATGGAGGGGGGTGATGAAATGAGAGATGAGGGTGGGAGGAGAGAAAGAGAGAGAGATGAAGTGAGATAAGAAGGTAGGGGAGGAGGGAAGGAGGAGGTCTCTGGATGGAGAGAATGAAATCTGATAGATGTTGGAGTAAAAAAAAACGAGAGAAGGAGAGAGAGAAAGAAAGGAGGGAGAGGGATCAATATGTACATATTTAGAGGGGAAATGGAAGGAAATCAATTGAAAGGGGGAGGCAATTGACGTGGAGGAGAGAGAGAGGGGGGGGAAGGGGAGCGAGAGAGAGGGAGATAACGAGGAATGAGGGAAGAAGAAGGAGTGCAGAGGTGGAGTGATATGTGGCGGTGGCTGCTGTCCTTTTGTCGCAGTGTCAGGGTATTGATACTGTAATACTGCACCCCCCCATCACAATGCTGCCGTGACAACGGGCAGAGTGACGTCCACTGGCATAATGCGGCCAGCCACAATACTGAGGGCACTGAGGCATCACACACTGGCAACGCAGGGCAGGGAGACAGAGAGATGGAGAGGGGGGAAGGGGGGAGAGGAGAAGAAGGAGAGAGAGCGAGAGGCTGGGAAATGGCGGGAGAGAAAATAAGAATCAGATAGAGGTAGAAAAGGGAGGGAGAGATGGAGACATTTATATAGAGAGGAAACATGGAGGGAGGGAAAGAGAGACAGAGGAAGAAGGAGGGTATTGATGGAGAGACAGAGAGATGACAGAAAGAGAAAGAGAGATAGAGAGACAAAGAATGGAATGAGAGTGAGAAGGGAAGGAAAGGAAAGGAAAGGAAAGAAAGAGAGGCAGATTATGTCTGGTCATTGTGTTGATGTCTGGGAGTGTGTACCATAAACAGGTTGTGTGTGTGTGTGTGTGTGTGTGTGTGTGTGTGTGTGTGTGTGTGTGTGTGTGTGTGTGTGTGTGTGTGTGTGTGTGTGTGTGTGTGTGTGTGTGTGTGTGTGTGTGTGTGTGTGTGTGTGTGTGGAATCTGATTTGGCTATTCACATGTCTGATGTATGCATGAATGATCTTTGTCTCAAAACCAAAAGTGCTCATTAATTGAACAGAAAGAAGAAAATCGTTTTGGTCAAAGTAAAACTGAAAATCAGATTTGGCAATATATCAGATTTGGCTAAATAGATACAGAAACTATCTATCTATCTATCTATCTATCTATCTATCTATCTATCTATCTATCTATCTATCTATCTATCTATCTATCTATCTATCTATCTATCTATCTATCTATCTATCTATCTATCTATCTATCTATCTATCTATCTATCTATCTATCTATCTATCTATCTATCTATCTATCTATCTATCTATCTATCTGTCTGTCTGTCTGTCTGTCTGTCTGTCTGTCTGTCTGTCTGTCTGTCTGTCTGTCTGTCTGTCTGTCTGTCTGTCTGTCTGTCTGTCTGTCTGTCTGTCTGTCTGTCTGTCTGTCTGTCTGTCTGTCTGTCTGTCTGTCTGTCTGTCTGTCTGTCTGTCTGTCTATCTATAGTATTAGCTACAGTATTAGCTACAATATGCAGTATACAGGTTTATAGTATAGCACTCTCTCCTATCTCAGTGCATTGTTTGGGTCAATGTTGTGTCCATTCATCTATTTACAGTACAGTCCAGTTCAGTATTGACTCTCTCTGGCAGTGATATTTATCAGTTCTGAAATGTCTTTTAACAAGATACTGTATCTCTTCAGGGTGTGCCCAAAATGGTACCCTATATAGTGCACTACTTTTGACCAGATCTCTATGGAACCTGGTCAAAAGTAGTGCACTGTTTGTTATTTGTTTATTTGAATCCCCATTAGCTTTTGCAGAGGCAGCAGCTACTCTTCCTGAGGTCCACAAAAAAACACAAAACATGACAAGTAACAAAACACGGGTACACTGATAGACAAGGTAAGTCACACACATTTAAAAGACAAAGATATACAAACAATACAACAACAAAAATAATGTGTCTGTTAGTGTGAGTCTGTGTGTTAGTGTGTTTGTGTGTGTGTCCTCTCACGGGCCCCGCCATTCCATGAGATGTTGTTTATCCGTTTTTTCGAGGTAATTTGCTTTGCTTGAGTAATTGGAGATGGGGGTTCCACACGTATATGTATAATACAGTGCGTTGCCGTGAATTCATTTTGGACGTGGTACTATGAAGATACCCCTGGTGGCATGTCTTGTGGGGTATGAATGGGTGTCTGAGCTGAATGTTATTTGATTATGCAGGAAATCTGGAATTTGTTTATTTATTTCTCATAAAAACTAGAAGAGAAGCGGTTCATCTCTCGTCGACCCTCAACCAGGAAAGACTGGCATGCATGTTGTTGACGTTAATTCTGTATGTGCAGTTAAGGGCAAGGTGTGCTACTCTGATTTGAGCCAGTTGCAACTATTTCCTATGCACTACATAGAGAAAATGGTGTCATTTGAGACGCAACCCATGTTGATGGCATAAATCATACATACTGGCTTAAAAACTGAAATCTCTGTTGGCAGCCCATAAGTCAGTTGATCCACAGGAGATGACCAATGTCTCTCTCTCTCTCTCTCTCTCTCTCTCTCTCTGTCGCCTCTCTGCCCCCCTCTCGCTCTCTCTCTCTGTCACCTGTCTGCCCCCTGTCTCTCTCTCTCTCTCTCTCTCACTTCCCTTATTTCTTTCCTCTCCCTCTCTCTCTTTTCACAACACCGACTCATTCTCTCACTCCGCTGTATGATCTATTGCTCCCTACCCCTGGCTCTCCCCCTCACCCCCATCTTAATATGATGTAAAAAGCTAATCGCATGCAAATGTCTGTTGTCCCGGTAACCAGACCCGAAAAATCCCTTTGATGTTGCACCCGGCTCATTCTCTCCACGTTCTCTTTGTTCAACTAGAGTCTCTCTCTGCTTTGTCAACATCCCCCTTTACCTCTCTCTCTCTCTCTGCCACGCTCTCTCTCTTTCCCTCTCTCTGCCTCTCTTTCACTGCTGCTCTCTGTCTCTCTTTGCCCTCTCAGTTCTCTCGCTCTCTGCCCTACTCTCTCCCTCTGCCACATTCTCACTTACTCTCTCCCTCTGTCTCTCGCCCCATTCCCCTTGCAAAAATACAAAATTCTCTAATTCTCTCTACTTTTTTTCTGCCTGCCTGGCTATACTGCAATACCACCCTGGTTCTTTGTGTCCCTCCCTATTCGCACTCTTTTTCTATAAGCCCCCTCTCTATTCCTCCGTCTCCTTCATTCTTTCTTCTCCCTCCATGCACATCGTCTCGTGCACGTCATCTCCCCTCTCTGTGCCTCTCTGTCTGCCTGTCTTCTTTCCCTCTCCTCCTGTCCTCTCTCGCTCCCCCTTTCTCTCAGAGGGTCAGCCTCTTCCTGTTTCACTCCTCTCTCTCTCCCCACCTCCCCACTTTTCATTCCTCATTCCTCTCTTTCACTCACTCTTTCACTCACTCTTTCACTCACTCTTTCACTCACTCTTTCACTCACTCTTTCACTCACTCTTTCACTCACTCTTTCACTCACTCACTCACTCACTCACTCACTCACTCACTCACTCACTCACTCACTCACTCACTCACTCACTCACTCACTCACTCACTCACTCACTCCTTTCTTCTTTCTCTGTGGAGTATTTGACCCTCTCTGCATAGTCACCTAGTCATCCAAGGGTTTGTTGGTGGTTTGCTGGAGTTTAACTGCTGCTGATCTAGGGGAACACAGTTGCAGTACACACACATTATTTGTGAATTTCTGTGCAATGATCAATGTGCAGGTACATGAACTGCAAACCCGTCAGTAAGTATCGCTATTATCAGTAAGTATTATGTAACAATGTACTACACTGTCTGTAACTACACTGCACCTGATTATTCTACTACTATGTAAATACATTGGTTTAAGTCACTTGGAATGCAAAGTGGGACCCACATGGCAACATCCTCTGTATCCAAAGCGATACCACTAACAGGTTATTGAGTTTCAATGGCTTCCGTCCAGTTTTATTTCAATAAGAAAGGTACAAATGATCTAAGTACAATTGAAGTACAATTGAAGTATAACGCGTATCAAGTACATTGTAACCATATAGCATGCAGACATTCAACAAAAACAGAACAAGCATTTATTTCGTAACTGTAAACATCAGTATATTTCTGGCATAAACTGCATAGGTAAGATGACACTTAAAAAACACTTGAAAACCCCCCCGTTGTATTTACATGTAAAACTACGAATCATGTCAAAGCGTAATAAAGACGCTTTGAATATGAAAATCTACAGCTAGATGGTTAAAAGGTGTTCATTATTCTGAAGACGTATTATAAGACTTCTCTCCTGGTGAAAACAATAGCTCCCAATATAATGCAATATATTCTGCGGCACCAAGCTAGTACTGTTGAATGAGTACTGCATACCTCCTAATCAGACAAATTAGATATTGATTCAATGGGTTCAATATCCATTTGCACTTTTTAATTTGGATATGGAGTTGCTATGACACCCATGAAATCTGATCATGAGAGAGACAAGGGTTGCTGCTATCTGTGTATATTAGGCAGACTAACCTAGCTACATAGCTGACATATAGGCTATCTGTTAACGCCCTTTATATTATACAATGACACAATTTAAACTCAGTTTGCTCCCAAAATTGACTAGCTTAGAAACACAACTTTTATACTTAATAATACTTATATTTGTAGTTGTAAATTAACTCAACCCTCATGTATTTGATTGTATATTATAGTATTGCATTGTATTGTATTAGGACGGGAGGTTCCTAGCGTTAAGGGCGATGGGCCAGTAACTGAAAGGTTGGTTAGTTTGAATCCCCGAGCCGACAAGGTGAAAAATATGACAATGTGCCCTTGAGCAAGGCACATAACCCTAATTGCTCCAGGGTCGCTGTTGATAATGGCCGACCCTGGCTGTGACCCCACTCTCTGCGGTCTCAGGGAGAGTTGGGATATGCAAAAAATGTAATTTCCAAATCACATACGTGTTAATACACACTTGTAGATGTGTTAAATAGGACAAATATAAGCACCCATCAAATGATGTATCATTATTACTGTATTGTATTAAAGTTGGAGGCGTAAGCTAATAGTGCATACTGCATTCAAAAATAAAAAATCTTTAAATTCATAACAAGATAATACGGCAGGTAACAGACATCTCCATTTCATGGAATACTTTCCTTCATTTTGAATAACGTATAAAAGCTATAAGCACATTACTCAGACATAAACAAATGACTCATTTTACACACTATACCTAACTAACTTCATATTGCATTAACTTATGCTAGCAAATAAAACGTTTGTACACTTGGTGATTACAACATTATGGCTTATATGAAAAATATGAATCACAAAATCATTCAATTAAATAGTCATTGAAAAGACCAATCGAGAATACTGCATCGAGTCCCATAGCTACTGTATCTTTATACAGAGCAGTGCTATAAGGCCCCAAAACAAGTTATACGGTCACCATAAGACTTACGTCTGAATAAGACTTAATACCACTTTTCCTTAAACCATCAACGATAACAATTGGACACACTGTAACCATTTGGCCCAGATTCTCACTTGCTTACATCATCACTAACAAACCCCTTCAAAATACAGACTTTGGTAGTCTCTCTTTAACAGCTTATTTGGTTCTGAGTGCTTAGATTAATAGTTTGGTTATAATAAGATGTTGACATTTCCTTTCCATGTTATTATTTATTCTACTCTTTACTTCCAGGCAAGACCTACTGTGAGTAGGTCACCATGCCTGTCGTTGGTTGATATCTGCCCACTGGTTGGTCTATAGCTACTGTACTAAGCTGCAAGATGGCCACAGTGTCAGAACAGTACTCTACTGTCTACAGCACAATAAGACTGTCTTCAGAGTGTATGCGTGTGTTCCACACTCTGCGTAATGTGTGCACTCATACATACAGGGCTGCATGTATTCATTTGCATAGATCACAATCACACCTAGCCTATACTATACCACATATACGGCCACACAGACAGAATCTATGATACTACTACAGTACTAATATCCCCCAAAGAAACGGCACCGTTTAAACAGCATTGTAAAAGGCAACATTTTAATAATGTCCAATAAAGTCAGTAAAGCTATATTTCCTATAATGTTCCTGTATGTTTTAGGAGAGAGTGGAAGCACGAAGGCCATGGCCGCCAGTCAGTGGTTCAGGCAGAGTGGTTTGGCCTAGTGGGGAGCCGCTGAAGGAGGACAATTGCTCTACTGTGTGGCTGGAGGGTCCATGGTATCAATGACTCGGCGAGCGACTGGGTCCGGCCGATCCAACATGGCCACCAACAGCAGGCTCTGCTGATGCTAGGTCCTGGGTTAGATAGAGCCGTAATGTCTCTTTGTGTCTTGTATGCCCTTTTCTCTTTGGTCCTTTACTTCTTGTCCAGTTTGACCCGTCCAGTGGCTTGCATAGAGATGTTGTTTTGGTCTTTATTAGGTCCAGAGTCCAGAATCCAGTTTCTGGACAGGGAGGGAGAGAAGGGAGGAGAGTGAGCGGAGAAAGGTAGATGAAGGTTGAGGTGTTTGATACGAACTATAAAGGGCTAACCTGTGGTTTGTGACACAGGTGTGTCTTCAGTCATTCAGGAGAAAAATGGGTCAAAGCATTTGACTGATTTAGACGTTTAAAAGGAGAGAGATTGTGGGTTGACAGGGCAGACAAGGTAAGGGAGAGAAAGCGAGTGATGGAGGAAACGGAGAGAGATTACAGTAAGTGTGCAAGATAAGATCACTCACGTTTGTTGTTGAGATGAAGATTACACCGCAGTGGAAGGAGACTGGTTCTGCGGAGACAAACATCTCTCACTTGAAGCACAGTGTGAATGTGTGTGTGTATTTGATTGTCTATTTGTGCATGTGTGCGTGTGTGTGTGTACGTGTGTGTGCGCGTGTCTGTGTCTGCGTGCGTGTGTCTGTGAAACTCACCTGTGTTTGTCCCCTCCCAGAGGCTGGGGACCCCCCCTCCTTCTGACTGCCAACAGAGGAAGAGTCTGAACAGCTACTGTGGACTACAGAGAGAGAGAAAGAGAGAAAGAGAGAGAGAGAGAGAGAGAGATAAGAGAGAGGGGGAAAGGAGTGCGAGAAAAAGAGAGTGGAGTTCAGTGGCCTGCCAATAAAGCGTTTGTAATGAAATTAAAATTGCAACGCCGCAGAAACAGAGCATGATTCTTCACTGTGAAATACCATTATTCACAGGGAGATATCTGGTGGACAGTATATGTATTACACACAGGGTGTTTATCATATATGGGTGGTTTCTGACAGTGTGTGTGTGTGTGTGTGGGCGCGCGTGCACCTCTGTCATTCAGATTGTAGATAGAGTCGAGTTCAGATGTTGCCGGTGCTCCTGTGACATCGAGCAGTATCTTACTAGACACACCAATACACATGGTCTCTTTCAGACACAACTCTGAGAAAGAAAGAGAGAAAGAGAGCGAGACAGAGAGAAAGAGAGAGAGAGAGACAAAGACATAGAGAGAGAGAGAGAGGGAATTCCATTACATGTCCAATTCATAATGCCATATCTTACACTAGTGAACTTGAGCGGTGGCCCCGACCAGGACTCAAACCCAAGTCCGGAGACCGTCAACCCAACACCTTATCCGAACCTTATCTCGACAAGGTCACTAGGTGAATGGGGTTAAGGTCGCTACAATAGTTTGGAACTTGTGTTGTATATGGCTGGGGTGAGAGGTGAGAGTTCAGAGCGCAGAACTCAAATCTTATTCTAGTTCTGTGGGTCAGAGTAAAATGTCAGGGATCATACCGTACCTGTGTTGTGTATAGCGTGAGTCCAGAGGAGCTGAGCGATGTCGTGGGTCCAGGCTGCCCTCCCCTCTCCACTCTGACACTGCAGGGTCAGGCAATCCCGGATACGAGGGGCCTGACGCACCCACACCTCGAACTTCACCCCCTCCTCACCCACACTCTGGGTCAGACCCATCTCACCCGTCTGACAGAGAGGGAGGGCGGAGAAAGAGAGATGTGGAGAGGATAGAGGTAGGAACCGTACACATAGTGGATTCATGTGGTATTGCAACTTTGTCTCGTGTCACCGCTGTTTCGGAAATGACGGATTTTGGGCCCAATTCTTCTGTGGGCATCTCGTCTGATTGAGGCCATATGTGTGTGTGTTTGTGGGCGCGCCTGTGTGTATGCGTGGTTGCGCATGTTGGTGTGTGATTATGTACGCGCGTCTGTGTGCGCACCTGTGTATGAGCGTGCGCGTGTTGTCACGCGCGCCTGTCCGTTACCTTGATGCTGTGTTTGAAGCTGTAGGCGGTGCGTCCTGGGCCGGGACTCTTCTGCTTGGTGAAGATGATGAGGTGCTGATAGAGGAACACACTCCTCACCCCTGTCTTCTTCCTCCTGGTCCCCCCACACACCAACAGCTCCCCCTGACGCACCAGCTCTCCGCGCTCTGCCACTGGGACCTAACACACACACGCACACACACACACACACACACACACACACACACACACACACACACACACACACACACACACACACACACACACACACACACACACACACACACACACACACACACACAGTTTACCGCCCACCAAACCGCTTCGTGTTGTTCAAGAGAAGCTTTTGAAACAAGCTATTTTAAACCATCCAGTGATGTGAGGTTCATGTAACCCGAGCTATGCATCAAAACTAACTCCTCCACCACTCTCTGTTCTGTTATTTAGCTAACTTTCAGAGAGCTTTTTGTGTGTGTGTACGTGTGTGTGTGTGTGTCATGTGTTTTTGCCTGTGTGTGTTTGTGGGTGTGTTCTAGTAGCTATGTGGGAGGGTTTAACCTTAGCTATATAATCCACTCTGTAGGTGACTCAGCAAAGCATTATGTCATCAGTCAGACTGACAGTGAGTGTGTGTTTGTGTATGTGTGTGTTTGCGTGCGTGTGTGTTTCTCTCTCGCTCGCTGTGTGTATGTGTGCGTGCATGTATGTGTATGTCGTGTATGAGTATGTGTGTATGAGTATGCGTGTCACCATGGTGATTGATAGAACTGTGTCATAGAAGCAACAGAACTACAGGACAGGAAGCAGAAAACAGGAGTAGGATTGGCTTATAAAAATAGGAATAGGATGAAACAAGTTGCATCTAGGTGCTGATCTACGGTCAGTTTTGGCTTAACCCCCCAAATGACTATGGTTATTTGGGGGGTTAAGGTAGCTGAGGTAGGGAAAGCTGATTCTAGATCTGTGGTTATGGACAAATTGAGTTCTCTTCAAGTGAATGATTGCAGGTGTACTTATTAGTGAACTGTTTGTCCCGACGAAGTCCCAAATTGCATGATATTCCCTTCACAGTGCACTACTGTTGACCAGAGCCCCATGGGCCCTGCTTAAAAGAAGTACAGTATGGGCTCTGGTCAAAAGGGTGCCATTTGGGACGCATACCCAATTTAAGGTTGAAACCTTGTCCAACACTTTGGGATCATTATGCCAGTGTGGGGATTTATCTATTCTAAATTGGCTTCTGCCCAGAGCTGAGAATTTAGTTTTAAGTCTGGCGTTCTCACCGGACACCCGACGATTAGGTCGCTGGCCCGGAGGTCCTCGCCGTGACGCTGGACATGTCTGAGGACGGAGAGGGAGGAGTCGGAGGCAGGGTTTAGCCCTCCCAGCTCTTCCAAGGCATCGCAGTACTGTTCCAGTCTCAGTGTAGGGGCCTGGAGACAATGGGGGAACGACAGGGGGGAGAGAGGAGGGGTGGCCGGGAGTCTGAGCTGGGGAGGGAAGAGGATGGGAAGGGGGGAGAGAAAGGAGAGGACTTCAGCATCATTGCCATCTACAGTATGGTCGCCATCATCATCATCATTGTTAGTACCTTCATCATTTTCATGACACAGTACTTAGAAATAATTTCTATCTTTTACTGTCACCCGGTGGCCGTTTTAAATGCTGCACCTCCGGCATTTGACACAGCTCCAAACTACAGTAAATATTCAACCCTCAGATCTCTACTAGAACCATCTGTGTGATGTTGTTCTTTTCATGTTTTCTCAGTCTAAAGCTGTGATCAGATTATGCCCTATGTGTGTATCAGACTGTGTTTATTGCCGTATGTTGATAGACTGTTGATTGGTTTTGGTGTAATCCAACCCTAATGAGTTGTTTGAGTATACGTTACACTTATAATTGGCTTCCGTGTACACAATGCTGTTTTAATTGTCCGTACTATATAATACTGTTGTTGTAATGGGCTTAAGCTAGTGAATGTGACGCTGTTCCGCGGCGGCTGGTGGTACTTTAAATCGGAGGATGGGCTTGAATGGAACAGTATCATTCCATCCCAGTCATTACTATGAGACGTTCTCCCCACACCAGCCTCCACGGACTCTGTTTTAAATGTAAAAAAAATATGTTTGGTACGAGACAGTCTCTTACCTTGAAAAAGTCCGCAGCTTGAGTAACCAACGGGGAGTCCAATTCTGGTTTAGTCCTGATGTAGTGAGAGTACTGGAGAAACTCCTCACTCTATTTGTGTGTGAGAGAGGGGTTTGGTATGGAGAGAGAGAAAGTAAAGTACTTCATTTTATTTTTGATCTACTTCTACTGTACTCTCGATGGCACTGCCCATGCTAAAACAGCCCTCTCTCCAACTCTATGATCGACCCACTCACGTATTTACTGAAGAGGTCCTGTTGCAGCAGACTCTGCAGTAGAGCTCCCTCCATGGCTGGGAGGAGGTTATGTGAGTGGAAGGAGCTGAGGTTGGCCCATTTGGGGAACAGGAGATCTGCTTTCCCCCTGAGGGAGGAGGGGGTGTCTGGACCCTCCAGGAGGGGCAGGTAGGTCTCTTCCACCCCCTTTAATACGGCCACGTACTGCCTCTCTGAACTCAGCATCCTGCACCACAATAGGTACAGTTTACTGTAAGGAGAGAGGAGGGAGAGTGAGAGGGAATGAAGAGATAGAAGAAAGGGGTAGGGAGAACCAGAAAGAGAGAGGGAGGAAGTAAGTGAGAAAGTTAGAGAGAGAAGGGGTAAGTCAGAAAGAAGGGTAAGAGGAAGAGAAAGCTGCATTTCTCTCTCTCTCTCACACACACACACACACACACACACCACACACACACACACACACACACACACACACACACACACACACACACACACACACACACACACACACACACACACACACACACACACCATACCTCTGTGCGGTGGTGGTGCCCTGCCTCTCCCCTCCCGTCTCCCTCTCCGCTCGGCTCAGCAGCACGTGTTGTCTTGGCGTCCCGGTGTAGTCCACCACTTCCTTGCTGCTCACCTCTACACCTCTGATGAGCACCCCTGATCCCCCCTGCACCCCTCCTCCTCCTCCTCCTCCCCCAATCCCTCCTCCTCCTCCCTCTCTCCATCCGGGGACGGCGGCTGCCATCCCAGCGGCGATAACAGGGTCTGTGAGGGCCCGGCGTCCCAGCCAGGTGAGGGGGGAGTTACGGCTGGCTGCACCCACAGGAGGCTCTATGGGCCTGGGGGTGGCAGGGCCCCGACGGGGGGCCAGCAGGGCCTGGAGGTCGAAGCTGGGGTGACGCTTCCTGGGGGGTTTGGGGGGCAAAGGGGCTTCTGTGGGCTGGGGGAAGAGAGGAGAGGGAGAGAGAGAGAGAGAGAGAGGGAGAGGAGAGGAAGAGGGAGGTGATGGATCTAGGATCGTACAATGTAAGAGAAGAGACACAGTGAAGACGAACGGCTAAAAGCAGCGGGTGGCCTCTGACCAGAATTTTGGCCGTTATTTTCTGTTTCCTGACGATTCTACATGCTGAATCGCCACTGTTCGTCGACACCCAGCAGGTGATCACTAACACACTGGAGATGTTATGCAATCCATTATAATCTAAAACACACACACACACATAAATACATGCAGTATTTACAGCCAACCCTCACCACACACACACACACACACACACACACACACACACACACACACACACCACACACACACACACACACACACACACACACACACACACACACACACACACACACACACACACACACACACACACACAAACACTTACGCTCTTCTTTGCCGGATGCAGCAGATTCTGCAGAAACTTCCCTCCTCCCGCTCCTCCTCCACCTCCTCCTCCTCCTCCTGTTCCCTCCTTCTTATTCCCTTTCTCCTCTCCTATCTTCAGCGTGGAGCAGGTCTGTGGGCGAAACAGTGAAGCCAGGGACCCCCAGGACTGGAGGCCTCCCTCCCCTCCCCCGGCCCCCACACCCCAGTCTCCCTCTCCCTCGGGCCCCATCAGGTCCCACAGACTGGAGGTGGAGGGGGTCTTGGGCCGGGCCTGGCCCTGGTTCTGCCCTCGCTCTGCCTGCTGCAGCAGCCTGGGTTTGACCTGAGGAGCAGTAGCAGAAACAGTGGGCATTGTTAAGAGAGAGATACTGTACACAGACAGACAGACAGACAGACAGACAGACAGACAGACAGACAGACAGACAGACAGACAGACAGACAGACAGACAGACAGACAGACAGACAGACAGACAGACAGACAGACAGACAGACAGACAGACAGACAGACAGATACTGTAGATAGATATATACTGTAGATAGATAGATAGATAGATAGATAGATAGATAGATAGATAGATAGATAGATAGATAGATAGATAGATAGATAGATAGATAGATAGATAGATAGATAGATAGATAGATAGATAGATAGATAGATAGATAGATAGATAGATAGGCGACTGAATGACTGACCTGGGCCACAGTGCGTTGGTATCTCTCAAGGGTCTGAGACCACAGGTCCAGGAGAGCTCCACCACCCAGCTCCAAGGCTAAGGCACGGGCGTCCTGAAAACGAGATGGTGGAATGGGAGGGAGGGAGGAGAGGGGGGTGGAGGGGGAGGGTGAGGTGGAGGAGATGACGTCGCACCACTGGTTGGCCTGGAGGGGTGGAGAGAGGTAGAGAAATGTTGGGAGAGGAGAGAGGGGAAGGGTAGAAAAAATGAAATAAGGGTTAGTTGACAGTGTCATAATTGTGTTTGTTGCTGTTACTGTATGCTTGTCTGTGTGTATGCATGTGTATGTATGCTTGTGTGTGTGTGTGTGTGTGTGTGTGTGTGTGTGTGTGTGTGTGTGTGTGTGTGTGTGTGTCGTGTGTCGTGACAGAGCGTGTCATGCTTGTGTCTGAGTCTACAGTATGTGTCATGTACGTGTGTGTACTGTATAATGTATGTATGTACATGTCACAGGAGGTTGGTGGCACCTTCATTGGGGAGAACGGGCTCATGGTAATAACTGGAGGGGAATCAGTGGAATGGTATCAAATACATTAAACACATGGTTTCCAGGTGCTTGATGCCATTCCATTTGCTCCGTTCCCAGCCATTGTTATGTGTGTTTACCTCGGTCAGTGTGGACAGTAGTCTCTGTGTGTTTACCCCGGTCAGTGTGGACAGTAGTCTCTGTGTGTTTTCCCCGGTCAGTGTGGACAGTAGTCTCTGTGTGTTTACCCCAGTCAGTGTGGACAGTAGTCTCTGTGTGTTTTCCCCGGTCAGTGTGGACAGTAGTCTCTGTGTGTTTACCCCAGTCAGTGTGGACAGTAGTCTCTGTGTGTTTACCCCAGTCAGTGTGGACAGTAGTCTCTGTGTGTTTACCCCGGTCAGTGTGGACAGTAGTCTCTGTGTGTTTACCCCGGTCAGTGTGGACAGTAGTCTCTGTGTGTTTACCCCGGTCAGTGTGGACAGTAGTCTCTGTGTGTTTACCCCAGTCAGTGTGGACAGTAGTCTCTGTGTGTTTACCCCGGTCAGTGTGGACAGTAGTCTCTGTGTGTTTACCCCGGTCAGTGTGGACAGTAGTCTCTGTGTGTTTTCCCCGGTCAGTGTGGACAGTAGTCTCTGTGTGTTTACCCCGGTCAGTGTGGACAGTAGTCTCTGTGTGTTTACCCCGGTCAGTGTGGACAGTAGTCTCTGTGTGTTTACCCCGGTCAGTGTGGACAGTAGTCTCTGTGTGTTTACCCCGGTCAGTGTGGACAGTAGTCTCTGTGTGTTTACCCCGGTCAGTGTGGACAATATTCTCTGTGTGTTTACCCCGCTCAGTGTGTGGACAGTAGTCTCTGTGTGTTTACCTCGGTCAGTGTGGACAGTAGTCTCTGTGTGTTGTCCAGTGTTGTCCAGCAGTCAGACAGACAGTGAGACATGTCTCTGAGTCTCTCCCTGACCGGTGGTACCCTGACCTGCACCTCTATCAGTCCCCCCCAGTCCAGCTCAGACCAGCTCTCCAGATCTCCAAGGACTGCCAGGGTCTCAGTGTGCAGCTCCTATGCACACACACACACACACACACACACACACACACACACACACACACACACACACACACACACACACACACACACACACACACACACACACACACACACACACAAAATATACAGATGAGCAACATATACAGTATATTATACAGAAACACGTGCACATGCACACAAACTCACACATGGCACACACACACACGCACACACTCACGTTGGCCGACTCTCTGAAAGTCTTGAACTTCTGCTGTTTGAGGGAGAGTCTGCTGAGAGAGATGGGAGGCTCCCTGTAGTCTTCCAACTGATCCTGGATCTGCTCTATCTCCCTCTCACACTGATAGAGAGAGGTCGAAAGGGATGGGAGAGGAGGGAAGGAGGGATGGAGGGACAAAGGGGTGTGAGGGTGAGTAAAAGTAGAACGGTCAACGAAATAATAGACATTTGAAATACCATTAGTATCAAATTGTAACAGTCTGTTTTCTCTCAACAACCTTTTCAAAGAGATAACTATTTAACTGCTGCTCCACACTGTACTATTATACTATTGTAGTGTTCTTTCTGTGCTTCCCTCTCTCTCTCCTACCTTTTCCAGCTTGTCCACCATGGCAGCCAATCGTCCGAGGGCTTCCAGGTCACTGCCCCTCTGATTGGACACCTGGACGAGGCGGTGGAGGGAATCATCCACACTGTCATAGAGTTTAGAGGTCGCAGCCAGAGCAGCTCTGAAGGCGCAAAGAGTTTAAATGTCATATAGAATATGATGATATAGGGGTGAATCCTAACTTCCACTTAAGTCGAAAATTCACTTAGTCTCCCATTGACATCAATGCATGACTAAGTGAAAATGTGTAAGTTAGGATTCGCCCAAAATAATAGATACCCATAGACTTCCAGTCATTGTGCTAACACTAGTTAGCATTGGCTTGCAAATATACCTCTAACTTAATTCATACTGGACACAGAGACATAAAAATGGCATCCACGAGTTAATCTGACTCTGGGGAAGTAGATACAGGGCATCATTGCTAAAATCCTGAAGTATCCCTTTAATAAAAGAGATAGCAGATTGAGAAGTATTACGATAGGAAACGCTTTCAAAAACATTTCTCATCTCTCATCTATGATAGGATAATCTATTTGAACTGCATTATCATTTGGATACACTGATGGGACAGGGTAGATGGTGGTACCTGCAGTCTGGGGACCGCTTTGCCAGTCCTGATGTGCCATTGGCCAGCCCTGCCAGCCAGGCCCCACCCCTCCGCTGCAGCTCAGTCAGCCGTTGGTCAATTAGGATGCTCGTCATCAGCTGTCTGTGTTTTTCCACACTTAGAGGAACAGTCTGGAAAAGAGTAAAAAAAACACTGTGTTGTGTTGTATAGCCAGATGGTTCACACACAGAAAGTACTCAAAAGTTCTTCAATTTTTTCAAAAGTTCCTCAAGTTTACTCAAAAGTTAAATTCAGTTCCTCAATTATTACCTCTAGTATTTCACCACATAACACCTCACTGACTTGTGTGGTACCATGTTAAACAACACAGATGTGGTGATACAGTAATATATGAATCCTACCTTGATACAGTCTGGTAGTGGTGCTGTGTCCATAGACTGCAGTGCATCCTCCAACAGAGAGAGTGCGCTCTCACAACACTCAGTTAGACTCTCCACACTCTAACAGCAGAAACGGGACAGGAGTAACGTAGTATAATTTAGTGTACAGTTTAAACGGCACCCTATTCCCAACATAGTGCACTACTATGGACCAGAGCACTACTTTTGACAAGGATCCATAGAGTTCTGGTCAATAGTAGTGCACTACATAGGGAATATGGTGCCATTTGGGACACAGATATATTAGCTCATATTGCACATGACATAGAAGGGCTTTATGGTGAAAACGTGACCATTGATACTGCTGATTTCATAACTTTAAAGCTGCAATATGTAACTTTGTGTGCGACCCGACAAAATCACATAGAAATATGAGTTATAAATCTGTCATTCTCATTGAAAGCAGGTCTAAGAAGCGGTAGATCTATTCCATGTGTGCTATTTGTATGCTTCCCATTCTTAAGTTAAGTTTTTGCGTCTTTTACTTTTGGTTTTGTGCACCAGCTTCAAACAGCTGAAAATACAATATTTTGGGTTATTGAAAATATATTTCACAGCGGTTTAGATGGTACAATAATTCTCTACACTATACATTGATTGTTTTGTCATGTAAACTGAAATTGGTGAACTATTCGAATTTTAGCAACCAGGAAATGGTGGAGCGATTTCTGCATATTGCACCTTTAATATTCACAGAACAGAAATCGTAAACATTTAAAGAAATTACATTGTTTGTGAGTTAACTTTTTCATTCAAGTCATATGCCATGGCTAACATACGTGAGTGTGTGTGTGTGTGCGCTCGTGCGTCTAGCACTCAGAATGTCAAGTTTAGCACAGAATGCCAAGACTTATAGTCATAAAGTGCAGCCTATTCAATTTGAAATAAGTGTGAATAGACAAATCAGTCCAGTCTCATATTCAAAATGCCAATAGCGGCGTATTGATTTAGCTGCATGTGGAATCTGAATTGATTTGAGAAAGAATAGGCTGCACTTTATGACTATAAGTCTTGACATTCAAAGGGCTAAATTTGACATTCTGAGTGCTAGACATGCTGGGAACAGACTTTTCTCTCTCTCTTTCCCTGCCTTCCCTCTCCCCTCTTCCCCTCTCTCTCTCTCCCTCCCTCCCTACATCCATCCCTTCCCCTCCCTCCCCATCTCATCCTCTCTCTCTCACTCCCCCCTCTCACCAGTCTGAAGGCCAGCCAATCAGAGCAGCAGTGTTTGTAGTCACATTCCATCTCTCTCTCCTTCCTCTACCTTAACTCCATTCCTTCCTCCCTCCCTCCCGCCATCTCTCACCAGTCTGAAGGCCAGCCAGTCAGAGTGGCAGTGTTTGTAGTCTCCGTCCATCTCCAGGGGCAGCTGCTGCCTGTCTATATACTGCTGAAGGACCCCTGTCCCTCGCACCGTGTGCACCTACACAGGACACAGAGAAAAGAACATCAGATTCTGGGAAGGAAGTGATAAAGAGTCAGAATCTAGAAGGCTATTCACACTACTGAGCCAAACTGAGCCAAGCCAAATCAAGCTGTACTGAGCTGGTCTGGTTACACATTGACCATAGTTGCTGGAACTGTGATGAAAAGGACAATGTGAAAAGAAAATATTTGAGCCAGTCAAGTTTGGGTTGGCACAGTGGTTTGAAAAAGGTACAATTCAATAAATATTAGTACTTCATTTATTTATTTGCTTTGTCATTTTTGTTGTTGTTGGGGGGGGGGGGGGGGGGGTTACAGCTACAATATTCACATCAATTTACACAGTTTATACCATATGTACCTGTAGGCTGCCACTCAAGAAAAAAAAGAAAGAAATACATACAGAGAAAGTATTCTATTGATCACACAAGATTTTGTAATTATAAAATTGGTGTGTAAAGAAAAGAGAAACAAAAAGAGGTGGGCCTACACCTCCAACTCCCCATCCCATTCCCCCCTGCCCAACATGTCTCCGTCCAACCCCCCGCATCTACCCCTTCCCACCACGCCTAGCAACACAGGTTGGTTGTTAGTCCCCACACCCCATACCTCTATCTACCCATCCGCCCCCCACCACCTCCACCACTTATCCCCTCGAGAGATAGAAATTCCCAAGGAGCTTTGGTCTCTGATAAAGCATGTAAGATATGTAATAGACGACGGAAGTTATCTGAGAATAATCTTTTTTTAACAAACTCCGCTTTGGTCCAGATGTACCAATTTGGATATGTACGTTTCGAGACGGGACAACATAATTTTCTAAAACAGTTTAATATCTGTGTTTATCAAAGATGGAGGAGAGTGGTAGTGAGAGCACTGGGTGACTTCGTTACCTTTTTTTAGAAAAGCGAAATTAGTGCCGTATTTGCAAATGAACCTTTGTGAACAGCTTTGTTAATCATTTCAAGTAACAGTGGATCTAATTGGTTACAAAAAATTGTAATAGACCTCAGGAGTTATATCTTTAAAAAAGGACTCAAACTGGCTTGTGTGGGTCGATTACCATGGGTCGATTACCATGGGTCGATTACCAATATATTTAATTCAGTTTTAACTTGGAAGAGAGTAGTCGCTGCCCTATTCTGAAAAAAAGTGTTTGTTGAGAATGCTCTAACGTCGATAACAGCTTTTCCAATTCTGATATATTCTTTAATTGTGATTTATTCTACCCGGATGCAAATGCATTTGCATTGTTTTTAATAAAACCTTTAATGGCATCCCATAGAATCTGAGGATCATCGACTGAATTTTTGTTAATCATTATAAACTAATTCAATACAATTTCAAATTGTTCACAGAAAGTAGGATTTTGTAGTAAGCAAACATTAAAGCGTCATCTTGTGTCTCTTTTAGGAGATTCTGAAATGTGTATCTGGCAGTAATAAGCATGATGATCAGATAGGCTTATATGTTGTATTTCTATTTTCTTGATTAAAACCTCTACGGGATCCGTGTCCCTCCACCGGGACGGTTGAGCTAACATGCGCTAATGTGATTAGAAACAAGAACGTTTCCTAGTACATAGACATGTCTTACATGGGCAGAAAGCTTAAATTATTGTTAATCTAACTGCACTGTCCAATTTACAGTAGCTATTACACTGAAAAAATACCATACTATTGTTTGAGGAGAGTCCACAACAACAAAACACTTTTATCACGGAAAATGATTTGATACATTCCCCTCTGAAGGTAAATAATGTTAATGTTAAAGCTAATTTTCCATCATGTATGACCTTCCTGGGAGTGTGTAAACGTACATTTTTTATTACCATATAATTTTTGTATGTTCTCTATAGTTGTGTACTTGAAAATGTATCAATTGACCAATTCGGCACATTTGGGCAGATGTATTGCAATGCTTCACTGGATCAGTCTGAAACTTTGCACATACACTGCTGCCATCTAGTGGCTAAAATCGAATTGTGCCTAAACTGCAATATTATATTATGGCCTTTCTCTTGCATTTCAAAGATGATGGAACAAAAAATAAATTAAAAAACATGTTTTTTTGTTTGTATTATCTTTTACCAGATCTGATGTGTTATATTCGCCTACATTAATTTCACATTTCCACAAACGTCAACGTGTTTCCTTTCAAATGGTATCAATAATATGCATATCCTTGCTTCAGGTCCTGAGCTACAGGCAGTTAGATTTGGGTATGTCATTTTAGGTGAAAATTGAAAATAAGGGTCTGATAGAGGAGTAGATAATAGTACAAAATCGATTTGGAATAATGTTTTGTGCCTGTTTGAATAGAAAGTGTACTCTTTTGCTTTAGGGTTTAGAGCTCGCCAGGCATCAATGAGGTTGTAATCAGAGAGTATACTGTATGTTGTACTGCCTGTGGATTGTAGTTGGTCTTATTAGATTTATCCCGCATGTCCAGAATGGCATTCATGTCTGTCCCAATAACAAGTTGGAATTCAGTTAATTCGATCAATATGCTGTTCAGAGAATCAAAAAATGTAGGATCATATGATTCTGGAGCATACAAATTAAAAAAGGACATTTTCTTTCCATTATGCATACAGTTAAGGAAAGTGATTCTGTCTTCTTGGTCTTTACCTTTACTAAGGATGATGATTTCGAGTTTGTTATGTATCATTATGATTACACCCTTAGTTTTTTGGTGGCCGACAAAAAAGCTTCCAGTTTGTACAAATGTGACACATTTCAGGAAACTAGGCATATGTCGCACATCACTACTTCAAAGGTGAGGCATTCGAACGTAAACATAAGTTTTTATCAAAATGTTTTTTTTTTGGGCAGAAATGCGCTCTGGAATATGTGAACTTTCATGTGCCTTAATAACAAACTTGTATTCCATCCATAAATACGAATAAAATTGTTAAATTACGAGCCTAGTTGGTTTTTCTGGCCTGAATTTAGCAGGCGCTATCCACAGATGAATTGGAAAAAGTTATGGGCTACTTTCTGCACATTCCACGGTCAGTGTGACCCGGAGTGACTTGACACAACGCTTGCCAAACACGATGTAGCTACAAACAAAACAGAGTTAAATGGTTCCAGTTTGCTGTGAAGTGTTCATCCATGTATATGGGTAAGAGTTTAGCTACATTTTCAGATAAGTTTCTAATTTTGTCAAAAACTTGTTTTTCTTGCAAGTTAAAGTGTACTGTTAATTAGCTAGCGAACGTTAGCTTGCTGGCTCACTAGCTAACATTACGTGTATGATCTGTGTAGTAATATTATTCGAATCAGAAACCCATTTGTATTGCTAGTTAGAGCCTAATGTTAGCTAGCTACTGTAACATTGAACCTAGTTTGTAAGCTTTAGCTACCTGCAGATTCATACTACAGCTATGACAATGTTTGTATTGGAAAAAGTATGAGTTGGGATTATACCGGTTCATTGTTTAGCTAGCTAGCTAAATAGCTAGCTACATGTCTAAACAAAAGACTCCACTTCGGCCGGATTATTACATGACCCATCACATTAGCCAGGTGTGTCTGAGGGAGATTACGGCCATCTACTGTATTTCATGAACATGTCTAGACAATGTACATGTGTACATGTCTAGACAATAGTTTCCCATCCACTCAGCTAGATGTGGCTGGGGGGGTGGTTATAGCATTTCCTTCACATGACCCATCAATTTAAACAAGTTTGTCGGGTAAGCATCATCTAATAGTGATAAAATATTTATAAAATATTTTTATCTGGACACTTTCTGTTTTTGAAATTGCTACTATGCAAGTAACCATTTCAGTGTACCGTTTACACCTTCTGTATCCTGTGCATGTGTCAAATAAACTTAGCCCCACCCATCTCTTTAAGGATTAAGCCTTAAGATGGTGTGAACGATGCTGAATGGGTGTAGACAAAGAAGAGCTCTCCAGTAGGTGTCCTAAAATATTCAAGGGCCATTTTCTCAAAAGTGGGGTTACAATTTTATCGACTTTCAAAGCAGAATTACTTTCCCATTGTTCCTCAACTGCAGTCTCTACTTTTATCCAATGTAAAAAAACACAATTTCAAATGTTGCTACATAAGACCCGAATCGAGGCAGTCCGTCACAAAAGGTTCCCTATTCTATGTGTGTACTTTTGGTGCAGGTGTGTTTCTTGGAGCATTGCTACTGTACATCAATATGGTTTCTAGCTAGAATATCAAGACAGCTGAAACGCTTGATAGACATATTAAGGCCTTTCAAATTCCACGAGAGGATAGCTAGTGTTGCCATTGTTTTTCTAAAATGTAATTGTTATCTTTAGTGTTGATAAGCCCATGGATGTAAAATAGTTTTATAGTCCACAGCAACAATTGCCACTGAAGGGATGAGTAGGGAGGAGAATGAAGGATAGTCCATTTTATAAAAACATATAACATAATTTTCTATTAAAGTGACATGGGTCAAATGGAGTGATAATCAAATCAAATCAAATTGTATTGGTCACATAAACATATTTAGCCAATGTTATTGTGGGTGTAGCGAAATGCTTGTGTTGATGAGACATGAGAGAAGTGTGTGTGTGTGTGTGTGTGTGTGTGTGTGTGTAGTCACCTCTACTCCCTCTAGACTGTGTGTAGATGACTCCTGGTGCTGCTCCTCCACCAGAATGAGGACAGAGCCAAGACCTCCCGGGACCACAGCCTGGAACGCACGCACACGCATGCACGCACGCACACACAGACGTACAAACACACATTAGAGACGCCCTCTCAACATAAACACATGTCTACATATAAACACATACGGTACATGTATAAACACTCAGCACTTCAGCATTTAACTCCTTCTCACCTGTAATTGTTTCAGTGCAGCGAGGCAGAGAGCAGAGGGAGGAGATTGTCTACTGTCTACTATTACTGTTAGGCCTCGCTCTTTAGCGGAAGAGCTGATTGAGGGAGAAAGAGATAGGGGGAGAGGTGAAGGCGGAATAAAATGAAACGTCTAACTTCAAGTTTCAGTTTCTGTCAAAAACAACTATAAAAACCACTATATAAAGTGTCATAGTTTGTTAGACTAGCTCAAATCCAATTGTATTTGTCACATGCTTTGTAAACCACAAGTGTAGACTAACAGTGAAATGCTTGCTTATGTGCCCTTCCCAATAATGCATAAAACATTTTTTAAATAGAAAAAATACACTATATAGAGAAGCTGCCAGTAGTGCTATGAGTGTTACGCTATAAAGGGTCCCTCAGACTAGACTGTGATATGGACAGTTCCATAGTGACAGAGTATTACCGGGTGATCCTGTGATAACAGGCCAAGACACGGCCCATCTCATCCGCACGGCAACCGTCCTCTGGGAGGTGTGTTTCAGTGACAACCACAGCCCGTCCCAGCCTGTCCACCGTACCTACAGACAGAGAGAGGGTGGGAGGAGGAGGGGTAGAGAGAGAGAATAAGAGCGAGAGAGGATGAACGTGGATAATGGCAAGAGTGGTAAAGGGTGGATAAGTATGAATAAAAGGAAAGTAAGGGTAAAGGGATGGAAGGATAGTTAATGAGATGGATATAAAAGATGACTCACCTGTCAACATCAGCTTTCCTGATTGGAGGAGTTCTGTGTCCAATTCCCTTAGAAGAGGAGGGGCTTTAGGTGATAGGCCATTTGATAGGTCAGCAGATGTCTCTGCCCCCACCTCTGTAGAGTGGTTAGATAAGGATGTGCCTGATTGGCTAGTAGTTGTGTCAGGTGAGACTTCTGATTGGACAACCTGGTTTTCTGTTGGTAAAAGCAAGAATAGGCATGAGAATAATGTCTTCTAGCCATATACTTTTTATCCAATTGACATAAATACTTCTTCAAAAGAAGCTAAAATCTAACCTGTATTGCTTTCCCCAATCTCAGCTTTTTCTTGTCCTCCATTGACTGGTGTGAGCTCTTTATCCGTCCCCTCAGGCTGCTGTGTTGCCTCTGATAGGTTGGTTGTAGTGATTGGCAGGTTGGTTGTCGGGGAGAGGGCAGGACCACGCTGAGGTGTTTTACTTGGTGGTTTGGAACCGGCCTGGTCTCGAGTCTTCTGGTTGCCACGACCACCACTTTTAGCCTTCCCCTTTCCCCCTCTCCCTTTCCTCTTCCTCCTGAGAGAGAAGATACAGTGATGTCATACAGGGATGTAATACTGAGTGTGAGGTTAGTTGTTATGATTGAATCCTACAGATGTAGGATCTTAATTTGATCATCCTGTTGCTGGAGAACTTTCCTGCAATGTAAAACTTGTAGTGTAATTGAGGTTCTAAAAAAATATAATCCTATTAATTACAATCCACATAATAATTCACATTCATTTAGTAGTGTACACATTATTTACAATTCTATTATAATTACAAATCATTTGTACACTACTAAATGACAGCAAGAAGCCCAAACAGATATAGTATTTGATAAAAACCTCATAATTTTAAACCTTGATTATATTGGGTTACGATCACATATGTTTCTCTATTTATGTGTGGGAATACTTGAGAACAGATTTCCTAAATTAAAATCACTTTATGCTGATTTCCTGGTGATTTTACAGTATTTTATGTCCAACATCGAAAATCACCTGTATTAGGCCGTAAGTGTACTATATCCGTATGTGAAGGAATTGTACCTGCACACGAAACGGTATTACATCCAGTGCTTAATTTGAGAAAGATCCTGCCGGAACAGGAACCGGCACCTCTCAATTTTTCACTGTTTCATTCCGGAACCCATTGGACAGGATGCGGTACCTCTCGTGGCATGAAAACTTATTTTCTCTGTTTGCAATGTAAAAATTCTAATAAAATAAATCAGAGTTAATTCAAGTTGCCTTCTCTGTAATTCTCCTGCTTACTAAAAAACATGTATTTCCGTACATACTCATAGCCGCAGGAAGGATGCTGGAGGTGCTGCAGCACCCCTGATAAATTAAAATAAATTAAAAATACACCAGGAGTAGGCCTATAATTTAGCCACAGAGGATCCATAGCATATATATTTTTTAAATTGTCTAGCTGTGGATTATGTGTAGCCCAATCAAAGGCCTACAGTCAGGAACACGTGGCAAATCTGTCAGTGAACAGCATGCAGCCAAAACAGGCCTTTCACAAAATTTAAAATACAATCACGGGATACCCAGGTTGGAAAGCAAATGGATTCTGCTGAAAAGAGAAGACTAATCTGTCTGTAGCAGTGAAGGCTCCTCAGATGACAAAGGGAAGGACCATCCTCCTCAGTGAATTTAAGATAAATAAAAAATTTAAACATTTAAAAAGTTATAATTTTTAGATAAAACTATGTTAAATATATTCACGTCACTAAATAATTTATTAAAACACACTGTTTTGCAATGAAGGTCTACAGTAGCCTCAACAGCACTCTCTGGGGTAGCACCATGGTGTAACCAGAGGACAGCTAGTTTCCGTCCCCCTCTGGGTACATTGACTTCAATACAAAACCTAGGAGGCTCATTGTTCTCGTCCCCTTCCACAGACTTACACAGTAATTATGACAACTTCCTGAGGATGTCCTCAAACCTATCAGAGCTCTTGCAGCATTAACTGACATGTTGTCCACCCAATCAAAGGATAAAATAATACATCTTGTACTGAAAGCATTAGCGACAGCTAGATAGCACCGCATCACATAACATGTGGTGAGTAGTTGACTTAAATAGAGAGAAAGACAAAAGTTTAACAGTTTTGAACAAATTAATTTCTTCAAAAATGAAGGAGAAGCAAGAGAGAGAGAGAGAGAGAATGCAGCTAGCTAGTTTAGCCTACTCAAACACCCGACACAAACAGAGAGTGATGCTATGTTAGCTAGCTGGCTATGGCTATCCAACATTGGAACTCTGACAAATCAAGGTAAGCTTTTGGTTTTATAAATTTATTGCCACCGGGGCTAGCTGGTGTTACTGCTTGCTGTGCACTGTACAGCATGATTTTAGTGGGGACTAACGCATTAGCTCTAGAAGCTATGTTGACTATGACGTTAGCTAATATGGTGACAACGACGTACAGTTGAAGTCGGAAGTTTACATACACTTAGGTTGGAGTCATTAAAACACATTTTTCAACCACTCCACAAATTTCTTGTTAACAAACTATAGTTTTGGCAAGTCGGTTAGGACATCTACTTTGAGCATGACACAAGTAATTTTTCCAACAATTGTTTACAGACAGATTATTTTACTTATTATTTTACTGTATCACAATTCCAGTGGGTCAGAAATTTACATACACTAAGACCATGCCTTTAAACAACTTGGAACATTCCAGAAAATGTTGTAATGGCTTTAGAAGCTTCTGATAGGCTAATTGACATCATTCGAGTCAAATAGAGGTGTACCTGTGGATGTATTTTAAGGCCCACCTTCAAACTCAGTGCCTCTTTGCTTGACATCATGGGAAAATCAAAAGAAATCAGCCAAGACCTCAGAAAAAAATTGTTGACCTCCACAAGTCTGGTTCATCCTTTGTAGCAATTTCAAAACACCTGAAGGTACCACGTTCATCTGTACAAACAGTAGTACGCAAGTATAAACACCATGGGACCACGCAGCCATCATACCGCTCAGGAAGGAGACACATTCTGTCTCCTAGAGATGAACGTACTTTGGTGTGGAAAACTGCAAATCAATCCCAGAACAACAGCAAAGGACCTTGCGAACATGCTGGAGGAAACAGGTACAAAAGTATCTATATCCACAGTAAAACGAGTCCTATATCCACATAACCTGAAAGACCGCTCAGCAAGGAACAAGCCGCTGCTCCAAAACCGCCATAAAAAAACCAGACTACGGTTTGCAACTGCACATGGGGACAAAGATCATAGTTTTTGGAGAAATGTCCTCAGGTCTGATGAAACAAAAATAGAGCTGTTTGGCCATAATGACCATCGTTATGTTTGGAGGAACAAGGGGGATGCTTGCAAGCCGAAGAACACCATCCCAACCGTGAAGCACGGGGGTGGCAGCATCATGTTGTAGGGGTGCTTTGCTGCAGGAGGGACTGGTGCACTTCACAAAATAGATGGCATCATGAGAACGAAAATTATGTGGATATATTGAAGCAACATTTCAAGACGTCAGTCAGGAAGTTAAAGCTTGGCCGCAAATGGGTCTTCCAAATGGACAATGACCCCAAGCATACTTCCAAAGTTGTGGCAAAATGGCTTAAGGACAACAAAGACAAGGTATTGGAGTGGCCATCACAAAGCCCTGACCTCAATCCCATAGAAAATGTGTGGGCATTACTGAAAAAGCAACTTATTGTGGGAAGCTTGTTGAAGGCTACCCGAAACATTTGACCCAAGTTAAACAATTTAAAGGCAATGCTACCAAATACTAATTGAGTGTATGTACATTTCTGACCCACTGGGAATGTGATGAAAGAAATAAAAGCTGAAATAAATCATTCTCTCTACTATTATTCTGACATTTCACATTCTTAAAACGAAGTGGTGATCCTAACTGACCTAAGACAGGGAATTTCTACGAGGATTAAATGTCAGGAATAGTGAAAAATTTAGTTTAAATGTATTTGGCTAAGGTGTATGTAAACTTCCGACTTCAACTGTAGAATGTGTGTAGCGGATTGGCGGTTATGATACAAAGGTTTGGCTTGGAAATTTTTTTCACCTGGTCACAGACAGCTGTTGTATTGTGCACTGAAGTCCACAAGTGAAGGGAAAAGGTGAGAGGAGGAGAGCGCGTAGATGTGAGAAGGAATTATACAACAATCAAAGTGATCATGATGTTTGTATGTGGTTGCTATGAAAGGGAACTGTGTTTGCGCGTGATCAGGGGTGTATTCATTCCACCGATTCTGTTGAAAAATGTTTCTCAAATGGAAGCAAACTGAATGAAACGGGATAAACATACCTGAATTTGTCCAATAGAAACTCTCGTTTGCAACTGGACTAATGATTACGCCCTAGATCAGCGAGATGCAGGCAAGAGTGTGCAAGGCAGTATCTGTCACCTTGATTACTCACATTTTTCTTTCAACCTATGTTGTAAACTTTAATTCGTCAGCTAGGTTGTAGCAACATCATGATGGGTATAGGGAATGTAGTAGGCTAAACCTCTCGATGTCACATTGAACTGGGTGTATGGAATATGAATGACAGTCATCCAATATGCTGTAATAGAAATAAGGCCATGCAAATTAAAAATATATATTAAATGGCACTGATTGCCACTGGTCTATAGGGTACCAAATATGTTATTCATTTCCAAATTGGCCTATTGAGCGAACAGCATTATTTTACAAAGTAAAACACGCAGGTGAGTGAGCTGCGTATCAGTGGGTGATTGAGTGAAACTGGAAAACTTTTTTAGGACTATCATTTCCTCCTCATATTATACAATATGTTTATGCACACACCTAGGCCTAGACTATTGATGGATTGAAGACAAGGTCGTTTTTAAATGATCTCAGATTCTCAGTTTGTCAGTGTCAAAGTAGCCTGTCATTTTAATCGTTTGGGAGGTATTAGAAAAGATTCTGATAATGTCGCCAGTCATCTAAAATGGGCCACATTTTCCCACGTGTGCAACTTCTGCAAGCGCCTCTACTCTACTGCTCTATGCCAGCACGCAAAAGCGATGATAACGCATGCAATGCTTTATTATTGCTTTATTATAAAGGTGATCTTTTTTTCATGTGCTACGGTACCTCAGAGCACCCCAGGTCACCCCCCCACTCGGCTAACTTTTTGTTCCGACACCTCCCAATTTACAAATTAAGCATATTTATAAGAAGTTATGAAGTTACCTGGGTGCCCTGAATCCTCCCGTTTTTACTTCCTTTCCTCTAGGACACACTCCTATCTCCTCCGTCTTTCCTTCATCCCTCTCTTCTGAAGTTGTTGCTCCCTTTGGGTCAGTGTCAGTACCGGGTCGAGTGAGAGAACGTTCCGTCTCCCTGTGTTCTGTCGAGTCTGCTATTTCGTCTGGTACACAAGAGTCACTAGTGGAATGTCTTCCTTTCTGGGTTTCAGATCCATCTGCCAATGGGCTGTCCACATTCTCCCCATTTCCTGGAATATCAATCAATGGCCTCGCCGCATTCTCCCCACTTCCTCGTGTGCCTTTAGTGGGCATGGTGTCGCTGTCTCCACTCAGTGGCTTATCAGCATCCTCAAACACAGATTCAGAGCGAGAGCTTTGATCCGATTGGCCCTCTACAACGTGCGCTGCTTTGTGATTTGCTGCCTCAGTCGCTATCAAACTGTTACTTCCATGGCTGTCCCTGCATGGCTGTGTAACGTTACACCCACTGCCCTCCCTCTCCCTGCCCACCCCGGGCCTCCTCTCCTTGGACGGACCATCAAAATACAGCCCCTGGCTTCCTAGGCCTTCTGGGTCTTTTCCGAGGGCCTGTTTCTCCCCTTCGTCAGAGTTCTGAAGCGAGGAGGGGTACGACTCAGACCGTCTCGCTCGGCCTAGATCGATGACTCTAGGCAGGGGGCGGGGGGGTAACCAGTCCCCCCGGGGGGTCACAGAGTCCCTCTTACCCCCCAGGACACCCCTACTGCCCCCGGCTGCGTCCAGTCGCCCGTACCCCCAGGCCTTCCCTCTGCGGAGCTTGATAGCCTTGCTCCTCCTACACAGCGGCAGGGTCTTGGTCTTACAGATCCCATGCATCTCCAGGTACCTCTGCCTGGGGTCCGCGCCGCCGTCCGGACCCCCCCTGGGCTCCAGGAGTTCCACGTAATCCCCATCACCACCCATTTGGTGATGCCTCGTCGTCCTCCCTAATCCGTCCTCGCTGCACCGACGGCGGGGTAGAACGGCCTCTGCATCTACACTGTCTGGAGGTAGGTCATCGTCTTCTTCGTCCCAGGAACAGGAGTCTGGTTCTCCAGAGGAGGAGCCCCCCCAGCCACCCAGGCCGAGGCCCACCACCGGGGTGAGGTTGGTGGTGTGGTCGGGGACGGAGGTTGGGTGGTCAGCCATGGTAGTTAGGTCGTCCGATGGGTTGTGGATGAACTTGGGGTAGACCACCTCCCCCCACGGTAGGCGGACCACCCCGTCACACGTACTGACCAGACACGTATCTAACCCTCCACCTCCTGAGAAAGAGAGAGAGGGAGGAATGAGAGGAAGGGAGGAGGGAAGGAGAAATAGGGGAAAGATAGGAGAAAGGAGTGAGAGAAAGGGAGCGACGGAGAGAGGGAGGGGGAAGAGAGGGGGAGAGGGAGGGATGGAGAGAGAGGAAAGGGACAGATAGAGAAATTCATGTCACACAACTCTTTTTGCTTATCTCTCCTCCATCTTTCTACACTTAAATCTAGTAGTTCTCTCATACACTCTCTAACCTCAACCCCTTTCTCCTTTCCCACACTCCCTTGTTTCCTCCCTCCCTTCCTTCCCTGCATCTCTCACCTTCTCTTTTGTAGCCCCTCTCCTTGTTGACACTGTGCAGCCACTCTGTAGTGAACACCAGGGGGTGCTGTGACTCGGGCACCAGGACCTCCTGGACGTTGCGGCCCCCGGGGGCCAAACACTTGAGGGCCAGGCGGGGGCAGCGCGTGGAGAAGGGAACCACCTGCAAGTAGAAGTCGGTACTGCGCAGCAGCCTCCAGTCCAGAGTAGAGAGCTGGACCACAACCTTCTCTCCGAGGCAGAGGGGCCAACCGGAGTGGAGGAACAGACAGCCCAGATACTGAGACTGGGAGAGAGATAGGGAGAGAGATAGGGAGAGAGAGAGGGAGAGAGAGAGAGAGAGAGAGAGAGAGGGAGAGATGAGAGATGGAGAGAGAGAGAGCGAGAGAGAGAGGGAGAGGGAGAGAGAGACAGAGAGAGAGAGAGAGGGAGAATGAGTCAGTAACATATTGATGTATAGTCAGAATATCTGGAATGAGAATTAAAACAGGGCGGACACTGACCAGCAACCAAGACCGAGACGGGGAACAGAGCACAACAGAGTCACAGTCAAACAGGCATGAGAGAGTCAGAGACGAGTCACATCACAGAGAGCCAAAGAACTACTATGAAATACCTAAAGAAACCAGTACTGCCTCCCAGGAGAGAGTCAATACCCCATAAACTGCACCACAACAGATGTAAATCTATCCTGTACCTACCTACCTTATTCTCTGCTCTTCCTTCCCTTCCTCTGTGTGTGTCATGCTGTGAGGACTAAACTCTGTTAGAATCCCTTGGCTGTTCTCATTCCCCAATTAGCCAATGACATGTGCCCGCTCCCTCCCCCTCTGCTTCGATTCATCCAATGTTCCCCGACTCACGAGACCATTATCAAATTATATTCCTGGCCCTGCTGCCCCCTCTTTCTGCATCTCTCTCTCTCACTCTATTTCTTACTCTCTCCCGTTCTGTCCTATTCTGTTCATTGACATTGGAAACTCTTATTCTCAGCATAAACCACCACATCTCCCCAACCCCCATACATAACATAACTTCTGCATTCCTCTGTTTTGAGTATCAATCCCTCACTCATGTTTTTCTGTCTCTCTATCTACCCCAGTCACCCACACACACTCTCTCCTCCTCTTTCTCCTTCAATGTACCCCAGTGTTCTGCCCCACTCTCCTTCCCCCCCATTTCTCAATCAGTTCTCTCTAGTCTGCAACTCGCACACACACACTTTCCCACAGTGAAAATGACTGCCCCCCCTGTCCATTTTCTCCCTCACTCCCCCACACCCCGGGCCGGCACCCAACCCCCATCTCTCTCTTTCTCCTCCTCCTCCCCCTGCCTCTTCTCCTCCCTCTCTCCCAGTGCACAGCAGTCACATATGGAAGGAATTATTATCATGACTCATGCTCCTACTCCCGTCCCAGGCTGCTTCACCGAGCGACAATGAAAACAGAGACCACTTTGAGTGTGTGTGTGTGAAAATCACAATGTGGGAGAATGTTCCCCAATGTGTGTGTGAAAGAAAGAATGTGTCCAGGTCTGTTTATTTGTTTATTTGTGAGAGAGGGAGTTGCGGAGACTAAAGTGGGTGACAATGTGTAGGCGTGCATGTGTGTGTATGTTTACATGTTTACAAATACAGTATATGTTGTTACGCTATTGGGAGTGGCGCGCGAGCATGCGCTTGTGTGTGTGTGTGTGTGTGTGTGTGCACTCACACAGGCATGCTGCTGTAGTTTGTGAAGAAGGTGTTTTGCTGGGATGAAGTAGTCCAGCAGGTACCTCAGACTGTCATGCTGATAAGTCGACTCCAACACGGAGAAAACCTGCACAGATAGGCAAACGCACACACACACACACACACACACACACACACACACACACACACACACACACACACACACACACACACACACACACACACACACACACACACACACACGTATAAGCAAACATGTAAACGTCTGTGTGTGTGTGTGTGTGTGTGTGTGTGTGTGTGTGTGTGTGTGTGTGTGTGTGTGTGTGTGTGTGTGTGTGTGTGTGTGTGTGTGTGTGTGTGTGTGTGTGTGTGTGTGTGTGTTTACTTGAGAGAGGAGAGGCGGGGCTGTGCTCTCGAAGGGGGGGTAGAGGGACGAGAGAGCCCCCTGCACACAATCTTCCACTGCCTCTGAGCCCTGAGAGGGAGAGAGAGAGAGAGAGAGAGAGAGAGAGAGAGAGAGAGAGAGAGAGAGAGAGAGAGAGATGTAAAGAGTTCATTCTTAACCGGACATTGAAAGGCTGCTGCTATGTCTGTGTTTGTGTTAAACAGCTGGCTTGTCCTGCTCGCAAACTCGCACACACACACACACACACACACACACACACACACACACACACACACACACACACACACACACACACACACACGCACACGCACACGCACACACACACACACACACACACACACACACACACACACACAAAACATACACACACACGCGCACACACACACATGCACAAAAAACATACACACACACATACACGCACACACACAACTTCCTGTTGCATGGTCTGGGGAGTGTCAGACAATTCCTGGAGTTCCAGTGAACGCAAGAGCTGAGCCCCAAATGGCACCCTATTCCCTATATATTCCCTATAGTGTACTATATATTCCCTATAGTGTACTATATATTCCCTATAGTGTAGTATATATTCCATACAGTGCACTATATATTCCCTATATATTCCCCATAGTGTACTACCTATTCCCTATAGTGTATTACAGTACCAGTCAAAAGTTTGGACACACCTACTCATTCCAGGGTTTTTCTTTATTTTTACTATTTTCTACATTGAAGAATAATAGTGAAGACATCAAAACTATGAAATAACACATATGGAATCATGTAGTAACCAAAAAAGCGTTAAACAAATCAAAATATATTTTACATTTGAGATTCTTCAAAGTAGCAACCCTTTGCCTTGATGACAAGTTTGCACACTCGTGGCATTCTCTCAACCAGCTTCATGAGGTAGTCACCTGGAATGCATTTCAATTAACAGGTGTGCCTTGTTAAAAGTTAAAAGTTCATATTATAGCAAGAGCAGCTAAAATAAGCAAAGAGAAACGACAGTCCATCATTACTTTAAGACATGAGTCTGACATGAGTCAGTCAATCAGGAAAATGTCAAGAACTTTGAAAGTATCTTCAAGTGCAGTCACAAAAAACATCAAGCGCTATGATGAATCTGGCTCTCATTCAGACTGCCACAGGAAAGGAAGACCCAGAGTTACCGCTGCTGCAGAGGATAAGTTCATTAGAATTACCAGATTCAGAAATTGCAGCCCAAATAAATGCTTCAAAGAGTTCAGGTAACAGACATATCTCAACATCAACTGTTCAGAGGAGACTGCATGAATCAGGCATTCATGGTCGAATTTCTGCAAAGAAACCACTACTAAAGGACACCAATAATAAGAAGAGACTTGCTTGGGCCAAGAAACACGAGCAATGGACATTAGACCGGTGGAAATCTGTCCTTTGGTCTGATGAGTCCAAATTTGAGATTTTTAGTTCCAACCGCCGTGTCTTTGTGAGACGCAGAGTAGGTGAACGGATGATCTCTGCATGTGTGGTTCCCACCGTGAAGCATGGAGGAAGAGGTGTGATGGTGTGGGTGTGCTTTGCTCGTTACACTGTCTGTGATTTATTTCGAATTCAAGGCACACTTAACCAGCATGGCTACCACAGCATTTTGCAGTGACACGCCATCCCATCTGGTTTGCGCTTAGTGGGACCATCATTTGTTTTTCAACAGGACAATGACCCAACACACCTCCAGGCTGTGTAAGGGCTATTTGACCAAGAAGGAGAGTGATGGAGTGCTGCATCAGATGACCTGGCCTCCACAATCACCCGACCTCACCCAATTGAGAAGGTTTGGGATGGGTTGGACCGCAGAGTGAAAGAAAAGCAGCCACCAAGTGCTCAGCATATGTGGGCACTCCTTCAAGACTGATGGAAAAGCATTCCAGGTGAAGCTGGTTGAGAGAATGCCAAGAGTGTGGGGGTGGCTACTTTGAAGAATCTAAAATATTAAATATATTTTGATTTGTTTAACACTTTTTTGGTTACTACATGATTCCATATGTGTTATTTAATAGTTTTGATGTCTTCACTATGCTCACACACACACACACACACACACGCACACACACACACACACACACACACACACACACACACACACACACACACACACACACACACACACACACACACACACACACACACACACACACACACACACACACACACACGCACTCGCACACGCACTTGAACGGGCACATGCACACACACACACACTCATCCTCGTATACACGCACATGCACACACACACGATAGGTCTGCCAGAGAGGTGGAGGGTGACAGAGTAGAGAGCTAGCAGTACACTGTTTATTTTTATACAGGACTGTCGGCATGGCAACCCATAACCTTTTTTTCTCTCTTCCTACCTCCCTCCCTCCCTCTCTCCATGTTTCCTCTTTTACCGCTCTCCTTTCATAATTTTCCCTCCTTTCTCCATACTCTCTCAATTCCTCTCTCCTACTTTCTTTCTCCCTCTCTCATAATCTCTCAGTCATCTGACAATAATTATAGTGAGATCCCCCTCACAGAAAGCATATTGTGCAGAACTTCTAAAAAATACTGATTTGATGGGTAAAGAAAGACAGAGAAATAAAGAGAGAAAGAAAGGAGGAATGGTCAAACAAGTGTGTGGAAAAAGAAAAAGGACGGCTGGGGAGAGAGGGCTGGGAGGGGGTTTCTGGGAGAGAGAGAGGGAAAAGATTGGAAAAGGGGGGATGGAGGGAGGGAAAGAAAAACAAACTGTGAAAGAATGTGGCCAAAAGAATTGGAAGTGGACTAACAGTCAAATGAGAGGCAGAGAGAGAGAAAGAGACAGAGAGAGAGAAAGTGAGAGAGAGAGAGAGGATACAGAGAGGGAGAGAGAGAGAGAGAGAGAGAGAGAGAGAGAGAGGATGAGAACCAGAATGGGAAAGAGAGCTATAGAGAGAGAACAGAGCTAGGAATACAAACTGTTTTACACAAAATTACTTTTTCTACACTTGAAATGAATCTAACTAAGAGGTCAGCAGATGTTGTTCAGGGTCAGTGGCATGAATGATTCTACTTAGCCCAGGTCAGGGCTTAATAAGATAAACAACCCTAATTAACTATTCAAGCTGCAGAGCCAAATTATTTACTGTAGGTGATTCCAACCATTGATTACTGTAACTAGAGTTCATGCATCATCTATAATATGACCTTGGGGAGTCTATAGGAGTAATTGGTTGAAGATTGATTATATATCAACACTAGCCTGGTCCCAGATCTGTTTGAGCTGTTTTGCATGACATTTGCCATAATATTTGTCACGTCCTGACCAGTATAAGGAGTTATTTGTTATTGTAGTTTGGTCAGGACATGGCAGGGGTGTGTTTGTATTGTGTTGCCAGGGTTTTGGGTTGTGTTCTATGTTTTGTATTTCTATGTTCTATTTTCTAGTTTTTCTATTTCTATGTCTAGTTTATTGTTTTGACCTTCAATTGGAGGCAGCTGTTCCTCGTTGCCTCTAATTGAAGGTCCTATTTAGTAGGGGTGTTTTTCATGGGGTTTTTGTGGGTAGTTGTTCCTTGTATAGCTGTAAGCCTTACAGGACTGTTTATCGTCGTTGTTTTTGTATACGTGTGTTTTGTTTTGTTTTTCCTTCTTTCTGCCGAATAAAAAGAAGATGAGTATACACACTCCCGCTGCATTTTGGTCCAATTCCTACGACACCCGTGACAGAACTACCCACCACAAACGGACCAAGCAGCGGAGGAAGGAGCAGCAGCAGAGCTCTGTGGAGTCATGGACATGGGAAGAGATTCTGGATGGGGCAGGACCTTGGCACCAGGCTGGGGAGTACCAGCGCCCTAAGGAGGAGCTGGAGGCAGCCAAGGTGGAGTGGCGCTATTATGAGGCATTATACGCACCGAGAGGCAAGTGCGAGAGACAGCCCCAATAAAAAAAAATTGGGGGGCACACGGGTAGTTTGGCTGGGCCAAGGGTGAGCCCTAAGCCAACTCCCCGTGCTTATTATGGGGAGCGTGTGGAGTGGAGAGCGCCGGTGTATGCGGAAGTGCGCACAATCTCGCCCATGCGCACGCACAGTCCGGTGCGAGCAATCCCAGCCCCTCGCAAGTGCCGTGCTAGAGTGGGCATCCAGCCTGGAAGGAGGATGCCTGCGCAGTACATCTGGCCACCAGTGCGCCTCCTAGGCCCATGCTACCCTACGCCTGCGCTACGCACGGCAGCCATCAGGCCTCTGCACAGCCCAGTTCGCCCTGTGACAGCACTCCGCTCGTGCAGGGCTACTATTACCATCCAGCCAGGACGGGTTGTGCAGGAGGTGCGCTCCAGACCTCCAGTGCATACTCATGGCCCGGTGTATCCAGTTCCTGCTTCTCGCACTAGCCCTGAGGTGCATGTCTCTAGGCTGGCGCCTCCAAAGCCAGCACCACGCACCAGGCCTCCAGTGCGTCAGCCCAGTCTAGTACGTCCTGTTCCCGCTCCTCGCACTAGCCTTGGGGTGCGTGTCTCCAGTCTGGTACCTCCAGTACCAGCCCCATGCACCAGGCCTCCAGTGCGTCAGCCCAGTCCAGCTCGTCCTGCTCCTGCTCCTCACACTATTGAAGGTCCTATTTAGTAGGGGTGTTTTTCATGGGGTTTTTGTGGGTAGTTGTTCCTTGTATAGCTGTAAGCCTTACAGGACTGTTTATCGTCGTTGTTTTTGTATACGTGTGTTTTGTTTTGGTTTTCCTTCTTTCTGCCTAATAAAAAGAAGATGAGTATACACACTCCCGCTGCATTTTGGTCCAATTCCTACGACGCCCGTGACAATATTGCCTTGGCAAGACAGTACAAACAGATCTGGGACCAGGTTAAATCAGTCACTAGTCAGTTGCGCTCTGAATAGAGATAAATGCTGTAAAAGGGTCCAGTGTCTACTACCTACTTCTGACTACTCCTGAGAAGTGCACTTCAAATAAGTGTAACCTCCCAATTCAAATAATGCCAGTCCCAGTCTAGATACGGTACATTCTAGCTACATATTCCAAATATCTGCATACTTACTCCACGCTTTGCATATCTGCATAATATCTGCATACTCCGCACTATGAAGGGACCTCCGGTGGATCACTGAATGAGCAATAGTATCGTACAGTAAGTATTCACCCCCTTGGACTTCTTCACATTTTATTGTGTTACGAAGTAGGATTAAAAGGGATTTAATTGTCATTTTCTATCAACAATCTACACAAAATACTCTTATGTCAAAGTGGAAGAACAATTCTAACACTTTTTAAAGATGAATGAAAACACTGTCTTGATTAGATAAGTATTCACCCCCTGAGTCAATGCATGTTAGAAACACCTTTGGTAGCGATTGCAGCTGTGAATCGTCTTAGGTAAGTCTCTAAAAGCTTTGCCCACCTGGATTGTGCAATATTTGCCCATTACTCTTTTTAAAATTTTTCAAGTTCTGTCAAAGTGTTGGGAAACATGGCTAGACATCTATTTTTATGTCTTGCCATTGATTTTCAAGAAGATTTAAGTCAAAACTGTAACTTGGCCACGCAGGAACATTCACTGTCTTCTTGGTAAGCGACTTCAGTGTAGGTTTGGCCTTGTGTTGTAGGTTATTGTCCTGCTGAAAGGTGAATTCCTCTCCCAGTGTCTGGTGTAAAGCAGACTGAAGCAGGTTTTCATCTAGGATATTGCCTGTGCTTAGATCCATCCCGTTTATTTTTATCCAGAGAAAATACTCAGCGTAATTCTTACCTTGACCATGCTTAAAGAGATATTCAATGTCTGATTCATTATTGTTACCCATCTACCACTTTCCTTCTTTATGAGTCTTTCAAAAAGCTCCCTGGTGATCGTAGTTGAATCTGTGCTTGAAATTCAACACTTGACTGAGGGACCTATACAGATGTTGTATGTATGGGGGAACAAAGGAAATGGTAGTCATCAGAAAATCATGTCAACCCATCATATTTCACACAGAATGAGTCCATGTAACTTTATTATGTGATTTCTTTTAAGCCAAATCATCTTTCTTCACAAACTCCCTCTAGATGCAACATTATCCTTCTGCATAGTACCACTGCTCTAAGCCCTAGGCCTCACCATATTTGTCTCATCCAAAGTCAGGGGCAATGTTTTCAGCACTACTATGTATGAAAACAGCCTCATTAAGTTATTATTAACCCTAATCCTAACCCTATCAATAACAGGCTGATGTATTACTTACTAGTGCTTCATTTAAACACCATGTATATCCAACCTTCAATGTTTTAGCACCACTGATCTATGATATATATTTTTTAAGAAAGAATGATCATTATCAAGTTATAGTACAACAGATTGTAGAGTGCAGGCCTACTGTTTACTACGGTTTCCTAATGCTATGAATATCCAATCCACAGATTTAATAACAACATTTGTTTACTCTGTACAGTTTAATGTTAGTGCTATATGTGTAACGTTTAATGCTATTGCCACGTCCTATTGAAACGTTTCTGGTTACGCTAACCTATTTAGGCCTAGATTTACCTTGGAAAATGTATTCTTTATCGCTATGTGACTTCCTGTATTAAAATAAAGGGTATACAAAGTACAGCTCTAATGCCCTCATTCCTCTAAAACAGAGTCTCTGCTTGCATCCCAAATGGCAAACTATTATCCATAGAGTGCACTACTTTTGACCAGAGCTCTACGGGTAAATGTAAAATGAAAATGTCAAAAGTAGTACACAATATAGGGTGTTATTTAGGACACCGCCTATTGCTCTGCACTGTACTGTGTACCAGAAACAGCAGCCTATACTGTAGTCACATGTTATTTGCTGAAGGCTGAAGTTGTGATTTTTGTGCAGCGTTAAAATAATCGATGGTTCATGCCGTTATGTTTCCGCACTATGGCTCATTCAAAAGCACTGTTGCTGGTCCCACCGTAGTGCATGAAACAAAAGGTGATTGGATTAGTAAACTAGATGTACAAACACTATTCGGCTGGACTTTAGAAGGAAATAGTTCCCTCCCGAGTGAGGCTTTCCATCTTAACTAAGTGGCTAGATGTGTTTTATCCGGTCTGTGCTTTGTTTTTCCAGGGCAGGCTAATGCAACTTAGGTAGTACTTGTACTGTGTGTGTGTGTGTGTGTATATATGTGTGTGTGTGTGTGTGTGTGTGTGTGTGTGTGTGTGTGTGTGTGTGTGTGTGTGTGTGTGTGCCTGTATACATGCATATGTGTGTCCGTGTGTGTTTGTATATGTGTGTGACTGTGTGCATAAAGTGCTGTGAAAAAAGTATTTCCCCCTTTCTGTTTTTGTCTATTTTTGTATGTTTTTTTTTTACACTGAATGTTTGTATATCTTCACCCATAACCTAATATTAGATAAAGGGAACCTGAGTGAATAAATAACACAACATATTGATAATTATTGGTATTTTATTAACAGAGATATGCAACACCCAATGCCCCTGTGTGAAAAAAGAATTGCCTCCTTATACCCAATAACAGGTTGTGCCTCTTTTAGCTACAATGAATGCAACAAAACACTTCCTGTAGTTGTTGATCATTCACTCACATCGCTGTGGAGAAATGCATGGCTCAGGTGCGCTTCAGATCACGGACGGATGGCCTGACATTCTCCTTCAGAATGAACTGATACAGAGCCGCATTCATGGTTCCCTCAATGATGGCAAGTCGTTCAGGTCCTGAGGCAGCAAACCATCACACTTCCACCACCATGCTTGACCGTTGGTATGAGGCTCTTACTATGGAATGCAGTGTTAGGCTTGCCTCAGAACCTGGACGACTTTCCATCATTGAAGGAACCATGCATTCAGGCAATCCATCCGTGAGCAGAAGCTATAGCACAGCTGGACCATGCAGCAAGACACTGATTCAAAACATACAAGGAAGTCAAAGCCCAGACCTATACCCGATTAAAATGTTGTGGCAGGACCAGAAATGAGCAGTTCATGCTCAAAAACCCTCAAATGTCGCTAAGCAGTCCTGCAAAAATTCCTCCACAGAGATGTGAGAGACTGAACAACTACAGGAACTGTTTGGTTGCAGCCATTGCAGCTAAAGATGTCACTCTAGTTGTTGAGTGTAAGGGGGCAATTACTTTTTCACACAGGGGTATTGGGTGTTACATGACTTTGTTTATAACATAATTAAAATAAGGATCAAAATCTTGTGTTATTTCTTCACTCAGGTTCCCTTTATCTTATATTAGGTTTTGGTAGAAGATCTAAAAACATTCAGTGTCCAAAATATGCAAAAATAAAGAAAGTCCAAAAGGGGGCAAATACTTTTTCACAGCACTGTGCATACGTGTGTCCATATGTGTGTGTGTGTACTCTGTAATGATTATTCTGGAGGCCTCTGCATGGTCAGGGCACGGGTATGTCATTCTTCCGTCAGACTTCCTGTCTTTCTCTCCTGCATGCAGCACACAGCCCTGGAACGGAAGACAGGCTAGAGGAGCCCTCCAAACAGATGCTTGGCAGAGAAAGAGAAAAGGGAGAGAGGGGGAGATAAAAGAGTGCAGAGGAAAAGTCAGAGGTGGAGAGACGAAGCGAGAGAGTGGGAGAGAGAGGGTTGAGAGAGAGAGAGAGGGAGAGAGAGAGAGGGAGATGAAAGAGTGCAGGAGTAAAGGCATAGGTGGAGAGAGAGAGAGTACGAGAGTGTAAAAAAAGGGTTAAGAGAGAGAACAAGAGAGAGAGAGATGGGGCTAAGAGCGAGAGAAGGGGGAGGCTAAACTACTTGGAGAGATCGATGGGAAACAATAGTGATATAAACCAGATGTAGAAAGCTAGAGGGATGAAGCGAGGGAGATAGAAAGGGAGGGAGTGAGTGAGAGTGAGATGGAAGGCAGTCTATAAGACACTGATTTCCTCTCCTGAATCCCCATAAATAACAAAAACCATGAGGAGGAAACCCACTGGGCACACCACGTCATTTCAACGTGGAAATCTGGGTAATATTTGGTTGAGACATTTACAAACGAGATTACAACCTTTATTCACCCACTCAAAAAGACAGCAAGAAGTTTGTAGAATTCTCAATGTTTTATCACTGCCCTTTCAACCATTTGAAAGCACAGCCAAATTCCATTGAAAAAACAATGTCAGGTATTTTGTTTTAATACAACAACTTAATGTGTTGTCACTATGCTTCATCTAATAGCACAACCAAATGACCTGGATTGCAGTTGATTACATTAAAAGTACGTAGTGCAAGCGATTAATGCAGTTTGAGATTCTGCGCAGATTATTGTGGCAATTATGAAGATCTTCACAAACCTGCGACATTTGCATGCATCCTTGAACAGGAACGCTTTCTATGATTACATAAGAAGACATTTATAGTTACAGTAGCCTCAGAATGTGGCCATGGATGCGTTACTACTTACAAGGTTGAATAAATATTGTTATATAGTTTGTAAGATAGCCTTAACTTTAGCCTATTTACTTACTGTATTACAACAGTCATATTGAATATCGACATTTACAGGATATCTAATGCTTGTGTAGTTTCATCTGAGCCACTGGCTTAATCCTATTCTTTAACTTTTATTTGGGGTTTAGTTGGAGATGTTAATCCAACATATAATTTGTTAATTTGTTAATAGTTAATAGGCTATTTACTGCATTGCAAAAGTGCTATTGAATTGTGTTTGGTTATCAATGTAACTAAATATCAACATTTGAAGGAGATGTATCTTTCGTACCACTGACTTAGTCTGGCTTTAATTCCAGTTTGTCTACAAATTAATAATTGTTATGCTGGATTCGCGTCACCATCATTCTCATTCTGTCACCTCTCCTCCTCATCCCTGTCTTTGCCTCATCTCAGCCTTTCATCACAGTTTGTCTTGTGATTTTCCCCTTGCCTTGATTGGTCAGCCTGGCATGTCCCCTAAGTGTTTCAAAATAACTAGAGACAAGGCTATGGAATGCTGTCTGGTACTGAGAATTACTCTCAGTGTGTGTGTGTGTTTGTGAGTGTGTGTGTGTGTGTGTGTGTGTGTGTGTGTGTGTGTGTGTGTGTGTGTGTGTGTGTGTGTGTGTGTGTGTGTGTGTGTGTGTGTGTGTGTGTGTGTGTGTGTGTGTGTGTGTGTGTGTGTGTACGCTTGCGTCAGTTGCATGTGTGTGTGTTTGTATGCTTGCATCAGTGTCACGTTTGCATGTAATATTACATGCAATTTTTCATGTGTGCATGTGTGTGAGAGAGAGAGAGAGAAATAAAGAAAGAAAGAGAGAAAGAGAGAAAGAAGAATGACAGAAAAAAGAGAGAAATAGATCAAGTTGAGGTTTAGTGGCGCAAGTGGTGTTTCCATCCCCCTCTCCATCTCTCCTCCAAACTCTCCTCTTCATAAACAGAGAAATAAAATCCCTCTACTCATGTTCTCACTCCCCTGCATTCCCTCCATCCCTTGTTCTTTCTTTCTCACTCCCTCTCTTTCTTTATTTCAGGTCCAATGTGGAAAATGCGTCATCACCCAAACCACTGTCGCTACTCTCCAAGTTCTCCTAAAAGTCCCCACCCCCTTCCCCTCTCTCTTTCTCCCTCGTTCTCTCCTCTCTCACTCACTCTTTCTGTCTGTCTCTGTCTCACAGTTGCCAGGCGGCTCCACCCAGTCCACAGCAGGAGAAACCGTAAAAGAGCTAATTCTGTCCATCTCTCTCTCTCTCTCTCTCTCTCTCTCTCTCTCTCTCCCTCTCTGTTTCTCTCTCTGTGAGCCTGTTTATCTCTCTCTATGTCTGTCTGTCTCCACTCCACTCCCCCCCCCCCCTCTCTCTGTCTCGCCCTGTCTCTGTCAGTTTGTCAAAACTAGTGGTAACAATTGAAGTCTGGGTGTCAAAGAAGAACAGTAGCGGTATTGTTATACAGAGAGAAGGTCTTGGTGACCGTTACATTGCTCACTCCTTCTTAATGATCCAGTCTCAAAATAGACATAACGATGAAAACATGGAGAAGACTATTCCTATCATCACCATTTAGCCCTAATATGTAGCATACAGCTTTAACTTCATGTCAATGCATATGTAATAGCCTACACACTAAGATAAAAACCTACATCTAAGTTCCTAAACCTAAATATTGCACCTTTGCTGAATATTGACAAAGAGGAGGGCGCATTCAATTCAATGTGAAAGGCTAGTTTACTGTTAGGGAATTTCCATGTTTGTTTAAGGGGGAAACGAGCCCATATCTGCAAAGACAGGCGGTAAGTTAAAGTTAAACTCTTTATTGCAATGTCTAGCCTGCAACGTTCCATTTACAAAGTCGTGATTATACTGATACATAGGCTATGTCTAGGACAATAGTAAGAATAGCCTATAGCCTACTCTATAGTCTATAGGCCTATAACATCAAATAATATATGCTTTAACTTGCTTTATCATTTCGTTAAAACTGCATTATTTTCCATTATAGTTGTTTCAGGTATAGAAGCAGGCCAGGCAGGAAACTATGGCCGCCTGTTTCTACATACCTAGACTACAGTCTGCAGAACAGAAGGGCCTTACCATGATATGACTCCGGCTGGGCTGCCTACATTGTAGTCTGTGACTTTCCTGGACCCGCTTCCTCCAACCATCCACTGCTATAGAGACTATATAAATGTCTCCACGCAAGAATATTCCCCTATTCCAATGGCGCGTTAAATCCGTTGTAGTCCCGCAACGTGGTCGGGTAGTGTGTTGTCGGTTATGACTGAGAACTTTTGTTTCACAGACAACATGCAAGAGAAAACAGTATGATTGGCGTCGCACGGTCTTCCCCGTCAATCTCCGCCTCTGCCGTTATTTCCGATTCTGCAAGGCAAGCGTGTACAAATTGTTTTTATCCTCCCTGTCTCCTAATGTTGGTCCCACACCCCTCCCTATCCTCCCTCTCTCCGTGCGCCTCACACAGTTAACAAGAGAGCTACAGTCTGACTTTCAACCGCCGGGGCTACACTCAAACTTTCCATTTTTTCCTCCAGCGTTAAAGAAATGAATAAACAATCAAACGTTGTCACTCCACCCACATGTAATTACGTTATATTTATTGATGCTAATTTTATACCATGATTAGCGCATTTGATATTTGCTCGTTCAATTAACCTACATTTTCTTGGTTTATAGGCATAGGCATTACACGCCCACTTTGAAACTTTATCATAAAACATGCATTCAAAGTACTCGTAGATGGTAATGGTTCCAAACTTTAAGACCATGCAGGTAGGATATTTTGTATTTATTTCACAGAGAATCATGTTGTCCTTACATACAGGGATTGTACCTCTTATTCCTTATACAAAATGATGTTTAATATCTAGAATAGATGATATACTTGGGTGCCCACTGTAGACCTAGTGTAAAATAGCGAACCCATATTGGCCAGGTAGTGACCGATTACGCGAGATTTTAGTTAACCGAGTTTAATAGTCAAGCAGCCAAAAAGCCAAAAATGTATTCTAGTGCTGAACGTGTTATTAATCGCTGTCAAAGGTGCTTCAACAAAGTACTGAGTAAAGAGTCTGAATACTGAAGTAAATATGAGATTTCCGTTTTTTATTTAATAAATTTAAAAAAAATATCTAAATAACAGTTTTCGCTTTGTCATTATGGGGTAATGTGTGTAGATTGATGAGGGAAAAAAACATATAATCCATTTTAGAACAAGGCTGTAATGTAACAAAATGTGAAAAAAGTAAAGGTGTCTGAATATTTTCCGAATGCACTGCACCTCTTGCTGATGCACCTCTCATCCAAATCAATTATTCTGAAAACAGATTATTTTGTATACAAGTTTTACAATACAATGTTGTTTTGAATGAATGAGAATGGGAATATGCAGGGCTGGATTAATGCAGGGGTTTACTGGGGCTGAAGCCCCTGGACCAAGAGGCAGCAAAAAAAGAACAAAATGTAAATATATATATATATATATATATATATATATATATATATATATGTTTTATGAAATATATACAGTATATATTACATATACAGTTGAAGTCAGAAGTATACATACACCTTGACCTATTAGAAGCTTCTAAAGCCATAACATAATTTTCTGGAATTTTCCAAGCTCTTTAAAGGCACAGTCAACTTAGTGTATGTAAACTTCTGACCCACTGGAATTGTGATACAATAAGTGAAATAATCTGTCTGTAAACAATTGTTGGAAAAATGACTTGTGTCATGCACAAAGTAGATGTCCCAACTGGCTTGCCAAAACTATAGTTTGTTAACAAGAAATTTGTGGAATGGTTGAAAAATGAGTTTTAATGACTCCAACCTCAGTGTATGTAAACTTCCGACTTTAACTGTATATATAAACTCAGCAAAAAAAAGAAACGTCCTCTCACTGTCAACTGCATTTATTTAAAGCAAACTTAACATGTGTAAATATTTGTATGAACATAACAAGATTCAACAACTGAGACAAACTGAACAAGTTCCACAGACATGTGACTAACAGAAATTGACTAATATGTCCCTGAACAAAGGGGGTGGGGGTCAAAATCAAAAGTAACAGTCAGTATCTGGTGTGGCCACCAGCTGCATTAAGTACTACAGTACATCTCCACCTCAGAGACTGCACCAGATTTGCCAGTTCTTGCTGTGAGATGTTACCCCACTCTACCACCAAGGCACCTGCAAGTTCCCGGACATTTCTGGGGGGAATGGCCCTCGCCCTCCAATCCAACAGGTCCCAGACGTGCTCAATGGGATTGAGATCTGGGCTCTTCGCTGGCCATGGCAGAACACTGACATTCATGTCTTGCAGGAAACGCACAGAACGAGCAGTATGGCTGGTGACATTGTCATGCTGGAGGGTCATGTCAGGATGAGCCTGCAGGAAGGGTACCACATGAGGGAGGAGGATGTCTTCCCTGTAACGCACAGCGTTGAGATTGCCTGCAATGACAACAAGCTCAGTCCGATGATGTTGTGACACACCGCCCCAGACCATGATGGACACTCCACCTCCAAATCGATCCCTCTCCGGAGTACAGGCCTCGGTGTAACACTCATGCCTTCGACGATAAACGCGAATCCAACCATCACCCCTGGTGAAACAAAACCACGACTCGTCAGTGAAGAGCACTTTTTGCCAGTTCTATCTGGTCCAGCGACGGTGGGTTTGTGCCCATAGACAACGTTGTTACCGGTGATGTCTGGTGAGGACCAACGTTACAACAGGCCTACAAGCCCTCAGTCCAACCTCTCTCAGCCTATTGCGGACAGTCTGAGCACTGATAGAGGGATTGTGCATTCCTGGTGTAACTTGGGCAGTTGTTGTTGCCATCCTGTACCTGTCACACAGGTGTGATGTTCAGATGTACCGATCCTGTGCAGGTGTTGTTACACGTGGTCTGCCACTGCGAGGACGATCAGCTGTCCGTCCTGTCTCCCTGTAGCGCTGTCTTAGGCGTCTCACAGTACGGACATTGCAATTTATTGCCCTGGCCACATCTGCAGTCCTCATGCCTCCTTGCAGTATGCCTAAGGCACAGACCCTTTGTTTTGGTGTTTTTCAGAGTCAGTAGAAGGGCCTCTTTAGTGTCCTAAGTTTTCATAACTGTGACCTTAGTTGCCTACCGTCTGTAAGCTGTTAGTGTCTTAACGACCATTCCACAGGTGTATGTTCATTAATTGCTCATGGTTCATTGAACAAGCATGGGAAACAGTGTTTAACTTCATCGGGGTAGGGGGCAGTATTTTGACGTCCGGATGAAAAGCGTGCCCGCAGTAAACTGCCTTCTTCTCAGGCCCAGAAGGTAGGATATGCATATTATTAGTAGATTTGGATAGAAGAACACTCTGAAGTTTCTAAAACTTGTAACAAAATGTGAAAAAAAAACTTGGCAGGCAAAAACCTGAGTAAAAATCCAACCAGGAAGTGTGGAAATCTGAGGTTTGTAGTTTTTCAAGTGATTCCTTATCCAGTATACAGTGTCAATGGGGTCATTTTGAACTTCCTAAGGCTTCCACTAGATGTCAACAGTCTTTAGAATGTTGTTTCATGCTTCTACTGTGAATGGGGAGAGAATAAGAGCCATTGGAATCAGATGACTGAGAAAATGACATGAGCTCAATCGTGCACACTCACGTGAGAGTTAGCTGTGTTCCTTTTCATTTCTGAAGACAAAGGAATTGTCCGGTTGGAAGATTATGGAAGATTTATGATAAAAACATCCTAAAGATTGATTCTATACATCGTTTGACATGTTTCTACGAACTGTAATATAACTTTTTGGACTTTCGTCTGAACTCACTGCACGAACACAGTGGATTTGGATTACTCGACTGAACGAGCGAACAAAATGGAGGTATTTGGACATAAAGATGAACTTTATCGAACAAAACAAACATTTATTCTGGAACTGGGATTCCTGGGAGTGCATTCCGATGAGGATCATCAAAGGTAAGTGAATATTTATAATGTAATTTTTGTCATTTCTGTTGACTCCAAAATGGTGGGTATCTGTATGGCTTGTTTTGATATCTGAGCGCTGTACTCAGATTATTGCAAAATTTGCTTTTGCGGTAAAGCTTTTTTGAAAGCATTAGGCAGAAGTGTATCTATAATTCTTTGAATAACAGTTGAATATTTGATCAACGTTTATGAGTATTTCCGGAAGTTTTGGGAAGCAAAACATTTCTGAACATTACACGCCAATGTAAAATGGGGTTTTTGGATATAAATATGAACTTTATCAAGCAAAACATACATGTATTGTGTAACATGAAGTCCTATGAGTGCCATCTGATGAAGGTCATCAAAGGTTAGTGATTCATTTTAGCTGTATTTCTGTTTTTTTGTGATACCTCTCCTAGCTTGGAAAATGGCTGTGTGGTTTTTCTTGTCTAGGCGCTGTCCTAACATAATCTAATGTTATGCTTTCGCCATAAAGCCTTTTTGAAATCGGACAATGTGGTTGGATTAACGAGAAGTGTATCTTTAAAATGGGATATATTTGTTGTATGTTTGAGAAATTTGAATTATGAGGTTTTTGTTGTTTTGAATTTGGCGCCCTGCTATTTCACTGGCTGTTGAATAGTGTGTCCCGCAGGTGGGACGCTAGCGTCCCACATACCCCAGAGAGGTTAAACCCTTTACAATGAAGATCTGTGAAGTTATTTGGATTTTATTTATCAACCAGCTTCACCTGGCATGCTTTTCCAACAGTCTTGAAGGAGTTCCCCCATATGCTGAGCATTTGTTGGCTGCTTTTCCTTCGCTCTGAGGTCCAACTCATCCCAAACCATCTCAATTGGGTTGAGGTTCGGGTGATTGTGGAGGCCAGGTCATCTGATGCAGCACTCCATCACTCTCCTTCTTGGTCAAATTGCCCTTACACAGCTTGTTGGGTCATTGTCCTGTTGAAAAACAAATGTTAGTCCCCCTCACTAAGCGCAAACCAGATGAGATGGCATTTCACTGCAGAATGCTGTGGTAGCCATGCTGGTTAAGTATGTCTTGAATTCTAAATAAATCACATACAGTGTCACCAGCAAAACACCATCACACCTCCTCCTCCATGCTTCACGGTGGGAACCACACATGCAGAGATCATTCATTCACCTACTCTGCATCTCACAAAGACATGGTGGTTGGAACCAAAAATCTCACATTTGGACTCTGCAGACCAAAGGACAGATTTCCACCGGTCTAATGTCTATTGCTTGTGATAAATAAAAAAACAACTGCATAATAAATACATTTGACTGGTCAATTGTGTGAGTCAGAGTTAGGGCCCAAACCCGTAGGGGGCCCAAGAGGAATATATATATATATATATATATATATATATATATATATATATATATATATATATATATATATATATATATATATATGATATATTTTTCATCCAACCACATGAGTCTGCTCTCAATGTTCAAAATACACCAGAGAACATAATTTAGCCACAGAGGATCATTCATTTAAAAAAAACCTCTGTATTAAATCTGATCACAAGTAAATACAGGCAACTGCCTAAATAAAGAAAACAGCAAGATAATGTCTTAAAAGGGTGTTTGGCCACCACGAGCTGCCAGAACATCTTCAATGTGCCTTGGCATAGATTCTACAAGGGGGCCTAAACCACGCCAGGAATAATACACCACACCATGACATATTTGTATCCCTCATTTACGCAAGTGTTTCCTTTATTTTGGCAGTTACGGGTTGCCCTCAATTAGGAAGGCTGGCCAGCATGCACACCCCATATACAGCCTGTTGCATTGTGGCCATAGACATGTGTTCCATAGAAGGGTTTTGGAACCTCTTACCCTGGCAATTTGACTATTAAACTGATTGGTACACTAGCAATGGCTGCCAGTCCTGACCTGAATGAGTACTGCCATCTATGGATGATATTTCTATGGTTGGTCTGTCTGATTGCCTTTTGCAAATTGTTAATATACAGTAGCGGGAAAAACGTACAGTTTGGAAAGCAAATGCCTACTGCTTAAAAGAGCAGACTAATCTGTCTGTAGAACCAACAGCTCTCAATTTTTTGCAAACAGCAGCACTGTTTTTCAAAGTATCTCATCTTGAAATAGGCTATTGCCAAGACGTGCGGATCGGCCATCACCGTGAGTAGTAGCCTATGGCTTCATCATCATTATTAGGTGAGTGCATGAGTCAGTGTGCTACTGGAAATTGTATGTACTAGGGAAGACTGGGGATGGTTGTAACACTTTTAGCATTTTTGTAAATTTCTCAGAAATTGTTTGAGCAACTACATTCAAAATGTGATAGGAACAGCTTCCATCTGTCTGTTACAAATGGGTATAGGTGTTATCTCTATAAATCGAAATACAACAGGTGTAGGTAGACCTTAACGTAAAATGTTGATTTACAAGCCCTTAATCAACAATCCAGTTAAGAAAAATAAGAGTTAAGAAAATATTTACTAAATAAACTAAGGTAAAAAAATAAAACAGTAACAATAAAATAACAATAACAAGGCTATATAGAGGGGGTACCAAGTCAATGTGCGGGGATACAGGTTAATAATCGAGGTAATTGAGGTAATATGTACATGTAGGAAGGGGTAAAGTGACTATGCATAGATAATTTACAGCGAGTAGCAGCAGAGTAAAAAAAAGGGGGGAGGGGGCGTCAATGCAAATAGTCCGGGTAGCCATTTGATTAATTGCTCAGCAATCTTGTGGCTTGGGGGCAGAAGCTGTTAAGAAGCCTTTTGGACCTAGACTTGGCACTCCAGAACCGCTTGCTGTGCAGTAGCAGAGAGAACAGTCTATGACTAGGGTGGTTGGAGTCTTTGACAATTTTTGGTTCATACTGTCACGGATCCCTCCGGTACTGTTGCTCATTCCGGTACTGTTGCTCATTCCGTGCACCAGTTTCGGAGGTCTACGTCACCGGCCTCTAGGAACTGAACTGTCATTACGCACACCTGGTCCCATATTCTCCTGATTAGTAATTGTATAAGTGTGCCATTTGTTCAACATTGTCTTGTAGATTATTGTTCCAATGTCCGTTGGTTGTGTGAGTACCTGTGCTGTTTTGTTTTGGCTTTCATGCCGCTTGTATTGCGCAGATGATTACGAGTCTCGTCCTGTGTGGTATCATTGTGTGTGTTACGGGTCTCGCCTCGGTGTATTTATTCGAGGTAGTCCTCGCTATTTTGCTTGGGTTTCAACCCTGTGTTTTGTATACGTGTTTGTTTGGTCTTCGTCCCCGTGCCACGACATGGCACGTGGTAATTTGAGTAAATAAAAACCCCTATTACGCATTCCTGCGCCTGTCTCCCGATCCCTTTATACCAGCGTGACACATACAACGAGTGAAATGTTACAATTTATCCCACCTCCCCGGTCAGTTGTAACAGGGCTTGGGGTGAAATTGAACAGTTTGAAAAAAAAAAATCATATATCATGACATGCAACAAAATATTATAAGCTTTTATTGAGAACATGAGAACAACATTGCCATGTTTACCATTTTGTGCAGCAGAAATAATATAATAATATGATCCATTAACTGGCCCTTCTCAACTAAACAACAACATCTGACAACTAAACAACAACATCTGGATTAAACAATTGGATGTTTGTGGTGTCCCTAATGGAAAAAACAAATGAATACCCCAAGGCTTGGTGGGCCCATAATTTGCATTCCCAGAACCCAGACCTTCTTAGTACAACTAACCCTGACCCTTGCAGCCATTAGCTATCTTCAATTTTAGCCACATGTTCAAACTTTAGCATTTGCTAACTTACATCAAATATATCTACACACACTGGTTATAAACCTGATATAGGTTTGGTGAATCTAATGACAAAGCAGGGGATACCATCAACAACAAAAAAATTGGGTCAAAAAAAGAATTTTGTACCTCAAAATCAGATTTTCGTCAATCGAATCTGCAGAGTCTATCACAGGGTCTTGCTTCTTCACATGAGGGTTGAGGACTAAACGGACTATCGGCACAGTGAGTCACATGATTGTAGCTTGTTCCTGATTAGAGATATTAGGAGTGTTACAACTATCCCCAGTCTCCCCTAGCATACTGTAGCCTATAATATATACAGTATATGCTGTACACATTGCCTCCTATTATTGCACAATCTGTGTGTTCCATTGGTCTGGGTGATTGTTTGTTTAAATTCCAAACCAGATTGATCTCAATTTGTCTGTGTCAGAGTAACCACTCATTTCGGTCATTTGTGTGGTATTAAAAAAGATTCAGCTAATGTCTTCTACCATGTAAATGACGTAGAATTGCATGAAATGCATTTTTAAAAGGTTTTTTTCCCTTCTGGACCCTGAACAAATGTTCCCCATGAGTGGAAATCGTAAAAACGCCTCTGCTCAACTGTAGCCTATGCCACATTGCAAATTGGATTATGGCTTTATTATAAAGGGGCTTTTTCTTCAATAGTACATTTACCACGCATCGAATTGCATCTTAGTGCACGGATTTGTTTACAGAAAATGATGGTGTGTCGGGAAGTGTGTGTGTGCCTATGATTTCTTAATCCGGCCCTGGGAATATGGTTGCAACAATGTTATGTAGGCCTACTGAATTGTCCCATTTCTCACCAGTACAAACAGCCTTACAAAATGTAACAGCGACCTCCTGTGGTCACCAATGATTAGGACATACTGTACGGTTCACAAACTTTTTCTAGGAAATAGATTATGCACCACAGTTAAATTAATGACAGCTTGACAAAGAAAAATCTATTGTATTTGAGAGACATTAGAAAGAGACACTAATGACCATACATTGTTTTGTATAGCACTTTTCAGGAGATGTTTACAGGCAAAATACACAAAGTATCAACACAATAAAACATAGTCAATACAATCGAGACAAACAGTTCAAAAGAGTACACTCCGTCATAGTCTGGTGGCAGACTGACATACCTTACATAACCTACCATGATATTGGTATATTAAAGAGGTTAGCATTTTATTTATAATTCATGATTATCCATAATCATGGTAGCATCCACATTCACGTAGAAGTGTTCAGAAACATCTTCTGATCTCATTTACTGTAAGTGACAATAAATGATTCACCATTTAGTTCCTGTTGGTTAAAACATAATCCGAAACGCAAACAAAACAAACTGCAAATGCATCCAACAAGTTTTGAGTCACAAGCTTGATGTAGTCATTGCGTGCTATGAATATGGTAACAAATACTCAACTTTTGACTACTTTTGTACACTATAAGTGAATTTGTCCAAAGACTTTTTCAAATGGGGGACTAGATACATAGTGCTTTCATTTCTAATCGGTAAAACAGATATGTATGAAAATACCCTCAAATAAAAGCTGACATTCTGTATTGTCGCCTCATATGAAACATTTGAATATAGAGCAAAATGTACAAATTTTAGCGTCACTGTGCAAATAAGTACGGAGGGGAGTGTATTATTCCTTTAAATATCTCAACATGGATGTACTGTAGCAACTGCAGATTATCCCTTTAATCAAGAAGATGGCCAGCATGCAAAGTTTGTTTTTGGGTTTCCAGATTACAGACCATAAACTCTGAATGATGTCAGTAAATGTTTAGTATTGAGGTCACCTTAGTTATATGTGAATTGTAAACATGCTGCTGTTTCCTGGTAAACACTTATATTTTACAGAACAATATCATAAAATATCCGTGTTGGTCTATTTATGATGATTGTTCCCTTATATTTCATGGATAGTTTTTAACCCTGACACTATTATAAAAGGACTTCCCAAGTTCAATTAATGAGGATTGCACACATTGAATTTTCACACAACTTATGATACACTGCAACTTGAAGTATCCATCTGTAGAATGGACGATAAACTCTGAATGCCGACATAAAAAATACTATGGTATAATACTGTAGTATTTACTGTAGTATACTGTGGTATTTACTTTATTTATTTAGTAATACTATAGTAATTCATGTATTGTTTTTGCGGATTGTAGTATACTGTAGTATTTACTGTAGTGTTTTGCGCTGTACTATACCGTAGTATTTACTGTGGTGTTTTTGCGGACTGTATTATACTGTAGTATTTACTGTAGTGTTTTTCTAGACATTACTGTGGTATTTACTGTAGTATTTTTGCAGACATTACAGTAGTATTTACTACAGTATTTTTGTTTTATTATCTTTGACATAGAAGTGAAGGCTTCAGGAAAGCTACTGGAGATATGCTAAAAGAGCACATTTCCCATAACTTTTAGGTAGGTAGGACTGAGGTCTGAAGAGATAACTGGTAGGGAACACAATATATGGTGGCACATATGTTTCTAACTTATGGGTGGCACAAATTGCAACATGGGGGAGGAGAATGGGCAGGGTATATGCAAATGAGTGTTCTACAGTATGCTACAACATTCTATAGTAAGTACTACACTTATTTTTTTTTGAATATTTTTTTTTTAACCTTTATTTAACTAGGCAAGTCAGTTAAGAACAAATTGTGCGCCACCCTATGGGACTCCCAATCATGGCCAGTTGTGATACAGCCTGGAATTGAACCAGGCACTGATGTGCAGTGCCTTAGACTGCTGCACCACTCGGGAGCCCTTTGATTTAGGGTTCCTCCACTAAGTTCTGTAGTACTCTATAGTAAACTGTAGTATTACTTCTTGTGGGTGATACCAATAAACATAAAAAGTATTAAAATTACCTTATATATGTGAATCGTAAACACGCTGCTGTTTATGTGTACTTTATGTGTGCTTATTCTGGTCAACAACTGTATCTGAAAGGATTATATCATAACATATTTTTATTGGTCTATTTTTGCAGATTGTTTCCTAAAATATCATGGATAATGTTGAACCCTGACACTATCATAAGAGGACGCACGTGTTGAACTCAAATATTATTGGTCACATACACGTGTTTAGCAGATGTTATTGCGGGTGCAGCAAAATGCTTGTGTTTCTAGCTCCAACAGTGCAGTAATATCTAAAAAGTAATATCTAACAATTTCACAACAATACACACAAATCTAAGTAAAGGAATGGAATTAAGAATATACACTGCTCAAAAAAATAAAGGGAACACTTAAACAACACAATGTAACTCCAAGTCAATCACACTTCTGTGAAATCAAACTGTCCACTTAGGAAGCAACACTGATTGACAATAAATGTCACATGCTGTTGTGCAAATGGAATAGACAACAGGTGGAAATTATAGGCAATTAGCAAGACACCCCCAATAAAGGAGTGGTTCTGCAGGTGGGGACCACAGACCACTTCTCAGTTCCTATGCTTCCTGGCTGATGTTTTGGTCACTTTTGAATGCTGGCGGTGGTTTCACTCTAGTGGTAGCATGAGACGGAGTCTACAACCCACACAAGTGGCTCAGGTAGTGCAGCTCATCCAGGATGGCACATCAATGTGAGCTGTGGCAACAAGGTTTGCTGTGTCTGTCAGCGTAGTGTCCAGAGCATGGAGGCGCTACCAGGAGACAGGCCAGTAGACATCAGGAGACGTGGAGGAGGCCGTAGGAGGGCAACAACCCAGCAGCAGGACCGCTACCTCCGCCTTTGTGCAAGGAGGAGCAGGAGGAGCACTGCCAGAGCCCTGCAAAATGACCTCCAGCAGGCCACAAATGTGCATGTGTCTGCTCAAATGGTCAGAAACAGACTCCATGAGGGTGGTATGAGGGCCCGACGTCCACAGGTGGGGGTTGTGCTTACAGCCCAACACCGTGCAGGATGTTTGGCATTTGCCAGAGAACACCAAGATTGGCAAATTCGCCACTGGCGCCCTGTGCTCTTCACAGATGAAAACAGGTTCACGCTGAGCACGTGACAGAGTCTGGAGACGCCGTGGAGAACGTTCTGCTGCCTGCAACATCCTCCAGCATGACCGGTTTGGCGGTGGGTCAGTCATGGTGTGGGGTGGCATTTCTTTGGGGGGCCGCACAGCCCTCCATGTGCTCGCCAGAGGTAGCCTGACTGCCATTAGGTACCGAGATGAGATCCTCCGACCCCTTGTGAGACCATATGCTGGTGCGGTTGGCCCTGGGTTCCTCCTAATGCAAGACAATGCTAGACCTCATGTGGCTGGAGTGTGTCAGCAGTTCCTGCAAGAGGAAGGCATTGATGCTATGGACTGGCCCGCCCGTTCCCCAGACCTGAATCCAATTGAGCACATCTGGGACATCATGTCTCGCTCCATCCACCAACGCCACGTTGCACCACAGACTGTCCAGGAGTTGGCGGATGCTTTAGTCCAGGTCTGGGAGGAGATCCCTCAGGAGACCATCCGCCACCTCATCAGGAGCATGCCAAGGCATTGTAGGGAGGTCATACAGGCACGTGGAGGTCACACACACTACTGAGCCTCATTTTGACTTGTTTTAAGGACATTACATCAAAGTTGGATCAGCCTGTAGTGTGGTTTTCCACTTTAATTTTGAGTGTGACTCCAAATCCAGACCTCCATGGGTTGATAAATTAGATTTCCATTGATTATTTTTGTGTGATTTTGTTGTCAGCACATTCAACTATGTAAAGAAAAAAGTATTTCTTAAGATTATTTATTTCATTCAGATCTAGGATGTGTTTTTTAAGTGTTCCCTTTATTTTTTTGAGCAGTGTATAAATATATGGACGAGCAATGTCAGAGTGGCAGAGACTAAGATTCAATAAAATAGAATACAGTATATACATATGAGATGAGTAATGCAAAATATCTTAACTTTCACACAACTTACAGTAGAATACAAGTAATCTATCTGTAAAATGGGGGGAGTGACTCAGACCCTGGTGCTGCTGTGTCTGACTCTCAGTGAAGATGCTGGAGAAGTCAACCTGAATGACATCATGGTACAGATTCAGCATGAACAAGCACAGGCAGGGGTGCAACTTTGGTTTTAGAAGTGGGGTGGACATAACATATACATTTTTAATGTTTTAATATCCAGTCGAATAAACACGCCAAACAGCCTACCCGAACAGCTTACCCTAAAGCACACCGAAGCCTCGTTTTGTATCAGATTCCTGTCACATTCCTCTTCGTCAGAAGATATGTTGAAATCGCTGTCGGACAAAGTGGACCAATATGCAGCGGATTGCGTGCTCATCATCTTTTATTTGAAATGAGAACACAAGGAAAAAAACCAATAAACAAAACTCACGACAGGAACAGTGTAGCAGGCTAAACAAAAGCAGTGCTAACATACACCTACCCACAAGTGACAAACAAAACACACACCTACTTATAGGACTCCCAATCAGAGGCAACTAGAAACACCTGCCTCCAATTGAGAGTCCAGCAACCAAACCTGCACATAGAAAACTTAATCTAGAACCAACTCATACACCACAAAACACATAAATAACACACCCCTCTAAGCTATACACAAAAAACCCCACCATACAAAACAAACATACCTCTGCCACGCCCTGACCAAATAATCCTCTATACTGGTCAGGACGTGACAGTACCCCCCCCAAAGGTGCAGATCCCGGATGCACCTTACACAAAACCCAGTAAATACCCCAAAACAAACAGATAAATCCCCCTAAACTAAAGGGAGGGAAGGGAGGGTGGCTGCCGTCAACGACGGCACCTGTGCTACACCCCCCCCCCCCCCCCAACCTACCTAAACTGGAGGTGGCTCCGGCTCAGGCCTACTGCCCTCCAGACTGCAGACAGACTTGCTCTGTTTCGGGCTGTAGGCAGACTCCCCTTGTTCCGGATCGTTGGCAGACCTCTTCCGTTCCACACTGTAGGCAGACTCATTCGATACACAGTTAATCCTTTTTATTTTCGGATCGTAGGTAGACTCACCCGGTTCTGGGTCACAGGCAGATTCCCTTAGTCCCGGGCCGACCCCCTCGGTCCCGGGTCGCAGGCCGACCCCCTCGGTCCCGGGTCGCAGGCAGACCCCCTCGGTCCCGGGTCGCAGGCAGACCCCCTCGGTTCCAGACTGCACACTGGCGCCGGATACTCTGGACTGCACACTGGCGCCGGATACTCTGGACTGCACACTGGCGCCGGATACTCTGGACTGCACACTGGCGCCGGATACTCTGGACTGCACACTGGCGCCGGATACTCTGGACTGCACACTGGCGCCGGGCTCTTGAGGCTGGCCTGACGCACTGGAAGCCTGATGCGTGGTACTGGTACTGGATGTGCCAGTCTGGAGATACGCACCTCAGGGCTAGTGCGGGGAGCGGGAACAGGCCGAGTTGGACTGGGCTGGCGCACTGGAAGCCTGATGCGTGGTGCTGGTACTGGACGTGCCAGCCTGAAGACACGCACCCCAGGGCTAATGCGAGGAGCGGGAACAGGCTGAACAGGACTAGGCTGACTACTGGGAAGCTTGGTCCGGGTTGCTGGTACTGGTCGTGCCAGACTGGAGGTACTCACTTCCGGGATAGCACGAGAGGCAGGAACCGGAAAGGCTGGGCCATGGAGGCGCACAGGTGGCCTAGACCTCACCGCCTGCACAACCCGTCCTGGCTGGATGGAACTAGCAGCCCTGTACAAGCGGGGTGCTGGTATAGGGCGAACTGGGCTGTGCAGGGGCCTGATGGTTGCCGTACGTAGAGCGGGCGTAGGGTAGCCTGGTCCTAGGAGACGTACCGGCGACCAGATGCGCTGCGCAGGCATCCTCCTACCAGGCTGGATGCCCACTCTAGCACGGCATCTGCGAGGGGCTGGAATGGCGCGCACCAGACTGTGCGTGCGTATGGGCGAGAGTGCGCACCTCAGCGAAACACGACGCTCTCCACCTCATACGCTCCTCCATGTACTCACGGGTAGCTGGCTTATGGCTCTTCCTAGGCCTAGCCAAACGACCCGTGTGCCCCCCCAAAAAAATGTATTGGGGGTGCCTCTCCGGCTTCCTCGCCAGACGTGTCCCCCGGTAGCGTTCCTGGTCCACCCCGGCCTTCTTCCATGGGCCCTCTCCGGCCAGAATCTGTTCCCAAGTCCATCTCTCAGTATAGTCCATATATTCCTCGTGCCGCTCCTTTCTCCGCTGCTTGGTCCTGTTGTGGTGGGTAGTTCTGTCACATTCCTCTTCGTCAGAAGATATGTTGAAATCGCTGTCGGACAAAGTGGACCAATATGCAGCGGATTGCGTGCTCATCATCTTTTATTTGAAATGAGAACACGAGGAAAAAACCAATAAACAAAACTCACGACAGGAACAGTGTAGCATGCTAAACAAAAGCAGTGCTAACATACACCTACCCACAAGTGACAAACAAAACACACACCTACTTATAGGACTCCCAATCAGAGGCAACTAGAAACACCTGCCTCCAATTGAGAGTCCAGCAACCAAACCTGCACATAGAAAACTTAATCTAGAACCAACTCATACTAAAACATACACCACAAAACCCCGGAACACATAAATAACACACCCCTCTAAGCTATACACAAAAAAAAACACCATACAAAACAAACATACCTCTGCTACGCCCTGACCAAATAATACAAAAAATCCTCTATACTGGTCAGGACGTGACAATTCCAATGATAAAACTGGAGAGGACTGCCCCCAGTGAAAGTTGCGCCCCTGGTTATAGAGAGCGAAGTTCTTGTCACATAGAACCAAGCACCAGAGAGGGCTGTCCTAGCCAAGTCAAACAGTAGCTGCCAGCAAGACATGTGTAACTTTCTGTTGGAGCTAGGAGTCATGGAAGCCAGACTGATAGCTGCGGAGCACCCGGTAGAATAACTGAGGAACACGGAAGCTACTGTTAATCTCCTACACAGAGAGACTGCATGTAATCTAAAGCAAACAAAAAATATATACAAAAGTTTGGGGTCACTTAGAAATGTCCTTGTTTTTGAAAGAAAAGCACATTTGTGGTCCATTAAAATAACATAGAATTGATCAGAAATACAGTGTAGACATGGTCAATGTTGTAAATGACTATTGTAGCTGGAAACGGCAGATTTTTATGGAATATCTGCATAGGCGTACAGAGGCCCATTATCAGCTAATCCAAGTTTATCATTTTAAAAGGCTAATTGATCATTAGAAAACAAGTTTGCAATTATGTTAGCACAGCTAACATGCATAGGCTGTGTACTACTCCCTTCACAGAACAGAGCAAGCTGGCTCTAACCAGAATAGAAAGAGGAGTGGGATGCCCCATGGCACAACTGAGCAAAAGGACAAGTACATTAGTGTCTAGTTTGAGAAACAGACGCCTCACAAGTCCTCAACTGGCAGCTTCATTAAATAGTACCTGCAAAACACCAGTCTCAACGTCAACAGTGAAGAGGCGACTCCGGGATGCTGGCCTTCTAGGCAGAGTTGCAAAGAAAAAGCCATATCTCAGACTGGCCAATAAAAATAAAAGATTAAGATGGGCAATAGAACACAGACACTGGACAGAGGAACTCTGCCTAGAAGACCAGCATCCCGGAGTCGCCTCTTCACTGTTGACGTTGAGACTGGTGTATATTTTTTGTTAATGTATTAAAATGCTCAGAATGAGAAACAACAGACTAACAACTAAGAGTGAATTAGACTGTTCAACAAGGTATGAATTCTAAGCCTATATGTTGTTTGAAGTCCAATAGACCAACAAAGCTATAGTACTAGGTCAAAACTGTGTGATTGATTACTTTGGTAGAGCATGGATGAAGTTAGGCCATGTGATGCTCATGTGAATATTTTTTCCATTTTGGCTTCAGACCAGCCTAACTTCTTACTTAAGACATTTGTGATTAAGTTTTTGTGATTAATAGGTCAAGCAGCTGAGCTCAGAGCCATGGAGACCAAGCTGAGCACCAATGAGAGCCTGATGGAGAGCTTGAAGAGAGAGAATTAAGGTAATTTACATTTGTATTCTGTCCTAATTGGTACAGTAGCTATGGCATGAAGTGACAATCACTAAGACCAACAAAGAAAAGTTGTCTGTTTTTGGTAATTTATTTGTTCAAATTCATGTTTTCCAGTTCAGGAGAGGAAGCTTCAAGTATTTTCATTAAGGGCCAACACCAATGAGTTCAGACTGTGGAGGAATTTTAACAAACCCTGCTGGATGAACTGAGAAGAGAGAATGAAGGTAGATAACATCAAATAGCCAGAAATTACAATGTGGGTAACAAATTGATTTGGCGCAAACTACTGGAAAACAGTGTGTGAAACCATATGCATGCCCTATTCTTCATTGTGAAAATTGTAATTTGGAATAACAAAATTAATTCCCAGACACAGATTAAACCTAGTCCTGGACTAAAAAGTGGTGTCAATTGAGAATCTTCACTGAGAATGCTTTTTAGTCCAGGGCTAGGCTTAATCTGTGTCTGGAAAACTGGCCCAAAATGTTCAGTTGGCATTGACCCTGATTGCCTCTTTAACCGTTACTATTTCTCATAGACATACCAAAGATTGCATTTACAGCAGAACTAGGAGGAGATGGCTATATACCACCCTCTGTGAGAGAAACCAACCTGGCATTTAGCAATGTCTTCACAATTGTTGTCGACGCCTACAACCCTGCATCAGGTAAAGAGTTGGAAGACACTATGGAAGAACTATCAAAGTGTTTGCGAAAAGAGTGGTTGCATCCTAAAAATCTCTCCTATATCCTGAAATGTGCACTCATTCACTACTCCCCACAAATTTAAAACCATTGGATTGGTGTAGGCATAGGCTAGAGGGAGTTTCCATATATTAGTCATATACTTTCAAATCAATGAAAGGAAGTGAACAAGTGTACACTTGGGGAGAAAGAAGAGATTACTGGGATGCAACCAGTGCCTCATACTAACCCAATGCAACCCTCATTAGCACTATCAACATTATGTGTGTTTAAGTTGTGGTTTCCCAGGAGGTCTACCCCGGGGGATGGTAGAGGGGAGGTACGTGAGGCGACGTTGGCTCCTTCTGCTGGGAATACGGGAGCTGGGCACCCCGACATGGACAGCTCTAAGTGGAGGTAATTAGAGGAAAGTGCCAACCAGCCGTGGAAGCCAAATAAAAGGAGCACGGTGGCACACTGCGGGAGAGAAGGGGGAGAGACATATACATGGTTAGCAGACGTTAATGCGAGTGTAGCGAAATGCTTGTGCTTCGAGTTCCGACAGTGCAGTAATATCTAACAATTCCCCAACAACTACCTAATGAGAATATGTACATATAAGTATATGGATGAGCGATGGCCGAGCGGCATAGGCAAGGTGCAATAGATGGTATAAAATACAGTATATACATGTGATGTGAGTAATGTAAGATATGTAAACATTATTAAAGTGGGATTATTTAAAGTGGCATTGTTTAAAGTGACTCGTGAACCATTATTAAAGTGTCCAGTGATTGGTTCTCAATGTAGACAGCAGCCTCTCTGAGTTGGTGATTGCTGTTTAGCAGTCTGATTGCCTTGAGATTGAAAAACAGCGTCTATCTCTTAGTCCCAGTTTTGATGAACCTGTACTGACCTCACCCTCTGGATGATAGCGGTGTGAACAGGCAGTGGCTCGGGTGGTTGTTTTCCTTGATCTTTTTGGCCTTCCTGTGACATCGGGTGCTGTAGGTGTCATGGAGGGCAGGTAGTTTGCCCCCGGTGATGCGTTGTGCAGACTGCACCACTGCTGTCCCTTCGATGTGGATAGGGGGCTGCTCCCTCTGCTGTTTTACCTGGGGTGGCCCATTAGAAAGTCCAGGACCCAGCCGCACCGGACGGGGTCGAGACCCAGGGCCTCCAGCTTGATGATGAGCTTGGAAGGTACTATGGTGTTGAATGCTGAGCTGTAGTCAATGAACAGCATTCTTACAAAGGTATTATTTTTCTCCAGATGGGATAGGGTAGTGTGCAGTGTGATGGCGATTGCGTCATCTGTGGACCTGTTGGGGCGGTATGCAAACTGAAGTGGGTCTAGGGTGGCTGATAAGGTGGCGGTGATATGATCCTTGACTAGCCTCTCAAAGCACTTCATGATGACAGAAGTGAGTGCTACGGGGCGGTAGTCATTTAGTTCAGTTACCTTTGCCTTCTTGGGTACAGGAACAATGATAGCCATCTTGAAGCATGTGGGGACAACAGACTGGGATAGGGAGCAATTGTATATGTCCATAAACAGACCAGCCAGGGATATATTTTCTTTGTTTTTCTTTCTGACCTGTTGATGACCATGTTTGTTTGTGTGGTGGTGTGACAACAATGACAAAGTAGGCTATCTTAAAATCTCACACGGGTTACACTGGAAACATCTGCTTTTCAGGTGCAGCACAGGATAATAGGGATGAAACACATACAGTTGATAATATTGAATCCCTTTATATGTAGAATTACAACACATATTTGTTGAAATACCACAGTTAGAAAAATGTATTATTTTGATCCAAAATGATGACACATTTTGTTTAGGAAACAGTGAATGAAGACGGTGAATATCCCGGTTAGGTACCCTAGCGGTTAGAACATTGGGCCAGGAACTGAAAAGCTGCTGGTTTGAATACGTACGCCGACAAGGTGAATACTCTGTTGATCTGCCCTTGACCGTGGCACTTATGCTTTTGACGCCTGATGTTACATACATGTAACAATGTCTTTAAAACATCCGCTAACTAACGTGTCTGTAAGCCATTAAAACATAAAATAACATCACTATGTTCTAGATTAAATCCCAATAAGCACCTTTGACACCATCTGGTGGCGGATCTTTGTAAATACCAAACTGGAAATCTTCATTCCAAATGGCACGCCTCTGCAGCTTGTCAACACGGCAGTTCTGCATTTCTGAAATTCAATGCATGCAAAACGCTCATTAGATGTCCAGAGACTCCTGAGTAAATTTTTGAAGAAAAACATACATTTTTGGCTAAGTATAGTCACTCGAAAAATTCACGTTGTGCATATGTAACATTAGGTGTTAAGTGACGCAAACTACACATTTTATGATGCTTCATATAAAATGACATTGTTTTTATATCTTTATTAAACATATCTCTCAGTGTTAACTTCCTATGGGTCCCAATTTACTTGCGCAAAATAGCAAACTGCCCATCTTAACTATCTAATCACAGGAGGTTGGTGGCACCTTAATTGGGCATAACGGGCTCATGGTAATGACCGGAGCAGAAGTAGTGGAATGGTATCAAATACCTCAAACACATGATTTCCAGGTGTTTGATGCCATTCCATTCGCTCCAATCTGGCCATTATTGTGAGCCGTTCTCCTCTCAGCAGCCTCCACTGTATCTAATAGACACCAATGAGAGTTGGGAGTTTTGAATACTGCCACTAGCGTTTGCATGATATGCAATGCATTTTCAGACTGGTTGAAAAATGTTTGAGTATTGATATTTGCATAGAGTGAGCACTGTGTGTATGTATATTCTGGCTGGATGTATTTCATACATGAAAGACATGGTAACTTTGCAATGCAGAAATAATGACACACTGAAGATAAACTTGCGCAATATATGTGATGCTGCTTTTATAATTTGGGTTTCAGAAATAATGAGTTAGATTTCATTATGACTTTTTATATTTAGTGGAAGCTGTTCCCAATGCAGAAATACGTATTGTTGAAAATGTGTGGATTGCACCCCTTTGTGCCCGATGTCACATATATATACAGTTGAAGTCAGAAGTTTACATACACTTAGGTTGGAGTCAATAAAACTCATTTTTCAACCACTCCACAAGTTTCTTGTTAGCAAACTATATTTTTTGCAAGTCGGTTAGGACATCTACTTTGTGCATGACACAAGTAATTTTTCCAACAATTGTTTACAGACAGATTATTTGACTTATAATTCACTTCATCACAATTCCAGTGGGTCAGAAGTTTACATACACTAAGTTGACTGTGCCTTTAAACAGCTTGGAAAATTCCAGAAAATGATGTTATGGCTTTAGAAAATTCTGATAGGCTAATTGACATCATTTGAGTCAATTGGAGGTGTACCTGTGGGTGCATTTCAAGGCCTACCTTCAAACTCACTGCCTCTTTGCTTGACATCATGGGAAAATACAAAGAAATCAACCAAGACCTCAGAAAAAAAGATTGTAGACTTCCACAAGTCTGGTTAATCCTTGGGAGCAATTTCCAAACGCCTGAAGGTACCACGTTCATCTGTACAAACAATAGTATGCAAGTATAAACACCATGGGACCACGCAGCTGTCATACCGCTCAGGAAGGAGACGGGCTCTGTCTCCTAGAGATGAACGTACTTATGTGCGAAAAGTGCAAATCAAATCAAAGTTTCACCTTACAGTGAAATGCTTACTTACAGACTCTAACCAATAGTGCAAAAAAGGTATTAGGTGAACAATTGGTAAGTAAAGAAGTAAAAACAACAGTAAAAAGACAGTGAAAAATAACAGTACCGAGGCTATATACAGTAGCGAGGCTATAAAAGTAGCGAGACTACATACAGACACCGGTTAGTCGGGCTGATTGAGGTAGTATGTACATGTAGATATGGTTAAAGTGACTATGCATATATGATGAACAGAGAGTAGCAGTAGCATAAAAGAGGGGTTGGTGGGTTGCGGGACACAATGCAGATAGCCCGGTTAGCCAATGTGCGGGAGCACTGGTTGGTCGGGCCAATTGAGGTAGTATGTACATGAATGTATAGTTAAAGTGACTATGCATATATGATAAACAGAGAGTAGCAGCAGCGTAAAAGAGGGGTTGGGGGGGGGGGCACACAATGCAAATAGTCCGGGTAGCCGTTTGATTACCTGTTCAGGAGTCTTATGGCTTGGGGGTAAAAACTGTTGAGAAGCCTTTTTGTCCTAGACTTGGCACTCTGGTACCGCTTGCCATGTGGTAGTAGAGAGAACAGTATATGACTGGGGTGGCTGGGGTCTTTGACAATTTTTAGGGCCTTCCTCTGACACCGCCTGGTGTAGTGCCTGGCAGTGATGCAACCCGTCAGGATGCTCTCGATGTTGCAGATGTAGAACCTTTTGAGGATCTCAGGACCCATGCCAAATCTTTTTAGTTTCCTGAGAGAGAACAGGCTTTGTCGTGCACTTTTCACGACTGTCTTAGTGTGTTTGGACCATTCTAGTTTGTTGGTGATGTGGACACCAAGGAACTTGAAGCTCTCAACCTGCTCCACTACAGCCTCGTCGATGAGAATGGGGGCGTGCTCGGTCCTCCTTTTCCTGTAGTCCACAATCAAATCAATCCCAGAACAACAGCAAAGGACCTTGTGAAGATGCTGGAGGAAACAGGTACAAAAGTATCTGTATCCGCAGTAAAACGAGTCATATATCGACATAACCTGAAAGGCCGCTGAGCAAGGAAGAAGCCACTGCTCCAAAACCGGCATAAAAAAAGCCAGACTACGGTTTACAACTGCACATGGAGAAATGTCCTCTGGTCTGATGAAACAAAAATATTACTGTTTGGCCATAATGACCATCGTTCTGTTTGGAGGAAAAGGGGTAGGCTTGCAAGCCAAAGAACACCATCCCAACTGTGAAGCACGCGGGTGGCAGCATCATGTTGTGGGGGTGCTTTGCTGCAGGAGGGACTGGTGCACTTCACAAAATAGATGGCATCATGAGGAACGAAAATTATGTGGATATATTGAAGCAACATCTCAAGACATCAGTCAGGAAGTTAAAGCTTGGTCGCAAATGGGTCTTCCAAATGAACAATGACCCCAAGCATACTTCCAAAGTTGTGGCAAAATGGCTTAAGGACAACAAAGTCAAGGTATTGGAGTGGCCATCACAAAGCCCTGACCACAATTTACTGATCTCTCATTCTGGATGATAGCAGGATGAAAAGACAGTGGCTCGGATGGTTATTGTCCTTGATAATCTTTTTAACCTTCCTGTGACATCGGGTGCTGTAGGTGCCTGGAGGGCAGGTAGTTTGCCCCAGTTGATGTGTTGGGTAGACCGCACCACCTTCTGGAGAGCCTTGCGGTTGCGGGAGGTACAGTTGCCGTACCAGATGGTGATACAGCGCAACAGGATGATCTCAATTGTGCATCTGTAAAAGTTTGTGAGGGTTTTAGGTGCCAAGCCAAAATTCTTCAGCCTCCTGAGGTTGAAGAGGCGCGCCTTCTTCACCACACTGTCTGTGTGGGTGGACCATTTCAGATCGTCAGTGATGAGTACGCCAAGGAACTTGAAGCTTTCCACCTGCTCCACTGCTGTCCCGTCGATGTGGATAGGGGCGTGGTCCTTCTGCTTTCCTGAAGTCCACGATCAGCTCCTTTGTTTTGTCAACATTGAGTGAGAGGTTATTTTCCAGGCACCACCTCCTCTCTGTAGGCTGTCTCGTCACTGTTGGTAATCAGGCCTACTACTGTTGGGTCGTCTGCAAACTTGATGATTGAGTTGGAGCCATGCGTGTCCATGCAGTCATGGGTGAACAGGGAGTACAGGAGGGGGATGAGCACGCACCCTTGTGGGGCACCTGTGTTGAGGATCAGCGAAGTGGAGGTGTTGTTTGCTACCTTCACCACCTAGGGGTCGGCCCGTCAGGAAGTCCAGGACCTAGTTGCACAGGTCGGGGTTCAGATCCATTTCCCCAAGTTTAATGATGAGCTTGGTACCATGGTGTTGAATGCTGAGCTATAGTCAATGAACAGCATTCTTACATAGGTATTCCTCTTCTCCAGATGAGATAGGGCAGTGTGCAGTGCGATGGAGATTGCATCATCTGTGGATCTATTGGGGCAGTAAGCAAATTGAACTGGGTCTAGGGTGTCAGGTAAGGTAGAGGTGATATGATCCTTAACTAGCCGCTCAAAGCACTTCATGATGACAGAAGTGAGCGCTACGGGGCGATAGTCATTTAGTTCAGTTACCTTTGCTTTCTTGGGTACAGGAGCAATGGTGGACATCGACACAAGCCTACCAGACGAGCTAAACTAGTTCTATGCTCGCTTTGAGGCACCAGCTTTTAGTTTTTAGCTATTGCTCACCTGAGGTAGAGTATCTCATAATAAACTGTAGACCACACTACCTACCTAGAGAGTTTCTATCTGTATGCTTTGTAACTGTTTACATACCACCACAGTCAGAGGCTGGCACTAAGACAGCATTGAATGAGCTGTATTATGCCATAAGCAAACAAGAAAACGCTCACCCAAAGGCGGGGACAGTGAATGAGGGCTGTAATGCAGTGAAACTTAAATCAGTTTTACCAAATTTCTATCAAATGTTAAATGTGCAACCAGAGGGAAAACAACTTTGGACCACCTTTACTCCATATACAGAGATGCATACAAAGCTCTCCCTCGCCCTCCATTTGACAAATCAGACCATAATTCTATTCTCCTGATTCCTGCTTACAAGTAAAAATTAAAGCAGGATAGATCAAAAAAAGTGGTCAGATGAAGCAGATGCTAAGCTACAGGACTGCTTTGCTAGCACAGACTGGAATATGTTCCAGGATTCCTCGGGCGGCATTGAGGAGTACACCACATCAATCATTGGCTTCATCAATAAGTGCATTGATGACGTCGTCCCCACAGTGACCGTACGTACATACCCCAACCGGAAGCCATGGATTACAGGCAACATCAGCACTGAGCTAAAGGCTAGAGCTGCCGTTTTCAAGGAGCGGGACTCTAATCCGGAAGCTGATAAGAAATCCCGCTACGAACCATCAAACAGTCAAAGCTTCAATGCAGGACTAAGATCAAATTGTACTACACCGGCTCTGACTCTCGTCGGATGTGGCAGGGCTTGCAAACCATTACAGACAAAGGGAAGCACAGCCGAGAGCTGACCAGTGACACGAGCCTACCAGATGAGATAAACTACTTCTATGCTCACTTCGAGGCAAATAACACTGAAACATGCATGAGAGAACCGTCTGTTATGGAAGATTGTGTGATCACGCGCTCCGCAACCAATGTGATTAAGACCTTTAAACAGGTCAACATTCACAAGGCCGCAGGGACAGACGGATTACCAGGATGTGTACTGCGAGCATGCGCTGACCAACTGGCAAGTGTCTTCACTGACATTTTCAACCTCTCCCTGTCTGAGTCTGTAATACCAACATGTTTTAAGCAGACCACCATAGAGCCTGTGCCCAAGAACACTAAGGTAACCTGCCTAAATGACTACCAACCCGTAGCACTCACGTCTGTAGCCATAAAGTGCTTCGAAAGGCTGGTCATGTCTCCCATTACACCATTATCCCAGAAACCCTAGACCAACTCCAATTAGCATACCGCACCAACAGCTCCACAGATGATGCAATCTCTATTGCACTCCACACTGCCCTTTCCCACCTGGACAAAATGAACACCTATGTGAGAATGCTATTCATTGACTACAGCTCAGCGTTCAACACCATAGTGCTCTCAAAGCTCAGCAATAAGCTAAGGACCCTGGGACTAAACTACCCCGGAACATGTCCCAGTTCACATGATCAAGACTATCTTGGAGCGTGGATTCCGATTGGTCAGACCAGCGTTGAATAGTCCTTAGCACAGGTACTTCCTGTTTGAGTTTCTGCCTATAGGAAGGGAGGAACACAATGGAGTCGTGATCAGATTTGCTGAAGAGTGTGCGGTGGAGGGCTTTATAGGCATACCGGAAGTTGGAGCAGCAGTGGTCGAGTGTTTTAGCAGCGCAAGTACTAAAGTCAATGTGTTGATAGAACTTCGGTAGCGTTTTCCTCATTTACTTTGATAAAATCCCCAGCTCCAATAAATGCAGCCTCAGGATATGTGGTTTCCAGTTTGCATAAAATCCAGTGAAGGTCTTTGAGGGCTGTCATGGTTTCGGCTTGAAGTGGAATATACACGGCTGTGACTATAATCGAAGAGAATTCTCTTGGGAGGTAATACGGTCGGCATTTGATTGTGAGGTATTCTAGGTCGGGTGAACAAAAGGACATGAGTTTCTTTAATTTATCACAATCACACCATGAATGGATAATCATGAAACATACACCCCCGCCTTTCTTCTTCCCGGAGCGTTCTTAATTCCTGTCTGCACGATATACTGAGAACCCAGCTGGCTCTACAGACAGAGACAGTGTATCCCGAGAGAGCCATGTTTCCGTGAAACAGAGTATGTTACAATCCCTGATGTCTCTCTGGAAGGAGATTCTCGCTCTGAACTCGTCTACATTATATCCAGAGACTGAACATTAGCGAGTTATATACATGAAGCGGTGGATGGTGTGCACGCCTCGTTACATGTGAAACATTACGCAATGTTACCGTGTCTTTAGGACTCAGGGAAACAAGGCTACATGTTCAAGGACAAATGGAACTACTCAAACAGAGTATTCTTAGCAGCATAAATATTGTAATTTAGCTTTATGCTTTTATACAGTGCCTTACAGTGTAGACATTTTGTGACTCCAAGGACTCCATGGAGAATGTGTACACGGTTAATGTGTTTCTTTGGGTTCACCTGAGGTCAAGTCTGTCCTTGTGTGTTAACATATGGCCATTCCCAGACAGGTCCATTTTCCAGGATACAGGTAAACACAAACAAGTACTGGATACTAACAGGCTGCTAAATATTAAAGTTTTTGAAAATATATTGGTTGTTTGTATTTTAACAGGGTTTACCAGTGTATATTTGTGCATGAAAAGGCTACCATCATCAGGCCAAGAGACAGATTTTGTGCATTATATACTTTATTTTTTATTAACTGATCTTTATAATTTTACCACCAAGAAACGTTAATGTATAATGTTTCATATCAGTCAATGTTTTATTAATATAATTCTATACAATCATTATGCACCTTCATGTATTAATAGATTGACAATGATCATTTGGCAGTTGCTTACTATTTTAATACAATTTGTTTGATGAAAATAATATACAGATCAAATCATCCTGACGGTTATGGTGGAGATAATTGCAAGATTATGTTATAATACTGTAATTGCAGAAAATGGTTGTTTATGCAACAGAATAGAGGGTTCTTAAAACTGTGTCTGCGTGAACTGAACGTGGGCCTCTGGCAGATTTAATTCTGACGGAAGGCTTATGATGTCTTTGGGTGATAAGCCTAACAAGAACGCATTCCAAAGCATGAGTTAATATTTCTCTACTGGGGTACCGGGGGAGATGGCTCCAGTATGGACTTGGGGGCCAGACTCTGGTTTTTACACAATGAGAACAGTCTTTACAGCAGATACTGTTTGCTGTGAATTATTAGTATATTTCAAATGAATCCTAACCTTGTGACCCATTCCATACATCTGTGATTTGTCATGAACATCCAGGAGGATGGACTTTGCTATAAAATGCTGTGGCTTAGTCCTGCTGGTTGGGCTCTCAACGAATCACCTACGGTGAGGGGGGGGGGGGGCTCGTTGACAAGCTCCATTACTGCAGTAATTAAATAATAAAGTTGACTTGTTTTGAAGAAATGTTAAAGTCTCTCCTTTTGATTAGAATAGTTCCATGACACGGTTATGATATAAAATGAAATGTTTCAGAAGTAGAGGCGTCTGTGATATTGATCTTTACCACTTAGTTATCGTAGCTGAGTTGTACAAGCAATGTCTTAAGGATTTAAGTCAGGTTCTGGGAATAAAAAGGGAAATCTGCCTATGCCTGTCTTTTGCAGACAAGTTGCATTTTAAAGTATGATTGGATCTGTTGTTTATGCATCTCGTACAATCACTGAGTAGGTCAGTCGTCTAAGTAACAATCCTCTATGTTAGGAATGAACGAGATGACATCACTCAGTTCGTCCAGGCTCTCCTGTAGCTGTTCAGCTGTCTGTCTGATCGTCTGGATGAACTTCATGGTCTCTGACTTGACCTCAGCCTTTGGTTCTTCACATCCAGGGTTCAGCTCAGTGGTGGAGTCGGTGTCCATCCCTTTTAACTTATTGGTATCAACAGACTGTTCTTTTGCCTTCGCCTGTCGGATGTTGTGGATCTCTTTGGCATCCATGGCAATGAAGAAGATATCAACCGCTACAAAAAAAGCAGAAAATATTCCTGTCGCCACCTCTGCCATACGCACTGCCCTGGCAGTTTGGGCTGCCACCTTGCCAATATTGGCCACCCGGAGTAGTCTGAAGAGCTCTATTGTGCCCGCAATACCTTTCCCAGCCCTTGCCCCAGCAGTAGCAGCGGCCTCTACATTTAAACCGGCACCTTCTATCTGAGAAGAGCTACTTTGCATGAGTGTCTCCAAACCCTCAGCGATGTCTTGTAGAGATATGACCACAGAATTCATCTTCTCCTGGAACTCTTTGATGATGTTCTTGATGGCTAGGCGGTCGGTGGACTGATTGACCATGTTGGTGATGTTGGATACTCCTGCTGTGGCTCCACCAGCGACAGCCACACCAACACCAACCCCAGTGATGATCAGGGAGGCGCCCAAAGTGAAGGGAGCCAGGATGAGCCCGACTAAAGAGGTGATTCCTCCAGCTGCCCCAATAACACCTCCTGTCAGACTGCCTATGGTGGTGCCTTTGTGCATACTCTCCAAGCCATCTGCCAGAGCTTTCAGCTTGTACAAGGTTGTCTGGAGTTCCTCCACAGTTTTCTCACTGTATAGAAATTAATGAATACATGTTTATTAATGAATGAAAATGTAGATGGTTACCAGACATATTGAACGATTGAACGATTGATATTTCATAGTAAACCTTTTTTGTGAGGAAACTGATAATGAAGGGTTTCGCCATGATTTCACCAGCTGAAGGCCTAATGGTTGGGTCTTGTTGGAAGATGTCACACAGGAGGTCGCAAATCTCCGGTGAGAAGCTCTTTGGTAGAGATGGGTAAGAACCTCCCAATATTTGGGGGATGAGCTTGATTGTGTTCTCTGCAGTGAACTGAGAAGAAAGAACTGTCTATGATCACACAATATCCATCATTATCTAGGTGGTGGACAGGCAAAATAGAACAAGTTCAACTTGTGTCAGAATTATTGGATTTTGATCGACCCTTCAAGTCAGAATTTTGCAACCCGAGTTTACAAGTTTTTGTTGTCTGATCTTTTAACTTTTCAGCTGAAAATTGATAAAACAGAGCAATCTTACAATCTTAATAATTTCTATAAGATACATGTTGCTAGGTTAACTTTGTCAATGTTAGCTATCTTAAGCTAGCTGGGTAAACACTTACCTCATTGGTTGAATAATTATTTCTACTTTAAAACTATTTGACTGCACTCATGTTGTATAACAACTTCACCAACTGGAAAATGTGAAATAACAGCGAGCATTTGAATGCAGGATTACTTACTGCACCCTGAAGCATACACAACTCATACAGCACACATCCCAAGGACCAAATATCACTGCAAAGGATGGAAAATAAGTACATTAATTCTCATGTAATTATTATTATTTTACACTGCATAACCCTCACTTATTTTTACACGTGTTATTTTTACACCTGTTATAAAGCCTCTATAAATGTTTCATAAACATATCCTATGGTAACACTGTGTGTGCATGTGCGTACATGCGTGTGTGTGTATGTGTGTGGTGTAACAGCCATGTCAGTAGATCTCTGCAAATGTCAACTTACTTCACATTTTCATTATTGTCTAGGTCATCTTATTGGCCTGGTTTACCTAACGTATGGCTTGTGACATATATCATGTCATTTTATGATGCCACATCGTAGGCCTTGTGACAGAGGGTTCAAGTTACAGTAAATGAGGGGTTACCTAGCATCAAATGTTTTGTTAGCTTTTGTGATTTCATTCTCATCTCACGTTACCTTGAACAATTAGGGGAATTGTAAATTATTACCTCAATGTTCTTACATTTTTCCAGGAATATATATTTAAATATACATCTAAAATATTTTCTACCTTTTGGTGTCATACATTTCACCAGTTAGAACCTCTGGGCCTAAATAACCCACCATTCCATCCTCGTTGGTAGTCCTAATAAAAAGAATTGGAACATGAACACAAAAAAATACTCAAATACTCATTTATGTAATCAAAAATACAAAACTATTAATTGATGTAGCTATTAATGTATGTTGTGTAAATTCATCATGAGCCTTTTAGAATTACCAAACTAACATACTTATCATTGACAATTGCAAACGCTCCCAAACGAAGTGTTTCAAATTCTGTGAGAAGTATGTTCTAGTATAGATAAGAAAATACCAGGTGAGGTGTTAAGCAACAGTTTATGACATTCCATTATTTAATTTCGGCCCTGATATGAATCATAACATACATTGGTGTAATAATCTCTATTTGTATCGCTGTGAAGTCAACAATCCCCCCCAAATCATGACATGCAGTTGATTGTTTTACAAGGCTTTACATAAAATCTTACATTTTATAAACCCTCCTTTTTCTTTAAGTTTATTTCCAGGCTATCTATAAACTAATAACCTTTACAATATGTTTTATTAGCATTACCTGGGGTCTCAGTTCTCTGTGAAGAAGGCCCTGGTCATGTACATGCTTCAGGGCCATGCAGATCTTGACAAACCAGTCCATAATCTGTGAAGGTATCAAAGTCATGTATGCTTTGCCTAAAATGATGTGATGTGGATTCTTCTAGTTATTACTTCAGCTACCTTCTCAGAGTACTCTTCTGTAGGGTTAGTCATCTGCTCTTGTATCTTCTGAGAGAGATTTCCCTTTGCACAATGGTCTGTCACTATATAGTAGCAGTTATCCTCTGTGAAAATGTATTTTGCGTGTGAATACTACTTGAGAATACTAATCGTGAAACATATTAATACTGTAGTTGTTAATTTTTTGATTTTGCTGATACTGTATTAACTTATAATTCCAATACATTGTCTCTGAAACAAATGAAATACTTAAAATGACAAATAAAACAACAAAGTTAATGATGTAGTTACCTAGAAATGAGTTTTTGTAGCTTACAATGTGGGGGTGACAAATCTGTTTGAGGCTTTCAACCTCTGAGACAATATCTCCAGCACTGGAGTTCAGGACAGATGTCTGTCAAAACAAATGATATGTGGCTTATTGAAAGATATAGGCATGTTAATTATTTAGTTTATCTTTATGAATACATGTCATTATCAATCATTATTTTCGTACCTGCAGAGGTGCTTATAATTGAAAACCAATTATGTATCCTATCCCTCTGTGATCATTCCCAAAAACTCTAAGATGTAATCGATTCAGAAATAACAAATAGTTCTCACTTACCTCATTCAATTTGATCTCTTTAATGACAAACTGGTCACCATGTTTGTCAGTAGCGATGACACCATTCTCTACCTCCTTCTGGATAGTGTATCCTTTCTTCTCTAGGACACTGTGTTTTCCCCATCTTTAAATTTCACTGGAATCTGTGTTTCACTCATGTCAATTAGCAATGTACACCTTTTTTTAAATCAATAAAGTACATTTTAATATACACAGAGGTGACAAAGCATTAGGAACACCTTCCTAATATTGAGTTTCACCCCTTTTGCCCTCAGAACAGCCTGAATTCGTTGAGGCATGGACTCTACAAGGTGTCGAAAGTGTTCCACAGGAATGCTGGCCCATGTTGACGCCAATGCTTCCCACACACGGGATACTGTTGAGTGTGAAAAACCCAGCAGCTTTGCAGTTCTTGACACACTAAAACCGGTGCTCCTGGCGGCTACTACCATACCCCGTTCAAATACACCATTCACTCTCTGAATGGCACAATTGTCTCAAGGCTTAAAAGTCCTTCTTTAACCTGTCTCCTCCCTTTCATCTACACTAATTGAAGTGAATTTAACATGTGACATTAACAAGGGATCATATCGTTCACCTGGATTTACCTGGTCAGTCTATGTCATGGAAAGAGCAGGTGTTCCTAATATTTTGTACACTCAGTGTATAAACACATTGGTTTTTAATAAAACAAACATACCAGTAAGGTGTATATGTTATTAACACAGGTTTACCTTTGCTTGTCTGTCTGCTTGTTGTGCTGCTGGATTACCTCACCTACGATTTGAATATTGTCTGTCTTCTGGTTGTGCTGCTGTCTTACCTTACCTACGATTTGAATAGGAGTTCCAGTCTTATATGCAGGACTCCTCTACTTATGTGGTTTGATCAAACAAACACACCCATATCCGCATTACATGTTAAGCAATAATGGATGAATTATCAACCAGTGTGTCACCTGGGAGAGACTATAGGGAAGTTTGGACTAAACCAAAACATTCAGATCATGTGATTTACAGGAAATCCTATTGTATGCCTTTAGGCTGAAGTAAAGTTCAAATGATGAAACAAGAGCTGTTTACTGTTGTCAACTTGTTCGTTTTTTCCTGATTTTATTGTCCTCTGTAGCTGTGTGTTTCTTCTTATTATTTTTTGGGGGGGAGGGGGGGGGGGGGGGCGTAATGGGTAGATCAGCTTTAATATTGCAGGCAGATTCTGGCTTCCATCAATGTAACTGTCTGCATAATTTCCAATCCTCCACATATTTTTGTAGTAAAAATAGAAAATATACAAATGTATTTTTTTTTATGTATTTTCCTTTATTATTTTTCTCTAACCCTACCATCCCTTCCCTTATTGGAGTAAACTAATGGACAACAACACTTAGGCTTCTACTTCCAGCTTGTACATACTTTATACATTTTACGGACACAGTATATTTTACGGTAGTTATCTTCTGTTTGTTTTTAGTCCCATCCTTCAGCTCCACTCAACCCCTCCCATCTATCTCTGAACACCATCCAGTTTTGATTTCTATTTGCCATATATTTTTCAACTGCGCTGTGATGTTTCACAAAAGTGCTGAACCTTTCTATTCTCATAGATTTTACATATTGAAAATGAAAGGCAAGTTTTTTTTGCTAAGAGTATTGTTATATTATTGATTGATTGACTATGCCTTTTTAAATCACCTAGCAGTGCTATTTTCAGAGTTAGCTCCAGGTAAATGTTGCAATTCTTCAGCCATTCCTGAACCTGCAATCAAAAACAAGCTACATTTTATGGACTGTACCAAAACAAATTATCTGCAGAGCTGGGATGGTTGTATCCTTCATATATATAACATTCTATTGGTTGCAAAAATGTTGTATAATAATTTCAATTGAAAAGCTCTAAGTTTTGAATCCAGCATTGTTTTGTGTCAGTTCGTAAACCATGTGCCATGGAATCGGTACATAAAAAATCTCTTCCCAACTATTTTGCAATCAATATGGCACAGCTGTAAATGTTTTGGTCCTTAAGTGAAACTGGTATACTTTTTCATTTATCACAATTTTCTTTAGCCAATTTTGGTCTTCAATGCATGTCTGACAAAAAAATTCCTTAATTTCTCCCCCTTTCACTTGCTGCAATTAGTTGGTTGTAATTTTGGGTAGAGCATAGATTTTTGTTAGCTGCATGTGTGACATAACTCCACCAGTCCTATTTATGATATTATTTACAAAGATTATAGCTTTTATTTTGTATTTTTTGATCAATTAGTATATTTTAGTTTAACCATAGTATTTGTTGTAATATTTGTTCTGTCTTTTCTGGTGGATTAAACTGAAATTGCAACCAACTTTCTATGGCTTGTTTTAAAAATAATAATATTTTTAAAATTATTTCATTTTCAAATAACCAAAAGTGAGATGTTGTGATCTGAATAAAGGGTGAAGGGCCATTTTTGAACATGGGGTGAGACATTCGTACTAATCTGCTAGAGAACCAGTTCAGTTTTAAGTATACATTTTGTATGACGGAAGCCTTTAGTGAGAGGTCTAATACTTGAACATGTTAATAATTTGTGCCTTCCGAATTCATATTCATTATATAAATAGGCCCATTTAATTTTATCTGGCTTGCTGTCTGGCTTGCCATTCCAAATAAAATGGAACATTTTTAAATACGTAAACTGGGATATGACTAAAGAGTTAATCAGGGTGATTTGCCCACAAATAGACAGGTATTTTCCTTTCCATGGTAGCAAGATCTTATCTATTTTTGTAACTTTCTATTAAAAGGTATTGTAGTGAGATCATTTCTTTCTTTTGGGATATGAATACCGAGTATGTCCACTTCACCGTCAGACCATTTTATTGGTAAACTACACGGTAATCAAATCAAATTTATTTATATAGCCCTTCGTACATCAGCTGATATCTCAAAGTGCTGTACAGAAACCCAGCCTACAACCCCAAACAACAAGCAATACATGTGAAAGAAGCACGGTGGCTAGGAAAAACTCCCTAGGAAAAACTCCCTAGAAAGGCCAAAAACCTAGGAAGAAACCTAGAGAGGAACCAGGCTATGAGGGGTGGCCAGTCCTCTTCTGGCTGTGCCATTTGGATATTATAACAGAACATGGTCAAGATTTTAAATTGTTCATAAATGACCAGCATGGTCAAATAATAATAATCATAGTAGATGTCGAGGGTGCAACAAGCACGTCCGGTGAACAGGTCAGGGTTCCATAGCCGCAGGCAGAACAGTTGAAACTGGAGCAGCAGCATGGCCAGGTGGACTGGGGACAGCAAGGAGTAATCATGCCAGGTAGTCCTGAGGCATGGTCCTAGGGCTCAGGTCCTCCGAGAGAAAGAAAGAAAGAAAGAAAGAAAGAAAGAAAGAAAGAAAGAAAGAAAGAAAGAAAGAAAGAAAGAAAGAAAGAAAGAAAGAAAGAAAGAAAGAAAGAAAGAAAGAAAGAGAGAATTAGAGAGAGCATATTTAAATTCACACAGGACACCGGATAAGACAAGAGAAATACTCCAGATGTAACAGACTGACCCTAGCCCCCCGACACATAAACTACTGCAGCATAAATACTGGAGGCTGAGACAGGAGGGATCAGAAGACACTGTGGCCCCATCCGATGATACCCCCGGACAGGGCCAAACATGTAATGTAAAAGTTATATTTTTTTGTGATCGAATACGTAATATAGTACACTTATCATAATTTGGTTGTAATCCAGAGAGGTTAGAACAACTATCTAGATCATCTATGATGCTGTGGAGGGATCCAAATTGTGTATTTTAAAGAAAACATGAATCATCAGCAAACAGTGACACCTTTATTTTAAGCCCTTGATTTCTAAGCCCTTGATATTATTGTTAGATATCATTTTAATAGCTAACACTTTGATGGCCATAATAAATAGATATTCCGATAGTGGACAACCTTGTTTTACTCCTCTTAACGGCTAAGGGCTGTTCTTAGGCACGATGCATCGCGGAGTGCATGGACACAGCCCTTAGCCGTGGTATATTGGCCATATACCACAACCTCCCTTGCCTTACTGCTTAAGACCCGTAATAACAATGCACAGGACGAGACCCGTAAACAATGCACGGGACAAGACCCGTAATAACAATTGCACAATACTACACGGGACGAGACCCGTAATAACGAGTACACAATACACGCAGCACGAAAGCCGAAACAACAAAGCACAGGTACTCACAAGACCAACGGACATGGGAACAATAACCGACAAGACAATGTTGAACACAGGGCACAAATATATACAATTACTAATCAGGGGAATCAGGTGTGCGTAATGAGACAGTTCAGTGACGCCTAGATGCCGGTGACATAGACCTCCGGAACTAGTGCACGGAATGAGCAGCAGCACCGGAGAGAATCCGTGACAATAACCCACCGTTCCATCCTCATTGGCAACAGAAATTAATGTTTTTTTAAAATAACAAATTACTAATTTATCTAATCAAAAATAATATATTATTATTATTATTATTATTATTATACTATTAATTTATGTAACTTTTAGTTGATGTTATGTCAATTCATCATGAGCCTTTTAGAATTACCAAAGTAACATACTTTTCATTGACACTTCCAAACGAAGTGTTTCAAATTCTGTGAGAAGTATGTTCTAGTATAGATAGGAAAATACCATTGTACTGTTGAGGCGTTAAGCAACAGTTTATGACATTCCATTATTTTATGTCGGCACTGATATGAATCATATTATACATTGTTGTAATAATCCCTATTTGTATTGCTGAGAAGTCAACAATCCCACCCAAAACATAACGTGCAGTTGATGGTTTTACAAGGCTTTACATAAAACCTTACATATTAGCAACCCTCTTTTTTCTTTAAGTTTATTTACAGCTATCTTTAAACTAATAGCCATTGCATGATGTTCTATTAGCAGTACCTGGGGATCTCAGTTCTCCGTAAGAAAAGGCCCACGTCATGTACATGCTCCAGGGCCATGCTGTAAGGATAGACGCTTGGAGACGATAAGCAAGTTCAGGGAGTTAACATTTTAATGAATAAGCAGACATGAAACAGGACAGGACAGTGTCTGGACATGAAAAAAATAACATTAATGCTGACACGGGGATGAAACAGAGGAACAGACAGATATAGGGAAGGCAAATAAAACATGAAGGAGTCCAGGTGAGTCCAATGAGCGCTAATGTGCATAATGATAGTGACAGGTGTGATGGGCAGCCTGGCGCCCTTGAGCGCCAGAGAGGGGGAGCTGGAGCAGGCGTGACAGTACCCCCCCTCCTCCTCATGGGTGAGCCTGATGGACCAGCCGAGGCATGGGCGCTGTACAAGCCGGCCGAGGCGTGGGAGCCCTACGAGCCGGCCGAGGCGCGGGAGCCCGACGAGCCGGCCGAGGCGTGGGAGCCCGACGAGCCGGCCGAGGCATGACGAGGCGTGGGAGCCCGACGAGCCGAAAGAGGAATGATGTGGGGTGGGAGCCGGACGAGGCATGATGTGAGGTGGGAGCCTGACGAGCCGGCTGAGGTGTGGGAGCCCGACGAGCCAGCCGAGGCTTGAAAGCCCAACGAGCCGGACGAGGCGTGGGAGTCTGACGAGCCGGCTGAGGCGTGACGTGGGGTGGGAGCCTGCCTAGCCAACCAAGGCAAGGAAACCTCTTGAGCCAGCTAAGGCATGGAGGCTCCAAGAGCCAGCTGAGGCACCCCCGGTTCCATCGGCGGCGGCACCCAAACCCGATGTCACCAACAAAACAAAACAGAAATTACCTGATGCTTCAAATTGCTGCATCTGCTCCTACCACGCCCTCTACCTCTCTTCCTGGACCTCCCTAAACCTGCCACCACTCCCCCAGTGCTCTCTCCCTCTCTCTCTCGCTCTCTCTCTCTCTCTCTCTCTCTTTGTGTGTATGTGATTGTGTGATTGGAGACAGGTGTGCTGGAAGCAGAGCAGATTCCCACCAGCTGCAACCTGTTCCATAATCAAGAACCCTACAAATACTCAGCCGTGCCGCTTCCACTCTGCCAGATCGTAGCCTCTACTCAGTCAGTCTGCATTTCTAGCTGTTTGTTCCTGCATACATTTTGTTATCCTGTTGTACCTGTTTTCCCTAGCCTTTTCTCTTCTGCTAGAGTCCCGTCTGCTCTGCCTCTGGTACCTGTCTCCAGTCTGTTGTCTCCTCAGTCCTGCTTCCTTGCCCTGGATCCCCGCTCTACTGCTTCATTGGAATCCTCTCCAGACTTACCCAGTTCCTAATCTCCTTGCCCTCAGCCTCAGTCCGGATACCCCACTACCTGCCCGTGATTTTCCTGGACTGCACCTCATCTCCTCTACCGCTTTTCAATAAATACATTGGTTACCTACCCTTGTTTCCTGAGACTGCATTTGGGCTCACCTGCTCCGCCCCGCGTAATACAAATTGTGGTGTCAGCATTCTTTAACCTGTCTGTGCCAGTGGGACGCTTGCGTCCCACCCTAATCAACAGCCAGTGGAATCGCGTCGCGCTAAATGCGAAACCTCATAAATGCTATAACTTCAATTTCTCAAACATATGACTATTTTACACCGTTTTATAGATACACCTCTCCTGAATCGAACCACGTTGTCTGATTTCAAAAAGGCTTTACAGCAAAAGCAAAACATTAGATTATGTCAGCAGAGTACCCAGCCAGAAATAATCACACAGCCATTTTCAAAGCAACTAGCATGCATCTCAAATACCCAAAACACAGCTAAATGCAGCACTAACCTTTGACAACCTTCATCAGATGACACTCCTAGGACACCATGTTACACAACACATGCATTTTTTGTTCGATAAAGTTCATATTTATGTATAAAAACAGCATTTTACATCGGCGCATGACGTTCAGAAAATCTTTTCCCTCAAATGCTTCCGATGATCAGCGCTACAATTTACAAAATTACTATTCGAAAACATTGTTAAAATGTAATATTGTCATTCAAAGACTTATAGATTAACATGTCTTGAATGCCACCTCTTTGCCAGATTTAAAAATAACTTTACTGGGAAATCACACTTTGCAATAAACGACGTGGTATGCCCAGAAAAGAAGTCTATGTTGGAGCCATCTTGGAACGATCAACCATCAAAAATACTATTGTAAATAATCCCTTACCTTTGATTATCTTTATCAGAAGGCACTTCTAGGGATCTCAGGTCCAATAATTTATGTCCCAATAGTGTTAGCGCGCTCCGAAGGCTAGTAAAAATGTACCGTGTGCGTCTGACTTGTCGTCAGGAATGAGCAAAAAAAATATATTTAAGTTCGTTCAAACATGTCAAACGTTGTATAACATAAATCTTTAGGGGCTTTTTCAACCAGGGCTTCAATAATATTCCATTGGGACGGTTGCATTGTTTTTCAAAACGTTTCGAAAAGGGAGAGTACCCATGGGCGCCGACGTCACAATGGTAATGGCCCATCCCCTGTGACCAAGGTAAACATCCTCTCTTTCAGTCAATTTTGATGGTAGGAGGCTCAAACCACTTTGTAAAGACTGGGGACATCTAGTGGAAGCCATAGGAAGTGCTAAATGAATTGCAAGCCCCTGTGTGTTTCAATGGCAAATGTTTGAAGTGATATCCACACATCAGATTTCAGTTTCCTGTCAGGATTTGTCTCAGGGTTTTGACTGCTATATGAGTTCTGTTATACTCACAGACACCATTCAAACAGTTTTAGAAACTTTAGGATGTTTTCTATCCAAAGCCAATAATTATATGCACATTCTAGTTACTGGGCAGGAGTAGTAACCAGATTAAATTGGGTACGTTTTTTATCCGGCTGTGCAAATACTGCCCCCTAGCCCTAACAGGTTAAAGTGGCCAGAGATTTGAGTCTGTATGTTGGCAGCAGCCTCTCTATGTTAGTGATGGCTATTTAACAGTCTGATGGCCTTGAGATAGAAGCTGTTTTGATGCACCTGTACTGACCTCGCCTTCTGGATGATAGCGGGGTGAGCAGGCAGTGACTCGGGTGGTTGTTTTCCTTGATGATCTTTTTGGCCTTCGTGTGACATCGGGTGCTGTAGGTGTCCTGGAGGGCGGGTAGTTTGCCCCCGGTGATGCGTTTTGCCTTGCAGTTTAGGGCGGTGCAGTTGCCGTACCAGGCGGTGATACAGCCCGACAGGATGCTTTCGATTGTGCATCTGTAAAAGTTTGTGAGTGTTTTAGGTGACAAGCCAAATTTCTTCAGCCTCCTGAGGTTGAAGAGGCGCTGATGGACCACTTCAGTTTGTCCGTGATGTGTACACCGAGGAACTTAAAACGTTTCACCTTCTCCTCTACTGTCCTGTCGATGTGGATGGGGGGTGCTCCCTCTGCTGTTTCCTGAAGTCCACGATCATCTCCTTTGTTTTGTTGACGTTGAGTGAGAGGTTATTTTCCTGACACCACACTTCGAGGGCCCTCACCTCCTCCCTGTAGGCCGTCTCATCGTTGTTGGTAATCAAGCCTACCACTGTAGTGTCGTCTGCAAACTTGATGATTGAGTTGGAAGCGTGCATGGCCACGCAGTCATGGGTGAACAGGGAGTACAGGAGAGGGCTGAGAACGCACCCTTGTGGGGCCCCAGTGTTGAGGATTAGCGGGGTGGAGATGTTGTTTCCTACCTTCCCCACCTGGGGATGGCCCGTCAGAAAGTTCAGAACCCAGTTGCACAGGGTGGGGTCGAGACCCAGGGTCTCGAGCTTAATAACGAGTTTGGAGGGTACTATGGTGTTAAATGCTGAGCTGTAGTCAGTGAACAGCATTCTTACATAGGTATTCCTCTTGTCCAGATCGGTTAGGGCAGTGTGCAGTTTGCAGTGTTATGGCAATTGCATCGTCAGTGGACCTATTGGGGCGGTAATCAAATTGGAGTGGGTCTAGGGTATCAGGTAGGGTGGATGTGATATGATCCTTGACTAATCTCTCAAAGCACTTTGTGATAACAAAAGTGAATGCAACGGGGCGATAGACATTTATTTCTGTTACCTTAGCTTTCTTGGGAACAGGAACAATGGTGGCCATCTTGAAGCATGTGGGGACAGCAGACTGGGATAGGGATTGATTGAATATGTCCGTAAACACACCAGCCAGCTGGTCTGCGCATGCTCTGAGGACGTGGCTAGGGATGCCGTCTGGGCCGGCAGCCTTGTGAGGGTTAACACATTTAAATGTTTTCCTCACGTTGGCCACGGAGAAGGAGAGAACACAGGCTTTGGTAGCGGGCCATGTCAGTGGCACTGTATTGTCCTCAAAGCAAGCAAAGAAATTGTTAAATTTGTCTGGATGAAGACGTTGACGGGGCTGGTTTTCTTTTTGTAATCCGTGATTGATTGTAGACCCTGCCACATATGTCTCGTGTTTGAGCCATTGAATTGCGACTCTATTTTGTCTCTATACTGACGCTTTGCTTGTTTGATAGCCTTGCAGAAGGAATAGCTGCACTGTTTGTATTCGGTCATGTTTCCAGTCACCTTGCCATGAACTTCTTACGACAACAATCCCGTCACCGGGACTGAGTTTGACAATAGCCAGTGAAAAATCAGAGCGCCAGATTCAAAACCACAAATCTAATCATTTCAATTTCTCAAACATAGGACTATTTTACACCATTTTATAGATACACTTCTCCTGAATCGAACCACGTTGTCCGATTTCAAAAAGGCTTTACAGCAAAAGCAAAACATTAGATTATGTTAGGAGAGTACATAGACACAAATAACCACACAGCCATTTTCCAAGCAACTAGATGCATCACAAATACCCAAAACACAGCTAAATGAAGCACTAACCTTTAACGATCTTCATCAGATGACACTCCTAGGACATCATGTTACACAATACATGCATTTTTGTTCGATAAAGTTCATATTTATATCTAAAAACAGCATTTTACATTGGCGCGTGACGTTCAGAAAATATTTTCCCTCAAATACTGCCGGTGAATCAGTACAACAATTTACAAAAATACTCGTCATAAACGTTGATAAAATATTAAACTGTCATTCAAAGAATTATAGATGAACATCTCCTTTATGCTAACGCTGTGAAAGATTTCAAAATAACTTTACTGGGAAAGCACACTTTGCAATAATCTGAGTACTGCACTCAGAAAAATACACTACGCAATACCGATAGCCGCCACTTTGGAGTCATCTAAAATATTAAATAGCATTAGAAATATTCACTTACCTTTGATGATCTTCATCAGAAGGCACTTCCAGGTATCCCAGGTCCACAACAAATGTTGGTTTCTTCAATAAACTACATAATTTATGTCCAAATAGCTCCTTGTTGTTTGCGTGTTCAGTTCAGCTACTCCAAATGTAGGAAGCGCGTGGAAAATGTCACGACAAAAAGTAAAAAAAAGTTATATTTACGTTCGTTCAAAAAAAAGGTGTAATACAAATATTTCCATAATTGCACATTAAAACATGTTTCATTTAAAAGGGTCATCAGGAAGAACATTTCACCATCCAGTGGCTTCATTATTGGGCAGACACACAAGCACGCACGCACGCACTCACGCACGCACGCACGCACGCACACGCACACACACACACACACACACACACACACACACACACACACACACACACACACACACACACACACACACCTTGTGGTGTCATCTATGAGAATGTGTGCACTCAACACTCAAGACAAATATTTAAACACACTCACACTCTCTCACACACTTACACCAACAAACACAGGCAAAGTTAAGACTTCTTTCATAATGCTACGTCAGCAAAGAGTAAATAAAACAAAAATCCTTGGGCACAAATAAATATGTAGGGGATGACATGGGTGTGACATGGTGAGGTAGGACCCAGGAGCAGAGAAGAGAAAGAGAGGAGGAAGCAGTGGTTAGAATAAACGTAAACACTTTACTGGAAAAAGTTCAACAGTAGGTACAAAGTAGAACTTTTGAAAACAACAAACACTCGATTACTCACTCAGGAGACAAATGCACATGTCAATGAAATCAAACTTCTGCAAAGAGTGACAGAAAACACATCTCTCTAAAAGGAAATCATAATTAGTAACAGAAAACTCTTTAGCGGCATTATAGTTTCTAGGAAGGTCTCTGCCGCCCTCTGGTGACAGGTGGAACCATGACAGTAACCCACCCCCTTCTAGGAGCGGCTCTAGCCGCGGAGTCAGGGCAACCACCACGTAGTTGGTTGAAGTCCCGAACAAGTCCCGGGTCCAGGATGTCCCGGGCAGGCACCCACGCCTGCTCCTAGGGGGCCGTAGCCCTACCCAGTCCATCAGGTACTGTAGGTTTCCCAGGACCTGACGAGCCTCCAGCAGACGCCGGACGGTGTTGGCCGGGCGGCCATTAACAAGTCGAGGTGGCGAAGGGGCAGGTGTGGGGGGGAGAAGGGACTGGTCCTTACCAGCTTGAGATGGTAGACATGGAAGGGTGGACAGACTTTCATTGACCTGGGGAGCTGGAGACGATAGGTGACCGGGTTGATGCGACTCAGGATCTTGAATAGTCCTACGTAGAGCGGGGCGAGCTTCCGAGAGTCCACTTTTAAGGGGAGATCACTGGTGGACAGCTACACCCGTTGAGCTGGTCGAAGGAGCCGAAGGGGCCTTTGGTGCCAGTTAGCCTGGTGTTGTTGTTGGACAGAGGAGCGAAGCAAGGAGGATCGCGCTCTGGTCCAGGTGTAGCGACATCGTCGAATGAACACCTCTGCTGAGGGCACCCCACTTCGGCCTATTGTTCAGGAAACAAGGGGGGGCGAACCCGAACTGATACTCAAATGGAGACAGTCTGGTAGACGAATTCGGCAGTGTGTTGTGAGCATATTCGGCCCAGACGAGGAACTTGCTCCAGTTGGTGTCCTAAATGGAGACAAAACAGCGGAGTAACTTCTTCAGCTCCTGGTAGACTGTGGGTGGAACCCAGAGGAGAGACTGACCGATGCCCCCAGTCGCGCGATGAACTGGGTGCCATGGTCCGAGACAGCGTCCCAGGGGAGTCCTTGTAGTCGAAAGACATGGACAATCATGAGATCGGCTTTCTCCTTGGCCGAGGCAAGTTGGGTAGGGCGAAGAATGAGAATAAAGATAGATAACATCAAAAGAGAATGAAGGTAGATAACTAACTAATCAAATAGCCAACAATTACAACGTGGGTAACAAATTGATTTAGCGCAAACTACTGGAAAATAGTGTGTGAAAACATATGCATGCCCTATTCTTCACTGTGAAAATGTTAATTTTGAATAACCAAATCAAATTCCCAGACACAGATTAAACCAAGTCCTGGATTAAAAAGTGCTGTCAATTGATAAACTCCACCACACTTAATCTGTGTCTAGAAAACTGGCCCAAAATGTTCAGTTGGCATTGACCCTGATTGCCTCTTTAACCGTTACTATTTCTCATAGACATACCAAAGATTGCGTTTACAGCAGAACTAGGAGGAGATGGCTATATACCGCCCTCTGTGAGAGAAACCAACCTGGCATTTAGCAATGTCTTCACAATTGTTGTCGACGCCTACAACCCTACATCAGGTAAAGAGTTGGAAGATACTATGGAAGAACTCTCAAAGTGGTTGCGAAAAGATTCACTACTCCCCACAAATGTAAAACCATTGGATTGGTGTAGGCATAGGCTAGAGGGAGTTTCCATATATTATTCTTATCCTTTCAAATCCATGAAAGGAAGTGAACAAGAGTACACTTTGGGAGAAAGAAGAGATTATTGGGATGCACCCAGTGTCTCATACTAACCACTAACAATACAACCCCTCCTTAGCACTATCAACATTGCGTGCTTAAGTTAACAACCACATGTTGACACTGACGCACTGAATGACATATCTACAGTAACAAAAGGCATACATCAGTTGCAAAGTTTTAATTACACCCATGCACAGTATAATGTATGTTTCTTGTTATAGTTGCTTCTGACCTCATCTCTCCCTGCTACTCCTCTGATACAGGTATCTTCTGACCTCATCTCTTCCTGCTTCCCCTCTGATACAGGTGTTTTCTGACCTCATCTCTCCCTGCTTCCCCTCTGATACAGGTGTCTTCTGACCTCATCTCTCCCTGCATACCCTCTGATACAGGTGTCTTCTGACCTCATCTCTCTTTGCTTCCCCTCAGATAGAGGTGTTATCTGACCTCATCTCTCCCTGCTTCCCCTCTGATACAGCTGTCTTCTGACCTCATCTCTCCCTGCTACTCCTCTGATACAGGTGTCTTCTGATCTCATCTCTCCCTGCTACTCCTCTGATACAGGTGTCCTCTGACCCCATCTCTCCTTGCTACTCCTCTGATACAGGTGTCTTCTGACCTCATCTCTCCCTGCTACTCCTCTGATACGGGTATCTTCGATGCACCAGTGAGACGAGTGTGCTACTTCATCTTCTCATCATTTGCCGAAAGAAGAACAATAGGCGCATGTTGTCTGAGTGTGATCATCAAATAGAGAATGACAGATCCAACAGCTACAGTAGGGTAATCCCCATATTGTTATTTTTTTGTTGTTGCTCCTTTGCACCCCAGTATTTCTACTTGCACATCATCATCTGCTCATCTATCATTCCAGTGTTAATTTGCTAAATTGTATTGTAAATTGAAAATTGGCCACTACCGCCAATTTATTGCCTTACCTCCCTAATCTTACTTCATTTGCACACACTGTATATAGACTTTTCTTTTGTGTTATTGACTGCATGTTTGTTTATTCCATGTGTAACTCTGTGTTGTTGTTTGTGTCACACTGCTTTGCTTTATCTTGGCCAGGTCGCAGTTGTAAATGAGAACTTGTTCTCAACTGGCCTACCTGGTTAAATAAAGGTGAAATTAAAAAAATAAATAAAAAATGTAGGGACTCTACATCTAGAACAGGGATATCACCAGCGACAAAAAACACAGCACATTCAGGAGCTTCTTGCTTTTTAGAGCATGAGGATAAATCCCACTAAAAAATGCTTAGGCTGTGTCTCAAATGGCACACTACTCCCTATATAGTGCATGACTTTTTACCACCTCCCATAGGGCTCTGGGCAGAAGTAATGCACTATATAAGGAATAGCAGGGTGCCATTTGGGATGCAGACATACTGTGTCAGCACTTTTCTACTATAATGATCAAATCAGTAGAACTAATAATAAATGATGACTTTATTTTGTCAGAAAATTGACAAGCAAATTTTTTCTAAATAACTTTGATGCTAATTAACTATTTGTTTAATACAGTTGCAATAAGAGTTCGGTTGTGAAAGTTATGTGGGGAAAAAAAGGATTTTAACTCTGTCCAAACCTTCGTCTGAGGAATGCTGTGTAATGTTTTAGATAGTAAGATTATACAAATTGTGTGACATAAAATATGGAATTTAACTCAAAACATGATGGAATAAATCAGAGTCCTAAAGGTTTGTGGGTATAATACTTTACACTACCCATGATGCAGGCCTTTTTACTAATCTTACAAATTGACATAGGCATTGTAGATGTATAGATTGGTCTTTGTCTTCGTTGATCATTTTGGTTGGGTAATTTTTTCTATACACTAGACAAGAGCAACTTGTTTCTCATGGTGGCTGCTGAGTTCCTATTTCACTGTCAAGGCCCTAATTATATGATATTTTATTTCAGAGAGCAGAGTTCCTTGGTTTCTAGGTCACTTAGTAGGTGTGGTTGGTAATGGTGCTTGAGACTAGCCCTTGATCATGACTCTCAGTTCCATTACATTACACATAAGTCATTGGACGAAGCCTCTTCTGTACTGGGGAGTTTTGTGAAGATCTCCGACGCTCGGTCTGAACATTAACATGCATCGCTTGTGGAATGATTTTGGAAGCATAAGGACCTTGTCTTTCATATCAGTGAAAAATATATATTTTTTAAACAAAAGGTTAAATTGATACCCACCTTTATAGGGTTAGGGTTTAGTGTTCCCACACGGCCATATCTCCATGTTACAGTGCTTGTTTACAGAAGACAGACGGAAGACAGAGGGACCACCTGTGCTAATTAGCATGCTCTATCTAGCATGCTCTGAACACCTGTGTGTAACGGAAGAAGGCCACCAGAAACGCGTTGTCACTGAAAGATTCTGTCGACCTGCAACTGTAATAAAGCCGATTAAAACAGTATACAGTAAGTGTATATTTTGCATTTGTGGAATTATTTGATGTGACATGAAAGTAACAGGCTTTATTTTTCTAGAATCGTATCGAAATTGAGAATCGATTCACTTTTAGATGGAGTATTTGGCTGTTTTGGCTGCCAGAGCCAGTCTACCTCTGAAAATAACATATGAGATCATTGGATCATTGGAGTAATGGTAGGCTCCTTAAGAGTACATCTTGGACTAGCCCCAGACATTAAAGAGCTAGGTATCAAGTCCCTACCATAAAGTAGGTGAGGCTATAAATCGGCATGAACACTAACAGCAACTATTGTTCTGTGATCCGATATCAAGTCCCTACCATAAAGAAGGAGAGGCTTTAAATCAGTGTACACTATACATCATCATGCACAGAGCTCAGTATCTTTGCTGTATCCGCAACTATTGTTCTGGGTACTCATCCTGCTTCATATTGAGAACTACCTCATAGGTACGTACATGTTTTTATTGATCAATTTTAAAATGCTTCTGCCGCAGGTGCAGCATGCCTTATTGATTACAGAGGGATGTTTTAGCTGTGACTGACAGATATTTAAAAAAGTGCAGATGCAACGCTTGCAGAGTGGTTTACCCGTAACTCTGGCCCCATCCAGAAACAACCTCTAGCCCCTACACTAGGCACTTCATGGATCTGACATAAATGGGTGAAGGCAAAATGCCCTCTAAAACACTATAAAGGGGTTGCCATGATTTTGACTTACAGGCAGCTCAGTGGAAAGTACAATTCAGTATTTTATGTTACAGTACACTTACTGCAATATCAATACGGTATCAAAGCAAGTACTGTGTAATGACACACAGTACAATACAGTAAAATGTATTGCATTTTACAGTATCAAATCAAATCAAATGTATATAGCCCTTCTTACATTAGCTGATATCTCAAAGTGCTGTACAGAAACCCAGTCTAAATCCCCAAACAGCAAGCAATGCAGGTGTAGAAGCACAGTATAAAAAAAGATCAATGCTAGCGTTATCAGAATGAATTAATGAGCGAATTAATTAATGAAATTCATTAAGGGTAGGACAATGGATTGGTGCAAGCAGGTTGCCTGCTAGGTAAAGTGTTTACGCATTACAACATATTCATTCATATTTGGTGTTTTATATCACTTGCACTTCTAGAGGCCTTAACAAAGGATTCCAAACTGGCAGCGACTACAAGGCAAAACAGACCCAAAGGACATAGTAAAATGCTTAACCATTTAATCACCTAGAGTCAATTGATGCACCGGTGCATCAACATAGGGAACATAATAAAAAAAATACCCATCAACCCCTCCTCCAACAGCTTAGACTTAGAGTGGTTGATAATTACTGCGATGGGGCACAATAACCACGTAGGATCTAAATTGTTACAGCATTCTCACTCACCGGTGCAACAAATATAGCCTCTTGCAAGCCACGCCTCAAAATATGTTAATGAGCCAGAAACAACAATAACATGTACCCACTAGTGGTCAAAAGATTTGTTGAGCTCCAAAGATACAGTATGTTACTGTATTCTGTGGGGTGGAATAACAGTACCATTCGAAACACAGCAATTCTTTCCCTGCCCAAAACATGTTCCCACTATGCACCTTAATTTACAGTATGATGCATTAAAACATTACAGAGTATTTTACTGTTGATAATACCCAGAATTACTCTATAAATGACAGTTTCCCATTACAGTGTAGGCTATGTGGAACTTTGGCCGTACCTATCCCATCCTTTCAGATCTACACAGATCCTAGGGGCTAGAGGTTGTTTCTGGATGGAAACTCTGTGTTCTGATTATAAGCAATAGATGAAAACGAGCCCAGGGCAAGAGGTTGGGTTGATGTAAGCTCCCCGCCATGCAAGCCCAATGAGTCTGAGCTTGTTCTCCTCACAGAGACCACTAGATGGCACTGCCCAGGTTGTCTCTCAGCATTCTGCTGACCTCACAGTTGACTCTAAATGCCGGGGGAAGCCTAGTAAATACATTAAAGAATGTTAGTAAATACATTCAAGAATGTATTGACTTACATCAAAGCATTGTAGAATTTCCAGTAGAAACAAAAATAGACCCAGTTTGGGGAATGAACTGTACAAAATTAAATGTTTGTTGTTTGTGTTCTTTAAGGAGGGATAGGGGCACAGGGACCCCCTGGTAATGTGGGGACAGCCAGACCTAAAGGGGAGATAGAGGAGTCGGGAGGTAAGCAGCAGCCCTTGACCTGTTGGGATAGTTCTTGTTGAGATGCAATCCAAAACATAGACAGTGACAGAGAAAGGTGTCGTGTTCTTTGAAATGCAGGCAGCAACTCCAGTGTGATCAGCCATTTACTCTCTGATATTCAGCAGCTCAAAACCAGACAGGCCAAGCTTGAGAGAGGTCAGACTTTCTCTTTTGCAAAATAGTGTTACGCAAATGTATGAATCGTTCAGACCACTTGACTTTTTCCACATTCTGTTACGATACAGAGATGTTCGGTTGGGTTCAAGTCTGGGTTCTGACTTGTCCTAAAGCCACTCCTGCGTTGTCTCGGCTGTGTGTTAGGGTTGTTGTCCAGTTGGAAGGTGAACCTTCGCCCCCAGTCTGAGGTCCTGAGCACTCTGGAGCAGGTTTTCATCAAGGATCTCTCTGTATTTTGCTCAGTTCATTTTTCCCTCAAACCTGACTAGTCTCACAGGCCCTGCCACTGAAAAACATCCCCACAGCATGATGCTGCCACCACCATGCTTCACTGTATGGATGGTGCCAGGTTTCCTTCAGACGTGACGCTTGGCATTCAGGTCAAAAAGTTCAATCTTGGTTTCATCAGACCAGAGAATCTTGTTTCTCAAGGTCTGAGAGTCCTTTAGGTGCCTTATGGCAAACTCCAAGCGGGCTGTCATGTGCCTTTTACTGAGGAGTGGCTTCCGTCTGGCCAATCTACCATAAAGTTCTGATTGGTGGAGTGCTGCAGAGATGGTTGTCCTTCTGGCAGGTTCTCCCATCTCCACAGAGGAACTCTGGAGCTCTGTCAGAGTGACCATTTGGGTTCTTAATCACCTCGCTGACCAAGGCCCTTTTCCCCTGATTGCTTGGTTTGGCTGGGCGGCTTGCTCTCGGAAAAGTCTTGGTGGTTCCAAACTTCTTCCATTTAACAACGATGGAGGCCATTGTGTTCTTGGGGACCTTCAATGCTGCAGACATTTTTTGGTACCCTTCCCCAGATCTCTGCCTCGACACAATCCTGTCTCACAGCTGGAAACATCGGCTTTTCAGGTGCATCACAGGACAATAGGGTTGAAACACATACAGTTGATCATATTTAATCCCTTTATATGTAGAATTACAACACATATTTGTTGAAATACCACAGTTAGAAAAATGTTTTATTTTGATCACAAATGATGACACATTTTGTTTTGGATTCAGAGGAAATAGTGAATGAAGACAGTGAATATGCTGGCAGGTACCCTAGCAGTTTGAGCATTGGCACAGGAATAGAAAGCCGCTTGTTTGAATAACTTAGCCGACAAGGTGAATACTCTGTTGATCTGCCCTTAACTAAGGCACTTATGCTTTTGCCGCCTGATGTTACATACACATAACAGTGTCTTTAAACACCTGCTAACGTGTCTGTAAACCATCAAAATATAAAATAACATCACTCTCTTCTAGATGAAATCCCAATAAACACCTTCGCCACCATCTGGTGGCGGATCTTTGTAAATACCAAACTGGAAATCTTCATTCCAAATGGCACGCCTCTGCAGCTTGGCAACACGGTAGTTCTTCTTTTCTGAAATTCAATGGATGCAAAACGCTCATTAGATGTCCAGAGATGCTTGAGTAAAATTTCGAATAAAAACATTCATTTTTGGCTAAGTATAGACGCTCTAAAAATTCACATTGTGTAAATGTAACATCAGGCGTTAAGTGATGCAAACCACACATTTTATGATGCTTTATATACAATTACATTGTTTTTATATCACGTAAATTTATGAAAACTTACATTCAGAGTCTGGATCTCTTTATTAAACATATATATCAGTGTTAACTGCCTATGGGTGTCACGTTCTGACCATAGTAAGTGGTTATTTTCTACGGTAGAGTAGGTCAGGGCGTGACAGGGGGTGTTTGTCTATGTTTTGTATTTCTATGTTCAGTTTCTAGTTTTGTATTTCTATGTTGGTTTTGTTTGGTATGATCTCCAATTAGAGGCAGCTGGTCATCGTTGTCTCTAATTGGAGGTCATATTTAAGCTGATGTTTGTCCCACCTGTTTTTGTGGGTGATTATATATTTTGAGTAGTGTTTGATTCTCTCTGCGTCACGGTTTGTTGTTTTGTCATTTTCAGTTATTTATGTCTTGCAAAGTTTCACGGATTTAATAAAATGTGGAACTACAACCACGCTGCACTTTGGTCCGCTCCTTTCGACAGCCGTGACAGAATCACCCACCACCAAAGGACCAAGCAGCTTGGTATGGATTAGCAGGACAAATGGACTTGGGAGGAGATATTGGACGGGAAAGGACCCTGGAGGCAGGCTGGGGAGTATCGCCGTCCTAAGGAGGAGATCGAGGCAGCAAGAGCGGAGCGGCGATACTACGAGGCGCTATATCCACCAAGAGGCAAGTGCAAGAGGCACCCCCCCCAAAAAATGTTTTGGGGGGCACACGGGGAGATTGGCAGAGTCAGGTTGGAGACCTGAGCCAACTCCCCGTACTTACCGTGGGGAGCGAGTGACCGAGCAAGCGCAGTGTTATGCGGTGATGCGCATTGTGTCACCAGTGCGCACTCACAGCCCGTTGCGCTCGGTGCAAGCTCCTCACCGTTGTCGTGCTAGAGTTGGCCATCAGCCAGGAAGAAGTGCGCCGGCTCAGCGTATCTGGTCTCCAGTGCGTCTCTTCGGCCCAGGTTATCCTGCGCCTGCTCTAAGCACAGTACCCCCCGTTCACCAGCACAGCCCAGTTCATCCTGTGCCAGCGCTCCGCCCTTGCTGGGCTCAAATAACCATCCAGCCAGGATGGGGTGCCAGCCCTAAGCTCCAGACCTCCAGTGCGCCTCCACGGCCCAGTATACCCTGTGCCTGCTCTGCGCACCCAGTCTCCTGTGCATCTCCCCAGTCCGGTGAGACCGGTTCCAGCTCCACGTAGGAAGCCTCCAGTGATGATCAATGGTCCGAAGCCTCCAGTGATGATTCATGGCCCGGAGCCTGTAGTGATAATCCATGGCACGAAGCCTCCAGTGATGGTCCATGGCTCGGAGCCTGTAGGGATGATCCATGGCACGAAGCCTCCAGTGATGATCCATGGCCCGGAGCCTGTAGGGATGATCCATGGCACGAAGCCTCCAGTGATGATCCATGGCGTGGAACCTGTAGTGATGATCCATGGCACGGAGCCTGCCGCGACAGTCCCCAGTCCGGAACCTACAGAGAGGCTCTCCAGTCCGGAGCCTCCAGCGACGCTCCCCAGTCCGGAGCCTCCAGCGACGCTCCCCAGTCCGGAGCCTCCAGCGACGCTCCCCAGTCCGGAGCCTCCAGCGACGCTCCTCAGTCCGGAGGCTCCAGCGACGCTCCCCAGTCCGGAGCCTCCGGCGATGATCTACAGTCTGGTGGTACAGAAGCAGAGGGATCAGCGGGTGGAGCGGGGGTTACGCCCCGAACCCGAGCCGCCTCCTCCACGGGGGGTTGCGCTGGATAAGAAGGTTCTGGGTACTGCACCTGAGCCGCCATAGACATTAGTCACCCACCCTACCCTCCGTTTGTGTCTTTGTTTTTTGGGGGGGTTGTTGTTTGGGGGAGTTTTGTTGTTGTTTTGTGTAGGAGCAGTCGGAGTCCGCACATTTGGGGGGGGGTACTGTCACGTCCTGACCATAGTAAGTGGTCATTTTCTACGGTAGAGTAGGTCAGGGCGTGACAGGGGGTGTTTGTCTATGTTTTGTATTTCTATGTTCAGTTTCTATATTTGTATTTCTGTTGGTTTTGTTTGGTATGATCTCCAATTAGAGGCAGCTGGTCGTCGTTGTCTCTAATTGGAGGTCATATTTAAGCTGATGTTTGTCCCACCTGTTTTTGTGGGTGATTATATATTTTGAGTAGTGTTTGTTTCTCTCTGCGTCATGGTTTGTTGTTTTGTCATTTTCAGTTATTTTGTCTTGCAAAGTTTCACGGATTTAATAAAATGTGGAACTACAAGGTCCTGTGTGGTTCAGTTGGTAGAGCATGGTGTTTGCAACGCTAGGGTTGTGGGTTTGATTCCCATGGGGGACCAGTACGGATAAAAAAAAAATATGAAATGTATGCATTCACTACTGTATGTCGCTCTGGATAAGAGTGGCTGCAAAACGACTAAAATGTACAACCACGCTGCACTTTGGTCTGTTCCTTTCGACAGTTGTGACAATGGGTCCCAATTTGCTTATGCAAAATAGCAAACTGCCCACCTTAACTGTATCTAATCACAAGAGGCTAGTGGCACCTTAATTGGGCATAACGGGCTCATGGTAATGACCGGAGCAGAAATAGTGGAATGGTATCAAATACCTCAAACACATGATTTCCATGTGTTTGATGCCATTCCATTTGCTCTGTTCTGGCCAATATTATGAGCCGTTCTCCTCTCAGCAGCCTCTACTGTATCTAATAGACAGCAATGCAGTTGGGAGTTTTGAATACAGCAACTAGCATTTGCATGATATGCAATGCATTTTCAGACTGGTTGAACAATGTTTGTGTACTAATATTTGCATGGAGTGAGCACTGTCTGTATACTCTGGCTGGCTGTATTTCATACATTATTCTGGTTCTCCTTGGGCAGTATTAATCACTGCTAAGTTTTAATGCAAAGAAAACTGTGTCCCTGTTTCTAAGGGCTAATTTGCTCCAGGGGTGCCACACTACTATGTCTGACCCTGTAAAACCACACATTTCACTGCACCTATCTGGTTGGTGTATGTGACAAAAAAATAATCTTTTTTTTTTTACTTGTATGTTATAGAGCCCCACAGTGGAGGTGTCATAAGACCCAGAGGTCAAACAGGGAAATAATTCCAATAGTTTTTCCACCATTCATTTTTCCCATGCGGGATTTTAGAAACACTTAAAATAAGGGATGTGTTTCGTGTAGGCTAACCCTGGAGTGACATTTTGATAACCATGTAAATCTCTTTCGGACAAGGTGACTTTTATCCCTTAGAAGGCTGAAGAAATTTGGCTTGTCACCTTAAACCCTGATACATTTTACAGATGCACAATTGAGAGCATTCTCTCGGGCTGTATCACCGCCTGGTACGGAAACTGCACCAATGCAGAAGGTGGTACGGTCTGCCCAACGCATCACTGGGAGCAAACTACCTGCCCTCCAGGACACCTACAGCACCCGATGTCACAGGAAGGCCAAAAAGATAATCAAGGACAACAACCACCCGAGCCACTGCCTCTTCACCCTGCTGTCATCCAGAAGGTGAGGTCATTACAGGTGCATCAAAGCTGGGACTGAGAGACTGAAAAACAGCTTTTATCTCAAGGCCATCAGACTGTTAATTACTATTAAATAGCCATCACTAGCACATTAGAGGCTGCTGCCCTTTAATAATGAACGGCGCTCTCTTTAATAATGTTAACATATTTTGCATTACTCATCTCATATGTATATACTGTTTTCAATACTTTTCTACTGTATCTTAGTCTATGCCACTCATACATTGCTCGCCCAAATATTTAAATATTCTTCATTCCATTCCTTTACTTTAGATTTGTGTGTATTGTTGTGAAATTGTTAGATATTACTGTTAGACATTACTGCACTGTTAGAGCTAGAAACACAAGCATTTCGTTACACCAGCAGTAACATCTGCTAAACACGTGTATGTGACAAATACAATTTGATTTCATTGTTTTTCTCCATTGTTGATGTGATTGTAACCTAGTAGCTACCCATAGTGGTGACCTGGAATAACCTCAACTTTCTGAGACCACACCTTAGCACAGGTGGCTATTGAATTGTTTGTCTACCTTACATGGCTGCGTTTCCGATTCTCTTCCCTTTTCCAGAAGGGTGCGCTTTACATTCCCTCATGCATTTAAAATAATTGGATTGGGGCAAGATTGGCTGAAGGGAGTTTCCACCATTTTCCTCCCACCAGTACATTCCTTATTATGCTGAAACACGTCGATTTAAAAAAAATATACGCTATAGGCCCAGTAAATAAAGCTGTTTTCAACATTTTCAACTTTAAACCCACGAGTGCCTGGACCGTGGATTCTTCAAACTATTTCACACTGTTATTTTTAATGATAAGAGCAACGGTGGAGTTATTTTTTTTTTCCATACCTGTAGCGCTCCCGGTACATTGTTATCTCACGCTGACGTGGCCTTTTTACTTTCTCCGCTATTGCCACTCTCTCAGCTGAAACGGACATGGGTGTTTATATAACACGAAGTAAGTAGGTGCACTTGTGTGTGGCACTCTGGCTCATATGAGTGGAGATCATATTTACTGGAAGACAGGCCAGCTAAGTTAAGCTTACACACATTCAAAAAGAGAAGTCCTGCGTTTCATGAACAATATAATGTATACAGTTTGTAGACTGCATTCCAAAACAATACATTTTCTAATGGGCATAATGTCTGTAGTTACAAGATAGGTTTTGAACATGACACATATCAACTCTTTATTTATGATTAAAATAGTACTGTAGATTAAATATTTGACATTGGAGTTGCCAATGACACCATAGTGAAAACCAAAGATGGGGAAAACACATAGTGTCCTTGAGAAGAAATATTTGTATTTATTATTTTTCAGTTTAGGGGGGAAGATGTTAGGGATGGTTTCCCAGACACAGATTTAAACTCCATTGAGAATGCTTTTTAGTCCAGGACTAGGATTAATATGTGTCTGGAACATTATCCCAATATGTTTGCAAGTTACCACAGTATGAACATAAAAACATTTTAAACAGAGGAGCTATTATGCTATAATAATATATCTCACAATATCATAAACTATGCATTTTTACAGATGATATAAGTTACTATGTAGTGATGGACCATTGTGAGGGCGGGAATCTCGCACAGAAGATCAAAGATGGGAAGGAGACAGGGAACCCGTTCTTGGAAGAACAGGTTTCTGAACAAATAATCTATTGGTTGCGTTCCAGGCTGACTACATTACAGAAGTTGCATTGAATCAACCAATGGTTGCATGCCAAGTCATCGACTGTACAGTTGGGCATCAGATTGCTGTATCATATCTTAGCTGATATGTTCACCTATCCAGGCATTGTGACATCTGGCAGGCGTCTGCAATGTAGTCAGCCTGGAACGAAGCTATTTATATTCATGACTCCATCAAAACTGTTTTGTTTCAGACTAAACTTAAATGATGCACTGGAATTCTTCCCAGATCATGGACTGGCTTGTTGAGATCTGCATGGCCCTGAAGCATGTACACGACCAGGGCCTTCTTCACAGAGACCTGAGACCACAGGTACACACTGGTCTGCTAAGTGGTTTTCAACCCTCTCCTCAGGGACCCCCAGCCATTCCATGTTTTGATCTATTCCAGAACTGCATTATGCAACGTCTGGGGGTCTCTGAGGAAAGGTTTGAGAATACTAATGAACTGGCGGATTTAATTAAATGTTGTACATATTAATTATCTACTTGAAAAAAGAAGTGTTAAAGGTCCAATGCAGCCATTTTTGTCTCAATATCAAATAATTTCTGGATAACAATTAAGCACCTTACTGTGATTGCTTTCAATTTAAATGATCAAAAATAAACAAAAATTGCTTCTAAGCAAAAAGCGATTTCTCAAGCAAGAATGGTGCTAGTACTATCTGGAAGTGGTCTGAGTGGGCAGTGGAAAACTGAAAACTAACTGTTATTGGCAGAGAGGTTTGGAACTCTTTCTTATTGGTCTATGATGTCACCAGACAGGCCAAAACTCCATCCCACCAAAACAGGCTGAAATTTCAGGCAGTCTTTTTAAACAGCTCTTACACAAAAAGGGCATTCTCATAATTTTCACAATTTCACAGTATTATTCCAACGTCATAGTGTGAAAATATATATAAAACACAGTGGAAGTTTTCCAGAATATAGCCTTTAGGTGGGACAATTAGCTGTTATTTGATGTGATATAAATAGTTAATTTCTTGTTTCTTTCACTCAACTAAATATTTTTTTTTTTTTCTACACTAGAATATATTCCTCACAAAATTTGGGACACTTTGTTTGGGACATTTTGGAAGAGTCAATGAAAAGCATGGTACTTTTTTGATAATAATAAACTGGTCAAAATGTATTTTAATACATGATAGAGTTACATCCTGTTTGATGACCGTGTGCTAATGTGTTTATTTCCTGCCAGTGCTACCGGTTCTTCAGGGGATGGAGCAGTGGCTTATTTAGGCCCAGAGACTCTGACAGGGGGACTTTATGAAACCACAAGGTAAATTCAAAATTACAACAAACAAACATATATTAAAGGGGAACTTCAACCCTGCGACGTCAAATGGTTGACAGAAGCGAAGACTCAATTTCTAATAGTGTTAGACATTTGCCTTCAATGTGAAATTACGATGGATAATGATTTATCAATGTACTTTGTTTCCTTTGCAGTGATATTTTGTCCTTGTGTGCTGTATGAGTTGTGCATGCTTCAGTGTGCAGTAAGTAACACCTCTATCTCCATATTTGCCTCTTGATAATGCTAAATGCTGTGTAATATTAACCAGTGTTTCTGGACAGTTTGCTGCAGCAAGCACAATCAAGCTCATCCCCAAAATATTGGAAGGTTCTTATCCATCTCTACCAGAGAGCTTCTCATCTGAGTTCTACGACCTCCTGTGTGACATCTTCCAACAAGACCCGACCATTAGGCCTTCAGCTGGTGACATCATGGCAAAACCCTTCATTATCAGTTTCCTCACAAAAAAGGTTTGTTATGCAAGACCATATGAACTTTTCATATAATTTGTTTGTTAATTAATTCATTAATCCATTCATCCATAAGTTCATTCATTCAATCAAATGATCTGTCTAAATAAATTTTCTATAGAGTGAGAAAACTATGGAGGAACTCCAGATCACCTTGTACAAGTTGAGAACTCTGGCAGATGGCTTGGAGAGTATGCACAAAGGCACCACCATAGGCAGTCTGACGGGAGGTGTTATTGGAGCAGCTGGAGGAATCACCTCTATAGTCAGCCTCATCCTGGCTCCCTTCACTCTGGGCGCCTCCCTGATCTTCACTGGGGTTGGCGTTGGGGTGGCTGTCGCTGTCGCTGGTGGAGCCACAGCAGGAGTATCGAACATCACCAACATGGTCAGTCAGTCCACCGACCGCCAAGGCGTCAAAAACATTAAACAGTCATATACACTGAGTGTACAAAACATTAGGAACGCCTTCCTAATATTGAGTTGCACCCCCTTTTGCCCTCAGAACAGCCTCAATTCGTCTGGGCATGGACTCTACAAGGTGTCAAAGGAGTTCCACAGGGATGCTGGCCTATGTTGACTCCAATGCTTCCCACAGTTTTGTCATGTTGGCTGGATGTCCTTTGTTGATGGACCATTCTTGTTACACACGGGAAACTGTTGAGCGTGGAAAAACACAGCAGCGATGCAGTTCTTGACACACTCAAACTGGTGCGCCTGGCACCTACTACCATACCCCATTCAAAGTCATTTAAATATTTTGTCTTACCCATTCACCCTCCGAATGGCACGCATACACAATCCATGTCTCAATTGTCTCAAGGTTTAAAATAACATTTTTTAACCTGTCTCCTCCCCTTCATCTACACTGATTGATGTGACTTTAACAAGTGACATCAATAAGGGATCATAGCTTTCACCTGGATTCACCTGGTCAGTTGATGTCATGGAAAGAGCAAGTGTTAGAAATGTTTGGTACACTCAGATTATATACAGATCTAGGTAAAAAAATTATATAATATTGCAAGTTGAATCAATTTGAAACTTTGCTTAAACAACCTGCATTATAATCAGTTTACTAAATTTACGAATTAAATCACACTGCCAGATTACAATGAGTTGTACTGTATTTTTGCACAGACTTAAACTATTTTACTCCATAAAAGTGTCTCCTGAGATGTTCTGTATACAGCTATTTCTGTAAACTCTTTCTTATTCAGTATCCCTTGTCCCTTACTCTCAATTTGTCTTCTCAGTTCATCCAGCAGGATTTGCTGTTGTTCCTCTCTGAACTCTGTAGTGTTGATCCTCAATGTCAAATCGTGAAGCTTCCTCTCCTGAAACGTAAAAAAAGGAATTTCAACAAATATGTAATAACATTTTTTTAGGCAGATCATATTTCATATTGCACAACAGCTGATGAAAAAAAAAATTGGATCAGTGTTGTTTTTTCCTGTCTACACAGGACCTTCTAATCAGCAGATTTGCATGGGCAAGAGTTTTGGTTTTCCATTGTGAAATCACCATACAGTAAATTTGTTAATAGACCAATACAAAAGTTGTTGGTTCGAATCCCTGAGCCAACAAGGTGAAATGTGCCCTTTACCCTAATTACTCCTATAAGTCGCTCTGGATAAGAGTTTCTGCTAAAAGACTAAACATGTAAATGTCAAATAACAAAGACAGTTTCAAACCTATCAACCAATAACAGCTAGTTTTCAGTTTTCCTCTCCCAACTCAGACCACTAGAAAAGCAATTTTTTGACCACTTTATTGGACATCTATTACAGTAAGGTACTTAATTGTTTGACCTACTGGTCAATGATGATGGCACTTTAAAATGTAGACAGGTGAAAATACAATGCACATTTCACCTTTATGCTCAGTTTCCACTCTCCATCCTCTCCATCAGGCTCTCACTGGTGCCCAGTCTGCTCTCCATGGCTGTCAGCTGTGCTACTTGAGCTATGACAATACATATGACATTCTGTATTTTAGCAGCTGTTGATTATCATTCTGAACAATTTAATATACTGCTCAAAAAAATAAAGGGAACACTTAACAACACAATGTAACTCCAAGTCAATCACACTTCTGTGAAATCAAACTGTCCACTTAGGAAGCAACACTGATTGACAATAAATTTCACATGCTGTTGTGCAAATGGAATAGACAACAGGTGGAAATTATAGGCAATTAGCAAGACACCTCCAATAAAGGAGTGGTTCTGCAGGTGGGGACCACAGACCACTTCTCAGTTCCTATGCTTCCTGGCTGATGTTTTGGTCACTTTTGAATGCTGGCGATGCTTTCACTCTAGTGGTATCATGAGACGGAGTCTACAACCCACACAAGTGGCTCAGGTAGTGCAGCTCATCCAGGATGGCACATCAATGCGAGCTGTGGCAAGAAGGTTTGCTGTGTCTGTCAGCGTAGTGTCCAGAGCATGGAGGCGCTACCATGAGACAGGCCAGTACATCAGGAGACATGGAGGAGGCCGTAGGAGGGCAACAACCCAGCAGCAGGACCGCTACCTCCGCCTTTGTGCAAGGAGGAGCAGGAGGAGCACTGCCAGAGCCCTGCAAAATGACCTCCAGCAGGCCACAAATGTGCATGTGTCTGCTCAAACGGTCAGAAACAGACTCCATGAGGGTGGTATGAGGGCCCGACGTCCACAGGTGGGGGTTGTGCTTACAGCCCAACACCTTGCAGGACGTTTGGCATTTGCCAGAGAACACCAAGATTGGCAAATTCGCCACTGGCGCCCTGTGCTCTTCACAGATGAAAGCAGGTTCACACTGAGCACATGTGACAGAGTCTGGAGATGCCGTGGAGAACGTTCTGCTGCCTGCAACATCCTCCAGCATGACCGGTTTGGCGGTGGGTCAGTCATGGTGTGGGGTGGCATTTCTTTGGGGGGCCGCACAGCCCTCCATGTGCTCGCCAGAGGTAGCCTGACTGCCATTAGGTACCGAGATGAGATCCTCAGACCCCTTGTGAGACCATATGCTGGTGCGGTTGGCCCTGGGTTCCTCCTAATGTAAGACATTGCTAGACCTCATGTGGCTGGAGTGTGTCAGCAGTTCCTGCAAGAGGAAGGCATTGATGCTATGGACTGGCCCGCCCGTTCCCCAGACCTGAATCCAATTGAACACATCTGGGACATCTTGTCTCGCTCCATCCACCAACGCCACGTTGCACCACAGACTGTCCAGGAGTTGGCGGATGCTTTAGTCCAGGTCTGGGAGGAGATCCCTCAGGAGACCATCCGCCACCTCATCAGGAGCATGCCCAGGCGTTGTAGGGAGGTCATAAAGACACGTGGAGGCCACACACACTACTGAGCCTCATTTTGACTTGTTTTAAGGACATTACATCAAAGTTGGATCAGCCTGTAGTGTGGTTTTCCACTTTAATTTTGAGTGTGACTCCAAATCCAGACCTCCATGGGTTGATAAATTGGATTTCCATTGATTATTTTTGTGTGATTTTGTTGTCAGCACATTCAACTATGTAAAGAAAAAAGTATTTAATAAGATTATTTCATTCATTCAGATCTAGGATGTGTTATTTTAGTGTTCCCTTTATTTTTTGAGCAGTGTATATTCACAAAAATAAGTGATTGTTCAAAAGATTTTGATTACATTGGTTCTCTCTGTGTTGGAGAGCAACATTCACCTTCATGTTCCTCAGTCTTTCCACTTGGCTCTCTGCAGCTGACAGTCTGGTCTCCATGATTGTGAGCTGTGCTGCTTGATCAAACAACAGTATCATTGACATTTTCTTTGTTAGCAGCTGATTCCCAAGTTTCAAGGGGAAGTTCACACATTTTTACATGTGACCTTTTTTCACTCTTTCTGTGCTTCTAGTTAATCCCCCCCAAAAAGTTTTTGTTCATATTTATCCAGACAGAGATTCTGATGTAATATTAGTTGGGTTGGAATGTTTTATAACATGTTTTAGACACATTTTAATAATGTATTGTAACCTATGGCAAGTGATGACTCTGTAACTAAACCAAATATACAAATAATTTTAAAAACAGTTTGGGGGAACAACTACAAGCACAGAAAGAGTGAAAATAAGGCCACATATAAAAATGGCCGAACTTCCCCTTTAAGTTCAAAACTTTATCTTCAGCTTACAGGCATGTGGCTCAAAAACAAACACATTCTCATTCTGAACCCTTGAATACATGATATAGAAATATATCTGTTTAAACATTTTATTTGGATTACTTTCGTTACCCCTGTTGGAGTCAACAACAGCCTCAATGTTTTTCAGTTCCTCCAACTGTTCTCTGTAGCTGTCAGTCGGGCCTTCATGGCTCCTAGTTCCATCAGTAGGTTACACATGTCTGGCTGTCAGCCGCTGATTGTCTTGGCTAGGGCTGGTGCTTGGATCTGAGAAGAACTTCACTCTACGCCCTGTGCCTGTTCAAGCCGAATCTGTACCGTGATGTCATTCAGGTTGACTTCTCCAGCATCTTCACTGGGCGTTTGAGTCCCACACAGGCACGGCAGCACCAGGGTCTGAGTCAGTCCTTCATTCTACAACTTGTACGCAAATAGTATCAAAATTCACACAAAACCTCTCGGCTACCTGGGTAGCTCGTTGTGCTGTCTCTTTCCTTTATATACCTTTCCATGTGAAACATTACGCAATGTTACAGTGTCGTTAGGACGCAGGGAAAAAAAGAGACATGTTCAAGGACTCCATGAAAAATGTATAAAATGGAACTATTCAAACAGAGTATTCTTAGGCAGCATGGATGTTGTCATTTAGCTTGATGCTTTTATGCAGCGTCTTACAGAACAATTTGTGACTCCAATGGGAATTGAACTCACGACTCTGAAGTCTTACCGACTGAGTCACACAGGACCACATCGAGAATGTGTACACGGTTAATGTGATTCTTTGGGTTCACCTGAGGTCAAGTCTTTCCTTGTGTGTGTTTACAGATGGCCATTCACAGACATGTCCATTTTCCAGGATACAGGTGCAACACAAACAAGTACCGGATACTAACAGGCTGCTAAATATGAACGTTTTTGAAATATATCTGTTGTTTGTACTTCAACAGGGTTTACCAGTGTGTATTTTGCCATGAAAAATGCTACCATCAGGCCAAAAGACAGATTTGGTGCATTGTACTGATCTTTATTATTTTACCATGAAGAAACGTTCATGCATAATGTTTCAGAAACATTTCAGTCAATGTTTTATTAACATAATTCCATACATTCATCATGCACCTTCATGTATTAATAGATTGAAACTGATCATTTTGCAGTTACTTACTATTTTAATACAATTTGTTTCATGAAAATAATATACAGATCAAATCAATCCCGACAGTTATGATATAAAATGAATCATTTCAGAAGTAGAAATGTCTGTGATATAGATTTTGATCTGTACCACTTAGTTATCATAACTGAGTTGTACAAGCCATGTCTTAAGGATGAAAGTGAGTTTCTGGCTATCAAAAAGGACATCTGCCCATACCGGTCTATTACAGAGAAGTTCAATATTAAAGTATGATTGGATCTGTTGTTTATGCATCTCGTACCATCACTGACTAGGTCAGTCGTCTAAGTAACAGTCCTCTATCTTAGGAATGAATGAGATGACATCACTCAGTTCATCCAGGCTCTCCTGTAGCTGTTCAGCTGTCTGTCTGATCGTCTGGATGAACTTCATGGTCTCTGACTTGACCTCAGCCTTTGGTTCTTCACATGCAGGGTTCAGCTCAGTGGTGGAGTCTGTGTCCATCACTTCTAACTTACTGGTGTCACCCGGCTGTTCATTCGCCTTCGCCTGTCGGATGTTGTGGATCTCTCTGGCATCCATGGCGATGAAGAAGATATCAACCGCTACAAAAAAAGCTGAAAATATTCCTGTCGCCACCTCTGCCACACGCACTGCCCTGGCAGTTTGGGCTGCCACCTTGCCAATATTGGCCACCCGGAGTAGTCTGAAGAGCTCTATTGTGCCCGCAAGGCCTTTCCCAGCCCTCACCCCAGCTCTAGCAGCGGCCTCTACATTGAAACCGGCACGTCTTATCTGAGAAGAGCTACTTTGCATGAGTGTCTCCAAACCCTCAGCGATGTCTTGTAGAGATGTCACCACAGAGTTCATCTTCTCCTGGAACTCCTTGATGATGTTCTTGATGGCTAGGCGGTCGGTGGACTGATTGACCATGTTGGTGATGTTTGATACTCCGGCTGTGGCTCCACCAGCGACAGCCACCCCAATACCTACCCCAGTGACGATCAGGGAGGCGCCCAGAGTGAAGGGAGCCAGGATGAGCCCCACTATAGAGGTGATTCCTCCAGCTGCCCCAATGACACCTCCCGTCAGACTGCCTATGGTGGTGCCTTTGTGCATACTCTCCAAGCCGTCTGCCAGAGTTCTCAACTTTTCCAAGGTGGTCTGGAGTTCCGCCACAGTTTTCTCACTCTATAGAAATGCATGAATACATTTAGATTAATGAATGAATGGAAATGTAGATGGTTGGATGGATAAACATACATATTGAACAATTGATTGATTGATTGATTGATTGATTGATTGATTGATTGATTGATTGATTGATTGATTGCAATTGCATAGCAAACCTTTTTTGTGATGAAACTGATAATGAAGGGTTTTGCCATGATGTCACCAGCTGAAGGCCTAATGGTCGGGTTTTGTTGGAAGATGTCACACAGGAGGTCGCGGAGCTCAGATGAGAAGCTCTCTGGGAGAGAGGGGTAAGAACCTCCCAATATTTGGGGGATGAGGTTGATTGTGTTCTCCGCAGTGAACTGTGAAGAAAGAACTGTCTATGATCACCCAATATCCTTTAGCTAGGTGGTGGACAGGCAACATAGAATGCATTCAATATGTGTCGGAATAATTGGATGTTGATTCACCCTTCAAGTCAGAATTTTGCAACCCGAGTTTACAACTTTTGGTATATGATCTTTTAACTTTTCAGCTGAAAAGTGACTATACAGAGCAATCTTACAATCTTAATAATTTTGATAAAATACAGGTAGTTAGTTTAACTTTGTCAATGTTAGCTATCTTAAGATAGCTGGGTAGATGCTATTATTTCATTCGTTGAAGAATTATTCCTACTTTACAACCATTTGACTACACTCAACTTCACCAACTGGAAAATGCGAAATTACAATGGGCATTTGAATGCAGGATTACTTACTGCACCCTGAAGCATACACAACTCATACAGCACACATCCCAAGGACCAAATATCACTGCAAATGATGGAAAATAAATACATTAATTCTCATGTAATTCTCATTATTTTACACTGCATAACCCTCACACTTATATTTTAACACTTATAACCCCATTATAAAGCCTTCATAGATATGTCATGAACATATCCTGTGTGTGTGTGTGTGTGTGTGTGTGTGTGTGTGTGTGTGTGTGTGTGTGTGTGTGTGTGTGTGTGTGTGTGTGTGTGTGTGTGTGTGTGTGTGTGTGTGTGTGTGTGTGTGTGTGTGTGTTTGTGTGGGTGTGTGGGTAGTAACAGCCATGACAGCTGATCTCTGCAAATGCAAATGTCAACTTATTTTACATTTTCCTTATTGTCTTGGTCATCTTATTGGCCTGGCTTACCTAACATACAGTATGGCTTGTGACATCACTTTGACACATTTTATGTCATTTTATGATACCATATCATAGGCCTTGTGACAGAAGGTTCAAGTTATAGTAAATGATTGATTATCCACCCTGAAATGTTTTGTTAGCTTTAGTGATTTCATTCTCACCTCACTATACCTTCAACATTTTGGGTAATTACTAACTATTTAATCAATATCTTTTAAAAAAAAATCTGGAATATATATTTAAATATACATCTAAAATATTTTCTACCTTTTGGTGTCATACATTTCACCAGTTAGAATCTCTGGGCCTAAATAACCCACCATTCCATCCTCGTTGGTAGTCCTAATAAAAAAAATTGGAACATGAACACAAAAAAATACTCAAATACTCATTTATGTAATCAAAAATGCTAAACTATTAATGTATTTAACTATTAATATATGTTGTGTAAATTCATCATGTGCCAAGTAACATACTTTTCATTGACACTTCCAAACGCTCCCAAACGAAGTGTTTCAAATTCTGTGAGGAGTATGCTCTAGTATAGATAATAAAATATAATTGTACAGTTGAGGCATTAAGCAACAGTTTATGACATTCCATTATTTCATTTTTTCACTGACATGAATCATATCATAAGTTTTTGCAATCATTTCTATTTGTATTGCTGTGAATTCCAAGTCAACAATCCCACCCAAATCATAACGTGCAGTTGATTGTTTAAGAAGGCTTTACATGTGTAGGCAGTCATTGTAAATACGAAATTGTTCTTAAGTTCTTAACTAACTTGCCTAGTTAAATAAAGGTTACATTTTAATAAAATAAAAAAATAATAACAAGGCTTTACATAAAACCTGACATTTTATCAACCCTCCTTTTTCTTAAAAAAAAATTCCAGGCTATCTTTAAACTAATTGCCTTTGCATGATGTTTTATTAGCATTACCTGGGGTCTCAGTTCTCTGTGAAGAAGGCCCTGGTCATGCACATGCTTCAGGGCCATGCAGATCTTGACAAACCAGTCCATAATCTGTGAAGGTATCAAAGTATATTTAGCCTAAAATAAAAACAGTTGCGGTGTGGAATTTTCTAGTTATTACTTCAGCTACCTTCTCAGAGTACTCTTCTGTAGGGTTAGTCATCTGCTCTTGTATCTTCTGAGAGAGATTTCCCTTTGCACAATGGTCTGTCACTATATAGTAGCAGTTATCCTCTGTGAAAATGTATTAGTAGTTTGTGTGTGAATACTACTTGAGAATACTAATTGTGAAACATATTAATACTGTAGTAGTTCACTTGTTGAAGTTGCTGATACTGTATTACCTTGTAATTCCAATACATTGTCTCTGAAACAAATAAAATACATTTAAATACAAATGTAACGACAACGATAATGATGTAGTTACCTAGAAATGAGTTTTTGTAGCTTACAATGTGGGGGTGACTAATCTGTCTGAGGCTTTCAACCACTGAGACAATTTCTTCAGCACTGGAGTTCGAGACAGATGTCTGTCAAAACAAATGATATGTGACTTATTGAAAGATATAGGCATGTTCATTATTTAGTTTATCTTTATGAATACATGTCATTATTGTTGCATCTGCAGAGTTGCCTATAATTGAAAACCAATAATGTATCCTATCCCTCTGTGATCATTCCAAAAAACTCTAAGATGTAATCAATTCAGAAATAACAAATAGTTCTCACTTACCTCATTCAATTTGATCTCTTTAATGACGAACTGGTCACCATGTTTGTCAGTAGCGATAACACCATTCTCTACCTCCTTCTGGGTAGTGTATCCTTTCTTCTCAAGGACACTCTGTGTTTTCCCCATCTTTAAATTTCACTGGAATCTGTGTCTCACTCATGTCAATTAGCAATGCAATATTATTTGAAAAGCAATAAAATAAATTGCAATATACACTAAGTGTACAAAACATTAGGAACACCTTCCTAATATTGAGTTGCACCCCCTTTTGCCCTCAGAACAGCCTCAATTTGTCTGGGCATGGACTCTACAAGGTGTTGAAAGTGATTCACATGGATGCTGGCCTATGTTGTCACCAATGCTTCCCACAGTTGTGTCAAGATGGCTGGATGTCTTTTGGGTGGTGGACCATTCTTGATACACAGGGGAAGCTGTTGAGCGTGAAAAATCCAGCAGCGTTGCAGTTCTTGACACACTCAAACCGATGCACCTGGCACCTACTACCATACCCCGTTCAAAGGCACTTACTGTAAATCTTTGGTCTTTCCCATTCACCCCCTGAATGGCACACATACACAATCCGTGTCTCAATTGTCTCAAGGCTTAAAATTCTTCTTTAAGCTGTCTCTTTCCCTTCATCTACACTGACTGAAGTGGTTTAAAGAAGTGACATCAGCAAGGGATCATAGCTTTCACCTGGATTCACCTGGTCAGTCTATGTCATGGAAAGATCAGGTGTTCCTAATATTTTGTACACTCAGTGTATAAACACATTTGTTTGCCGTAATACAAACCAGTAAGGTGTATATGTTATTTACACAGGCTTACCTTTGCTTGTTTGTCTGCTGGTTGTGCTCTTGGTTTACCTAGTCTATGATTTGATAAGGAGTTCCAGTCTTATATGCAGGGCTCCTCTGCTTCCGTGGCATGATCAAACTAACCCACCCACACCCATATCCGCATTACATGTTCAGCAATGCTGGATCAACTATCAGCCATTGTGTCCGCTGGGAGGGACTATAGAGAAGCATTCAGATCATGTGATTTACAAGAACTCATAAATGCCTTTAGGCTGAAGTGAAAGCATTCACATGTTCGAGTGTCGAAACAAGAGCTGTATACTGTCGTCAACTTGTTTATTTTGACATGCTTTTTATCGTCCTCTGTACCTGAAACACATGCGTTTTATCAGTTGAACAGTTTAACAGGGTGAAATAATTCTGTGTTTTCCTTTTTGGCACACTGCTAAAAAGAAATTACAAATTCATATTAAAAAGTTAACAGATTTGAGAAAACGGTTTAACATACTGTACATGCATCAGTTTGCTATTTTTTTAATCTTTTGTTTCATTAAAACAGTTTGCTAGCTGCTTGGCTCTGCTTACTAGCTGGCAGATGTGGTAGAGTAGTATTGCTTTGGGAATTGTCTTTGGTTAAAGGTGAAAAGGAATTCAAAGGTAGGCTGTCCAGCTCTACCTCTGAGTGATTATGTGGGGAAAAATATCATAGTCTTGTTTAAATTTCACATACTGTAACAATATTTGCATCACAAGTAATATCAACCTAGCTTTGAGTTAATGGTTCTAAGAGAGCGAATGGCTGATCAAACTGGAGTCTTGTATGTGAAAGAACATGACACTAGACTCATTTGTATCTTCAACCTTGGTAACTGAAATAACATGATCATTTATATTCCAATAATGTTTCTCAGATGGACTGCTGCTTACCTCCAGTCTCCCCTATCTCGCCTTTAGGTCCGGCTGGTCCCACATCACCAGGTGGTCCTTGTGACCCTTTTCTTCCTAAAAACACGACAAACATGATAGCTCTCACCAATCTGGGACAGTCTGTAAAAGGCGGCATATAAAGTCATATCACAGTTGTATCACACACTACACTGCCGTGTGGAGGTACTGTTGTCTACTCTACAGTCTCCTACAAACACTCTCAGGTTCTTTATTGGTTGTTTATTGGTTAAAGCTCTATTCAATCAGGTTAAGTGCCGAGAGCAGTGTGTTAGAGAAGTTACTACTAGTTTATTCTTGAAGTAACATGCAACTGAAGCCACTACAATGAATTAACCCATTGACAACAAATACATTTTTCAAGACAGACCTTGGGTCCTATGTGGATGACACTCAACTACTTTTCTCCTCCCCCCCCCTTCGGACACAGAGGTGGCGACATGCATCTATGTGGACACCTGCTCATCGGACAATTCATTCCAAAATCATGGGCATTAATATGGAGTTCCCTTCAGCCACAAGAGCATTAGTGAGTTCAGGCACTGATGTTGGGCGATTAGGCCTGGCTCGCAGTTGGCGTTCCAATTCATCCCAAAGGTGTTCGATGGGGTTGAGGTCAGGTCTCTGTGTAGGTAAGTCAAGTTCTTCCACATCGATCTCGACAAACCGTTTCTGTATGGACCTCGCTTTGTGCACGGAGGCATTGTCATGCTGAAACAGGAAAGGGCCTTCCCCAAACAGTTGCCACAAAGTTGGAAAAACAGAATCATCTAGAATGTCATTGTATGCTGTAGCATTAAGATTTCCCTTCACTGGAACTAAGGGGCCTAGCCCGAACCATGAAAAACAGCCCCAGATCGTAATTTTATCCTCCACCAAACTTTACAGTAGGCACTATGCATTCGGGCAGGTAGCATTCTCGATTTATCACTCCAGAGAACGCATTTCCACTGCTCCAGAGTCCAATGCTGGCGAGCTTTACACCACTCCAGCTGACGTATGGCATTGAGCATGGTGATCTTAGGCTTGTGTGCGGCTGGTTGTTCATGGAAACCTATTTCATGATGCTCCAGACGAACAGTTCTTGTGCTGATGTTGCTTCCAGAGGCAGTTTGGAACTCAGTAGTGAGTGTTCGAAACCTCTCTGTCAATAACAGCAACAAAAAAATCCCCTTCCCACTCAGACCACTCGCAGACAGTCCTAGCAAATGTCTTGCTTGAGCTATTTCCCTTTGCGAAGAAGCAATTATTGTTTATTTTGACCATTTTAATTGAAAACAGTCACAGTAAGGTAATTCATTGTTACCCAGAAGTGATTTGAGATTGAGATAAAAACGGCTGCGTTGGACCTTTAAAAATAGCATGTTACACAACAAACAGACTCTTAGTAAGCTGTATAATAACAGTACCTCAATATGTGTTCCCTATTCTGAAGTGTAACCTAGGAAACACATATTGAGGTACTACGCCCTTATTAGTCCCCTCCTTGAGACAGCTTGCTAAGAGTTTGTTTCTTGTGTAACTTGCTCTTTATTAAATATGAATTATGCCAAAGGGGTTATTAAGATTGGCCAGTAATGCATTACTTATAACTAAGGCCTAATATATGGCTAATGAGACGTAATAAAGGCCTTATAAGATACTTATGAACACTTATAAACTACAAATGAGTGGCTAATATTTGTACCTTCAAATAAAGTGTTATCTACTTTTCTTTCTACAGACCAGTGGCGACCCGTCATATATTATATTATATTTTTTTTTAATGGGGGGGGGGGCTTGCCTGTTTTGCATGTTATTTTGGCATTAATACGTGTCACATATCAGTTTGCAAACAATATTAAAACAAATATATATCATTCCCTTAATAAAGCTGCGTACACACAGGGTCTCTTTTTTGTTTTGTTGAGTAAGGCAGCTCCAAAATGCAGGTGTTTCAGCCTAGCTCAGTGCTTTCTGTGGTGGTGGGGTGAGCCAGCAGAAAATAGGAGCGTTGCGCCGTGACTGGCTCAGTATTCTGTCACTCATGGGGACAGTACGTCATCGCCAAGTTTAAGTGCTTAGTAAGGGTAGACATCCAAAATTTCAGCCCTTTGGGTCCTGCCATAGAGTTATATTACAAGTGCACTTCCAAGAAAGTTCAAGGTCATTGGCTACAGATAAAATTACGTCAAATTACATTATACACAGTCAACATCTTACTTTCAAAGTCTTAGCTAGCAGTCATCATCATGAATCAAGTCGACAATCTACTGGCAAATCCTTTTTAATCCTTGTCATATGAAGATAAATAATGAAGAGAAATTATAGATAAAATGTATCGGTGCTCATCAGCCATTGGACATAAAGATTATACAACAAGTTGGAAATCGCAAATTCAACAATGAGTCGTTTGGAAGGAATCAGTGGCTATCAGCAAGCATTGCAAAGCAACTACTAACTTTAGCCTGCTATCCAATGGAGTGGCTGTGAGTTTTTTTCCCCGAATTCCCACCATAAATCCAGATAATGCCACACTTCTGGCCAAATCTGGCCACAAAGGACCGCTGCGTCACCTTCACAAGGTGAGTCCAAAAATGTCTTGTATGCTGCTGCATAAATGATGTAATATGCAAGGGCGATATGTATACTGTAGCTAAGAAAGTAATACTAAGTGTATGTTGTGTAGTAAGCTGTTAGTAGCCCATGTGCCTCACCCTAACAATTTGGTCTATTTTCACCAACGCGGTATTGTAAACACATCGTTTGTGACCCGGTCTGTGCTTGTTTGCCAACTTTTTTTGTACAGGTTTGACAGTGCTACTGATAGTAGTGGTGGAGCTTGGCTTGCACGTGCAAATTCAACACACACAACATTCTATAATAGAATTGTGTTATTTGACGTGTCAAATTAAAAGCTTATTTAACGGGTCAAATAGTGTTATATAACGTATCTTTTTTGACACGCAAAGACCCAAACGGCGTTCAATGTGCCTCATCCTAATAATTTGGTCTATTTTCACCTCTTAATTTCGCCTACTGTTCTAACTTGGTGGTGCACATGTTGCCTATAACCTGTTTAAGAGAAATGTAATCATTGAATATTATAAGAGCTTTCATTGTCTGTTTATATGCCCCCTTTTATTTATCCTACGGTTCTGACTTGTTGTACAGGGAGTACACTGTAAGAACAGCCCGTGTTCTGAATTCTGTCACTGTACATTTCAAAAGTTCTGTCTCAATCAAAATTATGGATTGCCTCTTATCCGCTTGTCATCCCTTTATGCCATAGTTTGTACATCTCAATTGTCAGTAGAAACCACATTTGTTTGAGCAAGTCAGCCATATCAGCTATGTTTTTTTAAAAGGCAGTAAATGAGGCTGAATGAACTGTTTTGCTGCCAGACAAGGCTCCGCTGAAAGCTAGGTGTAGCAGTGGTAAGGTGTTGGGACTCTGCTGTTGGCTTTATGTAGGCCCTAACAGTTTGTGGGCACCGTTTGTCAATGTTATAGTGCAATTCATGTATTGTTTAGTGTTGTGTTGTGGCTTTGCTGGCATGCATCCCACATTTTTGTTTTGCCCCACCAAGATTTACACGCTAAAATCGCCACTGCTACAGACATCTCTACAACATTGCATACGGTAACATTACATCTAGAACTTTGAATTACCCACAATCCTCTAAAGTCACATGGCAACTTTTCAGTGACTTTAGTAACTTAAACAACATTTTGTATTTCCCTTGTAGTTGTGTGTACACACACATACTTATTTAGGTTATTGTACATTGAATGAATTCAATTGAATGTTATGTCAAAATAACTGTATTTTTATCTATGATTTATTAACTCCCTGAATATTTCTCTCACAGTGAGACCATAAAGTAGGGCACTGATTACATCCTGACCATGTGACATTGTCAAGTGTGCTCCCTCTCCGGCCTCTAGGTCACCAGGCTGCTCATTATGGCGCACACCTGTCACCATCGTTAAGCGCACCTGCGCATCATCAGACTCACCTGGACTCCATCACTTCCCTGATTACCTTCCCTATATATGTCACTCCCTTTGGTTCCTTCCCCAGGCGTTATTGTTTCTGTTTCAGGTTCATGTCTGTGCGTTGTTAGTGTTTCTTGTTTTGTATTATGTTGTGTTTATTTATTAAAACACTCACTCCCTGAACTTGCTTCCCGACTTTCAGCACACATCGTTAGCCATGACCAGGAATAAATTCCTGTTGGCCTATAAGAGTTCTGATATGCTCCTGGTCAAGCTGCACAGCTAGGAGTCAAGGCCCAAAGTATGGAAGAAAAAAGTTAAAGGGACTTTTTGTTGTTGTTTTTTTTAACCACAGAGTTTGAGACAAAGAAAGCACTTGAGGACTGCAATCATAGGAACGACCCCAGGAACTGCACTTACATCTCTGTCACAACCAGCCCGCCTTACATAGTGAAGATTAATTAATGCAACTTCTCAGGGCTACGTGGGACGCTAGCGTCCCACCTGCGGGACACAGCCAGTGAAATATCAGGGCGGCAAATTCAAAAACAACAAAATGTCATAATTCAACTTTCTCAAACATACAACTATTTTACATTTTAAAGATACACTTCTCCTTGATGTAACGACATTGTCTGATTTCAAAAAGGCTTTACAGCGAAGGCAAAACATTAGATTATGTTAGGGGAGTACATAGACAAAAATAATCACACAGCCATTTTCCAAGCAAGGACATGTGTCAATAAAACCCAAAACACAGCTAAATGAAGCACTAACCTTTGACGATCTTCATCAGATGACACTCCTAGGACATTATGTTACACAATACATGTATGTTTTGTTCGATAAAGTTCATATTTATATCCAAAAACAGCATTTTACATTGGCGCGTGATGTTCAGAAAATGTATTCCCACCAAAACGTCCGGTGAATGTGCACATCAATTTACATAAATACTCATCATAAACGTTGACAAAATATATAACAATTATTTAAAGAATTATAGATAGATTACTCCTGGATGCAACCGCTGTGTCAGATTTTAAAATAGCTTTACGGAGAAAGCACATTTTTCAATATTCTGAGTACATAGCTCGCCATCACAGCGAGCTATACAGACACCCGCCAAGTTCAGGGCCACCTAAACTCAGAATTAGTATTAGAAATATTATCTTACCTTTGCTGATCTTCGTCAGAATGCACTCCCAGGACTGCTACTTCCACAAGAAATGTTGTTTTTGTTCGAAATAATCCATATTTATGTCCAAATACCTCCGTTTTGTTCGTGCGTTCAGAGCACTATCCAAAGGCATAACGCGCGAGCACGGTTCCAAAGACGAAAAGTCAAAATGTTCCATTACCGTACTTAGAAGCATGTCAAACGCTGTTTAAAATCAATCTTTATGGTATTTTTAACGTAAATTGCGATAATATTCCAACCGGACAATAGCGTATTCATTCAAGGAGAAAGAGAAGGAACAGCATGCTCGCGGGACCGCGCATATCCAATCCCTTTGTTGCCAGGCAGTCCACTCAGTAACTGAGCTCCTATTATCTGCCCAGTGACGGGAGAATGCTGAAACAACTTTCTGAAGGCTTTTGACAGCCAATGGAAGCCTTAGGAAGTGCAAAGTAAACCCACAGATACTGTAGTTTCAAAAGGAACTAGAAAGAACTACAATTCGCAGATCCTCCACTTCCTGGTTGACTTTTTCTCCGGTTTTTGCCTGCCATATGAGTTCTGTTATACTCACAGACACCATTCAAACAGTTTTAGAAACTTCAGAGGGTTTTCTATCCACATCTACTAATAACATGCATATTCTAGTTTCTGGGCCAGAGTAGTAACCTGTTTAAATTGGGTACGTTTTTCATCCGGCCGTGAAAATACTGCCTCCTACACCCCAACAGGTTAATGCAACCCCAGAGAGACTATGGGAATACCTGCGGATCATCAGGGAAATACAAAACTAATCAAAGCACGGTAATGCAAAGTATCCAGCAGATTGTGTTTTCTTTCATCTTGTTCTAAGGGCGGCTTTGCCTTGAGGGCAGAAACTAATGCAATGAAGTGGTAAAGTTTAGGCAAGTAAGTTTAGATATTGTTTACGTTTAGGCAAGTAATTCCAATTGGTTAAGTTTAGGATGGGATTCAAACCAGTGACCTTGTGTATGGCAACCCACTTGGACATTTTTATGAATCAGATGCTTAGACATTACCAGAACCTCTCAATTCAACACCAATTATTAAAACATACTTAATTCATTCATAACAAACAGATTAACATGCTGATGTTAAAATTGTAAAAAAATAAAATCCTAATATGTAATGAATGTCAACTTTGTATTAAACCTTTTTCTTGCCAATGAGTCAATGATTGTGTTATATGAAAATTAGACATTGTTTTAAAAAAATCACCTTGTACAATGGAACAACAATGGAATTGATCAACAAAACACCAGTAAGTGGTATTACCAAAATTGGTACAGTGGATTCATCCTCCTCAGGTGTATACCGTCCTGTGTAAACTTCCATTATTTAATATTTTGATTATTTATTTCAGATGAAGGTGATGAAAAATGTAATTGCCTATGATCCTCATATAAAAATAATCCAATTGCACTTGTCTCTACTTTTACTTAACTTGACCCTGAGGTCCAGACATTGGCCTTCAAAAAGTTTTCTATTTCCAGGGTTCCGTTGAGGATGATGGTAAGCTTCAGAAAACCGTATTTGAAATGTAAATGTTTTGACTATGCTGACACCAATTGTTGCACGTATACTAGCATGCTCACGCGCACACACACACACACACACAAACACACACACACACACACACACACTCACACACACACACACACACACACACACACACACACACACACACACACACACACACACACACACACACACACACACACACACACACACAGAGCACACACATACAGACACACAAACACACACACACACACACACACACTCACACACACACACACACACACACACACACACACACACACACACACACACAGAGCACACACATACAGACACACAAACACACAAACAGGAACGAGGATGTGTTCTAAAGGATTGTGTTTTTTTAATGTAATTTTTTTATTTTGCCTTATTCTTCTCCTGCTGGTGAATTTGTCTGTACCTCCACCACACTTTAGACAGATTTCTCAATTCAACTTCCCTCAAGCCCTGTGAAGCCATTGATTCGCGGTGAGTAATGTCAACATTTTGTCATTTATCATGCACTGTGGTCATTGTTGACTGTGGTCCTCTACAGCAGGTATTCCCAAACTGGGGTACACGCGCAATGCTGTCGGGGGTACACCAAATAAAAATGTGATTCACATTTAAAAAATGCACTTAAAAAAATAAAAATTGTAACTTTTTTCTTCTTCACATTTTCAAACAGTCCATTTATATTTTCCAACAGGGCTATGCTTTTGGGTGAGGTTTTTTTCTCACCTGAGTAGCCTCGTTTCACTGCCAAAAATAAAATTAAACCATCTAGCATTCAGCGAAGTAACAACACAATGTCAAATACAGGTAGCCTAGTCAAATAATTAACATCCAATCACATTAACCGTTACTCTCTCGCAGGAATTTCACTAACGGTTCGTATGTAGCCAAAAGTAGCTGTGGCTCATGTTGGTATCTGTGCTGACGGTGCAAAAGCCATGACAGGGAGACATAGTGGAGTGGTAACACGCGTGCAAGCAGTTGGGTACACTGCAGCATACACCTTGAAAGACGTTTTGGACACTACAGTGAAAACGATTAACTTTGTTAAAGCATGGCCCCTGAACTCTTGTGTATTTTCTGCACTATGCAATGATGTGGCTCAGCAACCATGTAACACTTTTTTTAGTTGAGAGATGAGCTTAAAGTTTTCTTTACTGACCATAATTTTCACTTGTCTGACCACTTGCATGATGATGAGTTTCTCACACGACTGGTCTATCTGGGCGATGTTTTTTCTCGCCTGAATGATCTGAATCTAGGATTACAGGGACTCTCCGCAACTATATTCAATGTGCGGGACAAAATTGAGGCTATGATTAAGAAGTTAGAGCTCTTCTCTGTCTGCATTAACAAGGACAACACACAGGTCTTTCCATCATTGTATGATTTTTTTGTGTGCAAATGAACTCAAGCTTACGGACAATGTCAAATGTGATATAGTGAAGCACCTGATTGAGTTGGGTGCGCAATTATGCAGGTACTTGCCCAAAACGGATGACACAAACAACTGGATTCATCATCCCTTTAATTCCCTGCCTCCAGTCCACTTACTGATATTCTTGACAAGAGAGATTGCAACAAGAGGTTCTGTGAAAATTGAATTTAATCGGAAGCCACTGCCAGATTTCTGGATTGGGCTGCGCTCAGAGTATTCGGCCTTGTCAAATCGCGCTGTTAAGACACTGATGTCCTTTGCAACCACTTACCTATTTGAGAGTGGATTCTCAGCCCTTACTAGCATGAAAACTAAATACAGGCACAGAGTGTGTGTGGAAAATGATTTAAGACTGAGACTCTCTCCAATACAACCCAACATGGCAGAGTTATGTGCATCCTTTCAAGCACACCCTTCTCATTAACCTGTGGTGAGTTAGTCACAATTTTCAATGAACAAATAAGGTTTTATATGTAAGATGGTTAAATAAAGAGCAAAATTATTGAATATTATAATATTATTATTTGTGCCCTGGTCCTATAAGAGCTCTTTGTCACTTCCCACGAGCCGGATGGTGACAAAAACTCACACTCATTCTTATGTTTAATAAATGTATTGTATAGTGTGTGTGTGTGTGGCAGGCTTACAATGATGGCAAAAAAACAACATTTGAGAGTGAGCTGACCCTGGTGCTAGAGGGGGTACACAGCTGGAGGTTGAATGTTTGGACTATAAATAATTTGGGATCCACTGATCTAATGCTGTTGAGCCCGTTGATTATTACTTAATTCAACCAGTAGGTGGCCGTGTCGAACAGTCATGTTGAAAAATCACTTGATATTTTTTACTTGTGTGTGTTTTTCCAGGCCTGTTGATACTGTTGATCTGCTCAAACCTCTTCTACCAACCTGAAACCTGGTGTGCTACCAAAGGAGTGCTCTACAGCCAAGTTAAACATTGAACCAGCTTCATATTCTCTGTATCGTGAGCAATTTGTGTTTTTTTTTTTTTATATACGGTAGTCTGGGCTGTTTATTCAAATGTATGTGTATCTTTTCTCCTGTCAAAGAGTATTTTTTTGAAGAATTGCTTTTATTTGTTGAAATGTACATATAACACAAAACAAACATCATAAACTATACCAATAATATACCATTCCAATACCAGAGTATACTTCTCAATGCTAATGTTAAAACTGTAATATATGTTTTTGTGTTCTGAAAATATGATTTATAAGGATGTTTAACACATGCTCTTTATCTAATGTTTGAGGCCCTTGCTCTACTAGGAGCTGAAAGGAATACGTTAAGTCAAGTACCTGACATAAAACAGTGTTTTGGTTTTGGTTGCTTCCAATGCTGAGCCAATGAAGTGAAGAGGTGTAAAAATTATATTTTGGGGTATTTTATTCATGAATAGAGATGTATATTTAACTGCCAAAATAATGGAAATGTTTGAGTAAATGAGGAATAGAAAGTGCATGGAAAGCAGGTGCTTCCACACAGGTGTCGTTCCTGAGTTAATTAAACAGTTAACGTCCCATCATGCTTAGGGTCATGTATAAAAATGCTGGGCAAACCATTATTTTGGCAAACATGGCTATGCACCCATGGGGTGACAATGCCCCATCCACTGTGCACGAGTGGTCACTGAATGGTTTGATGAGCATGAAAACGATGTAAACCATATGCCATGGCCATTTCAGTCACGAGATCGCAACCCAATTGAACACTTATAGGATAATCTGGAGCGGCGATTTCCACTAACATCAACAAAACACCAAATTATGGAATTTCTCATGGAAGAATGGTGTCGAATCCCTCCAATAGAGCTCCAGAAATTTGTAGAATATATGCAAAGTTTAATTGAAGCTGTTCTGGCTTGTGGTGACCTAATGACCTATTAAGACACTTTATGTTGGTGTTTCCTTTATTTTGGCACTTACCTGTAGGCAGCTCTTCATTCATTCATTCATTCATTCATTCATTCATTCATTCATTCATTCATTCATCGATACTATACTAATATTATTTGTAAAGCACTTTTCATATATTGTGTTGAAATTGCTACAGTCTATGTGTATTTATATATTTTGTTGTAAGTTCGTTGTTTATGCTTTTTAAATGTTATGCTTTTGGTTCCAAACATGGCCACCTTTACCAACTGTCTGATGACACACCCTACAAAAGACATGACTCATACAACAGTATGCAATCCGAACTAACCCTGAGTGATTCTGTGTCAGCTTTTGAGTGTACAGTACATTAAAAGTTGTCAGTTTGAGTATCAACATTAAGCAAATATACCCATGAAAGGGTAAAAACGTTGTTGTTTAAAAAAAAAAATGTATACAAATATTTCCATAATTGCACATTAAAACATATTTCATTTAAAAGGGTCATCAGGAAGAACAGTTCACCATCCAGTGGCTTCATTATTGGACAGACACACAAGCTCGCACGCACACACACATTTCTGCCAACTTGTGGTGTCATCTATGAGAATGTGTGCCAACACTCAAGACAAATATTTAAACACACACTCACACCAACATAAAACCACATCAGCAAAGAGAAAATAAATAGATTCTAAATGTATAGGGGATGACATGGGAAATACCAACCTCATGTTCATCATCTGAAGCAACACCCGAACCAACATCAAACACCTGGAAACCATGTATTTGATACTATTCCACTCATGCCGCTCCAGCCGTTACCATGAGCCCGTCTTCCCCAATTAAGGTGCCACCAACCTCCTGAGACATAAATATATGTGAAAACGGCGGGTTCGACGTTTTGTGGTCAACAAAATAGAAGAAGACGTGTTGATGTTGATGTTAGGAGTGGTGCTGGAGATGATGAATATGAGGTTGAAATTGTGAAAATGTTAGCATTGGGCCTTGTATCACCGGATTCATTCTGTACGCTATCGTCTTACTACCCCCAACTAGAAAGTGTTTCACTATGTATGTTGAATAACATGCATTTCGAAGCATATAACTTCAGATCTTACATGGCCTTTTAACCCAGTACCAGTGCGTCTGAAAAGGCACCCTACGGTATTCAAAACATAGTGAAAGTAGTGCACTATGTAGGGAATAGGGTGTCATTTGGGGATGCAGCCTGGCCAGTGTCAGAGGCAGTAAAGGTATGGATGCAGGATTTCTGAGTTCTTGGTGTGTCACCTTCAGATCATCATTACAGCACCATCATACCTAGCACACCAAGCAGGATCAGCAGAGCTGCGAAGGAGAGAGAGAGAGGAAGATTGGTTGTCTACTCAAGATTATATGGGATATTATGAGATATGGTACTACGGTAACACTTTTTGAGTCATTTAGCAGACGCTCTTATCCAGAGCGACTTACAGTAGTGAATGCATACATTTCATTTTTTTTTTTTCATTTCATACATTTTTTTCGTACTTGGCCCCCCGTGGGAATCGAACCCACAACCCTGGCGTTGCAAACACCATGCTCTACCAACTGAGCTACGGGGAAGGCTTTATAATAACTTCCATGAATATACCGTTATAAATGGTCATACATGTTTATAAATGCTTTATCAATTAATATAAATAATTTATTGATAAATGATATTAATTGTTTAGAAATGACACAAGTGCTCATGACTTGTAGTGCTTTCAATCCTTAGAAATGGTTAGACATTTTTACAAATATTGAAATACTAACATTTAATCAATCATGTTATCAGTTATTATTATAAAGTGTTAGCAGTAGCTTTTTCCAATGGGGTTGTTACCTTGAGACAGGGTGTGCTGCAGGCCCAAGGCGTGGCTGGAGGCAGTGGTGGGAGTAGCAGTAGTGCTGGAAGTAGCAGTAGTGGTGGAAGTGTTAGTTGTGGAGGAAGTAGAATTAGTGGGAGTGGCGTTCAAAGAGTTGATCACAGTACTGTTGGGGTTAGCCAGGTTCACGGCTGCATTGCTGACCAGGAAAACCTGAGGAGTACCCAGGGTTCCTGGGGGAGGAGAAAAAGATGAGCAAGAGAGAGAGACAGAATGTCACGTTCTGACCAGTAAAGGGGTTATTTGTTCTTATAGTTTGGTCAGGACGTGGCAGGGGGTATTTGTTTTATGTGGTTCAGGGTGTGTTTGTGTATGTGTTCATGTAGAGGGGGTATTTGGTTTATATGGTTCGGGGTGGTTGTGTATGTAGAGGGGTATTTGATTTATTAGTCCAGGGTTTTGGTTATTGTTCTATGTTAGTTTATTTCTATGTTCAGTCTAGTCGTTTGTATTTCTATGTTTAGCTAATTGGTGTTGGGGCCTTCAGTTGGAGGCAGCTGTCTATCGTTGCCTCTGATTTAAGGTCCTATAAATAGGAATGTGTTTATCATGGGATTTTGTGGGAGATTGTTTCTTGTTTTGCTGTGTGCCTGACGAGACTGTCTAGTTCGTTTGTTTTTGTATACGTTGTTTGTGTTTTCCTTCTTCACTAAAAAAAAGAAGATGAGTATACATTTTCCCGCTGTGTTTTGGTCTACACCCTATGACACCTGTGACACAGAAAGAGTTAGATGGCCCAGAAATAGGGGATACAATGTCCACAGGGTGTTTGGAGGTGTAGGGTGAAGTTGCTCGTATACGCTGATCTGGGGTCAGTTGAGCATTTCCCCCACTAACCGTTAAGGTTGGGATTGGGGAAGAGGAAGCTGATCCTAGGTCTGTATCTAGAGGAAGCTTCTCCCTGGAGCGTGTTTGGATGAGTGCCTCACCGTTAATTACGGTCCCGTTGGAAACGGAGAGGACGAAGCTGGTGCCAGTGTTCCTGGGGAGAGTAGCAGAGAAGGTGCACTGGATGATCTGACCTTTGACTGAGCCCTTCACAGAGTCAACAGGCAGCTACACAACACAAGAGTTACAATGTTATTAGTCAAAATGGACATTAGCCAAATGTCAGTAGGCCTAGAATTAGTCAGCTACATTGTTATTCTCCATGGCCTTGTCCCAAATGGCACCCATGTGTATATGCAGCATTGGGATCAAATTGAACTTAAATAACAACTCAGAAAATGTTTTAATTCAAGTTCATGAATTACTCTTACTCTTGGCTCTAAATCTTGTTCAACTCAAAAAAATCATTGGGTGAATATCAGTTAACTGCTGGAATTTGCCTGAAATCAAACCTAGCTCCTGAAAGGCGTTCCAGGAAGGCAGAAGTGAAACAATTGTTTCTGATTGGTTCAACTCACCGTGCCAGTGACAGTCAGAACTTTATTTAGGAGGAGAGTGGTGAAGAACTTCACAGTGCCATTGTTGTTGGCACACACGTAGGTGGTGTCATTAACGCCCTACAGAGGAGAGGGAGAGGATGAATTCAAATAACTAGAAATAAATAATATATCTTTTTTAAAGTCATTAACTAAATATCAATCTCAACACCCCAAATTTACAAAATCCAGAATTTCCTGAAGTTAAATAAGTGACCTGTGTGTCAATCTAAGTAACAGAATAAAAAAAGTAGCATCAAAATCTGTCCGTTTTTGCATGAGCTGCTTCTCTATCCACTGCATCCGCCTATGTCGGCCTTCCACATCTGCGGTGGAAGGTGGCCGAACTACATTACAACGTTGTCAGACCATGAGACATCCCAAAAATCGGTCTATTCACGAAAACATCTGTAGCGTTCAAACTAATATGGCCGCTCTATGGAAAGATGAGACTCTCAAGAACACAATAGTGTTCTCGGTTTTGCTCTACGACCCCCACGAGACTCGTCTGAAATTGGTACCGCCGATGTGCCAATTTCTGTCTATAGCGTCCGAACCGTTTGGGCTACAAACTAATATAACCCCGCTATGGAAAGGGAAGATTCTCACGAACACAATGGTATTCTCCGTTTTGTTCTACAAGTGTCATGGGTCTTGTCTGAAGGTAACTGGTACCTGTAAAAAGAAACTAATGGAAGTATGGAGGTAGTTTTGTGAAAACAAAAAAAAGGGTTAAACATGTGTCCAAAAAACACAAATATTTCATTAGCTTTCTTATATCTCCAAGATAGAAACCTTATGATTTATTTTTTGACTGTTGTGCCTTTTTTTTATTTGCCTACTGGGGTCATAACATTTCAAATGAAATAACTAAATGAGACATGGTATGACCATCTTAAAACAATGTCATATGTTAGCTTAGTAGACTTTTAGATGTTAAAATTACTTTCCTCCAATCACAAATCACAACTCACTTTTCCTGGGTATTCTAAAATGTATCCTAATTTCAAGGCAGTTTTCCATACCTGTGTGGTGTTTTTGGACAAGCCTACAGCGATGTAGCCTCTGGACTCTCCTTGTAGCTGGAGGGAGAAAGTCTGTCCCGAGGACTGCTGCGTGGAGACGAAGAAACATGAACCAGCTATGGCCGGCTCACAGTCTGATGGCTCAGCAGCACAGAACTGAGTCTTTCCACAATCCGCCCTTGAGATGCTTTGCTGTGTATGAAGAGTCCCTCATTAGTTGCTGTTGTGTTTGTCATTCATTTTAGCTTAAAGGGTCAATATGCAATTGGTAGACAATTTTTTTTATTTTTAAATCAATGATATTGATTCTTGACGAATATCAAGAATAAAGCTTGTTTTACTCCATTGTTTGCCTCATTGCTGTAAAATGCGTTTTTTGGGCTTTCAAAAAGGCCTACATGAATGCTATGTGAGATAGTGTAATTGAAACTCCCAAACAGGCACTCTATTGCTTGATCTACTTCCTGTTTACATGTCAGTCTGTGAGGTTTATTGTTGAGGAAAGAAAGAGATAAGATTAGAGAGGAAAAACAGAAAGAGTGAGAGAAAATTGTTTTTTTTTTGTAGTCTGAGACTGTGAGACATGTAGCCTAGGCAACTCACCGTGAGAATTGAGACGGTGGTGTTGATAACAGTGGGGGCTATTGCCGTGTTGGGTGTCATTGTCGGTTTGGGTGCCATTGTAGTGGTGGGTGCCATTGTAGCATTGGGTGTCATTGTGGCGTTGGGTGCCATTGTAGTGGTGGGTGCCATTGTAGCGGTGGGTGCCATTGTGGCATTGGGTGCCATTGTAGTGGTGGGTACCATTGTAGCATTGGTTGTCATTGTCGGTTTGGGTGCCATTGTAGTGGTGGGTGCCACTGTGGCGTTGGGTGCCATTGTAGTGGTGGGTGCCATTGTAGCGTTGGGTGCCATTGTAGTGGTGGGTGCCATTGTAGCGTTGGGTGCCACTGTGGCGTTGGGTGCCATTGTAGTGGTGGGTGCCATTGTAGCGTTGGGTGCCATTGTGGCGGTGGGTGCCATTGTAGCGTTGGTTGTCATTGTCGGTTTGGGTGCCATTGTAGCGGTGGGTGCCATTGTAGCGTTGGGTGCCATTGTGGCGGTGGGTGCCATTGTGGCGGTGGGTGCCATTGTGGCGGTGGGTGCCATTGTGGCGGTGGGTGCCATTGTAGCGTTGGGTGCCATTGTGGCGGTGGGTGCCATTGTGGCGGTGGGTGCCATTGTGGCGGTGGGTGCCATTGTGGCGTTGGGTGCCACTGTGGCGTTGGGTGCCATTGTGGCGGTGGGTGCCACTGTGGCGGTGGGTGCCACTGTGGCGGTGGGTGCCACTGTGGCGGTGGGTGCCATTGTGGCGGTGGGTGCCATTGTAGTGGTGGGTGCCACTGTGGCGTTGGGTGCCACTGTAGCGGTGGGTGCCATTGTAGCGTTGGGTGCCATTGTGGCGGTGGGTGCCATTGTAGCGTTGGGTGCCATTGTGGCGGTGGGTGCCATTGTGGCGGTGGGTGCCACTGTGGCGGTGGGTGCCATTGTGGCGGTGGGTGCCATTGTGGCGGTGGGTGCCATTGTGGCGTTGGGTGCCACTGTGGCGTTGGGTGCCATTGTGGTGGTGGGTGCCATTGTGGCGTTGGGTGACATTGTGGCGGTGGGTGCCATTGTGGCGGTGGGTGCCATTGTGGCATTGGGTGCCATAGTGGCGTTCAGAGCCATTGAAAAGTTCTGTGCCTCGGTTCCCATCGCCATGCACGCCATTACCATGATGACTGCGATCATTAGTCTGCTGCTATTGTCCATTCCTGATACAGTAACAGAGATCCAGGCGATTAGGATATGTAATAATAATATAATATTAACAATAATGAATAACAAGGACAGCTACAATTAAACATTTACAAGTGTTATCATCAACAGTCAGATGCATTGCACCATCATGTTGATCATGATACTAAACCTATTTCAAAAGCTTTGAGATGTATTCATGGGAATATAAAATGATCATACCAGTTTGAATAAAGACATTAACATACATTGGTCATTAAAGATCCCATGGCACTTATCATAAGGATAGGGGTGTTAACCCCAGTGGCAAATTTTCTTGCCCGCATACAATCATGGCAACCTAACCATTCCCAGCTTCCAATAGGCTCATTCACCCCCCCCCCCCCCCCCCCCCCCGTAACTATTCCCGAGGTCGTTGCTGTAAATGAGAATGTGTTCTCAGTCAACTCAACTGCTAAAATAAGGGTTAAATAAAAAGAAAAGAAAATACCAGTGAATAAACATAGGCCTGCCATTATTGTGGTGATTGGTAATTAATTGTTAATATCATGGGTGGTGAATTTGACAACAACAAAACACTGCATAGTGAATGGGTAAGCTTGTTGAATTAAGACTAGACTGTTATTATTTTTACATTATTAATTAGTAGCCTAGATCCACGAATTAAATTAAATAATGTGACAAAAACAACGAAAAACGTCCGTAGGCTATTCCAGGGAGAAAAGGTTAATAAGTTATAATCTGATAGTGTTTATACAACTAACCAGCTCCAAATAAATCAAGAAACGTAATAGAATTTGATTTTAAAACAAAGAATGAGTTGTTGTTTTAAAACATCCACATGATTAGATAAAAGTGCTGGAAACTTTACCTGTGATTTTGAGACTTGCAAGATTCCGTGAGGTAAAAAGCGTCGCACCACACCTTGAACAAGTTGTGCTCACAGCTACTGTAAATCCAGCTTTACTATTTAAACAGTGGCATCGAGAAAGAGATACTCTCAATCACCCGCTATTTAAACAGCATTTGCGAGGGGAGGAGGGACAAAGGATGGAGAAACCTGCTTCTCTCCTCAGGTGCTGCCTTTCGGGGAGGGTGTACTGAGTGGAAACAATTGTTGGACATACGCCTGATACTCAGACAATAGATTGTGTCGAGTCACTGCACCCTTTTCATGGATCCGATTTCTTCTATTCCCTTGCGTATTAAATATGCTGGGAAATTATATTGCAAAGAAAAATAAAAAATAATAATACAATGAAGTTAGATACAATAGATACAATTTAGGCCTAAATATAATCCACTGCTAACTCCAAATAACATTTTAATTGTATTTTTACTGATTCTATGATTAATTCCAGGTAAATAACTGTGTCATTCAGATCTGGCTCAGTTTGATTGAGCATTCAACATTACACAGTGGAGGGCAGTCTTTTGAGTACAGTCTTGATTGTGTCAAGTGGCCAAAAGGGTTAGACACCAGTTTTTGTGAAGGAAAAAAAAAATACGCTGGCTTTAGTTTCAATGGCCCAAATTAATACATTTAATTTGTCTGAAGATGACACAAGTTTATGTATGTGTCACAGGCGTCGTATTGATGAGACCAAGACGCAGTGTGTTGAATGTGCATCTTTTACTTTATTTAAACTTTTTAAGGTATAGGGGGCAGTATTTTCATTTTCGGATGAAAAGCGTGCCCAGAGTAAACTGCCTAATACTTGGGCCCAGAGTCAAATATTTGCATATTATTAGTAGATTTGGATAGAAAACACTGAAGTTTCTAAAACTGTTTGAATGATGTCTGTGAGTATAACAGAACTCATATGGCAGGCAAAAACCTGAGAAAAATCCAACCAGGAAGTGGGAAATCTGATGCTTGTAGTCTTTTCAAGTCATTGCCTATCTAACACATAGTGACTTAGGGTTCATTTTGCACTTCCTAAGGCTTCCACTAGATGTCAACAGTCTTTAGAGCCTTGTTTCAGGATTTTGCAGTGAACAAAGAGCGAACAAGAAGGCCGGGAAGTTGGTGACTCAGAAAATGACATGCCTTCAGTGGCGCGCATTCACGTGAGAGTTAACTGTGTTCCATACCATTTTTCAAGACATTGGAATCGTCCGGTTGGAATATTATTGAAGTTTAATGTTAACCTGTTGGGGATAGGGGGCAGTATTTGCACGACCGGATAAAAAACATACCCGATTTAATCTGGTTACTACTCCTGCCCAGTAACTAGAATATGCATATAATTGATTGATTTGGATAGAAACCACCCTAAAGTTTCTAAAACTGTTTGAATGGTGTCTGTGAGTATAACAGAACTCATTTGGCAGGCCAAAACCTGAGAAGATTCCAAACAGGAAGTGCCCTCTCTGACCATTTCTTGGCCTTCTTTGCCATCTCTATCCAAAACAGGGCATCTCTGCTGTAACGTGACATTTTCTAACGCTCCCATAGGCTCTCAGAAGGCGCCAGAACGTTGAATGATGACTTTGCAGGCCATGGCTGAAAAACAGTAGCGCATTTGGTAAGTGGTCGATCTGAGAACAATGAGACTGGCGCACGCGTGCTCGAGACGACTCCATGTTTACATTTTCAGTCTTTGAACGAAAACAACGACTCCCAGTCGGAATATTATCGCTTTTTTACGAGAAAAATCTCATAAGAATTGATTTTAAACAGCGTTTGACATGCTTCGAAGTACGGTAATGGAATATTTTGACATTTTTTGTCACGAAACGAGCCGGGCGCATCACCCTTCTTTACCCTTCGGATAGTGTCTTGAACGCACGAACAAAACGCCGCTATTTGGATATAACTATGGATTATTTTGAACCAAACCAACATTTGTTATTGAAGTAGAAGTCCTGTGAGTGCATTCTGACGAAGAACAGCAAAGGTAATCCAATTTTTCTTATAGTAAATCTGAGTTTGGAGAGTACCAAACTTGGTGGGTGTCAAAATAGCTAGCCTGTGATGGCCGGGCTATCTACTCAGAATATTGCAAAATGTGCTTTCACCGAAAAGCTATTTTAAAATCGGACACCGCGATTGCATAAAGGAGTTCTGTATCTATAATTCTTAAAATGATTGTTATGTTTTTTGTGAACGTTTATCGTGAGTAATTTAGTAAATTCACCGTAAGTGTTCGGTGGGAATGCTAGTCACATGCTAGTCACATGCTAATGTAAAAAGCTGTTTTTTGATATAAATATGAACTTGATTGAACAAAACATGCATGTATTGTATAACATAATGTCCTAGGAGTGTCATCTGATGAAGATCATCAAAGGTTAGTGCTGCATTTAGCTGTGGTTTTGGTTTTTGTGACATTATATGCGAGCTTGAAAAATGGGTGTCTGATTATTTCTGGCTGTGTACTCTGCTGACATAATCTAATGTTTTGCTTTCGTTGTAAAGCCTTTTTGAAATCGGACAGTGTGGTTAGATTAACGAGAGTCTTGTCTTTAAAATGGTGTAAAATAGTAATATGTTTGAGAAATTGAAGTAATAGCATTTCTAAGGTATTTGAATATCGCGCCACGGGATTCCACTGGCTGTTGACTAGGGTGGGACGCAAACGTCCCACCTAGCCCATAGAGGTTAAATGGCACAGCCGTCCTTGGGACGTTCCCCTCAGGACTTGAGCAAATCCACGGATGTCTCTGCCGTCCCCACTGAGTATCATGACCTCCTGGAGGTTTTCAGTAAGGCACAGGCTACTTTCTTCCTCTGCACCGTCCTTATGATTGTGCCATTGATCTCTTCCCAGGCACCACACCCCCAGTGGTCATCTATATTCTCTATCCGGCCCAGAGACCAAGGCCATGGAAGAGTATATTGAGGAATCTCTGGCTACTGGAGGCATCCGTCCATCTGCATCTCCTGCCGGCACAGGGTTTTTCTTTGTGGAGAAGGACAATACCCTGAGTCTGTGCATTGACTACCGTGGTCTTAATGATATAACAATCAAGAATCGTTATCCCCTACCACTCATCTCCTCGGCCTTTGAACCTCTCCAGGGAGCCACCATTTTTTCCAAACTGAAACTTCAGAATGCCTACCACCTGGTTTGGATACGCGAAGGAGATGAATGGAAGACAGCCTTTAATACAGCCAGCGTACTGTCTCCCAAAGTACTGTTCACATGGTCTCCAGCGGTTGACAAAGCCTTCGTGGACCTGAAACATCGGTTCACCACAGCACCCATCCTCGTCCATCTGGATCCATCCCGTCAATTTGTGGTAAAGGTTGATGCTTCTGCTGTTGGAGTGGGGGCCATCCTGTCCCAGCGATCTGCACAGGACCAGAAGCCTCATCTTTGTGCCTTCCTGTCTCATCATCTCAGTCCGGCAGAGAGGAACTATGACGTTGGCAACAGAGAACTCCTGGCTGTCAAGTTGATGCTGGAGGAGTGGATGAAGGAGCGGAAGGAGCAAAATAGCCCTTTGTGGTCTGGACCGACCTTACAAATTTGGAATATCACCGTACAGCCAAGCGCCTTAATGCCAGGGAGGCCCGGTGGGCTTTATTGTTCACCAGATTCAACTTCACCATTTACTAACGCACAGGGTTCAAAAATGTGAAGCTGGACGCCCTCTTCCGCATATACAGTTCCTCTACCACACCCTCGGTCTCTGAAACCATTCTCCCTACCTCATGCCTTGCTGCTTCAGTGGATTGGGGTATTGAAACCTTGGGTCGCAAGGCCCAACGTTCCCAGCCTGAACCTGAAGGGGGCCAGGCTAACCGATTATTTGTTCCTAACTCAGTCCTATCCCGGGAACTGGAATGGGCTCATTCCTCAAGGCTGACCTGTCATCCAGGTTCCCGTCATACCCTAGCCTTCATCCGACAACGTTTCTGGTGGCCCACCGCGTGCACAGCTTGTGCTCAGAACAAGACTCCACGGCAAGCTCCTTCTGGCCTCCTTCAGCCACTACCTGTCCCTCATCGTCCCTGGTCCCATATCTCTCTGGACTTTGTCACTGGGCTCCCTTCATCTGATGGCAACACTGTCATTCTGACGGTAGTGGATCGATTCTCCAAGGCCGCCCATGTCATCCCTCTTCCCAAACTACCCTTTACCAAGGAGACGGCCCAGCTTATGGTGCAGCACGTCTTCCGGATCCATGGACTCCCGGTGGACATGGTCTCCGACCGGGGTCCTCAGTTCTCGTCACAGTTCTGGAAGGCATTCTGCGCCCTTATTGGGCCGTCGACCAGCCTGTCCCCTGGATTTCATCTCCAATCCAATGGCCAGTCTGAGCGAGCCAACCAGGACCTAGAAACCACTACCTGGAGCCGGCAACTGGTCTGGGTGGAGAAGGCCCGGAACACCCTTCCCTGTTCGGCCACAGGACTCTCTCCTTTTGAGTGCTCTTTGGGGTATCAACCTCCACTCTTCCCGGAACAAGAGCAGGAGGTCAGCGTACCCTCGGCTCAGATGTTTGTCCGCCGCTGTCGATGTACCTGGAGAAGAGCTCGGGGGGCAATTCTCAAGACCAACTCCAGGTATCGTCGACAAGTTGACCGTCGTCAGACCCCAGCTCCCCGCTACCGCATTGGACATGGCTTTCCACTCGGGACCTGCCCCTTCGGGTGGAGTCCCGCAAACTGTTCCCCTGTTTCATTGGTCCTTTTCCCATCTCTAGAGTCCTTAGTTCCACTGCTGTCCATCTTGTGTTACCCAGTACCCTCCATATTCACCCTACCTTCCATGTGTCTAGGATTAAACCCATGTCTCACAGTCCTTTGTCTTGTTTTCCCTCCCCCCGGGTCATCGATGACCAGCCAGAATATACGGTGAGATGCCCTTGAGGGTTCGACCATGGGGTAGGTGTTTCCAGTACCTGGTTGACTGGGAGGGTTATGGCCCGGAGGAGACGTGCTGAGTCCCTGCTAAAGACATCCTGGACCCGGCCCTCATTGCCGATTTTCAACGCCGACACCCCAGTCAGCCAGGTATGCGCCCAGGTAGGACACCCCTGGGGGGGGGGGGGGGGGGGGGGGGGGGGCTACTGTCACACCCTGATCTGTTTCACCTGTCGTTGTTGTGACTGCCTCCACCGCCTCCAGGTGTCGCTTGTTTTCCCCAGTGTATTTATCCCTGTGTTTCCTGTCGCTCTGTGCCAGTTCGTCTTGTACGTCCAAATCAACCAGAGTGTTTTTCCCGTGCTCCTGCCTTCAATAATCTCTTTTTGCTAGTCCTCCTGATAAACCCGATGGTCACTCTGACAGAGCTCTAGAGTTCCTCTGTAGAGATCGGCGAACGTTCCAGAAGGACAACCATCTCTGCAGCACTCCACCAAACAGGCCTTTCTGGTAGAGTGGCCAGACTGAAGCCACTCCTCAGTAAAAGGCACAAGATTCTCTGGTCTGATGAAACCAAGATTGAACTCTTTGGCCTGAATGCCAAAGAGAAACCTGGCACCATTCCTACAGTGAAGCATGGTGGTGGCAGCATCATACTGTGGGGATGTTTTTCAGCGGCAGGGACTGGGAGACTAGTCAGGATCAAGGCAAAGATGAACGGAGAAAAGTACAGGGAGATCCTTGACAAAAACCTGCTCCAGAGCACTCAGGACCTCAGATTGGGGCAAAGGTTCACCTTCCAAGAGGACAATGACGACAAAGCCTATTCCCCCTCAGAAAACGAAAAAGATTTGGCATTGGTCCTGAGATCCGCATAAGGTTCTACAGCTGCAACATCGAGAGCATCCTAACTCGTTGCATCACTGCCTGGTACGGCAATTGCTCTGCCTCTGACCGCAAGGCACTACAGAGGGTAGTGCGTACGGCCCAGTACATCACTGGGGCTAAGCTGCCTGCCATCCAGGACCTCTACACCAGGCGGTGTCAGAGGAAGGCCCTAAAAATTGTCAAAGACCCCAGCCACCCCAGTCATAGACTGTTCTCTCTACTACCACATGGCAAGCGGTACCGGAGTGCCAAGTCTAGGACAAAAAGGCTTCTCAACAGTTTTTACCCCCAAGACATTAGACTCCTGAACAGGTAATCAAAGGGCTATCCGGACTATTTGCATTGTGTGCCCCCCCCACATTGACTAACCGGGCTATCTGCATTGTGTCCCACCACCCACCACCCGCCAACCCCTCTTTTACGCTACTACTACTCTCTGTTCATCATATATGCATAGTCACTTTAACTATATCTACATGTACATACTACCTCAATCAGCCGGACTAACCGGTGTCTGTATGTAGCCTCGCTACTTTTATAGCCTCGCTACTGTATATAGCCTGTCTTTTCACTGTTGTTTATTTCTTTACTTACCTATTGTTCACCAAATACCTTTATTGCGCTACTGGTTAGAGCCTGTAAGTAAGCATTTTACTGTAAGGTCTACACCTGTTGTATTTGGCGCACGTGACAAATAAACTTTGATTTGATTTGAAGCAAACAGCCAAGATAACGCAGGATTGGCTTTGGGACAAGTGAATATCCTTGAGTGGCCAAGCCAGAGCCCGGATCGAACATCTCTAGTGAAACATGAAAATAGCTGTGCAGCAACGCTCCCCATTCAACCTGACAGAGCTTGAGAGGATCTGCAAAGAAGAATGGGAGAAACTCCTCAAATACATGTGTGCCAAGCTTGTGGCATCATACCCAAGAAGACTTGATTCTGTAATCGCTGCCAAACATGCTTCAAAAAAATACTGAGTAAAGGGTCTGAATACTTATGTAAATGTGATATATTTTTTATAGATATTTTTTATACATTTTCAAAAATGTCTAAAAGCCTGTTTTTGCTTTGTCATCATGGAGTATGATGTATAGATTGATGAGGGGGGAAAAACAACTTAATCCCCTTTCAGAATAAGGCTGTAATATAACAAAATGTGGAAAAAGCCAAGGGGTCTGAATACTTTCCAAATGCACTGTATTTTGTATTAGTTGTTGACACTGACGTGGATCATTTTGCCCAACCATTCTGGTGTCACTTTGTGTGTTTGACAAGACAAATGTCATGTGAGACACACGCACACACACACACTAACTGGTCCATCCATTGGAAAACGCCCAGTCGATCTCCTAGCTGCATTGTCTGAACTTCACTGTTGTGTTATTTGGTAGATCCTCCTCACAACCCCCTAACTAAGCTATAGTTACTGTAGTTAACTGTCATTAGAGTAGAAGAATAGACATGGTAAATTGAGTGTCCTTGTTGCTACCAATAGACAGAGACCTTAGATTCCACAGACCAGACAGACAGAGGGCATACTATAAGTTTAGAGAACTTGAATTAAACTTTTTGTTGTTGTTGAAATTATATGGTTTCTTATATTATTACATCATCAAACATGACTCATTGCTCAATATCACTTCATTCTCCAAAACATCTCATATCAACATCTTATCTAAAGTGAACTGGAATGTCACATCAGTAGCGTGCATACCTACCTAAGATATGCATTGTGTCTCTCATTTGTCATTTCCTATAAACAGGTGATTCCCTCACTTGACAATCTGATGTGAGTGAAAGTGAGTCGTTGTGCAAGCGTAATATAAAGAAAGTGAAGTTATTTCAACGCTATTAAGAACAAAAGGACACTGATACAGACAATAGAGGCAATCACAGCAAGTGTCAGTAATTCACTGTAAGTAGCGTTAAGAAATCTTTCCACACACATACTGTACTACTCCAGTTGTATTTCAGCTGGCATGGCAATACGGTACTGTGGCGACTTTTAATCTGCTATTGTGACATCCAGAAACTGAACAGTAGTCACGCACACTCACATGTGACACAGTATGTACATGCTTACAAACAAACTAATGTGCACACAAAAATGTGGACTTTTAATCTGCTATTGCACCATAAGTTGTGTTATGTGTACAGGTGCACAAACTCACTGATACGTACATACACATTATCATAGTGTAAACACACTTAACAGAGACCATGCACAAAACTAAATGGACAAAACATTATGAACACCTGCTCTTTCCTTGACGTGACGCCTGGTCAATCCAGGTTAAAGCTATGATTCCCTATTGATGTCGCTTGTTAAATCCACTTCAATCAGTGTAGATGAAGGAGAGGAGACAGGTTAAAGAAGGATTTTTAAGCCTTGAGACAATCTAGACATTGATTGTTTATGTGTGCTATTCGGAGGGTGAATAGACAAGGCTATAGATTTAAGTGCCTTTAAACAGGGTATGGTAGTAGGTGCTAGGGACACCGGTTTGAGTGTGTCAAGAACTGCAAGGCTAGGGTTTTCACTCTGAACAGTTTCCTGTGTGTATCAAGAATGGTCCGCCACCTAAAGGACATCCAGCCAACTTGACACAACTGTGGGAAGCATTGGAGTCAACATGTGGAATACTTTTGACACCTTGTAGAGTCTGAGGGCAAAATGGGGTGCAACTCAACATTAAGAAGGTGATCCTAATGTATTGTACACTCAGTGTATATGCAGGCAAACACCAACACCATCGCATGTCCACTTTCATTTCCATACCATGGCATGCTCTGACCAAGTACAGTTAAAGTCGGAGGTTAACATACAGTTAGGTTGGAGTCATTAAAACTCGTTTTTCAACCACTCCACAAATTTCTTGTTAACAAACTATAGTTTTCGGAAGTCGGTTAGGACATCTACTTTGTGCATGACACAAGCCATTTTTCCAACAATTGTTTACAGACAGATTATTTCACTTATAATTCACTGTATCACAATTCCAGTGGGTCAGAAGTTTACATACACTAAGTTGACTGTGCCTTTTAACAGCTTGGAAAATTCCAGAAAATCATGTCATGGCTTTAGATGCTTCTGATAGGCTAATTTACATAATTTGAGTCAATTGGAGGTGTACCTGTGGATGTATTTCAAGGCCTACCTTCAAACTCAGTGCCTCTTTGCTTGACATGATGGGAAAATCAAAAGATATCAGCCAAGACCTCAGAAAATAAATTGTAGACCTCCACAAGTCTGGTTCATCCTTGGGAGCAATTTCCAAAAGCCTGAAGGTACCACGTTCATCTGTACAAACAATAGTATGCAAGTATAAACACCATGGGACCACGCAGCCATCATACCGCTCAGGAAGGAGACACGTTCTGTCTCCTAGAGATGAACGTACTTTGGTGTGAAAAGTGCAAGTCAATCCCAGAACAATAGCAAAGGACCTTGTGAAGATGCTGGAGGAAACAGGTACAAAAGTATCTATATCCACAGTAACCTGAAGGGCCGCTCAGCAAGGAAGAAGCCACTGCTCCGAAACCGCCATTTAAAAAGCCAGACTACGGTTTGCAACTGCACATGGGGACAAAGATCGTACTTTTTGGAGAAATGTCTTCTGGTCAGATGAAACAAAAATATAACTGTTTGGCCATAATGACCTTCGTTATGTTTGGAGGAAAAAGGGGGAGGCTTGCAAGCCGAAGAACACCATCCCAACCATGAAGCACGGGGGCGGCAGCATCATGTTGTCGGGGTGCCCTGCTGCAGGAGGGACTAGTGCACTTCACAAAATAGATGGCATCATGAGGCAGGAAAATTATGTGGATATATTGAAGCACCATCTCAAGACATCAGTCAGGAAGTTAAAGCTTGGTTGCAAATAGGTCTTCCAAATGGACAATGACCCCAAGCATACTTCCAAAGTTGTGGCAAAATGGCTTAAGGACAACAAAGTAAATGTATTGGAGTGGCCATCACAAAGCTCTGACCTCACTCCTATAGAAAATTAGTGGGCAGAACTGAAAAAGTGTGTGCTAGCAAGGAGGCCTACAAACCTGACTCAGTTACACCAGGTCTGTCAGGAGGAATGGGCCTAAATTCACCCAACTTATTGTGGGAAGCTTGTGGAAGGCTACCCAAAATGTTTGACCCAAGTTAAACAATTTAAAAGCAATGCTACCAAATACTAATTGAGTGTATGTAAACTTCTGACCCACTGAGAATGTGATGAAATAAATAAAATCTGAAATAAATCATGCTCTCTACTATTATTCTGACATTTCACATTCTTAAAATAAAGTGGTGATCCTAACTGACCTAAGACAGCACATTTTTACAAGGATTACATGTCAGGAATTGTGAAAAACTGAGTTTAAATGTATTTGGCTAAGGTGTATGTAAACTTCCGACTTCAACTGTATATTAGACGTGATGGTATGACTGTGTGTGATAGTATGACTGACATAGTGTGATGGTATGACAGAGCTGTGATGTAATGTCTATGAGGTAAGGAGATCTACATGGGAAGGTAAGGTCAAATAGGGAGGGAACCACTGCACAAAAGCCGTCCATACAGTAGGAACCCCAAGCCTAGTTAAAATACCGACCTGAAAGGGTTGGGTTTGTACAAACATTATGGTGGGAGCCGTGCTCTCACGTATCCAATTATATACCAGCGATGGAAGTTGGGAAGGAAGAATTAATTTAGGACCACAATGAACTTGAAGAAAGTGGAACATTTATACAGTAGCAGTAAAAGTGGCATACATATTTAAGATGCAGGGCATGACAGATTTCTCACACACACACACACACACACCTCAAGTCTCATGATCTTATTTGCAAGGGTAAAACCAACTCCGCACGCACTAACACATGCACACACACACACACACACTCTGACAACACATAACTTTAGCTTGATAACAGTATGTAAAGTCAAATCATATTTATTGTCCATCTCTTTTGAGAAAACAGACCATTTCCACACATCCGTGTGACTAAGGAGGAGTGTTTTCCTTTCAGATGTCACCAAACAGAAGGACAGCATGAGGTTGTTCAAACCTGTCTATCTGCTTTGAGTGGGTACAGTGTCATTCTTATCCAGAATAACTAATATAGAGTAGCTTTCCTAGACAGTCCTAAATTGGAGTTTGAGATTGTGAGTATTTGAGCCAATAAGTGGTTAAACTAGTGGAAATTCTGATGGACAGAAAAACAGGAAACTTAAGAGCACTGTTAAAAACAGGTTACCCAAGGCATTCTGAAGAATTTTAAGCGTAATCAGCAGTAGAAACAATAACAAAGCCCACTCCAGCCCCTGGTTCCATAAAAAGCAGAGGGATGGGGCTGGAGAAATGTAACCACTCTCAAATTCATAAACAGAGCTATGGATGCAAGGTCTGACCATCCGTGATATCAAAATTATAGTTTGAAGCATGTTTTGAAGCTTTGTTTAGATTTTCTTTGTGTTAAGGGAATTTTGAATCCCAATGACAATAATTAACTATCAATAAGCTTTGACTAATCCCCAAGGTTTGTAAGACTCTGGGTTAAGAATAATCAGGCAAGGACTCAGCTTTCTGCAAAAGGTCTGTACTGTTTATTCAGAGAACGTTCTAAAGTCAAAAATTAGGACTCAGTCCTTTTATAATACACACCTACATTCCTACCTTTAGACCACTCCCTTCTCAAACAACCAGTACTTTTCCACTAACCACAAAGAACCATAAAAGTTGTCACATTCTTCAAGGCTTTCACCTCCACCCCCCGTTTGGACCCTCTTGGTTTGAAACCCTCTAATGGTTTTCTATTACCTACTCTACAACTTCACTCTGTTTACATCCCTACTAAAGGATATAACATCAAAGTATTACAATCCTAACCGATCTACCCATATCCTGGTTTTATCTTCCCATGAATCTCAAACATATCACCCTATCCTATAATTTCCTAACCCATACAAATTATTCTAACACTTTGTTTAGAAACATTGGAGTAAAATAAGCTTATATTTTGGATTCTGATGGGGCACAACAGTTGAACTGAGCTCATGAGGCATTTATAAGTTATATTCTTCATGAATCAATTGGTAAATATATTCCATTTATAAGTCCAAAAATGTATTGTGCCTTTAATCCTCCTGTTGTGTTAGTTTCTTGTGAATTAATTTTGTGTTCCTGGTCCAAAATGGCCACCCCATTATAGCTGATTATAAATCCATAATAATACATATATTATCACCTAATGTTGTGTTAGATCTATTTATCGACTTACGTTCTTGTGAACATTACAAGTTTTGAACTTCTATTTGCTATTTATGGCCTGTAGGCCTCATTGACATGAGCTCATACACCTCATTATGAGTAAAAAAAGCATAATGTATGCATTATTTTGACAATAACAAATACTCAGATGAAACATATTGTGCAATTTATCACAGACTACCTTGTGTCAAAGTGTAACAAGGACTCTCTCCTCCTCACCAGTGTCATGATCAAAGATGATCAAGAGTCTCACATGTTGTCCGATTTCAAAAAGGCTTTACAGCGAAAGCAAAACATTAGATTATGTTAGGAAAGTACATAGACACAGCCATTTTCCAAGCAACTAGATGCATCACAAATACCCAAAACACAGCTAAATGAAGCACTAACCTTTGACGATCTTCATCAAATGGCACTCCTAGGACATCATGCTACACAATACATGCATTTTGTGTTCGATAAAGTTCATATTTATATCCATAAACCCCATTTTACGTTGGCGCGTGATGTTCAGAAAATATTTTGCCTCCAATACTGTCGGTGAATGAGCACAACAATTTACAAAAATACTCACCATAAACGTTGATAAAATATTAAACTGTTATTCAAAGAATTATAGATTAACATCTCTTTTATGCAAACGCTGTGACAGATTTCGAAAAAGTTTCACGAGGAAAGCACACTTTGCAATAATCTGAGTACTGCGCTCAGAAAAATACACCAGGCAATACAGATACCCGCCATTTTGGAGTCATCTAAAATCATAAATAGCATTAGAAATATTCACTTACCTTTGATGATCTTCATCAGAAGGCACTTCCAGGAATCCCAGGTCCACAATAAATGTTGCTTTGTTCGATAAAGTCCATAATTTATGTTCAAATAGCTCCTTGTTGTTAGCGCGTTCAGTTAGCTACTCCAAGTGTAGGAAGCACGCGGAAAATGTCACGACGAAAAGTAAAAAAAAGTTATATTTATGTTAGTTCAAGCATGTCAAACGTTGTATAGCATCAATCTTTAGGGCCTTTATCAATTAGAACTTCAATAATATTCCAACCGGACGATTGCAATGTCTTGAAAAACGTTTTGGAACACAGCTAACTCTCACGTGAATGCGTGCCAATGAACGCCAGTACCTTCCTGAGTCAACAACTTCCAACTTCCTCTGTTCGCTCTCTGTTCATCATAGACGACTCAAACAACTTTCTAAAGACTGTTGACATCTAGTGGAAGCCTTAGGAAGTGCAAAATGAACCCTAAGTCACTGTGTGTTCGATAGGCAATTACTTGAAAGGACTACAAGCACCAGAATTCTCACTCCCTGGTTAGATTTTTCTCAGGTTTTTGCCTGCCATATTATGTTATACTCACAGACATCAGTCAAACAGTTTTAGAAACTTCAGAGTGTTTTCTATCCAAATCTACTAATAATATGCATATTCTAGTTCCTGGGCCCGAGTAGTAGGCCGTTTAATTTGGGTACGTTTTTCATCTGGCCATGAAAATACTGCCCCCTACCCTAGAGAGGTTTTAAGGACAACAAAGTAAAGGTATTGGAGTGGCCATCACAAAGCCTTAACCTCAATCCTATAGAAGGGCAGAACTGAAAAAGTGTGTGCTAGCAAGGAGGCCTACAAACCTGACTCAGTTACACCAGCTCTGTCAGGAGGAATGGGCCTAAATTCACCCAACTTATTGTGGGAAGCTTGTGGAAGGCTACCCGAAAAGTTTGACCCAAGTTAAACAATTTAAAGGCAATGCTACCAAATACTAATTGAGTGTATGTAAACTTCTGACCCACTGGTAATGTGATGAAAGAAATGAAAGCTGAAATAAATCACTCTCTACTATTATTCTTACGTTTTACATTCTTAAAAATGAAGTGGTGATCCTAACTGACCTAAGACAGGGAATTTTTACAAGGATTAAATATCAGGAATTGTGAAAAACTGAGTTTAAATGTATTTGGCTAAGGTGTATGCAAACTTCCAACTTCAACTCTATTCAGTCTGTAGCCTAATAAACCGCATGGTTTCCCGAGTCATAATGGCAGGTCCACACACCATATCATCGCGTGACTCCAACTTTACTTCGATATGATGGTTATTATATCAATATTTGCGCATAAAGGCGTTTCCACCACCATTTCTCACCTCATTAATTTGACCGACACAAAAAGATTGCACCATGTCGAACGAACAAATGATCTGTCGGCATTTATAAAATTGTACCGTAACTACCTGTTTCCATTACAGCTGTACTGACTTTACTCGCATAAAAACTGTGGATAGAAACATGGTAGTGTCACAGAAGAGGAATGTGTTGTCTCTTCATTGTTTTGTTCAAACAGAATGGCAGCCTGATGTATTTCATCCTTGTCTAGCTGTTTGGAGTGGGTGCAGTAGGCTATGTCATCATGGCTCATAGAGTAGTTAACCTAGACAAATTGATGCTTGAGATTATGTGGGTGTTCTGAGAGACAGAAAAACAGGGGTACTTTAGACCTCATACTTTAGAACATATAAGGACTTATTTACAGATTGTCCAAGAAATTCTGAAGAATGTAATGAAGATAATTTAAAGAGTGCCAATTAATGTGTGGCTTTCTGGCTATGGGGAGTAAATCACTTTCTTTGAATTTTTTTACTGTTGTTTCAGTCAGTTATGCACTCTATTCACCAAGACCTGTCCCCGACTCACCTATACAGTATTAAATCTCACCATCCTCACATCGCACTCATCTATCACCCCAGAATACTTTATTTTACTGTAATAGGATAACTATTACAAAAGCATATCTGTCATTCTATCCACCCGTCTCTTCCTCTAACTGTCAGTTTCATCTTTCATCAGACAGGTGCCCTGCTGCAATTGGCCCTCACCCAAGGCCATGGTTTCTCGTAAAAGCAAAACGTTTTGCCTCTAACATGTCATTGACAATGGTAATCAGTCTGAGATTCTGTTGACTGTACGCTTGTTGACAAGGGGACCATTTGTGTTTGTTTGTGTCTTTCTGATCATTCCATGTAGTCCTACAACCATTTAATTCCTATGTATGTCTGTCTGTCTGACTTCCATGTAGCCTATGTAATAGTCTACACTGGAAATCTATGCGTGGGTATGCCTGTGCACCAAGCTTTCTTTCTTTAAAAAAAATTTACTGCCATTCTATGTGTTCTGATTCTATATAAAATGTATTCTGAGGTTTATTGTGGGGAGGTTTATAGTAGTGTCTGGGACCATTGTATCAAATCAAATCAAATGTATTTATATAGCCCTTCGTACATCAGCTGATATCTCAAAGTGCTGTACAGAAACCCAGCCTAAAACCCCAAACAGCAAGCAATTCATGTGAAAGAAGTATGTCCTCTCTTAGATATCGCACTTATCCTGTGATAGTATATGGCCTAGAGGGTCACTCCCCTCAGTGAGCTTGTCCAGGAGTGGGGTCAAGAGGGGGTTTGCTTGAGATGGGAGTATCTAGAGTTGACAATTGATATATGCCATTGGATGAAATTGTGTTTTTGTTCTATGAAGTACCAGGGACGAGATTAGAACCTCGTCATTAGGGATCAAACTGAACGATAATTTATAGTGAATGCTATCTGGCTGTAGATACTCCTCTCTAAAGTAAACAGTCTTTCTTTGTGAACTGTTCCTAACTATCTGTGGTTTGTCATGTCAAAAGGGGGTGGATATTTGGGTATAAAATATCTCAGTAGCCATTGTGTTGGAACCTTCTTGGTTCATTCGAGAGAGTGCATCATTGAAGGTCAAGTGCTTTTGCAAAAGTATCTTAAGTATTAAAGATGTAGTTTAACTCAGACTGGTGTGTTTGTAAATCTCCTCATTTGGTAATGCAGAAATTAGCCACCACACCCATTGAATCGAGCTCATCGTTTTCGTGATGTCATCTAACCCATCTATTACTAAGTCCCTAAACCTAACTCTAACTTTGCTTATTATCCACAAGCCGACTCAACCCTAACCCTAGCCATTGCCCTTACCCTAGCTTCATGTCCACATCCCAGTTCAACCCTAACCCTAAACCCTAACCCTAGCTTCATGTCCACACCCCAGCTCAGGAAGTTCCCAAAGTAAGTTTGCTGATTACATTTTTATATTGACATTAAAGTCTGAAAGGCACTTGAAGTCAGGAGTATTGTTTGGTTGCCCGAAGATTGTGATCACTTGCCCAAAAATGGAAATGAGCTATTTATATGGAGAAGTGCCACATATTGCCTGCCTTTCACCTACACATACACTCTTAGAAAAAGAGGTGCTATCTAAAACCTAAAAGAGTTCTTCGGCCATCCCCATAGGAGAACCCTTTGTAGAACCCTTTCCACAAACTTCAAACTTTCACTTAAACAATGGTAGGAACCAGAAAGATCAGTGTTAGACTACTTAAATTCTTTGCAGATGGGTTGTTTTCATAAAAAAATCACCGGCCTGATGGGGCAACCGCAGAGCAGGCTCAACTTGCACTATTGCTCAGTTCACTTGCCCCAGGCAATAGGGCAACCCTAAAGCGGCAATCAGCGGTAGAAACAACAACAAAGTGGTCTACCTGCCTTGAAAAGCTGTGGGATGGGGCTGGAGAAATGTAACCACTTTCAAATTTGTGGGAATTCTGCAAATGTTTATTATTATTTTTCACTGATCAAGAGCCACTGAACATGCCAATTGGCAGATGTGTTTTTCTGTTGCTCATTAGAAAAATAAGATTTCAGTCTTGGAGGTGTGTTTACTGACCAATTCCACGTTTGGTTAATGATGTTTTTATCCCATGAGACACTGAAGCTGATCTTAAAGAGCCACTGAACACGGCAATTAGTAGTTGTGTTTTTTTTCAATTGTGAAGTGCTGTCTTATGAAAAACGACGGAGCTGCTGGGCACGTCTGAATCACTTTCTATGCTATTGAATAGAGAGTAATCACCACAGCTGTTCACCCCATCTTAGTGGACAAATGGACATCATCAAATTAAAACGCAACCTTCAACTACGCATGGATGTTCCAAACTCCGTTTTAGATGAGACTGACTTTATGACCAAAATTATCCTATTTACACTTTGTAGTCAATTTTGAAACTATAACAATTGTTTATGACTCATATCAATGCCACAGAGTCCGTTTTCAAAGGGATTTGTTGCTTTTCAAAGGCAGTCAGTCTTTAACTTTCTTTGTACATAATGTTTCCTCCATCGGTTTCTATGACCGGAAATATCCTATATTTCTCAGAAACATGGCTTAACAAGGACAAGGATAATAAACATCCAGCTGTTTTTTTGATGCATCGGCAGGACAGAACAGCATTGTCAGGTAAGCTCAAGGGGGTGGTGTGTCTCTTTGTTAACAACAGCTGGCACACAATCCTTAATATTAAAGGAAAATTCCACCCCAAAACTGTCTTTTGATATTTCTTTAATTTATCCGTTATTGACATAGTCCCAAACTTTTTTGCTTTTCAGCAATGAAGTTTTCAAGATATGTGCCTTTCAAAAAATAGAGATAATGTTGTATTTTGAAAGTTACATATCTTGAAAACTTGATTGCTGACAAGCAAACATTTTGGGGACTATGTCAACAATGGCCTAATGAAACAAATATCAAAATATAGTTTTTGGGTAGAGTTTTCCTTTAAGAAAGTCTCAAGGTTCTGCTCGCCTGAGTTAGAATACCTCATGATAAGCTGTAGACCATATTATTTACCAAGAGTTTACATTTATATTTTTTGTACCTGTCTATTTAACACCACAAACTGATGCTGGCACAAAGAGAGCACTCAGTGAGCTGTATAGGGCCATAAGTAAACAAGAAAATTCTCATCCAGAGGTTGTGCTCCTAGTGGCAGGTGATTGTAATGCTGGAAAACTGAAATCTGTCTTACCTAATCATACCTAATTTCTACCAGCATGTCACCCGTGCAAATAGAGTCGAGAAAGCTCACCTTTACTCAACACACAGAGGTGCATACAATGCTCTCTCTCGCCCGCCATTTAGCAAATCTGACCATAACTCTATACTTCTGATTCCTGCTGACAAGTAAAAAACTCAAACAGGAAGTACCAGTGACGTGCTCAATATGGAAGTGGGCTGATGAAGCGGATGCTAATCTACACATCAGCCACTCTGACCCTCAACACGGGGGCTCCTTTAGGGGTGTGTGCTTAGTCCCCTCCTGTACTCCCTGTTCACCCACTACTGAGTGGCCGCGCACGACTCCACCACCATCATTAAGTTAACTGACGACACAAAGTTGGAGGCCTGATCACCAACGACAATGAGACAGCCTATAGGGAGGAGGTCAAAGACCATAAAAATCTCTTCCTCAACGTCAACATAACAAAGGAGCTGAATGGGGCCGAGCAGACCCCCATTCACATCGACAAGGCTGTAGTGGAGCGGTTCGAGACCTTCAAGTTCCTTGCTGTCCACATCACTAAGGATCGATCAAGGTCCAAACACACCAACACAGTCAGGAAGAGGGCACGACAACGCCTCTTCCTCCTCAGGAGGCTAAAAAGATTTGGCATGTGTCTTCAGAGCCTCAAAAACCTCAACAGCTGCACAATTGAGAGCATCTTGACTGGCTGCATCACCGCTTGGTATGGCAACTGCTTGGCATCCAAGTGCAGGCCGCTACAGAGGGTAGTGCATATGGTCCAGTACATCACTGGAGCTGAACTCCATGCCATCCAGGACCTCTATACTATGCGGTGTCAGAGGAAGGCCCTAAAAAGCCACCCAAGTCATAGACTGTTCTCTCTGCTAACACACGGCAAGCGGCACCAATGCACCAAGTCTGGAACCAACAGGACCCTGAACAGCTTCTACCCCCAAGCCATATGACTGCTAAATAGGTGGTTAAATAGTTCAAACAGCTACCCTGAGTTAGTTTTTTTTACCCCTTTTTCGTGATATCGAATTGGTAGTTACAGTCTTGTCTCATCACTGCAACTCCCGTACAGACTTGGGAGAGGTGAATGTCAAGAGCCATGCATCCTCCGAAACACGACCCAGCCAAGCCACACTGCTTCTTGACACACTGCTCGCTTAACCTGGAAGCCAGCCACACCAATGTGTCGGAGGAAACACTGAACACCTGATGACCACGTCAGCATGCATTGTGCCCGGCCCGCCACAGGAGTCCCTAGGACAACGCTGGGCCAATTGTGCGCCGCTTCATGGGGCTTCCGGTTGGCTGCGACAGCCTGGGATCAAACCAGGATCTGTAGTGATGCAGCTAGCACTGCGATGCAGTGCCTAAGACTGCTGCGCCACTTTGGAGGCCCCACATGGAAACTTTTTGCACAAAATGTTTGACTCATCACATATGCTGCTGCTACTGTTTACTATCTCTCTTATACTGTATGTACATAGCTACCTCAATCACCTCGTACCCCTGCACATTGACTCGGTACTGGTACCCCTTGTATAGAGCCAAGTTATCGTTACTCATTGTGTATCTACTATTACTTTTATTATTATGTGTTGTATTATATTTTTCTATTATTTCTCTATTTTCTTTCTCTCAGCATTGTTGGGAAGGGCCCGTAAGTAAGCATTTCACTGTTAGTCCACACCTGTTGTTTACGAAGAATATGTTGAATCTTTTTTTTTAATTGCTCAAGGGTTGACAAAGATAATGGTAGCTCAGTTGTAACGCCAGGGTAGTGGGTTTGATTCCTGGGACCACTCATACAGTCTTGGAAAGCGCAAGTGTTTAATGTATTGTACACTCTGTGTATATATTCATTTTAAATCGATTTAGATGTCATCTTGAATGTGCAACATCTATGTCTGACATTTTCATCAATCAAGCTCAATCAAACCCCATACCTGTAGAGGCAGCGGCCTCTTCCTGTGACAGAGAGAAACACATGGTCATAATACTGTTGGCAAGTCGTTAGGTTCCTTTGCTGCTCAGATTCCATTGACTCAAAACTACAAGTGACCCTCTAGTGGTTTTAAATGATAACACATCCTTTTATCCTCTGAAAATGCAATTGAACACATTGCAGCGTTAATATTCCTTGGGAAGGATCACAATTTAAAATAATCACTCAATATTCTGGTCTGACAGGAAACAAAACAAAAATTCAAATTAAGTGAGAAATCCTTTATTACCAAGTTTGGAAAAATACTTAATTAATCCCAATCATATCTATTGGTCCTACTACATGTATAAATAAAAAATATCACATTTAATCTTCAATATTACAATACAAATAAATAATAAAAAATATATTACTATTCAACTAAAACAAAAAAACAATATATTTCACAGTAGGGGAAAGTTGGGTAAGTTGTTCCAAAGGGTTAGCTCTGCCACCCCTTGTTTCTAGGAAACCATACACAAAATAAATCATGTGACAAATACAGTACCAGTCAAAAGTTTGGACACACCTACTCATTCAAGGATTTTTCTTTATTTTACATTGTAGAATAATAGTGAAGACATCAAAACCATAAAATAACACATGGAATCAGGTAGTAACCAAAAAAGTGTTAAACAAATCAAAATCTATTTTAGATTTTTAGATTCTTCAAAGTAGCCACCCTTTGCCTTGATGACAGCTTTGCACACTCTTGGCGTTCTCTCAACCAGCTTCACCTGGAGAGCTTTTCCAACAGTCTTGAAGGAGTTCCCACATATGCTGAGCACTTGTTGGCTGCTTTTCCTTCAGTCTGCGGTCCAACTCATCCCAAACCATCTCAATTGGGTTGAGGATGGGTGATTGTGGACGCCAGGTCATCTGATGCAACACTCCATCATTTTCCTTCTTGGACAAATAGCCCTTACACAGCCTGGAGGTGTTTTGGGTCATTGTCCTGTCGAAAAACAAATGATAGTCTCACTAAGCGCAAACCAGATGGGATGGCATATAGCTGCAGAATGCTGTGGTAGCCATGCTGGTTAAGTGTGCCTTGAATTCTAAATAATTCACTGACAGTGTGACGAGCAAAGCACACCCACACCATCACACCTCCTCCTCCATGCTTCACGGTGGGAACCAGATGCAGTGATCATCCGTTCACCTACTCTGTCTCTCACAAAGTCACGGCGGTTGGTACCAAAAATCTCACATTTGGACTCATCAGATCAAAGGACATATTTCCACCGGTCTAATGTCCATTGCTTGTGTTTTTTGGCCCAAGCAAGTCTCTTCTTATTATAGGTCTACTTTAGTTGTGGTTTCGACCAGAAAGGCCTGTTTCACGCAGTCTCCTCTGAACAGTTGATGTTGAGATGTGTCTGTTACTTGAACTCTGTGAAACATTTATTTGGGCTGCAATTTCTGAGGCTGGTAACTCTAATGAACTTATCCTCTGCAGCAGAGGTAACTCTGGGTCGTCCTTTCCTGTGGCGGTCCTCAGGAGAGCCAGCTTCATCATAGCACTTGATGGTTTTTGCGACTGCACTTCAAGAAACTTTCAAAGTTCTTGAAATTTTCCGAATTGACTGACCTTCATGTCTTAAAGTAATTATGGACTGTCGTTTTCCTTTGCTTATTTGAGCTGCTCTTGCCATAATATGGACTTGGTATTTTACCAAATAGGGCTATCTTCTGTATACCACCCCTAACTTGACACAACACAACTGATTGGCTCAGCATTAAGGAACGAAATTCCACAAATTAACTTTTAACAAGGCACACCTGTTAACTGAAATGCCTTCCAGTTGACTACCTCATGAAGCTGGTTGAGAGAATGCCAAGAGTGTGCAAAGTTGTCATCAAGGCAAAGGGTGGCTACTTTGAAGAATCTCAAATCTATTTTGATTTGTTTAATACTTTTTTGGTTACTACATGATTCCATATGTGTTATTTCATAGTTTATGTATTCACTATTATTCTACAATGTGGAAAATAGTCAAAATAAAGAAAAACCCTTGAATGAGTAGGTGTGTCCAAACTCTTGACTGGTACTGTACTTAGGAAGAGGTAAGAACCCACATGGAAAAAGTGTTAAACAAGTTAGGTGCAAAAAACATTTTTTCACAAAGTCAAATTAATTTGTGTTATAGGTTTCATCATGCCTGTATCCAGTTGTGGAAAGATTATCCAAATGTCATACTTGAGTATAATAGAAAAATTACTCAAGTAAAAGCAAGTCACCCAGTAAAATACTACTTGAGTAAAAGTCTAAAAGTATTTGGTTTTAAATATACTTAAGTATCAAAAGTAAATGTAATTGCTAAAAGGTACTTAAGTATCAAAAGTAAAAGTACAAGTATAAATCATTTCAAATTCCTTATATTAAGCAAAGCAGATGGCCACATGTTCTAGTTTATATTTTATTTACGGATAGCCAGGGGCATGCTCCAACTCAGACATAATTTACAAACGAAGCATGTATTTAGTCAGTCCCCCAGATCAGAGGCAGTAGGGATGACCAGGGATGTTCTGTTGGTAAAAAGTGTGAATTAGACTATTTTCCTGTCCTGTTAAGCATTCAAAATGTAACAAGTACTTTTGGGTGTAAGGTAAACTGTATGGAGTACAAAGTACATACGTTTCTTTAGAACTGTAGTAGTGAAGTAAAAGTTGTCAAAAATATGAATAGTAAAGTACAGATACCCCAAAAAACTACTTAAGTAGGACTTTAAAGTATTTTTACTTAAGTACTTTACACCATTGCTTGTATCTAAACTAAAGTAGATTGTTTTATACATCATTTGGGGTCTTTATAAGCTACAATACGAAGTCTTATACCAACAGTAGCATGTAAGTGCATCCTTGTGTGGGCTAATATAGTCAAAATTGTTGCCAGGGGCAAATTGAGCCATTGGCTATCAAAATACCCCATAAAAAAATATTATTACATTGTCAGTTTTATGCATGACAAGCATAGTTTTTTGAAGACACCTCGCATCCGTATGATTAGTCATAATTATTCAAATGATGAAAAATGCCTTCCTCAGTTAGGTTCATCCCCCTCTAGGCCACAAATGAAGTGTTTACTTCCCAGGCATAATGCAAGGCACTATCACTGGGATATGAGGTTGAACCAGGGCCTGAGCCTATGTTAAAAGTATTTTTAAAAAGTGCAAAGTGTTAGAAATGTGTCCCTATGCTCAATTTACCCCAAAACTGTGACCACTTTTTTTGGACAAGCTGTGTTTCAAAAGTGTTATGTTTACATGAATTCTGATTATTTCCAGAGATACACGACATCCTGAAATATATGTAAATATCTTTGTTAGAAAGAATACTATATTTAGCTTTACATAGTGATGCTGAATGTAAAAAATGGGTCAACATTCCCAACTCACCCCTACTAACCAGCCATAAAAATCAGCAAAATATAGAAATAAGAAGACTAGTGGCACCATCAGTGTTATATTAAATAAGGCACTACATTCTCAACTGAAAAATAAAGTGGCAATTTGGCAAAGTTTGGCCATGCCAAAACATTCTAGGCACCTTTTTGGCTGAAACATAGCACAGATTATAGGTCTACTGCATGTAACGGAATAAGTAACAAAACAAATTGGTCAACATTTCTGGTCAAACGCGTTCGGTTTCACAACCCCAAACTTCCTTCCCTCCCTCTCTTCCTTCACTCATTCTTCCAGCTGGGCCAGTTTCTCTGGATCAGACTCGTACACCTCCTCCTCTTCTTCCTCCACCACCTCGATCCCATCCATAGTTTTCTGCAGTTGCTCTTTGATGCGGTTGAGCTCCAACAGTCCATTCTGAAGATCCTTACACACTTCCCTGATCTTCCCAGCGAACTCCGTCTTGGCTCCTTTGTTGAGCTCGATGGAGTCTTTTGCCAGGAAGAACACATCCAGGGCCAGGAAGAGACCCGACATTACTCCTGTGGTGACACTCATCACCTAAACAAAATTAAATTAGGACAAGCAAATCAGCACATGGAGAACATCAAGAATTTAACCATTTGTGATCTATTCTATATTGTTTGTTTTGATCAGTGATTTGTTTTCTTGTCTTTTCCTTTTCCCTATTTGAAACCCAATCTAGGGACGGATGCTGCATATTAGCGCCAACATGATTGTGCAGATCAGTGTAAACAAGCGTAACGGTAGAGTCAGTATCTCATGGCAAGGTAATCTGTATCTAGCAATGTCTTGTCTTGCATGCCTCGCAAATTCACCAAAGTAGCCTACAGTTTGCCTCTTCCTCTCTGGTTTTATTTCAATTAAAGAACTTTCCCCAGGCCTTTATAGCCTATCGTCTAGTCAGGCTATAACACAGATTTTTTTGTTGTTGTTGTGATAACTGCACTGCGATTATAATTTTGTGCGTTGGAAAAGCAAGTATCCCAATTTAGTTGAAATATTTGAACCTTTAAACGTTCACACCCCTAATCTGTACCAAACAAATAATGTATCATCATCATCATGTACCTGGGCTGCCTTGGCCGCTCCTCCTGCCACGTTGAGAACCTGCACGGTGTTGATCAGACTTTCTGTGTTGATTAGTAATGCCTTGCCGGCCCGGCCACCCTCCTTCATCACGTGTTTGACATTCTGGTTGAGATATTTCTTAGAGATGCTGTCCACGTACTGATCAAAGTCCCACTCCTCCAGGGTCTCCATACCGACCTGAGGTGGATGGAGAGATGGAGAAAGAGAAAGCGCAAGGGAGAAATAAAAGGGAGAGTAAGAAAAGAAGCAACAACATGATATAAAGTCAGAGGTCAAGACACCCAAATCCCCCCTCCTCACCTCAGCTGCACACTGCTGTGTGAAGTTTCCCCTAGGCGCAGGTCTAGGATCAGCTTCCAAATTGAACCCTCACCATTAGTGGTGAAAATGCTAAACTTACGTAAGATCAGCATCTAGGGCAGGGATAGGCAACTAGATTCAGCCGCAGGTCGATTTGTCAGAGTGGATGGTCGGGGGGCCGGAACATAATTATGATAATTTATACACTGCAAATGGACCACAGCTAAGCCCAAAAATAGATTGTATTTGAAAATAACAATAATTTCATACCTTGATTACATTGAGACATGATTACGTTTCTTTTTTTATTTGTGGGAATAAATGGGAACAGATTTCCTAAACCAAACTCACTTTTTGCTGAATTCCTGGTGATTTTTATTTTATTTTTTTACTTAAAACAAAAATTCTAAAGATAGATAACTACAAAATTTGTGGGGCCAAAAGAAAAATAACTCGCTGACCATTCTTAGCACGTGGGCCGCATGTTGCCGACCCCTGATCTAGGGACAACTCCACCCTTCACCCACCTGCAAAAAGTCCAGACACTCCTTGATATCCTTCATCTCCTCCTGGTAATCCTGAATCATCTTCTCCACCTTCTTCCTGTCTGTTTTGGAGTGCACTGTATCGGTAATATTTGCAGAGGCTGATGCTACCCCGCCCGCCGTCGCAACGCCGATGCCCACTGCCGTGACGATGAGCGACGTTCCCATGGTGAACGGCGCCAAGATGAGGCCAGTGATAGTGGTGATGCTCCCAGCAACGCTGGCGACTCCACCCCCCACGCTGGCCTTCACAGTCTTCTTGTGGAAGCTGTCGGCGGCATCGGCCAATGACAGGAGCTCCAGGATGCGTTGCTGTAAGGAGGCACCGCGCTGGTTGAAGAGACTCACAAAGAGACGGGCCGCCATGAAGACACGGTCCGCCACCGCCTCCACTGCCCTGAGAGAGAGAGGAAGGAGGAGAAAGAGAGTGATGGAAAAGGGAAGGACAAATAAGAATAGGTGGAGAATAATTGAGAAAGAAAAGAGAGGGAGGGGTTTGTAAGAACTTGTATCCTTTTTCAAACAATAACACCTTGGGAATCCTGGAGAAATAAGCCTGATCTTGCTCTATAAATATTATTTCTCGGTGTTATGCAGTTCAGTTGGGTTCCCTAAAGACGTTTAATACACATTGTATGAAATCTCACATTGACAATTTCTCTTAAAACGTCATAACCAATGGGTAAATACATGAAAATGCTTACATCTCGCCTTCATCCGCTTCAAAGGTGTTGGACTCATTCCACGTTTCCCAACCTAGGGGGAGCAGAGATATAAGCTGTAGTTACTGTAAACAACGATGGGAGAACACACATATACACTGGTGAAAAATAGTGCTCTGTGACAAACATACCCTCTACTGTTTGCCACCAATCCATAAGACCTTCCTCATTCTAAGAATAAAATATTATTAGTCACATACACATAATGCAGTATGAATACACAAACAAGGTATATTTTTATGCCCACCAGTGTCACAGTGAGTCATATGTTTTAAGGTTATATTGCGATGTAAAGCATACATGTACAATAACCACCATCCAGTGTCATAGTAAATTATGAAGTGTTATAATGCAACACAGGGCATGTAATATACATACATACATCCTTGCTGTCCAGTGAGTTTCCTTCACTAGGTACTGGCACTGCAGCCATCTCCAGTGTCATAGTGTTATAATGCAATATAAGGAATGTCATAGTAAGTTCGGAAGTATCATAATGCAACATAGTACATGTGATACATACATCCTCACTGTCCAGTAGGTTTCCTTCACTAGGTACTGGCACTGCAGCCATCTCCAGTGTCTGGATCTCCACTAGGCCGGCCTGGGCTGTGGGCTGAGCATCAGTATTCTGTAGGAAAATAATTATGAATATAATTGAAGATATTATTAAATGGTAATATTATTCACATGAAAATTAAGAAATGATAACACCTAGTGTAAAAAATGACAGGCATAACTAAGACCAAAAGGAAGAGAGTGAAAATATGGTTACTATAGCTTCATAGCCAAACAGGGCACCAGGGAGAATCCTTCGGATTCGGAATGTCTGCCAGAGAAACAAACAGACAGAAACATAAGAACACATGCCCTATGAAGAGGCCCTATGTAGGTGATGTACTTAAATAGGATGATAGTATTATAGTGTAGTACTTTGTGACAACTGCTGATGTAAAAATGGTTTATTAACTGGGTGGTTCGAGCCCTGAATGTTGATTGGCTGACAACCATGGTATATCAGACCGCATACCACGGGTATAACAAAACATTTATTTTTACTGCTCTAATTATGTTGGTAACCAGTTTATAATAGCAATAAGGTACCTCTGGGCTTTGTGGTATATGGCCAATATACCACGGCTAAAGCCTGTATCGAGGCACTTAGCCCTTAGCCAAGGTATATTGGCCATATACCACAATCCCTCTGGCCTTATTGCTTAATTTTAAAATACATTTGATTGATTGTATAATATAATAGTATGATTAAACAACAAAAAAGTGACATACCCCAGTCCTTTTCTTATTTTCTTGTGGTGGTGGAGGACCACTTTTCACTGAAGAAGTTGCGTCATTGTCTGTGTACCACACGGTCTGTAACAAGTGATGGACTAAGTTGTTATTTTAGCTAACCCTGTGCGGGAAATATACAATTGCATTTTATTTTGCAGGTGGGACATCATTGACGTGTTGTTGTACCTGATTCTCTGTAGGACTGAAGACGTTGGTGTCACTCAGACTGTCAGAACTGGAGGATGAATCGCTGTGTGACAGCTGAGTCTCCTGAAATGGAGAGGAAGGGAGTGTGAGGAAGAGAGGGGGAGTATTTAAATGTTTGCCGTTTTGCATATAGTGACATTCTACCAGGTTTCACAAACCTCTCCTCGAGTACCCCCAGCCAGTCCACGTCTTTGATGAATTCCAGAACAGCTGATTCAAATGATCTCCTAATCATCAAGCCCTTCATTTGTTGAATCAGCAGTGCTAGTTCTGGAATACATTAAATAACTGGACTGGCTGGGGTTACTCCAGAACTGGTTTGGGAAACTCTGGTCTAAACTATCGGAACTTCCTTTGCAGTATGACAAGGGTGCGCAGGCTACCTGGGTCAGTGCTGTAGATTTGAATGGGTTGACTTTCTGCATCATTCCCTTGAACATCCCAGGGTTCTGAAAAACCAGGTGAACACAGAAATCACTTAGTAGTGAGAGTAAAATGTTCCTCTACTAGCACAGTTGTATTTCTATACTAAGAAGATGTATGCCTCAGCACCTGGGATAAACGGGTTTACCTGTTTGCCTGCAGAACTGTTACTCTCAACCAGACTGCCAGCACTGGAGGAAAGATCACTGTGTATGGACTGGGTGTCCTGAACAGAAGGCAGAGAGAGAAAAATAGTCCATTTGAATATTTAGCATAACTTTGCAACATGATACAGGTTGATCATAATCATCATGACTACCTGAATCGGTGTTGTAGATTTGAAAGGGTTGACTTTTTGCATCACTCCCATAAACATTCCAGGATTCTGCTGCTGCGAAACACAAGGTTGAACACACGACACACAAATCTTCTGTATGACAGAAAAAAAAACGTCTTCATGAGTATATCTTATTTATGCCTCATGAACAGGTTTACCGGTTTGCTTTCTGGTATCTTTTCTGTGACATGGTGATCCACACTGTCAGTTGGAGGGTCTTCCTTTATCACCTAAAATACACACAAATGGATACCAAATGTAAAACATAGTCGTGAATAGGAAAGGCCTTGTGTTCTGATAACTCTATACCTGTGCAGTTTACAGGTGAGACATTTCATGGATAGGTGTAGATGGTATATGCTAACTCTTTTGACTCATCACATATGCTGGTGCTACTATTTGACATCTGTCACTTTGTTCCTAGTTATGTGTACACATCTACCTCCATTATCTCATTCCCCTGTACATTGACTCGGTACTGGTACCCCGTGCATATAGCCAAGTTATCGTTACTCATTGTGTATCTATTATTTGGTGTTTTACTTTTCTATTATGTCTCCATTTTCTTTGTCTCTGCATTGTTGGGAAGGGCCCCTAAGTAAGCATTTCACTGTTAGTCAACACCTGTTGTTTATGAAGCACGTGACATACATATATATTTTATTTTGTATAGATGCTGTATTGTACCTGTCTTCCTGTAGAAGCCAGACTGTCAGCACTGGAAGACAGATTGCTGTGTATGGCCTGAGTATCCTGAAAAAGAGGAGAGAAATTAGGAAAACAGGGAGTTAGAGTATTTAGCACAACTTGGCATTTTACATAACCAAAATCATCAGTCCAAAAATGTTTTATTGCAATATGATATAGCATTATCATCATCACCATAAGTACCTGATTCTGGGCTGTAGATTTGAATGGGTTGACTTTCTGCATCATTCCCGTGAACATTCCAGGGTTCTGCAAAAGCAAACCACATGACATACAAATCCCTTTCAGGATGATCAGCTCTTAAAGTTCTTCAACTCATTATTAGACTGCACATGGATAAACATCTTTACCTGCTTGGCTTCAGGTAGCTTCGCTGTCACTTGGTGATCTACTGTGTCTGTTGAAGGGTCCTCCTTTCTCACCTGAAACACACGCAAATAGATAACAAATGTGCAGAATAGTCTTCAATAGGCCTTGTGTGTAACTTGGTAGATTACAGGTAGGACATTATTTTGACATGTGCTGTACTTGTCTTTCTGTTGTGGTGTTCTCAGCCAGACTGCCAGCACTGGAGGACAGATCACTGTGTATCGACTGAGTGTCCTCAAACATGAGTAGAGAAAGGAAAGGGAGAGAGAGAAAAGAGGGAATTTTAATATTTACTGATTTGCATTAGTAACGTAATTCTAATTATCAGTCCAAAATATTACTATTATTTTGCAATAAGATACAGGGTGACCAAATGTATTTCAGGAGACTACTGTAATGTGACCAAGTGAACTCATCTTCACTACCTGTGCCCGTGCTGTAGATTTGAAAGGATTGACTTTTTGCATCATTCCTGTGAACATTCCAGGGTTCTGGAAGACCTGAAAGGTACACAAGAGACACACAAAACACTTTTCAGTACAGCAGCAACAATACAATTTTACTCTACTCCCTAACATAGTCCTTTAGATTCAAGGATGAACAGACAGGTTTACCTGTTTGCCTTCTGGTAGCTTTTCCTGATCCACAGTGTCTTTTGGAGGGTCCTCTTTTCTCACCTAAAACACACACACACACACACACACACACACACACACACACACACACACACACACACACACACACACACACACACACACACACACACACACACACACACACACACACACACACACAAATGGGTACTAAATCTAAAAATCATAGTGTTGAATAACATAGTATGATCAACTGGATTATGCCTAATACCTGTGTAGAGGACCTGAATGGGTTGACTTTCTGTGTCACTCCTTTAAACATACCCAGGGTCTGCAACACATACAAGCATCATGGTTCCCTCAATTATATCACACAGATTATTTTTTTAAATTACTAACGAAAAGGACCAGAAGTCTGACAAGTCGGATTAGTTTACATACAGAGTATGCAGAGCAGACATCTACCTGTTTCGCTTCAGGGACATTTCCATCCACAGTCTTCTCTGACACTGGATCTGTAGCTGTACTGGCTGTAGAGGAGGCCTGGGTGGAAGATAAGGATCAATGAGGATCTTTGGTGTTTGTTTCCACTAAAAATAGTAGCCTGTGCCTGTATTTATAAAGCATCTCAGAGAAGGAGTGCTGATCTAGGATGACGTTCTCCCTATCTTATTCATTATGATCTGAAAGGCAAAACTGATCCTAGATCAGCACTCCTACAGTGAGGCACTTTTTGAATACAGTCCCTGGTCCCAGATCAGTTTATCCTGCCTTGCCAAAGAGAAAAATATTATATTTATATGCCTTGCCAACTCCTATGGTAGTTGGTGTGACAATGATCTTAGGAGTTTGCAAAGCAAAGGTAACTGAACTAAATGACTATCGCCCATAGCACTCACTTCTGTCATCATGAAGTGCTTTGAGAGGTTAGTTAAAACCTCTTAAGGATCCGCCACTTTTTTTCAATTTTCACCTAAAATGACATACCCAAATCTAACTGCCTGTAGCTCAGGCCCTGAAGCAAGGATATGCATATTCTTGGTACCATTTGAAAGGAAACACATTGAAATTTGTGGAAATGTGAAAGGAATGTAGGAGAATATAACACAATATATCTGGTAAAAGATAATACAAAGAAAATAACAAACATTCTTTTGTATTTTTTTGTACCATCAACTTTGAAATGCAAGAGAAAGGCCATAATGTATTATTCCAGCCCAGGTGCTATTTAGATTTTGGCCACTAGATGGCAGCAGTGTATGTGCACATTTTTAGACTGATCCAATGAACCATTGCATTTCTGTTCAAAATGTTGTATCAAGACTGCCCAAATGTGCCTAATTTGTTTATTAAGGATCATATCATCTCTATCTTACCTGACCCACTTCAGTTTGCTTACCGCCCCAATAGATCCACAGATGATGCAATCGCCATCGCACTGCACACTGCCGTATTCCATCCGGACAAGAGGAATACCTATTGTAATGAAACACTTCTGACACCAATGTAATGAAACACGGAGGGAGCAGGTCTCGAACCCTCGACCGTCTAGCCTGAAATCCAGCGTGCTATCGACTGTGCCGCAAAAGAATGCTCGAGCGAGTCGATTTCTGACGCTTATAATCCCAGGGTCGTCACACTATGTAAGAATGCGGTTAATGGACTATAGCTCATCATTCAACACCATAGTACCCTCCAAGCTCATCATTAAGCTCAGGGCCCTGGGTCTGAACCGCGCCCTGTGCAACTGGGTCCTGGACTTCCTAATGGGCCGCCCCCAGGTGGTGAAGGTAGGAAACAACACCTCCACTTCGCTGATCCTCAACACAGGGGCCCAACAATAGTGCGTGCTCAGCCCCCTCAGGTACTCCCTGATCACCCATGACTGCGTGGCCACGCACGCCTCCAACTCAATCATCAAGTTTACAGATGACACAACAGTAGAAGGCCTGATTAACAACAATGACGAGACAGCCAACAGGGAGGAGGTGAGGGCCCTGGGAGTGTGGTACCAGGAAAATAACCTCTCACTCAACGTCAACAAAATAAAGGAGATGATCATGGACTTCAGGAAACAGCAGAGGGAGCAAGCCCCTATCCACTTCGATGGGACTGCAGTTGAGAAGGTGGAAAGCTTCAAGTTCCTCGGTGTACTGACGATCTGAAATGGTCCACCCAAAGTGTGGTGAAGGTGGCGCAACAGCGCCTCTTCAACCTCAGGAGGCTGAGGAAATTTGTCTTGGCGCCTAAAACCCTCACAAACCTTTACAGATGCACAATTGAGAGCATCCTGTCGGGCTGTATCACCGCCTGGTACGGCAACTGCAACACCCACAACCGCAGGGCTCTCCAGAGGGTGGTGCGGTCTGCCCAACACATCACCGTGGGCAAACTACCTGCTCTCCAGGACCCCTACAGCACCCGATGTCACATGAAGGCCAAAAAGATCAAGGACAACAACCACCCGAGCCATTGCCTGTTCACCCCACTATCATCCAGAAGGCGAGGTCAGTACAGGTGCATCAAAGCTGGGACTGAGACTGAATAACAGCTTCTATCTCAAGGCCATCAGATTGTTAAATAACCATCACTAGGCGGCTTCCACCCGGTTATGTAATCCTGAACCTTAGAGGCTGCTGCCCTAGATACAGTACCAGTCTGTCACGCCCTATTCAATCAATCAAACAATCAATCATTCAAATGTATTTATAAAGCCATTCTTACATCAGCTGATGTCACAAAGTGCTGTACAGAAACCCAGCCTAAAACCCCAAACAGCAAGCAATGCAGGTGTAGAAGCAAGGTGGCTAGGAAAAACTCCCTAGAAAGGCCAGAACCTAGGAAGAAACCTAGAGAGGAACCAGGCTATGAGGGGTGGCGATTATAACAGAACATGGCCAAGATGTTCAAATGATCTGATCTGTTTCACCTGTCTTTGTGCTCATCTCCACCCCCTCCAGGTGTCGCCCACATTCCTCATTATCCCCTGGGCACTTATACCTGTGTTCTCTGTTTGTCTCTTGCCAGTTCGTCTTGTTTATCAAGTCAACCAGCGGTTTTTCACAGCTCCTGCTTTTCCCAAGTCTCTCTTTTTCTTGCTCTCCTGGTTATGACCTTTGCCTGTCCTGACTCTGAGCCCGCCTTCCTGACCACTCTGCCTACCCCTGACCCTGAGCCTGCCAGCCGTCCTGTGCATTTGCCCCTACTCTGGATTACCGACCTCTGCCTGACCTGACCCTAAACCTGCCTGCCGTCCTCTGTCACTACTCTGGATTATCGACCCCTGCCTGCCTTGACCTGTCGTTTGCTTTTGCTTTTCCAACAGTCTTGAAGGAGTTCATACATATGCTGAGCACTTGTTGTCTGCTTTTCCTTCACTCTGCGGTTGAACTCATCCCAAACCATCTCAATTGGGTTGAGGTCAAGTGATTGTGGAGGATAGGTCATCTGATGCAGCACTCCATCAACTCTCCTTGGTCAAATAGCCCTTACACACCTGGAGGTGTGTTTTGGGTCATTGTCCTGTTGAAAAACAAATGATAGTCCCACTAAGCGCAAACCAGATGGGATGGCACATCGCTGCAGAATGCTGTGGTAGCCATGCTGGTTAAGTGTGCCTTGAATTCTAAATAAATCACAGACAGTCACCAGCAAAGCACCACCACACATAACCCCTCTTCCTCCACACATGCAGAGATCATCTGTTCACCTACTCTGCATCTCGCAAAGACACGGTGGTTGGATCCCAAAATATTAAACGGTGGATTTATCAGACCAAAGGACAGATTTCCACTAGTCTAATGTCCATTGCTCATGTTTCTTGGCCCAAGTAAGTCTCTTCTTCTTATTGGTATCCTTTAGTAGAGGTTTCTTTGCAGCAATTCGACCATGAAGGACTGATTCACGCAGTCTCCTCTGAACAGTTGATGTTGAGATGTGTCTGTTACTTGAACTCTGTGAAGCCTTTATTTGGGCTGCAATCTGAGGTGCAGTTAATTCTGCAGCAGAGGAAACTCTGGGTCTTCCTTTCCTGTGGCGGTCCTCATGAGAGCCAGTTTCATCATAGCGCTTGATCATTTTTGCGACTGCACTTGAAGAAACGTACACATTTTCTGGATTGACTGACATTCATCTCTTAAAGTAATGACGGACTGTCGTTTCGCTTTGCTTATTTGAGATGTTCTTGCCATAATATGGACTTGGTCTTTTACCAAATAGGGCTATCTTCTGTATACCACCCCTACCTTGTCACAACACAACTGATTGGCTCAAACATATTAAGAAGGAAAGAAGAAATTCCAGAAATAGATTTTTAACAAGGCACACCTTTTAATTGAAATGCATTCCAGGGGACTACCTCATGAAGCTGGTTGAGCGAATGCCAAGAGTGTGCAAAGCTGTCATCAAGGCAAAGGGTGGCTACTTTGAAGAATCTCAAATATAAAATATATTTTGATATGTTTAACAATTTTTTGGTTACGACATGATTCCATATTTGTTATTTGATAGTTTTGATGTTATTTTACAATGTAGAAAATAGTACAAATTAAGAAAAACCCTTGAATGAGTAGGTGTGTCCAAACTTTTGTCTGGTGCTGTACATAGACTTGAAATCACTGGCCACTTTAATAACGGAACACTAGTCACTTTAATAATGTTTACATATTTTTGCTTTACTCATCTCATATGTATATACTGTATTCTACCCTACTGTATTTTAGTCTATGCCACTCCGACATTGCTCGTCCTAATATTTATATATTTCTTCATTTCATTATTTTACTTTTAGATTTGTGTGTATTGTTGTGAATTGTTAGATATTACTGTACTGTTACAGCTAGAAACACAAGCATTTCGCTACACCCGGAATAACATCTGCTAAACATGTGTATGTGACCAATAAAATGTGATTTGCTTTGAGCAGAACTAACTGATCTGTGACTAGGCTATGAAAATAGTAATCTTTTTAACATTACTGATGTAGTAACCTGTGTTGTGGTTTTGAACGGGTTGACTTTCTGCATGACTCCCATCATCCCAGTCCTCTGTTGGAAAGAAACAAACAAAAACACAACTCATCACAATATCTAGGTACAATGGGCAGCGAGAGCATGCTCAGTTGTAGCCTTTTATAACCTTGGTTTTGGGGAGCACCTCACTCTCATTGTTATTCTACTGAAAACAATCGTTTGATAATGGTTAACAGTCAATTGCATCAACCGCATCGTTGTATCGTCTGTAAAAACAACAAACTTTTCGTTAGTGTTGTGTTCACAGACGATACAATGGGGATGTATTAGCTGCTCTTAGCAAAGTGAGCATATTTACATACACTGGCATTGCTTTCCGTTGTACTGGGTTGCACAGAAACAGTCTGCGGGATGCCTGTCACACCCTTACCATAGAGAGCCCTTGGTTCTCTATGGTGTTGTAGGTCAGGGCGTCACTAGGGGGTGTTCTAGTTTTTTCATTTCTATGTTGGTGCTCTTGGTTTGGTTCCCAATTAGAGGCAGCTGATGTTCGTTGTCTCTAATTGGGGATCATACTTAAGTTCTCCATTGTTGCTACCTGGGTTGTGGGATATTGTTTTGTTGAGTGCTGATGTGCGCTTTGTTACTTCACGGTCGTTGTTTGTTTATTGTTTTAAGTTTCACTAATAAAAGATGTGGAACTCGAATCATGCTGCGCCTTGGTCCGTCTATCCCAACAACCGTGACAAAGCCAGAAGTTAAATACAATTCCATTTCAACTTACTGTGCTAGTGGACAGGAAGGTTGGTCATTATGACGAGGGAATTTGAGACAAAATATCTAAAGGATTCTATTATTAAACAGACTTTCCAAACGTGGGTATGTCGTAGACTCACTTCCTCTCTGCTTATCTCAAAATAAACGTCCAACACAAGTTATTCCTTTTTTGTCCACTTATGGCGCATGTGCAGGACTTATATTTTGACATGAGATAAGCAGAGAGGAAGTGGGTCTACAACACACCCACGTTTGGAAATTCTGTTTAATAATACGATCCTTAAGATATTTTGTCTCAAATTACCCCTGTCATAATGACCAAATATCCTACCCACCGGCACAGTAAGTTGAAATGGATTTGTATTTAACTTCTGTTTTCCTGTGGACTGTTTTTGTGCAACCCAATACAATTGAAAGCATTGCTAGTGAATGTAAATACACCCGCGCTGCTAAAAGCAGGCTATTTTAGGCTTAGGGGTTAGGTTTAGGGTTAGAATTAGTGTTAGGGTTAAGGGTCAGTGGTTAGGTTTAGGGAAAATAGGATTTTGAATGGGAATCAATTGACTCTGTACCGGTACCCTCTGTATATAGTCGCGCTATTGTTATTAACTGCTGCTCTTGAATTATTTGTGGTTCTTATCACTTACTTTTTTAGGTATTTTCTTAAAACTGCATTGTTGGTTAAGGGCTTGTAAGTAAGCATTTCACTCTAAGGTCTACACCTGTTGTATTCGGCTCATGTGACAAATACGATTTGATTTTATACCTGTGAGTTACTGCTCGGATCACTCTCTTTGTTCAAGCCGTGTGGGGTTGGGTTGCTCATCTCCTGTGTGAAGACAGAAGACATCAATATCATGGACCAAATGAATGAATAAATGAATGAAAAACAAAAAGAACGATGAAAGAAACACTATTGTCCATTCAATAGGACACACTGGGGGGGGGGGGGGGGGAACAATGATACATTTATAACATTACTGTGCATAACAGTTTTTACAAATTAGTATTTAAACTACTACTACTCATTTTGATTGTTGTAGAAATCATTGTCCCATTGTACCATATTAACAAACATTTCATTTTCAAACTTCACATTTCTCGAGTATAAGGCTACTTACCGTAATGAACGAGATCAGCAAAATGCCTGCGATAAGTGATCGGTATGTTCGATACTTTTCGGTTTATCGTTCCAGCTCTAGTGTGTGTATTCAATCAGTGTCCTACCTCACTGCTGGGTCTGGGAGCAACCACTGGAGAAGACTTGTTGTCCCTTCGCGGACTATTCATACTGTGTTACATACACAAAAGTGACACATGAGAAACACATGACTCGAATAGGACACACACACAATCAGGTAGTATAGCACCCTTGTGTTATATGTGTCCCTATAACCACTGATACCGGGTCAGATACATAACTACCTTGAGTTGACTTTGAGTTGGCTAATCAATGTCAATACACAACATGACTGGGATATATTTAGCCTACTACAATAGCGTTGGTTGTTATCAACAATCACAACATTATGCAATACGATAATATGAAGCATTAAAACCTACCTTTATATGGCACATATAAGTTATACTTGAGGTGTTACAGTAGAGCTGTAGAACACGCGAAGGAAAACACTTCTGAAAATCCGTCACTTCCCTTATGACTTGTCAAACTGGTTTTGCAGCGATGGGAACTAGCCTACTGACGCGGAATATGGTGAACATTGTTCTTTCTGCTCCGGTTTATGATAAGCTCATTTTATCTGAAATTCCGCCACTGCCCTTATGACTTGTCAAACTAGTTTTGCAGCGATAGCCTACTATTGCTTTATTTATTTAACAAGGCAAGTCAGTTAAGAACAAATTCGTATTTACAATGAAGGCCAATTGTGCGCCACCCTATGGGCATCCTAATCATTCAGCCTGGATTCGAACCAGAGGTTCGACCTCTCGCACTGAGATGCAGTGCGTTATACCGCTGTGCCACACGGGAGCTCAACAAAAACATGACTGCATTCAACGTTGTTCTTTCTGTTCCGGTTTATGATAAGCTAATTTTTATCGCAATACACCAGACACTCGAGTGGAAACCCAACTCTAAAAGCCAAATGCCCTGTTTCTGTGCTTTGTGAAAAGTTTGAGATGTAAGAACTAAGACACGCCCACTAGTATTGATTTTTTGCCGTCAGAGTTATTGAGGAGGTTCGATTAATCTGGCCCGGGAGATACCGGGATATGGCCCGTCACATCATCGGGCGAAGGCTGGGAGGGAGGAGCGCCCATCTCAAATCAAACAGTAATTTGCACCGCTCGGTCATGTTGTCAACAAGGTTGCATCATCCAGGAACATCTCTTCCATAAAATAAACGTTTGAATTTTCAAACTAGTTTTCATTGGGAAGGCAGATAAAGAATTTGTAAAGAAAATAATCCTACTCATTAATACATGTGCTTAATTACATAACTTTTGTTTTAAATCGAGCCGATTTTGCCTTCTGATAGAGTGAATCACCTGTCCCACTGAGCTATAATAAGAACTAGAAACTGCCTCCAACATGTCCAACCATTGTTTTCAACATAATCTACTCTCTGTCGCATACAATGTTTCGTGGGGGCTGACATCTTGCTAGTTCCGGATTCAGGAGTCCATTAGTACATGCGCACTAGTACTGGAGCCCAGCCTGACGTCCACCAGATGCATATGTTGTCTAACCTGCTTTTCAACTAGTTAAAGCCAGCTAGGTGGAGTCTGTGTGTGTTCTTCTGTTTGTACCACCGCATGGTAAAACAACGCACAAATTGGAAATATTGAATGCATGCGGTTCACAGAACACACCGTAACGTTCCGGACTGCTCCATTGACAATGAATTACTTCCCCAGGATGCAAAGAGTTTGATGCATCTGGTGGACATGAGGCTTGAGCCCAGAGCATGCTGGAGTGGGGACCTGCATTCCACCACCGGATTGTGGATCTTGATTAGAGGGGAGGGGAAATCTGCAGGCACAAAGCACAACCACTGGAAACATGAAAGAAATGTTGTCTGCAAGTACATTATTCAGGACTAAGACGACTGTGCTCTAGCTTGCTCTATATGTGCACCTCGGGAGACAGTTGGATGATATTTGCTATTTAACGCAACACAATCACAACAGCAACCACGGCTTGGTACAGATGTAGCTTGGTAACATCAGGTGTACTCCGGGAACTGTAGTCATCTTATTACAGCAAACCACAAAGGTGTTTTTTGATTTTGTTCAGTTTTTTTGTTGTTGAAGACTGATCACATCAAATAAAAAAAGACAACAGTTCATCAGACTTTGGTAAAAGCTACATTATGTTTTTAGGTCACAATACATTTCCTTAAACTGAAACTAAAGCACTTAGAAAATGTATAGAGCAAGAGTGTAACGATGCTGTATCTGGTGTGTGATCACCGTCCTGACCTGTCCCCACTAACTGAGTTGACCCTGCCTCTTAAGTGCATTGAAGTGCCAGTGCATCAGTAGATACATGGATGAAATGTTGCTTTTCATTTGCACTCAAATGGTTTGAGATGTTTCCTCTACCTAGTAGAGACAGTTTGGTATGGAAAGACAATGCCGTCTCAGTCTATAGTACAAGATGGTCTGGAGTATTATACACACACATAATTGTGTTATTCAAAGGCTGTCCCATTCCTAGGAAATCTGGGCAGCAAAGTTTTACAAACAATAGCATTACTTGTTGAGTCAGACGAGCATAATTTCATGTATAACTTTCTTAGAAATGTATGGGTTGATCACATCAGAGCCAAAGCAAAGTAGCAGTTACTGTAATTCTCACCAAAGGATAAAGTGATTAACCGATATTAAGCATGAGAGACATACAAGACATTAAATAATAAATTGTATTTATGCACACCAACTGACATAAGTGTAACTTGCGATTGCCATATCAACAGAGTTGATCGGAATTTGTTTCAATTCAGAATCAAAACAAAATCAGTAGACAGTAAAAACTATCACAAAATAAAAAACTAAACATCCATAAAAGCATTCATACTTGATCAGTACTCTAGATCTCGAGGGCCACCACTGTACATACTAGTGACTGCCAACCAGAATAGTATTGTCCTCACTAAAGTGCCTGTGAGAGGAAGCTATTAGACTATTGAGACACAGCCATAGTGTGTGTCCTCAAGGTGAAAAGGTGTTGAATCGGCGGGAGGCGACCCCCGTGAGGTCCTTGCAGGTGAACATGATAATGTCACTCGGTTTTTATAGTCACAGGAACTGCAAGAAGTCAGCCATCATGGCGCGGAGATCCGAGTGCTGCTGCAGGTATGAGGCATACTCCGCCTTCAACACCTCCTGCAACACCATGTGTAACACACAAGTCAGGTCATGTTGGAAACTTAGGGGTTAGTGGTTTGAGAGTAAGGGGCTAGGCCAGGGTTAGAGTAGGGGGTAATGGGTAAGGTGTAGGGATATACTTAATATGTCACCTTTCTGGCCAGGAAATTGGAGTGCATCTGCATATCCTCAACACACCAGATGCATCTTCTCAAAGCCCGGCTTATCATCCCTCACCTTTGACACACATACACCCAAACATGTAAATATTGGAACACTCCTAATAGTGTAATGTAGCAGTAGTGCCAACACTGAGGGAGGTTGATTAACCTGAGCCGCGGTGCACCAATCTATGGCCCTTGACATTAACGGGCAAAAGCGGTGAGGGAGGAGCTTTTCAAAAGTGTTTTTATCAAAAGCAATCACTTTTGCATGTGAAAACAAAGAATCCTAGTCATTACTCCGTGTGCTTAACCTTTGTCACTTTTGTTATGAGCCGACTTCGCAGTCAGCCAGAGTGTGGCGCCTGGCTTACACCCTGGAGGCACCACACCCGGGAGGCAGCCCGGTTCCAAATAGAATGCAATACATTTTTAGCCGGTGCAAAACACGCCTACACAGGCACCGGGCGAGATTAATCGAATCCCCTCACTGCCAAGTGGCTGCAATGTTCTCCACTGAGTCCACTGTCCTCTCCACACCAAACATCCACAGTGTCTCCAGATTCCATTGACATGTAGGCTATTTGGAAAGAGAAAGAGAAAACAGTGAACACAGACTTAGAAAGTCCAACACTCAGACTCTCCCTCATCTCAAACTTCCTCCACCACCTGTCTCTCGACTTCCTCCCCTTCCTCCTCCCTCCTGTCTTACTAGTGATGACTATACCACAGGAAGTGCTGTTGATAGCTCCATGGCTGTGTGCGTACAGCAGTATGCTCCCCGCAACTGGTCCTCGCCACAGTCACCTTGAACTCTCCCAGCTCTCCACTCCTCTCAGACACAGAAAGTCTTCAAACACACACTGCAGTGCTGCACCTCCACAGTCCCTACTCAGAGCACACACACACACTCAATTCAAGTAGCTATTAAACAAACACACCCTCACATGACTAGCTAGTAGCCTACAAGGAAATAGGCTGTGTATAAATGGTTAGCTATCTTTTTCAGAGACACACAATAGCAAGTAGCAGTGATTATTAACTAGTTAGGTAACGCTACTTTAACGTTACCCTACTGATGACACACAAACCCTTACTAGCATTGGCTGGATAGCAAGTAGCAAGTCTACCGGTACATTAACGTTACAGTAGCGTTTAGCTAGTTAACTAAGATAAACATCACTAACGTTTGTTACCACAGCTACAAAGTCATAAACCCTGTCTATTTCCACAATTTCTCTTCTTAAAAACAGATTTTAACCCAATCTTAACCGCACTGCTAACTTTATCCAGTGTAACGAGTGGAAACTGTTAGCTAGCTAACTTATTCTCTTTTTAGTTAATTTATGTGCACAGCCACTAGGTTAAAGTTAGCTGGCTAGATTACCAAGTCACTCAACTAACTAGCTAGCTTGACTAGCCTCAAACAGTTGTGATGATTTGGCCACAAACACAAATGACATTCACCTGAGGCTGTGTGATATGAGATCACTGAGAGGAGGTCCTGCAATGAGGGTCATGGCTAGAATGGATCCGGCTAACCCTAACCCTTTTCCTAACAACCTAATTATCCTAACCTGCTGTATAAATTCTCCTAACCGGCTATGAAAGTTCTCCTAACCTGCTAAGTAAAGTCAAATCTGTTAATTTCACAAAAGCTGGATCCCTTCTATTCATGAGGACCCTGGACGAGAGTGCATGAATGATTTTCATTGTTTTTCCTTCTGTGTGTGCATGTCACACAAGCTCGTCCATGTAATAGCATGAATATAAAACGTTAATAACTTCGGCTGAGTGAAGGAAAAAAAATCTGCCTCAAAGACAATTCATGGAAAAATGAAATGGATATTTTTGGCACAAATGTGATAACGAAAGTGTATTTTTGAAAATGGACTTACTATGGGGACATCTATGGGAATTGTCTTTCTGGGCTCAGCGTTAGTTAAACTGCAGTACTGCCAGTCTCCTCTGTGTACATGAGATGGCCTGCTTCCCAACTGAAACCCTGAGGGCATGACCTGACCAAGGGCCAGGGTTCCGGTCTGGAAGCACGCTTTTGACTGCACCTAGAGTATTGCTTCGGTACTGCAGTTTAACTGACTCACAGCCAAGAAAGACAATTCCCATTGACAGCCCCAAAATATAATTCAAATCTGAAAATTCCTAATAAGACACTTTAATCATCAACTTTGTGCACAAAACATCCATTACATCATTCAAATTGTCACCGAGGCAGATTTGTTTTCCATCACTCACAACTGAAGATATTAACATTTTATATTCCTGCTCTGAGGTCATGACCCCAGTGGAAGTGCTGGTTGGCTTGTTTAGCTGTCCACATGCTCAGAGTTCCGGGAGCATGTTTGCTCAATACTGCAGTTTGTCCAGTGCGCACTGAGCGCTAATGCGCAGGTGGAATAATCCCAGTCAGAAAAATGGTGTATACTAACGTGAGCAGATTAAATTGAAACAAAGGTTGGCTATCTCGTGAGAGTAGATGGAGCGAGATGGATTTTGGGCGACATTATGCAAATGTCCTCATCGATTAAACATTTGCTCTCAATACAGTTCCGTTTCCAAAACTAGAATGTGTTACAGAGTGGACTAAATTCTGTAGATTTGACCCTTTGTCAAAGAAAATTAAAAAAAAAGCGTTGTTTTGGAATGCAAGGGCAAATTGATATATTGCACACGCACACTTCAGAGTATGCGTTCCCCAACAGAAATATGCAAATACATGCCAGTAGGACCTCGCTAGCTCATGCTTGGCTCTGCCACCCTCCTTGTTCTGCCCACTATGATTAATTTGTTCCCATTGGAAACGTCTGTCGGTTAGTTATACACATATTTTGTCTAGTTCTTATTATACCTCAGTGCACCCGGTTCACTCCCATGAGTCAGCCGGTTCCAAATGAAATGCAGCAACTTTCAGCCGGTGCAAAACACGCCTACACGGACGCCTGGGCGAGATTAATCGAACACTCATTAGTTACACTCCGAGTTGGGTATTTCCAATTTGATGAAAAAGACACGAGGATAAAATACTGACATTTACATCAGTAACAATCAAGGTTGAAATGTTCAAAGTGAAAAGTTTACAACCAGTTCAAATGCATAATTATCTTTATTAACACAATTCCAATAGCAGCCTCATTACGCTATTAGTTATCATCAACATTGCACATTTCATTTGGTTACAGGATAAATAACCTATTTATTAAATGTTGAAATATATACTCTGTTTTAAAAGAATAGCTAGAGTAGATCCATGGCTACATGATATATCACATGAACAATAACAAAGGAAATAACTTGAAAATATGCTTTACAAAGCAACAATCAGTGGCGAAAAACAAAATCTCTAAATCCAGTGTCATGAGTTGTCAGGTGATTTTCTGTGTGCCTAAAAAACAGCGCTGAATGTGTAGCCTAAGCTAGTTATAAACACGTATTCAAGATCTTAGGCCTACTACTTCACAATCCAGTAAAGTCATACATAAAAGTTCTTTGTAAGTAAAAGCTTATTATGCTGCATAGTTGTCCAAATTGCAGAATGCAATCAGAGTTTGTAACTTCATTTATTACCAGGCAAATGTTCAGTTTCTCCTTTTCGTTTAAAGAGGAACAGGAAAGTTGGGAAAATCCTTGTTAGGTTTATGTAAAAAAAAAAAAAAATCTAAAAGATCTTGAAAACAAACAAACTCCCACAAAACTCAGTTTGGACGGTAGAGGGGGGGCGTGAGTTGCATAAGACACGTTGCATTGTGGGAGTTGAACTGTTTCATATATTTCCATTAGCATCCTGCAGCTCCTCCCTGATAGCATTCAGCTCCACCAGGCTCTCGTGCAGCACCTGAGCTACCTGCCTAATCTTAAACACCACCTCTTTCTTAAACCCTTTCTTTAGCTCACGAGAGTCCTTGGTGAAATATTTATCCATTCCTTTGAAGAGGCCCCTGAGGGCCACAGCAGCTCCTTCTGTTACCTCTGTGGCCCTCAACACAGGTCTATCCACTAGGCTGACCATTTGAACGGCCCTGCGGACCTCCCAGTCTCCAGAGTAGTGCTGGGTTCCTCTCCGGAGGAGAGGATGCCCCCTGAGTCTATACAGCCCCTGGCACACGAACCTCAAGATCTTCACCAACTCCTCCATTCTCGCCTCATAATCCTCCAGAACCACCTCCACTTTCTTCCTGTCCTGCATGTTGTTCACGTTGTCCGAGATGGTTGCCGAGGCCGACGTGATCCCGCCGGCCGCCGCCACTCCGACGCCCACAGCCGTGATGATGAGCGAGGCGCCGAAGGTGAAGGGGGCGAGGGCCAGGCCGACGATGGCCGCACCTCCCCCGACGGCGGCGGTGGTGCCGCCGGTGATGTTGCCGATCTTGGCCTTCTTATGGAAGGAGGTGATGTCGTCGGCGAGGGCATAGAGCTTGATGACGTACTGCCAGAGGACCTCGGCACGCTCCGTGAACACCTTGTTGAAGACACTCAGGCCGCGGTGCACCTTCTCCGCCAGTAGGGTGAATGACCTTAAGGGGGAGGGGGGAGAGAGAGACAGAAGGACATGGCAAGAGGGAGAGGAGCGAGAGGGAGGCAGAGAGAACAAGTATTCAAACAGCAATGTTTCACGAGAATGACTACTGATTACGTTGTTATCAGCACACAGACGACATACCTAGTCTCATCGTCCTTCACCGTCTTGTCTTCATCATCTGAAGGCAGCTCATCCCATTCTGAGACAAGACAATTCCCAGATTACAAATTGGGTGTGTGAACACATGCTTGTGCATGCATACGTGCTTGTGAGTGCATGCACATGTGTATGTGTACGCACGTGTGTATGACTCACGTTCCACAGTGTTCCACCACTCCATCAAGCTGTCAGTGTCCTGTGAGACAGAGGAACACTGATATCTTTGGACATTGCTTTCACACAGTCACATTTTCAAACTGTTACCATTGAAATAGGGCAGAAGGTGATTTGTGAGCGATATTTGACTCTTCAAATACTGACCCCCTCTTCCTCCTCCTCATCCTCCAGACCTTCTGCAAGCTGTTCGTCAATCTGAGCAGAACGCCACTCAGCCTGCGAGAGAGAGAAGAGGGGACAATGTGAGAAAGAAGTGAGAGAGGGAGTAGGAGAGATTATTGTTGGTTAAGTTTGAATCTATTTGCTGTGCATACCTTACTATCCTTATAAAGGGATAATCTGCACTGCCTTTTATAAGAACCATGGCCTTTGCCAGCTTTCCCTCCCTCTGAGGCATATTTCTCTTGAGGAGTTAAAATCCCTCTTACAGTATGCAGCAGATCCGGTTCAGTTACATGACTGAAGGGAATGTGCCACTCAATTTGTCCTAAGCAGTGAAATGATAGAAAAGGGAGACAGAACCCAGCCAGGCCCATACCATAGTTGTCAACAACGTGGGTGTGTGGCTTTTTTAACTCTATTATGTCAGTCATACAAAACCGATCAAGACAACTACCCATGGTTTTCAGTCGTTTCAGGTCTGTCTCCAATATAGGACAATGAGTCAGCACAAATGTACATGTTGGATGTGTGTGTACCTCTGCAGCCTCTGAAAAGTAGTAGTCACTAGATGTAGCTCCTGGTGGGTACTCGGTCATCCTTCCATCTCTCGCTTTAGTCTGAGTGAGTGAGTGAGTGAGTGAGAGAGAAACCAACACAAACATCAGTAAACATATGGCAGTAACACCACCCACACACACAATTACCTTAGTTTCTTTGCGATGCTTATGAGGGGCTTTAAATTTGAATGATTTCTGTAGAGGAAAGTTGGGATATAGATAAACAGCAGGTTAAAAAAAATAATATATATATATGAAAAAAATACAAAAAAAATAAATACATTCACACAGTAAATGAAGAAAGGATGTTTATAAAGTAGTAGTAGTACTGGTTTGCAGTCTTCTATATCATCCTGTCCATAATCATCTCCGTTCCCTCCTGCTGAGAAGAGATCTGACCTCCTCCGAGAAGTGTCATCATCCAGAAAGCCCTCCTGGAAAACATACCACAGGAATGTCAACACTCTTCCGCTGACAAAATGTAAAGTACGCACAAAAGATGTAGCTTCGGACCAATAGAAATGCCCTCACATGGGATGCTCGTCGAGGTGTGTAGCGCTCTGAACCAATCTGTGACTTTTCATATAGAAATGTTTCCTAGAATAAAGGAATGAAAATACACAGACTTGTTTTAAAACTAATACAGATGTTCTTTATAGGCCAATAATGGCAATGTAAATCTGTTAAAAGAGAAATATAAAATTGACACATTCTCTAATAAACAGACAATACACTCAAGAGGGCCTACACAAACAATTACCTGGATTTGGTTTGACTTGCGCCGACTTGCAAGTTGGTTCTTAAATTTCGATGGTTTCTTCTGTTAAAGAGAGAGGACATTTAGAGCATGAGTGGGATCCATCCAAAGTTTAAGAGGAGAAAGTTCTACTGTATAAAGGAAAAGAGAAGTACCGGTTTCCAGTCTTCCATCTCATTCTGTTCATCTTCTATCTGTCCAGCATAGAAGAGATCTGCTCCCTTCTGAGGCACATCACTGTCCAGAAAGCCCTCCTGGACAAAAACAAGAGACATGTGTTGAGTCCCAACTTCTAAAGTATCTAACTTGTAAATAGACAGTGCATCCAGATCTGCTCACATGGAAAACATAATAATTTGAGAACCTCTGATCTCCTTTGTGGGGAGTACTGTTGTGTACCACTAGTCCGAGAATTCTCCTCAGCACTCTGTAAGAATGAAAAATAATGCACTAACATTCACAACTTGATCATCTTGTTTGACAAAGAAAAACGGTCTTATCCAAAAATATAAACAAAGCACAACCACACAGAAACCTTACCCCAGATTTCCGACGATTCATATGAAGGACTTTTAATTTGAATGGTTTCTTCTGTAGAAGACAGTGTTTACAATGTTTATCATGTCATTAGGTTAAATAAAATGCAGATAGAGAAAGTGAGGGATATGAAAGAGAGAAGTACCGGTTTGCAGTCTTCCATCACATTCTGTTGATATTCTTCTACCTCTCCTGCTGAGGAGAAACCTGCCCCCTTCTGAGGTAAGTAATCATCCAAAAAGCTCTGCTGAAAGAAAAACATTGTTTTATTTAAACATTTATACTGTCATGTTATATTTTCTTTGTACATTGAACAGCATAGACTAATTAGAGTTGGCACAAATACAAACTACACAGACAATTACGACACAGACACACATCCAACCTTGGGGTGTGACTGCGGGGTGTAGCTTTTCACTTCGTCTGTTTCCTCAAAAATATTAACCTACAAAAGAATAAACAAATGTTGAAACACTAAAATATGACTGTACATACAGTAGTACTGTGTACATAGAGTACACGCATAGAAACTCACAGTACCTTGGACTCCTTGCGGGGTGTATAACCATGGGCACCTTTAAATTCATCAAGAGGTTTCTCCTAAGAAACACATAATTACTACAAACACTCATCATTACTGCATATGGGCAAATGAAAAAGTGTATAGAAACTAATATATTGTGTTTGTCACAAGCATTTCTACACACAGTATATACATACATGAATCATCTTTGAACCTCTACGAGGTGTGTATCCATGAGCGCCTGTTGGTTCATCCTGGGAATTCAACAAAACATTCTTGGCATTATATCAGTTTTTGCATGAACACAAAGGCATGTGCATTTAGCCTACTGTACACGTTTCCCTCCTTACCTTTTCGAGGCAGATTGCGAACCCTCTGTGAGGCACAAACTTAATTTTGACACGTTTACTTTTTTTCTGTTCAGAAAAACAGATAAAAGTTTGATAATTTTTTTAATAAATTTTTCATACGAAATAGTTGTCAACTTCCTAAAAGTGTTAAGCATGAGACAAAACATACAAATCCACCCATCCCATCACGTTCCTCTGCCTCCTCTTCAGAGTTCTCATCCAAACCCACGGCCTGTTAAACGACAAACCATATGTGGTGTTCCACAGGGACCAGTGTAAAGACCAACTTTTGTCAGCACAACATTTATACAATAAAATCTGCTTTGGTTTTGATGAGTAGTTTTTCATAATAAAAAAAAACACTAGAAATATATATATAAGAAGATAGGTACCTGTTTGGAGTATTCCATCCCATTATGTTCTTCATCTTCATTCTCCCCTGGAGATATGAATCCTTCTTCCTTCTGAGGAAAGTCATCATCTAGCAAGCCCTCCTGGAAAACACACCACAGGAATATGTCAACACAGATTTTGTACACCAATATATGGCTCTTTTTGTTTACAAACACACAGATAAGAAAATTATACATTCGCTCTATGTTGAGGCAAATGTAGGCCTGAAGCTTTCTCAAGATGGTCAGCTGAAAATCGATCCTAAAAAAAAATAGAAAAAATTAAAAGTTATTCCAACAAATGTTAAATTATTTTAAACACCCCTTCCCTAAATTATACCTTAGATCCTCTGCGATGCACAAGGGGCATCTTGAATTTGAATGATTTCTTCTGTTAAGGGGAAAGAAGTTCAAAAATGTACAATACAAAATGAATGAAAGTTACACAATCAGTCTTTCAAAACTAACTGGTTAAAAAGAAATACCGGCTTGCCGTGCTCCATGTAATTCTCCTTATCTTCGTAATCTGCAGAGAAGACATCTACCCCTTTCTTTGCGAAGTCTTCATCCAAAAAGCCCTCCTGGACAACACGTTAAAGTAATTAATACTGTATTAAACATCTTAATTCATTACAATCGTTACACAGGAACACACTCACCTTTGACCGCCAACGGAGACTATTGCTCTCTCCATCCTTGGATTCAGAAAATCTCTCCTAAACCAAAAAATGACATTAAACATCGACAATAAGCATTTCCATATAGCTACCTACACAATCATACATACAATTAATCAAAGATAACACAGTCCTCACCTTTGATCCTCGACGTAGTGTGCCGCTGTCACGATCCTTCAGGTCTTCAGAATATTTATCCTATAGAATAAAAACATGTTTATTGACTACAGCAGCAGAACATATCTACATAATTCATCAAAAGTTTGACTTACCTTTGACCCTCTTCTGGAAAGAAAGGATACCTTGAACGTCCTCCCCCTTTTCTGAAATAAAAAAGGAAAATGTGTAAAAAGTTTAAAACAAATGATATAAATGTAGAAACAGAAACTTAAATACAGAAAAAATACAGAGTGTAAGACATACAGTTTTGGCATGTTTTCCGGCATCATTCTCTTCTAGTTCTTCTACACTCCCCCCATCAGAGTCTGCTGCCCCCTGAGATAGGAGAGAGTGAGAGCAGATGTGCGAGGAACAGAAATAGCATCCACAGTCACTCCTTCAGTATCAATTGACCATCACTAAGCACACATTTTAGAAAAACTGTGATGTGATGACTTTACCTTCATTGACTCCCTCCTAAGCCTCAGCTTGCCAGACTGATGAGGGAAAAAAGATAATCAAACAATTAATTATCTTTTAGGCTAGTCAATGTAAAATAGATTAATGTTAAATAAAATACAGTAATATAGGTAGGAGTGTGGCAAGGAGTTGATCATTTAATGCAAACAATGAAAATGTAGAAAAAGCCATTAAATTAGTATGTTTCTTACAGGTTTCCAGTCAGGATTGAGCTCAGGACTGTTTTCAGGCCAATCCTCCACACATCTCTCCTGTTTTGGGTTTAACAAAGTAAACCCAGTTCAGTACATACGTCAATAAGAGAGTCAAAGATAAAAGTTCAACATTCATTCTGTCCAAGTGGTGCCCCTCTAGTACATACCTGGCCAGTCAAAAGAATGTTCTCAAATACCTCCACTTCCTCGAATTTGTTGTCCTGTAAAACCAGAATGTTATTCTCAGATCAACAGAGAGAGAGATAACATGTTCATATACGACACCGTCTTGTCTACTGAAAGTTGTAGAAAAGTTCTGTCATTTATAGGCTGTTCAACTGATTGTGGTAGGAATGGACTTAGAGTATGTATAGACTTACTTGGCACAGAAACTTACCTGAGCTGTGTTCTTCGTTTGAGGAGCTGGTTTAGGATCTGGTCGCTCAGCTTCGGTCTAAAGACATAGCAGAAACCCAATGAGATACAAGTGAATCACAGACAGACATTACAATAATTGGTATGCTTACATACATGGAGGAAGAGGGACAAATAAAAATGGTGGTGGTGTCCTTACACGACTTGGTAACTCAGGCTGTCTTTTTCGAGGAGCTGGTTTGGGAGGGCTGTTGGAGGTCTTCACCTGAGAGGTCACAACATGTCATTCTTTGCAATGATGGAAAGAGAGGTCACACGGATATCAAAGACTGTACGAAGACCTGAGGGAAAAAATACTTACCTGGGGGGAACTATTGAAAGCCTGCGTTGGGGACAGGGATCTGGAATGGAGGGTACCATGTTTCAAGGCAGTAGGGGTGGGTTGGAGAACATGTTTGGTTCCGTGAGGGGTCATCAGGAAAATATCATACTGTTCATCAGAGGGTGTTGTAAGGTTGAAATCCTGCGTGTTGGAGAGTGATGCATTGAAGAGCTCAGCAGTCTTCTCAAAATCTGACCCTGAGAAGATGTCTGTTTTCTGCCCTGATGAAGTCTGGAATAAAGGTGTGGACTGTTTGACTGTAGAGTCAGTACTGAAAGAAGCACTCTGAAAGATGTCATTGGGCGAGGAATGGAAAATGTCCCATGTCCTGGAAGGCAGGGGCTGAAAGATGTCTGCTGTCACATTGGAGGGGGGAATTTGGAAAGGGTCATTTGACCTAGTAGGCGTGGCTTGAATGAGATTGGGAGTGTCAGAAGGAGTGGATTGGAAGGGGTCCTTTTGAATGGACAATGGGGCTCGGAAAAGGTCATCTCCCTTGGTGGGTAGAGTTTGGAATAGGTCCTCTCCCTTGGTGGGAGGAGCATTGAATAGGTAATCTCCCTTGGTTGGAGGAGCTTGGAATGGGTCTGGTGTTTTTGAAGGCGGAGTTTTGAATAGGTCCTGTTGGTTCGAAGGAGTTGTCCAAAGCTCCAGTCTTTCAGAAGTTGTGACAAATAAAGGACTATGGCTCAGATTTGGTGTGTTTTGAGTTAGGGTCGTTGTTTTGAAGAGATCCGGTGACCGTCTTTCAGACATAGTTTTGAAAATATACGTCTGCTGGTCAGATGGTGTTGTCTGAAGGTTGTTTTCTGTCTGTTTGTCAGGTTTGATGTCCTCTGGTGTGCTCTGAACCTCAGGCGGAGGAGCAAAGATGGTGGCTAATCTCTGCTGACGTAGAACCTCTGAATCCTGATTGTTAGTGTCCACGTCAATAGTCACACTGCTCGATTCCTGTGGGTTAAAAAGACCAACACCAGAACTCATCATGTAAGCAAATGAACACATAAGTCAAACAAAACAGTCATTATCAATAGTATTGCACATATGTGCCATACCACCATACAAATAGTAGGTTAGAGATCTGGTGAAAATGCAATGTCACTGATAAAGACTTACTTTCATATAAGAGTAGAATGGATTCTCTTTTGACAAGCTACGATTGATTCCATTCTGAGAGAGAGAGAGAGCGAGATTAAAGTGTAAAAAAGGGGGTAACAAATAAATGGAAATTGATTAAACATTTACCATTAACAGTTACCCCATAATGCAGTCTAACCTGCTTCAGGTGAGTGCCATTAATGGAGGAATCTCTGGATTCTGAAGTGGAGGGGATAGGAGTCTGAAAGAGAATGTTTCAAAAAGAGTGTTATGATATCCCTTCTTATGAGCTTGTGTCGCCCCCCCCAGCCTCCAGTATCTATGCTGCAATAGACCATGTGCTGGAGGGCTAGGGTCAGTCTGTTATATCTGGTGTAATTCTCCTCTCCTATCTAGTGTCCTGTGTGAATTTAAGTATGCTCCCTCTAATTCTCTCTCTCTCTCCCTCCCAGAGGACCTGAGCCCTAGGAACATGCCTCAGGACTACCTGGCCTGATGACTCCTGACTGTCCCCAGTCCACCTGGTCGTGCTGCTGTTCCAGTTTCAACTGTTCTGCCTGCGGCTATGGAACCCTGACCTGTTCACCGGATGTGCTACCATTGTCCCGGACCTGCTGTTGTACTGTGTTTTTTTCTCTCTCATCTCCACCCGACACAGCCAGAAGGACTGGCCAGCCCTCAGAGCCTGGTTCCTCTCTAGATTTATTCCTAGTTTCCTGCCTTTCCAGGGAGTTTTTCTTAGCCACTGTGCTTCTGCATTGCTTGCTGTTTGCTGGGATTTTAGGCTGGGTTTCTGTATAAGCACTTTGTGACATCTGCTGATGTAAACAGTGCTTTATAAATACATTTGATTTGAGATTGTGTGTCAGTGTTGTTTACCCTGTATTGTTTGCGGAAGGGACTTTGGGAGACTCTCCTCAGCATCCCCTGTAGTCTCATGATGCTCTGAAAGAATTTAAAAACAAATATTAAATATAACTCCATGAATTAATTCCTATAGGTAATGCTTTCTTGCTTGTCTATACTCTAAGTGTATACAGTGCTTGCTTGTGTACCGTGTCTATAGTGGATAATTAACCTTGTGTTGTGTACAAAAATGGTCAGCAAAACTACACCAGACAACCTAAGAAGAAGCTGTCCAAATTGTACATCCTGATAGTATCAGGAGGTGGGTTGATTTCTCAGACTGTTTCGCAATATTCTTAAAGGGTGATAGAGTTCATAGGTATCAAGAATACCTGACATCACAAGCAACATCATTTCCCAATCAACTGCCCTGGAAGAAAGTCAGACAATGCCATGCCAACACAGTTCCTGAACTACAGCTAATGAGATTAAAAAGCGCACTCTATATAATAAGTATTCACATACTGTAGGGCCTACTACTGTACCTTGTGGGTAACAACCTGACAACATACTTTGTACAGTAAATTCAACGTTTAAAATATGCCTAGTCAAGAAGCTTTATTTTAGGGCACAAGAGGTGAGAGGAGTTCAACTGAGGTATTGAACAAACGCATCTCAAGGCTAAGTTCATCTTTAGAACCATGATATGGTTCTACCGATAAACTTCGCTTCATTATGCTTTTGGGAAACCTGGCCCAGATTCTTACTCACCGGTCTTCTCTCCCCCAAAAACTCCTCCACCGGCTCACTCTGTGCCTCTTCCCTCTCCTCCTCCTTATCCTGACAGAGAAAGAAGTACAAATCAAAACAATGGAGTTTGATCTTCTTGTAAGAAAAGTAAAGTGTTGGACGTTCAACTCTTATTGAACTGAAATCATCTTTTAGAATTATTCAAGAGTTTAAAGAGTTGTGATTTAACGCAAACGCACGTGTCCGTAATAATTCCATGGTAGGCCTATCAATTATCATGGAAACATTTAAATTAGTTTGATCTCACCATGGTTGTTGCGATGATATCCGACCCAGCAAGCTACTGTCTGCACTAAACGAAAGTTTGTACTGAAATGAACTCGCTAGTTGCCAAACTAGTATTTCCAACCGCGCGACTTGGCAAGCGGTCCGCGCTGCATGTACTGGTGATTGGATGATTGATGGACAGAATACGTAGGCGTGTTTGATTTCCCTCCCCTTCCTCTTTTCATCCAAGCGATAAAATGCGACCCGACCAGTTGTCCTCGCCACAAGGAGAATGTGCAGTCAATGACTCGCACGGGTGTGTTACATAGGTAAAAAGAAACATAGGTGAAAGAAACATTTGTTCCTATTTATATACCTGTTAGCTAGTAGGCCTAAAACTACAGGTGGCTTGTAAATGTGTGTGTGCATCCGTCTGTACGTCTCTCCACCTGTCTGTAATGGTCCCTATTTCTAGGAGGAGGATGGAGAGGGGGGGGGGGGGGGGGGGTCAAAAGTATGTTCATTTGAAATGGAGTCAGTGATTTAAATTGATGTTGGATGGATTTGTAGATAAATGTTGTTCTCTCTCTGTGTGTGTGTGCGCGCGCGTGCGTGCGTGCCTGTATCATTTCTCAGAGAGAGAGTGTGTGTGCGCGCGCGCGCGTGCGTGCCTGTATCATTTCTCAGAGAGAGAGAGTGTGTGTGTGTGTGTGTGTGTGTGTGTGGCGTGTGTGTGTGCGTGCGTGCCTGTATCATTTCTCAATGAAACCTGTTTAGGGCAGTATTCATAATGTCATTACATCATTGAATTCTAGCTCTATCTCTGCAAATATGCAATTATCTTTATGTATTGCAAATAACTTGGGTGAAGTAAAATGTAATTTGCATTGCAATGTGAAGTCACATCATTTGGTTCTCTACATAAAGTACCACTTTTATATTACAGTATATTAGCCCAGATGACATTTTCTACGCATGAGCTTAGCTAGCCAACGTCACCATGACATCGCCTACAAGTGTGACTGGGGATTTCTATTGGAGAAGCATCATAATACTGTACAGTCAAAAAACGGTGCGTTCAAAAACGGCCCAGTGCAGTGAAAAACGTGGTTTCCTGATTTTTTAAATATATATTTCCACACTATGAGGTTAGAATAATAATTTGAAAATTATGATAATGCCCTTTTAGTGTAAGAGCTCTTTGAAAAGATTGTCTGAAATGTCTGCCTGTTTTGGTGGGATGGAGCAGTACATTAGTTAATAAACCAATGAGAAAGTAAGTTCCAGAACTCTGTCAATAACAGCTAGTTTTCAGTTTTCCCCTCCCCACTCAGACCACTGCCAGACAGTCCAAGCAAAATCCTTGCTTGAGAAATTGTTCTTCGCTAAAAATGTTGTTTATTTTAGATTTTCTGTTGTTGTTGAAAATCCCAATAAGGTACTTAATTGTTACCCAGTAATGAGATAATAATAATGGCTGCATTGGAACTTTAATCCAGACAGATTTAGTTTAAATTGTCTCAAAATATTTATTAAGCAATATGCATGTTGTTAATTCATGTCAGTGTCACAAAACTTGGAGAAGAGAACAATATTAGTGTTTTTCATAACCAAAACGGGACATTTCAAATGTCTTGTTTATGTTATAAATCTGTGTGATTTAAGTTTGTGCCTGGTTTGTGGTATGCAGTATGCAGTATGCCCAAGCTAAACTGTTTTTGTTTTTGTCATTTTAATAGGGAGATGCTACAATATTATGCTTTATTTCATTTTGCTATGCCAATACATTTGGGGCATCCTAATCCAAATGCGATATAACAAGTACTTTGTGTTCTTTAAGGATAACAGTTGAGTCAGTGTCTTGTGTCTTCCTCTGACCTGAAAATTCAACTCTATCAAAGTGCCAAGGTCTCATCATTTTGGGCTTCTTTGAAGGTAAGACCAATCTAAGATCATTATATTAAATTCATATGAGAATTATGAACATTGATTAAATGTATTTAATGTGTTAAATGAAATGTACTTGTAAATTGTAGGTGTCTGTCATATACAATACGATTCAATACCATAGCACTGCCTGGACTTTGATAAATGACATTGGCACTTGGATTGGAACCGGTGCCATGGTCAGATGACATGAAAATAGAGCTCTTTGGCCACGCACACCAGTGGTGGGTTTGGTGTTGAAAAAAATAAGCATACTGTACGCAGAAAAGTACCTCATAACTACAGTAAAATATGGTGATGGATCTTTAATGTTATGGGGCTATTTTGCTTCCACTGGTCCTGGGGCCCTTGTTAAGGTCAACGGCATGAACTTTACCAAGTACCAGGACATTTTAGCCAAATCAAGGATCTGGAAAGATTCTGTATGGCAGAATGGTCTAAGATCCCTCCCAACGTGTTCTGAAATCTCATAAAACATTTGAGAAAAAGGCTGTCGTTATCCTCGCAAGGGGAGGGTGCTGAAAACAAGGCTGCCAATAATTTTGCCCCCTATCTTTTTTAAACGTTTCTTTTAACTTGTATATAAAATATATTTCTGAGCAATTGTATTAGTATAAAATAATATAATGTACCATTTTTTTGTTGCATACAATATACTGAAGTTCAGCATTTGTATTATTTATTTTATACAGTCTTTTTTGCTAATCTTTATCAAGGGTGCCAATAATTATGGACCTAGCTGCAGGGAGGAGGTCAGAGACCTGGCAGTGGTGCCAGGATTACAACCTCTCCCTCAATGTGATCAAGACAAAGGAGATTATCGTGGCCGACAGGAAAAAAAGAGGGCCGAGCACACCCCCATTCTCATCGACTAACTAGGCAAGTCAGTTAAGAACAAATTCTTATTTACAATGACGGCCTACCCCGGCCAAACCCTCCCCTAACCCGGACGATGCTGGGCCAATTGTGCGCCACACTATGGGACTCCTGATCACGGCCGGTTGTGATACAGCCCAGGATCGAACCAGGGTCTGTAGTGACTGCTGCGCCACTCGGGAGCCCAAATGAAGTGAGCAACAGCAACAGAAAGGTACTATATATGGATAAGTACAGCGGAAGAAGGCTAAACTGTGTCATAGCTGTTCTCGAACATAAACATGCACACAATAGACATATATATATATATATATATATATATATATTTACAAGCAATTCCCAATCTTCTCTCTTACTTAAACTCACTCCAATGCCATTTTGAATACCACCCATTTGACTAATAATGGAAAAAAAACATAGTCAAGATGTATTATTTTTTCTTCTTTTAATATTATTGCATTTTTTAGGTTGTTCATTGTATTATACAGACAAATTAGCCACACAAGTACATTTGATTGTATTTTGTTATTCTTGAACTTTTTTATGTTAATTATTGGTATTATTCTTCCTTTTTTGTGCTAATGCTAAAAAAGTTACACAGGAACTAACACACTATTGTCTAACCTTTGAGCTAACTGGGACGGTAAACTAACAATTCACGTAGTAAATCAAAATTGCCCAGAATAAAGGTGGAAAAAGAATATAATCGAAGGTAAAACAAGAATAAACACAAAAGAAATGGACAAGTGTACATTTACACAGCCCTAGCCCAGTTCCGCCCCCTTTTCTTGGTAAACTATTAAGCTTCATCCGTTTTCATTTTTTTGGTAGAGGCTCCCATGCAAGACTGGGAGGAGCCTTATCATTCCTTCTGTTCTTCAGTCTTCATCACCCTTCTCATTATCAATATAACATTCCTGTTATTATCTAGAAATATCACCACCACCACCATCATCAAAATACACCTTCTCAACCGACTTAACCACAGATTCTTCAATATCATCAACCATCCAACCCGCTCTACTACAACAAAGTGATGTATGGGGAGGAGCTCTGAAGAGAATAGGAAAGAAACAAGCAAACCCCAAACAGGTTTGTAAAGTTCAAAGTGATAAAATGCCACATACGCAACTACAGAAACCAAAAATACACACTCTCACACACACACACATATTCAAAAACATACACCCAGCTCTCCAAGTGTGTTCTGTTTTAATCGGGTCCTTTAACAGTGTGTTCATTGATTCGGTTCAGGGCAGTGTTGAGCTCCACATGGATGTGCTGCTGTCGCGATACTTTTAGTCTTTTAGGTGTTACTATAAATAAATCCTACTGGCAATTTAAAGTTCCGTTTTGCTGAATGTTATAGGAATTATTACATTCCTGGAAAACAGTTATGAGCTTAGATTTTGAGTCTATAACACTTCAGTTCTAACTGTGATTTATTTATTTAACCTTTATTTAACTTGGCTAGTCAGTTAAGAACAAATTCTTATTTACAATGATGGCCTAGGAACAGTGGGTTAACTGTCTTTCTCAGGGTTAGAAAGACAGATTTATACCTTGTCAGCTCAGGGATTCAATCTAGCAACCTTTCGGTTACTGGCCCAACGCTCTAACCACTAGGCTACCTGCCACCCCAAATTCGTACACACAGGGAACAGTTCCTATAGTATAACTGCTGGACGGCAGGTAGCCTAGTGGTTACGAGCGTTGGGCCAGCGTTGGGCCAACCGAAAGGTTGCTGGTTTGAACCCTGTAGCTGGCTAGCTGAAAATCTGTTATTGTGCCCTTAAGCAAGGCACTTAACCCTAATTGCTCTGGATAAGAGCGTCTGCTAAATGACTAAAATGTAAAATCAGTGTGGACAGTCAGGCTTCTAGGTTTAGGGTGTAGTAGTTGGCTCTTCCCTGTTGGCAGTGTAGGGGCTGGTTCATTGTCAGATCATAAGAAGGTCCAATGGGCGTGGACTCTCCTTTCCTCACCTCTCCTCTTAAATTGTGCTTAGAAGGTATGAGAGCTTTCAAATACACACACACTTGCACATAAACAAAACACACACACACACACACACACAAACCTAAATAATGCCTTGTTCACAGACACTATCCTGTACCTTCCACTGCATGACAGAATTACAGATAGCATTAATTCCAGCTCACATCTTCTGGAACATTAGCTCCTACATAGCTCCAACTTCAGACATGCTATTGGTTCTCTCGGCTGTCAATCTGACACACAGACATGCTATTGGTGCTTTCAGCTGTCAGTCATGATCAGTGCATCACTCTAGGGCTATTCAATGCCTACATCTAGCGATCACAAAACATGTCCGAGAAGGTATTATCTAGCTTCTCTCTTTGATAAAGACTCAAGTATGTTAGTAGTCTATGTATGCAGGTAAAAGTAAGTCATCATAAACCCCATAGCACAGTGACCCCCGAAGATGTTATTTTTTACAGGGACAGCCATAGTAGTACAGCGCCTCTGGAGCAAATTAGGGTTAAGTGCCTACCTCCAGGGCACATCGACAGATTTTTCACCTTGTCGATGGTCAAGTCTGAAACTGCCATCAGCATTGGAAGCACTGATTTACAGTCTGATTTACAGTTACTGATATACCGGCATGGGAGTTCACTCACTCTTACAATGTCACTCTTCATCATCCATCCCCATCTTCATTATCATCATCTGCTATTCCTCATCAGCTACATAACAAACACACACGTACCAACAAACTCATCTTCACATATAAAAGAAAAAGGAAACATCTATTTTCACATGAGCTGAAATCAGATACACTTTTAAACAGGGCCAATGGAAGAAATGATCTACCCTGGAACAGCGAGGAGGAAGTAGATTCTCACTGGCCGTTGCTATGGTTAAGGATCAAGTGACCAATGAGAAACTTCAACCCTTCACTGAGGCAGGTCACAAAAAGAAAAAATTAAAAAGACCAAACATCTTTTATTAAAGGAGTTGACAGACACACATTTTCATTATAAGTATTTCTGCTATAGTCTTTTTTCCCTTGTATCTCATACTTTAAAAATAAAGATCATTTTTAAAATAATATTACTATGACATTATTGTCATTGTCATTATTAATAGTGTTAATATCATCATAATCTTTCTCATTATCATAATTATTACTACTGGTGAACACTAAGGTGAGATCACTACAGGTCACTTCCACTCTCTAGGTTAATAGGCTCTATTGGCTGACAGATGTTCCGATAGAGGGGGAGAGAGAGGACTGCCGACGCCCCTAAAACGCCCTTTCCTTGCTACCCTTTTCCTTATATTCCCTCCCTTGTTCCTAAATACTTCCTTTCTTCCATTCGCTTTTTTTCATTTATCCATTCCCTCTTATCTTTCGCTGTCTGGGTGAGGAGATTAATAGATGACAGTGTTTAAGTAACTGTCTTTCATTCTCCCTCTGTCCCTCTACCTCGCCTTTACATCCACGTTCCCATAAAACCTCTCTCTCTCTCAGCTGGTCCTCTGTCCTCTACCCATCCCTCTCTCTCTCTCCATTCCTTTCTTCATCCCCTCTTTCTCCATTCCATTCGCCATCCCCCCCCCCCTCTCTCTCTCTCTCTCTCACACACTCTCATTCTCTGTCTCTCTAGCTCTCTTCATCTCTCTTCAGCAGGACACCTCCATAGTATGGGAGGGGCTGGGGGGCATCTGCCCACCCTGAGAGCTCTGAGACAGGGTACGAGAACGCTCGCGCTCCCCCTCCATGGAGTAAGAGGAAGAGAGCGAGGTGGTGCGCGAACGAGACAGACGGGTCATGACGGACGATGCCACTGTGGGAGAGGGAGAGGGAGCAAGAGGGAGGGTGGAAAAGAGAGAGAGAAGGAGGATAATTAGATTGATACAGAGAGACAGTAGCACAAAAGGTCACAGTAGGTCGTCATAGCCACATATTACAAACTGAGGCAAACTTACTGTAGCCCATCCCCTGAATGAAGTACTTGAAAGCCTCGGTCAATTTGCTGGGCTGTAAGTAAACACAGAAGGTACATTCGATTTTATCCATAAAATACGTAATATAAAATCTATATTTGTACAATAACATGGACATGCAGGAATTGCAATAGTTACTGGATGTTTAGTTGTATTCATCATGATAAGTGCTGTATTTCTGTATTAGCACCACAACACATGTTAAATTCACAACTTGTGTGAACAAAAAATATATGTATTTAACAACTTGGCATGTTTAATGTGTCTTACCTGGGTAAGCTGGGGAAGACCGCCAGCATCTGCCATCTGAAGAAGAAGATGAGGACAATTTTGTGTTTAGTAGCAACTGAATGTCTGAGGAAAATGGCTTGTGTGTGTGGTTTGTTTTGATGAATGAGGGGGTGATGAAGAAAGCTTGAGTACCTTGAGGAATGAGGTTGTTGTTGGGTCCAGTTTGCTGTTGCACTCCACCTGGTGGACATGGAGGGAAAAACTTGGAATTAATCAACATCACTATATTCACTTCACCTGGGTGTGTTCGATGCCTACATGGTAAGCCTACATTAAGATATAAAGTCGAAAACGTACAGCAGCCTCCTCATAAGGTGCCTGATCCCCGACCACCAGCATCACAGGACACCTGAGAAAGAGAAGAGAGAGAGATAGATTGAGAGAGACTCTTAGGTATATTCAATGGAAAGAGTGAGAGACCTATTCCAGACTATTGTCACAGCTGATGTAAGTGGTCTGATGGTGAAATGCTTACTTGAAGTTGCTGGTACGGTCAATGATCAGATCCCTACGGCTGGAAAAGAGGAAAGGAAAGGTTACACTATTGTAGGTTTGTTAGTGTGTATGTGTGCATGTGCGCCTGTGTGTGTTCGCCTGTGTGTACCTGTTGTAGCCCCTCCAGAAAAGCTCGATGTTGATGAGGTTGGGGGCTTTAGAGATGCGATCTCTGTGTGATTTCACCAGGTCTGCGTTAGCTGACATCTCTTCCTACAAACCAAGACAGAAATAATACAATAACAATGTGAGTTTTATAAGATAAAGACAAATAGTTAAATAGATGAAAAACCCACATCGGGTTCCAGTCTATGATAACACACACATAATTTGATACCACCCACCCACCCACGCACACACACACAGACACACACGCACACATATGCATGCACGGGCGCAAGTACGCACACACACACACACACACACACACCTGACTGAAGAGATGACTCAAGATCTGCTCTGTGAGGGAGGATGTCAGGGTAGTGATCTGGAAACAGAAAGAAAGAAAGAGAGAGAGATTGAGAAATAAAGAGAGACAGAGAGATAGATAGAGAAATAGCGAGAGAGAGAGAGAGAGAGAGAGAGAGAGAGAGGGGTATAGTTAGGACAAATCAATAACAGCTTAGTCAATATCATGTATACAGTAAAACCACCATTAATACAATTCCACTATCTATTTTCCTCATCTACATGTTACTTTATGAAATTGCCAACATAATCAAAATATCCCATTGTCTGAGACAGTAATGACTGTTTATTAACTGCTAGATCAAGAGTAATGGATATATGTACTGGTAATTGAGTATCTACTTGAATTGTAATGTAGATGTCAACACAACAACACAGAAGAGTAATGGTGATTTTGAATAGGATATGGGATTGATATTGTCAAATTGATGGAAATGCTACTAGTACTCATGAATATAGTCAAAAATCCTCTGGGCTTCTGAGTGCCATAATGATAATATTTCATACTAATGTTGCCAGTATTATACAGATGTAGGATCTTAATTTGATAACTTTTTTTTTTTTGCTGAGAATTTTCCTGCACGGCAGGAAATGCAAACTTGTAGTACATTTGCGTTTTAAAAAGGCTAAAGTTTGTAATTTCCAGTTTGACATTTCCTGTTGCGGCATGATTATTTTCCAGCTATAGCAAAGTGGCTGAAATTAAGATCCTACATCTGTAAGCACATAGCTCAAATTAAGATCCTACATCTGTGAGCATATTGAAGAGACAGTAACCTTCTGGGCAGCCCAGTCCATCCACCCTCTAGCCTGAGGGTCAATGTTGATGAGAACGAGACCTTCAACTGAGTCTGGGTGGGCCATCTGAGAGGACGGAGGAGAGAGAATGAAAGAGAGAGAGAAAAAAAGAGGTAAATTGTATGTTGAGACTTCAATTGTAGAAATTGAAAAAAGAAGCGAGCATTGGTAGACACTGTGGAGAGCACCATATAGCAAATATATGCTAACCCATGTTAGTCCAATGCACAGACTACCAACAGACTGCCTAACAGAAGCTAACAGAATGGTATACTGTGATTTTTCCAAGGGCAGCTGTATGAACTGATACAGGGGGCAGTAACATGACAAGGAGAAATCAGACACTCACTGTGAACCTGGAGAGAATGTAAGCCCCAGCTCCCACTCCAACTCCGATGACAGTACGGAAACTAGAACAGGGAGAAAGAACAAACTTAGTGACAGATGTTCTATTAGTGCCAATATGTCTGTATTTCAGTGTTGTGAACGCCAGTAGATGTTTTTGAAACAACGTTATAAAATACTATTTTTCTTTATGGTGGACATGCTGGTAAACAAGTGAGTATTATGTAATGACGATGAAATAAGACTCACTTGAAATATGTCAGGACTGCAGGGATCATCTCTGCAATTTGCTCCATGGATGGATACTGGTATCTAAAAAACATGAGCGGGAACATGTTTATTATTAACACTTAAATACAAATACGCACACACACTAGGCTTGGGTGGTATACTGTACATACAGTATGTTGAAATAGTGACATTATGATTTTCAATACCGTCAACAAAAATATACAAAATAAATTGAGCCAGTCACATGGTATGTTTGCGCACATGGAGCAAACGGAAGTTTCATTTTAAACTTGAAATTCAATACTAATGTTTGCCAGCTAAACATCTTATAAGTTAACTAGCTATCTAAGATGTGTCAAATACAGGTTCTCCAGCTCAGGGCTCCAGCTATGCATTTGGTTTGCTAACTTGCTAGCTATAGGTGGCTAGCTTGCAAGATCAAGCTTAATGGTAACAGCAGAGACAATCAATCCCCTCCTGGATCAAGTGTGAGTAGCCTTTTGAGACAGTTGTATAACATTATGAGCTGGGTTGTCTATCCTTTAATTTAGTTGATGTTTGCTTGCACTTGTTAGCATTAAGCTAGTGTCCACTATGGGAATTCCCTAGTACTTTCTTAGCATTTGTTAGCAGTATGGTACAGGAACGGTATTAAGTTATGAAAATCTGTATACAGCCCAACCCTAACACACACAAACGCACGCACGCACGCACACACATGATATGCATACCCCATAGGATAGGTGGCAGCCCCCTCCTCTTGGCCAGGAGCATCAATGTGGACCAGAGTGAAGTTTTTCACTATCTCCTGCATCTCCTCAAATTTAAACAGAGGAGAGAAGCAGCTTTTACCTGTGAGAGGGAGAGATAGGAGAGAAAGTATGAAAGGGAGTGAGAATGGGAGAGAGTGAAAGAGAAATTTAGAGAGAGAGAAAGTGAGAGAGAGAATGCAAGAGTGAGAAAGAGAAAGTCAGAGAAGTACAACTTGAAAAGCATAAATGAAGAAAGGGCAGGCCCTGAACTGAAGGGGAAACTCAAAATGAATGGGGGAAAATTGCTGGAGGGGATGAGCGGGGAAAGGTATACAAAAAAAGAGAGATGAAAGAGAAAGACAGAGTAAGAGAATGAGCGAGGGAGAGAGAGAAATAGCCAGAAAGAGAGAGAGAGAGAAATATTAAGAGGTAAAGAGAGAGAGAGAGACTCACTGTCCAGGCCCACATCGTGGAAGGTGAGGATGGCGGGACGGCGTGTGTTGGAGGTTCCATGGAGAGTCACGTGGAGGAGACCATGAGGTGTCTCAATACTGTGTTCCTGGAGGATGACAGAGAGAGAGAGAGAGCGAGATAGAGCGAGAGAGAGAGAGTTACATACACGTGCACATATGAACATTCAGGCACTAATACACACAGTGAACATACTTTTACATACACATATGTAACACGTACACACACAAATATATGTTGAGAAAACATACTTTCACGTGACACGAGACACACGCACACACATACCGTACGTACAGTAACAGGAAAATAAACAATCTTACCTGGCCCTGGTCCAACAGTATTCGAGCTGCAGCCTCAGCATCCTAGCAAAATGGATAGAAACCATTAAGCAACCAAAACAAGACACATTTCCAGCCACACAAGACCATTGTGAAATACATCTGGAACCTCTCTGGGAAGCTAATTGTGCAGCTGTTCATGGGCAAAGACATTTCACAGAATCAACCCAGAATCAACCCACTAACATGAGTCCTGAGCCCGTATTCACAAAGGGTCTCAGAGTGGGAGTGCTGATTTAGGATCAGTTACTATATTCATTATGATTATATGGACAGGTGGGGCCTGATCCTAGATCAGCACTCCTACTCCGAGCCATTTTGTGAATATGCCTTTGGGTCTGCAGTTCCCCTAACTGTCCACCGCCTGCAGTTGGCAGCAGTGAGAGCACATATCTCAACCATACTCTCCAGCTCTGCAGTATATAACAACATCAGAGAGAGAGGAGCCTCTCATCTCTCACACCCTCAGGGTAACATCAACCGAGTGCTCATATCTGAGCCAGCCTAGCAACTACACACATACACGTACACACACAAAATACAGTATATGCATGTATGTGGCATGTGGAGATAGGGTATGACAGCATGTATGTATGATGAGGCAGGATGAGGGGTTATGTATGTAATGTGTGCACGTGTGAGAGTTGAGGTTGCAAGCATGTGTGTATGACAGAGGGTGGGAGGTCCTGTATATATACACACGTGGGTGTGTGTACACTCACTGACCTTTGCAGGATTGGGCTGACCCGGAAGTAAAGGCTTCTCCTCCGTAATGGCGATGTCCTGCATCTCGGTCGTCATGGCGTCACTTGTTCACGTCCTAGAAAGATAAATTAATGTATACATGAAAATATATTCTAATATTATATTTTTTTCTCTCTCTGTCTCTCACACACACACACGCATGAATATAGACACACATGAACATAGACACATGAACACACACACACACACACACACACACACATGAATATAGACACACATGAACATAGACACACATGAACACACATGAAAATAGACACACATGAACATAGACACACATGAACATAGACACACATGAACAGACACACATGAACACACACATGAGCATAGACATACATGAGCATAGACACACATGAACATAGACACACATGAACATAGACACACATGAACACACACATGAACATAGACACAAATGAACACACACACATGAACACACGAACATAGGCACACATGAACATAGACACACATGAACATAGACACACATGAACACACACATGAACAGACACACATGAACACACACACATGAACATAGACACACATGAACATAGACACACATGAACACACACATGAGCATAGACACACATGAGCATAGACACACATGAACATAGACACACATGAACATAGACACACATGAACATAGACACAAATGAACACACACACATGAACACACGAACATAGGCACACATGAACATAGGCACACATGAACATAGGCACACATGAACACACCAACACACACATGAGCATAGACACACATGAACATAGACACACATGAACTAACATGAAATCAGACACAAATGAACACACATGAACACACGCATGAACATAGGTACACATGAACATAGGCACACATGAACACAGACACACATGAACATAGACAAACATGAACATAGACACGCACGCTCATTCACACAGTGCACATCCACACGCCTATTTTGATCTTCTATCCTCGTGGGGACCTAAAATGGATTTCTATTCAAAATCCTATTTTCCCTCATCCCTAACCCAAACCTTAAACCTAACTCCTAACCCTAACCCCTTACTCTAATTCTAACCCTAATTGCAACCCTAACCCTAATCTTAAAATAGCCTTTGTCATCATGGGGATGTGGCAAATGTCCCCAGGAGGGAGAATTATTCTTGCTTTATCCTTGTGGGGACTTTGAGATTTTAGGTCAACACAAGCATAGAAGACCCCCCCCCCCCCCACACACACACACACACAGCCTAAATATATTGTTTTACTAATCTGAGACCTTCACAGTTCTATGGGACTCTAGAAGTGAATTAATAATTAGAGTTCACATTAAAATAATTCACTTGGAAGACAAGAGGAAGAAAAATAATGAAGGGATAGAGATAAAGTGGTAGAGACAGACAGACTGGCAAGCAGACAGACAGACAGACAGACAGACAGACAGACAGACAGACAGACAGACAGACAGACAGACAGACAGACAGACAGACAGACAGACAGACAGACAGACAGACAGACAGACAGACAGACAGGCAGGCAGACAGGCAGGCAGACAGACTAGGGGCAACGTGACCACCTATTACCATCCAGTACATTTTTTAAGTCTTAACCTTATCCCAAAATGTAACCCTTACCATAACCAAGTTTTAACCAAACCCTTACCTTCTTTCGCTTCACCTATAGACGTTTACATTTGACCTGAACATTGGCTGGGGGACCTCGTCTAGAAACCAATAGCCTGACTCCTCCCTGTGTGTGGGTGTGTGTTCGGCTTTGACTGTTCATAGCTAGAGCTGTGTGTGTGTGTGTGTGTGTGTGTGTGTGTGTGTGTGTGTGTGTGTGTGTGTATGTTTGTGTGTGTGTGTGTGTGGCCCCTAGGGGGCCTGTGATTAGTCATCAGAGAGCGTCACCCTGACACACATCTTTCGTTCTCTCATCCCCTCTGTCCTTTGCTCTTTTTCCTTCACTCTTTCTTCCCCCCCTTCTCTCTGTTTGTCTCCTTCTCTCTCCCCCCTGTATATTTCTCTCTTCACAGCGACTTGGTCTTATCAGGCTCATTGGAGTGCTGTGGTCTTGGCAAGGAGTTTGGTGCCACAATTTGGAAAAAATGACTTCATTACTTATCAGGAACACACAGACAAAGACACACAGTCACACGTATACACACACAAACAGTAGAAATACACCTTCCACAATATTTGAATACTCCTAAATCTCAGATGTAAGCATCCTAGATATTAAAAAAAATCTATATTTCAGGTTGACAAATACCACATAATCAACTTGTGCCATATACTTTTAATTTGGTCGTATCAAATCGTCCGTGCCCGAAATTGTAACTTGTGGCTAACTAGTGGAGAATCCCTCCCCTAGAATTATCTTGCCTATTCTGTCAGACTGTGGACATTTAGAAACAGGATATTCCTCAGAAGCAGAGAAAAAGAAGAATAAAAAACTCATCCATCATATCAGAATGAACCAGCCAGCTACATAAAAAAATTACATTTCGTCTTGCAATATTTACTGAAACATACTGTCACTGTTGTACTCTATTATTGTGAGATAGTGGTTGTAACTAAACTATAATCAGTTTTCCCTTCATAATAGTATTAGCATAGCTAATGTAATGTAGATGTACATTATTATGAAAACCTGAAATTAGCATGCTAGCAAGCGACTGGATGTCAAAGGCCACATTACAGCAAACTCATTACATGGAAGGACTTGGCTATCAGAGAGAAAATCAAATCCAATTGGTTATACACAAGAAAATACAAACCATAATGATAAATAACAATGTGAATGTACAGTGCCTTTGGAAAGTATTCAGACCCCTTGACTTTTTCCACATTTTGTTACGTTACATCCTTTTTTCCCTCATCAATCTACACACAATACCCCATGATGACAAAGCAAAAACAGGTTTTAAAAAAAATATCATATTTACATAAGTATTCAGATCCTTTACTCAGAACTTTGTTGTAGCACCTTTGGCAGCGATTACAGCATCGATTCTTCTTGGATATGACTCTACAAGCTTGGCACACCTGTATTTGGGAAGTTTCTCCCATTCATCTCTACAGATCCTCTCAAGCTCTGTCAGGTTGGATGGGGAGCGTTGCTGCACAGCTATTTTCAGGTCTCTCCAGAGATGTTCGATCGGGTTCAAGTCCGGGCTCTGGCTGGGCCACTCAAGGACATTCAAAGACTTGTCCCGAAGCCACTCCTATGTTGTCTTGGTTGTGTGCTTAGGGTTGTTGTCCTGTTGGAAGGTGAACCTTCGCCCCCAGTCTGAGGTCCTGAGCGCTCTGGAGCAGGTTTTTATCAAGGATCTCTCTGCTCTGTTCATCTTTGCCTTGATTCTGACTAGTCTCTTAGTCCCTGCTCCTGAAAAACATGGTTTTTGCTCTGACATGCACTGTCAACTGTGGGACCTTATATACCGTAAATTCCGGACCATAAGCAGCCACTTTTTTCCCAGGCTTTGAACCTCGCGGCTTAAACAATGATGCGGCTAATATATGGATTTTTCCCGCTTTCAATTTTTTTTCAAAAAAAAAACACATTCTGTGACGTGCTCAGTTTTTTGGCGGCATGAAGCTTTCATTAGACCAATGAAATTGCCGAACGGGTTAAGGTCAAACAACTTTTTTGTTTACTGTTTAGATTAAATCGAGCGCTCTCAAACTTCCCATCATTCTGATTACGGTAGTCATTTTGTCACCCTCATCATGGCAAAGACACGGAGAAATGCATATGATGCAGCTTTCAAGTTGAAGGCGATTGATCTGGCTGTTGGAAAAGGAAATAGAGCTGCTGCACGGGAGCTTGGTCTTAATGAGTCGATGATAAGACGTTGGAAACAGCAGCGTGAGGAAGACAACTACCGGTAAAGCTTACTGCAAATTTTTTATTTTTTGTTACAAGCCGTGTTTCGTTAAAGCCTATTTATTTTTGTTACAAGCCGTGTTTCGTTAAAGCCTGTGTAAAGTTCATTTGTTTCAATGTACCGGGGCCCTGCGGCTATAGACATGTGCGGCTTATTTATGTTCAAAATAATATATATTTTTTAATTCAGGTGCATTTAATAGACTTAAATGTTAATAGTCCGGAAATTACGGTAGACAGGTGTGTGCCTTTCTAAATCATGTCCAATCAATTGAATTTACCACAAGTAGACTCCAATCAAGTTGTAGAAACATCTCAAGGATGATCAATGAAAACAGGATGCACCTGAGCTCAATTTCTTGTCTCATAGCAAAATGTCTGAATATTTAGGTAAATAAGGTATTTCAGTATTTTATTGAAATGCATTTGCACTTTGTCATTACGGGGTATTGTGTGTAGATTGCTGAGGATTTTTTATTTATTTAATCAATTTTAGAATAAGGCTGTAACGTAACAAAATTCTTACCGAAGGCACTATATATCAGCTCTCTGCAAATCAACTCAGACAATGACATTGCATCACAACAGTATTTCATAAAATGTTCAGCAACAATGTTTTATCTACTGCTAAGGATTGTTAGTTAGGTATCGACTGGACAGAGAAAATAATTCACTTAACACCAATATTTCACACATACTGTACTTCCCTCCATTACACATCATCTCCATGTCGACTCAGTCCCTGCTATAGAACTTGAATCCTCCCTAAGTCCCTCCCTACCTCCCTGCCTATCTCCCTCCCTCTATACATCCATCTCCTATTCCCTCTCTCTCTTTTGCCCTATCCTTCTCTCTCAAACAAACTCTCTTCCTTTCTCTCTCCCTCTCTCAAACACACACACTCTCTCTACCTCTCTCCCCCTTTTTCCGTCTCTCTCTCTCTCTCTCTCTTTCAGTGAGTCAGTGTGTTTTAGAGCATGTAGTAACTGTTAAACTGCTCAGGGAATATGTCACTACAGAGAGGGAGAGCGGGAGAGGGGAGATCGAGAGAGAGGGAGAGAGAGGGGAGGGCTAAGAGACTGTTGCCAGCTGAAAAACAACACACACACAGTCTCTCTCCCTCCTTCATCTCCCTTTCTTTCTCCCTCTCTCTACAGTTTGTTATTGGTATTATGGATGTTTTTCAACCGCTGCTTAGCTTCTGTTATCATTTCCTGAAGCGATGGGCAGGCTGACACGCTAATCAGCTTTTAAGCACCAGAAATTAACTCTCACTGGATAATTGTGTATACACAAGCTTTTCATTTACTGTTCGGTGGAGTAGTCAGAATAGCTGCCATGTGTCATTCAATATGTTTGGTTGAAAATCATGAGGCTTAGGTAGGAGGCATGGTTGTTTTTAGGAGGGTGCAACATTCTGAACACTGTAGATACAATTTTGGTGTACGGTGTCATGTTTCCATATCACCCTTGACTATGGCTGTTGCAGTGACCGTATGACCGCCACACCGGCGGTCATCAGTCATGAAGGCAGTCAAATTCCACATGACCGTTTAGTCACGGTAATTAGGGTTCTCCAAGCTCTGATGCTGCTGCTGGTCATTAGTAAACTTGCTAACTGCCTGGAACTCAGCACTCTATTGTCCCTCTAATCACTCTGACGTCAATGCAAATGTAATCGAAAATCTAATCAAACACTTCATGAGAGCCCATGAGCTCATGTTGCGCAATATTTCTATAGGCTATGCAATTGCGCGAGAAAACAGAGTGATGGCCTCTACTAAAAAGAGGAGGATCCCATCAGCTTTCTATAGGCTAGGCCTACTATATTTATTTCTCAACTTTCCTAATAATAAGCACATTGCTTATCTTTACAACAGGAGTATAGCCTACCTGGCTTGCATGAAAATAAACTACAGGAAAAGTGTCCTCCATTCGCTATTTAAGTGCATAGATAACATGTATTTTTTCCCCTGCCCGTTTCGAGACAGGTGCATCAAAATGGTTCATTCTAAATCAAAACAAATTTCACACATATACTATTTAGTATATGAAAAGACAAGATGAAATCAAGAATAGTCTGATGGGTAACAATATTAGCCTATCACTTGTGAATTATATATTATCACTTGTGAATGATGCCCAGCATAAGGCAAGAAACAATGCCTTTTTTGCAACTTTTTAGAATCATAGTAGCACACCTCATGTAGCCTAGCCCAAAGCCTAACTGGCATAAGCATCGCGTGAGTTACAATTTTGGGGAAGATCATTTTCACCATAAAAATGCACCTTCATAATAAAAGCATTACATGCATAATCGCATTTGCAGTCACTTTTAAAAATGGTGTTTTCCCTCTAATGGAACATTCATGTTTATAGCCTACTGCCGTGTGCGCATTGCTGCGCTTATAATGTGAAAAAATAGCCATATCGTTTATCACATTTTAAGCTAAATGTTCTGATCTGTTGCGTGAGCCTCATTGCTTAAAAAAGGTTTTGGGATGCAAGTGGTTGTATTAATTTGGCACCTATCGCATAGCACAACTGTCCCAGACTATGTTTGGAATATTTATTTCTCGCACAGAATAGAATAGGTCACTTTTTGTACTATGGGGGATAGTAGATTGACATAGACTAGTGCTTTTGCTGTTTGTTAGGCTTACTCATCTTGTTGGCTGACGAAAAGTAAATGTGGACAGTTCTTACAATATCTTCAATATGCACCTCGGAATTGGATAAAGACACATGCAGTGCATCCCCGAAGTGTCTGTATTCACTTGTGGCCTGTGAGAAAGACCCGATCACGTGATGGAGAGCCATGTGCGTGAGAGGTGCTTCGCAGCACACAGTACTCAGGGAGAAGTGAACAACAGCTACTGGCCGCAAAAGGCATGGTTTGTTTTAGGGTGCATTACGTCCACACAAAGGGGATGCTGCCTGGAAATTCGAGGCATTATCAAGTGCTTGTCAAATTGTAAATGAGAGACTGATGAAGTGTGTACAGCCTGCGGGAAAAAAACAGAGCTTATGCCTTTCAAAAACATATAGCCCTACGTTTGTATCACAACTAAAGTTACATTAATAACTCTAAATTAAGCATCTAGGAGTACCTATTTATTTGTTAACCACTCAACACAGAATAGCTGCATGTGCGCACTCCCTCAAATCGTTTGGAGAAAATATACTTTTATTTTATTCAGCTTTGTTAAATTCTATTCTTCATATTATAAAATAATGCCACGGAATTCTAACCAAATCTTGTCTGCTAAATGAACTAGTGTAGCTACATCCATATGGCATAGCCAGATCAGGACTTATACATAAGGACAAATCAGAGTATGCTATTCTGTTCTTCTGAAATAGACTACATTTTCTTCATATCATGTTTCTTTCGACCTGTCTAAAATAAATAATGGATTTATTGTGAAGGTGTAGGCTTTATTACATGGATTTATTAGACTACTGTGGCAGTGGCTTGTAGGCTATGTGTGGAAGACAGGAGATGCTAAATGTGTTCCTGTTAATTAACGGTCAATTACCGTGAGATCGACAGTTATTTGCTTGACAATCACCGGCTGATGAAATTTCGATACCGCCACAGCCCTACCCTTGACACAGAATCATATCTGTTCTATATAATTTATTTATATCTCATCGTTCTGAAAATGCAACCCAGGTATGAGGTACAGTCTCGGAGTAACTCGTGGATTCACCATCAAATACACTGATATTACTCGATATTAACATAGTTCAGCGCTCTACTTCAAGTGAGCTTTGATTGCTAGCTTTGAACTGCTATCAATCAGTCTTGGATCACTTTACAAAATGTCAACAATGTTTCTTCCTCACTGCTGTGACTGATGGATAGACTTATTGCACTACAGAGACTACCAAGTGTTACAGTTTTGACACAGATATGGGACTGTATTCATCAAGCGCCTCATGAGTAGGAGTGCTGATCTAGGATCAGCTACTCTTTCTCTGAGACACTTGATATTTTTAATATATATATATATATACATAGGGAGTGCGCACATGCATATATATATTAGCTTTTTTTAACACAAGCCCTGCTCTCTCTATTGGCTCTGTGAATAGAAGAGGATCATGAGTGCATTTGATAACAAACACAGAAGCATAGCTAAAGGATTAGCAAGTTATCTGAGGAAACATCCTTCTGGCCGCTATTCTCTTCACAGATACGCATCTTTCTCAGGACACAGATGAAAAAATCCTTCTCTGATGCAAGGCTAATACAGGTCAGTGCCTTTTGTATATGCTTAGTGCCTCTCTGGTCTCTGTTGGTTCTCTGTTCACCCTTCATTGATCAATCATTCACTGACTGAATAGAGTCTACTCCACTCCACTCTAGACACCTAGTCTATAGTCAGCAACATACACACCGCCAACGATAGGCCATAGTCAACAGAGCATGATGAAAACCTCTGGACTCTACAGGCCCCTCAAGGACCTGAGTTAGGGACACCTGCTCTAAAAGTTTGCACTATCTTTACAGGGTTGTCTGCCTAAAGCGATAAAATAGAAAATAAATCTTATTTCTATGAAAAATCACTGTTACAGTAAGTGAATCCCTGTGGTAGAATATCAGAGTTGCGGAGTCGGACATTACTTTCTCCATATGTCTTATTTCTGGGTGGCTTCAGGATATTCAGGATCTATAGCTCACATCCTGCTGCTCACTGAGGTGTGTCCAGTGTTACTGTGTTCCTGTGCTGACACTACTGTGTGTGTGTGTGTGTGGCCTACTCACCCTGCGGTTCCCCTCTGAGAGGCCAATCCGTCTCTACCACACCTGCAGTCAGACATGAGCTGAATAACTATCAGTTCACATTGATATATTTCTCGTTTTCCCTCTTTCTCTCAATAATATATCTCTTTCTTTTATAGCTCTCTCAGTTTCGTCTCTTTACTTCTGTCTCTGTTTTATCTCTGTCTGTATAGCTCTCTCTCTCTTTTGCCCTCTACTTCTGTCTTTCTCTCTCCTCTCTTCACAACCTTTGTCTGTTTTTCTTTGTTGGTTTTCCTCTCTGTCTCTCTCTCTCTCTCACCCTCTCTCTTCACTTTTCTCTGTCTCTTGTCAATCTCTTTCTATTACTCTGCCCCTACTATTCACATCTCGTTCAATCTTTATTCCGTTTCTCTCTCATTCACTCCCTCTCTTTTCATCTCTCTCAGACTATCTCTCTCCATCCAACAGCAAGCTTCCAGTGAAAAGGGAAACAGGGTAAACAACAATTTGGCCCCTCTCTCTCTATTTCCCAAGCGCCAGACAAACACACACACACACACACACACACACACACACACACACACACACACACACACACACACACACACACACACACACACACACACACACACACACACACACACACACACACACACACACACACTAAGTGGAGTCTAAATCTGGAATGTAGGCTGAAAGGTTGAGATTATAAATATTAAACTATGTGTTGTGGTGGGTGTGTGTGTGTGTGCATGTGTGTGTGCGTGTGTGTGTTCACAGGTATGCAACATGAGACATGGCGAATGGCTAAGTATTCAGGGGTTAAGTAGCTTAAGTAGCTGTTATGTCATGTGTATGAAGTCCGTTCAGATGCTTATAGATGCATTATGAACGTTCTATGTAGAGACATTGTAAGTCATTACATGAGGTGCTGAGGGGTTAAATTGCAAGAGTACCCTGGAGCCTAGCAGCATCATGCTCTAATACTCTTGTGGTACCACACCTGATCTGCACCATATTTATTTATACATAGTCTTATGGAATAGGTTAGGTAGTTTAGGCAGCTCACTACAGCTCACTACTAGTTCCACACTCCATTCCCCTAGGTGGCATCAGCAACCTTGTCCAAGTGCTGAGCCTGGTTGATAAGCACATCAGGTGCAGAGTTGGTTTGGTGGACCTCATGGGTTGGTTTTGTTTCAAATCTTTAGTTTGGGCTTGCCTGTTTGTAGTTTCCTTTTTGTACATATTTATGTTTCGTCACCATCTGAACAAATAATAACTTACTTAGACTGGCCAACCAAGAGGTCAAGAGAGACTGAGCTGGCCATAAACCAAGGTAAGGTTGCTGTCTCTCTGGGCACAGTACATTCAACACCTTTGGCGCATAATCTGATTTCTCACATACATGCACAAATTCATTCAGGTTACAGACTCTGTAACTAGGCCTAGGACCTCTAGACAATGCAAGGGCAACAAAATACATAGGCTAGTTATTGGGTTCGTAACATACTGTATAGGAGCTTGTCCGTCATAAATGTTAACAGATGTTAGCATTTGTGGTTGTAGATGGTTGTGAAGTGGTGTGGTTCGGTAGTGTGGTTGTGCATTTGCTGAGAAAGTTTGTAGCACGAGTTTGTGTCGAGCTAGTATGCTAGGTGAGATTTGCAGCAGCGCTAGTGTGAGTTTCAAGGTGCAAGTTAGCAAGATAGCTGATGGCTTTGGCCAACAGAAATGTTTGGTTTGGCCACGCTCGTGAAGGTAGCCAATTGTTTGCAGCTGGTAGTTAGCTATTGTAGGGCTGATGAGGTGTTTTGCTCGTGGGCTGTAACAATTTTTGTTGACGGTTTTGGCTATGGTTTTGGTAGCTTTTGTTAGTGCTGTGTGCATGATTATACACTACTCCAAAAAATAAAGGGAACACTTAAACAACACAATGTAACTCCAAGTCAATCACACTTCTGTGAAATCAAACTGTCCACTTAGGAAGCAACACTGATTGACAATAAATTTCACATGCTGTTGTGCAAATGGAATAGACAACAGGTGGAAATTATAGGCAATTAGCAAGACACCCCCAATAAAGGAGTGGTTCTGCAGGTGGGGACCACAGACCACTTCTCAGTTCCTATGCTTCCTGGCTGATGTTTTGGTCACTTTTGAATGCTGGCGGTGCTTTCACTCTAGTGGTAGCATGAGACGGAGTCTACAACCCACACAAGTGGCTCAGGTAGTGCAGCTCATCCAGGATGGCACATCAATGCGAGCTGTGGCAAGAAGGTTTGCTGTGTCTGTCAGCGTGTCTGTCAATGTAAATAGTCCGGTGGCCATTTGATTAAATGTTCAGCAGTCTTATGGCTTGGGGGTAGAAGCTGTTAAGGAGCCTTTTGGTCCTAGACTTGGCGCTCCGGCACCGCTTGCCGTGCGGTAGCAGAGAAAACAGTCTATGACCTGGGTGACTGGAGGATCTGGGGACCCATGCCAAATCTTTGCAGTCTCCTAGGGGGAAAAGGTGTTGTTGTGCCCTCTTCACGACTGTCTTGGTGTGTTTGGACCATGATAGTTTGTTGGTGATGTGGACACTAAGGACCTTGAAACTATCAACCCGCTCCACTACAGTCCCGTCGATGTTAATGGGGGCCTGTTCGGCCCACCTTTTCCTGTAGTCCACCATCAGCTCCTTTGTCTAGCTCACATTGAGGGAGAGGTTGTTGTCCTGGCACCACACTTCCAGGTCTCTGACCTCCTCCCTATAGTCTGTCTCATCGTTGTTGGTAATCAGGCCTACCACTGTTGTGTCGTCAGCAAACTGAATGATGGTGTTGGAGTTGTGTTTGGCCCCACAGGCGTGCATCAAATACATATACAGGAGGGGACTAAGTACACACCCCTGAGGGGCCCCAGTGTTGAGGATCACTGTGGCAGACATGTTGTTGCCTACCCTTACCAACTGCGGGCAGCCCGTCAGGAAATCCAGGATCCAGTTGAAGAGGGAAGTGTTTAGTTCCAGGGTCCTTAGCTTAGTGATGAGCTACGTGGGCACTATGGTGTTGACAGCTGACCTGTAGTCAATGAACAGCATTCTCACATTGGTGTTCCTTTTGTCCAGGTGGGAAAGGGCAGTGTGGAGTGCGATTGAAATTGCATCATCTGTGGATCTGTTGGGGCGGTATGCAAATTGGAGTGGGCCTAGGGTATCCGGGAGGATGCCGTTGATGTGAGCCATGACCAGCATTTCAAAGCACTTCATGTCTACCGACGTGAGTGCTACGGGGCGGTAATCATTTAGGCAGGTTACCTTCACTTCCTTGGGCACAGGAACTATGGTGGTCTGCTTGAAACATGTAGGTATTACAGACTCGGTCAGGGAGAGGTTGAAAATGTCAATGAAAACACTTACCAGTTGGTCCGAGCATGCTTTGAGTACACGTCCTGGTAATCCGTCTGGTCCCGCGGCTTTGTGAATGTTGACCTATTTAAAGATCTTGCTCACATCGGCTACCAAGAGCATTATCACACAGTCGTCCAGAACAGCTGGTGCTCTTGTTCATGCTTCAGTGTTGCTTGCCTCGAAGCGAGCATAAAAGTAATTTTGCTTGTCTGGTAGGCTCGCGTAGCTGGGCTTCTCGCTTCTGGGTTTCCCTTTGTATCCTGTAAAAGTTTTCAAGCCCTGCCACATCCGACGAGCGTCAGAGCCGGTGTAGTAGGATTCAATCTTAATCCTGTATTGACGCTTTGCTTGTTTGATTGTTCGTCTGAGGGCATAGCGGGATTTCTTATAAGTGTCCGGATTACTGTCCCGCTCCTTGAAAGAGGCAGCTCTAGCTTTTAGCTCGATGCGGATGTTGCCTCTAATCCATGGCTTCTGCTCGGGATATGAACATACGGTCACTTTGGGGACGATGTCGTCGATGCACTTATTGATGAAGCCGATGACTGAGGTGGTATACTACTCAATGCCATTGGATGAATCCCGGAACATATTCCAGTCTGTGCTAGCAAAACAGTCCTGTAGCGTAGCATCCGCGTCATCTGACTACTTCCGTATTGAGCAAGAACTTCCTGCTTTAGTTTTTGCTTGTAAACAGGACTCAGGAGAATAGAATTATGATCAGATTTGCCAAATGGAGGGCAGGGGAGAGCTTTGCATGCATCTCTGTGTGTGGAGTTAAGGTGGTCTAGAGTTTTTGTGACATGTTGGTAGAAATTAGGTAAAACGGATTTATGTTTGCCTGCATTAAAGTCCCCGGCCACTAGTAGCGCCGCTTCTGGATGAGCATTGTCTTGTTTGCTTATGGCCTTATAGAGTTGGTTGAATGCGGTCTTAGTGCCAGCATCGGTTTGTGGTGGTAAATAGACAGCTACGAATAATATAGATGAGAACTCTCTTGGTACAGTTGAAGTCAGAAGTTTACATACACCTTAGCCAAATACATTTAAACTCAGTTTTTCACAATTCCTGACATTTAATCCTTGTAAAATGTTTCGGTTAGTCTTCCACAAGCTTCCCACAATAAGTTGGGTGAATTTTGGCCAATTCCTCCTGACAGAGCTGGTGTAACTGAGTCAGGTTTGTAGGCCTCCTTGCTCGCACACGCTTTTTCAGTTCTGCCACCACACATTTTCTATAGGATTGGAGGTCAGGGCTTTGTGATGGCCACTCCAATACCTTGACTTTGTTGTCCTTAAGCCATTTTGCCACAACTTTGGAAGTATGCTTGGGGTCATTGTCCACTTGCAAGACCCATTTGCGACCAAGCTTTAACTTCCTGACTGATGTCTTGAGATGTTGCTTCAATATATCCACATAATTTTCGTTCCTCATGACGCCATCTAGTTTGTGAAGTGCACCAGTCCCTCCTGCAGCAAAGCACCCCCACAACATGATTCTGCCACCCCTGTGCTTCATGGTTGGGATGCTGTTCTTCGGCTTGTAAGCGTCCCCCTTTTTCTTCTTAACATAACAATGGTCATTATGGCCAAATAGTTATATTTTTGTTTTATCAGACCAGAGGACATTTCTCCAAAAAGTATGATCTTTGTCCCCATGTGCAGTTGCAAACCGTAGTCTGTCTTTTTATGGCGGTTTTTGAGCAGTGGCTTCTTCCTTGCTGAGCAGCCTTTCAGGTTATGTCGATATAGTACTCCTTTTACAGTGGCTACAGTGGCTTTGTACAGGTTTCCTCCAGCATCTTCACATGGTCCTTAGCTGTTGTTCTGGGATTGATTTGCACTTTTCACACCAAAGTACATTCATCTCTAGGAGACAGAACGCGTCTCCTTCCTGAGCGGAATGACGGCTGCGTGGTCCCATGGTGTTTATACTAGCGTACTATTGTTTGTACAGATGAACGTGGTACCTTCAGGCTTTTCGAAATTGCCTCCAAGGATGAACCAGACTTGTGGAGGTCTACAATTGTTTTTCTGAGGTCTTGGCTGATTTATTTTTATTTTCCCATGATGTTAAGCAAAGAGGCACTGAGTTTGAAGATAGGCCTTGAAATACATCCACAGGTACACCTCCAATTGACTCAAATTATGTCAATTAACCTATCAGAAGCTCCTAAAACCATGACATCATTTTCTGGAATTTTCCAAGCTGTTTAAAGGCACAGTCAACTTAGTGTATGTAAACTTCTGACCCACTGGAATTGAGTTACAGTGAATTATAGTGAAATAATCTGTCTATAAACAATTGTTGGAAAAATGGCTTGTGTCATGCACAAAGTAGATGTCCTAACCAACTTGCCAAAACTATAGTTTGTTTACAAGAAATTTGTGGAGTGGTTGAAAAACGAGTTTTAATGGCTCCAACCTCAGTATATGTAAACTTCCGACTTCAACTGTAGATAGTGTGGTCTACAGCTTATCATAAGGTACTCTACCTCAGGTGAGCAATACCTCGAGACTTCTTTAATATTAGACATCGCGCACCAGCTGGTATTGACAAATAGACACTCGCCCCCACCTCTTGTCTTACCAGACGTGGCTTCTCTGTTCTGCCGGTGCATGGAAAATCCCACCAGCTCTATATTATCCATGTTGTCGTTCAGCCACGACTCGGTGAAAGATAAGATATTACAGTTTTTAATGTCCCGTTGGTAGGATAATCTTGATCGTAGGTCATCGATTTTATTTTCCAATGATTGCACGTTGGCCAATAGAATAGATGACAGTGGGAGTTTACTCACTCGCCTACGAATACTCAGAAGGCAGCCCGCCCTCTGCCCCCTTTTTCTCCATCTTTTCTTCATGCAAATGACAGGGATTTGGGCCTGTTACCGGTAAAGCAGTATATCCTTTGCGTCGTACTTGGACTCGTTAAAGGAAAAAGTTTCTCCCAGTTCAAGGTGAGTAATCGCTGTTCTGATGTCCAGAAGTTAGCCACCCACTCCAGCGCCATTGTTGTTTGGGTGTCAAGTTTTGATTTAGCTGACACATTTCTAATTGAGCTATAGAAGGGAGGAGATTCTTCCCAGTCATGAGTTGAGGTTAGTGAGGATTCCCTGGGAGATGCCCGGTCTGGGTTTTGCGGGTGACACAGCTGTGTCTTGTGATGAGAATCGGGAGCTTGAAGAAGTGAATTTGGTGGAAAATCCAGATCAGGGTTGCCAGGGTTGGGAAACTCCAGTCCTCGGGAGCCGGTGTGGTGTCACACTTTTCCTCAATCCCTAGCAAACAGAGTTGATTTAACGTATTCCATTCTAAACTGAAGATCATTATCACTTGATTATTGGAGTCAGGTGTGTTAGCTGGAGTTGAGGCAAAACTGTGCCACCAATCAGGCCCCCGAGGACTGGAGTTGCCCATCCCTGAGCCAGATCCAGCGATTTTGTTGAGTGCTCAGGGCTGGAGGAAAAAGGCGTTGGGCAATGTGTATTGTGTTCCTAGTGAGTTTGCTGCAGTCGTGGTCGATGTTCACTTGTCGCAGGTGATGATTGTTCCAAGTCTCACATCGCTGGCTACATCAGATGGTGCTAAGTGCTTGTGACCATAGGACGAGTGAATGGACTTGTTCTCTCAGTTTAAAACCAGAGGGATTACAGGCTATCCCTTGGTTTGATCAAGTCAGATACTTTTGGCAGGAAGAAATTACCTGAGCGCAGAGCAGTGAATTTGATGGTTTGGGGTTTTGACTGGTTTACGGTTTTGAGAATGACCTTATCTCAGAGTAGAGGGTTTCTGTAGTCAGGTTGTGTAACTGCAGCTTTAGTGTTTATGTTGGACATATTGTCTCTTCAGGTAAGGACGTTTTATGGAAATTCAGAAAAATAGATATGTGACTGTGATGTTTATTATTTTATTTTCTTGTTGGGGGAGGTGTTATGGAATAGGTTAGGTAGTTTAGTGCACTTTGTGTATGCCCATTTAGCATCGTTCACACTCTTAAGCCATACCAAAAGTATGTGCTCGTCGAACATCTCATTCCAAAATCATTGGCATTAATATGGAATTGGTCCCCACTTTGCTGCAATAACAGCCTCCACTCTTCTGGTAAGGCTTTCCACTACGTTGGAACATTGCGGCGGGGACTTGCTTCCATTCAGCCACAAGAGCATTAGTGAGGCCGGGCACTGATGTTGGGCGATTAGGCCTGGCTCGCAGTCAGCGTTCCAAATCATCCCAAAAGGTGTTCGATGGGGTTGAGGTTAAGGCTCCGTGCAGGCCAGTCAGGTTCTTTCACACCGATCGCAACAAACCATTTCTGCATGGACCTCGCTTTGTGCACTGGGGCATGTCATGCTGAAACAGGAAAGGGCCTTCCCCAAACTGTTGCCACAAAGTTGTAAGCACAGAATTGTCTAGAATGTCGTATGCTGCAGCATTAAGATTTTCCTTCAATGGAACTAAGGGGCCTAGCCTGAACAATGAAAAACACCCCCAGACAATTATCCCTCCTCCACCAAACTTTACAGTTGGCACTATGCATTGGGGCAGGTAGCGTTATCCTGGCATCCACCAAACCCAGATGACTCCGTCGGAATGCCAGATGGTGAAGCGTGATTCATCACTTCAGAAAACGTGTTTGCACTGCTCCAGAGTCCAATGGCGGCGAGCTTAACACCACTCCAGCTGGTGTTTGGCATTGCACATGGTAATCCTAGAAGTTTCCACTTCACAATAACAGCACTTACAGTTGACCAAGGCAGCTCTAGCGGGGCAGAAATTTGACAAATTTACTTGTTTACATTTACATTTACATTTAAGTCATTTAGCAGACGCTCTTATCCAGAGCGACTTACAAAGGTGGCATCCTATAACGGTGCCACGTTGAAAGTTACTGAGCTCTCAGTAAGGCCATTCGACTGCCAATGTTTGTCTATGGAGATTGCATGGCGGTGTGCTCGATTTTATACACCTGTCAGCAACGGGTGTGGCTGAAATAGCCGAATCCTCAAATTTGAAGGGGTGTCAACATACTTTTGTATATATAGTGTACTTGAGTATATTTTAGCAATTATATTTATTTATATTATATTTTGATTCTTACAGTAAGTATATTTTAAACCAAATACTTTCAGACTTTTGCTGAAGTAGTATTTTTCTGGGTGACTTTCACTTTAAATTGAGTCATTTTCTATTAAGGTATCTTTTACTCAAGTATGACAATTGGTGGGTGCATACGCTGATTTCTCACATAAATGCACACATTCATTCAGAATGTGACAAAGCGAGTGCAACAACATCCGTAGGCTAGTTATTGGGTTCATAACAATAGCTATGTGCTGTGCTTAAAACAACAATGCACAAGGAAACTGAACATGATACATGGAAGCACTGCAAGACGAGGCTCTGCACTGCATCTATATGTTGTTGTTTTGTGGTTGTTTTTGTAACTATGATGTATAGTAGAAGTAGAAGATCTGGTGTCTTATTCATGTTTTGAGTAGTTAGTCAAATGAGCAACTGATGTGTTGTTGTTGTTGTTCCCAATACTGTGTGTGTATGAATAAGCTTATCTCTGTGTGTGAATGTGTGTCAGTAAAAAATCGGTTTGGTTTTGAACAAGTATGCCTAGGGCCCTATAACATTTTTTATATTTTTTAGCCTGATTAAGTTTTTCCCAAATTCCTTTTTCTCCGTTTTGTTTTCTAGGTTTTGGTCTCCCCTGGGTTTTTTCCAGGTTTCTCACTCTCAGAATCGCACTTTCTTAATAGAAAGACAACTCAATTGGATGTTCTAAGTCCAAAACAATGCTTAAACCACATCAGGAGACCACTTTTGAGGTCTGGGATTTTTTTTTTTACATTTACATTTTTGGGGTTTAGTTAACCTTTAATTCCTGTGTACACCTAGCAAGGCTGTTGTTTGGTGGTGTTTTTTGCACACATGTGATGGTAAAAAAAAGCCTTTCCATCTAACAGAATTCTTTTCATTAGCATCTTCGCTAATAGCTACACAAAGTGGTAGCCGTTAGCGCACCGCACATACACAGAGCGGGAATTCTTGTTGGCACTTCAGAAAGTTGCAGGAAATACGAATCACTGATGCATACTAATACATTTACCCAAGTTTATCATAAGACATGAACAGATCATTAATTTTCAATACATTTAATTGATTCCCTACTAAATTCAACACATTTTTTAATATTGTTAAACTCCGTTTTAATGTCTGGATTCCGTGAGTCCGTCCACGTTTTCCTCAACGCAGATTTTATAGGGCCCTAGTATACCTTTGAGAAAAGGCAAACAGAGAGCGAAAAAGCAGAGAGACCGAGAGAAAGAAAGGATAACATTTCTAAAGGAAAATAATGAGCAACTCTAGCCACCATGGAGATAACAAGAGGTGCCAAAGCTCTCCTAGTTGTTTTTCTTTCCTCTCCCCTCTCACTCCCAACTTTTTCTCTCAACTCTTTACACTGTTTTTTTCCTGTTTTTTTCTGAGACCATAATGGTGCACCTGTTAATGAATATGACTCAGTAGTTTACAGTGATTAAAATCAGGGCTAACCACTGTGCTACAATACTACACACTCAAACACTTGCACACACACACACACCCCTACGCCCAACGCACACACACAAATTTGACCTTCAAGCTAGGGGATATCGCTAGGCAAGAGCTGATCAAGATATGACCAGTAACTGTAGGAGGCCACCGTGGAGCTACAAGATGTCTTGGCTGCACTCAGTTTTCAACGAGGAGGTCAGCAAAGCCAACATTAATCCAACGCCTACCTGCTGTGTGAATGGCAAACTTGAATCTAAAACAATAAAACAATATGAATCATACCTTAAACATCTCTACAAATCAAATGCACATCAGAGTTGTATAATGTTATTCGGTTATTAGTGACGAAGTCAAAGACACCAAGTCCAATATCAACCATGCACCTGTAGTGTAAACCACAACTTCAATCAGTTATCTACCAATCAACTGTATCTTACATCAGACAGTGGCATCACAACAACATTTCAGAAATGCTCAACTGCAATGGGTTATCTGTTATCTACAGTACTGCCAGGTCTTGTTAGTTATTGACTGGCAGTGGTGTGTATTCATGGATGCTAAGGGAAGCCAGGCTTCCCCCAAAAATGTACCAAGAAATAAAGAAAAAAAACGATTAAATAATGTATCTTTCGTCTCTCTGTATTTCATAATTTGTCTTCAATTTGCAAGAGGCTGAATGCATCTCACCGGAGAAAGCATCCGAGCAAGCGAAACAGCACCCTTCTGTCTCCGTATGTGTAGGCCACCTATTTGATGCTGTCTGATCAAAAAGAGTTTGACATTGCTGCTGCACGTAGCACTGAATGAAAGGGAAGCCAGAAAGCATTTGGCCTACCTTGAAAAAAAATGTATAAAATAATAGCCAGTCAGCGTTGAGCTAGTGAGTCAGTGCGCTCAACTGTGAATGGTCCTTGCACACAAAAAAAAAGTGTCAAGGGAAGCCAGTTTGAATTTGGCTTCAATCACATCACATTGAGAACAATACGTCATTGACAGAAACAACTTGAATTGTTGCATCTCGTTCTGTTGTTGTCCTCCGGTGGCTAGCTAGCTAAAATTGGCCCATGCCTAAATTAGCCATGGATAGAGATAGGGATTTGGACTTGTTGTTTTACTTAATTCTCTGTACTGGCCAATGATTAGAACAGCGATTCTAATTCAACCATAAATTCATACATTGTGGCCCTGGCCTGAGAGGATGGAAGTTCAATATGTAGCTAGATGTAGAAGGCATTCTACATTGTAGAATAATAGTGACGACATCACAACTATGAAATAACACATATGGAATCATGTAGTTACCAAAAAAGTGTTACACAAAACAAAATATATTTCATATTTGAGATTCTTCAAATAGACACCCTTTGCCTTGATGACAGCTTTGCACACTCTTGGCATTCTCTCAACCAGCTTCATGAGGAAGTCACTTGGAATGCAGTTCAATTAACAGGTGTGCCTTGGGGGGGGGGGGGGGGGGTGTATAAAGAAGATAGCCTTGTTTGATAAAAGTCCAAGTCCATATTATGGCAAGAACAGCTCAAATAAGCAAAGAGAAATGACAGTCAATCATTACTTTAAGAAATGAAGGTCAGTCAATACGGAACATTTCAAGAACTTCGAAAGTTTCTTCAAGGTGCAGTTGCAAAAAACCACCAGGCACTGTGATGAAACTGGCTCTCATGAAACTGGCTCTCACAGGAATAGAAGACCCAGAGTTACTTCTGCTGCAGAGGATAAGTTCATTAGAGTTACCAGCCTCAGAAATTGCAGCCCAAATAAATGCTTCAGAGAGTTCAAGTAACAGACACATCTCAACATCAAATGTTCAGAGGAGTCTGTGTGAATCAGGCCTTCATGGTTGAATTGCTGCAAAGAAACTACTAAAGGACACCAATAAGAAGAAGAGACTTGCTTGGGCCAAGAAACACGAGCAATGGACATTAGACCGGTGGGAATTTGTCCTTTGGTCTGATTCCAACTGCTGTGTCTTTGTGAGACGTGGTGTGGGTGAAAGGATGATCTCCGCATGTGTATGTCCCACCGTGAAGCATGGAGGCGGAGGTGTTATGGTGTGGGGGTGCTTTGCTGTTGACACTGTCTGTGATTTATTTAGAATTCAAGGCACACTTAACCACAGCATTCTGCAGCGATACGCCATCCCATCTGGTTTGGGCTTAGTGGGACTATCATTTGTTTTTCAACAGGACAATGACCCAACGCACCTCCATGCTGTGTAAGGGCTATTTAACCAAGAAGGAGAGTGATGGAGTGTTGAATCAGATGACCTGGCCTCCACAATCCCCCGACCTCAACCAAATTGAGATGGTTTGGGATGAGTCAGACCGCAGAGTGAAGGAAAAGCATCCAACAAGTGCTCAGCATATGCGAGAACTCCTTCAAGACTGTTGGAAAAGCATTCCAGGTGAAGCTGGTTGAGAGAATGACAAGAGTCTGCAAAACTGTCATCAAGGCAAAGGGTGGCTTTTTGAAGAATCTCAAATATAAAATATATTTTGATTTGTTCAACACTTTTTTGGTTACTACATGATTCCAATATGATTCCATATGTGTTATTTCATAGTGTTGATGTCTTCACTATTATTCTACAATGTAGAAAATAGTAAAAATAAAGAAAAACGTTTGACCGGTAGTGTATGCGTGTGTGTGTGTTAGAGGTTGACCGATTAATCGGAATGGTTGATTAATTAGGGCCTTTTTAATTAGGGCCTTAATTACGGCATTTTTGGACACCGATTGTGGCCGATTACATTGCATTCCACGAGGAGACTGCGTGGTAGGCTGACTACCTGATACGCGAGTGCAGCAAGAAGCCAAGGTAAGTTGCTAGCTAGCATTAAACTTATCTTATAAAAAACAATCAATCTTAACATAATCACTAGTTAACTACACATGGTTGATGATATTACTAGTTTATCTAGCTTGTCCTGCGTTGCATATAATCAATGCGGTGCCTTTTCATTTCTCATTGAATCACCTTCTACTTCGCCAAACGGGTGATGACTTAACAAAAGCACATTCACGAAAAAAGCACTGTCGTTGCACCAATGTGTACCTAACCATAAACATCAACGCCTTTCTTAAAATCAATACACAAGTGTATATTTTTAAACCTGCATTTTAGTTAATATTGCCTGCTAACATGAATTTCATTGAACTACGGAAATTGTGTCACTTTTCTTGCGTTCCGTGCAAGCAGTCAGGGAATATGCAGCAGTTTGGGCCGCCTGTCTCGTTGCGAACTGTGTGAAGACCATTTATTCCTAACAAAGACCATAATTAATTTGCCAGAATTGTACATAATTATGACATAACATTGAAGGTTGTGCAATGTAACAGCAATATTTAGACTTAGGGATGCCACCCGTTAGATAAAATATGGAACGGTTCCGTATTTCACTGAAAGAATAAATGTTTTGTTTTCGAAATGATAGTTTCCGGATTTGACCATATTAATGACCTAAGGCTCGTATTAAGTCTATGATTTGATATTTGATAGAGCAGTCTGACTGAGCGGTGGTAGGCAGCAGCAGGCTCGTAAGCATTCATTCAAACAGCACTTTTGTGTGTTTGCCACCATCTCTTCGCTGTGCCTCAAGCATTGAGCTGTTTATGACTTCAAGCCTATCAACTCCCGAGATTAGGCTGGTGTAACCGATGTGAAATGGCTAGCTAGTTAGCGAGGTGCGCGCTAATAGCGTTTCAATCGGTGACGTCACTCGCTCTGAGACCTTGAAGTAGTTGTTCCCCTTGCTCTGCAAGGGCCACGGCTTTTGTGGAGCGATGGGTAACGATGCTTCGAGGGTGGCTATTGTCAATGTGTTCCTGGTTCGAGCCCAGGTAGGGGCGAGGAGAGGGACGGAAGCTATAGTTTTACATTGGCAATAGTATAGGCCTATAAGAACATCTAATAGTCAAAGGTATATGAAATACAAATGGTATAGAGAGAAATAGTCCTATAATTCCTATAATAACTACAACCTAAAACTTCTTACCTGGGAATATTGAAGACTCATGTTAAAAGGAACCACTAGCTTTCATATGTTCTCATGTTCTGAGCAAGGAACTTAAACGTTAGCTTTTTTACATGGCACATATTGCACTTTTACTTTCTACTACAACACTTTGTTTTTGCACTATTTAAACCAAATTAAACATGTTTCCTTATTTATTTGAGGCTAAATTGATTTTATTGATGTATTATATTATATTAAAATAAAAGTGTTCATTCAGTATTGTTGTAATTGTCATTATTACAAACAAATAAATACATTTTAAAAAAATCGGCTGATTAATCGGCATCAGTTTTTTGGGTCCTCCAATAATCGGTATTGGCATTGAAAAATCCTAATCGATCGACCTCTAGTGTGTGTGCGCGTGTAAGTAGAAAACCATGTGACCGGTAGTGCACACACACACACACACACACACACACACACACACACACACACAGAGAGAGAAATCAGAACCATGGTCAAATCATATGTAGCTTACGTTGATTGGATTAAATCGCTTTTGGTATCTTTCAGTTGTCACTGTATTAGACTAAGCGTAGGTGATTTGATGATGTTGAAATGTTGAAGTTGCACCACTACTGTTGACTGTACAGGAAAAGCATTCAATTACAGAGAGCTGTGATTATGGACTGCTAGTACAGTAGCCTATGACAGGGCTGATGGGAAAGAAATTAGACTTGAGTTTATCCTTTTGATCCCCTTTGGGAGGATGGGGCTTTAGCTTAGTGGGCTAACACAGTCTTGTGGTGGGCAGAAGACCTGGGTTCAATTCCCTGTTTGTTACAGGAGTATAGGGCATCCACCATACAGGTGACATGCAGAGACAATAAAAAGAGAGTAAATCTGGACATCTAAACCAGATAGCATTAAAGAGTAGCAAATAGTGAGTACTAAGACATTAACCTTGTTTCTAAGACCAAATGTGGAACATATTACTGTTTTCTGATTAAGATGGAGTCTCCCTTTCCCAAAGTCACTTTGCATTACTGTCTGTTGACTAGCAGATGTACCAACAAAACCCATTTTACTTCCAGATATATTTGAAAATGCGTTAGTTCAAAGCGTTGGAGTACTGAGTTGTTGTTGTGTTGTTCTGGATGGAAAAAATCTACATTCATGTTGTTAATTCAAGCAGACGTGTGCGCCAGTGTGTGCACATGCCAGCGTGTGTACGTGTGTCTGTGTGTATGTGTGTAGTCATGGACACCAATTGCCAGTAAAGCCTCTAAATTAACAACTAATGAAGAGATTCACATGTAAATGAAAAGGAGATATGCATGTACACAACAACAGATTGTGTGGCCTGACTGAATAGCCATAACAGATACAGTAACTGATGGATGTTATTACAGTAGCCTATGCTATATTGTAAATCACCATATTTGGGCCTCCTGAGTGGTGCAGTGGTCTAAGGCACTGCATTGCAGTGTTAGCTGTGCCACTAGATCCTGGTTCGAGTCCAGGCGCAGCCGGCCGCGACCAGGAGACCCATGGGGCGGCACACAATTGGCCCAGTGTCGTTGTCTGGATTAGGGGAGTGTTTGGCCGGCAGGGATGTTCTTGTCCCATCGCGCACTAGTGACTCCTGTGGTGGGCTGGGTACAATGCATGCTGACACGGTTGCCAGGTGTAGGGTGTTTCCTCTGACACATTGGTGTGACTGGCTTCTGGGTTAAGCGGGCGTTGTGTCAAAAAGCAGTGCGGCTTGGCTGATTGTGTTTCGGAGGATACATGGCTCTTGACCTTTGCATGTCCTGAGTCCGAATATTGCAGCAATGGGACAAGACTGTAACTACCAATTGGATACATTTTTTTTATAATAATTAAATTATATTAAAAAATTAAATCATCATAGTTAAATTTTGATGGTATTTTCTAAGTATCCCTGCAAATTAATATGGTACTGGTAGTGACCCTGTATATAGCATACATTCTCGTGTGTTTTATTTGTTGTGTGTTTGTATTTTATCTTATTTTCTTAACTTTGATATTGAATATTGCATTGTTGGGAAAGAGCTTGCAAGTAAGCATTTCACTGTACTTTTTACACCTGCTGTATCCTGTGCATGTGACAAATAACCTTTGATTTGAAAATGGAATAAATCGCTCGTTGAGACTGGGTTGCAAAACATGAGTCAGTACGAGTTGTGAAAGAGATGATTTTATACATTTGGGGATCTAAAATGGATCCACCCACACACTAAAAAACAATGCATATCTTACAGCACTAAATCAGGCTCCGCCACACACAAACACCCCGTCACACACACACACACACACACACACACACACACATCACTTCCACACACCCCCACCTACACACACACACTCTCTGCCCCTCACACACACACACATATCTGAGGGCTCCCCACCGAAACACCATAAGCTACCACCCTACCACCCATAGCTAAATGGACCCAGCGATAGAAACATGAATGAGGGAGGGAAGCACAGAGGGTTTGATGGTTATAAATATGGTTGTGCTGAGCGGCTGTGAGTGATGTGTGTGTGTGTGAGGGCGGTGTGGGAACAGACAGAGTATTGTCCTGCCTGGCCTATCTGTGTCTGGCCCTGAGCCACAGCTAAAAGAGACATGCTGTACTGTACATGGATAGAGACTGACAACTCACCGATACAGTCAACAACACAGCTAGAGAGACAGAACTGTCGAACTGCATTCATACAGTCAACAACACAGCAAGAAAGACATATTGTAGAACTGCATTCATATAGTCAACAACACAGCTGGAGAGACACTGTAAAACTGCATTCATACAGTCAACAACAGCTGGAGAAACATACTGTAAAACTGCATTGATAGAGTCAACACAGCTAAAGGAGGGACATATTGTACATGGATACTGACAGCTAACTGACACAGCAACCACACAAACACAGTCAACACAGCTATTGTCAACTCACTGACACAGTCAACACAGCTATAAGAACACAATCAACTCACTATCACAGTCAACACAGCTAAAAGAAACAGCTAAAGGAGGGGCATATTGTACAATGCCAACACAGTCAACTCGATGACACAGTCCACACTGCTAAAATAACATAATCAACTCAATAGCACAGCCAACACAACTAAAAGAGGGACAGGCTGTATACTGACACACACAGTCAACTCACTGACACAGTCAACAATAGAGCTAAAGAAGCGACAGTGCATTATTTTCGACCATGTAGCGAATAGGGTACCATTACGGAATACTACACTGTTCAGTGACAACACAGTCAACTCACTGCCACATTCAGCAAAGCAAAAGGAGACACACTGCACCCTTACATAGTGAAGATACTCAAGGAGACACATACAATAACACAGTCAACACAACACTATTCCAAATACCATGGTCAGCATAAGAATAGACACATTCCCCATTAGTGGTAACTGGAGACATCAGTTGTGGGCTTGGTAGAGATTCCCAATGCCTTAACGTCCAATAATAGCAGGGTAGACCTACACGACCTACTTAAAATATGGACCTTCAGCACCCCACCCACCAACTGCTTGGAATGACAATAACTCAATATTTATATGATAAACATGTTTACAACCAGGTGTGTGTGTTGTGTGTGCGGTAAGCTATTTGCTGTAGCCTACATATCTGAGATGTTTGAAATGTACCGAAAACAACATGAACGTCGATGAGTCGACATGCAGCGCGAGCTGTGCGACACACCTCCGTTTGACATTGACACACATTTCCCCCGTGGCGCGCACGCACCAACAGCCTCGCAGCCTGGGGTCGATCCCCATCCCCCAGCCCGAGACACACACCAATTCAAACGCATAAGCTATATCTATATGACTTGAACACCGTTACAAGCCTATAGATTTACATTTTGGCCAACATTTTGAAATAAAAAAAAACAAGAGCGTCTGGTTGGAATATGAGGAAGGGTTTGAGTCGGGCGGGGGCATATAGTAGTCTAATGTCCCTTCAGAGTTCAAGTTCATGTTTATTTCGTGTAATTCAATCAATGTCAGTATTCGGAAACAAGCTTCCCGTGGTTTCTGTCTGGTTTTATCGGGTTTTCTGTTCTGTCTGGGGAGTGAAAACGATGAACAAAGACCATGAATTGCAGCACCACAGGAACACACTCTCTTACACACACCACAAAATGGCTTTAACCTATTAACCGTCGTGAAAATATGTTTTTTTTACGCCTCTCCCATTGTTAGTGATGATACAGAGCGTCTGCTAAACCATTTCTTTCTTGTTTTTTAAACTACTTATGCTTTGGGGGGGATTATTTGTGTATTAGTATTGCACTGTTAGACACTTACTGCACAGATGGAGCTTGAAACATAAGCATTTCGCTGCACTTACTTTAACATCTGCTAATCTGTGTAAACGACAAAATAACTTTGATTTGACCAGACACTGCAATGTTTAGTAGACTAGACAAGTGCATGGTTCGACTCAGCTGGGTAAAGATTGGGGTCACAACTCAAATTATCATAACAAACTGTAACATTCTCACCATGTACGCTTTTGCAGAATTGAAAAAATGCATCTACATCTGAATTTGGTGAATAAGTTGCATGACGTTCTCGCTTTGTCCAATCTTGTCCTAAATGGGTTGTTTTTTACTTGCATTGCTGCACGATTGCTGATATGTTATTTGAACATTAAGACAAAATACTTGCCTAAAATAACGTGAGAAAAAAATACACCAACAGACAATGTTATTAACATCTATTACATGTAATAAAATAGGCTACTTACCCTAAGTCAACAAAAATGCTCAGACAAAATAATGACTTATTTAAAAATATATGCAAATGACACAACTCCTGTCTCTTCTTTAGTTATTTCTTATTTTTCACACTTGCACCCCGTCGGAAGCTCCCGACAGTCTTTCTTGATATTACACTTTCATCCACGTTTATTTTTCGCTGATCGTGTTTCTTTTACAGTCCTTTCTCCAGTAGGACTTAAAATCCTACAAAAAATATGGACCCGTCAATCAAGCGACAAGTTACTTTACTATGATTTTAGGGGAGGACAGCTATGTTGTTATCAGACATATCAGTTAGGCTGCCGTAATATTTAGAATATATTTAAATAAAAGCTTCAAACTGCAAGACTGTATCCTAAACTGATAACTACAACGGTTATCTAACGACTAAATGGCGATGTGATATTGGCGAAAACTCTTCGTCTCACCCTCGGCTCCCCCTCTCTCGGTTATGGTAGGCACCCGTCGTTGAAATTACTTGTGGAACGGAACGCGAACGCATTCCAAGGTTCTGGTTAGTGATGGGCATTTCGGATCTTTTCAGTGAGCCGGCTCGTTCGTCTTAGCTCAACAAACAGAGCCGGCTCTTTTGGCTCCCAAACGGCTCTTTAATGCAATCTGAACATCATAATAGAATATTGCACCATATCAAAGAAAAATAAATAACAATTTCCAAAACTGCACCATCCCACAAATTGAAATAAATGTAAAAAAGAAGGATGCTATTACACATGTGTATTTAAAGTATAAGTTTTTTAATGTATATAAACAAAGTGCATATAAATGTAACAATTCAAAACGAATACAATCTGAACAACATAATAGAATATTGCACCATATCAAAGAAAAATAAATAACAATGTGCAAAACTGCAGCATCCCACTTAAAACATTAAACTGGCCCCTCTTTTCTCTCTCTTCTTTATTGCCATGTTATAACCAGCAGCACACAGCAATGCTGACCATATTTTGCTTTTATGAGAGATTTGCATTCAGAAATGCAAGCTGTCTCACTTTCGAGGGGCTGATGCAGTTTCTTCTCTCAGTAATTATTTGTCCCGTTTTCAAGAAGACCCTCTCAGAGGGAACGGATGTGGCCACAATGCAGAGTCTCCCTGTTATGACTTAAGTAAGCCGTGGGTAGACAGAGGCCTTGTTCTTCCACCAGCTCAGAGGAGGGGCTCCTCCAAATAGGATCGGACCTCCACTATGGCATCTGCTGAGGGATTCCTTTGTTCTGCATCCCCAGTTGCTCTCCTCTCGAACGAGCCGTCAAACAGCATCCAAACAGCAGATGTTTGTGGCACTACTGCTGGTGCTTCTGCTCCATCTGATCCCTCATCTTCCTGTTGCCCTGGTGCCTGAGCCAGCTGACTGCTGGGGCTGTCCCTCCCTGCTGCTGAGGTTATTCTTTGAAGAGCCTCATCAATCGCTCTGGCATCACTGAAGGCTAACTTCTTAAACCTGGGGTCAAGTGCAGCGGTTTCTGATAGCACGTGATTATATTCCATTCTGTGGAACTTTCTGTCCATTGATGAACATAGTGTGTCCATCAACTCTGTCACATGTCCTGTGGTTACATTTGCTTCTCTCTGGCGGCTGGCTGTGATTCGCAGCAGACCCTTAAACAGGAGTATCATTTTTGAGGCTGCTCACATAGCTGAAAAGAGAGAACAGTAACTTATTAGTTCAGGTTCATGTTTTGTCTACTGATACTACATTCTCATCTACTGCTCATATACATATATAATACTGGATTAAATAATGATGTAGTAATAACTGCTTACTGTACCTCTCTCCACTGATCTCCACAGTGACCTGCTCAAAGGGTTCCAGGACTCTGCACACCTCCTCCACCACCTCCCATTCCTCTTGGGTCAGAGCATCAACAGGTGCATTGACAATGGTCAGGGTAGAGATGATGGCATCCTTTGACTCAAGAAACCGCTTCAACATATAAAATGTTGAATTCCACAGTGCAGTCTTGTTTAGGCCTCAGCTCAGTCATCCTCATCTGGCGTTGTGTAGACTTTAGCTTTTCAGCACCTACTGTGCTCCTGTGGAAGTATTCCACAGCTGCTTTCACTTTGTCCACAGCGGGCTTCATCACCTTCAGAGCATCTCTTACAATCAGGTTGATTGTGTGGGCAAGACATGGATGATGGGTCCATTTTAACATTTTCATAGCTTTGGTTATGTTAGCTGCATTGTCGCTAACACAACAGACCACTTTTCCATCTACTTGCCATTCTCTGGCCACTCTCAACAGTTCCTCTGCCAAGTTCTCTGAGGTGTGTCTGTCGCTGAACTCAAAGCAGTCCAGGAGACAGCTAGACATCGAAAAATCTTCAATGAAGTACCTGTAACTGACATGTAAGAAGTGGTTAACCTTGATGTCCAGCAGTCAGTGGTAAGGCAAACTGCAGTAGCTTTTTGGACTCCACACTGAAAACTGTGTGCTCTCGTACAGTTATGGAATAAGTGATTTTGAAAGGGTTTTCCTTCTTGGAATTGTGTACGTTGGATTTAAACTATTGCTATAATTTCTAAAACCTATGTCCTCCACGATCAAAAATGTCTGCAAATCGGTGGCAATCATTTTAGCCAATGCAATATCAATTTGGCCTTGTTTTTCTACAGACATTGGCATAAACTGGTCCATAGAAGACTGCATTGCTGTGGGTCGCGGAGTAGGCCTACTTGACTGAGTGGATACATCTCCACGTGTGGAGGTGCTGGCTCCACCACTATCACTAGCAGGCCCGCTAGTGTCTCAAAGCTCCGCTACAGCTAGCTTCACAGTTGGGTGCACAGTTCGCATATGCCGGTGTAGGTTGTGCGTAGAACTGGTTTTATATGTGATTTTGTTTTGGCAAATTCTACACTGTGCTCTAACATTGTCTACATTATTAAAATGCATCCAAATACTACTGTGCTTCCGACTCATTTTCCAGTTGTTGTTTTCACAGCTGTCCTTCCTCTCTCTCCTCGGCTGCTAAGTGTGTGACTGTGAGTGAGTTGGCTCAGCCCTCCCTGTAACGGCCGTCAAAGGGAGTAGACCAAGGCGCAGCGGGTTGAGTGCTCATTTTAAGGCTAACCCTAGCCGTGCAAAAACAACTTCCCACAAGGGACATGTGAAAACAGGGCTACCTAAGTATGACTCCCAATCAGCAACAACGATGTACAGCTGTTCCTGATTGAGAGCCATACCAGGCCAACACAAAGAAATACACAACATAGACAGAGCATAGAACTAAAATACATAGAACATAACCAACAACCCCGGAATACTCTAAACAAACACCCCTCTACATAAACACACATCCCAACAAACCCCGAACCACATAAAACAAACACCCCCCTGTCACGTCCTGACCAAACTACAATAACAAATAACCCCCTTTACTGGTCAGGACGTGACACTCCCTCATGCATCTTTGGTTCATTGGTTGACACTGTGTGTCTGATTGACAGGAACAACAGGTGAGGCTGTTAGTCTGAGCAGACAGTCAGAACGAATGTGTGTGCGCTTGAGCGTTTAGGCCTAAATTATTGTATTTATTTTTTGTTCTTTGAATTAGTTAATTCTATTCATTTAAATCTTTTGTATATTCATATCTTAATTTTTTTAAGAGTTTTATAAATAGATTCGGTCATGTCCTGACCATGGTAAGCTGTTATTTTCTATGGTAGAGTAGGTCAGGACGTGACAGGGGGGTTTATTCTATTTCTATGTTGGTTTGTTTGGGATGATCTCCAATTAGAGGCAGCTGGTCCTCGTTGTCTCTAATTGGAGATCATACTTAGGTAGGGGAGTTTCTTCCTGGGTTTTGTGGGTGATTATTTTTGAGTAGTGTTTGTTTCTCCTCTGCGTCACGGTTTGTTGTTTTGTCTATTCAGTTTATTTAGGTATTGCATAGTTTCACAGAGTAAATAAAATGTGGAACGACACACACGGTGCACTTTGGTCCACTTCTTCCTATGACAACCGTGACAGATTCGGGCTCTTCTGATATGCGGGCCGGCTCCTAATGTTCACTTACAAGAGCCGGGTCTTAGAGCCGACTCATTCGCGAATGGCCCATCACTATTACAGATGCAGATATGTTGAGGGGAAAAGCAGCGTGCTATTTGGGGATGTGCCAAAGGATACACACCTTAACTAAAACAGAGAAAGAAAGGCAAAGGATTTCGGGAAGGATGTCAAGGGATACCCGGTTGGAAAGCGAGACTGTAAAGATCGACACCGGACAGGAGAAGCAGGTACGGGGAGTCAAACATTTATTCAGGTACGGACATAGAACACGACAGGAACAGCATCAGCACACGGGAAAACAAGAACATATGACAAACAATCCCAAAGCAGGGAACAGAGCTAGGAAACAGACAGAGCTAGGAAACAGACAGATATAGGGAAATTACACAAGTAATTGAATCCACGTGAGTCCAATGAGCGCTGATGTGCGTGACGGGGAAAGGCAGGTGTGCGTACTGAAGGTGGCTTGAGTGCGTAATGTTGGAGAGTCTGGCGCCCTCGAGTGCCAGAGGAAGGAAGAGCGGGAGCAGGCGTGACAGACAGGGAATGGGGTTTGAAAGAATTTATAGTAGTCAAGAGTGCGAATTACAGTGACATTTGAGGGGTCTCTATTGTGTACATTGCACGAAAAAGGTTTAGGGGCCTAATAATAAATACATTATTTAATGGTAAAAATGCATTTAGTTGCTTTACCCTCTAATAGGCCTACACCACTGCCAGTAGCCTACCCTCTCAGATGAAGCAATTTGACACAAATGAACACATGCATAACAGGTAGCCTATATTCAATATAATTATTTAACCTTTCTTTAACTAGGAAAGTCAGTTAAGAACAAATTCTTATTTAGAATGACGGCCTACGAAAAGGCAAAAGGCCTCCTGCAGGGACGGGGGCCTGGGATTAAAAAAATGAAATAAATACAATATAAATATAGGACAAAACACATCACAACAAGAGAGACAACACAAAACTAAATATAGAGAGCCCTAAGACAACAACATAACAAGTCAGCATTACATGACAACACAGCATGCTAGAAACACAACATAACAACAAATTGGTAGCAGCACAACATGGTAGCAGCACAAAACATGGTACAAACATTATTGGGCACAGACAACAGCTGAAAGGTCAAGAAGGTAGAGACAACAATACATCTCACGAAGCAGCCCCAACTGTCAGTAAGAGTGTCCATGATTGAGTCTTTGAATGAATAGATTGAGATAAAACTGTCCAGTTTGAGTGTTTGTTGCAGCTCATTCCAGTCGCTAGCTGCAGCGAACTGAAAAGAGGAGCGACCCAGGGATGTGTGTGCTTTGGGGACTTTGAACAGAATGTGACTGGCAGAACAAGTATTGTATGTGGAGGATGAGGGCTGCAGTAGATATCTCAGATAGGGGGGAGTGAGGCCTAAAAGGGTTTATAAATAAGCATCAACCAGTGGGTCTTGCGACGGGTATACAGAGATGAACAGTTTACAGAGGAGTATAGAGTGCAATGATGTGTCCTATAAGGAGCATAGGTGGCAAATCTGATGGCCGAATGGTAAAGAACGTCAAGCCGCTCTAGAGCACCCTTACCTGCCGATCTATAAATTATGTTTCCGTAATCTAGCATGGGTAGGATGGTCATCTGAATCAGGGTTAGTTTGGTAGCTTGGGTGAAAGAGGAGCGAGTACGATAGAGGAAACCAAGTCTAGATTTAACTTTAGCCTGCAGCTTTGATATGTGCTGAGAGATGGACAATGCACCGTCTAGCCATACTCCCAAGTACTTGTATGAGGTGACAACCTCAAGCTCTAAACCCTCAGAGGTAGTAAAAACACCTGTGGGAAGAGGGGCATTCTTCTTACCAAACCACATTACCTTTGTTTTGGAGGTGTTCAGAACAAGGTTAAGGGTAGAGAAAGCTTGTTGGACACTAAGAAAGCTTTGTTGTAGAGCATTTAGCACAACATCCGGGGAGGGGCCAGCTGAGTATACGACTGTATCATCTGCATATAAATGGAAGAGAGAGCTTCCTACTGCCTGAGCTATGTTGTTGATGTAAATTGAGAAGCTCGTGGGGCCTAGGATTGAACCTTGGGGTACTCCCTTGGTGACAGGCAATGGGTGGGACAGTAGATTTGCTGACGTTATACACTGCAATCTTTGAGAGCGGTAGTTAGCAAACCAGGCCAAAGACCCCTCAGAGACACCAATACTCCTTAGCCGGCCCACAAGAATGGAATGGTCTAGCGTATCAAAAGCTTTGGCCAAGTCAATAAAAAGAGCAGCACAATATTGCTTAGAAGCAAGGGCAATGGTGACATCATTGAGGACCTTTAAGGTTGCAGTGACACATCCATAACCTGAGCAGAAACCAGATTGCATACCCGAGAGAATACTACAGACATCAAGAAAGCCAGTCAGATGATTATTGACATGTTTTTCCAACACTTTTGATAAACAGGGTAAAATAGAAATAGGCCTATAACAGTTAGGATCAGCTTGATCTCCCCCTTTAAATAAAATAAGAACTGTGGCTGCCTTCCAAGCAATGGGAACCTCCCCAGAAAGGAGAGGTTCAAAAGTTTGGAGATATGCTTGGTGACGATAGGGGCAGCAAACTTAAAGAGGAAAGGGACTAAACTATCTGACCCAGATGTTTTTGGGGGGGTCAAGTTTAAGGAGCTCGTTTAGCACCTCGGACTCAGGGACTGCCTGCAGGGAGAAACTTTGTAGCGGGGCAGGGGAAAAAGAGGGAAAAGCATCGGGGATAGTCGTGTAACAGTGTAGGTTCCGTCCCCCTCTTCGCCCCAACCTGGGCTCGAACCAGGGACCCTTGCACACATCAACAACTGACACCCACCAAAGCATTGTTACCCATCGCGCCACAAAAGCCGTGGCCCTTGCAACGCAAGGGGAAGCCTTAGTTCAAGTCTCAGAGCGAGTGACGTCACTGATTGAAACGCTATTAGCGCGCACCACCGCTAACTAACTAGTCATTTCACATCGATTACACTCACCCCCCCCTTTGACCTCCTCCTTTTCCGCAGCAACCAATGATCCGGGTCAACAGCATCAATGTAACAGTGTAGGTTCCGTCCCTCTCTTCGCCCCAACCCGGGCTCGAACCAGGGACCCTCGCACACATCAAAAACTGACACCCACCGAAGCATCGTTACCCATCGCGCCACAAAAGCCACTGCCCTTGCAACGCAAGGGAAACCCTACTTCAAGTCTCAGAGCGAGTGACGTCACTGATTGAAACGCTATTAGCGCGCACCACCGCCGCTAACTAACTAACTAGCCATTTCACATCAGTTACACTCACCCCCCCTTTGACCTCCTCCTTTTCCGCAGCAACCAATGATCCGGGTCAACAGCATCAATGTAACAGTGTAGGTTCCGTCCCTCTCTTCGCCCCAACCCGGGCTCGAACCAGGGACCCTTGCACACATCAACAACTGACACCCACCGAAGCATCGTTACCCATCGCACCACAAAAGCCACGGCCCTTGCAACGCAAGGGGAACAACCACTTCAGGTCTCAGAGCGAGTGACGTCACTGATTGAAACGCTATTAGCGCACACCACCGCTAACTAACTAGCCATTTCACATTGGTTACACTCGCATTAGAAGGGGTGGGAGATGAGGAAATTTTGGACGGGCAAGGAGGCATGGCTATGTCTAATAGGAATCCTGACTTAATGAAATGGCGATTAAAGAGCTCAGCCATGTGCTTCTTGTCAGTAACAACCACATCATCAACATTAAGGGACATGGGCAGCTGTGCGGAGAAGGGTTTAGTCTCGAGGTCTTTAACCGTTTTCCAGAACTTCTTGGGGTTAGAGCCACAGAGAGAGAACTGCTCCTTAAAGTAATTAACTTTGACCTTCCGGATAGCATGAGTGCACTTATTTCTCATTTGCCTGAACGATAGCTAGTCAGCTTGAGTATGTGTGTGCCGAGCCTTTCGCCAAATGCAATTCTTGAGGTGGAGTAACTCTGCAAGATCACGGTCAAACCAGGGGCTGAAGCTGTTTTTAATTCTCATTTTCTTTATGTTTGTTAACAATACCACTGAAAATATCAAAAAAGAAGGTCCAAGCGTCTTCGACAGAGGGGATCAAGCTGATTCTATACCATTTTACAGAGGCCAGTTGATGAAGGAAGGCTTGCTCAGTTTTTTAGCAAGCGTCTATGACAAATCACGATAGGTCTTTTCACTGAGCAGCCATTACGAACACAGGCTGTAAAACAGTGATCATTAAGGTCATTACAGAAAACACCCAACTGATACCAATCAGGATTATTTGTGAGGATAACATCAAGGAGAATAGCCTTTCCTGGGTGTTTGGAGTCATACCTTATGGGATTGGTGATAATCTGAGAAAGATTTAGGGAGTCCCATTGCTTTAGGACTTGGTCAGGTGGTTTAAGCATGCCCCAGTTTAGGTCACCTAGTAGGACAAATTCAGACTTAGTGTAAGGGGCCAGGAGAGGGCTTAGGGCAGGTAGGGTACAGGCTGGTGCTGATGGAGGACGATAGCACCCAGCAACAGTCAGAAAAGAGCTATTTAAAGTTTAATGCTTAAAACCAGCAAATCAAATTGTTTGGGGACAGACTTGGTGGAGAAAACCGAGCACTGAAGGTGATCCTTGGTAAAGATTGCCACTCCCCCACCTTTGGAAGATCTGTCTTGCCGAAAAGGTTATAACCAGAAAGGTTAACATCAGTATTCAAAACACTCTTTCTTAACCACGTCTCAGTAATGACCAACACATCTGGATTGGAGCTGTGAACCCACACTTTCAATTGATCCATTTTAGGTAATAAGCTTCTAGTGTTAATGTACAGAAAACCCAGGCTTTTACAAGAGCAGAAATCAGTGAAGCAGATATCAGACCACAAGTCAGAATTGGGGCTAGCAACTGTAGATGGAACAGGGTGTACATGCACATTTCCAGATATCATCAACAGTGATACAATCAAGGCACGAGTTGAATCAAAACATGTTTACACCCTAATTCATGAGTTCAATGCTTGGAGTCTTCACAGATCATGTGACATAAAACACTACCTTTCTTTCCTTACATAAATGACATTTATGCCAGAGTTATTTGTAATTATTAAGCATTTAACAATTGAATTAGAACACTGAACTTAAACCCTGTACGATTCCTGGATCTTGGAAAACTCTGAAAATGCACTGTAAGTGTAACTATGCCTACATAAAATGTAATTATGTTCTGTCGTGAAAACAGTTTATGGGCAAACAAATCGAATCCTTCTAACCGAGAGAGTCAACTATAGGCCTACTGTCATTAATGTTGAATGGATTGGATGAGAATTGGTGTCTGGCTGTAGGCTAATTGTCTAGTGCTATTGTCAACCATCATCAGCTGATCCAGGAAAGAAAACAAATGTTGATAGAAAATAATAAAGATAAATAAAATGGTCTACTACTGCTGGCCACGGAACAGAGAACACCAATACCCATGCACACGTGAAAAACAAAGCAATGAGCGCGCTAAACAGTTGACTGACAAGCAAACAATGATAAATCAACGGATAAATCTAATCCATTGGAAAAGGGCTATTTTTATCAAGGGCGCATGGCAAACAAATGGCAAAAATAAGCAAGTAAGAAGGGAAATCTATGCGTTTAAAGGAGGTCCGCTGAGGCCGAAATTCAGCACTACTGAATGGATAGGATGTTGGACAGGGAAGACATTGTGCGGCCATGTTTGTTTCATTTGGAAGCTTTTATTTTCATATTTACCACTGTAAAACCTATTTACCACTGCATTTAAACAAATAGGAGAATGGTTAAATTAGCATTATTTAGAGACCATCCCCCAAAGTTGATTTGTGTTGCATTTAGGGGAGCTAATGTCTCATTCAGGGGAGCTGAGGCCCCCCTGGATCCCCCATAATTCGCAGCCTGATAGTAGGCCTACAGAGGTGGTGGTGGAATCGGAACGGTTTGAGATAATGTATTAACGGTTAGGCTACACAACATTTTTCTTCTTGGAGAGAGAAAACATTGATTTGTGTGATTACCATTGGGTATCCAAAACCCAAGACATCTCTCTCACACACAATTAAGTTAGTGACATACCACATACTCTCAGTTCTGTTTCCAGGACGCACCACAAACTCCAGCCAACAGCAGCATCTGACGAGACATCCTTTCAGTTCTCAAAAAAGTGAATGCAATAAAAACCACAAATTGTTCACTTACTGTTGTAAATTCATGTGGATCGTTTAGTGTTTTTATAATCGCTAGGACCCATTTCTCAATACTTAGGCCACTTTTTCAAAACTCTTCACACAGTTCTCCTAACCAACTTTCAGCTTGGCACAGCAGTTAATTTCACATCCAAAATGCACTAAAACTATCAAAACTGTAATGCTTGTCGTTATAAGAAGTGGACCAAGGCGCAGCATGGTAAGTGTTCACGATACTTTATTCAAGAAACACTCAAACAAGAATAACCAAAAGCAACAAACGAAAGCGAACAGTTCCGTCAGGCACAGACACTTAACAGAAAAGAACCTCCCAACAACACAGGTGGAAAACAGGCTGCCTAAGTATGATTCCCAATCAGAGACTGGGAACCACACTCAGCCCAGAAACAAAGAAATAGAAAACATAGACTTCCCCACCCGAGTCACACCCTGACCTAACCAAACAGAGAATAATAAGGATTTCTACGGTCAGGGCGTGACAGTACCCCCAAAGGTGCGGACTCCGGCCACAAACCTGAACCTATAGGGGAGGGTCCGGGTGGGCATCTCCTCTTGGTGGAGGCTCCGGGGCGGGACGCAGATCCCCCTCCGCTTGGGGCTCCCCCCACTTTCGTGGAACTGGACCGTGGATCGTCGCCGGAGGCTCCAGACCCTGGATCGTCGCCGGAGAACCCGGACCGTAGATCGTCGCTGGAGGCTCCGGACCGGGGGCCGTCGCTGCAGGCTCCGTGCCATGGATCATCGCTACAGGCTCCGCGCTATGGATCGTCACTGGAGGATTCGTGCCATGGATCGTCGCTGGAGGCTCCGGGCCATGGATCAACGCTGTAGGCTTCGGGCCATGGATTATCACTGGAGGCTTTGTGCCATGGATCATCCCTACAGGCTCTGGGCCATGGATCATCACTGGAGGCTTCTTGCCATGGATTATTACTGGAGGCTCTGGGCCATGGATTATCACTGGAGGCTTCGTGCCATGGATCATCACTACAGGCTCTGGGCCATGGATCATCACTGGAGGCTTCGGACCATGGATCATCACTGGAGGCTGGGTGCGTGGAGCAGGCACAACACGTCCTGGTTGGATACCTACTTTAGCTCGGCAAGTGCAGGGAGCTGGCACAGGCCGCACTGGGATGTGCTGGTGAACTGGGGATACCGTGCGTAGAGCTGGCGCAGGATATCCTGGGCCGAAGAGACACAATCACAGTTGTCGAGGGTGCAACAAGTCAGCACCTCAAGAGTAAATGTCAGTTGGCTTTTCATAGCCGATCATTGAGAGTATCTCTACCGCTCCTGCTGTCTCTAGAGAGTTGAAACAGCAGGTCTGGGACAGGTAGCACGTCCGGTGAACAGGTCAGGTTTTCCATAGCCGCAGGCAGAACAGTTGAAACTGGAGCAGCAGATACCGTAGCATTGCTAGTCAACCCTGTCTTCTGCATTTGGCCACAGGTTCTTATCCATATCACATCTTATGTCATCTTGGGCAATACATCTAGGAAATAATCTTTTGGCATGCCTGGTTCATCCCTGGCAATCTTCTTCCTCTGTCAGCCACTTCTCTATCTCTGGCTGGGTCCATGTTTACATTACAGTACAGCATTATTCCTAAGATATCCCCTTTTGTATAGATGGTAATGAAATTGAAAGACTAACACTTGGATAGGTGTTTAGCTACAATGGGAAGCAGCTGTGGTTGGTCTAATTGTTTTGATAGTATTTCCTTTTTTAGATTTGGAATATATTTCAATACGGTATGCCTGTAGAAATGTAGCAAATTGCTGTCTTATTACATTTTGTGTTATGTTAGGTTTTGAACTTAAGTTTAACAGTTTTGAAAAGAGTATGTAAACATGTGTAAATCGGCATGTAGGTATATAGAGTTTTGGTGGTGGTTGTGTCTGAGTGAGAAAAGAATTCATGAAATTTGAAAGATGTAGTCATTGAATGCATTTTGTGCCAAAGCAATGAAAAATGATCCACAGTTTAGCCCACATAGACTGCTGTTGTGCTCACTGTGTGAAGAGTTTTGAAAAAGTTACATAAGTACTGAGAAATGGGTCCTAGCAATTGTAAAAAAAAACCTGTAACTGGTCTTATCAGCCTCAAGCAGCAATGATTTGGTTGAAAGGGATCAATTTGATATCCATAAGTCATGTCCATGCATTAGAATTTGCAGGCAGTTAACATGATCAACCGTGAATTGTAGACCACATGGAAAAGGGAAGCTACAGTATATGCAGCCTACATCTTTCAAACCATTCAACATCCCATTTGTATTTGTATTTATTATGGATCCCCATTAGTGCCTGCCAGGCAGCAGCTACTCTTCCTGGGGTACAGCAACATAAGACAGTTACATACAGTTTAAAATACTACATGACATTACATTTCATAACACCTTACCCAACACATTCAGTGTGTTCCCTCAGGCCACCACATATTTACCATACAACATCCATGTGCACTTGTGTTTAGAGTGCGTGTGTTGTCATGTTTACAGTATGTGTGTCTGTGCCTGTGTGTGTCTCTTCACAGTTGGCGCTTTTCCATAAAGGGTTTTTGTATCTTAAAAAAAAATCTAATTCTACTGCTTGTATCAGTTACCTGATGTGGAATATAGTTCCATGTAGCCATGGCTTTATGTTGTACTGTGCACCTCCCATAGTCTGTTCTTGACTTGGGGATTGTGAAGAGACCTTTGGTGGCATGTCTTGTGGGGTATGCATGGCTGTTCAAGCTGGTGCTAGTAGTTTAAACAGACATCTCGGCGCATTCAGCATGTCAACACTTCTTACAAAAACAAGTAATGATGATGTCAATCTCTCCTCCACTTTGAGGCATGAGAGATTTGCATGCATATTATCAATGTTAGCTCTCTGTGTACATTTAAGGGCCAGCCGTGCTGCCCTGTTCTGAGCCTATTGTGATTTTCTGAGGTCCCTCTTTGTGGCACCTGACCACATGACTGAACAGTAGTCCAGGTGCGACAAAACTAGGGTCTGTAGGACCTGCCTTGTTGATAGTGTTGTTAAAAAGTCAGAGAAGCGCTTTATTATGGACAGACTTCCCCCCTATCTTAGCTACTGTTGTATCAACATGTTTTGGACCATAACAGTGTACAATCCAGGGTTACTCCATCCAGGGTTACTCTAAGTCAACTCAACTTGCTCAATTTCCAAATTTTTTATTACAAGATTTAGCTGTGGCTCATACTTTAGTAAATGGTTTGTCTCAAATACAATGCTTTTAGTTTTGGAATATTTAGGACTAACTTATTCCTTGCCACCCAATCTGAAACTAACTGCAGGTCTTTGTTAAGTGTTGCAGTGACTTCACTCACTGTAGTAGCTGACATGTATAGTGTTGAGTCATCTGCATACATAGTCACACTGGCTTTACTCAAGGCCAGTGACATGTCATTAGTAAAGATTGAAAAAAGTAAGGGGCCTAGACAGCTGCCCTGGGGAATTCCTGATTCTAACTGGATTATGTTGGAGGCGCTTCCATTAAAGAACACCCTCTGTGTTCTGTTATACAGGTAACTCTTTATCCACAATATAGCAGGGGGTGTAAAGCCATAACACATACGTTTTTCCATCAGCAGTCTATGATCAATAATGTCAAAAGCCTCACTAAAATTTAACAAAATAGGTCCCACAATCTTTTTATCATCAATTTCTCGCAGCCAATCATCAGTCGTGTGTAAGTGCTGTGGTTTTTGAATGTCCTTCCCTACAAGCGTGCTGAAAATCTGTTGTCAATTTGTTTATAGTAAAATAGCATGGTCAAACACATTTTTTTCTAAAACTTTACTAAAGGTTGGTTTACTGGCTGATTGGTTGGCTATTTGATCCAGTAAAGGGGGCTTTACTATTCTTGGGTACCAAAATTACTTTTGCTTCCTTCCAGGCCTGAGGTCACATACTTTCTAGTAGGCTTAGATTGAAGATGTGGCAATATCGTCCGCTATTATCCTCAGTAATTTTCCATCCAAGTTGTCAAACCCTGGTAGCTTGTCATTGTTCATAGACAACAATCATTTTTTCACTTCTTCCACACTCAATTTACAGAATTCAAAATTACAATGCTATGTTATACTTCGATACTTGGACGTGTAGTGTCAGCATTTGTTGCTGGCATGTCATGCCTAAGTTTGCTAATCTTGCCAATGAAAAAATAATTAAAGTAGTTGGCAATATCAGTGAGTTTTGTGATAAATGAGCCATCTGATTCAATGAATAATGGAGCTGAGTTTGCCTTTTTACCCAAAATTTCATTTAAGCTTCTTAATATCATTCTTTATTTAATTTATCTTTGTTTCCTAGTGTAGTTTATTCTCGTTTTTAATCAGTATAGTAACATGATTTTTCAATTTGCAGCATGTTTGCCAATCGGTTGTGGAGCCAAACTTATTTGCCATTCCTTTTGCCTCATCAATCCACAGGGATTTAACAGTTTTTACAGTCAACTTCCTAATGGGTGAATACTTATTAGTAACTGGGACAAGTAATTTCATAAATGTGTCAAGTGCAGAGTCTGGTTCCTCCTCATTACACACCACAGATCAACAAATATGACCGACCGGCTCGATTCGGTCTTATGTAGCTAAATTTGCAATCGTGTTTTTTACATTGGATAAAAGTAAAGACTCAGAGCTAGAAAATGGTATATACACTACAGTTGAGGAACAATGGGAAAGTAATTCTGCTTTGAAAGTTGATAAACTTGTAACCTCACTTTTGAGAAAATGGCCCTTGAATGTTTTGGTAAACCTACTGGAGAGCTCTTCTTTGTGTACAACCATTCAGCATCGTTTACACCCTCTTAAACTCCTTGAATTCTACCATTATTGGGTTCAAATACAAATTTTGATTTGTGAACAGCCATCCACTATAACCACAATCCGTAAGGCGCAGATAGCTAAATGAGAGAGCAGCAGTGTGATTCACATCAATGCGCTATGTAGATATCAATAATTAGTGAGATCCGTATCGCCGTAGACATCACCACTGCTGTCATCCTTACCGCCAAGCGTTTATTCAAGTTGGATAATCTTTGGATACTGTCAGTAGTCACACCATTGGAAGACAATAAAGGGCACAAGGCGAGACCCAAATGCAGACACAGGAGGCAGATGGTTAAGCTCCAATATTTATTATACCAAAAGGGGTAGGCAAAAGGCAGATCAGGGACAGGCAAGAGTTCATAAACTAGGTCAGAGTCTAAACAGTACCAGGGGATAGGCAGGTTCGAGGTCAGGACAGGCAGGGGTGCAGTGAACATGTCTGAGTCCAAACAGTACAAGGGGATAGGCAGGCTCGAGGTCAGAACAGGCAGAGAGGTCAGGCAGGCGGATTCGGCGTAAGGACAGGCAAGGGTCAAAACCAGGAGGGTTGGAAAAAACAGACTGGGAAAAAAATAGGAGCTAGGAGAAACGCTGGTTGACTTGGGAAAACAAGACAAACTGGCAAAGAGAGACAGGAAACACAAGGATAAATACACCAGGGACTAAAGGGGAAAACAGGAGACACCTGGAGGTGGGTGGAGACAATCACAAAGACAGGTGAAACAGATCAGGGCGTGACAGACATAGCTTGGACTGTAGCCTACAAAAGCCTATTCCTGCTCTTTTCCCAAGGATTATCAAACACATTTGGTGTGTCATCATAGTGGTCTCTGATTTGTGGTCAGACTCGCTCAGATGGAACAAACTTAAGCCTTTTTTCAATGTTGATTTGAATGTCATTGAGAAAACAAAGCAGTGTGAAAGATTTTTTTTCCGCAAACATCCTTTCTGAATTTAAACGTATCTGTAATCTGATGACAATATTTTTACTGGTAATGTAACTGATCATTTTTTATTTTTTTTATACATTTAATCCGTTGCTCCCCAACCCTGGGAATCCCAGTAGTTGTTGTTGCTAATCTTATTGTTGCTTCTGTTTTTCTGGCAGTGTTTAACAGGTGTAAAGAATTCCCCCAGCACGAATGAGCACGTCCTCATGAGTGCGTGAGTGATTTCCTTTCAGTGTGTTCATGTGACATAAGCTCGCTGATGTCACAGCATGAATCTAAAATGTTATTATAAACTTGGTGGTTTGAGCCCTGAATGCTGATTGGCCGAAACATGTATTTTTACTGCTCTATGTTGGTAACCAGTTTATAATAGCAATAAGGCACCTTGGGGGTTTGTGGTTTAGTGCCAATATACCACGGCTAAGGGCTGTATACATGCACTCTGCGTTGCATCGTGCATCAGAACAGCTCTTAGCCTCTTATATTGGCCATATACCACACCCCCTAAGGGCATAATTGCATAAATAACTGACTGAGTGATGGAGAGAGAAATCGGCCTCAGTGACAATTACTTGAATAGAGCAATGGATGTTTTGTTTATTAATTTTATGACTAAAGTGTCTTATTTGGAATACAAACAAATTATTTCTCTATAGGACTGTCTTTGAGAATTGTCTTTCTATGCCATACTTCAGCTGAACTGCAGTACCGGAAATGCCCTCTGAAGACAGTTGTAGCATCCCGAGTCAGTAGCCTCCCGAGTCAGCTGTTGAACTCAGCTGACCCAACGATATGATCGCAGAGAAACATGCTGATCTAACGACTGATTTCTGATGAAAGTCAGTTCCTCTTAATTGTGGGGCTGCAATGTCTACAACTTCAGGGTAATTTAAACAGGCTAAGCAAGCTTTTTATCTCAGTGAAGGACGTGTTAGCTGACTAGCTAGCTAACTGTGTCAGTAAGCTAGCTAGTTACAACAGTTAGCTACACAGCTGATCAAGTCACTGCACTGCCACTGCGACCAAACTCCTTGCACAGAATTTGTGCAGGAGATTTTTTCTTCTCACAATTGCAAACTATTAAATCACTGCCACAACGTTTATAATAATTTAGCTAGCTAGTTATTCTGCCCATTTCATGGAGTCATACGAGGGCGCAGTGATATAAAAAAATCTTGAGTGATGCCATCTGACTTGAGACAATGTCCTCCTGCAGTACTGATCCACCAGACATAGGTTCAAACTGTATTAAAAATCTTTGAAATACTTTATCTGTGCTTGATCGAGCTTTACCTGGCACAATGATACAAATAGAATAGTCTCAAAAGTGCATCAACACCACACCTCTGGCACTCCAGACAGGGCTTAATCTAACGCTCACAAGTATTTGAAAAATATTGAATACTTTTGAATCCCAGGTCAGTATGCTAGACAGGGCTGTAATCCATATAGTGACGATTGGAGCTGCTGCGTCACTCGATACTGTGATAGAACTACGCCTTGAGCTGTATGGTCCACCACCACATCCCTATTGTAATCAACCATGGGGGTGAGAAGGCAGTCTATCATTCTCCAACAGGCACTTCCACATATCCAGGTCAGGTTTATCAAACAAACTTTGGTTCATATTAATGCATTCTCATGGCCTGTTATATCATCTCAACTCTACATATTCAGATTGTTCCGCCAAGGACACTCTTTTCAGTTTGAGTCTGCTATTCCTTGGGGACTGGTCCTATATCCAATAAACTCAAGTATTACACTATATATACAAAAGTATGGGGACACCCCTTCAAAATATGGAATTTGACTATTTCAGTCACACCTGTTGATGGCAGGTGTATAAAATTGACCATACAGCCATGCAATCTCCATAGACAAACATTGGCAGTAGAATGGCCTTACTGAAGAGCTCAGTAACTTTCAATGTGGCACCGTCATAGGATGCCACCTTTCCAACAAGTCAGTAAGTCAAATTTCTGCCCTGCTAGGGCTGCCCCAGTTAACTGTAAGTGCTGTTATTGTGAAGTGTAAATGTTTAGGAGCAATAACGTCTCATCTGCCAAGTGGTAGGCCACACAAGCTCACAGAATTGTACCACCGAGTGTTGAAACACGTAGTGCGTAAAAATCATCTGTCCATGGTTGAAACACTCACTTGCTGCCTATGGAAGCAACGTAAGCACAATAACTGTTCGTTGGGAGCTTCATGAAATGGGTTTCCATGGCTGACCAGCCATACACAAGCCTAAGATCACCATGCGCAATGCTAAGCATCAGCTGGAGTGGTGTATAGCTCACCGCCATTTGACTCTGGAGCAGAGGAAACACGTTCTCTGGAGTGATGAATCATGCTTCACCATCTGGCAGTCTAATGGCCGAATCTGTGTTTAGCGGATGCCAGGAGAACGCTACCTGTCCAAATGCACAGTGCCAACTGTAAAGTTTGGTGGAGGGGTAATAACGGTCTGGGGCTGTTTTTCATGGTTCGGTTCTGTGCTTCCAACTTTGTGGCAACAGTTTGGGGAAAGCCCTTTCCTGTTTCAGCATGACAATGCTCCCGTGCACAAATTGAGGCCCATACAGAAATGGTTTGTCGAGATCGGTGTGGAAGAACCGATTCGGCCTGCGCTGAGCCCTGACCTCAACCCCATTGGAACACCTTTGGGAAGGATTGGAACGCCGTCTGTAACCCAGGCCTCACTAATGCTATTGTGGCTGAATGGAAGGAAGTCCCTGCAGCAATGTTCCAACATCTAGTGGAAAGCCTTCCCAGAAGAGTGAAGGCTGTTATAGCAGCAAAGGGGGGGACCCATTACATATTAACGGACATTATTTTTTTGAGATGTTCGACGAGCAGGTGTCCACATAATGTTGGTCAAGTAGTGTGTATATATTATTATATGGCACAGTACACTGTCCCATCTCTAGGGACGTCTGTCTAACAAAGAAAAGTCCTGTTTCAGTTCGAGTGTTTGATCTTCTAACCCAAACTCTTACTAGGTCCTACATCACAACAAGATGTTGTTCTTCTGCCAAGCGAATACGCAGTGATCTTAGTCCAGCTGTTCAAAGGTTTCCCTCTATCCCAGTCTCCCTGGGTCCTAAATTCCAGCAAAATATCCTTGTTTTGACCCAACCTCTCTCTTTTTGTGTCTTTGTCTCTCTCTTTCACTCTCATCCTTCACCATTATTTTTTTTAATTAAATGTAATATTTTTTTCTCCAATTTCTATATTTTTTTCCTATAATTTTGTATTCTTTTTGTATATATATTTTTTCCTTCACATGATCAAAGCAAACTCAAAGTCTGATGGTCACAATCACCTTCATCATCTTTGTATGTTTGACCCTGACTGTCCTGGTCCTTTCTTTGCTGTTTTTTTAGCTGGCGATGGGTTAGATCTTCAGAATATTGGCGCTTCTCTTTCCCTTAGATCTTTGCTCCACTCGATCCCTGATCTTGTTGCAGGGTCCTTTTTAGTCAGTTCAGCTGACCCCCAATTTTTCCGATTTGGTCCGCTCTCTTCTGTTGTATTATTTAGCTCTTCAGAACATGGCCTTTCTTTCAGATGGTTTTGGATGTTGTTCTGGATGGGGTGTCTGACCTGATAACTTTGTGGCCGGCGACCCCTTTTGTGATAGCAAATTCATCAGGGATATCAAATTCATCAAGGACCTCATAACTCGAGATAAAAATAGCATACAAGGAGTTTTACTATGACTTCGGCAGTGCCGGACAAACCAAGTCTTGGGCCCTGGAAATAACATTTTTAAAAGGCCTGCCTCTTGGCATCGGAGAGAACATTTTGCAGTTTAAGCTAATTTCCTTCAATTCTACACATTGTCATGGGGCCAAGAGATTTTGTTGTTGCAGCTTTTAAGCTAATATCCTGACATTCTACACGTTATGCCAAGAGGCAGAGAACTTTGCAGTTTAAGCTTAAAGCAAGAGTGCTCAATTGAAACAATAAAGAATCCACTCCGCCTCTGTTTTGATAAAGCTGAGGGATGGGCCTGGAGAAATTTAACCAATCAAATTCCTAGACAGAGCTATGGATGCAAGGACTGACCATCCATGATATCAACTTTATAGTTTGAACCATGATTTGAGGCTATAGTGTTTGTTTACAAACATTGGAGTAAAACAAGCTATTTTGAGTTCTGATGGGGCACAACAGTCGAACTAAGCTCATGAGGCATTTAAGTCATATTCTTCAAGAATCCATGGGTATATCATGGTATACCATACCCCAAAACAGATGTAGCAACTAAAGATTCTAGTTTAAATTGCAGTGCATTTAGTGTTGATTGAAAGTACGTGAACCCTACAGGGCATGTCATTATTTTGATTTAAAAAAAAAAACAAAAAAAAAAAACAATCCTTATCTAAACCCCAATTCGTAATAACTACATTCCAAGTAAATGACAGAAACAAAATATATTTTCATTGTTTATTTAACAAGTGGTTTATTGGACAAACTCAGATTTGAAATGTGAAAAAATGTGAACCCCCTAGGTCAATAGCAGCGATAACTTGGAGTAAACGTCTCCTATAGCCAGTAATCAGTCTCTGACATCTGTTTTGAGGGATTTTTTTCCCGCTCCTCCAGAACTTAGCCAATTGAGTGAGGTTCGAGGGTTGTCTGGCATGAACTGCCTGCTTCAGGTCCTGCAACAGCCTCTAAATTGGTTTTAGGTCAGGACTTTGACTTGTCCAATCCAAAACAAGTCTTCTTTCTCCTGAGCCATTCTTTGGTTGATTTGCTTGAATGCTTTGTGTCGTTGTCTTGTTGCAAGACCATTTTCGGCCCAGCTTTAGCTCCTTGACTGATGGCATGATGTTCTGTTCAAGAATCTCCTGGTATACCTCAGAATTCCCTTGACTATGTGGAGTCGTCCAGGTCCTGAGGAGGAAAAGCAGCACCATATCTTTACATTCCCACCACCATGCTTGACTGTTGGGATAAGGTTATTTTGGTGGTAGGCAGAGTTGGGTTTTTGCCAAACATAGCGGTGTTGATTGTGACAATAAGGATTGTGACCAATTTTGGACTCATCGGTCCAGAGAATGGACTTCCAGAAACCTTCAGGTTTGTCCCGATGGTCTCTAGCAAAGTTAAGACGGGCATATTAGATATTTTTTGACAGCAGGGGCTTCCTCCTAGCAACCCTCCCATGAATGTCATTTCAATTCAGTGTTATTGTTAAAGCATGCACAGTTACCTGAGATGCAGCAAGGGTGGTCTGCAAATCTCTAGATGTTATGTTTAGGTTGGCTTTTACCTGATTTATTATTGTTCTTGTGGCTCTTGGCGATATTTTGGAAGGGCGTCCACTTCTAAGCTGAGTTGCTATCATGTTAAATACTCTCCATTTTTGTAAATGATTTGCCTCACGGTGGACTGATGGAGCTCAAATCTTTTTGAGATTATTTTATAGCCTTCCCCAGACTGATGAGCTCTCACTACGCTAGTCCTGATGTCCTCTGAGCTCTCCTTTCCTGGTGTGCTTTGCATTCACCTGGATGGGTAACGCCAAACTCACCAGGTTTCTTATCTCTTTATCAGAGTCCCGCCCAAACTCTTACCTAACAATCTCTACTTTGATTGGTTCATTTGGTACCCAATTATTTACCCACCTGATTCTACTTACTTTCTTGATTTAACCAAAGCAACTCTGGGTTCACTTATTTTTGCACCTGCACAAATTCCTTTTTAATTGTGTTCTTCTACACGTATGCTTTCCTTACACCAACGTATGATATTGGTAAATATAAACCTGTTATATCAGATCAAAAAGATGGAATATTATGGTTAAAACCAAAAAAATTCTGTAATTGTACAAGGGGTTCACATACTTTCAAGCAGCACTGTATGTTAAATAAATATGAAGAAAAATTGCGGACCACAAGAAGATAATGCAAGAAGTATTAAGTTAAAACATGGATCATTGGTGGAACACTGAATACCAATATCCCTGTGAGCCTCCCAGGCCCATGTTTCTCAGGGTTAAGAACATCAATTGTTGATTAGTAATATTACATGGTATTCTATTGTATAACACCCTCAATGTATTCCAAGGATCCCTCAGGGAACATGTTTTAAATCTTTGATTAACTATAAATTATAATGTCGGATGTCCTAGCCGTGTCTGAATCCTGGCTTAGGAAGACCACCAAAAACTCTGAAATCTCCATCCCTAACTACAACATTTTCAGACAAGACAGAACAGCTAAAGGGGGTGGTGCTGCAATCTACTGCAGAGATAGCGTGCAGAGTTCTGTCCTACTATCCAGGTCTGTACCCAAACAATTTGAACTTCTACTTTTAAAAATCAACCTCTCTAAAAACAAGTCTCTCACCATTGCCGCCTGCTATAGACCACCCTCTGCTCCCAGCTGTGCTCTGGACACCATATGTGAACTGATTGCCCCCCATCTATCTTCAGAGCTCCTGCTGCTAGGTGACCTAAATTGGGACATGCTTAACACCCCAGCCATCCTATAATCTAAGCTTGATGCCTTCAATCTCACAAATGATCAATGAACCTACCAGGTACCACCCCAAAGCCGTAAACACGGGCACCCTCATAGATATCATCCTAACCAACTTGCCCTGTAAATACACCTCTGCTGTTTTCAACCAAGATCTCAGTGATCACTGCCTCATTGCCTGCATCCGTAATGGGTCAGCGGTCAAACAACCTCTACTCATCACTGTCAAATGCTCCCTGAAACACTTCAGCGAGCAGGTCTTTCTAATCGACCTGGCCCGGGTATCCTGGAAGGATATTGACCTCATCCCTTCAGTAGAGGATGCCTGGTTATTTTTTTTAAATGCCTTCCTCACCATTTTAAATACGCATGCCCCATTCAAGAAATGTAGAACCAGGAACAGATATAGCCCTTGGTTCTCTCCAGACCTGACTGCCCTTAACCAACACAAAAACATCCTATGGTGTTCTGCATTAGCATCGAACAGCCCCCGTGATATGCAACTTTTCGGGGAAGTTAGAAACCAATATACACAGGCAGTTAGAAAAGCCAAGGCTAGCTTTTTCAAGCAGAAATCTTCTTCCTGCAACACAAAGTCATAAAAGGTCTGGGACACTGTAAAGTCCTTGGCAAATAAGAGCACCTCCTCCCAGCTGCTCACTGCACTGAGGATAGGAAACTCTGTCACCACCGATAAATCCACTATAATTGAGAATTTCAATAAGCATTTTTCTACGGCTGGCCATGCTTTCCACCTGGCTACCCCTACTCCGGTCAACAGCACTGCACCCACCACAGCAACTCGCCCAAGCCTTCCCCATTTCTCCTTCTCCCAAATCCAGTCAGCTGATGTTCTGAAAGAGCTGCAAAATCTGGACCCCTACAAATCAGCCGGGCTAGACAATCTGGACCCTTTCTTTCTAAAACTATCTGCCCAAATTGTTGCAACCCCTATTACTAGCCTGTTCAACCTCTTTTGTGTCGTCTGAAATTCCCAAAGATTGGAAAGCAGCTGCGGTCATCCCCCTCTTCAAAAGGGGGGGGGGGCACTCTTGGCCAAATCTGCTACAGACCTATATCTATCCGACACTGCCTTTCTAAAGTCTTCGAAAGCCAAGTCAACAAACAGACCATTTCGAATCCCACCGCACCTTCTCCGCTATATAATCTGGTTTCAGAGCTGGTCATGGGTGCACCTCAGCCACCCTCAAGGTCCTAAACGATATCTTAACCGCCATCGATAAGAAACAATACTGTGCTGCCGTGTTCATTGACCTGTCCAAGGCTTTCGACTCTGTCAATCCCCACATCCTCATCGGCAGACTCAATAGCCTTGGTTTCTCAAATGATTGCCTCGCCTGGTTCACCAACTGATAGAGTTCACTGTGTCAAATCGGAGGGTCTGTTGTCCGGGCCTCTGGCAGTCTATGGGGGTGCCACAGGGTTCAATTCTTGGGCCAACTATTTTCTCTGTATACATCAATGATGTCGCTCTTGCTGCTGGTGAGTCTCTTATCCACCTCTACGCAGACGACACCATTCTGTATACTTCTGGCCCTTCTTTGGACACTGTTAACAACCCTCCAGATGAGCTTCAATGCCATACAACTCTCCTTCCGTGGCCTCCGACTGCTCTTAAATACAAGTACAACTAAATGCATGCTCTTCAACCGATCGCTGCCTGCACCTGCCCGCCCGTCCAGCATCACTACTCTGGATGGTTCTGACTTAGGTATTTGTAGTTGTCCACATACTCTAAGTGTCTGGTTAGACTGTAAACTCTCCTTCCAGACTCACATCAAACATCTCCAATCCTAAGTTAAATCTAGAATTGGCTTCCTATTTCGCAACAAAGCATCTTTCAATCATGCTGCCAAACATACCCTCGTAAAACTGACCATCTTGCCGATCCTCGACTTCGGCGATGTCATTTAGAAAATAGCCTCCAATACCCTACTCAATAAATTGGATGCAGTCTATCACAGTGCCATCCGTTTTGTCACCAAAGCCCCATATACTACCCACCACTGCGACCTGTACGCTCTCATTGGCTGGCCCTCTCTTCATACTCGTCGCCAAACCCACTGGCTCTAGGTCATCTACAAGACCCTGCTAGGTAAAGTTCCCCCTTATCTCAGCTCGCTGGTCACCATAGCAGCACCAACCTGTAGCACGCGCTCCAGCAGGTATATCTCTCTGGTCACCCCCAAAGCCAATTTCCTCCTTCGGCCGCCTCTCCTTCCAGTTCTCTGCTGCCAATGACTGGAACGAACTACAAAAATCTCTACAACTGGAAACGCTTATCTCCCTCACTAGCTTTAAGCACCAGCTGTCAGAGCAGCTCACAGATTACTGCACCTGTACATGGCCCATTTATAATTTAGCCCAAACAACTACCTCTTCCCCTACTGTATTTATTTATTTATTTTGCTCCTTTGCACCCCATTATTTCTACTTTGCACTTTCCACTGCAAATCTACCATTCCAGTGTTTTACTTGCTATATTGTATTTACTTCGCCACCATGGCCTTTTTTGCCTTTACCTCCCTTATCTCACCTCATTTGCTCACTTTGTATATAGACTTAATTTTCTACTATATTATTGACTGTATGTTTGTTTTACTCCATGTGTAACTCTGTTGTTGTATGTGTCAAACTGCTTGCTTAATCTTGGCCAGGTCGCAATTGTAAATGAGAACTTGTTCTCAACTTGCCTACCTAGTTAAATAAAGGTGAAATAAAAACATTTACATTTTTTTATTTATCAAATGTGGTCACTGGCTATTGTATAGAGAAAGAGATTGATGTTGGATGTCCTTATGTGAAGGCCTACCTTTTTTAGATTTGTGTAGATTCAAGGATCAACAGCGGGATGACATCTACAACCTGAAGGAAAATATGAAAACCGTGCAGGAAAGGAGTGATGGTAATGTAGTCATTTTGTGTTTGCAGTAATGTAGTCAAAGAAAGGTTGAATAGTTCTTACCTCTGCTGTTCATTTCATTACAGATGCAAAGGTATATGTGGACCTGCTGAAGAAAGACCGACAATGAAAACAAAATTCACAATGATTTTAAGTCAAAATGTTTCTCTTATTGCAATTTCACAAATGTATGTTATAGCTGAAATGTGACATTTTACTTGTTACAGAGACAATGCACTCCTCTTAGGGAGTGTAACTTTCCTTTGTGGCTGTGAAAATATCTTGTTTCAGTTCCTTTTTATGTCTGTTATCCCCACAGATCAACCCGACGGTAGCTTTTTCAGTTGGACTTGATGAAGTTTGTACCTTTTTATTATACAGTGCATTCAGACCGTTGACTTTTTCCACATATTGTTAAGTTACAGCCTTATTTTAAAACGTAAAAAATAAAATAAAAAATCCCTTATCTACATACAATACCCCATAATGACAAAATAAAAACAGGTTTTTAGACATGTTTGATGGAAATATTACGTTTACATAAGTATGCAGACCTTTACTTAGTACTTTGCTGAAGCACCTTTTGGCAGCGATTACAGCCTCGCGTCTTCGTGGGTATAACACTACTAGCTTGGCACACCTGTGTTTGGGGAGTTTCTAACATTCTTCTCTGCAGATCCTTTCAAGCTCTGTCAGGTTGGATGGGGAGCGTCGCTGCACAGCTATTTTCAGGTCTCTACAGAGATGTTCGATCAGGTTCAAGTGCAGGCTCTGGCTGGGCCACTCAAGAACATTCAGTCTTGCAGAAATGTTTTGTTACCCTTCCCCAGATCTGTGTGTTGACGCAATCCTGTCTCGGAGCTCTACAGACAATTCCTTTTACCTCATGGCTTGGTTTTTGCTCTTACATGCACTGTCAACTGTGAGACCTTAAACAAACAAGTGTGTGCCTTTCCAAATCATGTCCAATCAATTGAATTTACCACAGGTGGAGTCAATCAAGTAGTAGAAACATCTCAAGGATGATCAAAGGAAACAGGATGCACATTAGTTTAATTTCGAGTCTCATAGCAAAGGGTCTGAATACTTATGTAAATAAGGTATTTCTGTTTTTTGTTTTTGAATACATTTGCAAAAATTTCTAAACACCTTTTTTCACTTTGCCATTATGGGGTATTGTGTGTAGATTGATGTGGAAAAAAATGTTTAATCGATTTTTAGATTAAGACTGTAACGTAACATGTGAAAAAAGTAAATATGTCTGTATTCTTTCTGAATGCACTCTACCTAGTTCCTGTTTTAACCAAAGGTATGTTTTTCAGTTAGACTTGATGTTGGGACTCTTGGACCCTATGGCACCACTATCACCTTAGTCACAAGAAAGTCAATATAAACATTGGCAACGGCTACAACACAAACACATGCACTTTTTTTATGTCATCTTCTCTGATTGTCATTTTGATCACAATAAGCTTTCCCTCCTCCACAATGTCTTTCCTCTCAATGGTCTCTCTCTCTCTCTCTGTCACATGGATCTTTACAGCCCCAGTTAAATGAGTCTACTAATTAACTTTCAACTACTACAAGAGAAATGGAACAGCTATTGCCAATGGATATGATCACAACTCCAGCGATGGTGATGACATGGTGAGCACCGTGTCCTTGGAGGTCGGGAATTGGGTCTGGGTGACCCTCATCGATCGCGCTCCCATTGGGGGTGAGGAACTGATCACCACCTTCAATGGCTTTCTGCTCTTCCCCATGTGAGGAGAGAGCAGGGCCCGCATTCATAAAGCGTCTCAGAGTAGGAGTGCTGATCTAGGATCTGTTTTCCCTTTTTTAGATCATAATGAATCAAGGCCCTGGTGTGTAGAAGCAATACAGTGTAGAGAACCTTACATATGTGTCTGTACAGCCAATGTTAGAAATGTCAACTTTGCATATTTTAGATTCTTCGAAGGAGCCACCCTTTGCCTTGATGACAGCTTTGCACACTCTTTGCATTCTCTCAACAAACCTGGAATGCTTTTCCAACAGTCTTGAAGGAGTTCCCACATATGCCTTCACTCTGCGGTCCAACTCATCCCAAACCATCTCAGTTGAAAAACAAATGATAGTCCCACTAAGCGCAAACCAGATGGGATGGCGTATCGCTGCAGAATGCTGTGGTAGCCATGCTGGTTAAGTGTGCCTTGAATTCTACGAAAATCCCCAACAGTGTCACCAGCAAAGCACCCCATACCATCACACCTCCTCCTCCATGCTTCACGATGGGAACCACACATGCGGAGATCATCCGTTCACCTACTCTGCATCTCACAAAGACACGACGGATGGAAACAAAAATCTCAAATTTAGACTCAATAGACCAAAGGACAGATTTCCACCGGTCTAATGTCCATTGCTTGTGTTTCTTGGCTCTAGCAAGTCTCTTCTTATTATTGGTGTCCTTTAGTTGTTTCTTTGCAGCAATTCGACCATGAAGGCCTGATTCACGTAGTCTCCTCTGAACAGTTGACGTTGAGATGTGTCTGTTATTTGAACTCAGTGAAGCATTTATTTGGGCTGCGATTTCTGAGGCTGGTAATTCTAATTAATTTATCCTCTGCAGCAGAGGTATCTCTGGGTCTTCCTTTCCTGTGGCGGTCCTCATGAGAGCCAGTTTCATCGTAGCGCACTTGAAGAAATGTTCACATTTTCCAGATTGACTGACATTCATGTCTTAAAATAATGATGGACTGTATCTCTTTCCTTATTTGAGCTGTTCTTGCCATAATATGGACTTGGTATTTTACCAAATAGGGCTATCTTCTGTATACCACAACACAACTGATTGGCTCAAATGCATTCAATTGGAAAAAAATTGCAAAAATGTACTTTTAACAATGCAATTGTATCGAATACATCAAAGACATGTTTTCCATGTGTTTGATTCCATTCCAGCCATGATTATGAGCTGTCCTCAACTCAGCAGCCTCCTGTGGACCATCCTCCTATGTAGCCTACTAACACATACACTACATATACAAAGCATGTGGACACCTCTTCAAATTAGTTGATTCGGCTATTTCAGCCACACCTGTTGCTGACAATTGTATAAACTCGAGCACACAGCCATGCGATCTCCATAGACAAACATTGTCAGTAGAATGGCCTTACTGAAAAGCTCAGTGACTTTCAATGTGGCACCGTCATAGGATGCCACCTTTCAAACAAGTCAGTTCCTAAAATCTCTGCCCTCCTAGAGCTGCCCCGGTCCACTGTAAGTACAGGACTGCCGAGTGCTGAAGCGCAAGGTGCGTAAACATCGTCTGTCCTCGATTGCAACACTCACTACCAAGTTCCAAACTGCTTCTGGAAGCAACGTCAGCACAATAACTGTTTCCTCGGGAGCTTCATGAAATGTGTTTCCACGGCTGAGCAGTCGCACACAAGCCTAAGATCACCATGCGCAATGCTAACCGTCGGTTGGAGTATTGTAAAGCTCACAAACCATTGGACTCTGGAGCAGTGGAAACGTGTTCTCTGGAGTGATGAATACCGCTTCACCATTTGGCAGTCCAACGGAATAATCTGGGTTTGGCGGATGCCAGGAGAACGCTTCTAGCCCCAATGCATAGTGCCAACTGTAAAGTTTGGTGGAGGAAGAATAATGGTCTGGGGCTGTTTTTCATTGTTCGGGCCAGGCCCCTTAGTTCCAGTGAAGGGAAATCTTAACGCTACAGCATACAATGACATTGTAGACGATTCTCTGCTTCCAACTTTGTGGCAATAGTTTGGAGAAGGCCCTTTCCTGTTTCAGCATGACATTGCCCAAGTGCACAAAGCGAGGTCCATACAGAAAAGGTTTGTCGAGATCGGTGTGGAAGAACTTGACTGGTCTGCACAGAGCCCTGACCTCAACCCCATTGAACACCTTTGGGGTGAACTGGAATGCCGACTGCGAGCCAGGCCTAATCGCCCAACATCAGTGCCCGACCTTACTAAGGCTGTTGTGGCTGAATGGGAGCAAGTCCCCGCAGCAATGTTCCAGCATCTAGTGGAAAGCCTTCCCAGAAGAGTTGAGGCTGTTATAGCAGCAAAGGGGGGACCAATTCCATATTAATGCCCATGATTTTGGAATAAGATGTTCAACAAGGAGGTGTCCACATAGGTTTGGTCATGTAGTGTATGTTGTTTGAGAGTGGATGGCATAAGGCTATGAGTAAAGTTAGTTTCATGGGAAAAAGAACACGAGAGAAGAGAAATAGGGTGGAAAAGGAGTAGAAGGGGGGCCCTGGGTGAAAAAGTTTGGGAACCCCTGACTTATATCTCTAGAGATGAAAGAAGTCTGTTATTGTAGTGTGTGTGTGTGTGTGTGTGTGTGTGTGTGTGTGTGTGTGTGTGTGTGTGTGTGTGTGTGTGTATGTGTGTGTGTGTGTGTGTGTGTGAGAGAGAGCGTGAGTGTATTGTTGAGACAGCTGCAGAACTTTGGAAGAAGTGGAGGGCGGTTTGTTTTGTTTTCCTGAGGCATTGGCAGCTAGGGGGTGTGTCCCTGCTCCAACGTGATTGGCCCTGCGGACGATTGCATTGGGAGTGAAATCACAACATCCTGCCTGACCTACTTGATGGAAAATTTCACCCCAAAACTATGTTTTGGTATTTGTTAAGTAATCAAACATTAGGAACACCTTACTAATATTGAGTTGCACCCCCCACCCCACCCCTTTTCCCTCAGAACCAAATTTGTCAGGGCATGGACCCTTCAAGTTCTCGAAAGCGTTCCAGAGGGATGTTGGCCCATGTTGACTCCAAAGCTTCGCACAGTTGTGTCAAGTTGGCTGCATGTCCTTTGGGTGGTGGACCATTCTTGATACACACAGGGAACTGTTGAGCATGAAAAACCCAGCAGCATTGCAGTTCTTGACACAAACCGGTGTGGCTGACACCTACCACCATACCCCATTCAAAGGCACTTAAATATTTTGTCTTGCCCTTTCACCCTCTGAATGGCACACATACACAATCCATGTCTCAATTGTTTCAAGGCTTAAAAATCCTTCTTTAACTTGTCTCCTCCCCTTTATCTACACTGATTAAAGTGTATTGAAAGCAGGGGCATTCACCATGACATCAGGACTGTTTCTTTCACACTGCCTCTCTCTCCCTCTTTCCCACTTTCTTTCTGTTACTCCCTCACTCTTTTCCAATTTTTTCCCCACTCCTCTCTCTGCACCTCACCTTTTGGCTCTCTATTGCTCCCACCCTCTCGCTCTCTCTGTCCCCCTCTCTCTCTTTCCCTCTCTCGCTCTGTTCCTTTCTTTCTCCCACTTTCTCTCCTCTCTCTTTTCTTCACTCTCTCGCACCCTCCCCCTGTCAAATTTGTAAAGCATGGGAATTTTCCAAGATAAAAAAAAAACAGACATTGCGGATGTTAGATTTATCACTTAAAATGCACTTTGTGTTTTTCAAAAGCAGATGTATAGTCAGCTTTGTGGTCCTATGTGGTGTATTGTGTTATACAGAGATATTCCTGGTTGACTACCACTCTGTGGATCTATTCTGGACTAACACTGTATTGTCTGACCTCGATAATGGCTCAGGAGGGAGAGAGGGTGGGAGAGGGATGGAAAGAGCGGTAGAGAAACTGATAATGACAGAGGATGTATGGAGGGAGGAATATAAAAGCGAGGGACAGCATCAGAGGGAGATATAACTAATCCTCTCCCTCCCTCCATCCCTCTGTGACTGTGCATCGCCAAAGGGAGAAAAAAGGCAGGAAACAAACAGCCCTAAGCACTAGCTCCCCCTCCTCTCTTCTCCTCCTCCCCTCCTCCTCCTCTACTCCACGACCACACTGTCACACACAGACTCCCTCTCTTTCCCTCTCACTCATTTCTTCTAAAATACTCCCTCACTTCCTACTTCCCTCCTGTCCCCCTTGACCTGTTTCTGTCCTCTCCTTTCTCCTAAACATTGGTTTTGTTCTCTTCTGGAGTTCTCTTCTCATTGACATTCAGTCCAGCTCTGAGGCTAGTTGCAGGGCAACCACAGCACAATACCATTCGTAAACGCAAATACGCACGCACACACACACACACACACATACGCATGCATGCACACACACACTGCCCAGTGGGAGACGCTGATAAATCGCCCTCTGGGCTTACAGCTCCCTCTCTCCTTCTCTCTCCCCCTCTTTCTCTCGCTCCCTCTCCCCTGTCCCATAACCTCCCTGGCGCTACAAAGCGCTCCTCTTTCATCTCACCCAATTCTCATCCCATCTCCCACTCTCTCTTAGCCACAATGACCTCTGTTTAGGTTACATTCTCTTCATCATATTAGTATTCTGTCCTCCCATCTCCCAACCAACTACCTGGTACTAAATAATACTAGTTGTAGCCAGCTCCAGCATCTCCAAGGTAATCTGGCCTACCAGCAGCCTACTCTCTCTTCAAACCTATATGCAGTAGCAATTGAGACTGGGAACGAGGTTCTCTCCAAGGAGTTAACCAAGAGTGTTATCAGTGCTGTGTGTGTCCTCAGAGTTTGCTATTTAACAATACAGTTTTTGTGACAAACCATCAAACTGACAAACCATCAACAGAAACCCATTTAACTTGAATTTTTCATTCAGTACATTGGAATTTAACGGTAAAAGTAATCTTTCTGTGCAAAACGTCATCACGCACAGCTTTTTATCTGCAAAAAGTCAGTTTGATGGGAAGATATCTCTGGTGGGAATTGTTGTTTTAAGCAGATTTGAAGAAGATTTTATAATATTCACATGAAAATCTTTTGCATTTTGCATGGAAACCTAGCTATATACTGACCAGTTGAATCCAGGTGAAAGCTATGATCCCTTATTGATGTGACTGGTTCAATCCACTTCAGTGTAGATGAAGAGACGACGGGTTAAAGAAGGATTTTTAAACCTTGACAATTGAGAGATGGATTGTGTACGAATTGAGGCTGTTCTGAGGGTAAAAGGGGGTGGAGGGAGGAATATTCAATATTAGGAAGATGTTCCAAATGTTTTGTACTCTCAGTATATAATAACAAAGCATTGTATCATAAACTACATATAACTAACATATTATTTACTAACATATTAACATAACAAAATCGTATAATAATGTAATTTAATAAAATCACATTAGACACTGAACAAAAATATAAACGCAACAAGTGTTAGTTCCATGTTTCATGAGCTGAAATAAAAGATCCCAGAAATGTTCCATATGCACCAAAATCTTATTTTTCTCAAATTTTGTGCACAAATTTCTTTACATCCCTGTTAGTGAGCGTTTCTCCTTTGCCAAGATAATCCATCCACATGACAGGTGTGGCATATCAAGAAGCTGATTAAACAGCACGATCAATACACAGGTGCACCTTGTGCTGGGGACAATAAAAGGCCACTCTAAAATGTGCAGTTTTGTCACACAACACAATGCCATAGATGTGTCAAGTTTTGAGGGAGTGTGCAATTGGCATGCTGGCTGTAGGAATGTCCACCAGAGCTGTTGCCAGAGAATTGAATGTTCATTTCTCTACCATAAGCCGCCTCCAACATTGTTTTAGAGAATTTGGCAGTACGTCCAACCGGCCCCACAACTGCAGACCATGTGTAACCATGCCAGCGCAGGACCTCCACATCTGCCTTCTTTACCAGCAGGATCGTCTGAGACCAGCCACCCGGACTGCTGATGGAACTGAGGAGTATTTCTGTCTTTAATAAAGCCCTTTTCTGGGAAAAAACTAATTCTGATTGGGTGGGCCTGGCTCCCAAGTGGGTGGGCCTATGCCCTCCCAGGCCCACCCATGGCTGCGTCCCTGTCATGTAATATCTGTAGATTAGGGCCTAATGAATTTATTTAAATTAACTGATTTCCTTATATGAACTGTAACTCAATAAAATCGTTGAAAGTGTTGTGTTTATATTTTTGTTCTATATATATATATATATATCAGATTATATACTATGACATTGTTGAATACTCGTTTCGCATTCTAGAGCATGCATTCAATGGCTATAGTTCCTTCTTACATGTTCTATGTTTGAGCTGCTTTTGAAGAAAAAAGTTTAATTGAAAACATTATTGGCATTGTTGAATTTGATTTTCATAATAGCAAATATAGGCCTGATGGTTTGGTTAGCTAAACTAGCAAGTCAGTTTGTTTGCTGACCAAGGCAACTGCTGTAGTAGCTGTCTAGTAAACTTGCTGGCTACTTCAGTGGATGTTGAACACATTTCTACCTGTTAAATTTTATCCATGGTATGAAAGGGATAATGAACTCAGTGCTCTTTGTGTTCTCTGGAAAATAATGAACGATGAAAGGTTAGCTCCGCTAGTAAATCATCATGTAATACACCTTCCAAGTCGTTCATTATTTTCCATAGAATGCATAGCCCCTTGTTGATTATCCCTTACATAATATACTAAGATCATATCATATACTAAAACCAAAGTGAGTTACTTCCCCTATCGTGGCCTTTGCTCAGAATGTGAGGGTTGGTTGAATACAAATTGACTCAGGGAGAGAGAATCATCTGTTGAACATTTCCTTCATATCTCCTGTTCCGGGAATCTTACAAAACCTTTTCCACATGTCCTCTATCTCTCCATCCTCATCCCTCCATCTGTCATCCACTCCTTTATTTGTCTCCACTCTATCAGTCTTTTTTACACCCTGTCCTCCTTTTATTCACTATTTTCATCTAACGCTCTTCTACTGATCACCATCTGTCCTCCCGAAATCCTGTCCGTAATAAAAGAGGGATGAATAATTATCTTTTATCATAACTTTTTTTTCTTTTTTTTCTGTTCCATCTGTCAGTCTGTCCATTCTGTTTCTCGGAGACAGATCATGTGAGGGACATGCTGATCCCTTAGCTATCACAGGAACTGTGGAGTGAACATGAGCCTATAAGAGAAAGCAGCGCAGAGAAGACAGGACTAGGGAGGACTAGGAGGAGAGGAATGGAGAGAGTAGAGGAGGGAGGAGAGGAATGGAGAGAGTAGAGGAGGGAGGAGAGGAATGGAGAGTAGAGGTATGATGAGTCCTAGATAAGAATGTCTCATTAGTCAGATATGCCCAGACCTGCTCATACTCTGTAAACACACACTCCACTTGCATACCATATTGAAAAGCAAATAGCTATGCATTGAATACTTACAATCTTCCAATTGAGCACATACGTTAGTTCAATGTCTAGTTTTGATTTAGATTTGGTTGAGATGTCAACTAACGTGAAATCAGCCCAAAAATGTCAACCGTCATTGGATTTGGGTTCAAAGTTGGGTAAAAACATGACTAAATTCCCTTACATTGATGCCTTTTTGCAAATCCAATCAGTTTTCCACATTGATTCAACATCATCACGTGCCATTTTTTGGGTTGAAATGATGTGGACAACATTGATTCAACCAGTTTTTGTCCAGTGGATTTTTATATCAAATCTGCAAAATAACTTACTGACATGTACACAGGCATACATGCAATCATTCTGATTGCATATCCAAAAGTAGCAAAACAGCTATTTATCCAAAAGTAGCAAAACAGCTATTTATGCATTGAACCTACCTTTGCAAAATTACTTACATGTAGACACAGGCAGAGACACACACACAGAGAGAGAAACTCCTCTATTACCCCCACACATGTCACCTCATCTTGATTACAAACAGCTCAAAGACATTCTGGACTGGAACATTCCCACTTTGAATTTTTTATTCACAAGCACAGTCCATGTAATGATTAACTGAAATCACATGGCAACCGAGACAAACAAACAAACCAACATGAATAATGCCCATTTTAACACTCAAGGTCAAATATGGTTAAAGTCCTTATGTATTTCCTGATAAACACAAACAATGAAAATTGTTCTAGCCAATAAAAACAGCATACAGAGGAAAATCCTGACATAACATCCTCCCATACAAGTCTGTATCACTGTTAACTTTGTAAAATTCTTGTGTGCCACATTTCATCGTAGCCTCAGTGTAAAACTGTCATTGCACAGTGCCACCTGCTGATGTAAATATAGCAGTACAGCACCCTCTCAGCTATCCTCCAGTTCAGTGGTTTTCAAACCTCTAGGGCGGGGGTCGGTAACCCGCGGCTCTAGAGCCGCATGCGGCTCTTTAGCGCCGCCCTAGTGGCTCCCTGGAGCTTTTTCAAAAATATGAAAATGGAAAAAGATGGTGTGAATATACACTGCTCAAAAAAATAAAGGGAACACTTAAACAACACAATGTAACTCCAAGTCAATCACACTTATGTGAAATCAAACTGTCCACTTAGGAAGCAACACTGATTGACAATACATTTCACATGCTGTTCTGCAAATGGCATAGACAACAGGTGGAAATTATAGGCAATTAGCAAGACACCCCCAATAAAGGAGTGGTTCTGCAGGTGGGGACCACAGACCACTTCTCAGTTCCTATGTTTCCTGGCTGATGTTTTGGTCACTTTTGAATGCTGGCGGTGCTTTCACTCTAGTGGTAGCATGAGACGGAGTCTACAACCCACACAAGTGGCTCAGGTAGTGCAGCTCATCCAGGATGGCACATCAATGCGAGTTGTGGCAAAAAGGTTTGCTGTGTCTGTCAGCGTAGTGTCCAGAGCATGGAGGCGCTACCAGGAGACAGGCCAGTACATCAGGAGATGTGGAGGAGGCCGTAGGAGGGCAACAACCCAGCAGCAGGACCGCTACCTCCGCCTTTGTGCAAGGAGGAGCAGGAGAAGCACTGCCAGAGCCCTGCAAAATGACCTCCAGCAGGCCACAAATGTGCATGTGTCTGCTCAAACGGTCAGAAACAGACTTCATGAGGGTGGTATGAGGGCCCGACGTCCACAGGTGGGGGTTGTGCTTACAGCTCAACACCGTGCAGGACGTTTGGCATTTGCCAGAGAACACCAAGATTGGCAAATTCGCCACTGGCGCCCTGTGCTCTTCACAGATGAAAGCAGGCTCACACTGAGCACATGTGACAGACGTGACAGAGTCTGGAGACGCCGTGGAGAACGTTCTGCTGCATGCAACATCCTCCAGCATGACCGGTTTGGCGGTGGGTCAGTCATGGTGTGGGGTGGCATTTCTTTGGGGGGGCCGCACAGCCCTCCATGTGCTCGCCAGAGGTAGCCTGACTGCCATTAGGTACCGAGATGAGATCCTCAGACCCCTTGTGAGACCATATGCTGGTGCGGTTGGCCCTCGGTTCCTCCTAATGCAGGACAATGCTAGACCTCATGTGGCTGGAGTGTGTCAGCAGTTCCTGCAAGAGGAAGGCATTGATGCTATGGACTGGCCCGCCCGTTCCCCAGACCTGAATCCAATTGAGCACATCTGGGACATCATGTCTCGCTCCATCCACCAATGCCACGTTGCACCACAGACTGTCCAGGAGTTGGCGGATGCTTTAGTCCAGGTCTGGGAGGAGATCCCTCAGGAGATCATCCGCCACCTCATCAGGAGCATGCCCAGGCGTTGTAGGGAGGTCATACAGGCACGTGGAGGCCACACACACTACTGAGCCTCATTTTGACTTCTTTTAAGGACATTACATCAAAGTTGGATCAGCCTGTAGTGTGGTTTTCCACTTTAATTTTGAGTGTGACTCCAAATCCAGACCTCCATGGGTTGATAAATTGGATTTCCATTGATTATTTTTGTGTGATTTTGTTGTCAGCACATTCAACTATGTAAAGAAAAAAGTATTTAATAAGATTATTTCTTTCATTCAGATCTAGGATGTGTTGTTTAAGTGTTCCCTTTATTTTTTGGAGCAGTATATTATTTGTTTTAATATAATTTATTATCCAATGCTGTAAAAATGTGTATACTAAATATTTAATATCAACATTTCTGTCAACGAAGATTTACGTCATAGCCTGCGACACACGTTTCTTTCAGCTCGGCGTAGTGCCAGACAGGTGGCTGTTGCAAACAAACCGGCGGGTGTGTCATGGGCCATGGATCCCAAAGCGAAAAAGAGAAAGATAGCTGAGGAGAACAGAGGGATTCCACAGTTCTTGGACAGAATCATTTGCTTTCATTGCCAATGCGGAAGGATTGCCTGCATGTTTGCTTTGTAATGAGAAGTTGTCAAATAACAAAAAGAGTAACGTGGAAAGACATTTCCATTCTTCCTGACAGTTATAGGAACATGAAGAAATATGCATTTGGAGTATTATCCATCTTTGGATCAACATACCTGTGCGAGCAGATATTCTCAAACATGAACTACATAAAATCCAAATACCGCACCCGCCTCACAGGTGAGAGCTTGCAGTCCTGCGTGAAGATTAAAGTTACATCTTACATGCCCGATGTTGAGAAGCTGTCCAGTGATGTCCGAAAACAGAAGTCACATTAAACGGGTAAGAACACAATCCTGTCATAGGCACATATTTAGTAACAAAGTGGCTGTTTTTATAAAGTGATTTCAGATTTTTGTCAGTATATATTTGGAATGACACATAGGGATATTATTGTGTTTTGTTGCTCAGGTCTGAGGATGGATGCATTGTATTGTGCGTGTCAAAAGAGAAGAGGGTGCTGCTGCATTTTACCCTTGCACATTTGCAGAAAACTAAAGAAAAGAGGATAATGCACAGAAATCGAACTTAAACTGTATTATTTAAATTTTATATACTCTACCTTTTCAAAAGGCTGCTGTTTTATTGCACTCTGTCTGTTGCCCAGATAAGGGGGAAAAGAGAAGAGGATTGTATCGTATTATTGAGGATTGAAAAGGACTGCATTTTATTTCCATGGGGTGATCTGAAATTACAGGAGGCTATTATGCATGTTGCACATTTTGTTGTTTTTTCGAATCCTAAAATAAAAATGACATCAAAAATCTGATTTCTGTATTGTATTTCTATAATTTCATCAATGCAACGAAACATAATACATATTATAATGGAAGTTAAACTTAAAGCACCATCGTACAGCAGAGTAGTCACGTGGTGCGTCATTCTCTCCAGGATGTGCTGCAGGTAAAATAAACGTTTAATCATGAATGCTCATTATGTATTTGTAGCCTACTTATCATTTTGATAGTAGGCTAATATAGCTAATATAGCTAATATAGACACTTACAGCATGTGTTGTCTTCATTATAAGGCTTATAAGGTTTTTAATTTTTTGCGGCTCCAGACAGATTAGTTTTTTTGGTCCAATATGGCTCTTTCAACATTTTGGGTTGCCGACCCCAGCTCTAGGGCAAGGGTTCCCAAACCCTTTTCACTCAGGGCCCCCCCTTCCAGCATTGGGGAACATCCAGCGCACCCCTGTGTGCACGCGCCCTGTTTATTTCTATGGGCCCATCCACTGTTCATGACACAGACTGTTCTCACTCCTCTTGTTGGTGGAGAGAATTTTGCAGGTTTAAAGCTTATTTCCTGCAATTCTACATATTTTGTCGTGGGGTGCTGTAACGGCCATCATCAGAATTAGACCAAGGTGCAGCGGAGGATGTGTTCATCATTAGAATTTTAATGAAAAGAGAACACTTTACAAAAATAAACAAAAACGACAGCCAAACAGTCCTGTCAGGAAAAACTCTAAACAGAAACAATCACCCACAAAAGCCCAAAGGAAAACCAGGCTACATATGTGTGACTCCCAATCAGCAACAACAAACTACAGCTGTGCCTGATTGGGAGCCACACACGGCCCAAAACAAAGAAATACAAAAACATAGAAAAATGAACATAGAACGCCCACCCAATGTAACACCCTGGCCTAACCAAAATAACGAACAAAAAAAACCTATGGCCAGAGCGTTACAGGTGCAAAGAAAATGTTTGAGTTTCTATACATTTTGCCACGTCTAATCTATGTGACATGAGTGATTAAAATATATATATATATCTATGGGCTAAAACAAAGGAAAAAAAGCGTTAGCTGACATGGGCTAGTTGATCTGGACATTTCTGACAAGTTATAAATAGTTCTCTAAAGGTATCCAACGACTGACATGAAAAGAGGAAAACTGCTGATTCACTACCCAGTTTTGAAATTGCACCTTTGCCATTCTACTATTGCAACTTTAAAGAGTAAGTTTAAAGCCGAACTGAGTTCCTTAAAAAAAATTATTTAACTCACGCCTCACAGTTTGGGAACTAATGCTCTAGGGCTCTCAAACTGAACTCTGGACATCGAAGCCAGTTTCACTGCATTTTTTCTTTCCCTCTAGTGAAGGACTGATTTAGACCTATGACACCAGGTGTGTGCAATTAATAATCAGGTAGAACAGAAAACCAGCTGGCTCTGGACCTCGTTGGGTAAGAGTTGAGTACCCCTGCTCGAGGGGACCCCCAGACGTTTCACAATTTTGTTTAGTTGACAAGTTGAATCAGGTGTGCTAGCTCTGGAATAGATCAAATACATGGAATGGCTGGGGTTCCCGCGGTGAAGTTTCAGAACCACTGCATCCAGAACAGGGTTGGGGTCAATTCAATTTCAATAACAGTCAATTCAGAAAGTAAACCAAATTCCAATTCCAAATGTTCCTCATTTACAGGAAAATTGGAATTTCAGTGTGCTTCCTGAATTTAAATGAAATTGACCCAAACTAGAATAAACGAAATCTCAATGACAAATAAAGAAACATCCTGACCACTCTCTCTCACTCTCGTTTCCTTTCACTTCACAGAATGTAAGCTTACGAGATCAGGATGGTCGAACAAGGCTACAAAATAATACAGAAGAGACATCAAAAGAGAAGAAGAGGGACAGATATTTCCTTGACATACAGTAAATAGTAGAGTGTAGTAGAGTTAATGTGTATGTGGGAGCACACATTCGAAACCGTGCAGTATATAGTTGAAACGCCCATTTGAATACAGAGCTCAGTAAGTACAACTGTCCATGTATGTGTATGTGTTGGCATGTACAGTTATACACATTTTGTTGTGTGTTGGTCAAGATTTGTGTGCGTGTTTGCGTTGCTTAAGCATCGTCTCCGTTGGCGCCATCTCCATCATCCTCTCCTTCATCATTATCCTCCCTTCCTCAACTCTGTACCTGCCGACAGGATTCAATAAGCTGACATGAGACACCGCCTGCCTCCCAAATGGCATCCTTTTCCCTATGTAGTGCACTACTTTTGACCAGAGCCATAGTCAAAAGTAGTGCACTGACAGCCACTGCTTCCTCCTCAATGTTTTCCTTCACACTACAACTCCTTTCCATCTGCACTTCTCTTCTAGCGCTTCTTCATTCCCCACAGTTCCTTTCCCCTCTCAAGTGTGGCTCAGTTTGTAGAGCATAAAGCTTGCAACACTGGGGTTCTGGGTTGGATTTCCAAGGGGGACCAGTACGAAGTACGGAAATATATGCACTTACTACTTACTGTAAGTCACTCTGGATAAGAGCTTCTGCTAAATGACTAGCTAAAATGTAAACGAAAGCTACACCTCTTCCTCCAGTAGGTCTACCTCCTCTTCTGAGTCGTTGAGAGACTGGTTCTCTCTCTCCCTCTTTAGGCTTTCCTCCTTCCCTCCACAGTTGAGGAGATGAGACACCTCCCCTGTCTCCTGCTTCCCACTACTCTTCATGTCTAGAGAGGGAGCCAGAGAGATTTTATTGATAAACAGAAATGAGTTGCTTTATACATATTTATGTCTGAAAATGCAGTGGGCAACAAGTGCACATCCATCACTCGTGTCTGTCCCGTCGTACCGGACTTCTTGCTGTGGTCCTTCTCCATGCGCTCCAGACTCTCCAGCAGGTAGTCCACTTTGTGTTTGATCTGGGTCAGCTCTCTCTTGATGATCTGCAGGTCATCTGTCTTCACTGGGTTAGGAATAGGGGGGAGAGAGGAGAGAGTCAGAGGCATAGAGTACATACAGTCGGTATGGATGTCACTTCCATAGAATTAACATGGATACATGTGTCTACAGGGTAAATTAATCATGGGTAAATGGTCTGAGTGAATTGAGTTAGTAAGTGTGTGGCAAGGATGAGATCAAGCTATATCGTGTGTAGTTAGTAAGAGTGTGTTTGATCAATGTCGGAAGTGTCGAAAGCGTCTGTCATTCCATGTATGTGTGTGGCACTGACTGGTGCGTGAGGTCGAGGTCCTGCTCTGGCTGCTGGAAGATGAGAAGCTGGTCTTGGTGCGTCGGCTGCCCCCTCCACCTCCACTCAAACTGACCCGGGGATGTTTGGAGGGGATCGTCGGCCGGGACAGGGGTGGAGGCGGAGGGGGCACACGGGAATGGTACGAGTACATCCTACAACGGCAACACAAACAGGCACACACACAGGTTATACGACATAAGGCTGTTACAAATGTAATGCATTCGATGTGTAACATCTCTCAAAAGAACGCTGCAGTTTAAGAAAGAGGTACAGCAAAAATATCCGATTTTTTTTATCCCTTTTTAAGTACAGTGTGTGTGGCAATGGTGAACCAAAGACGTCATAGTAATCTCTCTGGAAGTCATAGTCCAAATCAAATGAAGAGCTGGGCGGACAGACAGACAGACGGACAGGGTGGTGGGAGAGAGAGTGAGAGAGATTAACTGAAGCACTAGGTACAGATCCTATTTAATTATTTTTATTCACACAGAGAGGAGTTGAGGTAAACCTGTACATGTCTCCTGCGGAGCGCTTAACCGTCTTCGATCTCTGAGGCTTCGGTTCACAAGCGAGGTTAATGTCAGAGAGAGAGAGAGAGAGAGAGAGACAAGAGGAAGCTATATATCTATACAGGGGTAACATCCACATTATCAAGTTTACATATACTTAGGTTGGAGTCATTAAAACTTGTTTTTCAACCACTCCAAAAATGTCTTGTTAACAAACTATAGTTTTGGCAAGTCGGTTAGGACATTTACTTTGTGCATGACACAAGTCATTTTTTCCAACAATTGTTTACAGACTTATAATTCACTGTATCACAATTCCAGTGGGTCAAAAGTTTACATACACTAAGTTGACTGTGCCTTTAAACAGCTTGAAAAAGTCCATAAAATGATGTCACGGCTTTAGAAGCTTCTGATAGGCTAATTGACATAATTTGTGTCAATTGGAGGTGTACCTGTGGATGTATTTCAAGGCCTACATTCAAACTCAGTGACTCTGGTTCATCCTTCGGAGAAATTTCCAAACGCCTGAAGGTACCACGTTCATCTGTACAAACAATAGTACGCAAGTATAAACACCATGGGACCACGCAGCCGTCATACCGCTCAGGAAGGAGACGTGTTCTGTCTCCTCAAGATGAACGTACTTTGGTGCGAAAAGTGCAAATCAATCCCGGAACAACAGCAAAGGACCTTGTGAAGATGCTGGTAACAAACAGGTACAAAAGTATCTATATCCACAGTAAAATGAGACCTATATCGACATAACCTGAAAGGCCGCTCAGCAAGGAACAAGCCACTGCTCCAAAACCACCATAAAATAGCCAGACTACGGTTTGCAACTGCACATGGGGACAAAGATTGTACTTTTTGGAGAAATGTCCTCTGGTCTGATGAAACAAAAATAGAACTGTTTGGCCATAATGACCATCATTATGTTTGGAGGAAAAAGGGGGAGGCCTACAAGCCGAAGAACACCATCCCAACCGTGAAGCACAGGGCTGGCAGCATCATGTTATGGGGGTGCTTTGCTGCAGGAGGGACTGGAGCACTTCACAAACTAGATGGCATCATGAGGGAGGAAAATGATGTGGATATATTGAAGCAACATCAAGACATCAGTCAGGAAGTTAAAGCTTGGTCGCAAATGGGTCTTCCAAATGGACAACTACCCCAAGCATACTTACAAAGTTGTGGCAAAATGGCTTAAGGACAACAAAGTCAAGGTATTGGAGTGGCCATCACAAAGCCCTGATCTCAATCCTATGGAAAATGTGTGGGCAGAACTGAAAAAGCGTGTGCGAGCAAGGAGGCCTACAAACCTGACTCAGTTACACCAGCTCTGTCAGGAGGTATGGGCCAAAATTCACCCAACTTATTGTGGAAGGCTAAACGAAACGTTTGACCCAAGCGAAACAATTTAAAGGCAATGCTACCAAATACTAATCGAGTGTATGTAAACTTCTGACCCACTGGGAATGTGGTGAAAGAAATAAAAGCTGAAATAAATCATTCTCTACTATTATTCTAACATTTCACATTCTTAAAATAAAGTGGTGATCCTAACTGAGCTAAGACGGGGGATTTTTACTAGGATTAAATGTCAGGAATTGTGAAGAACTAAGTTTAAATGTATTTGGCTAAGGTGTAAGTAAACTACTGACTTCAACTGTATACTATGCCTTTAGAAGAGGGGAAACATATTGGAGGTAGAGTGGGGACACAGGAGCAGGAGTGGAATACCACTGCCTGGGTTCTTACCTAGCACCTGTCCTACAATCGTCCTCGCCCGCTACAGCGGCCCGGGCGTTCCTCTCGTTGGCGTACTGGACGAACGCGAACCCCTTGTGGACGGAGCAGCCCCCAATCTTGCCGTACTTGCTGAAGAAGAACAACAAATTAATTTATTGTCCAATGTACAACGAATGGAAATGTGTCTTTTGTACATCTGTGGCTGTTCAATGGATATTTTTACGCTACACAAGAATTGCCCTTCTGGGACAGCGTTGAATTGAATTCTTCTGCTCTATCCCAACCCTGGCGAAAGACACACATACACAGAGGCTGGGGATGTTGGAGCAGAGAGCAGCCATAGTATTGTGCTACCTACTTGAAGATGGCCTCCACATCTGCCTTGGTGACCAGGAGTGTGTTGAGGTTCCCCGATGAAAACCCGGGAATGGAGTGAACGAGGGTCCGTCTTGTTGGTCACGTTGCCGGACATCATGCTACTGGAGGTGAGAGGCCGGCTGGTGTGTTTATGAGGGGGAAATGACGGGAGGAGAGGAAAGAGAGAGGGAGAGAACGGAGAAGTTGAGATATACATGTTTGTGACTGTGTGCCTGCCTGCACAGGGCTGCTTTCCAAAATAAACTGGACCTGTTTTGAGAGTTTGCGTCCACACACACACACACACACACACACACACACACACACACACACACACACACACACACACACACACACACACACACACACACACACACACATGATTGGTTGTTTAAAACAAGCATCCCATTCATTATGTTTGTAGGGCTACTTTAGATGATGGCTCACAGCAATGACTGTGTATAGGAGGACTTTAGGCCCTTTCCACTTTTCTGTGCCTATAATCTACATATAATGGTTTTGTACATAGGAAGGTGGGTGGGGGTTCTCCTTTTTACACACACTATTTGTGTGTCAGCAGTGCTTTTGGTTATATTTCAGGGTTTATACCAGAAAGTCTCTGCTTCTACATCTAGAGAACATATTTGGAAGGTTGAAGTAACCAGAACTCACTCCATGTTGCCTGTGCCCTGGAAGGGCGTGGTCTGCCTGTTTCAGTTGGAGAGAAAAGTGTTGTTATTTGTCAACTGAGCCTGAGCTCGGCTATGCATCGTGGGAGACGTAGTGCATCTATGGAGTGATGTCTCTAGAACTACAAAAGTCTTCAGAAGTGAAGCGTTTCATATTTTTGGATCAGTGCTGCTCCCATGAGGTACTTCAAAAATATAAAATATATACAGTATATACGCCTCACAAAAAAATAAATAAACGTGGAGTCATGTAGAGGTAAAAGAAAAAGGAGAGGATGGCCCAAAAAAAACCTGTTGGATGAATAGTATTATCATATCAAACAAGACAAATAAGTTAGAAACCGATTCATTGGGCAGGTCAATTAGCCAATTCAGAAAACCCCAAAGTGCTTAAGAATATTACTGTACATAGATAGACAAACAGTATGAATCATAACTGGCATGTGAGGCCCAACATACTCTAAGAGACACTTGATTATTTAATAGTATAATAGTGTGCACTCTCGATGAGGTGTCGCACAAATGTCTGAACAACAATAATAATAATGTCTTCGGGTCCTTAAAGTGCTATATAAATCTCATGTATTATTAATAATATGAAGTGATTTTGGCATGCCGTCTTTCATTATACATTTCTGTAAATCAAATCAAGGGACATGTAATTAGTTGGCGTGGTGTCAGAGAGGACATTCCTAAATGTCAATGTAAATCCCAAAGCAGAGTACTTCTTGGCCCACATCCACTTTCCTAATGATAAAAACAGATGTTACAACAGACCACGACACAGCCAAGGGAAGTTCCACATCCGTCTCTGCACGGTGTACACACACACAATCATTTTGGATGAGACTGTTGCGTCGTGCGTTGCGTCCGGGTGTCTAGCCAAAAGCACAAATCACGTGATGATTTTTTCTTTGCTGGCCAGTTCACGGGGTTGCTATCCACCAGCATCAATATGAGACTAGAATACAGGCAGTGCATGTGACCCGAATCAAAGGTGATGCAATACACACAGCTGGGTACTATTTCAGAAGGTCCGGTTACACAAATGTCCTAAGTGGCAAAGGGCCGGATGGATATTGTCATTTATCGGCGTAGTAACAAACCCCCACCTCGAAACCCACTGTTGCTATTTTAAAGCTCAATTCCTGCAATTCTACACATTTTGCCATGTCTTTTCATATCTGAGTGACTCAGCAAAATCAATGGGGGCCACCTGGGATGTCAAGAGGAAAAATGTATAACAAGAGGAACAATGTTCATGCACTAACCAATTTCGAAATTAAATTGCACCTCGTGCAGACATTCTACTATTATAACTCTCAACAGCAGTAAGTTGAACGCCCGACAGTTCCTAAATGTTTTATTTGACAAAAATGTACATCAGGGCCGCAGTCCATATTCACCCCATTCTAGGTTCAGATATGAACCGTGGTCTGCCAGTTGAGTGTGGCTGGCGTAGGGTCTAGGGGTCGATTTGTCATTGGGCCCTAGGCTGGCAGATGTCAAACTCGGAGGAGGGGTACAAACCAATCGTGCTACATAATTCCCCATTAGAGATATTATTGTACAAGGAGTGAAAAGAAACACACAGCATGTGGAGTTGTTTCATAGCGTCGAGCACTTTAGGTTTATATTGTGGGTCGCTGTTTCTGACCAGCACCTTCAATGATTCCCTGCCTCCAATTTATTCAGTTCCCAGGTGACCAATTTCATCCATTTAAAAATAAATTTTATCATGAAAAACTGGTAAAGTAGGGGTTCAATGTGAAATGTAAACTAATAGGCTAATCAAAACTACAACAATGGAAAGTAGTGATTGGCTATCACAACAGCAGCAGAAAACTCCTTGCTTTGGGATTTCAAAAAGGGGAAAAAGGCTACTTCAAAAGGCAGAGAGAATAAACTAAACTGGATTCAAAATCTATAGCCAATAACTACTCTCCATTGTTATAGGTTTGATTAGCCTAGTAGTTTGCATTTCACATTTAACCCCTACTTTTCCAGTTGTTTTTCATGATAAAAAAAAATAAAAAAAGCTGAAATTAGTCACCTGGGAAACTTAAGATGTCGGTGCTCAAAAAAATATGCCTCAAACTAAAAAAGGGGAACCAAAAAATAAACATTAAGAGAGCGCCTGTAATGTTGAATAATAGCGCCTACTTGGTAGTGTGTACCGGTGCTCGACCAGTCGGCGAAAGCCAACATCATCCACAGAGAATTGTTGATTGTCAAGGGCAATGAATTCTATTATCTTGGCATTAATGGATTTCACCTTTGAGTTGTCTCGCTGAAATGTTCTTACGCTTTCAAATGACTGCTCGACTTGTTGACTGCTCCATCCACACAGCAGACATTGTGGGCTCGGTTAGGAATGCTGTACTGCACTTGTAGTGCTATATTTTTTGTGGCGTCATTACTTAATCTACATACGTTATATAGTTATGCACGTCAGCTTTGACATCGGTTTTGCACATCGGCTTTAAACAAGACATCGAGCCAATGCCGATGTTGGCATTTTTAGCTAATATTGGCCGATACTGTAACAAAATGTGGAAAAAGTCAAGAGGTCTGAATACTTTGCGAAGGCACTGTATACAGCAAGACCTCCAACATAAGCATTCCTGTCTCTTCTATAAATGTTATATCCTTGTTTTGCTAATGCTGTATCATCAAATTAATTATCTAAGTGGGTCTCAGAAAAGGCTAATATATGAATGTTATCTGATGTTAGCAAGTTATTGATTTAATTAACTATTTCTACGGCTACATATATTAATATGGGCCCTTTTCAGTCCTTTCCTGGGTAACTTATCAGAGATACATAATATGGAATAGAACAAACAAAGCAAGAGAAAAAAGTTATACATTCAGCAATCCATTAATCAGTTGGTGTGTGTAAGTGTGTGTGTGGGCTGTGGGGTTGAAGCTACGAACCCATAGGCTTGGCTCTCTCATCCATTCCAGGCTATTCGGAGAGAGGGTGGACAATGAGCCTGTCATAGCGGGTGTAAGCAATGTCCTCACGTACTCCGGTAGCTTTCATGGCTGGGATAAGTTACTTCCTCTTCTGGAACACAGCTTCAGGATAGTCCTCGTTAAAGAAGATATACGTTCCTCTCAAGTTCCTAGCTCTTTCCAGAACAGCTACCTTGTCCTTGAAACTCAGGAACTTGACCACTATCGGCCTGGGCCTGTCACCTGGGCCGGTGGTGGGTTTTCCAGTCCTGTGGGTGAGCTCCACCTCAATCTTCCTGTGGTCCATCTTCAGTTTCTCCAAGATCGTTCCTCTTATATTGTCCTCAGACTCCGTCCAGTTCTAATGCCGAGATGCAATTCTGCAAGTCCGTCCACAACCATGTAGTTGCGCCAGGTTTGTTTTGACTAGGTATACAGCTACGACCGGAAGTTACGTTTTCGTAGCAGGTAAGGAGAATTTACGCAGCACGTTTGGAGAAATAACGTAGCAGAGAGACTGCTGTGGATCATACTGGAGATACAATTACGTAGAATAGGTTCGTACATAGATCTACTAATGTCTAGCTACAGTTCTACTCAATTACTTAACCGTTTAGTCTTTCAGTGATCACCATTTCAACAATTTTAAGAAGGGTCACACCCTGAACTGGTTCACCTGTCCATATGATTATTTCCACCTCTTCCAGGTCGCTTATTATCCCCGGTGTATATATCCCTGTGTTTACTTTCTCTCTGTTCGTTTGTCTTGTTTGCCAAGTCAACCAGCGGTTTTCCTTGCTCCTATTTTTCCCAGTCTCTGTTTGTTTCTAGTCCTCCTGGTTTCGAGCCTTGCCTGTCCTGACTCCGAACCCACCTGCCTGACCACTCTGCCTGTTCTGACTACCAACCTGCCTATCCCATTATACTTTTTTGGACTCGGATATGGTTTCTGACCCCTGCCTGGCCTGACCTCGAGACTGCCTATCGTCTGGTACTGTTTGGACTCTGACCTGGTTTATGAACTCTTGCCTGACCCTTACCTGCCTTTGCCTACTCCCTTTGTTATAATAAATATCGGAGCTCTACCATCTGCCTCCTGTGTCTGCATCTGGGTCTGGCCTTGTGCCCTTATAAGAAGTTGTTGTTATACTTTTACCGTGAATGGATAGAAGTAGCACCGACGAGCCAATGATTCCCCTTGCTTGTACAGCAGTGTCACACATTTTTACATTGAAGAATTCTGAATAAAATTATATTTTTAATTTACTCTGATTTTCCAGAAAGTTGCCTTTCTGACTCCAATGCTACGTCGGATTAATTCCCTTTTGATTAGCTGAGGAGGATAATTAGGTCATGTGTGAAACTCTTATTTAGAAACAATTTACTTAATGTTAGCTGTTTTCCACAGGTTTTTTTTGTCTAACACAGCTTTTGTTGTGTTCCCTTCTGAGTTTGCATTAGCTTAGGAAGTATTGTAGTTCAGCTAAATGTGCAACTCGAAACACCTCTGTGGGAATCTGTTATAAAACTGTGCACAGTAAATGTATATTTTTGTTTGTAAAGTTATTTTAGGGTAATATGAAAGTACAATGTCTAAGGTTTCCAAAACCGTTGCGCAGGAAAGGATTATTAATGGGCTTGTGTGAAAGAAAGCAAATAGCTAGTCAGCTATCTTCACTGAAGGCTGTATAGATCATAGAGATCCAGGCCAATAAAGAGATCCATAATTCATGTGTGTAATTCAAGTGTTCTATTTAATTCTGTGGTATATCAATAACCTCTGCTTCTCTTCTCCTTCGCTCCAGACTCCCTGCAGCTCTCTCTTGCTGTCTCTGAAGAGGAGGTTCCCCCTGAGCAGCAGCACTGTGAGAAGGAGTGGAGGTGTCACGACTTCCACCAAAGTCGGTCCCTCTCCTTGTTCGGGTGGCGTTCGGCGGTCGACGTCACCGGTCTTCTAGCCATCGCCGCTCACCTTTCATTTTCCATTTGTTTTGTCTTGGTTTTTCGCACACCTGGTTCGCATTCCCTCATCTGACTAAATGTATATTATCCTCTGTTCCCCCCATGTCTGTGTGTGGAATTGTTTGTTTGTTACGTGTGGTTCGCATCAGGCTGGTTTGCGCCGGGTATGTGTTTGGCCCGTGTGTTTTGTTTATTGTACCGTTTGTGTACTTTGGGCGTTATCGCTGTTTTCCTTGGGCATGAATAAAGTGCGCCTGTTATCACCCATCTCTGCTCTCCTGCACCTGACTTACCTTCAACCAGTTGCGCACATCATGACAGGAGGCCCAGTCTGGGTCAGGAGGATCCAGAGCACACACAGATTAAAGAGGAACAGGAGGAACTCTGGACCAGTCAGGAGGAAGAGCAGCTTCAAGGGCTTGAAGCTGATATCATAGAGTTTAAATTCACTACTTCCTGACTGAATAGTGATTGTAATCAGGAGGACCAATTTCAGTCCCTGACTCTTCCCTAAACTCAGACTGTGAAGAACAGAGAGAGTGACTAAACCAGTGGATCCTAAACCTTTTGGCACTGTGACTCACCTAAAGGGTCTCGACATTCCTTGTGACCCTCTAGATAATCAAAAACAATGGTGGTAGGCCTGATCACCAGTGACGATGAGACAGCCTACAGGGAGAAGGTCAGTGGCCTGTTAGTGTGGGGAAGGAACAACGACCTCTCCCTCAACGTCAGTAAGACCAAGGAGCTGATCGCGGACTACAGGAAACGAGGGTGTGAGCATGCCCCCATCCACATCAGGGCTGCAGTTGAGCGGGTCGAGAGCTTCAAGTTCCTCTGTGTCCAAATCACTAAGAACTTAAAATGGTTCACACACGCGTGCACATTCGTGAAGAAGGCGCAACAGTGCCTCTTCCCCCTCAGGAGGTTGAAAAGGTTTGGCATGGGCCCTCAAATCCTCAAAAAGTTCTACAGCTGTACCATTGAGAGCATCTTCAGTGGCTGCATCACTGATTGGTACGGCAATAGCACCGCCTTCTAATGGTGCTACAGAGGGTGGTGAGGACAGCCCAGTACACCACTTGGGCCGAGCTCCCTGCCATCCAGGACCTCTATATCAGGCGGTGTGAAAGGAAGGCCTGGAAAACCGTTAGACTCATACCAACCAAGCCATAGACTGTTCTCTCTTCTTCCGAACGGCAAGCAAACTGGTGCATCAAGTCTGACACCAACAGGCTCCTGAACATCTTCTATCCCCATGCCATAAGAATCCTACATAGCTACAGTTACTAAATAGCTAACAAAATGGCTACACTGACTATCTGAGTTGACCTTTATATTTTCTTCTTATATTTGCACCGTCTCTACAGGCACTCTCACAGGGCCCTACACACTACACACACTGATACTCCAACACACATACAAACACTCACTCCATCATTTGCTCACACACACATAATATGAACATACATTTATACTGACGCTACACACACCCACTCACATACAATCCTCATATAAGCTTCTGCTACTCTGTTTATCATGTGTCCTGATGCCAAGTCACCTTACCCCTTTACATATCTACCTCTATCGATCCAGTATCTCTGCACGTTGTAAATATGGTACTGGAACTGACCCTGTATATGGTAGGCTTACTTACTTTATCGTGCTCTTCTTGTTTTGTTAAACCTTGTTATTTTTAGTATTACATTGTTATTGATTACTGCCTTGGTGTTAGAGTTTACAAGAAAGGCATTTCACTGTACTTCATTGTGCATGTGGCATTAAATCTTGAAACAATGCCTCCAGCCACAGCTCACCCATAAGCAGCAACCCAGTAGTACTTGACAGCAGCCCACAATTGGATCCCAACCCACCACTGGTTCCAAACCCACCATTGGATCCCAGCCCATCATTGGATCCAAACCCTCCATTGGATCCAAACCCATCAATGGGGGAACACTGTTCCAAACCCAGCACCACGTCTACAAAAACGTGCCATTGCCGTGACTGTGGTGAAACGGTTGCTCTGAAAGTTGACCTGCAGAGGCATGTGACTCTCGTCAAGAAGAGACCCAATGAATGCCTTTTCTGCAACAAGTGCTACAACTGTAAACTGAAGGCCGATGTCCGACTCTGTCACGGTGGGACACACTGCACCTGTCCTGTTTTTGTCAAGACATTCAAACTGAAAGGAGTTCTGTCGAGACACATGTAGATTCACACAGGAGAGAAATAATTTAGCGGTGGTGACTGTGGGAAAAGCTTCAGTCTCAAAGATTACCTAAGGAAGGACAAACTGACTCTCACAGAAGAGAAACCATTTAGCTGTGATGACTGTGGGAAAAGCTTCAGTCAGAAGGGAGACCTAGGGACAAATATACTGACTCACACAGGAGATTAATAATTTAGCTGTTGTTGTGGAATAAGCTTCAGTCTCAAGGGGACCCTAACCAGGCATAAACTGATTCACAGAGGAGAGAAATCATTTAACTGTGGTGACTGTGGGAAAATGTCAATCACAGGCAGACCCTATTCATAGACGCTATTTACCTTTAGCGCTTATTGATGACGGTAACTTCTTCTCAGGGGACTTTTGATAACAGCCCCTACGCTTGGTGTAAATGTGAACAGGCATAGCTTGCGGTACAGTTTTGGAAACATAAGGAATGTATCTTTCATATCAGCAAGAAATCATTTTCACAAAAAAAAAGTTAAATTAATACACATCTTTATAGGGTTAGGGTTAGTGTAGGGGCGGCAGGTAGCCTTGTGGTTAGAGCGTTGGGGCAGTACCCGAAAGGTTGCTAGATCGAATCCCTGAGCTGACAAGGCTCAGGCTCATCTACACTCCTTAAGAGTACATTCTTGGGCTAAGGCAGACCCTAAAGACCCAAATGGTGCACAAACTGACTCACACAGGAGATAAATTATTCAATTGTGGGAAAAGCTTCAGTCTCAAAGGTTACCTAAGGAAGCACAAAGCAACTCACACAGGGGAGAAACCATTTCTCTCTGGAGAGAAACCATTTCGAGAATGAATGGTCAGACTGATGTTATTGTTGATACATTAAATATATACTTTCCAGAAAAGATCTCTGTCCATTTCTTGAAGACTATTTTTCATTCATTGATATACAATCGACTCCTGAGAAATAATTGATTCTCCCAGATCATCCTATACTTATGATAACCACTGTTTATGTAATGTTAAAACATTATTTTTTTAATGTAGTTATCGTTTCACTTTACTCGTCTCCAGACTGGCTGCCTTGCGCGGTAGTAAACCCCCAACCAGCTGGCGGCGCTGTTGTGTTTCTGGGCTTCACACGCTTGCTAGAACCAAGGAATCGTCTAAAATTCCTTGAGTAGAACGCGGAAGTAGGATTGGAGACGAATTTGTTTGGATTTTGAACATTCATTGTGCTGACTAAAGAAATACCAACTGACTCAGTTGAATTTGCAACGCAAAACTAATTTGACAAAAAATGTCTAAACTAGAGTTCTTGCGTGTGTTTTTGAATGAGCGTTTAACGGCTGCTGCTGTGGAGATTTTCGGGGCAGTTGAGAAAACGGTAGTGGGGTACCAGGAGGAGAATGATCGGCTACGGAGACAGCTGTGTATCACACCGAAGATAACATGTATAGGTTCGTATGTATACTGAACACAAATATAAACGCACGCAACATGTTACAGTTTATATAAGGAAATCAGTCAATTGAAATAAATGCATTTGGCCCAAATCTATGGATTTCACATTACTGGGAATACAGATATGCATCTGTTTGTCACAGATACCTTAAAAAAAAGGTCAGGGCGTGGATCAGAAAACCAGTCAGTATCTGGTGTGACCATTATTTGCCTCATGCAGCGCGACACAGCTCCTTCGCATAGAGTTGATCAGGCTGTTGATTGTGACCTGTGGAATGTTGTCCCACTCCACTACAATGGCTGTGCGAAGTTTCTGGATATTGGCGAGAACTGGAACACGCTGTCGTACAGGTCAATACAGAGCATTACAAACGTGCTCAATGGGGTGGCAAGTCTGGTGAGTATGCAGGCCATGGCAGAACTGGGACATTTTCAGCTTCCAGGAATTTATGTTCAGATCCTTGCAACATCGGGCCGTGCATTATCATGCTGAAACATGAGGTGATGGCAGCGGATGAATGGCACAACCATGGGCCTCAGGATCTCATCATGGTATCTCTGCATTGAAATTGCCATTGATACAATGGAATTGTGTTCATTGTCAGCAGGTTATGCCTGCCCAAACCATAACCCCACCGCCACCATGGGGCACTCTATTCACAACGTTTACATCAGCACACCGCTCGCCCACACAACAACATACACACTGAAGTCCGTTATATGATGGCGAACTGCAGTCAGGTCGAGACCCTGTTGAGGACAACGAGCAAGCAGATGAGCTTCCCTGAGACGGTTTCTGACAGTTTGTGCAGAAATTATGTGGTTGTGCAAACCCACAGTTTCATCAGCTGTCCGGGTGGCTGGTCTCAGATGATCCCTCAGGTGAAGAAGCTGGATGTGGAGGTCCTGGGCTGGTGTGGTTACACATGGTCTGCGGTTGTGAGGGTGGTTGGACTTATTGCCAAATTCTCTAAAATGACGTTGGAGTCGTCTTATGGTAGAGAAATGAACATTAAATTCTCTGGTAACAGCTTTGGTGGACATTCCTGCAGTCGGCATGCCAATTGCACACTCCCTCAAATCTTGAGACATCTGTGGCATTGTGTTTTGTGACAAACTGCACATTTTAGAGTGTCCTTTTGTTGTCCCCAGCACAAGGTGCACCTGTGTAATAATCATTCTGTTTATTCAGCTTCTTGATATGCCACACCTGTCAGGTGGATGGGTTATCTTGGCAATGGAGAAAGGCTCACTAACAGGGATGTAAAGAAATTTGTGCAACATTTTTTTTATCGAAATAAGCTTTTTGTGCGTATGGGAAAATTTCTGGGGTTGTTTATATTTCAGCTCATGAAACATGGGACCATCACTTTACATGTTGTGCTTACATGTTTGACAAGTAAATAATTTTACCATATGAAATGTCAGTTTAAGTTCTAAACATTTGGAAATGAATTAAAATATATTTTTTAAGAGGTTGGCTTATTTGGAACACATGCATGAGCTTAAAGGGTACACTCGGTACCCATTAAGCCCAGTCCGGACTTTTCACATATTTTATCAAATATTTTATGTCTTATAAAAACTTTAAAAATTAAAGTAAACTAATAAAACTTCACAAGAGATTAATCTGTCATTTTATATTTACTTCTACAAAAATTAGGGCAGTATATGTTAGAAACATCTAAACTTCGATTTTGGTGGGCTTAGTAGGTACACTTAATAGGTATACTGTGAAAGTACTTCACACTGAAGGAAGTTAAGTGACATGAAAGCCACCCTTAACAAAATATAGTTCACTTAAAGACCTAGTGCAGTCAAAAACGTGATTTCCTGTGTTTTATATTTTTTTTTATGATAAAATTATGATAATGCCTTTTCAGTGTAAAAGCTGTTTGAAAAGAGCCATTTCATCCCGTTTTGGTGGGATGGAGTTTTGGCCTACCTGGTGACATCACCAGACGGTAAATGAGTTAATAGACCAATAAGAAAGAGTTGCAAACTTCTCTGCCAATAACAGCTTTTTTTTTTGCTGCCCATTTTTGTCATCGGAAGACAAAACTCTACACACATTTTATATACATGCCACTTTTTTTTTACACATTAGTTACATAGCAAAAATATAGTTATTTGATATACATCAGGGTAGGGCTCAATTCAAATTGAAGGCAGTCAATTCAGAAAGTAAACTAAAATTACAATTCAGTAATTGTAAAATGTTCATTTATTTTCAATGATTTCTCAATAAACTGACAAGTAGAAGCTATTCATTACCAAACTATTTACATCTCAGAATTTTAAATGAAAATGACGTTAATTTGAATTGAGCCCAGCTCTGACATCTGGATAGATTGTACTTAAACATATCAGGTAAATGTGAAATAGTGTTTTCAGTCATAACTATTATAAATCATGAGCTTTTAATCCTACCCCTTAGCTACCCTCAGCCAACCTCACCTATTTCTGTAGACCACCCGCTTATGATTTCCATGTGCCGTATATTTTTCACCTGTGCTATGTTGTTTCACATACACATGCATAGTATCTACAGATTGTAAGTCAAACGTTTATATTTTTACTAAGTGTTATTTTTTGTTTATTGACTATGGTTTTCCAATGCTCCCAACTGTGCTATTTGTAGGGTTAGTTTTAGGTGAATGGTGTGATTTTTCTGCCATTCCTGAACCTGTGACCAGAAACAAGCTACATAGGTTCAATACCAGAATAAGTGATCTAGTGATTCTGTCTCTTCGCAACTATAAAAGCTAGTATTCAGATTTCCCATCCCCATTCCCAGACAGTCCTGCAGAAATTGAGGAATTGCTCTTTGCTAAGAAACTACAGTACATGACCAAAGGTATGTGGACACCTGCTCATTGAACATCTCATTCCAAAATCATGGGCATTAATATGGAGTTGGTTCCCCCTTTGCTGCTATAACAGCCTTCACTCTTTCGGGAAGGCTTTCCACTAGATGTTGGAACATTGCTGCGGGGACCTCCATGCAGCCCCAAGAGCATTAGTAAGGTTGGGCACTGATGTTGGACGATTAGGCCTGGCTCGCAGCTGGTGTTCCAATTCATCCCAAAGGTGTTCGATGGGGTTGAGGACAGGGCTCTGTGCAGGCCAGTCAAGTTCTTCCACACTGATCTCAACAAACCATTTATGTATGGACCTCGCTTTGTGAATGGGGGCATTGTCATGATGAAACAGGAAAGGGCCTTCCCCAAACTGTTGCCACAAAGTTGGAAGGACAGAATCGTCTAGAATGTCATTGTATGCTGCAGTGTTAAGATTTCTAAGGGGCCTAGCCCGAATCATGAAAAACAGCCCCAGACCATTATTCCTCCTCCATCAAACTGTACAGTTGGCACAATACATTGGGGCAGGTAGTGTTCTCCTGGCAGCTGCCAAACACTGATTTTTCCTTCGGACTGCCAGATGGTGAAGCGTGATTCATCACTCCAGAGAATGCGTTTCCACTGCTACAGAGTCCAATGGCGGCAAGCTCCCGAAAGAACAGTTATTGTGCTGACGTTGCTTCCAGAGGCAGTTTGGAAGTTGGTAGTGAGTGTTGAAACCGAGGACAGACGATTTTTACGCGCTGCAAACTTCAGCACTTGACGTTCCCATTCTGTGAGCTTGTGTGGCCTACCACTTCGCTGCTGAGCCGTTGTTGTTCCTAGACATTTCCATTTCACAATAACAGCACTTACAGTTTCCCGGGGTAGCTCTAGCAGGGCAGAAATTTGACATACTGACTTGTTGGAAAGGTGGCATCCTATCATAGTGCCAAGTTGAAAGTAACTGAGCACTTCAGTCAGCCCATTCTACTGCCAATGTTTGTCTATGGAGATTGCATGGATTTGTGCTCGATGTAATTCACCTGTCAGCAACAGGTTGTGACTAATAGCTGAATTCCTGATACTTTCTGGTTGAAAATGCAATCTACACAGGACCTTCTCATCTGCCTGTTTCCATGGGTGGGAGTTTTGGCTTGCCTGGAGTCATCACCAGGTGGTAAATTGGTTAATATACCAATAATACAGAGAGTTCCAAACCTCTCTGCCAATAACAGCTAGTTTTAAGTTTCTCCCTCCCCATTCAGACCACTCCCAGACAGTCCTAGCCAAATTCTTGCTTAAGAGCAATTTTTTGCCATTTTAATGGAAAACTATTATAGTAAGGTGCCCAATTGTTACCCAGAAATGATTTGATATTGATTTAAAAACAGCTGCATTGGTCCTTTAAACTACATGTAGTTCACTACTCCCCAACACTGCCAATTAGCTAGGCAGGCCAAACGCATTTTCATGATTAACTAATATCATAAAAATCTATAAATCATAGCACTTTTTGGGGCTCGTTCGACAGTTTTTACCTGATTAAGTTGATCCCTGTTGAAAAATTATCTTAAAAGTACTGTTTCTGCTTCCTGTTGTCGTGGATTTTCGATGTATTGCCCAGTATCAAAACCCTGGTTTCAAATGTCCAATTTCATAACCAATATGCTGAACTAAGTCGTGATATTTGACCAAAACATAAAAAAAGACTCTATACTTCACGCTTGTGTTCAGATAGCACCTTATAATCTACCACATAGAGGCACTCTTTCCTCAGGTCTAAAAAAATATCCGAATGCCCCAGGGCAGTGACACTGCCCTGTGTAGGGTGTTGTCCTTCAGATGGGACGTTAAACGGGTGTCCTGACTCTCTGTGGTCACTAAAGATCCCGTGGCACTTATCGTAAGAGTAGGGGTGTTAACCCCGGTGTCCTGGCTAAATTCCCAATCTGGTCCTCATACCATCATGGCCACCTAATCATCCCCCGGTTTACAATTGGCTCATTCATCCCCCCCCTCCTCTCCCCTGTAACTATTCCCCAGGTCGTTGCTGTAAATGAGAATGTGTTATCAGTCAACTTACCTGACAAAATAATGGTAAAATAAAAACATACTACTTTTGTATATTTAGTGTAGCTAGGTGTACTCAGGCATGTCTAAAGGCTGATGACTGTGTGATTCAGGTATTCTATTTAATTATGTGGTATATAGCAAACCTCTGCTCCTCTTCTTCCCTCCAGACTCCCTGCAGCTCTCTCCCATAGCTTCTGAAGAGGAGGTTCCCCCTGAGCAGCAGCACTGTGAGCAGGAGTGGAGCCCTAGTCTGGGGCAGGAGGACCTAGAGCACACAGAGATTAAAGAGGAACAGGAGGAACTCGGCACCAGTCAGGAGGAAGAGCAGCTTCAGAGGCTGGAGGCTGATATCATAGAGTTTAAATTCACTCCTTTCTGTGTGAAAAGTGAATGGGATCAGGAAGACCCACTTTGGTCCTTGACTCTTCCCCAAACCCAGACTGTGGAGAACAGAGACAGTGACTCTAAAACAGTGGATTCTAAACCTTTTGGCACTGTGACCCACCTAAAGGGTCTCGACAATCCCAGTGACCCTCCATATAATCAAAACAATGACTCCAGCCATTGCTCAGTTGTAAGCCGCAACCCAGTAGGACTTGACAGCAGCCCACCATTGGGGGAACACTGTTTCAAACCCATCACCATGTCTAGAAAAACTCACAGCTTCTGTGACTGTGCTGAAACGTTTGCTCTGAAAGCTGACCTACAGAGGCATGTTACTCTCCCCAAGAAGAGACCCAGTGAATGCTGCTTCTACAAAAAAGACTATAACTCCACCTGTAAACTGAAGGCACATGTCCAACTCTGTCATGGTGGGAAACCCTGCACCTGTCCTGTTTGTGGCAAGACCTTCAAAGTGAAAGGAGATCTGTCCAAGCACATGATGATTCACACAGAAGAGAAACCATTTAGCTGTAGCTGTGATGACTCTGGGAAGAGCTTCAATCTCAAGGAACACTTAACCATAGATATACTGACTGGCGCAGGAAAGAAACCATTTAGCTGTGGTGTCTGTGGAAAAGGCTTTAGTCAGAAGGGTTCCCTTAAGAAGCATATATTTACTCACACAGGAGAGAAACGATTTACCTGTAGTGACTGTGGGAAAGGCTTCCATCAGAAGTGGACCCTATCTGAACATATACGTATTCACACAGGAGAGAAACCGTTTAGCTGTGGTGACTGTGGGAAAAGCTTCAATTTGAAGGGGAACCTAAGGAAGCATAAACTGACTCACACAGGAGATAAACCATTCAGCTGTGGTGACTGTGGGAAAAGTTTCAATTTGAAGGGGAACCTAAGGAAGCATAAACTCACTCACACAGGAGAGAAACCATTTAGCTGTTGTGACTGTGGGAAAAGCTTCAATCTCAAGCAACACCTAAACATGCATAAATTGACTCACACAGGAGAGAAACCATTTAGCTGTGGTGACTGTGGGAGAAGCTTCACTCAAAAGTCTAGCCTGCTGACACATGTGAAAACCCATCCACAAAGGAATTAAATTGGATGAAAATTGATAGAAGCAATTAAATTATGACAAATAGATATTATGTAAGAAGAAGGAAACAAAAGGGTAGGATGTGGACACTCTTAGGCGGGGAAAAAACAGAAGAAAACAACTCTGGATATTTCATATTCATATAGATGTGTGACTAATTTACTTTTGTAAATAAAGTTTGATTTTATTTGAATGATGAGGTAATGATAGAACAGAACAGAGTATTTTAGGAAACACACAGATCTGCTGTTCAAAGTCTGTTGATGTTTTCACGGCATTAGAAACAGGAATTCCTCTTAGTTTGTTTTGGAATTTCTCTAAGGGTGATGAGAAAATGGTCTGACTGATGTTATTTGTACTTAAAAAAAAAGTACTTTCCAGAAAATGCTTAAGACTGTTTCACATCCATATTGACCTAATGCTGCTTATCTATATTATAATATAAGCCTTCTAAGCTGCGGGAGAGTCTACAATTTTGGGCAGATTTTCTTCATTTTAGGTTAAAAAGCAGAGTGTCGTCCTCTTACACATGGCTGTACACTTGATATGTCGCTGTGTTTTGTATATTATACATTTTTTTTGTGTTTGGAATGGCAATTTTGCCAGGGGAAATCGTGCTGTCATAATGCATTTGATGTAAGCAATTGTAGGCCCATTTTGAATCTGTAGAATGACTCCATTACCCATAATGCTCATTGACTGGATTTTTACAAAATTACCATGGCAATTATGGGTCACAATAGTAATATACATTTTTGCAACATGCAGCAATCCATGATATTGAAGGTACAGTAACACTTTACTTGACACCCAGCGTCATAACACATTATGACATGGTCATAACTGCTTTATGGCTGGTTATGACACCTACAGTGCATTCGGAAAGTAGTCAGACCCCTTGACTTTTTCTACATTTTGTTACGTTACAGCCTTATTCTAAAATGGTTTAAATAGTTTTTTTCCCTCATCAATCTATACCCCATAATGATAAAACAAAAACAGTTTTTTAGACATTTTACAAATTGTATTACAAATAAACTGAAATATCACACATAGCGTTGCTGCACAGCTATTTTCAGAGATGGTTGTCCTTCTGGAAGGTTCTCCCATCTCCACAGAGGAACTCTGGAGCTTTGTCAGAATGACCATCGGGTTCTTGGTCATCTCCCTGACCAAGGTCCTTCTCCCCCGACTTCTCAGTTTGGCCAGGCGGCCAGCTCTAGGAAGAGTCTTGGTGGTTACAAACGTTTTCCATTTAAGAATGACGGAGGCCACTGTGTTCTTGGGGACCTTCAATACTGCAGATTTCTTTTGTACCTTTCCCCAGATCTGTGCCTCGACAGAATTCTTTTTCAGAGCTCTACGGACAATTCCTTCGAACTCATGGCTTGGTTTTTGCTCTGACATGTACATTTTGCAAACATTTCTAAATACCTGTTTTCACTTTGTAATTATGGGGTATTGTGTGTAGATTGATGGTTTTATTTAATCCATTTTAGAATAAGACTGTAACGTAACAAAATGTGGAAAAGGGGAAGGGGTCTGAATACTTTCCAAATGCTTTGTAGATAGGTGTCAAAACCCACATTTATTCAAATCATTTTTTTCCCTGCCAATAAGCTTTTTTCTTTTGAAAGTTTGTTTCTTAAGTCCTTAGTTGTTGTAATGAATTCTTTAGTCATGTTTTTTTTCATCATTTTAAATCACTTGTTTGAAAATACACTTTATGACACTGTCATAAAGCATTGTGATCATCGTGTGTCACTTTACTTGGACTAAGAAAATACACTTTATAACACTGTGAAGAAGCATTATGACCATCATAATCATATAAGCCAGATAGGCCTGTCAGGTAAATGCCCTTATGTCCGTCATCAGTCAAAAAGAGGGTGTCTTGTCCTGCTCCTTAAATCTGGTCCCCCATTCATCCCAGTAATCAGAAACTGAGCGTTGGGGTAGGTGCATGTCTGACATGAATGTGTGCGCAATTACAATAATAATAATTTAATAATGGTCAATTTCAGAAAATGTTACATAACATAAATATTCTGTTGACAAGTAGACTATGGTGTAATGGAATGTTTTGCCTTGTGTGGTAGGTTTTGTGGGTTTTGACACTTATGTAGGTGTCATAATCAGCCATAAAATAAAGCAATATACACTATATATACAGAAGTATGTGGACACCCCTTCAAATTAGTGGATTCGGCTATTTGCTGACAGGTGTATAAAATCGAGCACACAGCCATGCACTCTCCATAGACAAACATAGGCAGTAGAATGACCTTACTTAAGAGCTCGATGACTTTTAATGTGGCACCATCATAGGATGCCACCTTTTCAACAAGTTAGTTCATAAAATTTCAGCCCTACTGGTGCTGTTATTGTGAAGTGGAAACATCTAGGAGCATGAATGGGTCAGCCGCAAAGTGGTAGGCCACAAGTTCTCAGAAAGGGAGTGGCGAGTGACGAAGTGTGTAACAATTGTTTATGCTCGTTTGCAACACTCACTACCGAGCATCGGCTGGCGTGGTGAAAAGTATCGGCTAGAGTGCCAAGCGCCGGCTGGAACCAAGCGTCGGCTGGAGTGGTGTAAATCTCGCCGCTATTGGACTCTGGAGCAGTGGAAATGAGTTCTCTGGAGTGATGTATCACGCTTCCCCATCTGGAAGTCCGATGGACGAATCTGGGTTTGGCGAATGGCAGGATAACGCTACTTGCCCAAAGTCATAGTGCCAACTGTAAAGCTTGGTGGAGGAGGTATAATGGTCTGTGGCTGTTTTTCATGGTTCGGGTTAGGCCCCTTAGTTCCAGGGAAAGGAAATCAACGCTTCAGCATACAATGACATTCTAGAAGATTGTGTACTTCCAACTTTGTGGCAACAGTTTGCGGAAGGTCTTTTCCTGTTTCAGCATGACAATGCCCCCGTTCACAAAGCGAGGTCCATACAGAAATGGTTTGTCAAGATCGGTGTGGAAGAACTTGACTGGCCTGCACAGATCCCTGACTTCAACCCCATCAAACACCTTTGGGATGAATTGGAACGCCGACTGCGAGCCAGACCTAATCGCCCAACATCAGTGTCTGACCTCACTAATGCTCGTGGCTGAATGGAAGCAAGTCCCCGCAGCAATGTTCCTAGCGGCTGTTGGCAGCAAAGGGGGGACCAACTCAGGGCTGTCTTTGTAAAATCAGAATTTGTTCTTAACTGACTTGCCTAGTTAAAATAAAAATATTAATGCCAATGATTTTGGAATGAGATGTTCGACAAGCAGGTGTCCACATACTTTTGGCCTTCTGGTGTATGTCACAACAGTGTCATGACAGTGTTGACATATGACATGGTTATGACCGTGTCATAACATGTTATGACGCTGGCTGTCAAGTAAAGTGTTACCCCACAAGGGTGCGTTCTCAGTCCCCTCTTGTACTCCCTGTTCACCCATGACTGCGTGGCCAAGCACGCCTCCAACTCAATCATCAAGTCTGCAGACGGCACAACAGTGGTAGGCTTGATTACCAACGATAACGAGACAGCCTACAGGGAGGAGGTGAGGGCTCAGGGAGTTTGGTGCCTGGAAAACAACCTCTCACTCAATGTCAACAAAACAAAGGAGATGATCGTGGACTTCAGGAAACAACAGAGGGAGCAAGCCCCTATCTACATCGACGGGACCGCAGTGGAGAAGGTGGAAAGCTTCAAGTTCCTTGGTGTACACATCACTGACAAACTGAAATGGTCCACCCACACAGACAGTGTGGTGAAGAAGGCGCAACAACCTCAGGAGGCTAAAGAAATTTGGCTTGTCACCTATAATACTCAGAAAATGTTACAGATGCACAATTGAGAGCATCCTGTCGGGCTGTATCACCGCCTGGTACGGCAACTGCACCGCCCGCTACCACAAGGCTCTCCAGAGGGTGGTGCGGTCTGCCCAACGCATTACCGGGGTCAAACTACCCGCCCTCCAGGACACCTACAGTACCCGATGTCACAGGAAGTCCAAAAAGAACATCAAGGACATCAACCACCCGAGCCACTGCCTGTTCACCCCACTATCATCCAGAATGCGAGATCAGTACAGGTGCATCAAAGCTGGGACCGAGAGACTGAAAAACAGCTTCTATCTCAAGGCCATCAGACTGTTAAACAGCCATCACTAGCACATTAGTGGCTGCTGCCTATAGGCATAGACTATGAATCTCTGACCACTTTAATAAAGGGAACACTAGTCACTTTAATGATGTTTACATATCTTGCTTTACTCATCTCATATGTATATACTGTATTCAATACTATTCTACGGTATCTTAGTTAATGTTTACATATCTAGCGTTACTCATCTCGTGTATATACTGTTTTCTATACTATTCTACGGTATCTCATTCACTTGATAATGTTTACATATCTTGCATTACTCATCTCGTATGTATATACTGTTTTTCTATACTATTCTACTGTATCTTAGTCCGTTCCACTCTGACGTCGCTCGTCCATATGTACTGTATATATAGTCATAATTCCTACTTAGATTTTTGTGTATTGGGTATATGTTGTGTAATTTGTTAGATATTACTTGTTAGATAGTACTGCGCTGTGAGAGCTAGAAGCACAAGCATTTCGTTACACCCGCATTAACATCTGCTAATCACTTGTATGTGACCAATAAAATTTGATTTGAACTGCGCTGCTTTGCTTATAGTCTACAGGGGCCCGTGCGTAAAATCTTCAACGACATATCCCATGACCTGCTGCCCTGTTTCCCCAATTCTTAAACCAGCGTTTCCCGAACTCGGTCCTGGGGACCCTAAGGGGTGCACGTTTTTGTTTTTTTCCATAGCAATACACAGCTGATTAAAATAATAAAAGCCCAATGATAAGTTGATTATTTGAATCAGCTGTGTAGTCCTAGGGGAAAACCAAAACATGCACCCCTTGGGGTACCCAGGACCGAGTTTGGGAAACTCTGTCTTAAACTAACCCTCAAATCCTTTCAAATAATGCTGTTAAATAAAGCTAGGTATATAATGAGTCAAATAAGCACTAGGCCTAAAGCATAGGCAACAAACGTTAGCTGGTAGATGCCAGCCCACACCGTTCACAACGGCCCTAGCTTTCAACACCAGAGTGCAACTATTAAAACCATGAATTGATCAAACAGTAGCCTAAAGTGCATTGAAGGCCCAGTGATTTCCCTGTGTTTATATATAGTACCAGTCAAAGGTTTGGACACCTACTCATTCAAGAGTTTTTCTTTATGTTTACTATTTTCTACATTGTAGAAAATGTGGATATATATGGATATATTTGTCACGTCCTGACCAGCAGATGGAGCTAGTGTTTTAGTTTTGGGGTCAGGACGTGGCATGTTTGTGTTGGTTAAATGTTGGGTGGATGATTGGGACTTCCAATTGAAGGCAGGTGTGTATAGTTGCCTTTGATTGGAAGTCCTATATAGGTGTGTGTGTTTGTCTTTGGGGTTGTGGGGAATTGTTCTGTGCTTAGCCGTGTGCCTAGTCAGACTGTTATTGTCGTGTTATTGGTTTCCTGTGGATGCCTTACTGGAGTCTATTAAAGTATGAGTATTCACAGTCTCGCTGCGCCTTGGTCCTCTTCTCTCCAGTACGACATTTTCAAGGATGAGTACAACTTATTTTATGACAATATTGAAGCAACATCTAAAGACAAGTCAGGAAGTTAAAGCTTGGTCGCAAATGGGTCTTCCAAATGGACAATGACCCAAGCGTACTTCCAAAGTTGTGGCAAAATGGCTTAAGGACAACAAAGTCAAGGTATTGGAGTGGCCATCACAAAGCCCTGACCTCAATCCTATAGAAAATGTGTGGGCAAAACTGAAAAAGCGTGTACGAGCAAGGAGGCCTACAAACCTGACTCAGTTACACCAGCTCTGTCAGGAGAAATATGCCAAAATTCACCCAACTTATTGTGGAAGCTTGTGGAAGGCTACCCAAAACGTTTCACCCAAGTTAAACAATTTAAAGGCAACGCTACCTAATAAAATTTAGTGTATGTAAACTTCTGACCCACTGGGAATGTGATGAAAGAAATAAAAGCTGAAATAAATAATTATCTCTACTATTATTCTGACATTTCACATTCTGAAAATAAGGTGGTGATCCTAACTGACCTAAACAGGGAATTGTTACTAGGATTAAATGTCAGGAATTGTGAAAAACTGAGTTGTAATGTGTTTTACTAAGGTGTATGTAAACTTCCAACTTGAACTATATATTGCTAGCAACAGTATCATTCCCCTTTCATCTGTGTGGTATCATGGCCAGCCTGGTTCGCTAGCATTATCAAATAATGTTGTATAATCAAAAGTAGCTGCTAGCTCAAGGGGGGCAAAGTGCGGTCCGTATCCAACCTGCCAGTCACTTCAATCCAGCCCACGATAGAGTCCTTAACACGGAAGCCAGCCGCACCAATGTGTCAGAGGAAACACTGTTCAACTGGCACCCGGGGTCAGCCTGCAGGCACCTGGCCCCCCACAAGGAGTCACTAGAGTGTGATGAGCCAAGTGAAGCCCCACCAGCCAAACCCTCCCCTAACCCGGACAACGCTGGGCCAATCGTGTGCCGTTCTATGGGACTCCTGATTATGGCCGGTTGTGGCACAGCCCGGGATATGAACCCGGGACCGTAGTAAAGCCTCTAGCCCTTAGACCGTTGCGCCACTTGGGAGCCCCTGCGAGACATTTTTGAAATATATAAAATATTATTATATTTGAGTTACAATTTTTGGCCTAAAATTACTCATTCCATGATATACAAACAACCTCCAATAGATGGCGATGTAGTCTGGCACTGCGATCTGTATTTGGGCCTACAGTCAGATTCAGAATGCGCTCAGTCATCGTAGCCACTTCATTGCTTGATGGCTTTTGACGTGAAAAATGAGTGCTGCGAAAATAAGAAAAGTGGACTATGAATGTCATGTGTTTAAAGAAGAATGGACAGCAAAATACTTTTTTACTAATATTGGACATTAGGCGGTATGTCTGATATGCCCAGAAAGTGTTGCCGTTTTTAAGGAATATAATCTCAATCGTCATTTTTCAAGCAAGCATGCTAACTACGCTAGCAATCTGACCTCTCATGAAAAGGCAAGCAAGCCCTCAAAACTTGCCACAAACTTAAAAGCCCAACAAAATACGTTCACTAAATGGTGCTCTACTCAAGACTCCATAACTAAGGCAAGCTACGTAGTGGTACATAAAATTGCAAAACGTAGCAAGCCTTTTTCTGAAGGGGAGTTTGTGAAAGAGTGTATGGTAGGTATACTGTTGGTATACTTTGTCCTGAGAGTAAAAGCCAATTCGAGAAAATTTGCTTATCACGCAGGACCATCATTAGGTGTCTGAAAGTGATAGGTGAAGAGCTAATCTCTGAGTTGAAGAAAAAAGCAGATGGCTTCGATCTTTTTTCAATTAGCACTGTATGAGAGTACTGACATCAGAGACATCACTAAACTTTACATTTTTGTCAGAGGAATAAATGAGAACTTTGAAATAACAGAGGAACTTCTTGCGATGGAATCAAAGATGGGAACAAACAGGGGCTCTGACTTATATAACCTGTAAAAACATTGGCCTACTAAAAAGATTACAAGACAAAGTAAAAGAAGAAAGCCCTAACTCTGAGGAATTTATATTTCTTCACTGTATTATTCATCAGGAAGCCCTGTGTAAAAGTGTGTTAAGGATGAACCATACTTGTGGAGGTCTACAAAAAAATGTTGAGGTCTTGACTGATTTATTTAGATTTTCCCATGATGTCAAGCAAAGAGGCACTGGGTTTGAAGGTAGGCCTTGAAATACATCCACAGTTACAGTTACCTCCAATTCACTCAAATTATGTCAATTAGCCTATCAGAAGCTTCTAAAGTCATGACATCATTTTCTGGAATTTTCCAAGCTGTTTAAAGGCACAGTCAACCTAGTGTTTGTAAACTTCTGACCCACTGGAATTGTGATACAGTGAATTGTAAGTGAACCAATCTATCTGTAAACAATTGTTGGAAAAATTACTTGTGTCATGCACGAAGTAAATGTCCTAACCGACTTGCCAAAACTATAGTTTGTTAACAAGAAATCTGTGGAGTGGTTGAAAAACTAGTTTTAACGACTCCAACCTAAGTGTATGTAAACTTCCGACTTCAACTGTATTTTTTTGTAATAACATTTTAGGAGGTGTATCAGCTTTAATCAAATCAAATCAAAGTGTATTTGCCACGTGCGCCAAATCCAACAGGTGTAGACCTTACAGTGAAATGCTTATTTACAGGCTATAACCAACAGTGCAAAAAATAAATAAAAAGGTTTTAGGTGAACAATAGGTAAGTAAAGAAATAGAAACAACAGTAAAAAGACAGTGAAAAATAACAGTAGCGAGGCTATATACAGAAGCGAGGCTATATACAGTCACCGGTTAGTCGGGCTGATTGAGGTAGTATGTACATGTAGATATGGTTAATGTGACTATGCATGTATGATAAACAGAGAGTAGCAGTAGCGTAAAAGAGGGGTTGGCGGGTGGTGGGACACAATGCAGATAGCCCGGTTGGCCAATGTGCGGGAGCACTGGTTGACCGGGCTAATTGAGGTAGTATGTACATGAATGTATAGTTAAAGTGACTATGCATATATGATAAACAGAGAGAAGCAGCAGCGTAAAAGGGGTTGGGGTGGCATGCGGTAGTAGAGAGAACAGACTATGACTGGGGTGGCTGGGGTCTGACAGTTTTTAGGGCCTTCCTCTGACACCGCCTGGTAGAGGTCCTGGATGGCAGGCAGCGTAGCCCCAGTGATGTACTGGGCCGTGCGGTTGGAAACCGAGCAGCTGCCGTACCAGGCAGTGATGCAACCAGTCAGGATGCTCTTGATGTTGCAGCTCTAGAACCTTTTGAGGATCTCAGGACCCATGCTAAATCCTTTTAGTTTCCTGAGGGGGAATAGGCTTTTTCGTGCCCTATTCACGACTTTCTTGGTGTGTTTGGACCATTCTAGTTTGTTGGTGATGTGGACACCAAGGAACTTGAAGCTCTCAACCTGCTCCACTACAGCCCCGTCAATGGGAATGTGCTCGGTCCTCCTTTTCCTGTAGTCCACAATCATCTCCTTTGTCTTGGTTACGTTGAGGGATAGGTTGTAAGTCTGGCACCACCCGGCCAGATCTCTGACCTCCTCCCTATAGACTGTCTCGTCATTGTCGGTGATCAGGCCTACCACTGTTGTGTCGTCTGCAAACGTAATGATGGTGTTGGAGTCCTGCCTGACCATGCAGTCGTGTGTGAACAGAGAGTACAGGAGGGGACTGAGCACGCACCCCTGAGGGGCTCCAGTGTTGAGGATCAGTGTGGCAGATGGGTTGCTACCTACCCTCACCACCTGGGGGCGGCCCATCAGGAAGTCCAGGATCCAGTTGCAGAGGGAGGTGTTTAGTCCCAGGATCCTTAGCTTAGTGATGAGCTTTGAGGGTACTATGGTGTTGAACGCTGAGCTGTAGTCAATGAATAGCATTCTCACGTAGGTGTTCCTTTTGTCCAGGTGGGAAAGGGCAGTGTGGAGTGCAATAAAGATTGCATCATCTGTGGATATGTTTGGGCACTATGCAAATTGGAGTAGGTCTTGGGTTTCTGGGATAATGGTGTTGATGTGAGCCATTACCAACCTTTCAAAGCACTTCATGGCTACAGACGTGAGTGCTACAGGTCGGTAGTCATTTAGGCAGGTTACCTTAGTGTTCTTGGGCACAGGGACTATGGTGGTCTGCTTGAAACATGTTGGTATTACAGACTCAATCAGGGACATGTTGAAAATGTCAGTGAAGACACCTTCTAGTTGGTCAGTACATGCCCGGAGCATAATATTGCAAATAGACTGCGCCTTCGATCAATGTAATTGTCTGTATCATTTTCAATCCCCCATATATTTTTTAAATATATATTATTTTAAATATATATAGTATCAGTCAGACACACCTACTCATTCAAGGGTTTTTCTTTATTTTTACTATTTTCTACTTTGTAGAATAATAGTGAAGACATCAAAACTATGAAATATGCATTTGTTGTCAGTAGCTTATGCCTGCCCATACCATACAATACCCTCACCGCCAACATTGGGCACCAACATAGGGCACTGTGTTCACAACGTTGACCAAACCACCAATCACCAAACCGCTCGCCCATACAATGCCATACACGTGGTCTGCAGTTGTGAGGCCGGTTGGACGAACGGTCAAATTCTCTAAAACTACGTTGTAGGAGGCTTATGGTGGAAAAATAAACATGAAGTTATCTGGCAACAGGTCTGGTCGACATTCCTGCAGTCAGCATGCCAATTGCATGCTCCCTAAAAACTCAAGACATCCGTGGCATTGTGTTGAGTGACAGATTTGCACATTTTAGAGTGGCCGTGTACATGCACAAGGTGCACCTGTGTAATGACCATGCTGTTTTATCAGCTTCTTGATATGCCACACCTGTCAGGTGGATGGATTATCTTGTCAAAGGAGAAATGCTCACTAACAGGGATGTGAACATATTTGTGCACAAGATTTGAGAGAAATAAGCTTTTTGTGCGTATGGAACATTTCTGGGATCTTTTATTTCAGCTCATGAAACATGGGACCAAAACTTTACATGTTGTGTTTATATTTTTGTTCAGTGAGCATCTTTAAAATGGGGCCCAATGTCAAGTTGATTTTGGAATGGAGGCACTTATGTGAATGAGAGATTAAATGACTTACCTGTGACTGTCAGTCTGACTGCATCACTCCACTCAGAATGCTTCTTCTGATCAGTATGTGTACCCAGACACCTGTAGTCACCATTGTCTGAAATCATAACCTCACTGATTTCAAATTCATGCTCCCTACTGATTGAGTCTGCATCATCCTTGCACCATATATATTTCCAGTCAGTGACTTCTCCCCTCTGTATGTTACATCTGAAAGTGACAGACTCTCCACTCAATATCTGGGAGGATTTGGGGTGTATAGTCAGAACAGCTGTTGCCCATGCTGCACAAAATTAACCAGCATGATACAATTGCCATACCCATGTTATTTTGAGACATTCAAAACACAAAAGATGTCTAGTCAAAAGCAGCTTTAAAATCACAAAGAAATATGATGAAATATTAAGAGATGGAGGCTTGATAAAGTATACAAATATCTACCATCATCATCTTCAGAGTGTCCAGAGTAGATGTGTGTACTCAGCACTACAACAAAGAAAGTCACTTTGCTCCAATATTAGCTTGAAACAAATAACAACATGCCATATTCATGTTACTGATTACCAAATCAATCCTGCACTTTATTTTAAAGGGTCAAGCTGCAATTTCTACATACATTTTTGCACTTTTAAATTAATCAAAGCCATTCATTCATGAAGAGTATAACTTTTAATTGCCTAACTTTTAATTGCAAAATATACGGTTATTTTATGACAATTATTGAAAACAATGTAGATCACGACTCCATTTTGCTCTAGGCAGAAACTCAAACAGGAAGTAACCGTGCTCAGGTCTATTCAATGCTGGGCTGACCAATGGGAATTCATGCTTCAAGATTGATTTGATCACACAGACTGGGATGTGTTCTGGGTAGCCGCTGAGAATAACATTGACATATACACAGACACGGTGACTGAGAACATCAGGAACTGTATTGGGGATGTTGTTCCCACTGTGACTATTAAAACTTACCCAAACCAGAAACCGTGGATAGATGTCAACATTTGCGGAAAACTGAAATCGCAAACCATCATATTTAACCATGGCAAGGTGACTGGGAATATGGTTGAATACAAACAGCTGAGTTATTCCGTCCGTAAGGCAATCAGACAAGCAAAACTTCAGTACAGAGACAAAGTGGAGTCGCAATTCAACGGCTCAGACATGAGACATATGTGGCAGGGTCTACAGAGAATCGCGGATTAACAAGAGAAAACCAGCTACGTCACGGACACCGACGTCTTGCTCCAGGACAAGCTAAACCCCTTCTTTGCCTGCTTTGAGGATAACACAGTGACACCGACGCAGCCCGCTCCGAAGAACTGTGGGCTCTCGTTCTCCGTGGCCGATGTGAGAAAGATATTTAAGCAAGTTAAGCCTCACAAGGCTGCAGGTCCAGACGGCATCCTTAGCCATGTCCTCAGAGCATGTTGTCCCCACTTGCTTCAAGATGCCACCATTGTCCCTGTACCCAAGAAAGCAAAGGTAATTTAACTAAATGACTATCGCCCCGTAGCACTCACTTCTGTCATCATTAAGTGCTTTGAGAGACTAGTTAAGGATCATATCACCTCTACCTTACCTGACACCCTAGACCCACTTCAATTGGCTTTCCTCCCCAATAGATCCACAGAAGATGCAATCGCCATCGCACTGCACCCTGCCCTATCCCATTTGGACAAGAGGAATACCTATGCAAGAATGCTGTTCATTGACTATAGCTCAGCCTTCAACACCATAGTACCCTCCAAGCTCATCATTAAGCTCAAGGCCCTGGGTATGAACCCTGCCCTGTGCAACTGGGTCCTGGACTTCCTGACGGACCGCCCCCAGGTGGTGAAGTTAGGTAACAACACCTCAACTTGGCTGATCCTCAACGCAGGGGCTCCACAAGGGTGCGTGCTCAGCCCCCTCCTGTACTGTCTGTTCACCCATGACTGCGTGGCCATGCACGCCTCCAACTCAATCATCAAGTTTGCAGACGACACAACAGTGTAGGCCTGATTACCAACAATGACGAGACAGCCTACAGGGAGAAGTTGAGGGGCCTGGTGGAGTGGTGCCAGGAAAATAACCTCCCCCTCAACGTCAACAAAACGAAGGAGCTGATCGTGGACTTCAGGAAACAGCAGAGGGTGCACAGTGGGGAGGTGGAAAGCTTCATGTTCCTCTGCGTACACATCACTGACAATCTGAAATGGTCCAACAGCGCCTCTTAAACCTTAGAAGGCTGAAAAAATTTGGCTCCCTGGCCCTCACAAACTTTTACAGATGCACAATTGAGAACATCCTGTCAACCACCTGAGCCACGGCCTGTTCACCCCTTTATCATCCAGAAGGCAAGGTCAGTACAAGTGCATCAAAGCTGGGAATGTTAAATAGCCATCACTAGCACAGAGGCTGCTGGCTATATACACAGACTTGAAATCATTGACAACTTTATTAAATGGAACACTAGTCACTTTAATAATGTTTACATATCTTGCATTACTCATCTCATATGTATATACTGTATTCTATACTATTCTACTGTATCTTAGTCCATGCCGCTCTGACATTGCTTGTTCATATATTTATATATTCTTAATTCCATTCCTATACTAAGATTTGTGTGTATTGGGTATATGTTGTGAAATTGTTAGATATTACTTGTTAGATATTGCTCCACTGTCGGAACTAGAAGCACAAGCATTTCGCTACAATAACATCTGCTAAACACGTGTATGTGACTAATAACATTGGATTTGATTTGAATCATCACTTTTTATTTGATATATGAGAATTGATACAAAATACAACACAAGACTCCTAAGTGATGCTCGTCAGGCGGAATCGTCACGATATCTGACACAATATCTGACAATGCACACCCTCTTCACTCAAGTTGCATAGTGGAACACTCATCTGCTTCCTACTGTCAAACAACGTATTTTTTACTAAAAGCTGATATTGAATTGAAAAATAAGTCAAATCTATATATAAAAAATATATATTAATTGAATTGAGAACATAATATACATGTTCCAACTTGACTGTTAATGTTCTTATAGTAGGTCGGCCAACCAAGTATAAACCCACCTTAAAAGTCTTTCAAATTAAAAACAGAAAGGATTCATGTGCAATATACTGTATATAAACCTGCATGTAAAAATAATCAAATTATGTAAAATACAACATATTAAGAAAATACAGTAAATACAGTAAGGTCCAATGCAGCCGTTTTTATCTCAATATGGTCTATTAACTAATGGTCTATTAACTCCATCCCACCAAAATGCTGAAATGTCAAGTGTTCTTTTCAAATAGCTCTTACACTAAAAAGGAAATTATCACAATTTTTACAATTGTGTTACTCCATCTTCATAGTGTGGAAATATATATAAAACACAGGAAAATCATGTTTTTTTGTTGCACTGGGCCTTGAAATAAAAACAGGCACTACACTTGTTAAATTAACAGAAGTTAAAGAGAGGTAAGTGCAATATAATAAAAAAATCGAAAACATTTAACAATAACAAAGGAAGGGACACAAGCCACCAAAAGCTGAAATTGTCAACCTACAAAATCATAACATTCAGATATTAAACTCAGTAAACACAATCATAAATCAATGGCAAGGCAATAGCAAAAACTTCAAAATCATAAACATGTTTTTTCAGCTGACAGTTCATATTGTAATGATCAAATGGATGATTCAGTCTGTTTGATGACATCTGATCGTAACTCGTCTTGAGGAGATTTGGGTGTTGAACACAAGCCTATAAGAATATCATGGACAGAGATTAGCATTGGAGTTAAACGGATTCAACTGCACAACATCACAAGTAATGGAAAGGTTAGTTTGCCATTTTTAAGGGTAAAAAATGTCCATAGAAGACATTTAACAGAAATAGCTACACCTTTGTCTATTTACATTTGAAATGAACAATATCAGTCAACATTACTTGATAACAGTATTTTTGTATTTGGATTTATTAGGGATTCCCATTAGCTATTGCCAAGGCAGTGATTTAAGAGCATGACATAAAGAAGGAGAATACTGAAATAAAGTGGACACCTCGAGCCCTGCAACATTTCATCATCAGCACAATAGACACCAGTAGAAAGGGAGACACCACCAGTAGACCACACAGCAGCCTGGGCAGCAGAGAGATGGAGACAACAGAACCTGGGGGGACAAGCAAAACTCATTAGATTTACACTTATAGGAGCCTTCATCTGAATTGAATACTACAGGGATGGTCATCTCTCCTGTGGTCTCATTCCTGATGAGTACTCCATCTTTGTAGAAATCAACCATGGGGTTCAGGTTTGTTTCCTGATAACTATTTGTACAGCGCAGAGTCACATAGTCTCCCTCAGACATGGGATAGGCAGGGCGCTCCAGGATTAAAGCACCAGCTGTGCAACATAATATATAAATAATACTGTAAATCTGGAGTAATCACTCACAATATCTTAACGTCTTATATGTTTGTATTTAGGAGATGCAATCATTCAGTTACAGAATTGAACATTACAATTTCCTTAGCACCATCACACAACCGTGTACAACAACAAGTGGACAGATGAACATTTTGTGATAGTTTGAAGTACGGATTGCAGCTAAACTCAGCAAAAAAAGAAACGTCCCTTTTTCAGGACCCTGTCTTTCAAAGATAATTCACAAAAATCCAAATAACTTCACAGATCTTCATTGTAAAGGGTTTAAACACCGTTTCCCATGCTTGTTCAATGAACCATAAACAATGAATGAACATGCACCTGTGGAACGGTCCTTAACCTGTTGGGGCTAGGGGGCAGTATTTTCACGGCTGGATAAAAAAAACGTACCCGATTTAACCTGGTTACTAATCCTACCCAGTAACTAGAATATGCATATACTTATTATATATGGATAGATAACACCCTAAAGTTTCTAAAACTGTTTGAATGGTGTATGTGAGTATAACAGAACTCATTTGGCAGGCAAAACCCTGAGACAGATTCTGACAGGAAGTGGATACCTGATGTGTTGTATTACCTTTAAACCTATGCCATTGAAAAACACAGGGGCTCATTAATGTTTTGGCCCTTCCTATTGCTTCCACTAGATGTCACCAGCCTTTACAAAGTGTTTTGAGTCTTCTACTGTGAGATCTGACCGAACAAGAGCCTTGGAACGGTGATGGCCCATTAGACTCTGGCGCGCGAGTTCATGTTGGGTACCCTCGTTCCAATACGTTTTAAAACAGAATGCATTCGTCCGCCTTGAATATTATTCATGTTCTGGTTAAAAAAGGCACTAATGATTTATGCTATACAACGTTTGACATGTTTGAACGAACGTAAATATATTTTTTCCCCTCGTTCATGAAGTGAAGTCCGGCGGGCTGAGATCATGTGCTAACAACACGGAGCTTTTTGGACATAAATGATGAGCTTTTTTGAACAAAACTACATTCGTTATGGACCTGGGATTCCTGGAAGTGACATCTGATGAAGAGAATCAAAGGTAATGGATTATTTACATACTATTTTCGATTTTAGATCTCTCCAACATGGCGCCTAGTCTGTATCGCAAAGCGTATTTTTCTGGGTGCAGTGCTCAGATTATTGCAAAGTGTGATTTCCCAGTAAGGTTATTTTTAAATCTGGCAAGTTGATTGCGTTCAAGAGATGTAAATCTATAATTCTTTAAATGACAATATAATATTTGACCAATGTTTTCTAATTTTAATTATTTAATTTGTGGTGCTGACTTGACTGCCGGTTATTGGAGGGAAACGATTTCCTGAACATCAACGCCATAGTAAAACGCTGTTTTTGGATATAAATATGAACTTGATAGAACTAAAAATGCATATATTGTCTAACATAATGTCCTAGGAGTGTCATCTGATGGAGATTGTCAAAGGTTAGTGCATAATTTTAGCTGATTTTATGGTTTTGGTGACGCCTGTCTTTGAATTGACAAAACATTACACACAACTATTGTCAATGTACTGTCCTAACATAATCTAACTTTATGCTTTCGCCGTAAAACCTTTTTGAAATCGGACAACGTGGTTAGATTAAGGAGATGTTTATCTTTCAAAGGGTGTAAGATAGTTGTATGTTTGAAAAATTTGAATTTTGACATTTATTTGGATTCAAATTTGCCGCTCTTGAAATGCACCTGCTGTTGATAGGGTGCACCACGGGTGGCCCGCTAGCGTCCCACATAGCCCCAAGAGGTTTTAAGACACTAACAGCTTACAGACGGTAGGCAATTAAGGTCACAGTTATGAAAACTTAGGACACTAAAGAGGCCTTTCTACTGACTCTGAAAAACACCATAAGAAAGATGCCCAGGGTCCCTGCTCATCTGCGTGAACGTGCCTTAGGCATGCTGCAAGGAGGCATGAGGACTGCAGATGTGTCCAGGGCAATAAATTGCAATGTCCGTACTGTGAGATGCCTAAGACAGCACTACAGGGTGACAGGACGGACAGATGATCGTCCTCTCAGTGGCAGACCACGTGTAACAACACCTGCACAGGATCGGTACATCCGAACATCACACCTGCGGAACAGGTACAGGATGGCAACAACAACTGCCCGAGTTACACCAGGAATGCACAATCCCTCTATCAGTGCTCAGACTGTCCGCAATATGCTGAGAGAGGCTGGACTGAGGGCTTGTAGGCCTGTTTTAAGACAGGTTCTCACCAGACATCACCAGCAACAATGTCACCTATGGGTAAAAACCCACCGTCGCTGGACCAAACAGGACTGGCAAAAAGTTATCTTCTCTGACGAGTCGCGGTTCTGTTTCACCAGGAGTGATGGTCGGATTCGTGTTTATCGTCAAAGGAATGAGCGTTACACCGAGGCCTGTACTCTGGAGCGGGATCGATTTGGAGGTGGAGGGTCTCTCATGGTCTGGGGCGGTGTGTCACAGCATCATCGGACTGAGCTTGTTGTCATTGCAGGCAATCTCAATGCTGTGCGTTACAGGAAAGACATCCTCCTCCCTCATGTGGTACCCTTAGCGTATTTATACACTGTCCAACTTCTCCTTATGGTTGGCTACATGGTCTCACACTGGTTTCTTCCTCATTATTGGAAGAATTGAGAATATAGACCTGAAGTGATGAGATCAGAGCTTGTGTTTTGATATCAGAATGTGCAGAGGCTTGTTTCATGTTGCACCCACCATAGATAGATGGATAGATAGATAGATAGATAGATAGATAGATAGATAGATAGATAGATAGATAGATAGATAGATAGATAGATAGTCATAGAAAGTAATCTATCTATCTATCTATCTATGTAAAAAAGCTGACAGCTGCCTACCGTGAACCTGCAGAGTGACAGCCTTAGTGGGAATCTGCTTGTCTGTTTCAGCAATAACTAGAAATTCCCCTGAGTCTTGCAGAGTCAGTTTCCTAATAATTGTTAAGCTGAAGTCATTGGCATTCAACTCTAGCCTCCCCTCAAACTGGGATCCAGGTGTAAATACAACTTTTGAGTTGAATTCTGCAATATCCTTTCCTCTATACTTCCACTGCATTATGGTGACATTTTGCCCTTCTAAGCCTGCAGGGATCTCCACGGAGTCCCCTACTGTCTTGTGGAACGACAGGTATGAAGAAACAACCACACCTGAAACACAAAGATGTACATTGGCATTCTGACATCAATCAATGGTTACACTTTACATTACAGTGCACTTACTACTGTGTAATTATTCATGTAAGTACGGTGTAGCAAGTATTGTAATTACTCATTGTTACACTGTAATACTTGTTTGTGCATTAATAATTACACAATAATACAATACACTGTTACCTGATCAATAATAGATAATAATGGATTGGATTGATATAGCGCTTTTCCAGATTTCATTTATACTGTATGTGGCGTATATCTTTATATCTTTACGTATCTGATTGTGTGGGTCCTATTTTACTTCATTAAAGTCCACCTCTCCCCCACATTCAGCAGAACAGGATGAGATGACAGGAAAGAGAAGTGGGGGCTCACAAGTACAAATCACACTGTGTTTACTGTGTAATTATTCACCAGAAATGCACCATATACTGCATGGGCGACATTATAAATACATGTCAGTCTGAAGTAATGAATTATAAACCCTTACACAAAAAAAAACCTCTGTCATGAATTAAGACAAATGAAGACAGTTACAGCTCAATGAAGTGTGGCGTTTGGGGCATAACTGCAGTTATCCTAGTCCGGCTGTAATAAAAACAATAATTCGATACATTCCCATATTGACTTAAATTTAATGAATGACATGCATCTAGCACAGGGTCATAAGATCTGTTGTATTCTAGAAGCACTGCAACAGCTGCTGACCCAACCACACCATTGGTACTCATTCAAAACTGCAGAATCACTTCATCATGATATGTTTCTGAATACAGGTATTATGTAGGTAATAAAGCAAAAGATTCTAAATATCCAACCAATCACTGACGACCAGGCATTCTACAGTCAACACACACAATGAAATTAGAGAAATCTGACGGTTTTCCTTACTTTATCATGCAAGCAAGCACATGTAATAGATCCTGTTTGGGATGATTCTACCCTCTTCGTTTCACATTAGAATAAGGAGACCGTTGAAAAGAACCTAAGCAGCTAACTGACTAAAGTCAGTAAGTGGTTATCCATTTAGGCAAGACAGAATGTATCCTGTTTTGCAAGAAAGCACATTCAATACAAAGCATGAACAGGAGAAAGTATATTATTTTTACAAAACTTTTTTATTCCCTGTTTGGAGAAGCAGGAGAAGGGACAACCAAACATCTCTTTAAGGTGTTGTATGACTGTTTCCACTGGCTGTATGTCCTTATCTATCACTGTCACTGGTAGCTAGCAGTTGACTAACCAAAACACATAGAGAAGAGCAGAGAAAGAGCAGAGACCTCCTTTTGATGAGGGCTGCTGTTCTATAAATAATTATTGTATGTTAGTTGAAAAGGAAGTCACATTCTATAGTTCTATAGTTTTCTTCTAGGCCTCATATGCCTGCAGAAGTGTTTGCATGACTTCTTCTGCATGCTCATAAATCAATGTGGCTGAGTGACATGAAACCCCTGTCAACTGTTTCAGAACGGTAGTGGGTCCCAGGTTACTGACAAAGTCCCCCCTTCTATGTTTCGGGTAACATCTTGTGGTGATGTCACTTCCTGTGACTTGTGGTTTACGTGGTAAACTGTTTCTGTTTCTCAGGAGCAGAGACAATGACCTTGCTGCTAGCTGTCTTTCTGACCACATAGACACATAATCCCCCTAACTGGAACAGTGATCTTCCAGGCCATGCAGGGACACAGAAAATAGTCATACACCACTAATGTCATGAATCGTCATGACCTGTCTGTAGTATGAGGAGGCAATATGGGAGAACTGGTCGTCATGCACACGGAGGTTTCTACTTGGAATTCGACACAGTAAATATCACACCCTGGCTCATAAGTCTGACTTTTCTTTACTTGGCCATCATAGACATGCATGTCCACATTAAAGAGGAAGTGATACACAGTATCAGTACTAACCAGCTTCTCAGAACTCCTGCAGAGAGGATATGACATCATATTTTTTTATATGTCAAGTTATGAACAAATTCTTATTTACAATGACGGCCTACCCCGGACAACTGTGCACCGCTCTATGGTACTCCCATTCACAACCAGATGTGATGCAGCCTGGATTTGAACCAGGAACTGTAGTGATGCCTTTTGCACTGAGATACAGTGCCTCAGACCACTGCACCACTCAGGAGCCCATAAAGCTGAGAAGCTTTCTGCCCATGTAAGACATGTCTATGTCCTGGAAAGTTGGTTGTTGTTTACAATGTCATTCTAGTCACATTATCGCATATTGAGCAACAACTGGCCCAGTTTAGGTACACCGATCCCATACAGGTGAATACATTTACAAGAAAACAATAAAACTCAGTACACAATACAAAGCCGATTTAAAATTGTTGAAGCTGCAGATAAAACCCATTATCATTACACCATATAATTAAACAAAGCTGTTACAGTAATACACAATTAAACCATGAATAAGTAAAATATATCTGTTGAAAAATAACATGAGAAAAAATCCTTAAAGTACAAGGTGTTATTGTGTGTGTGTGTGTGTGTGTGTGTGTGTGTGTGTGTGTGTGTGTGTTTTCTTGCGTACGTTGAGCGTGAATAATCCTTCCCAGGTATCCTTCTGCTTCTGCTCTGTTTGTGTGTCCCTCCATCCTTCTCTCTATCCTTCCCTCCCTCCATCCCTCAAGGACCTGCAACATATCACCACACAGGACATAGGACATGCAGTCAAACAAACTCTTAAGAATCAAACAAAGAGACATACTTTAAATAGATACATTATACTTTGATATCAGAGAATTAGTTCCATATTAGTATCAATTTAAGTAACAATAGCATGTGACTTAGTCTTACTTGGGGCTGTGACTGGATTCACTTGAGAATAGACCGAATCTGCCTGATGTGGGGTTTCTGTTTCAGTTAAGGGTGAGGATAAAATATTACAATAATACAGAATATTATAGAGCTAGTCAATCTGTTTGTATAAAATTTGCTGAGTATATCACTGCTACATTTTGTATTAATTTATGTGACAGTTGAGAATTACTTTTCTTTTTCTTGCCCAACTTTTTGAGTTGAATCTGGGCGTACATCACATCACTTGATCCAGCAGTAGCAGCACCAGCATCTGAAACATAATATCGCTAATTAGTCTTAGTATGCTAGTTATACAGTGCCTTCGGAAAGTATTCAGACCCCTTGACTTTTTCCAACATTTTGTTACGTTACAGCCTTATTCTAAAATGGATTAAATAAATACAAATCCTCAGCAATCTACACACAATACCCCATAATGACAAAGCAAAAACAGATTTGTATAATTTTTGCAAAGGAATACAAAAAAATACAAAAAACAGAAATACCTTATTTGCATAAGTATTGAGACCCTTTGCTATGAGACTTGAACTCAGGTGCATTCTGTTTCCATTGATCATCCTTAAGATGTTTCTACAACATGATTGGATTATTTATTTTTTATGATTTGGAAAGGCCTGTCTATATAAGGTCTCACAGTTGACAGGGCATGTCAGAGCAAAAACCAAGCCATGAGGTCGAAGGAATTGTCCGTACAGCCAGAGTCCGGATTTGAACTCGATCGAGAAACGCTCCACATCCAACCTGACAGAGCTTGAGAGGATCTGCAGAGAAGAATGGGAGAAACTCCCCAAATACGGGTGTGCCAAGTTTGTAGCATCATACCCAATAAAACTTGAGGCTGTAATTGCTGCCAAAGGTGCTTCAACAAAGTCTTGAGTAAATAGTCTGAATACTTATGTAAATGTGATATCTGTTTTTTGTTTTTAATAAATGAGCAAAAATGTCTAAAAACCTGTTTTTCTTTGTCATTATGGGCTATTGTGTGTAGATTGATGAGGGAAAAAAAATGTTCATCAATTTTAGAAAAAGGCTGTAACCTAACAAAATGTGGAAAAAGACAACGGGTCTGAATACTTTACGAATGCACTGTATTAAACAAATGAAGAACAATTGCAACAACAACTCTATACTGTATTCATGCTAAACTTAACATAACGTGTACACTACCACTGTCATTATTGTCTGAGGAAGTGATTGTATCATAGAGGTTGGTGCCACCTGTTGGTCAAAGAAGAGAGAGAAAGATTACTTGGTTGGTTTTCCCTCAGCTTGCCCAGGGTCATAGAGTACGGTACCATGTTGTATACAAAGTGCATATTGAAAAGTCACTGTGACAAGTGTGTGCAGTTACAGAGAGAGTAGAGTGACAGTGGTCTGGGCTGAGAGACTGACCATGCTGCAGACATGTATACCCAGCATCAGGAGCTCGGCCCTGGGTAGATCGTTGGTCCTGTTGGGGGTCCAGGTTGGTCATCTGGGGCTGGTGGGGCCTACAGGGAGAGAGATACTCATGAAACACACAGATTATATTTTACTGTATGATAAGGAATGTCGTTGAAAGACAGGTGTACTCACCAGAATATTCTGTTGCAACAAGAACCTGTAATGAGAAATGCATACTATTATATCCGGTCATTAATGTTTTGAACTTACTCTGTGTCTGCCAGACAAGGTCACTACTTTCTTAGTGTTTTCTTTGTACCATGTATACCTCCAGCCACTGTCAGACCCCACTGAACACGTCAGAGTTACTGTCTCTCTAGTGTAAGCAGGGTTTGGATTTACGGTCAGTGTAGTTTCAGGAAGAGCTAAGAAAACAGTAAGCAGAATATCAAAACATCTGGATACATGCTTGGTAACTTAATAAATATACACATAAATAGATATATATATATATATAGTACCAGTCAAAAGTTTGGACACACCTTCTCATTCAAGACTGAATAGTTTAATTGAAGTTCGGTTTAAGAACATTGATAACTTAATTCCCATAACAGTATGTTACATCTGAGAGTGACAGACTCTACACTGAATATATATGAAGATTTGGGGTGTATGGTCAGAAAAGCCTTTGCCACTCCTAAACAAAATAGAAACAGCATGACACAATTGCTTTACACATGTTATTTTGAGACACTCAAAACACAAAATATGTTTATCCAAAAGCAGCTTTAAAAATCACAAAGAAATATGATGAAGTATTAAGAGGTGAAGGCTTGATCAAGTGTACAAATATCTATCATCATCATCTTCAAAGTGTCCAGAGTAGATGTGTGTACTCAGCACTACAACAAAGAAAGTAACATTGCTCCAATATTAGATAGAACTAAATAACAACGTCATATTCATGTTACTGATTACCAAATCCATCCTGTACTTTATTTTAAAGGTGCAATCTCCATTTTCTACATAGATTTCTGCACTATTAAATTAATTACAGAAATTCAAGTCTTATCCCATCATAACCCAAAATATACGGTTATTTTATGACAGTTATTGTAAACAATGTAGATGAGCCGTATACCATAGCAAGTGGCATGGTGAGCGTTTTGTGGTAGTATGAATTATGGACTGCAGCTTTAAATGGCCACTGACTTCCCGTGTTCTGCACACAGAGAGAGCACAGAGACCAAGAACACCAAAACACCACTCATTAATCTCTTAACACAGTTTACTATAACTGTAGCGAAGGAACCCTCAACCATTTACAATAATCACAACTTGATACTACAACACATCCAACAAATATTGCATTTTATATTCATTGTCATTGACAGCACATTTTGGAAGCACTGAGTTGGCATCAATCTTTAGTTCCAGAGTGATGACCTGGTTAAATGCCCACCGTATCAGGTTTCAGTTATGACCCAGATGCAGACAGTGTCGAAGAAACAAACGTTTATTTCTAGGACAGGGGCAGGAAAACGACAGGTCAAAGGCAGGCAGAGGTCAGTAAACCAGAGTAGGTGCAAAAGGTCCAGAACAGCAGGCAGGCTCAGGGTCAGGGCAGGCAGAACGGTCAAATCCTGGGAGGACTAGAAAACAGGAGCAAGAAACAGACCTGTGCAGGGGAACAAACGGTGGCAGGTTTCACAAAACAAAACAAACTGGCAACAGACAGACAGAGAATACAGGGACAAATACACAGGGGATAATGGGGAAGACAGAGAGAGAAAGATTCAAGGGATATGTAAAAATACTGTGAGAAAAAAATAGTAGCAATTGATAGCGTGTTTATATTCCGACCAACTTCTCCTTATGGATGGCTTTATGGTCTCACACTGGTTCCTTCCTCATTATTGGAAGAATTGAGACCTGAACAGAGATCAGAGCTTGTGGTTGGATATCAGTGTCCAGATGTTTGTTTCATGTTGCACCCACCATTGCAGACAGACAGACAGACAGACAGACAGACAGACAGACAGACAGACAGACAGACAGACAGACAGACAGACAGACAGACAGACAGACAGACAGACAGACAGACAGACAGACAGACAGACAGACAGACAGACAGACAGACAGACAGACAGACAGACAGACAGACAGAGTACTGTAAGCCTCCACTCAAACATTTTCTCAGGTGGCAAGCCTAGCCAGCTACCTCAGTTGTTCCACAATGGAAATTGACATCTTCAGTCACCCCCTCAATTATGAGGAATACATTTAGTTAGATACTGTCTTCATAGATATATATGTTTCTTATTGTGTTGTTTATGGTTGTATTTCAATATGTATGTTTATGTGTTGTGTATCAGGGCTATTGTTCATGTACTGTATCGCGTGTGTGTGTGTGTGTGTGTGTGTGTGTGTGTGTGTGTGTGTGTGTGTGTGTGTGTGTGTGTGTGTGTGTGTGTGTGTGTGTGTGTGTGTGTGTGTGTGTGTGTGTGTGTGTGTGTGTGTGTGTGTGTGTACATCAGAGGCAGAGCTGTGCAGAATTTATTACCACTGACCAGAGATGGGAGGAGTTTCAAAGCTGTAGCTGGGTAACTAGATTTCCAGGTTAAAGTGTAGAGTTTCAATAGTTTCACATCATTACATGCTGAATACATAAATGCAGATTTTTTTTTTTTTTTTTTTTTTTTACTATTTACCTCTAAAAATATCTAAGTGGTTTGATGTAGAGTGTGAGACACTGTGCCAAGAAACAAGGTTGAGATCTGGGGTTTCTTATCGCCCCCTTCAGGACAGGCCTGTAACTACTCTTCATTCTTGTGGATCACAATATACAGTGCCTTGCGAAAGTATTCGGCCCCCTTGAACTTTTCGACCTTTTGCCACATTTCAGGCTTCAAACATAAAGATATAAAACTGTAATTTTCTGTGAAGAATCAACAACAAGTGGGACACAATCATGAAGTGGAACGAAATTTATTGGATATTTCAAACTTTTTTAACAAATAAAAAACGGAAAAATTGGGCGTGCAAAATTATTCAGCCCCTTTACTTTCAGTGCAGCAACCTCTCTCCAGAAGTTCAGTGAGGATCTCTGAATGATCCAATGTTGACCTAAATGACTAATGATGAGAAATAGAATCCACCTGTGTGTAATCAAGTCTCCGTATAAATGCACCTGCTCTGTGATAGTCTCAGAGGTCCGTTTAAAGCGCAGAGAGCATCATGAAGAACAAGGAACACACCAGGCAGGTCCGAGATACTGTTGTGGAGAAGTTTAAAGCTGGATTTGGATACAAAAAGATTTCCCAAGCTTTAAACATCCCAAGGAGCACTGTGCAAGCTCATACAAGGAGAAGACTGATCAGAGATGCAGCCAAGAGGCCCATGATCACTCTGGATGAACTGCAGAGATCTACAGCTGAGGTGGGAGACTCTGTCCATAGGACAACAATCAGTCGTATACTGCACAAATCTGGCCTTTATGGAAGAGTGGCAAGAAGAAAGCCATTTCTTAAAGATATCCATAAAAAGTGTCATTTAAAGTTTGCCACTAGCCACCTGGGAGACACACCAAACATGTGGAAGAAGGTGCTCTGGTCAGATGAAACCAAAATCGAACTTTTTGGCAACAATGCAAAACGTTATGTTTGGCGTAAAAGCAACACAGCTCATCACCCTGAACACACCATCCCCACTGTCAAACATGGTGGTGGCAGCATCATGGTTTGGGCCTGCTTTTCTTCAGCAGGGGCAGGGAAGATGGTTAAAATTGATGGGAAGATGGATGGAGCCAAATACAGGACCATTCTGGAAGAAAACCTGATGTAGTCTGCAAAAGACCTGAGACTGGGACGAAGATTTGTCTTCCAACAAGACAATTATCCAAAACATAAAGCAAAATCTGCAATGGAATGGTTCACAAATAAACATATCCAGGTGTTAGAATGGCCAAGTCAAAGTCCAGACCTGAATCCAATCGAGAATCTGTGGAAAGAACTGAAAACTGCTGTTCACAAACGCTCTCCATCCAACCTCACTGAGCTCGAGCTGTTTTGCAAGGAGGAATGGGCAAAAATTTCAGTCTCTCGAGGTGCAAAACTGATAGAGACATACCCCAAGCGACTTACAGCTGTAATCGCAGCAAAAGGTGGCGCTACAAAGTATTAACTTAAGGGGGCTGAATAATTTTGCACGGCCAATTTTTCAGTTTTTTATTTGTTAAAAAAGTTTGAAATATCCAATAAATTTCGTTCCACTTCATAATTGTGTCCCACTTGTTGTTGATTCTTCACAAAAAATTACAGTTTTATATCTTTATGTTTGAAGCCTGAAATGTGGCAAAAGGTCGAAAAGTTCAAGGGGGGCTGAATACTTTCGCAAGGCACTGTAGAAACTAATATGGTGATTGGTCTCATAGCAACAACATAACCCTTCAGTCTACTGTGTCTGCCCTCTTATTCCATGTACATACTACCTCTATGTCATCATATTAGTACAGACATGGACCACTTCTCTATGGGTTCATATCAGTAGAAATCAAATCTGAATGTGGTTTACAGAAGACTGACAACACTATGTGGCATAGAGATTTTGTTAGAAAGTGTTGCTTTACATCAGGGGTGTCAAACTCAAATCAGCACAAGGGCCATATTGAAAAAACAATGAATTTGCGGGCTAACATGTTTGTTTTTACAAAAAAACACGCGTAAAACTGCAACCCAAACTGCCTGTTGTTTGTTAGAAAAAAATATGTATTTTCATAATGTCCACGAATGAACATAGGATGCTTTATATTGCATTTTAACACACATATATACACATATATATATATATATATATATATAAAACAGATCAATAATATTTGTCCAGCCTTTGCTGCTATGCTTGCAGATGTGCACAATATGCAAAGACCCTAAAAGAAAGTATTTAATAACTCCAAATAACAAAAACGTAGCTAGGTGGTTGTAACATTTAAACTCGTTTTTTTTATTTTTAAATGTTGCACTTCATGGATTACCCTGGCAGTTAAAAGCAGCATTGCTGCATGGTGCACTCAAAATGGCTTGTAGTTGAGTAGCCTAGGCTACTACTCAAATGTTGCTGTAACAGGCCTACATGTTTTTCCTTTTCATGGTGTTTTGTTGCAGGTTTAGTTTTTTTGGTTATACATTGTCAAGCTTTAAAGTTTGCAGACGACACAACAGTGGTAGGCCTGATCACCAACAACGACGAGACAGTCTATAGGGAGGAGGACAGAGACCTGGCCGGGTGGTGCCAGAATAACAACCTATCCCTCAACGTAACCAAGACTAAGGAGATGATTGTGGACTACAGGAAAAGGAGCACCGAGCAAGCCCCCATTCTCATCGACGGGGCTGTAGTGGAGCAGGTTGAGAGCTTCATGTTCCTTGGTGTCCACATCAACAACAAACTAGAATAGTCCAAACACACCAAGACAGTCGTGAAGAGGGCACGACAAAGCCTATTCCCCCTCAGGAAACTAAAAAGATTTGGCATGGGTCCTGAGATCCTCAAAAGGTTCTACAGCTGCAACATCGAGAGCATCCTGACCGGTTGCATCACTGCCTGGTACGGCAATTGCTCGGCCTCCGACCACAAGGTACTTCAGAGGGTAGTGAGTACGGCCCAGTACATCACTGGGGCAAAGCTGCCTGCCATCCAGAAGGCCCTAAAAATTGTCGAAGACCCCAGCCACCCCAGTCATAGAGTGTTCTCTCTACTACCGCATGGCAAGCGGTACCGGAGCGCCAAGTCCAGGACAAAAGGCTTCTCAACAGTTTTTATCCCCAAGCCATAAGACTCCTGAACAGGTAACCAAATGGTTACCCGGACTATTTGCATTGTGTGCCCCCCCAACCCCTCTTTTACGCTGCTGCTACTCTGTTCATCATATATGCATAGTCACTTTAACTATACATTCATGTACATACTACCTCAATTGGGCCGACCAACCAGTGCTCCCGCACATTGGCTAACCGGGCTATCTGCATTGTGTCCCACCACCCGCCAACCCCTCTCTTTACGCTACTGCTACTCTCTATTCATCATATATGCATAGTCACTTTAACCATACCTACATGTACATACTACCTCAATAAGCCTGACTAACTGGTGTCTGTATATAGACTTGCTACTGTTATTTTCAAATGTCTTTTTACTGTTGTTTTATTTCTTTACTTACCTACACACACACACACACACACACACACACACACACACACACACACACACACACACACACACACACACACACACACACACACCCCCCCCCCCCCTACCTTTTTGTCGCACTATTGGTTAGAGCCTGTAAGTAAGCATTTCACTGTAAGGTCTACACCTGTTGTATTCGGCGCACGTGACTCATACAATTTGATTTGATTGGCACCCTGTATAAAGATAAGCAAAAAGACTGTATAAAATAAATAATGCAAATACTGAGCTGTACTATATGATTTTATTTTTCTTCTCAAAATTATTGTCATCTCTGTTTTCAATACCTTTCAATATCTTACCTTGCAAGAATAGCGGCACTGAGCTTTTTCTAAAATGTTTTATTTTTGTATTCAGGTGGGTGCTTATATTTGTCCTATTTCTCACATACTCGTACTATACATATCTCTAAATTGGAAATGTGTTGTATTTTTTGGCAAATCCCAACTCCCCCTGAGGAATGAGTATAAATGAGTCAACAGTTGAGTCATCTACTTATGAAATTACTTCCTGATGCACTCACATCAGTGAATTCAACATCAATTCCGATGCTTTCATGTGTCCCTTTTAACTTGCACAGCAGAGTGAAAGTGTATAAACACATGCCACAGTCCTAGTTAGGCTACTGAAATGTTAGTCTGGCTTTGGTTTTTAATGTAGGAGAAAATAACACATTAGATCTGGTGAAAGATAATACAAACAAAAAAATATATAAGTTTCTTCCTTTTTTTCCCCCATCATCTTTGTAATGCAAGATAAAGGCCATAATAAATTATTGCAGTTTAGGCGCAATTTAGATGTTGGCCACGAGACGGCAGCAGTGTAAGTGCATAGTTTCAGACACTCGGGATGATAAATCAAAGCAAGGTTACTGAATGTAAGTACATTATTTACCTTCAGAGGTGAATGTATCAAACCAGTTGCCAAGATAAACATTTTTTGTTGTTGTGCACTCTCCTCAAACAATAGTATGGTCTTTTTTCACTGTAATAGCTACTATAAATTGGACAGTGCAGTTAGATTAACAAGAATTTAAGATTTCTGCCCGTATAAGACATGTCTATGTCCTGGGAAATGTTCTTGTTACTTACAACGTCATGCTAATCACATTAGCGCATGTTAGCTCAACCATCCCGGTGGAGGGACACTGATCCCGTAGAGATTAATCACTTACCTTTGATGATCTTCGTATGGTTGCACTCACAAGACTCCCAGTTACACAATAAATGTTTGTTTTGTTCGATAAAGTCACTCTTTATATCCAAAAACCTCCATTTTGTTCAGTAATCCAATGGCTCAGATGCGGTCACAACGGGCAGACGAAAATTCCAAATAGTATCCGTAATGTTCGTAGAAACATGTCAAAAGATGTTTATAATCAATCCTCAGGTTGTTTTTAGCCTAAATAATCGATAATATTTCAACCGGACAATAGCATTGTCAATATAAAAGAAAAACAAAAAAGGTCATGTGCAGTAACCAGCTCTGGGGACATCCCACTATCTACTCATTGAAACTGGTAATTCTCCCTCATCTTTCATAATGAAAGGCTGAAACAATGTCTAAAGACTGTTCACAACTAGTGGAAGCCATAGGGAACGGAATCTGGGTCCTATCCCTTTAAATGGTGGATAGGCTTTCATTGGAAAAACAGCCATTTCAAAATAATGGCACTTCCTGGATGGATTTTCCTCAGGTTTTCACCTGCCATATCAGTTCTGTTATACTCCCAGACATTATTTTAACAGTTTTGGAAACTTTAGAGTGTTTTCTATCTAAATCTACCAATTATATGCATATCCTAGCTTCTGGGTCTGAGTAGCAGGCAGTTTACTTTGTGTACGCATTTCATCCCAAATTCCGAATGCTGCCCCCTATCCTAAAAAAGTTAATTTTATTGCTATTTTTGACTTTCGTGACTAATCTACTTGGCTGCTAACTGTTTGTAATGTTTTGTCTGCTGAGCGCTGTCCTCAGATAATCGCATGGTTTGCTTTCGCCGTAAAGCCTTTTTGAAATCTGACACGGCGGCTGGATTAACAACAAGTTAAGCTTTATTTTGATGTATTGCACTTGTGATTTCATGGAAGTTAAATATTTATAGTAATTTAATTTGAATTTGGTGCTCTGCAATTTCACTGGAAGTTGTCGAGATGGAACGCTAGCGTCCCAGTGTTCCATAAGAAGTTAATGATGGTGTGGGAGTCGTGCCTGGCCATGCAGTCGTGGGTGAACAGGGAGTACAGGAGGGGACTGAGCATGCACCCCTTGGGAGCTCCAGTGTTGAGGATCAGCGTGGCAGATGTGTTGCTACCTACCCTCACCACCTGGGGGCGGCCCGTCAGGAAGTCCAGGATCTAGATGCAGAGGGAGGTGTTTAGTCCCAGGTTCCTTAGCTTAGTGATGAGCTTTGAGGGTACTATGGTGGTGAACACTGAGCTGTAGTCAATGAATAGCATTCTCACATAGGTGTTCCTTTTGTCCAGGTGGGAAAGGGCAGTGTGGAGTGCAATAGAGATTGCATCATCTGTGGATCTGTTGGGGCGGTATGTAAATTGGAGTGGGTCTAGTGTTTCTGGGATAATGGTGTTGATGTGAGCCATGACCAGCCTTTCAAAGCACTTCATGGCTACAGACGTGAGTGCTACGGGTCTGTAGTCATTTAGGCAGGTTGCCTTTGTGTTCTTGGGCACAGGCACTATGGTGGTCTGCTTAAAACATGTTGGTATTACAGACTCGGACAGGGAGAGTTAGAAAATGTCAGTGAAGACACTTGCCGGTTGGTCCTGGAAATCGTTCTGGCCCTGCGGACTTGTGAATGTTGACCTGTTTAAAGGTCTTACTCACATCGGCTGCGGAGAGCGTTATCACACAGTCTTACGGAACAGCTGGTGCTTTCATGCATGTTTCAGTGTTATTTGCCTCGAAGCGAGCATAGAAGTCGTTTAGCTCATCTGGTAGGCTCGTGTCACAGGGCAGCTCTCGGCTGTGCTTCCCTTTGTAGTCTGTAATAGTTTGCAAGCCCTGCCACATCCGACGAGCGTCAGAGCCGGTGTAGTATGATTCGATCATAGTCCTTTATTGACACTTTGCCTGTTTGATGGTTCGTCGGAGGGCATAGCGGGATTTCTTATAAGCTCCCCGGCTACTAGGAGCACCGCCTCTGGGTGAGCGTTTTCTTGTTTGCTTATGGCAGAATACAGCTCATTCAATGCTGTCTTCGTGCCAGCCTCTGTGCCAGCCTCATACCACTGTGGTGGTGTGTAAACAGCTACGAAAAATACAGATGAAAACTCCTTAGGTAGATAAAGCGGTCTATAGCTTATCATGAGATACTGCACCTCAGGCGAGCAATAGCTCGAGAATTCCTTAGATATCGTACACCAGCTGTTATTTTCTTAAATACATAGTCCTCCGCCCCTTGTCTTACCAGACGCCGCTGTTTTATCCTGCCGGTGCTGTGTATAACTGGCCAGCTGTATGTTGATAGTGTCGTCGTTCAGCCACGACTCCGTGAAGAATAAGATATTACAGTTTTGAATGTCCCGTTGGTAGTTTAAACTTCCCGCGTAGGTCATCTATTTTATTGTCCAAAGATTGCACGTTTGCTAGCAGAATAGAAGGAAGTGGGGGTTTATTCGATCGCCTACGAATTCTCAGAAGGCAGCCCGCTCTCTGGCCCCTTTTTCTCCGCCTCCTCTTCAGGCAAATTACGGGGATCTGGACCTGTTCCCGAGAAAGCAGTATATCGTTTGTGTCGGCCTCGTCAGACTCGTTAAAGGGAAAAAAGGATTCTGCCAGTCCGTGGTGAGAAATCGCAGTCCTGATGTTCAGAAGTTATTTTCGGCCATAAGAGATTATGTACAACAAAAAAAAAAAGTTACAAATAACCCAAATAAACAAACGTCTGCCTTCTTCTTCGGAGCCAATCATTTTGGACCTGACAGTTTATGGAATAAAACTACACTAGGAAAAGTTTGGCGGGGTAGGCCGTCATTGTAAAACAAGAATTTTAGTGGCAAGAAAAAGTATGTGAACCCTTTGGAATTACCTGGATTTCTGCATAAAAAGGTCATAAAATGTGATCTTCATCTAAGTCACAACAATAGACAAACACAGTCAGCATAAACTAATAACACACAAACAATTATACGTTTTCATGTCTTTATTGAACACATTATGTGAACCCTTGGATTTAATAACTGGTTGACCCAACTTTGGCAGCAATAAACTCAACCAAACAACAGTCAGGAGGAATTTTGGACCATTCGTCTTTACAAAACTGTTTTAGTTCAGCAATATTCTTAGGATGTCTGGTGTGAACCTCTCTCGAGGTCATGCCACAGCATTTTAAATCGGGATGATGTCAGGACTCTGACTGGGCCACTCGAGAAGGGGTATTTTCTTCTGTTGAAGCCATACTGTTGTTTATTTACTTCTGTGTGATCGTTGTCCTGTTGCATCACCCAACTTCTGTTGAGTTTCAATTGGCAGACAGATAGCTTTACATTCTCCTGCAAAATGTCTTGATAAAATTGGGAATTATTTTCAGTCGATGATAGCGAGCTGTCCAGGCCCTGCGGTACCAAAGCAGCCCCAAACCATGATGCTCCCTCCACCATACTTTACAGTTGGGATGAGGTTTTGATGTTGGTGTGCTGTGCATTTTTTTTGCTCCACACATAGAGTTTTGTGTTCCTTCCAAACAACTCGACTTTAGTTTAATCTGCCCACAGAATATTTTGCCAGAAGCGCTGTGGAACATACAGGTGCTCTTTTACAAACTTCAGACGTGGAGCAATGTTTTTTTTGACAGCAGTGGCTGACAGCAGTGGCTGTCTATACATTACAATTCTACCTGTGATTACAAAAGTATAATGATTAATGTTTTCCTTTAGCTTGAGGTTAAGAATCAGTGATAGACCTTGCAAGTGCATGAAAAGGTCAACTGTACAAAGTCATATGTCTGTGTGTTAAAACTATACTTTAGGTAACAGATGGATAAAGGGAACCAAGAGTTCCTGTTGTTGCTATGTTCCAGTCTTACTTCTGCTAGCACATGATTACAATAAGGGGAAGAGTGATTGGGCAACTAACTGCCAATAACGCAATAAGCTGAACCCCGCCTAGCAGAGATATCTTTGTATTAGCAACTATGAATTATGAGCTTATATGGGGATAAAAAGGGAAAACACCATATTTTGTGCTGAGTGTGTTACTTGCAAATTACTGTAAGTGTATACTCCGGGTTGCAATCTGGCTTGCAATCCTTATTAAAAAAACTACCCCTGATCAAAGAAGTTTCCTGTGGTCTCTTGTATAACAGAGGGCAGAATTCCTCTACAACACTCTAGGATTCTTCTTAACCTCATTGAGCATTCTGCACTGTGCTCTTGCAGTCATCTTTGCAGGACCGCCACACCTAGGGAGAGTAGCAACAGTGCTGAACTTTCTCCATTTATAGACAATTCATCTTACCGTGGACTGATGAACATCACGGCTTTTAGAGATACAGTCGTGGCCAAAAGTTTGGAGAATGACACAAATATTAATTTTCACAAAGTCTGCTGCCTCAGTTTGTATGATGTCAATTTGCATATACTCCAGAATGTTATGAAGAGTGATCAGGTGAATTACAATGAATTGCAAAGTCCCTCTTTGCCATGCAAATGCACTAAATCCCCCAAAAACATTTCCACTGCATTTCAACTCTGCAACAGAAGGACCAGCTGACATCATGTCAGTGATTCTCTCGTTAACACAGGTGTGAGTGTTGACGAGGACAAGGCTGGAGATCACTCTGTCATGCTGATTGAGTTCGAATAACAGACTGGAAGCTTCAAAAGGAGGGTGTTTCTTGTAATCATTGTTCTTCCTATATCAATTATTGTTACCTGCAAGGAAACACGTGCCGTCATCATTGCTTTGCACAAAAAGGGCTTCACAGGCAAGGATATTGCTGCCAGTTAGAGTGCACCTAAATCAACCATTTATCGGATCATCAAGAACTTCAAGGAGAGCGGTTCAATTGTTGTGAAGAAGGCTTCAGGGCGCCCAAGAAAGTCCAGCAAGCGCCAGGACCGTCTCCTAAAGTTGATTCAGCTGCGGGCACCACCAGTACAGAGCTTGCTCAGGAATGGCAGCAGGCAGGTGTGAGTGCATCTGCACGCACAGTGAGGCGAAGACTTTTGGAGGATGGCCTGGTGTCAAGAAGGGCAGCAAAGAAGCCCCTTCTCTCCAGGAAAAACATCAGGGACAGACTGATATTCTGCAAAAGGTACAGGGATTGGACTGCTGAGGACTGGGGTAAAGTCATTTTCTCTGATGAATCCCCTTTCCGATTGTTTGGGGCGTCCGGAAAAAAGCTTGTCCGGAGAAGACAAGGTGAGCGCTACCATCAGTCCTGTGTCATGCCAAGAGTAAAGCATCCTGAGACCATTCATGTGTGGGGTTGCTTCTCAAGGGAGTGAGCTCACTCACAATTTTGCCTAAGAACACAGCCATGAATAAAGAATGGCACCAACACATCCTCCGAGAACAACTTCTCCCAAACATCCAGGAACAGTTTGGTGACAAACAATGCCTTTTCCAGCATGATGGAGCACCTTACCATAAGGCAAAAGTGATAACTAAGTGGCTCGGGGAACAAAATAGCGATATTTTGGGTCCATGGCCAGGAAACTCCCCTGACCTTAATCCCATTGAGATCTTGTGGTCAATCCTCAAGAGGCGGGTGGACAAACAAAAACCCACAAATTCTGACAAACTCCAAGAATTGATTACGCAACAATGGGCTGCATCAGTCAGGATGTGGCCCAGATGTTAACTGACAGCATCCCAGGGAGGATTGCAGAGGTCTTGAAAAAGAAGGGTCAACTGCAAATATTGACTCTTTGCATCAACTTCATGTAATTGTCAATAAAAGCCTTTGACACTTATGAAATCTTGTAATTATACTTCAGTATTCCATAGTAACATCTGACAAAAACATCTAAAGACACTGAAGCAGCAAACTTTCTGGAAATTAATATTTGTGTCATTCTCAAAACTTTTGGCCACGACTGTACATTTGTAATGCTTTCCAGCTTTACACAAGTCAACAATTCTTAATCTTAGGTCTTCTGAGATCTCTTTTGTTCGAGGCATGGTTCACAACAGGCAATGCTTCCTGTGAGTAGAAAACTCACATATTGTGAGTGTTCATAGGGCAAGGCAGCTCTAACCAACATCTCCAATCTCGTCTCATTGATTGGACTCCAGGTTAGCTGACACCTGACTCCAATTAGCTTTAGGAAAAGTCATTAGCCTAGGGGTTCACATACTTTTTCCTACCTACACTGTGAATGTTTAAATTATGTATTCAATATAGAAAAGAAAAATACAATAATGTGTGTGTTATTAGTTTAAGCACACTGTGTTTGTCTATTGTTGTGATTAAGATGAAGATCAGATCAAATTTTATGACACATTTATGCAGAAATCCAGGTAATTCCAAAGGGTTCACATACTTTTTCTTGCCACTTTATATGTAGTTTCCTAATGTTTCACAGGCTTATGCTACAACCTGATTAAGGGTAGGGGGCAGTATTTTGACGTCCAGATGAAAGGCGTGCCCGTAGTAAACTGCCTGCTACTCAGGCTCAGAAGGTAGGATATGCAAATCTTTAGTAGATCCGGATAGAAAACACTCTGAAGTTTCTAAAACTGTTTGAATGATGTCTGTGAGTATAACAGAACTCATATAGCAGGCAAAAACCTGAGAAAAATCCAACCAGGAAGTGTGGAAATCTGAGGTTTGTAGTTTTTCAAGTGATTGCCTATACAGTATACAGTGACTTAGGGTTCATTTTGCACTTCCTAAGGCTTCCACTAGATGTGAACAGTCTTTAGAACGTTGTTTCATGCTTCTACTGTGAATAGGGAGAGAATAAGAGCTCCTCGAAGTAGATGAGTGAGAAAATGACATGAGCTCAGTGGCGCGCACTGACGTGGGAGTTAGCTGTGTTCCTTTTCTTTTTTGAAGACAAAGGAATCGTCCGGTTGGAATATTATGGAAGATTTATGATAAAAACATCCTAATGATTGATTCTATACATCGTTTGACATATTTCTACAAACTGTAGTATAACTTTTTTGACTTTTCGTCTGGACTTAGTAAGCGCGTGCCTTACATTTGGAGTAGTGGACTAAACACGCGAACAAAATGGAGGTATTTGGACATAAAGATGAACTTTCTCGAACAAAACAAACATTTATTCTGGAACTGGGATTCCTGGAAGTGCATTCCAATGAAGATCATCAAGTGAAAATGTATAATGTAATTTTTGTCATTTCTGTTGACTCCAAAATGGCGGGTATCTGTATGGATTGTTTTGATATCTGAGCGCTGTACTCAGATTATTGCAAAATTTTCTTTCGCCGTAAAGCTTTTTTGAAATCTGACACAGCGGTTGCATTAACCTGTTATGGCTAGGGGGCAGTATTTTCACGGCTGGATAAAAAACGTACCCGATTTAATCTGGTTACTACTCCTGCCCAGTAACTAGAATATGCATATAATTATTGGCTTTGGATAGAAAACACTCCAAAGTTTCTAAAACTGTTTGAATGGTGTCTGTGAGTATAACAGAACTCAAATGGCAGGTCAAAACCTGAGAGATTCCTTTACAGGAAGTGGCCTGTCTGACCATTTCTTGAACTTCTTTGCCATCTCTATCTTTTACAAAGGATCTCTGCTCTAACGTGACACTTCCTACGTCTTCCATGGGCGCTCAGAGCCCGGGAAAAACCTGAATGTCGTCATCCCAGCCCCAGGCTGAAACACATTATCGCCTTTCTCAAGTGGCCGATCAAGGGACTGTGGGCTTAGGCGCGTGCCCTGGCCGCCCCCGTCTTTGTGATTTTTCCTCTGTTTGCCGAAAAGGAGATTCCCGGTCGGAATATTATTGCTTTTTTACGAGATAAATTGCATAAAAATTGATTTAAACAGTGGTTGACATGCTTCGAAGTACGGTAATGGAATATTTAGAAATGTTTTGTCACGAATTGCGCCATGCGCGCGACCCTGATTTACCATTTCGGATAGTTTCTGGAACGCACGAACAAAACGCCGCTATTCGGATATAACGATGGATTATTTGGGACCAAACCAACATTTGTTATTGAAGTAGCACTCCTAGGAGTGCATTCTGACGAAGACAACAAAAGGTAATCAAACTTTTATAATAGTAAATCTGATTTTGGTGAAGGCTAAACTTGCCGGGTGTCTAAATAGCTAGCCCGTGATGGCTGGGCTATGTACTTAGAATATTGCAAAATGTGCTTTCACCAAAAAGCTATTTTAAAATCGGACATATCGAGTGCATAGAGGAGTTCTGTATCTATAATTCTTAAAATAATTGTTATGCTTTTTGTGAACGTTTATCGTGAGTAATTTAGTAAATTGTTAGTAAATTCCCCGGAAGTTTGCGGGGGGTATGCTAGTTCTGAACGTCACATGCTAATGTAAAAAGCTGTTTTTTGATATAAATATGAACTTGATTGAACAAAACATGCATGTATTGTATAACATAATGTCCTAGGTGTGTCATCCGATGAAGATCATCAAAGGTTAGTGCTGCATTTAGCTGTCTTTTGGGTTTTTGTGACATTATATGCTAGCTTGAAAAAAGGGTGTCTGATTATTTCTGGCTGGGTACTCTGCGGACATAATCTAATGTTTTGCTTTCGCTGTAAAGCCTTTTTGAAATCGGACAGTGTGGTTAGATAAAGGAGAGTCTTGTCTTTAAAATGCTGTGAAATAGTCATATGTTTGAAAAATTGAAGTTTTTGTATTTTTGAGGAATTTGTAATTCGCGCCACGCCTATCATTGGATATTGGAGCAGGTGTTCCGCTAGCGGAACGTCTAGATGTAAGAGTTAAGGAGAAGTGTATCTATAATTCTTTGAATAACTGTTGAATATTTTATCAACGTTTATGATGAGTATTTCTGTAAATTGATGTGCTCATTCACCGGAAGTTTTGGGAGGCAAAACATTTCTGAACATTACACGCCAATGTAAAATGGGGTTTTTGGATATAAATATGAACTTTATCGAGCAAAACATACATGTATTGTGTAACATGAAGTCCTATGAGTGTCATCTGATGAAGATCATCAAAGGTTAGTGATTAATTCTAGCTGTATTTCTGGTTTTTGTGACGCCTCTCTTTGCTTGGAAAATGACTGTGTGGTTTTTCTTGTCTCGGCGCTGTCCTAACATAATCTAATGTTATGCTTTCGGCGTAAAGCCTTTTTGAAATCGGACAATGTGGTTGGATTAACGAGAAGTGTATCTATAAAATGGGATATAATAGTTGTTTGTTTGAGAAATTTGAATTATGAGATTTTTGTTGTTTTGAATTTGCCGCCCTGCTATTTCACTGGCTGTTGAATAGTGTGTGTTCCGCGGGTGGGACGCTAGCATCCCACATACTCCAGAGAGGTTAAAAGCTGCAAATACCAACGACTCCATTTCTCTGTAGTCGGTAAACACAGTGCAACCAAAGAACGTCATCATCTGTTGCCACATTTATTGTGCATATATGTGACCCGTTTAAGGAAACTAGGCGTATGTTGCAGTCACGACTTCACAGGAAAGCCATTTAAACGTTTTTTTTTTTTAAATGCATTTTTTGGCAGTGATACCTCCTGTAACCTGTGAACTTTCATGTGTTAATAACAAACTTACAAATACAATTGTTAAATTACGAGCCTTCTTGGACTTCATGGCATATTTATAATTTGGTTTATGTTGAAGCTATTTGGGGGTCAACTGCATGTAGATGTTATTGAGTTACACCACAAACAAGGTAGGTCTGTCAACTGTTCAAGGTAATAACCCAGGAATGTAGTGATCACAGTGATAGATTGAATGTAAAAGAGAAATTAGTAAATGAACTACAGAATATGTATGCTGAAAGGACATTGTCAATCTTCTCTTTGAAAAGGACATACAGAATATTCGGAAAGTGTTCAGACCCCTTGACATTTTCCACATTTTGTTAAGTTACAGCCATATTGGGGTGGCAGATAGCCTAGTGGTTAGAGTGTTGGACTAGTAATTGAAAGGTCGCAAGATCAAATCCACAAGCTGACAAGGTAAAAATATGTCGTTCTACCCCTGAACAAGGCAGTTAACCCACTGTTCCTAGGCCGTCATTGAAAATAAGAATTTGTTCTTAACTGACTTGCCTAGTTAAATAAAGGTAAAATATTCTAAAATGTATGAAATATATACACCACTGTTCAAAAGTTTGGGGTCACTTAGAAATGTCCTTGTTTCTGAAGGAAAGCACATTTTGTGTCCAAAAAATAACATCAAATTGATCAGAAATACAGTGTAGACATTGTTAATGCTGTAAATGACTATTGTTGCTGGAAACGGCAGATTTTTTTTATGGAATATCTAAATAGGCGTACCGAGGCCCATTATCAGCAACCATCACTCCTGTGTTCCAATGGCACGTTGTGTTAGCTAATCCAAGTTGATAATTTTAAAAGGCTAATTGATCATTAGAAAACACTTTTGCAATTATGTTAGCACAGCTGAAACCTGTTGTTCTGATTAAAGAAGCAATAAAACTTTAGACTAGTTGAGTATCTGTAGCATCAGCATTTGTGGGTTCGATTACAGGCTTGAAATGGCCAGAAACAAACAAACTTTCTTCTGAAACTCATCAGTCTATTCGTGTTCTGAGAATTTCAGGCTATTCCATGCGAGAAATTGCCAGGAAACTGAGGATAGCAATTGCTTAATTAGCGTTATTATGCAAGTTGAGTGGATTTAAAAAGGACAAGAATTCGAGCCAATGTGTTAATGTCTTTAATCAACAAACTCTGCTTGAAGTCAGTTGTATTTGAACAAGCTTGTTGAGTAAAATTACAAATTCATGTTTACTCAAAACAAATCAAAACCATGCCAATCATTATCATCATCATTATTCCAGCATGATCACTTGCTGGTTGATTTTCAAAGTGCTTTGTTTCAATACCTGTCTATTTGCATGTACTTCGATTGGTTGATTAATCTTATTCTACACAAACATAAATAACATAAATGTTTCTAAACTATTCCAATCTGTTAGTAGTTGGAGTTCTTTCACATATTACTGATATGGTTGTTCCAGTTCATATGATTTAGGCAGTCTCTAATCAATCGTCCCTACCCCAGCTGTCATTCTGCAGGCATTGATAAGGGGAGAGAGCCATGGATTAGTGATGAAGGGGGTCAAGGTCAGGTCAGATCACATTAAGGGATAAAGAAAAGTTTATGGCTTTATTACTTAGTTTCCTGCCTAGCAGTAAAAAAACAATGTTTGTTCAGATGGGTGGGAGGAGACTCAGCCTAGGAGGAAGGGTAAAATATCAGTGCTTGTGTGAAAATGTTTTTGTCTAATGCAGCTGTATTGATCCTCTGGGAAGAATAAACTTGGTTAAGCTTTCAAGGTGTTCGTCAAGTTTTTACTCGAAATTAGAACCTAACAGTTGGCGCTGTGAGCAGGGTTCACCAAGATTTGCAGTCAAACTAGAGATTCCGAATCAGTGAAACAGGAGCCGGCACCAGAAATAAGGTAGGCACAGTTCCTACACCTGTTATCACTAATTCTAACATCTTGGGGAGATGAGAGTCGTAGGCTGAACCACTTATAGGATACGGACCTAGAAAGCCTGAGCTTATTCAGTAGTCCCATTGTATTACGACCGGTCGTAGCTTTGTGGTATATGATACGTCCCGAAAGGTAAACCTGTAGGGTAAGTCCCAGGGGGTAAATCCCAAGTAGGTTGGTTCCTGCTAAAAACTTGGCAGGTTCCCGGAATCTCCAGCGTAGCACTCCGGAGGAGGTAAGTGGGATTCTCGGGACACTGGGGTAGGCTGGGAAATTAAGAGTGTGACCCGCTGCCCAGTGAGGAATCCGCGGAATTGCTCCAGCAAAGTCTTGAACGCCTGGTCATGGCATTCTGCCAGGGTATGGAGTCCCTCCATAAGACATTGCAGTAACTCCTCGTGTCGTCCAATGGTGGCTCCTGGCAGGGAGACAGCATTGTGCAGCTGGTCTGAGTCTGCTGGATTGGTCATGGCCAGTTCGTACTATCACGTATTAGGGAAGACCCAGATGCAGACAGTGTCGAAGTAACAAAAGTGTCTTACTAGAACAGGGGGCAGGCAAAATGACAGGTCAAGGGCAGGCAGAGGTCAGTAATCCAGATCAGAGTCCAAAAGGTACAGAACAGCAGGAAGTCTCAGGGTCAGGACAGGCAAAGGTCAATAATCTAATGTGGTGGGACAAGGTACAGGACGGCAGACAGGCTCAGGGTCAGGGCAGGCAGAATGGACAAAACCAGGAAAACTAGAAAACAGGAACTAGACATAGACAAAAGCAAGGGGGAAAATGCTGGTAGGCTTGACTAACAAAACAAACTGCCATCAGACAAACAGAGAACACAAGTATAAATACACAGGGGATAATGAGGGGAGATGGGAGACACCTGGTGGGGGGTGGAGACGAGCACAAAGACAGGTGAAACAGATCAGGGTGTGATAGCCCTATACTTCCACTCCAAGGATTTGAAATGCCCCCTCTTTAAGCCTGCCAGCAGCTCCACAGAGTCCCCCACTCTCTTGTTGATGATCAAAGGAAACCCACACCTGAAACCCACACATTCTGACATCAATCAATGGTTGCACACTATATTACAATGATCTTATTACTGTGTAATTATTCATGTAAGTACGGAGTAGCAAGTATTGTAATTACTCATTGGGGGGACTCCATACCCTGGCAGAACGCCATGACCAGGCGTTCAAGACTTGTTACAGTGTGCCTACATGAATAATTACACAATAATACACTGCAATGCAAAGTCCTACCGAATCAATAATAGATACAAATGAATTGGATTTATATAGTGCATTCCCAGTTTCATTTATACTGTATGTGGCACTTCACATATTTTCCATTAATATCTTTACATATTTGAGTGCGTGGGTCCTATTTTACTTAGTTAAAGTCCACTCCTTCCCCACATTCAGCAGAACAGGATGAGATGACAGGAAAAGAGAATTGGGGGTGGATCTGATAACCCCTCCTCAGCTTAGAAGTACAAATCACACTCTGTTTACTGTGTAATTATTCACCATAAATGTATCATATACTGCAAGGCAACATTATAAATACATGTCAGTATGAAGAAATGTATAATAAACCCTTAAAGAAAAAACCCTCATCATGAATTAAGAAAAAAATCAAGTTACTGTTCATTGACGAATTTAAGGCATGCCAGCAGTTATCCTTGTCTGGCTATGTATCATATTATGTAATAGAAACAATCATTCAATACAGTCCCATATCACCTTAAATTTAATGAATGACATCCATTAGGCACAGCGTCGCAAGATCTGTTGCATTCTAGAAGCACCGCAACAGTTGCTGACCCAACAACACCATTGGCACTAATTCAGAACTGCAGAATCAATACATCATGTTATGTTGCTGAATATAGGTATTATGTAGGTGTTATCACACAGTAATAAAGCAAACATTTTGAGATATCCAACCAATCACTGATGACTAGGCATTCTACAGTCAACACACACCATGCAAAGACCAACAATGAAGTTAAAGAAAGCTAACGGTTTTCCTTTCTTTCTCATGCAAGCAAGCACATGCAATAGATCCTGTTTGGGGATGATTCTACCCTCTTGGTTTCACATTAGAATAAGGAGACCGTTGAAACGACCCTAAGCAGCCAACTGACTAAAGTCAGTAAGTAGTTATCCATTTAGGCAAGACAGAATGTATCCTGTTTGGTTCCAAACACAAAGTGAGAAACTCTTCCAACTTCTCAGTCAAGTGTAATGGTGTGGCGATGAAGGAAAAATGCTCTGTTACATACATTGGGATGTGAACTGGACCAACACATGACATGCGAACTTGTGGCTCCGAAGGCCATTGGGAATGTTCACACCAGGACAAAGTTCCTGGCAAGGGTAGCCAAGTTCCTGGATATAGAGACAATGAGGACCCTGGCAACATCTCTGATACAGTACCACCTTGACTATGCATGTATCTCATGGTTCGGGGGCATAACAAAAAATCGGAAGGACAAACTTCAAACGGCCCAAAACAAACTAATGAGAATTATTCTCAAACTCAGCCATAGAGACGCACGTTGGTCATAATCATTTCAGGGAACTGAACTTGCTTCCAGTTGATCTGGTGGTGGTGCAGATTAAACTGTTGATGGTTTTTAAAGTGATACATGACCTTTCCCCCAGTTACCTGTCTGGTTATTTTAATTTCATTAGAGACTCTCATAGCCATCACACCAGAGCCAGTGTTGCCAATATGAGACCGCTGCTCTATAGGAGCATGGCTGGAAAAAGCTCTTTCCTTAACACTGGTGCAGAGGAATGGAATGGTGTACCAACCATATAAAATCTATCAATACGCTAGGGAATTTTAAGATAAATCGACATGGTTTATGGGCCAAATGCTTTAACTGCACAATAAAGTATAATTGTTTCAATGAACGTTACTTGGAAATCTATTTTATTCCTTTTACGGTTTCCTCCCTATTGATGAGATGTATTTGAGAGGTATTTTGTTTTCATGTTATCTTGTGTAGATTTTTGTTTTCATGTATTTTCAAGAGGACCACGATGGGGAAACGTTTTTAAACTTGTTTGTGTCATCCTCGACGATGGTTTTATTGTGGTTGTATTGTGTTTAAAATGTTCAAATCAATACAAATCATTATAAAACTTACCATAGTGGAGGTTGGAGAAGGAATATTTCCTGTTTGGAGAAGCAGGAGAAGGGACCACTAGACATCTTGTTAAGGCGTTGTATGACTGTTTCCTCTGGCTGTATGTCCTTATCTATCACTGTCACTGGTAGCTAGCAGTTGACTAACCAAAACACACAGAGAAGAAAGAGTGGAGAGGAGAAAGAGCAGAGACTTCCTTTTGATGAGGGCTGCTGTTCTATAAAATAATTCCTGTATGTTAGTTGAAAAGGAAGTCACATTCTGTAGTTGATCTCTGAAAATACCCCTTCACTCAGCTAGAGAGTTAGACGATGAGTGTTTGGGGTCTGTCACTGTACTGATCAGTCTGATGGTGGTGGTTTTGGAGCATGTGTTTCCTAGCTGCTGCTGGTTGTGTGGTTAATGGTCATGGTGTTTCACAGATTCTGGTAGCTTTGTTACTTTATGAGCAGACCAGTCAATGTTGCAGAACATTTTCATCTAGGCTTCATATGCCTGCAGAAGTGTTTGCATGACTTCTTCTGCATGCTTATAGGTCAGTGTGGCTGACGGACATGAAACACCTGCCAACTTTTTCGGAAGGTAGTGGGTTCTAGGACACTGACAAAGGCCCCTCTTCTTCGTTTTAGGTAACATCTTGTGGTGATGTCACTTTCTGTGACTTGTGGTCTCCGTGGCGACCTGTTTCTGTTTCTCAGGAGCAGTGACAATGACCGGGCTGCTGGGTGTCTGTCTGACAACATAGACATAAACACATAGACACGGAAACCCCCTAACTGGAACCGTGACCTTCCAGACCATGCAGGGACACCGAAATAGCATTCAGAGTCATACATCACTAATGTCATTAATCGTCATGACCTGTCTGTTGGATGAGGAGGCAATATGGGAGAACTGGTAGTCATGCATACCTAGGTCACTATTTGGAATTCAACACAGAAATGAAAATATTCAATATTGTTTCCATTTAAATACCACACCCTGGCTAATGTGTCTTACCTTTGCTTACTTGGAAGATCCCGTTGCCATCATAGACGTGCATGTCCACATTTCAATATTAAAAAGGAAGTGATACACAGTACCAGTACCAACCAGCTCCTCAGAACTCCTGCAGAATATATGACATCATAAAACTGAGAAGAACTGTTTTTCAGGCACACTCTTCCCCAAGAAGTCATTCTGAAAAATGGGGTTCGGCATTTGAACTTTGTTCATGAGGAATTTATGTTATATTTCTCAAGATTCAATGGGTAGATATAATTAAGTCCAAAAACGGATGCAGAAATAGCAGATTGCCCCTTTAACTCAAACATTTGGGAGCCTAAGATCTATACTAGGCTGAAAGGAGGTTTGACCGAATTAGGTTTTATGGAAACATTTATGACGCTAACATCCTTTTACTGTAAGAAAGTACTCATCCCATCTGGTGGATAAAAAAAAAATGTTTATAAAAAAGCACAATGCAAAGATAATGTAAAAGTACAAGCCATTAGAAGAAAACATTAATAATACTTATAATATTTTGGAAATTCATATACAAATATGTTATTCTATCATCTGAATAACAGACATAATAAATCAAAGATAATCCATTGTAATACATTTACAACAAAACAATACAATTCAATACACAATACAAACCAGATACAATTACTGTAGCTGCAGATAAGATCCATCATCATTATTCCATATAATTTTTAGAAGCTGTTACAGTGAAACACAATCAAACCATGCTTAAATACAATATATCTGTTGATAAATAAAATAAGAAAAAAATCCTTAATGTACAAGGTGTTACTGTGTCCCGCCATCCCTCCATCCCTCAAGGACCTGCAACATATCACCACACAAAGTAGTTTAGGACACGCAGTCAAACAAACTCTGAAGGATCAAACAAATAGACATCCTTTAAGTAGTGTTGAAATCTAGCTTGAAATATACTTATTCGTGTATTCATCATACTAGAACCAATTGATTACTTCACAGGTATAAGGAATGTATATGTTGGGGTCAATGAAAGGTAGATGGGAACTAGGTGTGTGGAAAGTTACTGAGTGTAGAAAGTGCATATTCTGTTCCATGTTTCTAAGGAGGGAGATGAAGGGCAATAGTTAATCGCTGATAAGGCGAACTAGGGAGGAGCGAGGAATGCGTCTTGAGGTCGAATCAACAGATGAAGTGAGAAGAAACCTCTCAGGAGGGAGGCCAGAGAGGCTCACCACATTGATTCTCCTACTACAGTCCTATCTCGCACATACACTTCCATGCCCACAAATGTTTTAGTGTCAGGCAGGTCTATGACTACACCAGTGAGAGGTACCAATTCAATTCCTGCCTAGCAACGGAGATGTATTGGTTGTCTAGATTTGTAAGGAGTTGACCCCGCCTATTACAAGGTTATAAATATATGTGCTTGTGTATTCATGCCTTGTCTTTGCAGATGTATGACCCAGTGGGGGAATAAACTTGGTTTGAGCTTTTTCTAGTTGCCCGTCTGAGTTTTTACTACAGTTTGTTCAGAACCTAACAATAGATAGAGTATACTTTCACATTGAAGAATTAGTCCTATATTAGTATCATATTAAGTATCAATAGCATATGGCTATTAGTCTTACCTGGGGATGTGCCTGGCTTCACTTGAGAATAGACCAAATCTGCCTCAGGTGGGTTTTGCAGTTTCTATTAGGGGTAAGGATAACACATCAGATATACAACAGGCCTTCTGTTTATGTTCAACCTCAGCATAGGTCACATCAACAAGTCCAGTTGCTGCTGTAAATTGACATTTCCAGTCAACAAATGAAGGAATTAGCTTATTGCATATTCTGCATCTTCATCGAAACTCCAAAATCGCAAATTTAGATTTAACTGACTGCCAACCTATAGAATGGGTCTTACCTGTGGTCTTCCTTGTCTTGACCTCAGAATAGACTGGATTTTCTTTTGGATCAGCTGGAATTTCTGAGGAGGAGGAGGAGGACTTTTTTTATGAGTAAAAAACACTGCTGCGTTTTGTATTAATTTATGTGACAGCTGAGAATTACTTTTGTTTTTCTTGTCCAACATTTTGAGTTGAATCTGGGCGTACATCACATCACTTGGTCCAGCAGTAGCAGCACCATCTGAAACATACAGGTAATACACTAATATCTCTACTTACTGCAACAACAACTCTATACTGTATTTATGCTAAACTTAACATACAGTGTACAGTACCACTGTCATTATTGTCTGAGAGAGTGATTGTATTGTAGATGTTAGCACCACCTGTTGATAAAAGAACAGACAGAAAGATGAATGTGTTGGTTTTCCCTCAGCTTGCTTAGGGACATAGAGTACGGTAACATGTATATAAAGTGAATGGTGAAAAGTCAGTGTGTGAGGTTACAGAGAGGGTAGAGTGGTCTGGACTAAGAGACTGACCATGCTGCAGATGTGCATACTCAGCATCAGGAGCCTGGCCCTGCGTAGATCGTTGGTCCTGTTGGGGGTCCAGGTTGGTGCTCTGGGGCTGGGGGGGCCTACAGGGAGAGAGATACTCATGAAACACACAGATTACATTTTACTGTATGAAAAGGAACGTAGTTGAAAGACAGGTGTACTCACCAGAATATTCTGTTGCAACAGGAACCTGTAATGAGAAATGCATACTATTATATCAGGTCATTAATGTTTTGAACTTTTGCAATTAGAAATGTTTCTCCTGAACATGAACAAAAAAGTTTAATGACAAATTATAAAAGTCTCACCTCTGGCATTTTTATATCGACACAGCAGTACCAGGAGAATGGCCAGTAGAACACCAGCAACAACCAGGCCCACAACCACTCCTACTAGGACTGATGTAGAGGGTCCAGGAGTTACGCCTAGAGAGAGAACAGCAAATCACCATCAAACTCTGAGGTAGTTAAAAAAATAAAAATAACGTAGTGGACAAAGTGAAACAATTCTGTAGATACATTATATATTTGGCAACTGACTTGAGATCAGATGACCAGCCTGAGCTTGCAACTCCAAACCTACAGTATGCTTTTAAACACTACAAATCTCTGATGACCACAGATGTTATGAAAATGTAATGTGATCATAATTATTTTCGCACCTCTCACTGTCACCCAGCTCTCTGGTGATTCTCCTTCATTAGATTTACACTTATAGAACCCTTCATCTGACTTGGACACTACAGGGATGGTCATCTCTCCTGTGGTCTCATTCCTGATGAATACTCCATCTTTGTAGAAATCAACCTTCGGTATTGGGTTTGTTTCCTGATATCTATTTGTACACCGTAGAGTCACAGAGTCTCCCTCAGTCATGGGATTGGCAGGGCTCTCCAGGATCAGAGGGCCAACTGTGTAACATAGTGTGTCAATAAAACTGTAAATCTGGAGTAATCACTTACAATATATTAACATCTGATGAGCTTGTATTCTATGAAATGCAACCATTCAGTTACAGAATTGAACATCATTATCATACATTGTAATGTAAAAAAGGTTAGTGAATGTTGTACAACAGACGTACCATCCACTGTGATGTTGACAGCATTACTGTACTCTCCTGATCCAGACTCACACCAGTACACTCCACTGTCCCCTGTGTATGTGGACCTGATGGTACATGTGGACCCTGCTATTGATCCCCAGTTAGAGCCACACTCTGATTCCACTGCTTTCTCTCTGTATCTCTTCAGTCTCCATCCAGTAGAGTTCCTCTTCTCCTCACAGCTTAGTGAGAGAGACTTTGATGTAAAGTGTTGAGTTCTGTTTGGTCTAATTTTGAGAGACACTGAAGGTTGCGGATCTGAAACAAAGAGTGACAGAGTCAAATTATAGTTATATAAACACACGAGGGTGACTTAAATATGATTAAATGCAGTTTCAATGCAGTTAGTTACCTCCTGACCAGAGAAACTGAGGTTCACTGTAGAGTGTGTCATAGAGTGGGTCTCCTCTCCCAGCTCTACACACATATCCTCCTGTGTGACTAGGACCAGCTGGGATCAGAGTGTAGGAGTCTTCACTAGTCCCACTGCCAGATAGAGGCTCTACAGAGTAGGACCTGTCCAATAGGGAGAGTAACCCAGCTGTGTAGGGAACAGTTCGGTACCAGAAGAACCTCCAGCCTGTAGATGACTCTTTAACCCCACAGCTCAGACTCACTGAGTCTCCAGGGTTCAGCCACTGAGGAGAGACACTCAGGACAGCTTGGGGTTGATCTGTTACAAAGGATAATGACACGATTATATTAGTTAAATGTTCAAAAAATGTAACATAAAAAATTACCCATTTTGTTATTATGGTATCGTACCTTACCCTAAAATCAAAATATCATCAGTGAGATCATTGATCTCACTGTCTGCTATTTGACCTCATCCCTTCTGTCTTTCTCTTTCAATCCCATAAAAACAGACTTACCTAACACGGTCAATTGTATAGCATTACTTGTCTGGGAGTGTTTTAAGCCATTTCTTTGCTGAAGACCTTCACAGGTATATAGACCATTATTTGCAGCACTGATTCTGTACTCAGGCTCTGTTTTGGTGTAGACCGACTTCCCACTGTTATAAAAAACATACTCAATCTCTTCTCCCCCCTGTATGTCACAACTGAGAGTGACAGTCTCTCCACTGAATATCTGGGGCCAGTTGGGTTGGAGGGTCAGAACAGCCACAGGTCTCTCTGCACAGACACAACACAGAGAATAAACATTATCACACACCTTAAAATGTAAAATAATGTTCATCAGCATTCAGCACAACATGACCATATCATAAGTTGTCATTTCTGAACATACAGTATGCAGTCTGACTTACCAAGATCTATCAGAATACTGACATATAGAGTCATGTCCCCCCCCCCCCCCCCCCCCCCACACACACACACACCTTTCGCAGTGATAGTGACAGGATCACTGATGATTGATGATATGGATCTGGACTGGATCTCTCCCTGACACCAGTAGAGACCCTGGTCAGACTCAGCAGCTCTACTGATGGTGAAGGTGGCTCCTGATGTAGTGTGTCTGTCAGACAAGGTCACTACTTTCTTAGTGTTGTCTTTGTACCATGAATACCTCCACCCACTGTCAGACCCCACTGAACATGTCAGAGTTACTGTCTCTCCAGTGTACACAGGGTTTGGTGTTATGGTCAGTGTAGCTTTGGGCAGGGCTGTGAGAAAAGAGCATAATTTAAAGATCTGGAAAGATGCTTAGTAATATCCAAAGATTTAGCTTTTGTTGGAACGTTTTCATACTATAAAAGTTCATTATACAGTGTATTCGGAAAGTATTCAGACTCCTTTACTTTTTGACATTTTGTTACGTTACAACCTTATTCTAAAATTGATTGAATAATTTTTTCTTCATCAAGCTACACATAATACCTCCTAATTAGAAAGCAAAAACAGCTTTTTAGAAATGTTTGTAAATTTATAAAAAATTAATTAATGAGCATTTCACATTTACATAAGTATTCAGACCCTTTGCTCAGTACTTTTTTGTAGCACCTTTGGCAGCGATTTGTGGTGGAAGAATCAGAATTAGCTCGGTAACATAGATAATTAAGATGTCTTATCTGCATAATATTCTTATATAATTGAACTCTTGCTATTAGAATGTATCCCTTCGGACTGGTGTTGGCAGTTGCACTTCCTCTCTCATATGAGAGAGGGGAGAAGTCAGGCTTGTCTATCACATGTCCCTGGTGCTATGCAAAATATCAGAAAGAGAAGAAGACAGGTGTCACAACACCGACGGATGGTGGCGCCCCTTTTCGACCGGGCGGCGCTCGGCGGTCGTCATCGCCGGCCTACTAGCTGCCATCGATCCTTTTTGTTTCACTTTCTGGTGGTTAGGTCTAGGTAGGCACGCACCTGTTTTGGGTTAGTTATTAGTAGGGGGGGTTATTTAGTTTAGCGAGGTATGTCTGTGTTTGTGCGTGATTATGTTCCTTGTCAGGTTTTGTGGTATCTTGAGGAACGTGTGTTTATTTCCCTCTGCCTGTGGTTGTTTTTGTGTTTTATCACCGCAGAGGTATTTATGGGCTGCGTCCCTATTTCTGACGTCTATAAGGGTTTTGGAGCGCGGCATCTGTTTGACGCCCTGCCCTGCCGTGTTTGGACTGTCTTTATTTTTTGTGCATACGGATTAAAGTGTGTTCAAGAATTTACTGTCTCCTGCGCTTGACTCTACCTCTCCTGCTTCCTTGAGCCAGCCTTGACAACAGGAGTGAACATTTTCTTCATATGTGAATGTGTCTTTACCTATTTTAAACCATGTGAAGGGAAGCCATGATTAATGGGGAAAAAATTACTTGTCTCCACAATGTCTGTGCGCCAGTCACTCCCTCCTTTGGCCTTGGAGGAGATAAAGTCTGAGAAAAGTTGTGTGGGGTAGTGTCTGGAACCATTGTATGTCATCCCTGATGTTACACCCATCCTTGTGACCCATTCCATACATCTGTTGCTTGTAATGTAGACTAAGAGGGTGTATCCTTGTTGTAAAATATATTTTGTATTCTTTGTGTCAGAGCTGCTAGCCACAACACTTGGGAGTGTTGAGTCGACCAGCCTCATTATTGTAGAAGCAATTGCTCTATGTTCCCTTATTAATAAGGTTTGAATAAAGTAATATTCTGATTGGTGATTGACCTTGTTTCTACTCATTATTTATAAGAATTTCCACAACAGAAAACAGCGTCAATTCTTCTTGGGTAGGACGCTACAAGCTTGGCACACCTGTATTTGGGGAGTAATCTCCCATTCTTCAGGTTGGATGGGGAGCGTCGCTGCACAGCTATTTTCAGGTCACTCCAGAGATGTTTGATCGGGTTCAAGTCCGGGCTCTGGCTGGGCCGCTCAAGGACATTCAGAGACCTGTCCCGAAGCCACTCCTGCGTTGTCTTGGCTGTGTGCTTAGGGTCGTTGTCCTGTTGGAGGGTGAACCTTTGCCCCAGTCTGAGATCCTGAGCAGGTTTTCATCAAGGATCTCTCTGTACTTTGCTCTGTTTATCTTTCCCTCGATCCTGACTTGTCTCCCAGTCCCTGCCGCTGAAAAGAATTCCCACAGCATGATGTTGCCACATCATGCTTCACCTTAGGGATGGTGCCAGGTTTCCTCCAGTTGTGACGCTTGGCATTTAGGAGTTCCATCTTGGTTTCATCAGACCAGAGAATCATTTTTCTCAGGGTTTGAGAGTCCTTTAAGTGCCTTTTGGCAAACTCCAAGCGGGCTGTCATGTGCCTTTTACTGAGGAGTGGCTTCCATCTGGCCAATCTACAATAAAGGCCTGATTACTGGGGTGCTGCAGAGATGGTTGTCCTTCTGGAAGGTTCTCCCATCTCCACAGAGGAACTCTGGAACTCTGTCAGAGTGACCATCGGGTTCTTGGTTACCTCACTGACCAAGGCCCTTCTCCTCTGATGCTCAGTTTGGCCGGGCGGTCAGCTCGAGGAAGAGTCTTGGGGGTTCCAAACTACTTCCATTTAAGAATGATGGAGGCCACTGTGTTGATGGGACCTTCATTGCTGCAGATGTTTTTTGGTACCCTTCCCCAGATCTGTGCCTCGACACAATCCTGTCTCGCAGCCATATGGACAATTCCGTAGAGCTCTGCGCTGTCAACTGTGGGACCTTATATAGACAGGTGTGTACCTTTCCAAATGTCCAATCATGTCTAAACAATTGAATTTACCACAGATGGACTCCAATCAAGTTGTAGAAACATCTCAAGGATGATCAATGGAAACAGGATGCACTTGAGCTCAATTTCAAGTCTCATAGTAAAGGGTCTGAATACTTACGTAAATAACAAGTACGTAAATAAGACACTTGCCAGTTGGTCAGCGCATGCTCGCAGTACACGTCCTGGTAATCCGTCTGGTCCTGCGGTCTTGTGAATGTTGACCTGTTTAAAGGTCTTACTCACATCGGCTGCTTAGAGCGTGATCACAGAGTCAGCTGATGCCCTCATGCATGTTTCAGTGTTACTTGCCTCGAAGCGAACATAGAAGTTATTTAGCTCGTCTGGTAGGCTTGTGACACTGGGCAGCTCTCGGCTGTGCTTCCCTTTGTAGTCTATAATAGTTTGCAAGCTCTGCCACATCCGATGAGCGTCAGAGCCGGTGTAGTACGATTCAATCTTAGTCCTGTATTGATGCTTTGCCTGTTTGATGGTTCGTCGGCATAGCAGGATTTCTTATAAGCTTTCGGGTTAGAGTCCTGCTCCTTGAAAACGGCAGCTCTACCCTTTAGCTTGGTGCAGATGTTGCCTGTAATCCATGGCTTCTGGTTGGGGTATGTACGTACAGTCACTGTGGCGACGACGTCCTCGATGCACTTATTGATGAAGCCAGTGACTGATGTAGTGGTCTCCTCAATGCCATCAGAAGAATCAGAAGAACTTATTCCAGTCTGTGCTAGCAAAACAGTCCTGTAGTTTAGCATCTGCTTCTTCTGATCACTTTTTTATTGACCGAGTCAATGGTGCTTCCTGCTTTAATTTTTGCTTGTAAACAGGAATCAGGAGGATAGAATTATGGTCAGATTTGCCAAATGGAGGGTGAGGGAGAGCTTTGTATGCATCTCTGTGTGTGGAGTAAAGGTGGTCTAGAGTGTTTCTCCCTCTGGTTCACATTTAACATGCTGATAGAAATGAGGTAAAACTGATTTAATTTTCCTGCGTTAAAGTCCCCGGACACTAGGAGAGCCGCCTCAGTATGAGCGTTTTCCTGTTAGTTTATGGCGGTCTTAGTGCCAGCATCGGTCTGTGGTGGTATGCAGACAGCAACGAAAAATACAGATGAAAACTCTCTAGGTAGATAGTGTGGTCTACTGCTTATCATGTGATACTCTACTTCAGGTGATCAAAACCTAGAGACTTCCTTAGATATCGTGCACCAGCTGTTGTTTACAAATATACATAGACCGCCACCCCTTGTCTTACCAGAGGCTGCAGTTGTATTCTGTCGATAGAGTGTATAACCCGCCAGCTGTATGTTATTAATGTCGTCGTTCAGCCACGACTCGGTGAAGGATATATGTGCTTTTAGTTCATCCCATTTATTTTCCAGCAATTGTACGTTGGCTAACAGTACGGATGGCAAAGGCAGATTTTCCACTTGTCACCTGATCCTCACTAGGCACTCCGATCTCCTTCTGTGAAATCTCCATCTCTTTCTCCTGCAAATGACGGGGATGAGGGCCTGTTCGGGTGTCTGGAGTAAATCCCTCTCGTCCGACTCATTAAAGAAAAATTATTTGTCCAATTCAAGGTGAGTAATCAGTGTTCTGATGTCCAGAAGCTGTTTTCGGTCATAAGAGATTGTAGCAGCAACATCACGTACAAAAAAGTTACAAACAATGCGAAAAAACCAACAAAATAGCACGGTTGCCAATAAAATCTGCAGCCATCTTCTCCGGTGCCATTACAAAAGTGATCTGACTTCTGTAGTTAGTACCGTAACTATTCATTGTTACATTCATATGGACACACAGACCATTTCTACATGATTGACTCAATATAAATAGTGTCCATTTGTATGATAAAAAACTAAGAAAGTAACTCACCTTTCACAGTGATAGTGACAGGATCACTGATGATTGTTGATATAGATCTGGACTGGATCTCTCCCTGACACCAGTAGAGACCCTGGTCAGACTCAGCAGCTCTACTGATGGTGAAGGTGGCTCCTGTTGTAGTGTGTCTGCCAGACAAGGTCACTACATTCTTAGTGTTGTCTTTATACAATGTAAAGCTCCAGCGACTGCCAGACCCCACTGAACACGTCAGAGTTACTGTCTCTCCAGTGTATGCAGGGTTTGGATTTACGGTCAGTGTAGTTTCAGGCAGAGCTAAGAAAACAAAAAGAAAAATATCAAAACATCTGGATACATGCTTGGTAATAAATTATTACATATAAAAATAAAAAAACCAATATAATTTATATAGTACCAGTCAAAAGTTTGGACACACCTACTCATTCAAGGGTTTTTCTTTATTCGTGACATTATAGAATAATAGTGAAGACTTGAAAACTATGAAATAACACATATGGAATCATGTGGGAACTAAAAAAGTTTAACAAATCAAAATATATTTTAGATTTTAGATTCTTCAAAATAGCCACCCTTTGCCTTGATGACAGCTTTGCACATTCTTGGCATTCTCTCAACCAGCTTCACCTGGAATGCTTTTCCAACAGTCTTGAAGGAGTTCCCACATATGCTGAGCACTTGTTGGCTGCTTTTCTTTCACTCTGTGGTCTAACTCATCCCAAACCATCTCAATTGGGTTGAGGTCGGGTGATTGTGGAGGCCAGGTCTTCTGATGCAGCACTCCATCACTCTCCTTCTTGGTCAAATAGCCCGTACACCACCCGGAGGTGTGTCAGGTCATTGTTCTGTTGAAAAATAAATTATGGTCCCAGTAAGCCCAAACCAGATGGGATGGTGTGTTACTGCGGAATGCTGTGGTGACCATGCTGGTTAAGTGTGCCTTGAATTCTAAATGAATCACAGATAGTGTCACCAGCAAAGCACCCCCTCACCATCACACCTCCTCCTCCATGATTCACGGTGGGAACCACACATGCAGAGATGATCCGTTCACCTACTCTGTGTGAAATTTTCTGTATTGACTGACCTTCATGTCTTAAAGTAATGACGAACTGTCGTTTCTCTTCCCTTATTTGAGCTGTTCTTGCCATAAAATGGAATTGCTCTTTTACCAAATAGGGCTATCTTCCATATACCAACCCTACCTTGTCACAACACAACTGGCTCAAACACATTTAAATGGAAAGAAATTCCACAAATTCACTTTTAACAATTATTCTACAATGTAGAAAACAGTAAAAATAAAGAAGAACCCTGGAATGAGTAGGTGTGTCCAAACTTTTGACTGGTACTGTACATATTATTTTTCATTATTATTAAGCTAAATGAAGACAAATGCTGTTAATGTACCAATCAGTTAACAGTCTTTCAAACCTGCGTCTGTAGCAACGCTACGTATCAAACCTATAGATGCAGGTTCGATACCCGTGCCAGCCGCCCCCGGGAGACCCATGAGGCAGCTTCTGGTTTTAATTTAGAATCCTCCAATCCTCTATATGTAATTATTGGCGGAGAGTCACGCCATATTTTTCGATATACTGTAGGCCTACCGTAGGCGACAAGAGTCTCACTAGTGTTGAGTAATGTTCTCAAATTAATGAGCATATTGAAGTTAGAAGCAAAAGGATTTGAAGCACAAAGCATTAAAATACAGAGAGGTGTTGGTAAAGGTACAGTTGAATTCGGAAGTTTACATACACCGTAGCCAAATAGATTTAAACTCAGTTTTTCACAATTCCTGACATTTAATCCTAGTAAAAATTCCCTGTCTTAAATCAGTTAGGATCCCCACTTTATTTTAAGAATGTGAAATGTCAGAATAATAGTAGAATGAATGATTTATTTCAGCTTTTATTTCTTTCATCACATTCCCAGTGGGTCATAAGTTTACATACACTCATTTAGTATTTGGTAGCATTGCCTTTAAAGTGTTTAACTTGTTCAAACGTTTCGGGAAGCCTTCCACAAGCTTCCCACAATAAGTTGGGTGAATTTTGGCCCATTCCTTCTGACAGAGCTGGTGTAACTGAGTCAGGTTTGTAGGCCTCCTTGCTCGCACATGCTTTTTAAGTTCTGCCCACACATTTTCTATGGGATTGAGGTCAGGGCATTGTGATGGCCACTCCAATACCTTGACTTTATTGCCCTTAAGCCATTTTGCCACAACTTTGGAAGTATCCTTGGGATCATTGTCCATTTGGAAGATCCATTTGCGACCAAGCTTCAACTTCCTGACTGATGTCTTGAGATGTTGCTTCAATATATCCACATAATTTTCCCTCCTCATGATGCCATCTATTTTGTGAAGTGCACCAGCCCCTCCTGCAGCAAAGCACACCCACAACATGATGCTGCTTCCCGGTTGGGATGGTGTTCTTCGGCTTGCAAGCCTCCCCCTTTTACCTCCTAACATAACGATGGTAATTATGGCCAAACAGTTCTATTTTTGTTTCATCAGACCAGAGGGCATTTCTACAAAAAGTATTATCTTTTTCCCCATGTGCAGTTGCAAACCGTAGTCTGCCTTTTTTATGGCGGTTTTGGAGCAGTGGCTTCTTCCTTGCTGAGCGGCCTTTCAGGTTAGGTCAATATAGGACTCGTTTTACTGTGGATATAGATACTTTTTGTACCTGTTTCCTCCAGCATCTTCGCAAGATCCTTTGCTGTTGTTCTGGCAAGAGAAATTGACGATACTACAATGCAACAAATACATTGATCATCTCAGCAAGGTTTCCACCCAAGTGCAACTAAAATGTAGTTTAAATAACCATCTGCATTTTGAATGTCTTTTTCTAGTTATTTTATTAACGAAAGCATAAAGAAGTTGATGAAGAAATACTGTACTGCTGTTTTGAGTTAGAAATGTAACACTTCAGAGTACTTAAGCATCGAATACATTGCAGGTAGGGGGATGTTCACATCTACAGTAGCCGGGCTATAAGGAGTCTATTGTCCTGCTAATCGGGCTACAAGTGTTTGAAAACCTGTTTTCAAAATGCCACCAGCAGTCCATCACTACTGTAAATAAAAACACAGCATCTTGTTTACATTCTTTATTGTAACCACAATGTCACAAATAATTTCACATTTATTTTAGAGTTTGGGATTCATTTGATTAATATTATGGTGTTTCTATTCCAATAAAAACGAAAAACCCTCTGGGTTTCCATTAGTATGGAACGGAAAATATGGTGCTGTACAACGTGATGGTCGGGAGTAGGCTACAGTACTGGGCTATTTAGCTAAAGAATCCCTGTGTCGTGCGGGCACGCGGGAGACTGCAGTTCAATTCCCCGAAGGGGAGGAAGGAGTAGGCTGTCCTTGTAAATAAGAATTATTTCTTAACTGACTTGCCTAGTTAAATAAAGGTTACACTAAGAGCATAACATTTCTACACCGTAATTGTAGTCTAACCAATACCAAAAAGGAGATTCAGTCAAAATAAAAATCTCATTAATTTATCAAGACCAGTCCCCATGCTTGTCTCAGAGCAGTGTGAAACAGTGCTAAAATAGTAGTAGGCTATTGCTTCTAACTTCAATATGCTCTTTAAATAAATAAGACCTACACCACTTTTAACAGCACATTACTCAACACTAGTGAGACTCATGTCGCCTACGGTACACCTACAGTATATGGAAAAATATGATGTGACTCTCCTCCAGTAATTACATATAGAGGATTGGAGGATATTTCTGTAATTCAGTAATATTTATTCCCGTAGTAATTCGTTATGGATCCATAACTAAATAAACATTGACATTTTGAAAGAGTATTTTTTTCATTATTTTATTAACGAAAGCATGAAGATGCCATTATTATTTACATTGTTTTACTTTGAACGTGCAGACTGGCACTAAGAACAGCGGGAACATTTCCCTAGTCAGTGCAATTATTAGTGCAATGCCCCTTAAAGTGTTGCTCTGTGCTACCTAGTGTGGTGGGGTGGGGGTCTATCCCCCCTCTCCCTTCCTCCTCCTCCCTTCCCCATTTGCTAGGTCCGTCTTCTGGCGCGGCTCTGCGGCCCATCCCGTGCCCCCTGCCCTCGTGCCTTGAACCTCGTTCGCTTTCAATGCATACAGCTGGAGAACTGCAAGGCAATCGCATTGTGCGCCACTCGGGAACCATGACCAATATGACCAATATATATTGTCCTTCTAATAACAGGGTTAATAATATATCTGTGTGAATATACAAGGGGCTTTTATATAATTCTAAATTAATTGTAATCACTTTGTTTAAAAAATAACAATATTTTGGAGATGATTTAGTTTTCAAATAATGCAAAATGAGCGAGAAAAAGGCCATTCTTTAACATGGGGTGAGAAATTGTTACTAATTTGTCAAGAAAGCCAGTTTGTTATTTAGAATTATTTATTTATGTTTTTAGAGGGAGAGAAACCAAAAACTTTGTCATTTCATGGTTCTCCCAGTCAAGGTATTGAACCAGCATCTGTAGCAACACAGCTTGCACTGCTATGCAGTGGCTTAAACCATTGTGCCACTCAGGAGATATACAACGTGACCGGTCGGGAGTGGCCTACACTACTACAGTAAGAGCAAAATAATCTTAACAAAATAAAATTATAAAAACCTTAGTGTAACAGTTTTGGTAAGTAACACTGAAGTCGTGCACAATTATCCATTTCTATTTAGGTTTATGTCACCCATTCATTGTCAGTTAGAGACACAGTAGGACCCAAAAGCATAATCAGTGCTCTAACTCCCCCTTGCGCTGGTCTGGAGCAATGAAGTTGTGACGCAGGGTACCGTACTAAACCACAAATTACCTTGAAGTACCGCAGCATAATCACAAAACTTTTAGTGGAGCAACCACTGTAGGCAGACCTTTTTAAAATGATGAAATAGCCTCATTAAAATGGGGCCCAATGTCAAGTGGTTATGGGCATAGAGGCGCTGTTGTGAATGAGAGATAAGATGACTTACCTGTCACAGTCAGTCTGACTGCATCACTCCACTCAGAATGCTTCCTCTGATCAATATGTCTACCCAGACACCTGTAGACACCACTGTCTGACATCTTAACCTCACTGATCTCATATTCATTCTTCCTACTGATTGAGTCACCATCATCCTTGCTCCATGTGTATTTCCAGTCAGTGACTTTTCCCCTCAGTATGTTGCATCTGAGAGTGACAGATTCTCCCCTGAATATCTGAGAGGATTTGGGGTGTATGGTCAGAACAGCCTTTGCCTGTCCTGCACAAAATAAAACCAACATGATACAATTACTTTACACATATTATTTTGAAACAGTCAAAAGCACATTTAAAAAAATCACATACAAAGAAATATGATCAAGCATTAAGAGATGAAGGCTTGATCAAGTGTACAAATACAATATCTACCATCATCATCTTCAGAGTGTCCAGAGTAGATGTGTGTACTCAGCACTACAACAAAGAAAGTCACATTATTCCAATATTAGCTTGAAATAAATAACAACCCGCCATATTCATGTTACTGATTACCAAATCCACCCTGTACTTTATTTTAAAGGTGCAATCTGTGATTTCTACATCGATTTTTGCACTTTTAAATGAAACATAGCCATTTATTCTTGAAGAGTATCATTTTGAATTCCCTCATTAGCTTAGTACAACGGTCTTATCCCATCATAACCTATAATATGGTTATTTTATTACAATTATTGTAAACAATGTAGATGAAGGAATTTCCTTTGCCCCATCCCTCAGCCGTATACCACAACAAGAACAGGCTGACTGTTTTGTGGTATTTTCGACTACATACTGCAGCTTTAAATGTCCACTGACTTCCCATGTTGGCACCTGACTTCCCATAAATGGCACAGACTTCCCAGAGAGAGTACAGAGATCCAAAACACCACTCATTAACTTTTTAGCCCAGTTTCCTATAACTGTAGTGAAGGAACCCTCAACCATTTACAATAATACTACAACACATCCAACAAATTTTGCATTTTATATTCATTGTCATTGACAGCACATTTTGCAACCACTGAGTTAGTACCACTCTTTAGTTCCCGAGTGATGACCTGGTTAAATGCACACCACTACACTAACCAGGTCTGCATGGCATCGGCTATAAAAGCTCACACGAGATACAACAACAATGTAGAGTGGTAACTCACTCTCGCTTCATATTTTCCTACACCTTATTTGCTGCAATTTTTCCTTTTAGTTCTGTTTACTAAGCGTTTGCAATGTTCTCAATAAGGGATAAAACACCATTTACATTAATGTCTTATTCATTATACCTTAAATTCTTAGTAAATCAGGTAATTAGTGTTCATATACAAACACTAACTCAGTACTTACATAGTAGCAAACAGAACAAGGTGTGCTCCATTCTGTCCCCACAGACAAGTGACTTTCTCTACAACTACAGTCGTTCTGACAAACCCCTTTACGCCGTCACACAGAAAAACAAAGACAGATTCTAGAGAAATGTACAAAGACGGAAAATAGAATAGCCATTGATTGCGTGTTTACATTTTGATCAAGTTCTTCTTATGGTTGGCTACATTGCCAAACACTGGTTCCTTCCTCATTATTGGAAGACACTAGGATGGAACAAGAATAGAGACCTGAATTTGGTTTGTTTCATATTGCACCCACCAAGCACATTGATAAACAGATGTGTAGGCCTCCCCTCAAACCTTTGCTCAGTTGTCAGGTGGCAAAGCCAAGCACACTAACCTCAGTTGTGCCACAATGGACATCTTCAACCACCCCCTCAATAATGTCCAGAACAGCTCATAATAATGTCCAGAATGGCATCAAACACCTGGAAACCCTGTGTTTGATGTATTTGAAACCATTCCACTCATTACCATGAGCCTGTTCTCCCCATTTTTTTTATTAACCTTTATTTACCTAGGCAAGTCAGTTAAGAACAAATTCTTATTTTCAATGACAGCCTGGGAACAGCAGGTTAACTGCCTGTTCAGGGGCAGAACAACAGATTTGTACCTTGTCAGCTCAGGGATTTGAACTTGCAACCTTGCGGTTACTAGTCCAACACTCTAACCACTAGGTTACCTTGCCACCCCATTAAGGTGCCACCAACATCCTGTGACACACACACACACACACACACACACACACACACACACACACACACACACACACACACACACACACACACACACACACACACACACACACACACACACACACACACACACACACACACACACACACACACACACACACACACACACACACACACACACACACACACACACACACAACCGCAGATGGTTCTGTTAAGTTTAGGTAAATGCTGTCTACATATATATGTTTGTTATTGTGTTGTATTTCAATTTGTCTGTTTATGTGATGTGCCTTAGGGTTATTATGTATGTGTGTGTGTGTGTGTGTGTGTGTGTGTGTGTGTGTGTGTGTGTGTGTGTGTGTGTGTGTGTGTGTGTGTGTGTGTGTGTGTGTGTGTGTGTGTGTGTGTGTGCGTGCGTGCATGCGTGTGTGTACATCAGATGCAGAGCTGTGCGGAATCTTTTACCACTGACCAGAGATGGGAAGAGTTTCAAAGCTGTAACTGGGGTTTCCAGGTTAAAGTGTAGAGTTTAATTTTGCATCATTACATGTTGAATACATTAATACATTTTGTACAACTTTTTAACTAAAAAAATATCTAAGTGCTTTGTTGTGTGTAGTGTGTGGGACACATGCACAACATGTGTGAAGAAACCAACATGGGGAGAGAAAGGTTACAGGGGAAAGCAATTAAAGACTTCACTATTATTGGGTTTACTAAGGTAAGTATCTGGGGTTTTTATCGCCCCCCTTCTCACCACATTCTTGTGGATCACAATATACTTGGTTGTGAACATGTGGTTCTAGAGAATCTGTGTCCTTCACATCAGTACTGACCCTGGTCAGACACAGCAGCTCTACTGATGGTGAGTGTCTCCTGTTAGTGTATTTATACTGGCACATGCTAATCTCACTGTTATCTTTGTACCACTGATAGCTCCAGCTACTGTCAGACCCTGCTGAACACATCAGCATTACTGTCTCTGCAGTGTACACAGGGTTTGGCATTATGGTCAGTGTAGCTTTGGGCACCTTAAGCCTTAACCCTAACTGTAACCTTAGCAAGCAGTTGCTTATCAACAGATACAGTGCCTTCAGAAAGTATTCATACCCCTTGACTTATTCCACATTTGTTGTGTAACAGCCTGATGAAAAAAATATATTAAATCGGGTTTTTCTATCACCCATCTACACACAATACCCCATAAAGACAAAGTGAAAACATGCTTTTACAGATTTTTACGAATTTATTGAAAATGAAATACAGAAATATCTAATTTACATAAGTATTCACACCCCTGAGTCAATACTTTGTAGAACCGTCTTTGGCAGTGATTACAGCTGTGAGTCTTTCTGTTTAAGTCTCTAAGAGCTTTACACACCTGGATTGTGCAACAATTTTACTTAAAACATTCTTCAAGCTTTGTCAAATTCGTTGTTCATCATTGCTAGACAACCATTTTAAGATCTTACCATAGATTTTCAAGCAGATTTAAGTCAAAACTGTAACTCAGGAACATTCACTGTCTTCTTAGTGTGGAATTCCAGTGTAGATATGGCCTTGTGGTTTAGGTTATTGTCCTGCTGAAAGTAAATTCTTCTCCCAGTGTCAAGTGAAAAGTAGACTGAATCATGTTTCCTCTAGGATTTTGCCTGTGCTTAGCTCTATTCCACTGATTTTTGTATCCTGAAAAACTCCCCAGTCCTTAAAGATTGTATAAGCATATGCATATCATGATGCAGCCACCAGTATGTTTGAAAATATGGAGAGTGGTACTCAGTCATGTGTTGTTTTGGACTTGTGGCTAACATAACCCTTTGTATTCAGGAAAAAAATAATTGCTTTGCCACATTTTTTGCAGTATTACTTTAGTGCCTTGTTGCAAACAGGATGCATGTTTTGGAATATTTGTATTCTGTACAAGCTTCCATCTTTTCACTCTATCAATTAGGTTAGTATTGTGGAGTAACTACAATTGTTGATCCATCATCAGTTTTCTCCCATCACAGCCATTACACTTTAACTGTTTTAGTCACCATTGGCCTTACTGTGAAATCCCTGAGCGGTTTCCTTCCTCTCTGGCAACTGAGTTAGGAAGGACGCCTGTATCTTTGTAGTGACAGGGTGTATTGATACACCATCCAAAGTGTAATTAATAACTTCACCATGATCAAAGGGGTATTCAATGTCAGATTTTTAAATTTTTTACCCATCTACCAATAGGTGCCCTTCTTTGCGACACATTGAAAAACCTCCCTGGTCTTTGTTGTTGAATCTGTGTTCACTGCCCGACTGAGGGACCTTATAGATAATTATATGTGTGGAGTACAGAGATGAGGTAGTCATAAAAAAAAATATATATATGTTACACACTAATATTGCACACAGAGTCCATGCAATTTATATGACTTGGTCAGCACATTTTACTCCTGAACCCATTTAGGCTTGCCATAACAACGGGTTGAATACTTATTGACTTGACATTTCATCTTTTAATTTAATACATTTGTATAAATGTCTAAAGACCTAATTCCACTTTGACATTATGGGATATTGTGTGTAGGCCAGGCACACACAATCTCAATTTAATACATTTAAAATTCGGGCTGTAACACAAAATGTGAAAAAGTCAAGGGATGTGAATACTTTCTAAAGGCACTGTAGTTTGTTGATAGTATCACCATCTCTAGAGGATTTACAGATGGAAAATCCGGACTATCCAAATAAAGTGTGATCAAAAGCCGTACTCAGAATTAGTAAAATTCCATTAGTGATGGAGTATCGATAATGAAGAAATAAGGGAGTAGGGAGTAGAGCAACAGCTGAGATAGGGGAGACAGATGGACATCTGTGGACTAGGGGAAGGAGGGGTTTAGGTCAGGAGGTGAGGTCAGTTCCCCTTAAGGGAGTAATTAGGGTTTAGTATCTGGTTACCTTCTTTCTGTTGAACCATATGATGTAAGGATTGGAGAGAGAAGGAGGAGTGTCCTGAAGTGGGATGTATTTAACTGTGATGGTGAGAAATGTTTTGCTGTCTGAATACAGCTGTACAGAACCTTTGCGAAGAATTAAACTTGGTTAAAGCTTCTCTAGTGTCCGTGAGTTATTTACTCTGAAAAATAAGAACCTAACAGTGGTAACTATGACAAACATGTGACCTAGATTTAAAGGTTCTCAGACTTCTAATTTCATACACTGTGCACTGTAAAAATAAATCTAACTTAACCAATTGCTTAAATCAGCGTTATTATGCGAGTTGGGTGGACTTCAAGAGGATAAGAATTTGAGACAATATGTTAAAGTGTGTTTACTCAAACTCTGCTCGAAGTCAGTTGAATTTGAAAAAGCGTGTTGAGTAAAATTACAGATTCATGTTTGTTTGCTGAAAAAGAGATCGGTGCAGAGAAATGTGTTGTTTTACAGCATCAGCCATAGTAGTACGGCACACCTGGAGCAAATTAGGGTTAAGTGCCTTGATCGAGGGCACATGGTCAGATTTTTCACCTTGTCGGCTCAGGTATTCAAACCAGCAACCTTTCGGTTACTGGCCCAAACCTCTACCCGTAGCCTAGCAAACTTGCTAACTGCCTGGTACTCAGCACACTATTGTCCCTCTAATCACTCTGACATCAATGCAAATGTGATCTAAAATCTAATCAAACACTTCAAGACAGCCTTAGCCCACTCCAACACCCACCCTGTCAGCAGGGAAATGACCCTGACAACCTTGGAACTCTTGGTGGTGGGGGCTCCCATCTGATGAGCAAAATAGGGGGAGCACTGGATTAGGAAGCCACGGCATTTGGATGGAGTCCTATCATATTTTCCCCGGATGGACAGTTGGACATCGCTGACCTAGGCGGACTGCTGGGTAGGCTGGGGGACTGGCTCGCTGGGATGGCTTGTGGTAGAAGGCCCTCCGCTATTTGAAAGTGAATCCTCTCAGGTGGTGTGGAGGTGGTGGAGGACGCGCGAGGACCTCATCCATAGTCGCACACAGTTGCGCCAGCTGATTGTGATGTTGGTGGAATAGGTGTCCCTTTTCACCGACCCTCTGGTATAAATCTCTCTCTTCTGCTGCTTCCATATATTTTTAGGTAGTAGTCTGTAACGTAGACACAGGGAGTCTGGAAGCAAGTTCAGTGTAAGTTTAATGAAAACTAACATGGAACGAATACAAAACAAGAGAAGTGTCTAACAAGGAAAACATAAACAATACTACCTGATGACTAAAAGAACAGAGTGCTAGATAAATGGTAAGCAATCAAGGTAGTAATGAAGTCCAGGTGTGACTGATGATGGGGTGCAGGTGTGCGTAATAATGGTTGCCAGGTGTGCATAATGATGGGTAGCCAGGGCCGGTGGTTAGTAGACATGTGACTTTGCGTGCCGGAGGGGGCGAGCGGGAGTAGACGTGACACTATCCCATCCCACAACTGTCCCAGACTATGTTTCAAATATTTATTTATCTCACAGAATAGGCCAACTTTTGTTCTATGGGGCATAGTAGATTGACATGGGCTAGTGCCTTTGCTGTTCGTTAGGCCTACTCATCTTGTTGGCTGACAAAAGTAAATGTGGACAGTTCTTCAATATGCGCCTCGGAATTGGATAAGGACGCATGCAGTTGTGTCTCTGATGTGTCTGTCTTCACTTGTAGCCTGTGAGAAAGACCCGATCATGTAACAGAGAGCCATTTGAGCGAGTGGTGCTTTGGAGCATGCAGCCAGGAGAAGGGAATTATAATTATTATATTCAGCCCAAGGGCATAACGGCCACTTTGGCTGCAAAAGACATGGATTTTTTTTACGGGGCATTACGACCACACAAAGGGGATGCCACCAGGAAATTCGAGGCATTATCAAGTGCTTGTCAAATTGTGAATGAGAGACTGATGAAGTGTATACATCTTGCGCAAGAAACAAAGCAGAGCTTATGCCTTTCATGCAACTTTTTCAAATCATCATTACAGTCACGTCATGCAGCCTTAGAATGTATAAAACATCTAAGGTTTGTATCACAACTAAACTCTAAATTAAGCATATAGGAGTACCTGTTTCTTTGTTAACTGCTCAACACAGAATAAATAATGGATTTATTGTGATGGTGTAGGCTATATTACATGGATTTATTAGACTTTTTAAAATGTAGATGTTCCAAAGGTCTGCAACAGTGGCTTGTAGCCTATGCATGGAAGACAGGAGACGTTAAACGTGTTTATGCTAATTAGCAATCAATTACTGTGAGCCCGGCAGTTATTTGCTTGACAATCACCGCTGACGAAATTTCAAGACTGCCACAGCCCTAGTTGCCTCACCTAGCTATCTTAAAACTGTCATGGTTCCATCTGTCACTAGAGGACGGCAGAGACCGTTTTAGAGACATTAACGACACTCAGGTGTGTCCTATTTACTTATTATGATTTCCCTGTTAAAAGAGGAGTGTTTTCTGTTGTCCTTTACTGAAGCTTGAATTATGTGCTGTGTGCATTTGTCTCCTGAGAGAGTTTGAGACTTAGTGTTTGTTGTTTTCCCAGTGTGACTGTGATCCTTCCGTTACCGTTTCTCAGTAAAGTAGTATGTTTATCCTTAACCGCTGATTCCTCGTCTGGTCTCTTCTCTGCACCTGGGTCCAACCTCGCCATGTCACAAACGAATGCACTAATCGTAAATCACTCTGGATAAGAGCGTCTGCTAAATTACTCAAATGTAAAATGTCAGTTACCATATTTCCCTGTATGCTCTCTTGCAGGTTTATTGACGGGTTGGTTGTTTAGCAACAAAACCAATGCTTGCAGAACTATGGGGCAAAACAGACTGGGTTGGCTTAGACTGCTGACAAGATGCAAACTATATTTCCTGTCCAAATGTTTATTGAAAACATAAATACATTTGCACAATGACCACTTGTCTCTCAAATGCATAGTTACAGTTCTTGGTTAGCTAGCTAGCAAAGTTTTGTCATATTAGCATAGACATGACATCACCTCAAAACAAGACATGGTATCAACACTAAGATACAACTAGCTGAAACGAGCCACCTACGATTCCCCACATGGCAGCTTCTTCTCATTAGCCCCGTTTATACTTGGTTCTAAGTTGCATCCTTGTCCTGATCTTGTCCACATTGTTCTGATTGTCTGGATATCTTACAAGTGTTGACAGATCTGGACAGAGAACATTTTAAATCATTATTTCGCCCTCTAAAATCATTGACAGGTGGCACCACTGACTGATTACATCAAGTGTCTAACAATAAATAATTCAATAGAATAGCTGTGAAATGATTTGCATAAAGGAAGGGACACATTTCTTGAAATGTAGGCATAATCAGAATGTAGGCAAGATCAGGACAAAGGACCCATGTTAGCACCGGGTATACACAGGGCTGATGCTAGATATCTGGCGCTCAGAACCATAACGCAAGGCTTCCGTCCACATCGATCTGCACACATGATTTTTGTGACATTGTTTCCAAACCTGTCTATACCTGTGTTTGCATGTACTTTGATTTGTTGATTAATCTTATGCTACAAACATTTCTTTAAACAAACACAATCAAAAATAACATACCATTTTCCAAACTAATCCAATCTGTTAGTGTATTTCCAAAATGCTATATCCACCAATTTTTCACGTTTGTTTCATCAGAAATGATTGCTTATGGGTACCTTCGTGTGTGTAAAAATCTTTTTTATTCATAGATTTTAGATGTGGAATGCTAAATGCTATATATTGTGGCAGACCAGGGGGTTTGGTCAAGACGTTTACACATATCAGACATGAACAGTATGATTAGCTCGGTTTCAAGGGTGTTTAATTAAATAATAAATCAAAAAGAAAAGGTCTTCCCCATGAGACCCTCTCTGGGATACCGTCTTCTGGGCTCCGGGTCTTGCTGTATCCTGTCGGGCACACAAACTCAACTCCCTCATCTTAGCTCCAGTAACCGTCTCCAACTACATGGAAGTCACCTCACTTCCCCCAGTCCTCCCCCGTGTGCTGCCCTTCTGGCAGCTTTATGGGGCTTGTACAGCTGGTGAGCAATTAGCCCTTGATTACTCAACTCCCCAATCAGCCCCAATTAGTCCTGGGTGGAGAGCCCATCGAGACCTGGCACGTCCAGCAGATGGAGCCATCACCTCGTGATGTATTCTCCGTCTGTCACCAGGCCTCGACGAGTCTCCCCCTGGTGGCTGACCTGCTGTACGCCACAATATGTATCTATTGTTTTGCTGGAATGTTCTGATACTGTATATTTGACTGTGATATGTGGGTGTTTTATCTAGCTAAAGCCTGTTGGGGCTAGGAGGTAGTATTTTCACGGCCGGATGAAAAACGTACCCAATTTAAACAGGTTACTACTCTGGCCCAGAAAATAGAATATGCATATTTTTAGTACATTTGGATGAAAAACACTCTGACGTTTCTAAAACTGTTTGAATGGTGTCTGTGAGTATAACAGAACTCATATGGCAGGCAAAACACCTGAGAAAAATTGAATCAGGAAGTGGGAGAAATTAGAAATGTAGTTTTTGTTTTGAATCCCTTGAAAAACTACAGTGAAATAGGATTTACGTTGCACCTCCTAACTCTTCCATTGGCTGTCAACTATCTTTAGGAACTGGTTTCAACCGTCATCTGTTACCGGGCAGAAAATTACCGCTCAGTCAATCACTGGCCAGTCTGAGGAGAGTGTCTTATGATGCGCGCGCACATGACTTCGGTGTTTTTTTATTTTTCTTCTGGGATGGATACCTATTGCCCGGTTGTAAAAGTATCACTATTTTACGTAAAAAAATACCCTAAAGGGTTGATTGTAAACATCGTTTGACATGTTTCTACAAACGGTAATGGAACTTTGAACATTTCGTCTATGGATTTGGGTCCACGCCACATGGCATTGTAAAGTGTTCTGGATGGGTCAACAAAATGGACGTATTTGGACGTAAATGATGGACTTTGCAGAACAAATGAACATTTCTTGTGGAAGTGGGTGCCCATCCGAGTCAGCAAAGGTAAGTAAATAGGTAAGTAAATATTTCGAACATATTGTTAGAGATTTGTCGACGTCGTGGTTGTAGGCTAACTGTATAGCTTAGCATTGAAGGCTAAGTTCTGTACTCAGAATATTGAACAATGTGCTTTTTCCATAACGTTATTTTGAAATCTGACAAAGTGGTTGCATAAAGGAGTAGATTATCTCTAATTCTTTAAATAATTGTTATAAATTCTATCAACGTTTGAGTTCTTCTGGAAATTAAATGTGCCTATTCACCGGAGGTTATGGGGAGAAAACATTTTCTGAACGTCACGCGCCAATGTAAAAATTGGGTTTTTGAATATAAATATAAACTTGATCGAACAAAAAATGCATGTATTGTCTAACATGATGTCCTAGGAGTGTCATCTGATGAAGATTGTCAAAGGTTAGTGCTTAATTGTAGCTGTATATCTGGTTTTGCGATGGCTATCGTGCTTGGAAAATTGCTTTTTTTTTGTTGCTGAGGTGCTATGCTAAAATAATCTAATGTTTTGCTTTCACCGTAAAGCCTTTTTGAAATCGGACAATGTGATTGGATTAATGAGTAGAGTATCTTTAAAATGCCGTATAATACTTGAATTTTAATTTTGAGATTATTTTGTTTTGAATATCACGCCGTGCTATCTCACTGGTTGTTGTCCAACCAATCCCGTTATCGGGATTGTATCTCGAAGGGTCCTCAAGAGGTTTTAAGGTGAAAGCACTTATTGTAAGTCGCTCTGGAAAAGAGCATCTGCTAAACGACAAATCAAATGTAAATGTTTTACATACAGATGTCATATTACTGTATTGAATTGTGTATTTTTTTAATATTTGTCACAAATGTACTGTATCGTTTGCACGTCTTTATTAATTAACCTCTTACATCTAGACGTTCCGCTAGCGGAACACCTGCTCCAATATCCAATGATGGGCGTGGCGCGAATTACAAATTCCTCAAAAATACAAAAACTTCCATTTTTCAAACATATGACTATTTCACAGCATTTTAAAGACAAGACTCTCCTTTATCTAACCACACTGTCCGATTTCAAAAAGGCTTTACAGCGAAAGCAAAACATTAGATTATGTCAGCAGAGTACCCAGCCAGAAAAAATCAGACACCCATTTTTCAAGCTAGCATATAATGTCACAAAAAACCAAACCACAGCTAAATGCAGCACTAACCTTTGATGATCTTCATCAGATGACACACCTTGGACATTATGTTATACAATACATGCATGTTTTGTTCAATCAAGTTCATATTTATATCAAAAACCAGCTTTTTACATTAGCATGTGACGTTCAGAACTAGCATACCCCCCGCAAACCTCCGGTGAATTTAATAAATTACTCACGATAAACGTTCACAAAAAGCATAACAATTATTTTAAGAATTATAGATACAGAACTCCTTTGTGCAATCGAGGTGTCCGATTTTAAAATAGCTTTTCGGTGAAAGCACATTTTGCAATATTCTGAGTAGATAGCCCAGCCATCACGGCTAGCTATTTAGACACCCACCAAGTTTAGCCCTGACCAAACTCCGATTTACTATTACAAAAGTTTGATTACCTTTGGTGTTCTTCGTCAGAATGCACTCCCAGGACTGCTACTTCAATAACAAATGTTGGTTTGGTCCAAAATAATCCATCGTTATATCCAATTAGCGGCGTTTTGTTCATGCGTTCAAGACACTATCCGAAGTGTAAATAAGGGTCACGAGCATGGCGCATTTCGTGACAAAAGATTTCTAAATATTCCATTACCGTACTTCGAAGCATGTCAACCGCTGTTTAAAATCAATTTTTATGCCATTTTTCTCGTAAAAAAGCGATAATATTCCGACCGGGAATCTGCGTTTAGGTAAACAGACGAAAGAAAACAAAGCATGAGGTCGACTCGGGCACGCGCCTGAGTCTCACAGTACTGTAACCAGCCACTACCCAAACACGCAACTTTTTTTCAGCCAGAGCCTGCAAAGCCACGATTCAGCTTTTTGCCGCCTTCTGAGAGCCCAGAGAGGTTAAAAAACACACCAGTCTCTTTCAGAATGTCTTTAAACAATAAAAGCTATTTTACCAACATTTCTGAAAAAGGATACATAGCGTTTTGGAGTCAAACTCTGTAACAGAATCCCCCTGCCGAGGGCGCTGTGGGAATAGTTTCCAGCGTGTGTGTTTGTCTAGCTGGCACTTGGTCGTCTAGCTCTCCCCTCCTGTGAGATATCGATCACCCCCAGCTCGTGGCTTCAGCCAATCACTCTCCCCATGCCCTCCACACTGTCCATGGACTGATCATGCATTCTCTGATTGGTCATATGCTCATAGCTAGCCATGCACTGGTCAGACAGGTCCGTTACATGCTCACGTAGGAGTAGAAATATTACCCTGAGCCTGACAGTGTTATCGTGGGTGGAGTTAGATGTATGGGATGTGTGAACACAAAGTTATAGTTGTTATTTAACCCCTAGAGTCTGATGCACCAGTGCGTCATATAAGTAACATAACAAATCCCAAAACCAAAATCTGTCAGTTTAAGCTAGAGGCGCCTGTATCTGGGTTTTTTGCATGGGCTGCGTCACAATCCACCGCATCCACCTATGGTGGCCTTCCGCTTCTGCGGTGGAAGGTGGCCGAGCTACAGCGGTATTTGTCAGACCATGAGATCCCAAAAATCGGTCTTCTCACGAAAACGACTGTAGAGTCTGAATGGCTTGGCCTATAAAACCAATATGACCTCGCTATAACGGTGGTCTCAGTTTCGCTCTACGACCCCCACAAGCCCCACGGGACTCGTCGGTACCGTCGATGTGCCAACTTCTGTTTGTAGCATCTGAATTGTTTGGGCTACAAACTAATGTGACCCCACGGTGGCGTTCTCCATTTTGCCCATAAGTGTCATGGGACTCCTGAAGGTACCAGAAAACATTTTTATGGAGGTAGTTTTGTGTTCACTCCAAAAGGGATTAAATGTTTAAAAATATGTTTCCTGAGCTTCTTATATTTCCTAGATATAGAACAGACACTTCAAGACCTTATGCCTTACGGTTATTTTGACTGGTTTTTTTTGCCATTTAAGAATGTGTTTCTATGGGAATTGGTACTAAAGGCCAAATTCAATATTTTATCAAATTCTTTTTTCATATTTTCGTTTTTTAACCTAAAGGGGTCCTAAAATTCTAAATCAAATAGCTGAACGATGATCTTAGTATGATCATCATCATCATCGTCAATAGTATGATCATCTTAAAACAATTCCTATTGTCAGCTTATAACTCCCCCATGTCTGTCTATAAGTAATCATAATATAACAATTATGTTAAGTATGTATACTCTTTCATGTACTTGTAGCTCTGCTTTAGGTAACTTACCGTCATGCAAATACAGTCCTTTCTTACACTGCCATTGTATATTCCTTGTTAGCAAACATGCTAGTCATTAGCCTACTCTTCTATACAATGTGCTTATTAGATACAGTTTTTGTTATCGAGGATTGCTGTGTAATAGCCTACTGTCCTTCATATTGTGCTATTGTAGTTCTACGCCATTACATGGTTATAGCTCATTCATGTCTGTTCACTACTCTGCTCTATCCAGTGTGTCCATCTGTCCCTGCATCACAATAAGATTCAATGAGTTCTAGCTTCCGTCACTAGGGCTGTTGCTAGAACTTGCAAAATTCTGACCGGCTTATGTAATGAATCAAAGCGTCCATTGCTATGGTGGTGGCTTGGCTCTATTTTACCTCGTAGCGTTTGCGAAGGATGGATGACGCCGGAAGTTCTAATTCTATTTCACCTCATAAGCGCTCGCTCAGTCGCCCCAAAATTATTACTTCCGAATTGCTCTCCAAGGATGGTGTTTTTGACGGTGGCTACCTGCTGACTACCTACTGCTTCAGAGGACCGAAAAGACTGGAAAGAGAACACACTTTCTTTACCATATATTTGTCTTTATGTAGAACAAAAATGTAAGCTGTTAAATTGACGTTGCTAGATACCGTACATAAACTCAGCAAAAAAAGAAACAACCTTTTTTTAGGACCCTGTCTTTCAAAGATAATTTGTAAAAATCAAAATAACATCACAGATCTTCATTGTAAAGGGTTTAAAAACTGTTTCGTATGCTAGTTCAATGAACCATAAACAATTAATGAATATGCACCTGTGGAATGGTCATTAAGACGGCTGACAGACGGTAGGCAATTAAGGTCACAGTTATGAAAACTTAGGACACTAAAGAGGCCTTTCTACTGACTCTGAAAAACACCAAAAGAAAGATGCCCAGGGTCTCTGCTCATCTGCGTGAACGTGCCTTAGGCATGCTGCAAGGAGGCATGAGGACTGCAGATGTGGCCAGGGCAATAAATTGCAATGTCTGTACTGTGAGACGCCTAAGACAGCGCTACAGGGAGACCGGACGGACAACTAATCATCCTTGCAGTGGCAGATCACGTGTAACAACACCTGCACAGGATTGGTACATCCGAACATCACATCTGCGGGACAGGCACAGGATGGCAACAGCAACTGCCCGAGTTACACCAGGAACGCACAATCCCTCCATCAGTGCTCAGACTGTCCGCAATAGGCTGAGAGAGGCTGGACTGAGGGCTTGTAGGCCTGTTGTAAAGGCAGGTTTTCACCAGACATCACCGGCAACAACATCGCCAATGGGAACAAACCCACCGTCGCTGGACCAGACAGGACTGGAAAAAAGTGCTCTTCACTGACGAGTTGCGGTTTTGTCTCACCAGGGGTGATGGTCGGATTCGCGTTTATCGTCGAAGGAATGAGCATTACACCGAGATCAATTTGGAGGTGGAGGGTCCGTCATGGTCTGGGGCGGTGTGTCACAGCATCATCGGACTGAGCTTGTTGTCATTGCAGTCAATCTCAATGCTGTGTGTAACAGGGAAGACATCCTCCTCCCTCATGTGGTACCATTCCTGTAGGCTCATCCTGACATGACCCTCCAGCATGACAATGCCACCAGCCATACTGCTCGTTCTGTGTGTGATTTCCTGCAAGACAGGAATGTCAGTGTTCTGCCATGGCCAGCTAAGAGCCCAGATCTCAATCCCATTGAGCATGACTGCGACCTGTTGGATCGGAGGGTGAGGGCTAGGGACATTCCCCCCAGAAATGTCCGGGAACTTGCAGGTGCCTTAGTGGAAGAGTGGGGTAACATCTCACAGCAAAAATTATGTAAAACACTGTTATTGCACACAGAGTGAGTCCATGCAACTTATTATTTGACTTGTTAAGCACATTTATACTCCTGAAACTAATTAGGTTTGCCATCACAAAGGGGTTGAATAAATTATTGACTCAAGATATTTCAGGTTTTCATTTTCAATTAATTTGTAAAAAATGCAAAAAACATTGACATTGTGCAGTATTGTGTGTAGGCCAGTGACAAAAATATATACATTTAATCAATTTAAAATTCATGCTGTAACAACAAAATGTGGAAAAATTCAAGGGGTGTGACTACTTTCTAAATGCACTGTACGTATTTGTCATTTAACTTTTAAAAACGTATTACCTTTAATGTGTGACATAAACACAACCAGAGTTGTTGCCAACGTCGTTTTAGAGAATTTGGCAGTATGTCTAACCGACCTCACAATGGCAGACCACGTGTCACCACGCCAGCCCAGGACCTCCACATCCGGCTTCTTCGTCTGCGAGATCATTTGAGACCAGCCACCCGGACAGCTGATGAAACTATGGGTTTGCACAACCGAAGAATTTCTGCACAAACTTTCAGAAACTGTCTCAGGAAAGCTCATCTGCGTGCTTGTCGTCCTCACCAGGGTCTTGACCTGACTGCAGTTCGGCGTCGTTACCGACTTCAGTGGTCAAATGCTCACCTTCGTTGGCCACTGGCACACTGGAGAAGTGTGCTCTTTACGGATGAATATCGGTTTCAACTGTACTGGGCAGATGGCCCAGTACAGTGTGTATGGCATTGTGTGGGTGAGCAGTTTGCTGATTTTAATTGTGAAGAGAGTGCTCTGTGGTGGTGGGGTTATGGTACGGGCAGGCATAAGCTACGGACAACTTACACAATTGCATTTTATTGATGCCAATTTGAATGCACAGAGATACAATGACGAGATCCTGAGGCCCATTGCCATGCCATTCATCCATCGCCATCACCTCATGTTTCAGCATGATAATGTACAGCCCCATGTCGCAAGGATCTGTACACAATTCCTGGAAGCTAATAATGTCACAGTTCTTCCATGGCCTGCATACTTACCACACATGTCACCCATTTAGCATGTTTGGGATGCTCTGGATCGACGTGTATGACAGAGTGTCCCAGTTCCCACCAATGTCCAGAAACTTTGCACAGCCATTGAAGAGGAGTGGGACAACATTCCACAGGTCAAAATCAACAGCCTGATCAACTCTATGCGTGAGGCAAATGGTGGTCATATCAGATACTGACTGGTTTTCTGATCCATTCCCCTATCTTTTTTGAAGGTATCTTTGACAAGATGTATATCTGTATTCCCAGTCATGCGAAATCCATCGATTAGGGCCTCAATAATTTATTTCAATTGACTGATTTCCTTATATGAACTGTAACTGTAAATTGCTGCATGTTGAGTTTATATTTTTGTTCAGTGTATGTTATGAATTTGAAAAATTTACAATATGATCTGAATTTACAAATTGATATGTTATGAATTCTAGCTAGGCGGCTAACGGAGTTAGGGTTAATGTTAAGTTTAGGAGTTAGGTTAAAGGGTTACTGTTAGGGTTAGGGGAAGGGTTAGCTAAAAGGGTTAAGGTTAGGTTTAGAGTTAGTTATCATGCTAAGTAGTTGCAAAGTAGTAAGTAGTTGAAACGTTGCTAATTAACTAAAATTATAAAGTTGTCCGTGATGAGATTCAAACTCGCGTCCTTTGGGTTGTCGGGCGACAAACCCTCAACCTTCTGGCCCATAGCCCTGCGTGGCATCGACTGTGCCACAAAACCATGCTAAAGTGGGTATGTCGATATCCATGTTTATAAACACAGGGTTGCTACAGCTATTGTTATTTGTGGTGGTGCAGTAATCCTTTTTGTGTATATTATGAGGGTAAAAGGGTAAAACAAAATGTGTACAATACAAGCAGAGGGTCATGTAAAAATATTTTTTATGTTGGGGGGGGGGGGGGGGGGTGATTCTTGTCCACAACTCTTGTGCACTCTTAAACGGGAACACACATTTAACATGAACATAAGAGGATATAGTACTGTGAGTAATTACATTTAGATTGCTTCCGTAGAAGAGAGAGGGAAGGCACAATGTTATCCTGGCTTGGCGTTTCTCAATGGATCATGCTACTATTTCTCCAGCAACGAACAGAGTCAATACGCCTGCATCCGCGACGGAGGACATCTGTATCCATGACTCGACTCGTGACTTGAGAATACTAGGGACTTGGGACTCGACTCAGGCTCGAGGTTAAGTGACTTGACTACATCACTGAGGAGGGTTGGAGACACTCCCCTGGATTGGACTGACAGAAACGATGTAAGACGGACAGTGGGTCTGGATTGACAATACAAATCTTAATGACAGCATCACGTAAGGACATGTTTAAGGCTAATTTGCAGTACACACACACACACACACACACACACTCAAAAGCATGCATACATTGTACACTCAAAAGCATTTATTCAACTACACAATAACAAACACATTCTCACCAGGGTTGGGCTCAATTCTGAATTTTGGAATTGACTTCCATTCAACTCATGAGTTGAAATTCTAATTGAATTGACCACACCCCACATGATGTATAATTTGAGTTTGAGTGGCAGGAAGTAGAATTTAATTAAGTGCAATTCAAAGAAATTCAACTCAGTCATAGAACATTAGTTTCATTGAATCTGAAAGGTCACAGTTCCAGATACCAAATAATATATAACTTTTCTCTGGAAATAATGTTTATATAGTATTTTAACCTTAATGCTTAGAATAGACAATTATATTTCCACCAACCATTTAATTTGTTTGGGTTTTGCAATTCTGTATCCTGTTTACTACTTCACAGATTAAACCTAGTCCTGGAATAAGAAGTATGTTCAATGGAGATTCTCCATTTAGAGTGTTTTTAAGTCCAGGACTAGGCTTAATCTGTGTCCAGGAAACTGACCCAAAATGTATGATTTGGAATAATGCAAAATACTACCTACATGTGAGCTTGTGCTACACAGGATAAATGCTTCTGCTTTTAGCCATAATTGACTGTCATCAAATCAAAATCAAATCAATTTATATAGCCCTTCTTACATCAGCTGATATCTCAAAGTGCTGTACAGAAACCCAGCCTAAAACCCCAAACAGCAAGCAATACAGGTGTAGAAGCACAGTGGCTAGGAAAAACTCCCTAGAAAGGCCAAAACCTAGGAAGAAACCTAGAGAGAAACCAGGCTATGAGGGGTGGCCAGTCCTCTTCTGGCTGTGCCGGGTGGAGATTATAACAGAACATGGCCAAGATGTTCAAATGTTCATAATGACCAGCATGGTCAAATAATAATAATCACAGTAGTTGTCGAGGGTACAACAAGTCAGCACCTCAAGAGTAAATGTCAGTTGGCTTTTCATAGCCGATCATTGAAAGTATCTCTACCGCTCCTTCTGTCTCTAGAGAGTTGAAAACAGCAGGTCTGGGACAGGTAGCACGTCCGGTGAACAGGTCAGGGTTCCATAGCCTCAGGCAGAGCAGTTGAAACTGGAGCAGCAGCACGGCCAGGTGGACAGCAAGGAGTCATCATGCCAGGTAGTCCTGAGATCCTAGGGCTCAGGTCCTCCGAGAGAAAGAAAGAAAGAGAAAAAGAGAGAATTAGAGAGAGCATACTTAAATTCACACAGGACACCGGATAAGACAGGAGAAATACTCCAGATATAACAGACTGACCCTAGCCCCCCTACACATAAACTACTGCAGCATAAATACTGGAGGCTGAGACAGGAGGGGTCAGGAGACACTGTGGCCCCATCCGATGATACCCCCGGACAGGCCAAACAGGCAAGATATAACCCCACCCACTTTGCCAAAGCACAGCCCCCACACCACTAGAGGGATATCTTCAACCACCAACTTACCATCTTGAGACAAGGCCGAGTATAGCCCACAAAGATCTCCGCCACGGCACAACCCAAGGGGGGGGGGGAGGGGGGGGGGGGGGCGCCAACCCAGACAGGAAGACCACGTCAGTAACTCAACCCACTCAAGTGACGCACCCCTCCTAGGGACGGCATGGAAGAACACCAATAAGCCAGTGACTCAGCCCCTGTAATAGGGTTATACCTGTATAGTACCTGTGTAGTTCTACCACATAGCCAGCTAGATGTAACAGATCCTACAGATCCTACAGAAGTTGATTGAACCTTTTCTATTGATATTTGTAAATATGCTTTCTCATCTAACATTTACATTTGACATTTTAGTCATTTAGCAGTGAGTTACATATCCGGAGCAATTTACAATTAGTGAATTTTAGCCAATAATTAGATATATGGTACTTATTATAAAAATGATAACCCAAAAAATATGATATACTGTTGATTGATTGAGTTGATTGATTGAACGTGTCTTTTTATTGCTATTGTTTGGTTGAGCCTGTCTTCTCAACCTTCTTTTCAGTTCGTTGAAGATGGGATCAAACAACGGGATTCCCATTTTTTTTATTCAGCTGTTTTGTATACAAGTATTTTTAATAAAGCATGTACAGTGCTAATAGATGGAATGATTAATGAAGTAAAAATAAGTAAAATAAGTAAAAATGTTTTTTGTTTTATATTACATTTTCCCGTCATTCTTCCTCGTTCACAATTTCCCCTGTGTTTTGATTTTCGCTATCTGAGTATATGGGTCAAGTCTTAGTCAATGTAATAGCAGGGTAACTGTGAGAGGGACGGAGGGGTAGTTTATCTCCTATTGAGCAGCTCTGTCTGGTTTGTTGAGATTATTCCCGTATTTGTCCACTGGGCAACGCTGTGCTGCTGCTGGTTTCTGTACAGTGCTGTAGATTGATGTAGGCTCTGTCTCAGTAGGGCTCTGCGGCCCTGGCCTGTCCTCTTTTGTAGCGCCCACTTTGTCCACTAGGTGAGACTCTTCTGCAGCTGGGTGCTGCACAGTGCTGTAGAGCGCCTCTGACTGTGTCTCTGACATCTCTTCTGGTGACGGGAGCTCCACTCCTGCTGCTCCTGGTTTCACTACAGTGACGTAGATAGTTGTTACGTCAGAACCCCCTGTGTTTTGTGGTCCCGGCCTCTCCCCTTGGGGAGCGCTCACTGGGTTGACCTGTTAGGATATGAGACAGACTGTAACAACATTCAAATGATCATTCTTTAAACATTTTGAGAAACATTTGTTCTTTAACTACTTTAAGTAGTCATTCCCCTCCATGTGACATGACTACGTGGCGATAGAGCTGAAAAGAAACACTTTTTTGAGATACAAGGTTTTTCCAGGACACTGACAATAGATAAATGATGGACAGAGAAGGTACCTGCAGTGGCTGCTTGTTTTTACGGGCCCTTCTTCTCGTTGATTTGATGCGTCGTATACCAACACATATACCAACAATCACACTAATGAATAGCAATCCAGCAGTAACACTGACCACAATGATGCCAACTGGGAATTCGGAAGCTTTCCCATCCTTCTCAATACCTGAGATGTCACACGCACGCACACACAATTGTTAATCACATTTTTGCTGGAAAATTGTAACAATTATATTAAAACTTTGATATTTTTTAACAATGATAGAGGCACAGAAGGTGGAAGCTAGTAAATTGGACTTACATATGTCCTTCATGGGTTGTGACTTGGTCTTTGCGCTGACGTGATTTTTTCCTGTGCACTGGATAGTGTTGTTGTCATTGGAGATGGTGATATTGACTACGGTGAGTGACTGTTGTGACAGTGTGCAGTGACGCCCGTTACAGACAGACAACGCCCAGACATCTTCAACAGAACAGTTCACTGTGATGTTACATTGTCCCGTACTTGAGTTGGAGTAGAGAGACACCACCTTCATGACTGGTATGGAAACAGCTTCTACAAGAACCAGTTGGAAAAAAGGTTATGTCCATGACAAGAAGAGTCAGAGGAGTGTGATGAATCTCCTATAGTTTAATCCTATAGTAAAACAAAATAATGATTGGTTATAACTGGTTTATGCACAGTGTGTGGGTAAAATCGCTGGGAAAGCAAAGCCAGAAACAAGCCATCTTACAATGTATGTGTTATATAGGCTTAAAAGTTCTCTAGGGCCAGTGGGACGAAATCGTCCCACCTACGTAACAGCCAGTGGAATCCTGTGGCGCGTTATTCAAATACCTTAGAAATGCTATTACTTCAATTTCTCAAACATATGACTATTTTACACCATTTTAAAGACAAGACTCTCGTTAATCTAACCACACTGTCCGATTTCAAAAAGGCTTTACAGCGAAAGCAAAACATTAGATTATGTCAGCAGAGTACCCAGACAGAAATAATCAGACACCCATTTTTCAAGCTAGCATATAATGTCACATAAACCCAAACCACAGCTAAATGCAGCACTAACCTTTGATCTTCATCAGATGACACACCTAGGACATTATGTTATACAATACATGCATGTTTTGTTCAATCAAGTTCATATTTATATCAAAAAACAGCTTTTTACATTAGCATGTGACGTTCAGAACTAGCATACCCCCCGTAAACTTCCGGTGAATTTACAAAAAATTTACTAAATTACTCACGATAAACATTCACAAAAAGCATAACAATTATTTTAAGAATTATAGATACAGAACTCCTCTATGCACTCGATATGTCCGATTTTAAAATAGCTTTTCGGTGAAAGCACATTTTGCAATATTCTAAGTAGATAGCCCGGCATCACAGGGCTAGCTATTTAGACACCCAGCAAGTTTAGCACTCACCAAAGTCAGATTTACTATAAGAAAAATGTTATTACCTTTGGTGTTCTTCGTCAGAATGCACTCCCAGGACTTCTACTTCAATAACAAATGTTGGTTTGGTCCCAAATAATCCATAGTTATATCCAAACAGCGGCGTTTTGTTTGTGCGTTCAAGACACTATCCGAAAGGGTAAAGAAGGGTGACGAGCACGACGCATTTCGTGACAAAAAAATTCTAAATATTTCATTACCGTACTTCGAAGCATGTCAACCGCTGTATAAAATCAATTTTTATGCCATTTTTCTCGTAAAAAAGCGATAATATTCCGACCGGGAATCTGCGTTTAGGTAAAAAGACGAAAGAAAATAAAGCATGGGGTCGACTCGTGCACGCGCCTAAGCCCATTGTCCTCTGATCGGCCACTTGCCAAAAGCGCAAATGTGTTTCAGCCTGGGGCTGCCTCGATATCATTCAGCTTTTTCCCGGGCTCTGAGAGCCTATGGGAGCCGTACGAAGTGTCACGTTACAGCAAAGATCCTCAGTCTTCAATAAACAGAGACAAGAAGAACAAGATCTTGTCAGAGAGGGCACTTCCTGTAAGGAATCTTCTCAGGTTTTTGCCTGCCATATGAGTTCTGTTATACTCACAGACACCATTCAAACAGTTTTAGAAACTTTAGGGTGTTTTCTATCCAAAGCCAATAATTATATGCATATTCTAGTTACTGGGCAGGAGTAGTAACCAGATTAAATCGGGTACGTTTTTTATCCGGCCGTGTCAATACTGCCCCCTAGCCCTAACAGGTTAAGGCTGAAACATTAAGAAGACAGAGTGGCAGAATAAATTCAACCACACCTTTGTTTCATCCCAAAACGAGAGAGCAACCTCTGTCCGGTGAAGTCCTCTAAGCATATTGCATGTAAGAAACGGTTACATGACCTACAGCATGGTCAAGCAAATTAATGTTTCCAACATTTTGGGACTACTAAACAACTATCGCTTTAGAAGCACATAGAGTTAACGCAAATCGCAAAGAAAAACAGCAGCTGCCTCCACTATTGCAGTACCATTTCAACTTCAACATTTCAACATCATCAAATCACCTATGCTTAGTCTAATACAGTGACAACTAAAAGATACCAAAAATAATTTAGTCATAGGTGGTACTCATAGGTGGTATGCGAGCTACTGGTAGCTCCTAATCGACCTTGGAGACCCCTTTCCTAGACCAAGGATGAGCAACTTTGATGGTGATGGGGGCCACAAAAACATCTGAACTCATGAGGGACCAACGTGGTTCTCTCGGGTCTGCTTACTAACATCCATACCCACACACCCAGTCAGAGCCAGCAATAGCCTTTTTGGGGGGCCTCAGTTAAATTTTGAATTATACTCACCCAGTATTGTTACATTGTACTCAATAATAGTTTCTAAATTCCATTTTCCAACAATCGGATAGTAAATTCCACTGTCAGTTTCCTTCAGATTCTTAATGCACAAAGAGTGGTTCACTGGGTTATAATGCACCTTGTCCTTGTATTGAGGAGAGATCTCTTTATTATCAACTATTACAGCACTTTTGAATTTCCATTTAAGTTCTTTATGCTCCTCAGGGGATTCAGCAACAGCCAGACACACGAAACCTCCCTTCACCCCATACTTGTATATTGACGGAACTTCAGCCCAGGTCCCTAAAGAAAAAGGAAAAGGTTCACCGGGTGCAACGTTTTTTCAGCAAGGGATAAAACACGAATAGCATACCAGGCTAACTATTTACCTTCATATTTTTTCTAATTCCTAACCGTTATTTGACATTTTTCTTTTGTCCTAAAAGCTTAATTCCATTTGGAAAAATACATGTGCACTGTTGATTAAATCTATTTCTATAAGTCACCTCGAAACCTTTTGAAAACCTTTTGAAAAAAAAAATTGGTATGGGTTACCTGTGAGGATAAGTAGAAACCATGAAATGTTCATTGTAGAAGTGTAAGCGATGAAGTCTGGCATCGTTCTCTGATCTCTGTCAAGGTTGAGTTACTCAAAACAAACTAAGTAGGTGATGGCAGTTCCCTGACCTAAATACGATGCTCACAACTTCCTGCCCCCTCAGTTTAAGCTGTAGTGTTGAATGCTCACTCGTAAAACTTATTTTAGGGGGTAGATCAGCTTTAACATTGTAGATAGATTATGGCTTCCATCAATGTAATTGTCTGCATCATATCCAATCCCCCATATATTTTTTGGTAAATATACTGTAATGTGCCTTGCAAAAGTATTCATCCCCCTTGGCTTTTTTCCTATTTTGTTGCACTACAACCTGTAATTTAAATTGATTTTTATTTCTGTCACGCCCTGATCTGTTTCACCTGTTCCTGTGATTGTCTCCACCCCCTCCAGGTGTCGCTTATATTCCCCAGTGTATTTATCCCTGTTTCCTGTCTCTCTGTGCCAGTCTGTCTTGTATATTTAGTCAAGTCAACCAGCGTGTTTTTCCCGTACTCCTTTTGCTATTCTCTTTTTCTAGTCCTCCCGGTTTTGACCTTTGCCTGTTTCTGGACTTTGTACCCGCCTGCCTGACCATTCGGTCTGCCTTGTTTAAAGGTAATCATTTTTTCTAAGAGTATTATTGATCGATTGACTATTACTTTTTTAATCAACCAGCAGTGGTATTTGTAGTGGGGGACATAACTTGGCAGGGGGTCTGGGGGTCCTCCCATTTTTTGGGGGCATCGACAGCACATTTCCTGCATTTCTACACAATCTAATATGACCCATGGCCCTTCTAGCCATCTCTATTTACAACAACAAAAAGTAAGCAAAAATGCCCACAGTTCGGTAAGAGATTATTAAATATATATATAAATATGTTTAAGTGATTGATAAGACTAGATCCATGATAATTCAATAATCAATATTTTGTTGCTCCTTTAACCAATAGCCTAACAAATGAAAAACTCTTACAAATAAAGTACAAAGACAACGTTTGATTACCTTTAAGACATCCTCTATATAAAATTTCAGCCAGACCGCCCAGCCAACCCGAGACGCCTACATGCTCGACCCCCACCAGTCTCAACTCAACTCTCTCCCCAACACAACTTCCTTCCCATCTTTTTTTTATGGTTCAAGCAGTGGTGACCCGTCATTCAGGGCAGGTGGGGCAAATCTTTTTTTTTGGGGGGGGGGGTTGCCTGTTTTGCATGTTATTTTGGCATTAATACGTGTCACATATCAGTTTGCAAACAATGAAAAAATATATAATTGAGCCACATACAAACATGTCATTTGTTTTGCTTTCTTAAGTAAGGCAGCTCCAAAATGCAGGTGTTTCAGCCTAGCTCAGTTCTTTCTATGGTGGTGGGGCAGCCAGCGGAAAATATGGAGCGTAGGGGTTGGTAATGTTCTCTAGTTGTGCTGGGATTGGCTCACTGTTTTGTCACTCATGGGGACACTACGTCACCGCCAAATCTAAGGGTAGAGCTCGAAAATTCAAGCCCATTGGTGCTGCCATGGAGATACATTAGAAGTGCCCATTCAAGAAGGCCCAAGGTCATTGGCCACAGATAAATTGACGTCAAATAACGTTATATCTACAGTAGCTTTGATTGGACTGTCAACATCATACTTTCAAAAACTTAGCTAGCAAGCTAGCAGTCATCATCATGAATCAAGTCAACAATCTACTGGTAAATGCTTTTTAATCCTTGTCATATGAAGATAAAGGAGAGAAATTATATATTAAACGTATATGTGCTCATCGGCCATTGGACATAAACATTACAAAACTAGTTGGAAATCGCAAATTCAACAATGAGTGGTTTGGAAGGAATTCTTGGCTAACTGCAAGCATTGCAAAGCAATCACTAGACTTATATTCAGTGGAGTGGCTGTGTGGTCCCAAGTCTGGGTTTAAGGGTCTCTTTTCCAACATTAAAATGATAAACATTCAACATTGGGCATGCAGTCGATCCAACATGATTGCTGCTGCGCTCGAAACAACTGTTAACTCCGAAGTGGGAAATCTGACTTCAGTGAGTTCAAGACAACTGCGAACTTGGGAAAAAAAACTAGCTTGTTTTGAACGGTCATCCAACTAGGAATTGTAAGTCGGGAACTCGGACCTCTTTCTAGAGCTACGACCTAAAGATCACTGATGTCATCATGATTGACCTTGTTTATTTCCGAGTTCCCAGTTGTCTTGAAAGTGCCATTAATCCAGAGAATGCCAGACTTTGATGACAAAGTTTGATGACAAAATTTGCCCACGAAGGACCGCCGCGCAACCTTTCTGTTCAAGTGAGCACAGCACAACAAGGTGAGTCCAAAAATGTCTTGTATGCTGCTGCATAAATTATGTAATATGCCAGGGACATATGTATACTGTAGCTAAAAAAGTAAAACTAGCTATATGTTGTGTAGTAAACTGTTGGTAGCCTATGTGCCTCAGCCTAATCATTTGGTATATTTTCCCCTCTTAATTTCGCATACTGTTCTGACATGGTGGTGCACATGTAGCCTATAACCTATTTTTGAGAAATATAATCATTGAATATTGTAAGAGCTTTCATTGTTTGCTTATATGCCCCCTCTATTTATCCTACTCTTCTGACTTGGTGTACAGGGAGAACACTCTAAAAACGGCCCATGTTCTGAATTCTGTCTCTGCACATTTCAAAAGTGCTAAACAAATAGGTATATTGATTCCGTCCGTTCTAGCTAGCTCATTAATGTGTTCATCGAAATTACGGATTGCCTCTTATCCGCTTGTCGTCCCCTTATGCCATAGTTTGTCCATCTCAATTGTCAATAGAAACCACATTTGTTTAAGCAAGTCTGCCATATCAGCAATATTTTTTAAAAAGGCAGTAAATGAGGCTGAATTAACTGTTTTGCTGCCAGACAAGGCTCCGCTGATAGCCAGGTGTAGTAGTGGTAAGGTGTTGGGACTGCTGTTGGGACTCTGCTGTTGGGACAGCTTTATTTAGGCCCTAACAGTTTGTGGGCACCGTTTGTCACCGTTATAGTGCAATTAATGTATTGTTTCGTGTTGTTTTGAAGCTTTGCTGGCATGCCTCCACAAATTATAATTTTTTGGGCCCCACCAACATTTACATGCTAAAATCGCCACGGGTCTCAAGGGAAAATTTTAGAAAACAAGAGTTGAATGACAACACACATACACCTTCACATTAACACACAGAAACAGTGTACCCTCTATATAAACTCAGCAAAAAAAGAAACGTCCCTTTTTCAGGACCCTGTCTTTCAAAGATAAATCGCAAAAATCCAAATAACTTCACAGATCTTCATTGTAAAGGGTTAAAACACTGTTTCCCATGCTTGTTCAATGAACCATAAACTATTAATGAACATGCACCTGTGTGAACGGTCGTGATGACACTAACAGCTTACAGACGTTAGGAAATTAAGGTCACAGAACTTAGGACACTAAAGAGGCCTTTCTACTGACTCTGAAAAACACCAAAAGAAAGATGCTGTAACGACTGTCTTCTGTAGAAATGGACCAAGGCGCAGCAGGTATGTGAATACTCATCTTTAATTAAAATAAAGAAGTAAAGCATCCACTTAACAATGCAAACAAAGTGACAACAGCTACAGTTCTGCAGGCTAGAAACGCAGTGCAAAAACAACCACCCACAACCCCAAAGAAAAACACACACACCTATATAGGACTTCCAATATAAGGCAACTATACACACCTGCCTTCAATTGGAAGTCCCAATCATCCACCCAACATTAAACCAATACAAACATGCCACGTCCTGACCCCAAAACTAAAACACTAGCTCCATCTGCTGGTCAGGACGTGACAGTACCCCCCCCTCAAGGTGCAAACCCCGGAATGCACCTACCAAAAAAACAAACAAAAAAAACCAACACAAAACCCATAAACAATAACCCTAAAACAATAAGGGAGGGAAGGGAGGGTGGCTGCCGTCACCGACGGCACTGTGCTACACCCTCCCTCCCCAACCCACCTATCCTGGAGGTGGCTCAGGTGCAGGGCGTGGACCTTGCTCCACCGTCGGCGTAGCCCACTTCGGTGGCGCTGCTAACTGCGCCGGGCAGATGGGCCACTTGGGCTGACCCTGGCAGACGGACCACTCATGCTGGGCCGGAGGACAGGAGGACCCCTCGGGCTGGACCGGAGGACAGGAGGGCCACTCGGGCTGGGCCGGGGGACAGGAGGGCCACTCGGGCTGGGCCGGAAGGCATGCGGGCCACTCGGGCTGGGCCGGAAGGCAGGAGGAACACTCGGGCTGGACCGGAGGGCAGGAGGACCACTCGGGCTGATCCTGACAGGCCGGGCACCCTGGCAGATCAGGGCAGGCGGACCACTCGGGCTGGGCCGGAAGGCATGCGGGCCACTCGGGCTGGGCCGGAAGGCATGCGGGCCACTCGGGCTGGGCCGGAAGGCATGCGGGCCACTCGGGCCGGGCCGGAGGGTAGGAGGACCACTCGGGCTGGACCGGATGGCAGGAGGACCACTCGGGCTGGACCGGAGGGCAGGAGGACCACTCGGGCTGATCCTGACAGGCCGGGCACCCTGGCAGATCAGGGCAGGCGGGCACCTCTGGCAGAACCGGGCAGTCTGGCCACTCTGGCAGTTCAGGGCAGTCTGGCCACCCTGGCAGTTCAGGGCAGTCTGGCCACCCTGGCAGTTCAGGGCAGTCTGGCCACCCTGGCAGTTCAGGGCAGTCTGGCCACCCTGGCAGTTCAGGGCAGTCTGGCCACCCTGGCAGTTCAGGGCAGTCTGGCCACCCTGGCAGTTCAGGGCAGTCTGGCCACTCTGGCAGTTCAGGGCAGTCTGGCCACTCTGGCAGTTCAGGGCAGTCTGGACACTCTGGCAGTTCAGGGCAGTCTGGACACTCTGGCAGTTCAGGGCAGTCTGGACACTCTGGCAGTTCAGGGCAGTCTGGCCACTCTGGCAGTTCAGGGCAGTTCTGACGACTGTTGACTGGCGGGCAGCTCTGGTGACTGTTGACTGGCGAGGCTGGGTTGACACACTAGACTCCTGATGCGTGGGGCTGGTATAGGACGTGCCAGCCTGGAGACACGCACCTCCATGCTAGTGCGTCTGGCGGGAAACACCGGACCGAAAGGGCGCGCTGGCGGTCTTGATTGTAGGGTTGGCATCCCCCCTTCCGGCTCGATGCTCACCTTGCCCTGGCACCTGCGGGGCGCTGGTACTGGGCGAACTGGGCTGTGCGTCCGTATAGGCGAGATGGTGCATACCTCAGCGTAACATGGCGCCCTCCACCTCGTACGCACCTCCCTGTAGTCACGGGTAGCTGGCTTACTGCTCCTCCCTGGCCTGGCCAAGCTACCCGTGTGCCCCCCCCAAAAAAAATCTTGGGGCTGCCTCTCGGGTTTCCTAGCCAACCGTGTTCCAGCGTAACGTTCCCGATGGTTCCTCTGTCCAGCTGCCTCCACTCTCCTGAGTGCCTCCACCTGTTCCCATGGGAGGCGATCCCTTCCGGCCAGGATCTCTTCCCAGGTGTAGGCTCCCTTGCCGTCCAGGACGTCCTCCCATGTCCATTGTTCCCTTTTTCTCTCCTGTGGCTTCCTCCTCTTCTGCTGCTTGGTCCTTTGGTGGGTGATTCTGTAACGACTGTCTTCTGTAGAAATGGACCAAGGCGCAGCAGGTATGTGAATACTCATCTTTAATTAAAATAAAGAAGTAAAGCATCCACTTAACAATGCAAACAAAGTGACAACAGCTACAGTTCTGCAGGCTAGAAACGCAGTGCAAAAACAACCACCCACAACCCCAAAGAAAAACCCACACACCTATATAGGACTTCCAATCAAAGGCAACTATACACACCTGCCTTCAATTGGAAGTCCCAATCATCCACCCAACATTAAACCAATACAAACATGCCACGTCCTGACCCCAAAACTAAAACACTAGCTCCATCTGCTGGTCAGGACGTGACAGATGCCCATGGTCCCTGCTCATCTGCGTGAACGTGCCTTAGGCATGCTGCAAGGAGGCATGAGAACTGCAGATGTGGCCAGGGCAATAAATTGCAAAGTCCGTACTGTGCGACGCCTAAGACAGAGCTACAGGGAGATAGGACGGACAGCTGATCATCCTCGCAGTGGCAGACCACGTGTAACAACACTTGCACAGGATTGGTACATCCGAACATCACACCTGTGGGACAGGCACAGGATGGCAACAACAACTGCCTGAGTTACACCAGGAATGCACAATCCCTCCATCAGTGCTCAGACTGTCCGCAATAGGCTGAGAGAGGCTGGACTGAGAGCTTGTAGGCCTGTTGTAAGGCAGGTCCTCACCAGACACCACCGGCAACGTACCTATGAGCACAAACCCACGGTCGCTGGACCAGACAGGACCGGCAAAAAGTGCTCTTCACTGACGAGTTGCGGTTTTGTCTCACCAGGAATGATGGTCAGATGTGCGTTTATCGTCGAAGGAATGAGTGTTACTCCAAGGCCTGTACTCTGGAGCGGGATCAATTTGGAGGTGGAGGGTCCGTAATGGTCTGGGGCGGTTTGTCACAGCATCATCGGACTAAGCTTGTTGTCATTGCAGGCAATCTCAACGCTGTTCGTTACAGGGAAGATATCCTCCTCCCTCATGTGGTACCCTTCCTGCAGGCTCATCCTGACATGACCCTCCAGCATGACAATACCACCAGCCATACTGCCTGTTCTGTGCGTGATTTCCTGCAAGACAGGAATGTCAGTGTTCTGCCATGGCCAGCGAAGAGCCCCGATCTCAATCCCACTGAGCACATCTGGGACCTGTTGGATCGGAGGGAGAGGGCTAGGGCCATTCCCCCCAGAAATGTCTGGGAACTTGCAAGTGCCTTGGTGGAAGAGTGGGGTAACATCTCACAGCAAGAACAGCAAATCTGATGCAGTCCATGAGGAGGAGATGCACTGCAGTACTTAATGCAGCTGGTGGCCACACCAGATACTGTCTGTTAATTTTGATTTTGACATCCCCCCCCCCCCCCCTTTGTTCAGGGACACATTATTCAATTTCTGTTAGCCACATGTCTGTGGAAATATTTCCGCATGTTAAGTTTGCTGAAAATAAACGCAGTTGACAGTGAGAAGATGTTTCTTTTTTTGCTGAGTTTAATTCATATAATAGTCCTAATAGTACTATAGAGCTCTTTTTACTTGCACACAATATAGCTGGGTCACCCTGTCCTGCCCCTAATGGTCCACTGCCCAGCAGCGCCCCAACACAAAACACCCCCACTCAGCTTTAGGGTCTTAGAGAAACATTCATTATTGGTTTCAGGTCAGCTCACCCAATGTGGTGCGGATCTGTTTTTTTTTCTCTAAAGTATTATTCACCTCGTATTCGGAATCCCCCAACAGAAGCTAGCCAGCTCACTAGCTACTAGCTACTAATCAGCTAACCACTGCTAGTGGTCATCAGCTAACCTTTAGATCGGAAAGCTCTGCCAGTTTGTACAACGCGACTCAAACCAGAGCATACCGGACATGTTTTCTCTCCATATACCCGGATTCCTACCGCAAGCTCTGGTTATTTACACCTGGATCTTCGCAGCTAGCTAGCTGCTAACCGAGTACTGATTAACGTCGGTCCTGGAGAAAGCACCAATTAGCCTGGAGCTAGCCCATGCTAGGCCCTTTCTCCCGGATAGCTAAAAGAGGCCCATCAGCGACTCCTGCGCTACAATACCCGGACCCCTTCTACTGTCGGTATGGGGCACGGAACCCCCCCGTTCCTTCACGACTGGATTACGACATAATCTGCTCGAGGGGGTACTCAACTGGCCTCTACATCGCGACCACCCCTTAATTGCCCATCCGATAGCCGCGGCCCGCTAGCTGCTAGCTGTCTAGAGCATATTGTACTGTTAGCTGTATCGATCCATCGGCCAATTTCTTGGGCCACTATACCTATTTTGCCAATTGGACTTGGACCCCTCTGCTACTCGGAACCCTACTAATCCATCACGACTGGTCTATCGACGTCACCGCACGCGTAGGCCAAAACAGACTTTCCTCCGTCGAGACGTCCCTATAAGACCCTTCTCCTAGCTTTGCTAGCCCCGGTCTGCTAGCTTGTTAGCCCCGGCCTCCCAGCTGCCTGAATCGCCGTGTCTCCAGCCAGCCCAACCACTCACTGGACCCCTATTGACCACCGGCTACGCATGCCTCTCCCTAATATCAATATGCCTTGTCTATTACTGTCCTGGTTAGTGATTATTGTCTTATTTCACTGTAGAGCCTCTAGCCCTGCTCAATATGTCTTAAACTACCATTTAATTCCACCTCCCACATATGCAGTGACATCACCTGGTTTAAACGCCTCTAGAGACAATATCTCTCTCATCATTACTCAATGCCTAGGTTTACCTCCAATGTACTCACATCCTACCATACCTCTGTCTGTCCAATATGCCTTGAATCGATTCTCTCACGCCCAGAAACCTGCTCCTTTTACTCTCTGCTCTGAATGCACTAAACAACCAGTCCTGATAGCCTTTAGCCGTAACCTCATCCTACTCCTCCTCTGTTCCTCTGGTGACGTAGAGGTTAATCCAGGCCCTGCAGTGCCTAGCTCCACTCCTACTCCCAGGTGCTCTCATTTGTTGACTTCTGTAACCATAAAAGCCTTGGTTTCATGCATGTTAACCTGTTGTGGATAGGGGGCACTATTTTCACGACTGGGTGAAAATAACGTACCCAATTTAATCTGGTTACTACTCTTGCCCAGAAACTCGAATATGCATATAATTAGTATATGTGGATAGAAAACACTCTAAAGTTTCTAAAACTGTTTGAATGGTCTGTGAGTATAACAGAACTCATACGGCAGGCCAAAACCTGAGAAGATTCCATACAGGAAGTGGCCTGTCTGACAATTTCTGGTCCTTTTGTTGCCTCTCTATCGAAAATACAGTATCTCTGCTGTAACGTGACAATTTCTAAGGCTTCCATAGGCTCTCTGAAGGCGCCAGAAAGTGGATATGCATATTCTCGTTTCTGGGCAAGAGCAGTAACCAGTTTAAATCGGGTACGTTTTTCATCCGGCCGTGAAAATACTACCCCCTATCCTAGATAGGTTAAGGAAAACAAGAGCAAAGAGAAAGAGTTCGGCAGACAGAGTGGGAGGGTTGTCACACCTGGTTCACCAACTACTTCTCTGATAGAGTTCAGTATGTCAAATCGGAGGGCCTGTTGTCCGGACCTCAGGCAGTCTCTATGGGGGTGCCACAGGGTTCAATTCTCGGGCCGACTCTCTTCTCTGTATACATCAATGATGTTGCTCTTGCTGTTGGTGATTCTTTGATCCACCTCTACGCAGACAACACCATTCTGTATACTTCTGGCCCTTCTTTGGACACTGTGTTAACTAACCTCCAGACGAGCTTGAATGCCATAGAACTTTCCTTCCGTGGCCTCCAACTGCTCTTAAATGCAAGTAAACTAAATGCATGCTCTTCAACCGATCGCTGCCCGCACCTGCCCGCCCGTCCAGCATCACTACTCTGGACGGTTCTGACTTAGAATATGTGGACAACTACAAATACTTAGGTGTCTGGTTAGACTGTAAACTCTCCTTCCAGACTCACATTAAACATCTCCAATCCAAAATTAAATCTAGAATCGGCTTCCTATTTCGCAAAAAAGAATCCTTCACTCATGCTGCCAAACATACCCTCGTAAAACTGACCATCCTACCGATCCTCGACTTCGGCGATGTCATTTACAAAATAGCCTCCAACACTCTACTCAACAAATTGGATGCAGTCTATCACAGTGCCATCTGTTTTGTCACCAAAGCCCCATATACTACCCACCACTGTGACCTGTACACTCTCGTTGGCTGGCTCTCGCTTCATACTCGTCGCCAAACTCACTGGCTCCAGGTCATCTACAAGTCTCTGCTAGGTAAAGCCCCGCCTTATCTCAGCTCACTGGTCACCATAGCAGCACCCACCCGTAGCACGCGCTCCAGCAAAAATCACTAAAGCTGGAGACTCTTACCTCCCTCACTAGCTTTAAGCACCAGCTGTCAGAGCAGCTCACAGATCTCTGCACCTGTACATAGCTCATCTGTAAATTAGCCCATCCAATCTACTTCATCCCCATACTGTATTTATTTATTTATCTTGCTCCTTTGCACCCCAGTATCTCTACTTGCAAATTCATCTTCTGCACATTCTACCATTCCAGTGTTTAATTGCTATATTGTTATTACTCTCCATGGCCTATTTATTGCCTTACCTTTCTTATCCTACCTCATTTGCACATGCTGTATATAGATTTTTCTACTGCATTATTGATTGTGTGTTTGTTTATTCCATGTGTAACTCTGTGTTGTTGTATGTGTCAAACTGCTTTGCTTTATCTTGGCCAGGTCACAGTTGCAAATGAGAACCTGTTCTCAACTAGCCTAACTGGATAAATAAAGGTGAAATAAAATAAATAAATAAAAGAGCCAGAGTGACAACAGTACAGTCCCCCAGGGCCAGTACAGTCCCCCAGGGCCAGTACAGTCCCCCAGGGCCAGTACTGAGCAGCCCAGCAGCTAGGGATTGCCTAAATCTCCTCTGACGTGGACATGTTTTCAATACAAACTATGAAGGTTGCATAGTATACCCTTAATCTTAAAACAAATCTAGTCATACTGTACATAACTATACATTTCTTCTATAAATTGTGGGAGGATAACTAACTTTCCAATTAATAGCAATGCATTTATTAGCCACTATAAATGCTAGGTTGCACAGTTTCTTCTGATAACAGTCTCCAGTATCAACATTTCCAAGCAAACAAAAACAGGGAGGAGGGAGAATCTGTAGACTTGCTGCGATAAAAGAACATACTCTTTGTCAGACTTCCCTAAAATAGCATCTGGCTTGTCCAGTATTTGCTGGACAGAGAGAATAAAGTGTTGTAACTGTAAAAATTCACCTCACCTCTGTCACCTACTGGTCTTCCCCGGCTGCCTGACCCTGCTGAGACCCCGTCACCATCTGATCCTCCTAAAATGAGGCATGACAAGGAATTACCTTGGTGTACATTTATACATTATATTATCCAAGAATTCAATTCATGGTTCAATAATTGAAATTACCATTATTCCCAGATCCCAGACGGTAGCTTAAAGCTTAAGCAGCTGTCCTGTAGCTATTGTTGTCACACCCTGATCTGTTACACCTGTCTTTGTGCTTGTCTCCACCCCCTCCAGGTGTTTCCCATCTTCCCCATTATCCCCAGTGTATTTATACCTGTGTTCTCTCTTTGTTTGTTGCCAGTTCATTTTGTTCGTCAAGCCTACCAGCGGTTTTCCCTTGCTCCTGTCTTTGTTCTAGTCCCTGTTTTTTAGTTTTCTTGGTTTTGACGTTTCTGCCTGCCCGCCTGCCTGCCGTTCTGTACCATTGTCACACCACCCTGGAATATTGACCTCTGCCTGCCCTGACCTCGAGACTGCCTGCCGTTCGGTACCTTATGGACTCTGATCTGGATTACTGACCCCTGCCTGCCCTTGACCTGTCATTTTGCCTGCCCCCTGTTCTAGTAATAAACTTTTGTTACTTCGACACTGTCTGCATCTGGGTCTTCTCCTGAAATGTGATAATTGTAGGTTTACCCAGCAATTCAAGAAGGAACCTTTTATCATTGACTGAATATACTGCAAAATTCACCTGAGTTCTGTAGACTGGTCTTCCCTGGCTGTCTGACACTGCTGGGACCCCTGTCACCATCTGATCCTGCTAAGACATGATGAGCACATCGCTGCAACTCCAGTACATACTCAGGAGAGGCGAAGGTCAAGAGCCACGCATCCTCCGAAACATAGCTGCACTGCTTCTTGACACACTTGCCCCCTTAACCCGGAAGCCAGCCGCGCCAATGTGTCTGAGGAAAGTCAGCATGCATGCGCCCGACCGCCACAAGTAGTCACTAGAGCTCAATGGGACAAGGACATCCCAGCCAGCCAAACCCTCCACTAACATAGACGGCGCTGGGCCAATTGTGCACTGCCTCATGGGTCTCCCAGTCAGCTGTGATACAGCCCGGGAACGAACCCTGATCTGTGGTGATTCCTCAAAGCACTGCAATGCAGTGTCGTAGACCGCTGCGCCACTCGGGAGGCCCGCACAGATTATTCTGAAACGGTCCTCTTTCTGCTTTGTATGAGTTAGCCTACATATTGTACTAAAAGCACATATTTTTCGCATTATTCACACACTCGGAACCTCTCCTAGTTGGGCGTGAGAGTTCAAGTGCGCCTAGTATGTGTGGTCTCATTGAAATAAAGTAGTCTGCCTACATGGGCGGAGAATCATGTGGAAGTTAAATATGGAACTTAAATATGATTAGACTGTAGTTTACTACAGTATCTGTAAATAAATATTGATAATGAAGAAGTGAAGGGCGGACAACCAAAGTGAGTCGAAGTGGGGAGAAAAAAATGTAATCATCATTGAAAAGGAAAAGACACAACACACACACAGGTTAGGCTACTATGGTGAGCGAGCATTGCGCCTTTTCATTTTCAATAAGTATGGATTACCCATTAATCCGTTTCTGCCTGCAAATCGTCCTCCTAAATGGTAGGCTACATCCTATAGAACTATGCAAAAATGTAAGAAGTGTCGCTCTCAACATTCTTGCTTCTTCCAGTTCAGTAGCCATACCTGCGAGATCAGGTGCGCGTGTAGTCTCAATTAAATAGAGTAGGCAATGGCCTACAGTGCATTCGGAAAGTATTCAGACCCCTTCCCTTTTTGCACATTTCGTTACGACACAGCCTTATTCTAAAATTGATTAAATAAATTCAAATCCTCGTCAACCTACACAAAATACCCCATAATGACAAAGCGAAAACAGGTTTTTATAAGAAAGAAAAAAACAGAAATACCTTATTTACATAAGTATTCAGACCCTTTGCTATGAGACTCGAAATTGAGCTCAAGTGCATCCTGTTTCCACTGATCATCCTTAAGATGTTTCTACAACTTGATTGGAGTCCACCTGTGGTAAAAACCAATTGACTGGACATGATTTGGAAAGGCACACACCTGTCTATAAAAAGTCCCACGGTTGACAGTGTATGTCAGAGCAAAAACCAGGCCATGAGGTCGAAGGAATTGTCCGTAGAGCTCCGAGACAGGATTGTGTCGAGGCACAGTGGCCTCCATCATTCTTAAATGGAAGAAGTTTGGAACCACCATACTCTTCCTAGACCTGGCCACCCGGCCAAATTGAGCAATCGGGGGAGAAGAGCCTTGGTCAGGGAAGTGACAAAGAACCCGATGGTTACTCTGACCGAGCTCCAGAGTTCGTCTGTGGAGATGGGAGAAGCTGCCGGAAGGACAACCCTCTCCGCAGCACTCCACCAATCAGGCCTTTATGTTAGAGTGGCCCGACGGAAGCAAGTCCTCAGTAAAAGGCACATGACAGCCCGCTTGGAGTTTGCCAAAATGTACCTAAAGGACTCTCAGACCATGAGAAACAAGATTCTCTGGTCTGATGAAATGAAGATTGGCCTGAATGCCAAGGGTCACGTCTAGAGGAAACCTGGCACCATCCCAACGGTGAAGCATGCTTGTGGCAGCATAATGCTGTGGGGATGTTTTTCAGCGGCAGGGATTGGGAGACTAGTCAGGATCGAGGGAAAGATGAACGGAGCAAAGTACAGGGAGATCCTGGATGAAAACCTGCTCCAGAGCACTCAGGACCTCAGACTGGGGCGAAGGTTCACCTTCCAACAGGACAATGACCCTAAGCACACAGCCAAGACCACGCAGGAGTGGCTTCGGGGACAAGTCCTTTAGTGGCCCAGCCAGAGCCCGGACTTGAACCCAATCTAACATCTCTGGAGAAACCTGAAAATAGCTGTGTAGCGTCGTTCCCCATCCAACCTAACAGAGCTTGAGAGGATATAAAAAAAATATATAATAATGTAACCTTTATTTAACTAGGCAAGTCAGTTAAGAACAAATTCTTATTTATAATGACAGCCTACTCCAGCCAATTGTGCACAGCCCTATGGGACTCCCAATCACAGCTGGATGTGATACATCCTGGATTTGAACCAAGTACTATAGTGACACCTCTTGCACTGAGATGCAGTGCCTTAGACCACTGCATCACTCGGGAGCCCACTCAGGATCTGCAGAGAAGAATGGGAGATACTCCCCAAATATAGGTGTGCCAAGATTGTAAGGTCATACCCAACAAAACTAACAGAGCAATATGATGCTTTCGTTAAGTTCACTCACGATCAGCTAATGCGTCGATTTGGAGAGCAACCTGCTAGCTATGTTTCCTGAGTGAAACCCCATGTTTGATGGAATACCAGTTTCCCCATTTTATACACAGTCTTGTGGCCTTAGAGCGTGCTTATGTTATTTGTTTAATTATGTCTTCCCTTTCATCATTTGCAATTTTTCAACACATGCAGATATGAAAGTCAAAATCTATTCAAAGTGCAAAGGTACTTCCTTCATTCAAGGGCAAATTTTAAAAAAACGCACACCTGGCCTAATCATAAGCCCCGTGCTTCTCCACCCCGTGCTTCTCATTACGCACACCTGGCTCCCATTCCCCCCCAAAATACCAATAACCAATAACAGGTCAAACATAAATTCAAAACAGGTCACATGAAATGTCTCATACAAAATAAAATGCTTAAAAATAATGTACCCTGTAATCACTGTCAAACGTGCTTTAAGAAAGTACTGAGTAAAGGGTCTGAATATTTATGTAAATGTGACATTTCAGTTTTAATTTTTTTATTAATTTGCTAACATTTCTAAAAACGTGTTTTTGCTTCATCACTATTGGGTATTGTGTGTATATTGATGAGAAAAAACTAAACAATTGAATTCATTTTAGAACAAAGCTGTAACATATTTTTCTATATTTAAGTCAAGGGGTCTGAATACTTTCCAAATGCACTGTATGTATACATGGGTGGAGAAGCACGGGGCTTATGATTAGGCTATAGTTTACTACATTGCCTAGAAATAGGCGTTAAATATTGATCACCCATATTTCTCGGTCTGAAAATCTTCACTCTCCTAAAAGGTAGGCTAATAAACCCACCCAGCAAACTGTCGTTAAAAAGACGTTGAAAAGACGACTATGCCCGACAGCTAATATATGTTCAGTTTTGGTTGAAAGGGAAAGTTGAAAAGATGTCTTTTTTGTGTTGTTGAAAAGACACCTATAAAAAGACGTCCATCTATGGCCCATTTTGGTTGAAAGTGAAAGTTGAAAAGATGTATTTTTCAGGTCGTTGTTTTAACGACTTGCAAAGAACATAATGTCTATGTAGCCTATACACATGGACACAATAACCCAAAAAATTGTCTGTAATTTTATTTTTTATTAACAATCACGCTACTCATTACACTACTCCAGTATTTGCATGAAACATTCAGTCAAATAATGCTATCTAGTACAGAAATAAGTTCAAATGAATATAATTTATTATATTATATATTCATCTTACAGGTTCCCCACGGCACTTAAATCAGCATTCAGGGTTTCAAACCACCGGTTTATCTTGAACCAATGGTGACTATTATGTGTTGTGCAGTAATAATAATAATGTTTTACATTTATTCCGAATAATTTAGAAGTGGATAAATGTGTTGGCTTTTCTGTGTCTATCAAATACAAAAACCTATTTACAAGATACATTTGGTTAAAGTTGTTCTTCTCGGGCTGACAATTGATTACGGCCGGGCTCAAACTTGCACGCAGTGTAGAAAAGACGAGGGCCTGTTTGAATGGCGTAAGCTGTCTCTTTCACTCCTCCTTAATAAACTTTTATAATCACATTCATTGGTAAACTCTGAACACTGTAGCCTAATATATTTGTCAGTACGCGGAGATCGCAAGTAAAAAATTATACTTGAAATGGGGGAATGTTTAGCCGACTGGTTGCGCAGGAGACAAAGGCAATGTCAAACGTATGGAAGACATTTGACTTGAGCTCATAGAAAAAGGAAGGAGCCAGCACTGTGCCAAACAAGTCCTGTAGGCTACTATATATATTTTTGGGGTCTGTGTGGTCTTTAGTTACTACATAACTGCTCTCACCTTGTCTGGTAGAGTAACAGGATGGATATGGAGAATGTCTGTGCTCTCTGCTCTGGAGGTGGGACTGGCTAGTAGAAGCCCCGGGGTGATTCTGCAACATTCAAAACCAATGAATAAACCTTCTTCAGGACTTGACCGGTTAGCTGATTAAGATTTCTGGACTTGTATGGCAAGCAGTACTCTTGACCTATCGTGTGTGAAGTGAGATGGGGAAGGAGAGCATCTGGAATGGCCAGCTGAATCCCTGGATTGTGTAAATCTCTTCAACTCTGCTCTCTTCAAACTACATCTAGCATATTGGCTGATATAGCCCAGTAATACAATGTAAGGATCATGTTAGAATCTCTGGTAATTTAACCTATTTTTGCTCGTTTGGTATTACCAATAGGGCACAAAATTGCTGAGACCATGGCTGGCAAGTGAGCAGCGTCACATACGCCTAAAATAACATTACAAGACTGTGGTTGGGTTTCGGACCAGCTTTTGCGGTTGTGGGTGGGAGTCAGACAGAAAGCCAATCAGTTTCCACATAATTTCAACCAAGAAAATCTATGATGACATTGAATTGACACGGATTCCCCCGGTACTGCTGCTCATTCCATTCACCAGCTCCGGAGGTCTAAGTCACCGGCCTTCTAGGCGTCACTGAACTGGATCATTACCACCAACCCCCGGACTGTCTTGTCTCATTACGCACACTTGGCTCCCATTCCCCCTGATTAGTATGTGTATATATGTGCCCTCATTTCCCCATTGTCCTGGTTGATTATTGTTCCATGTCCGTTGGTCTTGTGAGTACCTGTGCTTTGTTATATCGGCTTTCGTGTTAGTGTGCACTTGTTATTATGGGTCTCGTCCCGTGTATTGTTATTACGGGTCTTGTCCCATGTATTTATTAGAGGTTTACACCTCGTGCTTTGTTTGGGTTACAGCCCTGTGTTACAGTGTGTATATATATTTATATATATGTGTTTGTTTAAGGCTTCGTCCCCATCATGTTCATGACATACTCTATTTTGGGTGGAGAAAAAATATATATATTTCGTATTACTGCGCCTGTCTCCTATCATTATACAACGTGAGGGCATTATTTTGTATTTTTTTCACCCAACTTTTAAACTAAATCCAATGACATGGTGACATTTTTTGTTGATTTCACATAGCATTTACGTTAGTTGACAGCTCAACCACATGTAAAACTAGACGTTAAACTGACATCAGTGGGCTGTGTCTAAACAGTTATAAGACATTAACATGGTTAGGATGAGGGGGTGTAGCTCCCTTTTTAGGTGTGAGAGTGAAACTGACTGAAAGGAAGCTAAAAAACCACAAAGCACACTTCCTGTTTATTTGTATGATGAACACCTGTTCAGAAGTTATCTGGTGTGAATATACTCTGTGTTCTGCATCACTGTTTTTCCATTGCAAGAAGAATCAACTTTATCAGGCCCACTTTTCATATAATAACTTGGAAAAAGATATGAATCATTTCCTGGCTGATATTGACTCATAGGTGCTTAATTTAGAAATTGAGCTTTCCTATATCTAAATATAATTTAGGACCCACCAGGTCCGGTTACTAAATTTAGAGTTTTGTCTCGGCTCTGGGTCGGGTCTGATATAATAGCCACGGCTCTCAAATATGTGCAATTAAAATGTATTTACAGGCTGGACCCGTTTACAGACATTTTTGTTGGCTAAACGTATTTAGTTAGGTTAAAAGTAGGCCTGATGTAAAATAAATTGTGTTAGCCTATTGCTTTCCTTTGTTGGGTAGGCCTACAGGAGACACTCACCTTTTGTTGGTAGGTCTAATTGCTGCAATATAAGCATGTTCAAAACTTTGAAGGTTTAAACCATTTCTTTAAATATGTAGCAAGTGTTTTGTTTCGTTCTGTTGAGACATGTTCTTTGGCCAAATTGGCAGGTTCCAACTGTAATGTTGTGTTTGTCGCAATATAGTACAATTACTAGTAGGCCTACTATGCTACTCGCACTCAAACCATGAAAAGGAAAAACCAGAGGACAAGATGCAAAACTTAATTTAATGACGCAATATAATAACATTTTCACTAAAACAATGACTTGACTGACTTTTGAAGTTACCCTAAAGAAGTTAAGAATCTTTTGTGAAGGTTTATGGTACATGTATGGCTATTATTAAACTTAGCTACTGCAGGGCTATGAAGGCAGTGCACACCAGCTCTCCAACTGACTCTGACTGTTGAACTTGAGGTGAGGAAGAATGTTTAATAAGGCCTACCAGAGTTAGTCCTTTAATCTAACAATATAATGCTTATCGAAATTAACGAATTAGCCTCCTGTACGCCTATACCTTTTATAGTAGTAGTAGTAGTAGTAGCCATTTGACAATTATCTTTCTCTATGGCTACACTGTAAAACATTTCCTGTACAATTTACAGTAACTTACTGGCAGCAATTGGCCAGTAAGTTACTGTAATTTATTTTACATTACAGCTACTGTAATCCATTTTATGGTAACACACATTTTAATGTAATCTTATCTACAATACAAAGTCAGTTACTGCAATCTATTTTACAGTAACAATACAGCATATTACTGTAATTACCTAGTGACATAAGACCCGGTGTTCTTTGCAAGTTTTCATTTTTACATTTATGTTTGGAAGGTCAACTGTAAGTGCTGTTATTTTGAAATGGAAACGTCTAGGAGCAACAACGACTCAGCCGCAAAGAGGTAGGCCACACAACCTCACAGAATGGGACCGCCGAGTGCTGAAGCGTGTAGCGCGTGAAAATCGTCTGTCCTTGGTTGCAACACTCATGCACAGTGCCAACTGTAAAGTTTGGTGGAGGAGGAATAATTGTCTGGGGCTGTTTTTCATGGTTTGGGCTAGGCCCCTCACTTACAGTGAAGGGAAATCTTAACGCTACAGCATACAATGACATTCCAGACGATTCTGTGCTTTCAACTTTGTGGCAACAGTTTGGGGAAGGCTCTTTCCAGTTTCAGTATGACAATGCCCCAATATATTTATCCTGTCTTGAATGAAAAGGTCACATTTTGCAATCTCCCAAAATAAATGTGATCTCTGATGCAAAACAGGCTACCCTCCATCTTGCTTGACAAGCACTACACTTGTCCATTCAGTGGCGGGGCAAGACTGTGAAAATGACATACGGCGTAATGAAATTCGTCGTGATGTAAACGGGGCATAAGCAGCTAACGTCGAAGCAGTGTGCTGATCCATGTGTCACTTTATCAGAAGTTCGTCATCAATGACATCCGAAGCTTAATTTGATCACGTGCTTTTTCAAACCGTGTGTTGCAAAATTTGAGATCCCACTGATTTTTCCGTGGTTATGGTGCTTCCATCAATTCCAAGCTGCTTTCAAAAACCGACCTCTACTGGACACCGTACTTACAAATATAGTTAGGATTTTGTACAAACGTTTCACCTGACTGGTAGCTTATTAGGTAGAGTATGGAACATTTAGGGACATGAGGTCGAGTCCCGTTGAAGGCACACTATTTTAAAATGTGTTTTATGTGTCTTAAGCATCCTAAATAATGCCATAGATTCCATTTTTGAAAAATAGTCAACAAAGACAAAAATGGAAGCATGAAGTAAGATGCATACCTGGTATTTCAACTGTTTATAGGCTACTAAAGCCAATGACTTACCCCTGTACCATAGTTTTGATATAAACAGCGGAGAAAATAAAGTATATCTGATTATGTATTGCTGGAAAGCAGATGTCACTGATGTGCATTGTGAACAGATAATGAAGCTGTGAGTAATTAACCGTTTTTCGGCACAATTTGGTGAAAGCGCTGACGCCTTCAGGAAGCCCCAGTTTCCCATCACTACAATACAAGACTTTGTTGAATTGTATTACAAAAACTATTCAGCAATTGCTAATAGTGAATATGTAATTATATATTACAGCATAAAAACTGATATTTGGTGTTTTACATCACTTGATTTAAGGCCTTAAAGGCTTCTAAACCAACAGTGACTACAGGCCAAAACAGATGAAAAGGACATGTCTAGCCATTCAACCATTAAAGGTTTTAGACTTGCTGCTACTGATCTGTCCCCTATATAAATTAAATTGTTAGGGAACCACTACCACATATCAGTTAAATTCTGTAACGGTTCTGTAACCACAGACGCTGGGAGACCGGAAGCAAGTACAGGGTGAGGATTTAATAATAAATAGACATGAAACTAAACAAGAACAGCATCTGGACAAGAGAAACAAAACAACATCAACGCAGACACGGGAATGAAACTGAGGAAGTGACAGATATAGGGGAGGCAATCAATGACATGATGGAGTCCAGTTGAATCTCATGAAGCGCTGGTGCGCGTAACAATGGTGACAGGTGTGCGTAATGATGATGAGCAGCCTGGCGTCCTTGAGCGCGAGAGAGGAAAAGGGAGCAGACGTGACAAAATTTGTACAGCATCCTCACTAACGAGTGCAAAAAAATATAGCCTATTACAAGACATGCCTCATATATTGTTTTATAGATCAGCTTTAATATTGCAGATAGATTGTAGGATCATTTTAATTGTTTGCGTCATTTCTAATCCCCCTTATTTTAATTTTTTTCTCCATACTTTTTCCCCCCATACTCGACCATCCCTATCGTGATTGAAGTAAACTAACGGACAACAATACTTATACTGCTACTTACAACTATTTTCGCTCACATCTACTGTACCTGTAGTTAAATAACTATTAATATATTCCTAATTTCCTTTTTCTTCAAGTGCTGAATTTTCACCCACAGCTGCCAATCCACCATTCATTGCTATCTTAACTCCTACCCTCCAGTGTCCACAGATTAACCTATCTTTCCCAGTTTAATGCTATTTTGTTATTTCCTTTTGCAATACATTTCAAAATATGTTAATGAGTCAGAAACAACAATACCATTCACCCACTAGTGTTCAAAAGGTTTTTGGCGCTCCTCTAAGATGCCGCCGTACTGGATGGCCACCGTTTTGGAAGCTCCAACCCAATTTAGCTTTGTTGTGATTCTTTTGTAGTTTATTTTTACTTTCTTTTCATGAAACTTTTGAACATCAGATCGGCAGTTACTTACCTCAATTCCGGCTTCAACTTCGACTTTGACTTTGATTCCCAACTCACCTGCCCTGGGCTCTTCCTGTAATTCTGACCAAATTTTTTGTCTACCCAAGTGGAAACGTCAATGTTACACAGGCAAGAAAGGGTGGATACTGGCGAGATTAGGGTGAAGGGAGAACCGGCAACCTCTTCCCTCCATTCTACTGGCCAATGTAGTCACTTGATAATAAGATGGAGGACCTCCAATCGCGCATTTCCTACCAATGGGACTCTCAAAACTGCAATATTCTCTGCTTTTCTGAAACATGGCTCTCAGACAAGACCCCACATGGCTATCCAAGTCAATGGATTCTCCATTCATGGTGCAGACAGGACAGTAGAGTCGGGAAATTGACTTGAGCGCGGTGGAAGTGTCGACCCATTGTTCACCCATCTTGGAATACCTGATGATCAAATGCCGACCATTCTACCTCCCGAGGGAGTTTTCAGCTGTTATCGTGACTGTTCTATACAATCTACCTCAGGACAAGAAAAACAACAAGCTGACACTTAACGAACTGTACGAGGCTATAACCAAGCAGAAAAACTTACATCCAGAGGCTGCTTTTCTGGTTGCTGTCGATTTCAACTCCGCGTCAATAAGACACATGATGCCCAATTTCCATCAACACAACTCGCCACTAGGGACCGAACAGCTGGCAGGCATAGTCAGTCATTTTCAACCTCTCCTTGTCCCAGACTGTAATCCCCACATGTTTTAAGATGTTAAGATGACCACCATCATTCCTGTTCCCAAGAACTCTAAGGCTTCATGCCACAATGATTACTGCCCTGTAGCACTCACATCTATAATCATGAAGGTCTTTGAGAGGCTGCTTATGGCACACATCAGTTCCATCATCCCAGACACCCTAGAGCCACTCCAATATAATTACTGCCCCAACAGTTCCATAGACAAAGCAATCTCAATTGCACTCCACACTGCCCTCACCCACCTAGATAAGAAGAATATCTATGTGAGAATGTTGTTCTCACATAGCTATTTACTGTGCATTCTACAGTGTTTTACTGTAGAACTTACTGTGTGCTGTAAGACACATTTACGGTATTCTACTGTGCATTCTACTTTTTTACTACTGTTGAAATTACAGAAAAATATTACATTGTAGGCCTAAGCTTCTCTTCCTTTATATTTATTTTTGGAAATATTAATGTCATACAGTGGATGCCTACTGTAGGCCTATATGCATGCAATGCCCTGACGCATTTACCGCAGTTGAACCGTGAGGTGGACAATTATTTTTTTACGAAGGATAAAAACAATAGGCTATAAAGTTTTCAATATGCTACGCATCAAAACACACAAAATTGTTTAATTTGTTATATGCAGTTTTTAAGGACGCGTAACGTTGGATTCTTCCTTCATGTGGTTTTCGGCAGACTAGACGCTTTATTGCGTTTTGCTGCTTTTCACTGTTCAGAAAGTGCATTGCACATTTGTTCATATATACCACTATCCCCTATACACCCCACCACCCCTTCCCACTAATTTGGCCCCAACAGATCCTACATCAGGCTGGAACCCCTTCTCTCAAAACCCCCTGCAGTTCTTCTGTACTAAAATGTCTGATCTCCAAAGACTTCTCTGCTGCTGCTGCTACCAATTCAATCTTCTGGGATTTCCTTTCCATCTCTGCGGTACAATTAATGACAATAGCAATAAACACCAATAGGCCAACCTTACTAAAGCACAAAATGTTTGGGTCACTCTGTACTGGCCTACTACTCACAGGGATCCTCTCAGGCTCCCTCACCCTTTGCCTACCATCCTCTACTTTCCTCACTCCCTCAGCATATGACAGTTTCTGCACTGCTCTCAACCTGGAAACTTCCACCTGTCTCACTCGCACAGGACATTTCTGATCCCCAGCAACATGGCCACCCCCACAATTGAAACACTCCACTTTTTCCACCGAAACGTAACACTCTTTTGTCGCATGCCCTCCTGCACACTTCTCACACCTTGGAATCTCTCTCCTACATACTGTTGCAACATGACCATAAACCTGAAACACTGTAGTGGGTTCAGAACAACAACTTATACACCCTAGCGTGACTTTATCCGGCAAACACTCTGCATCAAAACTCAGCAGGACAGACAGGGTCTTCTCAGTCTTGCGCTCGCCACCAGGTCTGCATTTAAAATAAATAAATTCGGGACAACAGGATGATTTTGCGGAACATTTGCGGGACAGTGTAGCCTACATGAAAAACAATGTTAGACACGTTCTGCATAATGACACGCGCAGTTGCGTTTTGGCCGCATGATCATTTTTGGGGGACTATTCAACTAACCATCCTAAAATTAGGTGGTGTTTCTGGTGTAACACTAACATTATACTATGTTATTATGTGACCCACCACCCCGATTTGGTCCGATGTAACAACATTTTAAATTCTGTTTTTTACATTGGATAAAAGTAGAGACTCAGAGTTAGAAAATGGTATATCATATACTGCAGTTGAGGAACAATGGGAAAGTAACTCTGCTTTGAAAGTTGATAAACTTGTAACCCCACTTTTGAGAAAATGGCCTGTGAATATTTTGGTACACCTACTGGAGAGCTCTTTGTCTACACCCATTCAGCATCGTTCACATCCTCTTAAGCCTTAGCCCCACCCATCGCTTTAATGATTCACATGTGAGGCCATGTGCTAAACAGAGTGAGTAAGGTAGTGTAGTAAACAACCAAAGATTTCAAGACTGAAAGTGGTGAAGTTAGTAACAAAAAGTAATCGTAAAAATACACTTTATCTAGTCCTTGGCCTATATACTAAACTGGCTTTGGTGCAGGTCATGTTGTTCTCCACATTACTGAACACACACTATATCAAATAAAATCAAGGTTTATTTGTCACCTGCACATGATACAGAAGGTGTAAATGGTACAGTAGAATGGTTACTTGCATAGTGAAGTCTTTTGCTTAGACTTCTAGCTAGCTAGACAATGAACCATAATCCCAACCCATACTACCATGCATGGATCTGCAGGTAGCTAAAGCTAAGTGTTAGCTAGCTAGCTAACATTAGCCTATAACTAGCAATGCAAATGGTTTTCTGAGATACAAATAATATTCCTACACCAGGGCTGCCAACTTTTGAAGAAAGTTGTAGTTTTATATGGCTTAGGCCTATGACCAGGGTTGGGGAAAAAACACAGATCAGGTGTATTCGGAACGCTTTGAACATTAAATGAACGCAAAATTCGCCGACTTTCTTAATTTGAGATTTGTGGGGGGGAAAATTTTAAGTATGCTACTATCTTGTTCAACATATTTTTGGGGTGGTTTGACACTATTCAGACAGTAATGAAATTAGATGGGGAGACAGGCAAATGTGAGAACAGTGGGAATGTCAGTGGGAATACTCTGCACAAGAAAAACGAATATTAATGGTTATAGCAGTGGGTAACCAAATCATAGATTGCAATTTCCTTGTCCATAGACTGCTTTCAAACATTTTGTATTTTGTAATATCTTTAAAATAGGGTTGAAATATCAAATGTACATAAATATTCAGACCCTTTACTCAGTACTTTGAAGCATCTTTGGAAGTGATTACAGCCTCGAGTCTTCTTGGGTATGACGCTACAAGCTTGGAACACCTGTATTTGGGGAGTTTCTCCCATTCTTCTCTGCAGATCCTCTCAAGCTCTGTCAGGTTGGATGGGGAGTGTCACTGTGCAACTATTTTCAGGTCTCTCCAGAGATGTTCAATCGGGCTCTGGCTGGGCCACTCAAGGACATTCATAGATTTTCCCCTAAGCCACTCCTGCATTGTCTTGGCTGTGTGCGTAGGGTCGTTGTCCTGTTGGAAAGTCACCCCAGTCAGGTCCTGAAAGCTCTGGAGCAGGTTTTCATCAAGGATCTCTCTGTACTTTGCTCCGTTCATCTTTGCCTCGATCCTGACTAGTCTCCTGGTCCCTGCCGCTGATAAACATCCCCACATCATGATGCTTTCACCACCATGCTTCACCGTGGGAATGGTGCCAGGTTTCCTCCTGACGTGACTCTGGTGTTCAGGCCAGAGTTCAATCTTAGTTTCACCAGACCAGAGAATCTTGTTTCTCATGGTCTGAGAGTCCTTTAGGTGACTTTTGGCAAACTCCAAGTGGGCTGTTGTGCCTTTTTACTGCGGAGTAGCTTCCGTTTGGCCATTCTACCATAATGGCCTGATTGGTGGAGTGCTGCAGAGATGGTTGTCCTTCTGGAAGGTTCTCCCATCTCCACAGAGGAACTTTGGAGCTCTGTGAGAGTGACCATCAGGTTTTTGGTCATTTCCCTGAACAAGGCCCTTCTCCCCCAATTGCTCAGTTTGTCTGGGCAGCCAGCTCTAGTAAGAGTCTTGGTGGTTCCAAACTTCTTCCATTTAAGAATGATGGAGGCCACTGTGTTCTTAGGGACCTTCAATGCTGCAGAAATGGTTTGGTACCCTTCTCCAGATCTGTGCCTCGACACAATCCTGTCTCGGAACTCTACAGACAATTCCCTTGACCTCATGGCTTGGTTTTTGCTCTGACATGCGCTGTCAACTGTGGGACCTTATATAGAAAGATGTGTGCATTTCCAAATCATGTCCAATCAATTGAATTTACCACAGGTGGACTCCAACAAGTCAATGTGTCTGATTACTTCCAAATGTACTGTATATCAATATTCAGGTGGTTTATTAATATAAGCTGAACACTCATGCCATCCTCTTACTCTACATAGACAAAATATATGATGTGTTTGTGAGTCCTCCTCTACCATCGTTGCCTAGCATGTGCACTATACTAAATTGTCCTGGAGCATTTAATATCCAATGTGTATTTGTAGGAGTTATTCAAATCTGTCCATGAATGACTGAAAAAATACATAGTCACATATAAATAATTTTCAAAGACACAAGTAGGCATGTCAGACACTGGCAAAATTGTGAAGAAGCGGAATAATAAGATACTGTAAGTGTGGGGAATAACAGTAGGGTTCTTGCTGGCAAGTTATTAATTACACTTTGGATGGTGTATCAGTACACCCAGTCACTACAAAGATACAGGCGTCCTTCCTAACTCAGTTGCCGTAGAGGAAGCAAACCGCTCAGGGATTTCAACATGGGGCCAATCAATGGTGACTTTAAAACAGTCACATGGCGGTGATAGGGGAAAACTAAGAATGAATCAACATTGTAGTTACTCCACAATACTAACCTAATTGAACAGAGTGAAAAGAAAGAAGCCTTTATAGAATAAAAACATGCATCCTGTTTGCAACAAGGCACTAAAGTAATACTGCAAAAAATGTGGCAAAGCAATTCACTTTTTGCCCTGAATACAAAGTGTTATGTTTTGGGCAAATCCAATACAACACATTACTGAGTACCACTGTCCATTTTTAGTGGTGGCTGCATCATGTTATGGCTATACTTGCAATCGTTAAGGACTGGGGAGTTTTTCAGGATAAAAATAAACGTAATGGAGCTAAGCATAGGCAAAATCCTACAGGAAAACCTGGTTCTGTCCGCTTCCACCAGACACTGGGAGATGCATTCACCTTTCAGCAGGACAATAACCTAAAACACAAGGCCAAATCTACATTGGAATTGCTTACCAAGAAGATAGTGAATGTTTCTGAGTGGCTGAGTTACAGTTTTGACTTAAATCTACTTGAAGATCTATGGCAAGAACTGAATATGATCAACAACCAATTTGACTGAGCTTGAAGAATTTAGAAAATAATAATGGGCAAATGTTGCACAATCCAGGTGTAGAAAGCTCTTAGAGACTTATCCAGAAAGACTCACAGCTGTATTCACTGCCAAAGGTGCTCTACAAAGTATGGACTCAGGGGTGTGAATACTAGATATTTCTGTATTTCATTTTCAATACATTTACAACAATAAAAAATAAAAATAAAAACATTTTTACTTTATCATTATGGGGTATTGTGTGTAGATGGCTGAGAAATTTAAGCTGCAACACAACAAAATGTGGATTAAGTCCAGAGGTATGAATACTTTCTGAAGGAACTGTATTTGCTATTCTGTGAGGGCCTATGTTCTGAACCCACTTCGGTGCTTTAGGTGCCAAGGATTCTAACATGTTGCAGCAGTGTGTAGAAGGGAGATTCGACGATGTGAGAAATGTGCAGGAGGGCATAGTCAGATCGAGTGCACAGTTGGGATAGAGAAACCACTGTATCAACTATGGGGGTGCCCATGCAGCCTGGTGTAAGATTGTTTAGGGCCAAGTAGTGTGATGGGGTGGGTTTTTGGAGTGGATAGTGTATAGGTGCAGGGTTAGATGGTGGTGCAATTTAAGGTTTTCTCCTTTTCCCTTTTTTATAATACTTTTTTTAGGGGAACTGAGAAAGGCAGAAATATCATAAGCGTCTAGTCTGCTGGAAATTCACAAGAAGTCCTTCACCATAGCAGTCATTCTGAGTGCAGGTTTTGGGTGATAAAAGATTCAAATTGTTGGCTATTCATTTTCTGGCTGGATTCCGATAGGAATTACTAATCACTTCACAAACCAGCGTATTGTGACTTGCAGGTCTGATGTGGTCCATGAGCCAGGATCAGACTATAATTTCAATGATAACTAAGCCATAACTAAAGACCTTATGAAATGTATAATTTGTGGTCATACAGGGTTTACTTTAAATTGAAACGCATTAACATAGGCAGGCGCTTGGTGAAGGCTTCATTGAATGCAACAACCATTTCACTGTCACTAACAAATACAGTCATAGGTGGGTATCTCTCACATTCACTCAAAAGACATGCTGTGTTGTACAGTATGCAAATAGGGCAGTGTTCAAACACCCTCAGTGTTTAAAACCTAAATGCCTTGTGTTGAATAAACGTGTTTATGTGACTAAAGTGTTACAGCGAATAAAAATGTTGCGGTGTTTACAATCTAAACACTGTGACGTGTTTTCATCTGAATTATTTGACTCGTTTAAATCCAAATTCAGATCCTAAACACTTTGTTTTACGGTGTAGGGTGATGATGTTCCATTATTAGAGATGGGCCCTGGCCTGGCAACACATTAAAAACAATCGCAGACATGGGGTACGTTCAGCAGGACATAGCATGTAAAAATATGCTATGTAAAACAAACATCTCTGTCTGACATGTAGAATAAGGAATCAGGTCAGCTCTATTCGTGGTATTTCTATCTGCAACGTTTGACAACGTTTGGCTACTTAATGTGGCCCTGATGAACCAAACCCTCTGACCTACACAGCTCTGACCGGCATTACAAAATACATTTACTGGCACCATAGAAAAGGACTTCAATATCCTCTGAATGGCAATGCTAATGATATCATGAAAGAGAAGAGTTGGTGTAATGTACAGTCGATGCCAAAGGTTTTGAGAATGACACAAATATTAATTTCCACAAAGTTTGCTGCTTCAGTGTCTTTAGATATTTTTGTCAGATGTTACTATGGAATACTGAAGTATAATTACAAGCATTTCATAAGTGTCAAAGGCATTTATTGACAATTACATGAAGTTGATGCAGAGTCAATATTTCCAGTGTTGACCCTTCTTTTTCAAGACCTCTGCAATCCGCCCTGGAATGCTGTCAATTAACTTCTGGGCCACATCCTGACTGATGTCAACCCATTCTTGCATAATCAATGCTTGAAGTTTGTCAGAATTTGTGGGTTTTGTTTGTCCACCCGCCTCTTGAGGTATTGACCACAAGTTCTCAATGGGATTAAGGTCTGGGGAGTTTCCTGGCCATGGACCCAAAATATCGATGTTTTGTTCCCCGAGCCACTTAGTTATCACTTTTTTCTTATGGCAAGGTGCTCCAACATGCTGGAAAAGGCATTGTTCGTCACCAAACTGTTCCTGGATGGTAGGGAGAAGTTGCTCTCGGAGGATGTGTTGGTACCATTCTTTATTCATGGCTGTGTTTTTAGGCAAAATTGTGAGTGAGCCCACTTCCTTGGCTGAGAAGCAACCCCACACATGAATGGTCTCAGGATGCTTTACTGTTGGCATGACACAGGACTGATGGTAGCGCTCACCTTGTCTTCTCCGGACAAGCTTTTTTCCGGATGCCCCAAACAATCGGAAAGGGGATTCATCAGAGAAAATTACTTTACCCCAGTCCTCAGCAGTCCAATCCCTGTACCTTCTGCACAATATCAGTCTGTCCCTGATGTTTTTCATGGAGAGAAGGGGCTTCTTTGCTGCCCTTCTTGACACAAGGCCATCCTCCAAAAGTCTTCGCCTCACTGTGTGTGCAGATGCACTCACACCTGCCTGCTGCCATTCCTGAGCAAGCTCTGTACTGGTGGTGCCCCGATCCCGCAGCTGAATCAACATTAGGAGACGGTTCTGGCGCTTGCTGGACTTTCTTGGGCGCCCTGAAGCCTTCTTCACAACAATTGAACTGCTCTCCTTGAAGTTCTTGATGATCCGATAAATGGTTGATTTAGGTGCAATCTTATTGGCAGCAATATCCTTGCCTGTGACGCACTTTTTGTGCAAAGCAATGATGACGGCACGTGTTTCCTTGCAACTAACCATGGTTGACAGATGAAGAACAATGATTCCAAGAAACACCCTCCTTTTGAACCTTCCAGTCTGTTGTTCGAACTCAATCAGCATGACAGAGTGATCTCCAACCTTGTCCTCGTCAACACTCACACCTATGTTAACGAGAGAATCACTGACATGATGTCAGCTGGTCCTTTTGTGGCAGGACTGAAATGCAGTGGAAATGTTTTTGTTGGTATTCAGTTCATTTGCATGGCAAGGAGGGACTTTGCAATTAACTGCAGTTCATCTGATCACTCTTCATAACATTCTGGAGTATATGCAAATTGCCATCATACAAACTGAGGCGGCAGACTTTGTGAAAATGAATATTTGTGTCATTCTCAACTTTTGGCCACGACTGTACTGTAAAAATTACATTGGCATATCAAAAGGCATAGTTAAGTGGCATGTTTTAGAATGGCCACGGAAGTGTTCAGGTTTTGAAGTGCAGTATGAATAAGAAGTACATACACATTCAGAATTGCACTCACATTGACTCATATAAATATGTTTGCACACACGCACACAGACACACGCAGCGCATGAAATTAGGAAGTTAGTCCCATTACTCTCCATTGTGTAAAGTACAATTTTCCACCAAGTTAAAGTGCTTTTAGTATTGTTAACATACATCTTCAATGCATATATTCCAGTGAAAAGAAAACATAAAAGAACAAACTCTAAACATCAGGGTTGGTGTCAATTCCATTTCAATGCCAGTACACTGAAATTACAATTATTTTCAATGCTTTTCAAGAAGGACCATTTTGATTTGGAATTTGGTTTACTTTTTTGACTGGAATTGAAACGTAATTTACCCCAGCCCTGCTAAACATATATTCAGAAGAATGAGTACTGCCATTGTTCGCATCGATAGGGACAAATACACATACATACAATATGATATATTCAGTCAAAATCCTTAAAGAAAAATAGTTTGTTTTCCAGTGCTTCCACTCCCATCTCCTGCGGACAGAGTACCTTTTTGTGTAAAAAACAGAAACAGTACCATGATTCTGTGATTATGTCCAAGTAAACCATGTTATGTTCACATAAACCAGTCAACCTTTATAGTTACAAGTACTTTCATAAAGAAAATACAGACATATGAAGTTTAAAAAGCCCCCTTAGTCCCTCTTTGATTACAGTACAGTAAACCCAGATGGGATGTACAGTATGTTGTCCCTTTCCAGGTTATCGCTTGTGGAATCCTTATCAACCACAAGGGGTGATACATTCCCATCAAATCCAAAACACAAGCGCATGTGTGTAAGTGTGTGTTTTGTGTTCACGTTTCCCAACAGGGGAGCAGCTCATCTCTATTGCATTCAATAATGTTTTCTCACTTGATAATTGTTTAATCTCCATACATATAATTTCTCCTTGCTCTCTCATTGCATCCTACTCGTGCTCTCTCTCTCTAGACATTGCTGATACGGACACTGAGAAGACTATCTCTCCCCCTGCCCCTCCCCCTCTCCTCCCCTCTATAGCTCTCCTCCAGTTTGATCTTCTCCGGGTCTGCCCCTTCCTCCGCGCCCCCTCTGCTGCTGCCTTGGTAACGGGAAGAGCGCATGGCTGGGCTTGGGGGCGAGGCCTGTTTGAAGAGGGGGGTGGTCTTTGTTTTGGCCACCTTGTCGAAGAAGGCGAAGTCGGCCACATACTTCCCCGAGGGGGACAGGGAGACCACGGGGGGGAACTCATACCCCCACAGGATCTCGTCAGGCAGGTAGGAGGTGCGCACCTGGCAGGTGGCGGAGGTGGGCTCTACCGTGGCACTCATGATCACCAGCAGCTCAAAGTCTGCCAGATCCGGATCCGTCCATCCCCCTCCTACGACAGAGAGAATGAAAGAAAGATACAAACTCTTTAGCACTAAATATGCATAAGCCAGAATGGTCTGTAACAATAAAAGGCTAAATGTTATCTTAACTTACCATCTGATTTCTCTGCTGAATCCAGATCACAAAATATATGGACTAAATGGCGTGGGACTTCCTTGCGTAAAACCAAAGCTAAAGTGCACCATGGCGACTGAGATATAAACACAGTCCATTGAGAGAAGTTAGTGTGTGGCCTCTTACCATACACATACTCTCTATCTACAAGCCTGCTCCAAAACATAAAACCCACACAGCTACTCACAAAAACACACACTTACTATAAACACAAATGACTAAACTCATAAAGAACATCAAGCACACAAACACTAAAGATACACGCCACATTCAAGCACACTGTTCAAGCAGTTGTTCCTGAAATCCGATCACACATTCATACCAAGACCCATAAAGAAAACATATACATAAGGATACCATTAACATGCGCGTCACCTTTCACTAACACACAACCACCATTACACAAACAAGACATATACACTCCCAACAAGCACACACCTGGGTCAACAGCCCACACTCAGAGATGTTCCGTCATCTGTGAAAACAGCCCTTATCCTAACCTGAACCCAGTACTGCTCTCACTGAGGCAAAAACAGTGTTTCGTAACACACACACATGCCCATGCACAAACGCACAAGCACACACACATGTACGCATGCACCAGTGGAGGCTGCTGAGGGGAGGACGGCTTATAATAATGGCTGGAACGGCGTGAATGGAATGGCATCAAACACATGGAAACCATGTATTTGATACTATTCCACTCCAGCCATTACCACAAGCCCATCCTCCCCAATTAAGGTGGCACCAACCTGCTGTGGCAAGCACACACACACATACAGCACACAATGCATGGTATGTGGTAGACAGTCTAGTTAGTCAGAGGGGCTATTTCTTCAGAACCTGCCCCAGTTCCTACGCCGGCAGGGTAAGGGCCAACACCATAACACCACTCTCTCAAACGGCTAACTCCGCCCTCTCTTGGCACAGGCCGAGGAGGGCCTGAGAAGTGAAACAAATTACCCCAGCTCGGAGCCGTTTCACTAGAGAAGTAGACAAAACTTGAGAAGCTGCTGACGGTGTTTGCAAGATGCCGAACAAAAGGCAATTCCCCCAAACAAACAAAAAACAACTCTCTTAGAATGAGTGCACAACTGGTAGTTGCTTATACAGTCGCTTAACAAACTATAGTTTTGGCAAGTCGGTTAGGACATTTACTTTGTGCATAAGAAAAGTCATTTTTCCAACAATTGTATACAGACAGATTAATTCACTGTATCACAATTCCAGTAGTCAGAAGTTTACATACACTAAGATGACTGTGCCTTTAAACAGCTTGGAAAATTCCAGAAAATTATGTTGTGGCTTTAGAAGCTTCTGATAGGCTAATTGACATCAGTTGAGTCAATTGGAGGTGTACCTGTGGATGTATTTCAAGGCCTATCTTCAAACTCAGTGCCTCTTTGCTTGACATCATGGGAAAATCAAAAGAAATCAGCCAAGATCTCAGAAAAAAATTGTAGACCTCTACAAGTCTGGTTCATCCTTGGGAGCAATTTCCAAACGCCTGAAGGTAACACGTCCATCTGTACAAACAATAGTATGCAAGTATAAACACCATAGGACCACACAGCCCTCATACTGCTCAGGAAGAAGACGCGTTCTGTCTCCTAGAGATTAACGTACTTTGGTGCGAAAAGTGCATATCAATCCCAGAACAACAGCAAAGGACCTTGTGAAGATGCTGGAGGAAACGGGTACAGAAATATCTATATCCACAGTAAAATGAGTCCTATATCGACATAACCTGAAAGGCCGCTCAGCAAGGAAGAAGCCACTGCTCCAAAACCGCCATAAAAAGCCAGACTACGGTTTTAAACTGCACATGGGGACAAAGATCATATTTTTTGCAGAAATGTCCTCTGGTATAATGAAACAAAAATAGAACTGTTTGGCCATAATGACCATCATTATGTTTGTAGGAAAAAGGGGGAGGCTTGCAAGCTGAAGAACACCATCCCAACCGTGAAGCACGGGGGTGGCAGCATCATGTTGTGGGGGTGCTTTGCTGCAGGAGGGTCTGATGCACTTCACAAACTAGATGGCATCATGAGGAAGGACAATTATGTGGAATCCACTGGGAATGTGATGCTGAAATAAATCATTCTCTCTACTATTATTCTGACATTTCACATTCTTAAAATAAAGTGGTGATCCTAACTGACCTAAGACAGGGAATTTTTAATAGGATTAAATGTCAGGAATTGTGAGAAACTGAGTTTAAATGTATTTGGCTACGGTGTATGTAAACTTCTGACTTCAACTGTATGTCAGTCAGATGGCTAGCTACCGGCAAAGGCTCTGGCTAAAATTACTTAGCTAGCTAGAAGGATGAAGTAAGAGGCTAACTTTAAACAGAGCCTGCCTCAGCAGGAGAAATAAATTGGTTACTAAGTTCTCATAATTACTTTGCATTACAAAGTAGACTACTGAGTGATGTGGTGCTCAGTGGTGAGGCTGAGGCAGGCTGCAATGCAAGCAACAGGAAGCAGAGGAGACAGAGAGGAAGCAGAGGAGACTGAGAGGGAGCGAGAGCAAGCAAGCAGAGAAAGAGGTTAGTACAGTTCCCAAACTTGGGGTCGGTGCCCAATGTGGGGTCCCCTGAGATAATCTGTACTAATCTTATCAAACAAGTTAGAAACAAAAAAAAGGATGTTGCGTTTCAATATGAACATCTCCACATGGCCTATCTTCCCTATAGGTCTACATTAAAATGCAAACAATACAGTTATAAAAATGTTGTACATTTTAGTTTATATCGGTTGTTGTTCGTATTATCCATTACCCACTTGTTTTACCACTACATCACTGATATTAATTCAGAATCTTAAGTAATATTCTAATAATTCATGTGAACGTAATAATACGATCATCTGTGTGCTCCATTGATGTCTGTTTGTGCGGAGCTTGATTAGTAATGCCTAGGAAAACAAATGTCAATGCTATGTAATTTGAGAAAAGAGACATCTACGTAAAGAGTTGATGATTTTATGCAATTCATCATTACAACTGACTGAACAGTCGCTGAATCATTTCTCATATTTCCCCTCTTACAGGAGTATAACATTCCAATTGTATAGATAATAAGCTATGTGTGTGACGATCGTCGAAGGTATGATTCCCAATCAGAGACAACGATAGACAGTTGCCTCTGATTGGAAACCATACTCAGCCAAAACAAAGAAATACAACACATAGAATGCCCACCCCACACCCTGACCTAACAAAATAGAGAAAAAAAACGTCTCTCTCAGGTCAGGGCGTGACAGTACCCCCCCCCCCCCCCCCCCCCCCAAAGGTGCGGACTCCCGGCCGCAAACCTGAACCTATAGGGGAGGGTCTGGATGGCCATCTACCCATGGTGGCGGCTCCGGTTTGGGGCATAGCCCCCGCTCCGCCCACTGATCCCTCCGCTTTTGTGCCACCGAACTGTAGATCATCGCCGGAGGCTCTGTACTGTAGATCATCGCCGGAGGCTCTGTGCTGCAGGCCGCCGCCGGAGGCTCTGTGCTGCAGGCCGCCGCCGGAGGCTCTGTGCTGCAGGCCGCCGCCGGAGGCTCTGGGCTGCAGGCCGCCGCCGGAGGCTCTGGGCTGCAGGCCGCCGCCGGAGGCTCTGGGCTGCAGACGGCCGCCGGAGGCTCTTGGCTTTAGACGGCCGCCGGAGACTCTGGGCTGCAGTCGGCCGCCGGAGACTCTGGGCTGCAGACGGCCGCCGGAGACTCTGGGCTGAAGACGGCCGCCGGAGACTCTGGGCTGCAGACGGCCGCTGGAGACTCTGGGCTGCAGACGGCCGCCGGAGACTCTGGAGACTGTCGCTGAAGGTTCCGGACTGCGGACCGTCGCTGAAGGTTCGGGACTGCGGACCCTCGCTGAAGGTTCCGGACTGCGGACCGTCTCAGGAGTTTCCGGACTGCGGACTGTCTCAGGAGTTTCCGGACTGTGGGCCGTCTCAGGAGGTTCCGGACTGGGGACCGTCGCTGCAGGCTCCACGCCATGGATCATCGCTACAGGCTCCTCACCATGGATCACCACTGGAGGCTTTGTGCCATGGATCGTCACTGGAGGCTTTGTGCCATGGATCGTCACTGGAGGCTTTGTGCCATGGATCGTCACTGGAGGCTTTGTGCCATGGATCGTCACTGGAGGCTTTGTGCCATGGATCGTCACTGGAGGCTTTGTGCCATGGATCGTCACTGGAGGCTTTGTGCCATGGATCGTCACTGGAGGCTTTGTGCCATGGATCGTCACTGGAGGCTTTGTGCCATGGATCGTCACTGGAGGCTTTGTGCCATGGATCGTCACTGGAGGCTTTGTGCCATGGATCGTCACTGGAGGCTTTGTGCCATGGATCGTCACTGGAGGCTTTGTGCCATGGATCGTCACTGGAGGCTTTGTGCCATGGACCGTCACTGGAGGCTCCGTGCCATGGATCATCACTGGAGGCTCCGTGCCATGGATCGTCCCTACAGGCTTCTTGCCATGGATCATCCCTACAGGCTTCTTGCCATGGATCCTCACTACAGGCTCCGGGCCATGGATCATCACTGGAGGCTTCTTACGTGGAGCCTGGAACAGGTCTCACTGGACTGGGGAACGTCACTGGAACGTTACTGGAGGCTCCGGACTGGGGGACGTCGCCGGAAGCTCTGGACTGGGAAGGCGCACTGGAGGCCTGATGTGTGGGGCTGGCACAGGTGGCGCCAGACTGGTGACACGCACCTCAGGGCAAGTGCGAGGAGCAGGCACAGGGCGTACCAGACTGGAGAGACTCACTGGAGGCCGGGTGCGTGGAGCAGGCACAGGGTATACTGGGCCGTGGAGGCGCACTAGAGGTCTCGAGCGTAGAGCTGGCACAACCCTTCCTGGCTGAATGCTAACTCTAGCCCTGCAAATGCGGGGCGCTGGCACAGAGCGCACCGGGCTGTGAATGCGCACTGGCGACACCGTGCACATCACCGCATAACACGGTGCTTGCTCAGTCACTTGCTCCCCACGGTATGCACGGGGAGTTGGCTCAGGTCACCACCCTGACTCTGCCAATCTCCCCGTGTGCCCCCCCCCCCAAAAAATGGGGGCTGCCTCTCGTGCTTCCGTCGTTGCCGTGCTAGTTCCTCGTCTCATCGCCGCTCTGCTCTCGCTGCCTCCACCTGGTCCCATGGGAGGCGATGCCATCCAACCTGGATCTCCTCCCACGTCCAGGATCCCTTTCCATCCAGGATGTCTTCCCAGGTCCATTGCTCCGAACCACGCTGCTTGGTCTTTTGTGGTGGGCTCTTCTGTGACGATCGTTGAAGGGAGGAGACCAAGGTGCAGCGTGGTAAGTGCTCATGTTCAGTATTTATTATAACTCAGAACACTAAATCAAAATAATAAACAACAGAAAACGAACGTCACGTTCTGCAGGCTTAATGAGCTATACAAAAACAAGATCCCACACTGAAGGAGGGAAAAAGGGCTGCCTAAGTATGATTCCCAATCAGAGACAACGATAGACAGCTGTCTCTGATTGGAAACCATACTCAGCCAAAACAAAGAATACAACACATAGAATGCCCACCCCACACCCTGACCTAACAAAATAGAGAAATAAAAAGTCTCTCTCAGGTCAGGGTGTGACAATGTGTTTGTACAGTCGTGGCCAAATGTTTTGAGAATGACAAAAACATTAGTTTCCACAAAGTTTTCTGCTTCAGTGTCTTTAGATATTTTTGTAAAATATTTCTATGCAATACTGAAGTATAATTACAAGCATTTCATAAGTGTCAAAGGCTTTTATTGACAATTACATCAAGTTGATGCAAAGAATCAATATTTCCAGTGTTGACCCTTCTTTTTCAAGACCTCTGCAATCTGCCCTGGCATGCTGTCAATTAACTTCTGGGCCACATCCTGACTGATGGCAGCCCATTCTTGCATAATCAATGCTTGAAGTTTGTCAGAATTTGTGGGGTTTTGTTTGTCCACCCACCTCGTGAGGATTGAGCACAAGATCTCAATGGGATTAAGGTCTGGGGAGTTTCTGGCCATGGACCCAAAATATCAATGTTTTGTTCCCCGAGCCACTTAGTTATCACCAAACTGTTCCTGGATGGTTGGGAGAAGTTGCTCTCAGAGGATGTGTTAGTACCGTTCTTTATTCATGGCTGTGTTAGGCAAAATTGTGAGTGAGCCCACTCCCTTGGCTGAGAAGCAACCCCACACATGAATGGTCTCAGGATGCTTTACTGTTGGCATGACACAGGACTGATGGTAGCGCTCACCTTGTCTTCTCCGGACAAGCTTTTTTCCGGATGCCCCAACAATCGGAAAGGGGATTCATCAGAGAAACTGACTTTACCCCAGTCCTCAGCAGTCCAATCCCTGTACCTTCTGCAGAATATCAGTCTGTCCCTGATGTTTTTCATGGAGAGAAGGGCTTCTTTGCTGCCCTTCTTGACACCAGGCCATCCTCCAAAAGTCTTCGCCTTACTGTGCGTGCAGATGTACTCACACTTGCCTGCTGCCATTCCTGAGCAAGCTCTGTACTGGTGGTGCCCCGATCCCGCAGCTGAATTACCATTATGAGACGGTTCTGGCGCTTGCTGGACTTTCTTGGGCGCCCTGAAACCTTCTTCACAACAATTGAACCGCTCTCCTTGAAGTTCTTGATGATGCGATAAATGGTTGATTTAGGTGCAATCTTACTGGCAGCAATATCCTTGACTGTGAAGCCCTTTTTATGCAACGCAATGATGACAGCACGTGTTTCCTTGCAGGTAACCATGGTTGACAGAGGAAGAACAATGATTCCAAGCACCACCCTTCTTTTGAAGCTTCCAGTCTGTTATTAGAACTCAGCCAGCAGGACAGAGTGATCTCCAGCCTTGTCCTCGTCAACACTCACACCTGTGTTAACAAGAGAATCACTGACATGATGTTAGCTGGTCCTTTTTTTGCAGGGCTGAAATGCAGTGGAAATGTTTTTTGGGATTCAGTTCATTTGCATGGCAAAGGGGGACTTTGCAATTAATTGCAATTCTTCTGATCACTCTTCATAACATTCTCAAGTATATGCAAATTGCCATCATACAAACTGAGTCAGCAGACTTTGTGAAAATGTATATTTGTGTCATTCTCAAAACTTTTGTCTACGACTGTAGATTGACTGAGGTGAATGAACCTACAGCAGCCAAGGTGATAATGGCTGGAGTCATTTTTGCTTGTTTTTGTTGTTCTCCATGTAGCATTTTAGCATTTCTTTATTGTGTAGAAATGCAGGAAATTAGCTTTTCCAAAAAAATTAAACCTTCCCCCCCCTTCGAGACCACACTATAACTCAAACACTGGTTAACCCTGGTTATGGCCCTGCCTCCTACCCCTCCAAACTCCTAGACAATGGGGAGCTGGAAGAACGCCTCACCTCACAACCCCCTTTTTCAGACAATGATGACGACCCAACCTCAAATCAAATTTTATTTGTCACATGCGCCGAATACAACAGGTTGTAACGGTCTGGGCGTAGTGGGTGCGGAGTCAGGCGCAGGAGACAGAAAGTTCAATGTAGCGTTTTATTACGCACAAAAGTATTTCGCCCCCCAAAATGCCGGGCGCACCAAAATACAAACGGCCAAAATATACTATCCACCACACAGAACACAGTGGAAGGATCATCAAGCCCGCACAAAGAACAGGCGGGCCTACTGGCTTAAATAGTCCAACTAACAAGCCTAAATGAAAACAGGTGAAACTAATTATACAAAACAAACAAAGGGAAAAAGGGATCGGTGGCAGCTAGTAGGCCAGTGACGACGACCGCCGAGCGCCACCCGAACAGGGAGAGGAGTCACCCTCGGTAGGAGTCGTGACAGCCAACGAAAGCAAAACATTAGATTATGTCAGCAGAGTACCAAGCCAGAAATAATCAGACACCCATTTTTCAAGCTAGCATATAATGTCACAAAAACCCAGAAGACAGCTAAATGCAGCACTAACCTTTGATGATCTTCATCAGATGACACACCTAGGACATTATGTTATACAATACATGCATGTTTTGTTCAATCAAGTTCATATTTATATCAAAAAACAGCTTTTTACATTAGCATGTGACGTTCAGAACTAGCATACCCCCGCAAACTTCCGGGGAATTTGCTAACAATTTACAAAATTACTCACGATAAACGTTCACAAAAAGCATAACAATTATTTTAAGAATTATAGATACAGAACTCCTCTATGCACTCGATATGTCCGATTTTAAAATAGCTTTTTGGTGAAAGCACATTTTGCAATATTCTAAGTACATAGCCCAGCCATCACGGGCTAGCTATTTAGACACCCGGCAAGTTTAGCCTTCACCAAAATCAGATTTACTATTATAAAAGTTTGATTACCTTTTGTTGTCTTCGTCAGAATGCACTCCCAGGACTGCTACTTCAATAACAAATGTTGGTTTGGTCCAAAATAATCCATCGTTATATCCGAATAGCGGCGTTTTGTTCGTGCGTCCCAGACACTATCCGAAATGGTAAATCAGGGTCGTGCGCATGGCGCAATTCATGACAAAAAAATTCTAAATATTCAATTTCCGTACTTCGAAGCATGTCAACCGCTGTTTAAAATCAATTTTTATGCAATTTATCTCGTAAAAAAGCGATAATATTCCGACCGGGAATCTCCTTTTCGGCAAACAGAGGAAAAATCACAAAGACGGGGGCGGCCAGGGCACGCGCCTAAGCCCACAGTCCCTTGATCGGCCACTTGAGAAAGGCGATAATGTGTTTCAGCCTGGGGCTGGGATGACGACATTCTGTTTTTTCCCGGGCTCTGAGCGCCCATGGAAGACGTAGGAAGTGTCACGTTAGAGCAGAGATCCTTTGTAAAAGATAGAGATGGCAAAGAAGTTCAAGAAATGGTCAGACAGTTCACTTCCTGTAAAGGAATCTCTCAGGTTCTGACCTGCCATTTGAGTTCTGTTATACTCACAGACACCATTCAAACAGTTTTAGAAACTTTGGAGTGTTTTCTATCCAAAGCCAATAATTATATGCATATTCTAGTTACTGGGCAGGAGTAGTAACCAGATTAAATCGGGTACGTTTTTTATCCAGCCATGAAAATACTGCCCCCTAGCCATAACAGGTTAAGGCCTCTAGAAGTGCAAGTAATATAAAACAACAAATATTCATTAATATGCTGTAATGTGTAAACACTTTACCTAGCAGCCAACCTGCTTGCACTAATTCCTTGTAATTACAGTAAAATATTGTGAAATTCAAACCCCTCCCCTCAATGAATTTAATTCATCCATTTATTCATTAAATTTGTCCGATTTACTTTTTTACAGTATAATACAGTACATTTTACGATTTTGTACTGTGTGCGTCATTACACAGTACTTGCTTTGATTCAGTATATTACAGTAGGTCTACTGAAATATTAAATAGAGAATTTTACTTGTCACCGAGCTGCCTGACAATTACTGTCAAATTCATGGTAGCTACTTTCCAGTCCCTAGAGTTCCAGATATATCTACAGAAATGCATCATGGGGAGTTGCGAGCAGAGCTACTGTGAGAGGAGGCCGTAGTAGAAACTAGATCCATAGATACTGCAGGGGAAATGACTGTAGTATTATGTACTATTAGTATTATGATACTTCTAATAGTAGTATTATGCATGCTACTTTTATATAGTATTAAGATTTGTTCAGATATTACTTACATGTTCAAGGTACACAGTGTGAAGCCAAAGCAAAAAGGAGTGTTATCTGGGGTCAGGCATCATTAAAAAGCCTTATTAAGTGTACAGTAATACAATACCATATAATCTGAGCACAGTCAATTTAACAGGAGGAGTCTGGCGGCTCAACTAGACAGAAATTCATAATAGACAGGAGAGAGAGAGAGAAAGAGAACTGCTTCGTTGAGTAGAGAAGGATAGGGTGCACAGGAAGAGAGATGTGGAGAGATAAGCATACATACATACCACACAGTGCTGCAGATAAAACAGATAGAGAGGAGTGAGTCAGTATCAGAGAGGAGTGGAGAGATAGGAGTGAGAGTCACTATCAGAGTGGAGAGGTAGAGCAGTGAAGGAGTGGAGAGATAGGAGTGAGAGTCAGTATCAGAGAGGAGTGGAGGGGCAGCAAAGGAGTGGAAAGATAGAGGTAGGGCAGTGAAGTAGTAGAGAGCTAGAATCAAAGGAGCGAAGCAATAGGGCAACGAAGGAATTGAGAGATACGCTCTTAGAAAAAGGGTTCCAAAAGGGTTCTTCAGGTGTCCCCATAGAATAACCCATTTTGGTTCCAGGTAGAACCAAAACTCCTCTGAGGAAAGGGTTCTACCTGGAACCAAACCTAGTTCTTCAAAGGGTTATCTATCCTATGGGGACAGCCAAAGAACCCTTTTAGGTTCTAAATAGCACCTTTTTTCTAAGGGTATAGTTCAGTGAAGGAGTGGAGAGGTAGAGAGAAGTGAGGAGTGAGAGTCAGTTTCAGAGAGGAGGGGATAGGTAGAGTAGCGCAGGAGTGTAGAGGTATATCACTGATCAGTGTGGGTCAGTAATAGCCCTGTGGTGATGAGAGGTGTGGTGGAGAGATAGAGCAGCGTAGTAGTGGAGAGGCAGAGCGGCGTAGTAGTGGAGAGGCAGAGCAGTGCAGTAGTGGAGAGGCAGAGCAGCGCAGTAGTGGAGCGGCAGCGCAGCGCAGTAGTGGAGCGGCAGAGCAGCGCAGTAGTGGAGTGGAAGAGCAGCGCAGTAGTGGAGTGGCAGCGCAGTAGTGGAGAGGCAGAGCAGTGTAGAGGTAGATCAGCAATCAGAGTGGGTCGGTAATAACCCAGTGGTTAGTGGTGATGAGAGGCCTGTCCTCCTGTAACAGGATCCCCCACCCCTCACTGTATTGGACTGTACCCCATTGTCTTCTAATGAGACACCCTGGCACCCACTTACACACACATTCCACAAACACACACACACACACACACACACAGAGAGAGAGCCCTCTCCCGGTGCAGTCCCTCAAAACACACACATAGTATGTAAGAATACACACATAAACATTCAGTACACATATACACACATACAGAATGTATGCACACACACACACACACACACACACACACACACACACACACACACACACACACACACACACACACACACACACACACACACACACACACACACACACACACACACACACACACACACACACACACACACAAAAACATGCTCCCCCATCCATCTACTGCCATGTCCCCTCTCTCCATCACAACACTAATCTCTAACCTCCTAAATTCACCCTTCTCTTTCGCTCCACACGGATTTGTTTCAGTTCCCACACTCCAATGGACCCTGTCCTCCTATTGAGGATCAAGACATGTGAGACGTAAACGATAGCAACAACTTCACCTACTTTACACAGACTGTACAGTACTGTAGTTCACTAAACCAAAAACCACTGCTACCACAGCACCTTGGGAACAAGAACACTACACTGTACCTGTAACTACACTCTACCTGCCTACTATATTACTCCCGTGTAAAGACATGGCTTTAAGGACACTTGACATAAAATGGGACCTATAGAACAAGAATACACAAGTCCAATAACTCTTCAGGTTTCAGGAAAGGTTACTCGTCGTACATGCTCTAAGAAAACATAATGGGAGCCTTTTCCTGCAGTCAATGACCAAAAGCACACTCTTTGGCCTTGTGTGTGGAATGTTATTCATCTTTTTCATCATTAATCAAGATTTTTATATATTTTTTTAAAACGTCTAAAATCCTGTGTTTCTATGTCAGACTGTTAAGTTATAGTTCAGTCTTCTGTAATGTATATAAAGTGTAATATTGGGATGCAAACTCAAAATGTAATACATTTCAACTCTATATCTGACATGGTACAGGTGTCTTCTTTTTTTTAAGCCCATAACCATGTGTCTGAGGTGTATACTTTTGTTTCAAAGTAGATTTGTTTAAGACTACTAAGAAACACTCTGTGTGACCCTGATTTAGCCCACTGCAGTAAAGGTTTCAACGTTATTGAGACTCGTACCCTTGGCGGCCCAGGCTCTGAGTGGGCTGCTGTCGTCAATGATGTGGTAGAAGGTGAGTGGGAGGATGAGGAAGGGGCTGTCACTGGACATGTCCACCTGGAAGGGAACATTCCTCTGGTCCAGTCGCACTGTATCCCCCTCCTTGGTCTGAGATGTCTGGAGCAACTTCCCTGTTACCTGGGAGCCAAAATTGAGTCATATTAAATTGTAAGGCGGTACATGAGTGAGAATCCTGAAGAAGCTTAACATGACGACAACAACCTATATCTACCATGGTGATCCATTTTTTCATGAAATATTTTTTCTGTTTGTAATACTCAAACTCAATCACTAACACACACACACACTGTCTATACCGAGCAGCCCAGTAACAGGCTCTTGCGCATGTTGGCCACTCGGATCATGAGGCAGGGTCGGCCCTCGTGATTGGACACCACGGCGTGCTGGCTGAACTTCACTGTCTCGCCTCTCTTCTTGGGCCGCGCCACCTGAGGAAGATGGGGGAAGAGTGTGTCAGAGCCACACAATGTAGCATGGTGAACTACACTACCCACAATGCTATCTGTAACATATCCTGTTGCACCCCATTTTGCCCTCAGAACAGCCTCAATTCGTTGGGGTATGGACTACAAGGTGTCGAAAGCGTTCGACAGGGATGCCGGCCCATGTTGACTCCAATGCTTCCCACAGTTGTGTCAAGTTGGCTGGATGTCCTTTGGATGGTGGACCATTCTTGATGCACACAAGAAACTGTTGAGTGTAGTGTGGTGCTAGGCTTTATTAATGAATGGGATGGTAATAGTAACCATCATATTGATATGCCCAGGACACGGTGAGGTACCTTGGCGAGGAAGGTTCCTGTGATGAAGATCTCCAGAACCATGGTAATGACAAGCTGGAGGATGAGGAGGATGATGGCGGCAGGACATTCCTCTGTGATGCAACGGAAGCCGTAGCCAATGGTGGTCTGGGACTCCAGCGAGAAGAGGAACGCCCCCGTTAGGGTCTGCACCTGCATCACACACGGGGTGTGGTTGGACGGCGGGTCAAACTCTGGGAAGAGGGAGAGCAGAGATACAGGGAGAGAGGCAAGGTTCTGAGCAGATAGTTTGATATACAAGGTGGTTGAAGAACAAACTGTTGATATGACACGAGAAAGGGCTAAACTAAGGAAGGCACATTCTTACACCTCTCTCGTTCCCCCTCTTTTTGACTTATGTTCTCTATCTCCTTCTCTCTCTTTCTCCGCCCCTGCTCTTTCCACCCTCTGCTCCCCCTTTCCCCTCCCTCCATCCTCACCTAGCAGGTCTCCATGCACCAGCGCCACCAGGTACCACAGAACCCCGAACAGGAACCAGGTCCCGGCGAAGGTGGCCGAGAACAGGAAGAGCTTGTAGCGCCACTGCATGTCCAGGAAGGTCGTCCAGATGTCACGCAGGTACAGCGCCCCGCGCCCGCTCACATGCTCGATGCGCACGTTGCTGTGCCCGTCCTTGGAGAGAACACGCCGTCTCCGTCGGAGCGCACAGACCGCTGTCGCTGCTTCCCCTGCCGCCACCCCCACCGCCCCCAGCAGCGGCTTCAGAACCTCCGTCTGAGTCATTGAGTGACACACCTTGTCGGGGGAGGAGCCACGTGAGGACGGGGGAGTGGCCGAGGTCATGGCAGCAGCTTTATGCGAGGAGAGGGAAAGGGTTGAGGGGGAGATTGAGTGGATAAATGGGAGGGAAAGGAAAGTGAGGGAGAGGGGTGAGGAGGGAGAGGGGTGAAGAGGGAGAGGTGGGTCAGAAAGACGAAGAGATAAAGTTTATGAAAAACAAGTTGAAAAGATGGGGTTTGTGAGAAAGGAGAGAATAGGAAAGGAATAGAGGAGAAAAGCTGATAAGGGAATGAATGAAAGAGATGACAGGAGTGGAACATTTTGGGGGGTAGAGGAAGACATTGAGAGAGGGAGAGAGAAAGAGAGGGAGATTATAAATGTGACACACAATAACAAAATTTCAAGTGGACAGAGGCAGGCCTGTTGCTGTCCAAGGTGGTCCATTTAAAACTCTCTCTTACTCGTTCTCTTCATCCTTCTCTTTTCAGATGGAGCAGCAGCTCCCCTTTCAAAGTAAAATCCCCCTTTCAGAGTGCAGTTGCAGCTGTCTTTTCACGTTAAAAAAACCCTCTATAATGCTAAGGGACTCCTGTGTCTGCAGCACATCAGGCTGGCTGGATCGAGAGGAACAGAAACAAGGCTTACTTATTCCCCATCCAAAAACTGGAATAGAAAAGCAGCATGTAGTATCAAATCAAATCAAATCAAATTGTATTTGTCACATGCGCCGAATACAACAGGACTAGACCTTACAGTGAAATGCTTACTTACAAACCCTAACCAACAATGCAGTTAAAAAATATATATACCTAAAAAAAAAGAAGAATAAGAAATAAAAGTAACAAATAAAGACAAAGAAATATCTATGAATGAGAGATGATGGATCAACCATTTACAAATGTGCTTTAATCCCTGACATGGTCTACATCTCTTTCATTATCCCTTCATCCATAACGATGAAAATAAAATCATTTAATCGTCTTACTGCTTTACACTTTTAGTGGTTGTGGACTTTCATAAGACCTCAAACTATTACCCTAACATGAGCCTATAATAATTGATGACTTTGATGATTAGACCCTCACTACCGCAGTGGTCTACTACCATGTGCAGCTCAAATGGGACATTCATCAGGTCCCATCAGGTGTGTCACTTATTGAGCTTATTTTCACCTCCCATTAAATGTGTTTCTGTGTCAGAGAATGAATTACGTGGTGTGGTTTGTGGAGGCAGGATAGACAGAGAATATAGCTTGTGTGTTATCAGGGCTAGTAAGAGGCATGTTTTTCTCCTTGTGGATATGGATACTTGTTGTTTGTGTGTGACTTTGGCCCGAGCATCCTTCAGGATGTCCTGCTGTATCCTCTCTCTCTCTCTCTCTCTCTCTCTCTCTCTCTCTCTCTCTCTCTCTCTCTCTCTCTCTCTCTCTCTCTATCCTTCTTTCTTTTGCTCTCACACTCTCGCCCTCTTTCTTGGCTAAACGGTCCTTTTGTCTCTTCCTGCATCTGCTTTCCGGATCCAATAAAAAATAACCAACCATAGCAAAGCCAGAGAACTAGGCAGTCGGATACACACTCTCCTTTCTGACCTTTCTCTCTGTGTGTCCCCACTCGCTTACTCTATTCCTGCCTCTCTCTTCCCTCCCTCCCTTCCTCTCTCTCTGGTGCTGGAGCTCACACTGTGAGTATGAATAGGGATCTGTGTAAATTTCTGTGCTCAGAATACTAAGATGGGGAGTGAGGAGGCACTTGTGACTTGTGATAGGCTAAGTGCATTCACAGCTGACCTCTGAACCTTATTGAGGCCATACAGTAAACACACTCACATGTACGGGGACATACACAACACGGTCATCTCAATGGGCTATACTAATGTTAACTTTTCCCGAAACAATGTTTGTGACACTTTATCATTGTCATAGACCAAACTGTTACAATTATTTCCGCTCACTTCAGTATTCCTTTTAACACTTCTGTGTCTTCCTCTCGACTATAATCTCTCTTCCTCCATTTCTCCCTCTCTCCATCTCCCTCTCACTCTGTCCTGTGTGCACAAGAATCCTTTGTTTAGAGAGTAGATGAAAGGGACAAAAGCCACCATTGAAAAATACGACTGAGTGAGTGAGAGAGAGGGAGTGTGTGTGTGACTGTGTGTGACTGTGTGATCATATGTGAGTATATGTTGGAGAGTGTGAGGGGGCAACAAAAGGGAAAGAGAGGATTGAGAGAGAGCGAGAGAGAGAGAGAGAGAGCGAGAATCCGAGAGAAAGATATGTGGAGAGAGGGATAGAATCCATGTGAGAGAGAGGTGTATTAAAACAGATTGGTGACAAAAAGATGCTCATTAGTATTCCTGAGTGTTGCACTTCAGCACACTCCTTCCTTCCCCTGTGTGTTCACCCTACCAAAATCCCCAAACAACCTCTACACAACACTCCAACGACCTCCGAGCAACCCATGCAAACACTACAGCAACAGCCCCGCAAAAAAAATGGAAAGGACAGTGCAAACAGGACGACAACTTCTCAACCAAAATAAAACTTGGCCAGAAGTGGAGATCGTTTAGTGTCGCACTATGCACCAGCCGGTTTGATGAGGATAAGTTTGAGAGTCTTATGTACCCTACACAGGCTTTCAACGACCACTCAATATGACACCTGAACAACTCTGAAGATTGTTTTTTTGTCGGGGGGGGGGGTCATTTTTCCCCCCGCGCTGCTGACAACTATTTATGTCTGCTCGTACAGGAGTAATAAAGGCCCAGTACATTAATATTGTGAAAAAAAGCCGTTTTTATTCTGATTTATCAGCACCCCTACTTCCATGTACATGAACTGTATAAGGTGTAAAAATCCCCACACAGCCTCTCCAAACACTGCAACAAGTAATCCATACAAATTCTAAAACAACTTCTTAGCCAAACTATTTGTGTTTCAAGTACCCACAGTATCCATGGTGATCTTCCTCAATGTGTCCCGGGTCAGGTTGTCTTCCTACAGGTGTGATTTAGAACACTCATCATCGCTAATACAGTATCTACAGTATAATATATTGTCTACACTAAAATACAGTATCTAAAACTTTTCTTTTCCACTTTAGACATGAGGCTGTAGTAATGCTGCTACTGTATTTAACAGAAACTCCAGAAACAGCTGGGCCTCCAGCAAAGTGACGATTCATTCCTAAACAGATTCAACCAAGTCGCCAGAAATGATTAATAAACACCTGTAGGATCCATTCAAATCAAATACTTTCTCTAAATACATAGTTTTATTGATTGACTGTGTAGTCAATGCTGTAAAGGTGACTAGAAAATGGACAGACTTATTATTAAGGGGTGACGGAGAGAAGGAAGAAAAATGATTCCAGCATCCAAATGGTCATTTTAGATGCATGCAGGTGTTCACAAACTGCAGCCCCTTTTATAAATGCCACAGACACAGTGGGCTACTGCAAAAACACTCACCTGTAGCCTACATAGTACAGATGTAGGATCTTAATTTGATCACTCTTTTGATTGCTGAGAATTTTCCTGCATAGCAGGAAATGCAAACTTGTAGTGTATTCAAGGTTTAAAAAAGCTTCTCCATTTTTTGATTTGCCCTAACCAAAAAGTATCAACCTCTACAAAAAATTCCCATTAATTATAATCCACATAATAATTCACGTTTACTGTTCCGGCAGGAATTTTTCCTTCTGTAACAAACTGGCTCAAATTAAGATTCTACATCTGTAGCACTGATATGCTCATCCTGTTATCTCTGTGTGGATGCACCTGTGTTCTCTCTGCTTATGTTCTCTTTGCAATACCAAGCCAAAGTAGCATTCAAATTGTGTATTTCTTTATTCTATGGTTATTTCTCATGAAGAGGGTGGAACATGCATACAAACATTTTTTTTACTTAATAACTCTTCATCAAGTGAGTGCTGGCCTTTATATATAGGTCATATATCTACCTATCCCTGCTGTCGCTCATGCGAGAAGTCACCACATCCTGTTGCTCTGTCGCTATCATAACAACTTGGAGATGCATTAAGTTATGTGAATGATGATCTAGTAGTAAAAACGAATTGAATTTAGGCCTATTGATTAATGTGCTGGTCATCACTCACCTTTTGTTGCAATTGTTGAATGCAATTTTGAGACTTGGAAAAAGTAGTTTGTATCGCCCAAAAACCATGAAAAGAAATTGATGTAGCGGAATGAGCAAGTTGACTATTTGCCTTTTTGGTTGATCAGAGCGACCTCATGCATTGAAGCAATGCGCACTTGTTGACAGTTCTCTCACACGGATGTTCACAAGACCCAACTTTCATTGTCTACAGATTTCGATCCTGATTATAGTTCTACATATTTCCATTGTAATTCTAATAGGCCTAACAACATTACAGTTATTACAAAAAGTTCAAATCAACCACGTTTCAGTAGCTAAGACCGAATTTAGGCTACCAAACACAAATCAATGGTTGCTCTGAAGCTGAAGTGTCAGTCGGTACCAGTTCCGATTGAATGTTACAGAGTTATCATGTAATAAAATAGTTTCAATGTCCCCGTTGAATGTAAAGCTGTGATGGTTCTCGGGTTCATGTAGAAGTTGGAGTGTCTCTCTTCTCTGACATTTTCTCTTGTCTCTCTTTATAAATGAAAAAGTAGCCTATTCAGTCACTCAACTGGACTCAGGACATTTTAATTCATTAATTCAACTCTCCTCCCAGTTTCTCCTCCCACCCTATCTCTCTCTCTCTCTCCTTCCCTGACTGTACACTGTAAATGGGTCCCTTGTTGAGGGTTCCTCGACTGTTCAGCCTTTGTCAACTTTCTCATGTAAATTTCTGATGGTTAAGATACAAGCCTGGAAGTTATTTCACTATTAGAAAGCATGTAGGTAGTTACAAATCAGAAGTAACAAAATACACTTTATTGTGGCCTTGGCTCCTCGCAATTTTGCATCGGCAAAGTTGGTCAATGGTTTGACTGAAAAATGTTGGCTTCGCTCTGTGAGGCCATGTCATGTCCGCCTGCAAGGAGAGAAACGCTAGCCTACACGTGCTCCTACTGCAAGGACATCATAGCAAATAAGACAACTGGACACTTATGCCTACCCAGAACAGTGAAACATCTATTACACGTTCATATTGATCTCCTCTCTTATAGAATCCTGCTTCTTAGAAAAATGAAAGGACAACCTTTGAAGTTTGTTTTGGCGAGAGCTGAATTTACCGCGTGCCCCAGCTGAGCGTCCCTGGCTGGACCTTTTTCACATGCGCATCAATCTCATGGATCCACCCACCTGCCAACAAGTATTGTTCCATCCTGTAGTCTACATCCCGCTGAGTGTGGGGTTCCCTCGTCCGGGCACGGGGGCCCCTAAAGAGTGTGCTTGTGTGTACAGTTGAAGTCGGAAGATTACATACACTTAGATTGTAGTCATTAAAACTCATTTTTCAACCACTCCACAAATTTCTTGTTAACAAACAATAGTTTTGGCATGTCAGTTAGGACATCTACTTTGTGCATGACACAATTCATTTTTCCAACAATTGTTTACGGACAGATTATTTCACTTATAATTCACTGTATCACAATTCCAGTGGGTCAGAAGTTTACATACACTAAGTTGACTGTCCCTTTAAACAGCTTGGAAAATGCCAGAAAATTATGTCATAGCTTTCGAAGCTTCTGATAGGCTAATTGACATAATTTGAGTCAATTGGAGGTGTGCCTGTGGATGTAAGCATTTGAGAATGGAACAAGGAATGATGATTACAACCTGTAGGCCTATCAGGGTGTCAGAGTCACACTGCCAATACCTGTGTTTCTGTTCTATTTCTTGTTTCTGCGTCTTTTACAATCAATAAAACTGAGTAGTCTCAGTTGTCTAAGTAACAGTCCTCTAAGGAATGAATGAGATGACGTCACTCAGTTCGTCCAGGCTCTCCTGTAGCTGTTCAGCTGTCTCTCTGATCGTCTGGATGAACTTCATGGTCTCTGACTTGACCTCAGCCTTTGGTTCTTCACATGCAGGGTTCAGCTCAGTGGTGGAGTCTGTGTCCATCCCTTCTAACATACTGGTATCACCCGGCTGTTCATTCGCCTTCGCCTGTCGGATGTTGTGATCTCTTTGGCATCCATGGCGATGAGGAAGATATCAACAGATACAAAAAAAGCTGAAAATATTCCTGTTGCCACCTCTGCCACACAAACTGTACTGGAAGTTTGGGCTACCACATTGCCAATGGTGGCCACCCAGAGAAATCAGAAGAGCTCTGGTATGCACCCCAGGCCCCTCCCAAACCCGCCCCAGCATTTACCCCAGCATTTGCATTGAAATTGTCATTTCCTATGTTAAGAGCCACTTGCCCTCAGTGTCTCCAAACCCTCAGTGATGTCTTATAGAGATGTCACCACAGAGTTCATCTTCTCCTGGAACTCCTTGATGATGTTCTTGATGGCTAGGCAGTCGGTAGACTGATTGACCATGTTGGTGATGTTTGATACTCCGGCTGTGGCTCCACCAGCGACAGCCACCCCAATACCTACCCCAGTGACGATCAGGGAGGCGCCCAGAGTGAAGGGAGCCAGGATGAGCCCCACTATAGAGGTGATTCCTCCAGCTGCCCCAATAACACATCCCGTCAGACTGCCTATGGTGGTGCCTTTGTGCATACTCTCCAAGCCATCTGCCAGAGTTCTCAGCTTGTACAAGGTGATCTGGAGTTCCTCCACAGTTCTCACTCAATAGAAAATTTGTTTAGACAGATCATATGATTGAATGAATGAATTTATGGATGAATGGATTAATTAATTAATTAACAAACAAATTATATGAATTGATCATATGATCTTGTATAACAAACCTTTTTTGTGAGGAAACTGATAATGAAGGGTTTTGCCATGATGTCACCAGCTGAAGGCCTAATGGTCGGGTTTTGTTGGAAGATGTCACAGGAGGTCGCGGAGTTCAGATGAGAAGCTCTCTGGGAGAGATGGGTAAGAACCTTCCAATATTTGGGGGATGAGCTTGATTGTGCATGTTGCAGCAAACTGTCAAGAAAGACTGGTTAATATTACACCGCATTTTGCATTATCAAGAGGCAAATATGGAGATAGAGGTGTTACTTACTGCACACTGAAGCATGTTTAGGATTTTCTCAGGTGAAGAACAAACATGATTATTATTTTTGGCGGTGGTTGATAGATGTATTGTTGTGTCATTATAAAATAATGTTCTCTCTCTCCTTAGTAAGCTATTTTTTAGAATGCTTAGATTTGATTAGATTCGAATTTTAAGTCACATGTACAGGGTTTCAGGTTTATTATACGGTACAGTGAAAATGTTCAACTTAGAGCTCCAACAATGCAGCTCAAAGTGAAATAAAACAGTAAAAGTAATAAAGAACATAAATAAATACACAAAATATATATATACACATATTAACACTGTAAAAATTGTAAATGTCCTGCATATGAGGTTGAAGAAAGGAGTAAAATAATGAGAGAGACCGGGGGAGAGGGAGGTATAGAGAGGAGGGAGAAAGCAGAGGATCAGAGAGAGAGAGAGAGAGAGAACCAACCAAGAATTCACAAAATGGGACAAACTGTGACGCTCGTCGTAAGGAGTAGACCAAAGTGCAGCGTGTTGAGTGCTCATGATAGATATTTATTTTTTAACTCAGAACACTATACAAAAACAATAAACAAAAAAAACACGAACGTCACGTTCTGCAGGCAAAAACAAGATCCCACAACTGAAATTGGAAGAAAAAAATAACTACTTAAGTATGATCTCCAATTAGAGACAACGAGGACCAGCTGCCTCTAATTGGAGATCATCCCAAACAAACCAACATTGAAATACAAAAACTAGAACCTAACAAAGAAATAGAAAACATAGAATAAACATAGAAATACAAAATCTAGAATGCCCACTCAAATCACACCCTGGCCTAACCAAAATAGAGAAAATAAACGGCAATCTAAGGTCAGGGCGTGACACAAACTCGAAATTGAGACTCTGCATGCAGAATTCTGCAAAAATATCCTCCATGTACAACGTAGAACACTAAATAATGCGTGCAGAGCAGAATTAGACTGATACCCGCTATTTATCAAAATCCAGAAAAGAGCCGTTAAATTCTACAACCACCTAAAAGGAAGCGATTCCCAAACCTTCCATAACAAAGCCATCCCCTACACAGAGATGAACCTGGAGAAGTGTCCCCTAAGCAAGATGGTCCTGGGGCTCTTTTCACAAACACAAACACACCCCACAGAGCCCCAGGACAGCAACACAATTAGACCCAACCAAATCATGAGAAAACAAAAAGATAAATACTTGACACATTGGAAATAATTAACAGAAAACTGAGCAAACTAGAATGCTATCTGTCCCTAAACAGAGAGTACACAGTGGCAGAATACTTGACCAAAGTGACTGACCCAAACTTAAGGAAAGCTTTGACTATGTACGGACTCAGTGAGCATAGCCTTGCTATTGTGAAAGGCCGCCGTAGGCAGACCTGGCTCTCAAGAGAAGACAGGCTATGTGCACACTGCCCACAAAATGAGGTGGAAACTGAGCTGCACTTCCTAACCTCCTGCCAAATGTATGACCATATTAGAGACACATATTTCCATCAGATTACACAGATCCACAAATAATTACAAAACAAACCCAATTTTGATAAACTCCCATATCTACTGGGTGAAATATTCCAATGTGCCATCACAGCAGCAAGATTTGTGACCTGTTGCCACAAGAAAAGGTCAACCAGTGAAGAACAAACACCATTGTAAATACAACCCATATTTATGCTTATTTATTTTCCCTTTTGTACTTTAACCATTTGCACATCGTTACAACACTGTATATATACTGTACATAATATGACATTTGTAGTGTCTATTCTTTTGGAACTTTTGATGAATTTTTGTTTATTTCTGTAATGCTTAGGCGTAGTGGAGGAGGAATCAGACGCAGGAAGCAGCGATAGGGGTGAGGGCTTTTTAATGTGCGACACAGCAAAACACCTGCCACCCCAAATAGTGAACTCAGTGCACACAAAAATCAAAGTGCCCCAAACACAGGGGACAAAACACAGTGAGCGACAACCCACGCACTAGCGCTAAATACAATACAGCGCATAACAAAGCAACTAACAGATAAACAATCCCGCACAAAGAGCAGGCTGACCAGCTAGCTAATATAGCCCCGCTAATCAACCCCACTAAGGACAGGTGCAAACAATAACAGAAAGGGGGAAACAAAAAGGAATCAGTGGCAGCTAGGAGGCCGGTGACGACGACCGCCGAGCGCCACCTGAGCAGGAGGGGGCGCCACCTTCGGTGGGAGTCATGACAATTTCACTTTTGTATATTATCTACATATGTTTCCCATGCCAATACATCTCATTGAATTTCATTGAATTGAATCGAGAGAAAGAGAGAGGAGAGGGGGTAGTGGAAGAGGGTGAAGGAGAGAGAGAGAGACAGAGGGAGGGAGAGAGGGATGCAGAAGGAGAGAGCAGGGAAGAAGGAAGGTGAGAGGGAGGGAGAGAGAGAGCGGAGAGAGAGGCATGAGGAGAAGATGAGGGTGAAAAAGAGAGAGAAACAGGGGGAGGAGAGGAGGGGGAAGAAGTGATTGGGCAGGTCAGACCACTTGTAGGCTTGGTGCTGGTCCATCGGAAGGATTGTTTCCTCCTTTTCTTGCTTTGTTGAAAATGTTCCCTGGCGATGCATTCGGTTTGTTTTTCCGTCACATGGCTCCCCCTCTCTCTCGCTCTCTCTCTCTCTCTCTCTCTCTCTCCACTTTCTTCCATCTCTACTTCTTGACACCTCTTTCTGTGTTGTTGGTTTAAAGGTTCAATGGAAAAGCCCCCTGTGGTTCTCACCCACCCATTCAAACCCACACACAAAAACACAAGCACGCACGCACACACACACACACAAACACACAAACACACACAGACACTCTCGCTCTCTTTCTTTCAATTAAATTCAAAGGGCTTTATTGGCATGGGAAACATAGCAAGTGAAATACATAATCAACAAAAGTGAAATAAACACCAAAAAAATTACAGTAAACATTACACGCAAAAGTTCCAAAAGAATAAAGACATTTCAAATGTCATTCTCTCACTCTCTCTCAATGCAGTTCAATTCAAAGGGCTTTATTGGCATGGGCAACAAATGTTTACATATGTTTTCTCTTTCTTTCCCTCTCTCATCCATGTCTCCTTTCTTCTTTCATTGGCTGCACTACTCACTTGAATATGGAGTGAAAAGAGAAAGGAGTAGTAGCCTGGAGAGTCCTTAATGACCTTGTCAGTGGGGATTTTAGCATGTAAATCTTGGTGGGGCAAACTCCTCCAAAAGGTTTTAGATACATACCAGCAAAGCCACTACACAACACAACACTAAACAATACATTAGCTGCACTATAACGGTGACAAACGGTGACCACAAACTGTTAGGGCCTACATAAAGCTGCCCCAACCGCAGAGCTTTCTTTTCGCAATCCATAATTTCGATGAAGACATTAATGAGCGAGCTAGGTCTGACGTAGTCAATACAACTATTTGTTCAGCACTTTTTAAATGTACAGCCACAGAGTTCAGAACATGGGCCATTGTTACAGTATTCTCCCTGTACACCAATTCAGAACCGAAGGAAAAATACAGGGGTATATAAGCAGACAATGAAAGCTTTTACAATATTCAATGATTACATTTCTCTAAAACAGCCTATAGGCTACATGTGCACCACCAAGTCAGAACAGTAGGCTAAGTTATGAGGGGGGAAGGGACCACATTATTAGGGTGAGGCACATTGGCTACTAACAGCTTACTACACAACATACACTTTATTTTAAGAATGTGAAATGTCAGAATAATAGTAGAGAGAATTATTTATTTCAGTTTTAATTTCTTTCATCACATTCCCAATGGGTCAGAAGTTTACATACACTCAATTAGTATTTGGTAGCATTGCCTTTAAATTATTTAACTTGGGTCAAACATTTTGGGTAGCCTTCCACAAGCTTCCTACAATACGTTGTGTGAATTTTGGTCCATTCCTCGTGACAGAGCTGGTGTAACTGAGTCAGGTTTGTAGGCCTCCTTGGTCGTACACGCTTTTTCAGTTCTGCCCACAAATTTTCTGTAGGATTGATGCCGCCTATTTTGTGAAGCGCACCAGTCCCTCCTGCAGCAAAGCACCCCCACAACATGAGGCTGCCACCCCCGTGCTTCACGGTTGGGATGGTGTTCTTCGGCTTGCAAGCATTCCCCTTTTTCCTCCAAACATAACGATAGTCATTATGGCCAAACAGTTCTATTTTTGTTTCATCAGACCAGAGGACATTTCTCCAAAAAGTGCAGTTGCACACCGTAGTCTGTCTTTTTTATGGCAGTTTTGGAGCAGTGGCTTCTTCCTTGCTGAGTGGCCTTTCAGGTTATGTCGATATAGGACTCGTTTTACTGTGGATTTAGATACTTTTGTACCTGTTTCCTCCAGCATCTTCACAAGGTCCTTTGCTGTTGTTCTGGGATTGATTAGCACTTCTCGCACTAAAGTACGTTCATCTCTAGGAGACAGAACGCGTTTCCTTCCTGAGCGGTATGACGGCTGCGTGGACCCATGGTGTTTATACTTGCGTTCTATTGTTTATCAGATGAACATGGTATCTTCAGGCATTTGGAAATTGCTCCAAAGGATGAACCAGGCTTGTGGAGGTCTACAATTGTTTTTCTGAGGTCTTGGCTGATTTCTGTTGATTTTCCCATGATGTCAAGCAAAGAGGCACTGAGTTTGAAGGTAGGCCTTGAAATACATCAACAGGTACACCTCCAATTGACTCAAATGGTGTCAATTAGCCTATCAGAAGCTTCTAAAGCCATGACATAATTTTCTGGAATTATCCAAGCTGTTTAAAGGCACAGTCAACTTACTGTATGTAAACTTCTGACCCACTGGAAATTGTGATACAGTGAATTATAAGTGAAATAATCTGTCTGTTAACAACTGTTAGAAAAATGACTTGTGTCATGCACAAAGTAGATGTCCTAACCGACTTGCCAAAACTATAGTTTGTTAACAAGAAATTTGTGGAGTGTTTGAAAAACGAGTTTTAATGACTACAACCTAAGTGTATGTAAACTTCCGACTTCAACTGTACATATATATATATATTTTAGCTAAACAGGTGGGGTTCAAAACAGTTGCCTGCCCTGAATGACTGGTCGTCACTGGACCTAAAAAAGGAAGTTAACAAACATAGACACGCACATATTCACTTTTCACAATTTTTGCATACGTTTTGCGATCTGAGGTAACATTCTTAAATAAATAATAATATGTTTATAGCAGAATGCACACATGAATCCTTGTTTTCAGTCAAGTATTTTGGTACTGGATTATATTTAGTGTCGGCATCATTCCGAGGTCTGAAACATCTATTCCAGTCAACAGCAAAGCTCCATCGCCATCTAGCGGTCATCATTAGCAAACCTCCACAGTGGTGGACAATGCAGGTTGAATTTAATGTGCGTGCTCAAGTTGATGTTTTCTGGTTACATTAAAATCAATGATATAAGCAGACCAGACCCAGCTTCTGTTGCATGGGTGTCTATGTGAGAACCACCCCCGTTAAGAAGACATGGAACTGACAATTTCTTTCAAAGGTAAATGGCCTGAGTGAACTATCTTCATTTTTCCATCATCTTTGGTTGAAGTGTTTGAAGTTGGCTCTGAGTTCTCAGTTCTACCAGTAAGGGGACTCAGAGGTTTGCATGAAGAAATCTTCACACGTTTATGTGAGCCTCTAGACCAGGGTTTCCCAAACTCGGTCCTGGCCCCCACTTACCCTAGCACTACACAACTGACTCAAATAATCTAAGCTTGATGATGAGTTGGTTATTTGATTATTTGTGTAGTGCTATGGCAAAAACCCTAGCACTGCAGGAGCGTGTTTGGAAAACCCTGCTCAACTCTTACCCTACGAGGTCCGGAGCCTGCTGCTATTCTGTTCTACCTGATAATTAATTGCACACACCTGGTGTCCCAGGTCTAAATCAGTCCCTGATTAGAGGGGGAAAATGAAAAAAGCAGTGGGACTGGCTTCGAGGTCCAGAGTGGAATTTGAGGGCTCTAGACATCTAAGGTAAGGTAAGTATTTTTTCCCCTGATGGTTAAGGCTGGCATTGGAAAAAAACTGATCCTAGATACATTATGTGCTTAAGGACAGCTACCCAAAGCTGTCAATACTATCTAACATAGTTAATGGAACCCTTGAAGCTAAGGGATCATTTTAAGGGGTCATGCCTGAAAGTATGTCCCCTCTCCCTCTATGTGTGGTTGATCCTGTGTATGCCACAAAGTAGCTCTATTCTGCACTCCTTAATTGTCAATGAGAGGCAGCATGTCTTTGGAGCCTTCTGGGAATAGATCATTTAATTTTCCTTTTCACGAGGTCCGCACATAACCTCAAACTATGGGTCCAATGAACGTGATCTTCACATCCACACATTGCCGCGTGATTCGTCTCTGACTCAAAGGCCTCGTATGCCCTCTGGTCTAGAAGAATACAGATCCATTTGGGACGCAGACCTGGTCTACTACACTGTTAGAGAAAATGGTTCCCTCTAGAAAAACACAATATGGTTCCAGGTAGAACCTTTCTACCCAACAAAGAACCCTTTCAGAACCCTGTCTTCCATAGCCAGGTTGCCTGACAACATCACGAAAATGATGCATGTGCATCACAGGGGAAGAAGGCTGTGTGTTGTTATGATTCTGAACTGTCAGATAGCTATCAACAATGACAAGCTGCCATATGGGGAATCGTAGGCAGCTTGTTTCCGCTAGTTGTGTCTTGTGCTTGATACCATGTCTTGTTATGACTTACACCACATCTATAATAATATGGCAAAAATTCTAACTAACAACTGTAACAATGTATTTGAGAGACAACAAGTGCTTATTGTGGAAATGTATTTGATTTCAAAAAACATTTGGAGGCTAAATATAGTTTACACGTTGTCAACAATCCTATGATTCTAAGCCAACGTCGTCTGTTTTGCCCTGAAGATGTGCACTCATCTGTTTTGTTGCTAGACAACACACCCGTCTATGGAGAAGGTTCTATATGAAAAGGTACTGTGTAGAACCCTTGTACTTGTAGAATAACACTTTTAGAACCCTTTTTTCAGAGTGTAGACTGTATAGTCGTTGTTGACTTTGTGTGCCCTGGTCTCCTAGACTTGAGGGGTAGCTATTCACCAATACGAAAGCCTATGTTGGGGCGGCTCGGTAGCCTAGTGGTTAGAGCATTGGGCTAGTAACCGAAAGGTTGCAAGTTTGAATCCCCAAGCTGACAAGGTACAAAATCTGTGTTGGGGTGGCAGGGGGGCGACAGGGTAGCCTAGTGGTTAGAGTGTTGGGCTAGTAACCGAAAGGTTGCAAGTTTGAATCCCCAAGCTGACAAGGTTCAAAATCTTTTGGTCTGCTCCCTGAACAAGGCAGTTAACCCACTGTTCCTAGGCCATCATTGAAAATAAGAATTTGTTCTTAACTGACTTGCCTAGTTAAATAAGGTAAAATAAATATGCATTACGTACACACTGTTTGTTACAGTAGATTTCACAGAATCCAAAGGGTAGTTTGCTTAACCATGTTATTTTAAAGTAACAATACCTGGTAAATAGTAGACTTTGTGTGTGTGTGTGTGTGTGTACATGATTGTGCCTGTGCATGTTTGTATATGCACATTCAGTGCCTTCTGAAAGTATTCAAACCCCTTATTCCACATTTTGTTGTGTTACAGCCTGAAATCAGAATTGATTAAATAAATTAAAAATCTCACCCATCTACACACAATACCCCATAATGACAAAGTAAAAACATGTGTTTTTTAACACCCCTGAGTCAATACATGTTAGAAGTATCTTTGGCAGCGATTACAGCTGTGAGCCTTTCTGGGTAAGTCTCTAAGAGCTTTGCACACCTGGATTGTACAATATTTACACATTATTGATAAAAAAATATAAAAAAATATCTGCCAAGTTGGTTGTTGATCATTGCTTAGATTTTTCAAATCTTTTCATAGATTTAAGCCGTTTTAAGTCAAAACTGTAACTAAGCCACTCAGGAACATTAAATGTCGTCTTGGTAAGCAACTCCATTGTATATTTGGCCTTGTGTTTTAGGTTATTGTCCTGCTGAAAGGTTCATTTGTCCCCCAGTGTCTGTTGGAAAGCAGACTGGATCTGGTTTTCCTCTAGGATTCTGCCTGTGCTTAGCTTAATTCCGTTTCTTTTTATGCTAAAAAAAACTCCCCAGTCCTTGCCGATGACAGCCACCACCATGGTTGAAAATATGAAGAGTGGTACTCAGTGATGTGTTGTGTTGGATTCGCCCCAAACATAATACTTTGTATTCAGGACATAAAATGTATTTCTTTGCCACAATTTTTGCCGTTTTACTTGCCTTATTCCTTCTTTTCACGCTGTCATTTAGGTTAGTATTGTTCTTTATCCATCCTTAGTTTTCTGCTATCAAGCCATTAAACTCTGCAACTTTTGTAAAGTCACCATTGGCCTCATGGTGAAATCCCTGAGCAGTTTCCTTCCTCTCCGGTAACTGAGTTAGGAAGAATGCCTGTGTCTTTGTAGTGCCTGGGTGTATTGATACACCATCCAAAGTGTAATTAATAACTTCACCATCCTCAAAGGGATATTCAATGTCTGTGTCACACCCTGATCTGGTTCACCTGTCCTTGTGGTTGTCTCCACCCCCTCCAGGTGTCGCTTATTATCCCTGGTGTATTTATCCCTGTGTTTCCTGTCTCTCTGTTCCAGTTTGTCAAGTCAACCAGCGTTTTTCCTTGCATCCTATTTTTCCCAGTCTCTGTTTGTTTCTAGTCCTCCTGGTTTCGACCCTTGCCTGTCCTGACTCCGAACCCGCCTGCCTGACCACTCTGCCTGTTCTGATTATCAGCCTGCCTATCCCCTTGTACTGTTTTGGACTCAGATCTGGTTTCTGACCCCTGCCTGGCCTGACCTCGAGACTGCCTATCGTCTGGTACTGTTTGGGCTCTGACCTGGTTTATGAACTCTTGCCTGACCCTGACCTGCCTTTGCCTACTCCCTTTGTTATAATAAATATCGGAGCTCTACCATCTGCCTCCTGTGTCTGCATTTGGGTCTTGCCTTGTGCCCTTATAGTAGGCTGTTTTTTACCCATCTACCAATATGGTGCATTTCTTTACGAGGTATTGGAAAACCTCCCTGGTCTCTGTGGTTGAATCTGTGTTTGAAAGTCACTGCTCGACTGAGGTACCTTACAGATATTTGTATGTGTGGGGTACAGAGATGAAGTAGTCATTCAAAAATTCATGTTAAACACTATTAATGCACAAAGAGTGAGTCCATTTAACTTATTATGTGACTTGTTGAGTACATTTTTACTCTTGAACTAATTTAGGTTTGCCATAACAAAGGGGTTGAATACTTATTGACTCAAGACATTTCAGCTTTAAATTGTTTATTAATTTGTAAGCAATTTGAAAAATATAATTAAACTTTGACATTATGGGGTATTTTGTAGGCCAGTGACACAATCTCAAAATGTTAAATTCAGACTGTAACACAAAAATGGGGTGTGAATACTGTCTATGGGGTGTGAGTACTTTGTGAAGGCACTGTACATACTGTGCTTAGCCGATGTCTGTACAGGTCTGTGTGAGCTCCAGACAGAGCTCCAACAGCAGGTCAGTGCCAGATGACTTGCAGAAAGAAAGAGCAGGACACTGTACTGTTATATAATATAACAGGGGAATGAGCTGGAGTTTGATAACCGGGCTGGCTGGCAGGCTCAGGGAAGGAGAAGGGGTGTCCTCCAGTCATAGTCCACTAAACACACACATGCACGCAAGATGCACACAAGGACAAACATTCGTGCAAGAACATGCACACTTGCACACACACACACACACACACACATGTAACAAAGTAAAACTGTTGATATTGTGAGCGTACCCTTGCTGGTCTGCCAGTACCAGTTGTGTCTCATTTGAAAGCCAAGAGCTCCAGTTTGAAGGAGATATAGTTCTGGTCTTTCTTCTTTGTTGGATGCATGTTGTAGCTGGCGTAAGTAATTACCGTAATTTCCGGACTATTGAGCGCACCTGAATATAAGCCGCACCCACTGAATTTAATATATATTTTTTTTTTACATAAATAAGCCGCACATGTCTATAAGCCGCAACACCTCGGCCGTCTGCTCTCTGTGTGTTGACCCAGTCTTCGAGCTCATTTTCTAGTTCGGGCCATCTACTTTTCTTCCCTCTGAAAGCTTTAGTTGTCTTTTTGCACTGAGTCAATTCCTCACGCTGCTGTTTCCAACGTCTTATCATCGACTCATTAAGACCAAGCTCCCGTGCAGCAGCTCTATTTCCTTTTCCAACAGCCAGATCAACCGCCTTCAACGTGAAAGCTGCATCATATGCATTTCTCCGTGTGTTTGCCATGATGAGGGTGACGAAATGACTACCGTAATCAGAATGATGGGAAGTTTGAGAGCGCTCGACTTAATCTAAACAGTAAACAAAAAAGTTGTTTGACTTTAACCCGTTCGGCAATTTCATTGGTCTAATGAAAGCTTCATGCAGCCAAAAAACTGAGCACATCACAGAATGTGGTTTTTTTGGAGAAAAAAAAATTGAAAGCGGGAAAAATCCATATATTAGCCATGTCATTGTTTAAGCCGCGAGGAAAGCGTGGGAAAAAAGTTGTGGCTTATAGTCCGGAAATTACGGTACTCGTTCTTGGCGATCTTGAACTTGTGCATCTTGAACCAGCCCAACATCTTGAACCAGCCCCCAGCCCTTCAAGGTTGACATCCGTGTACAGTCGGAATGGAAGCGAGAAGTCTGCTTAGGCCAGGAAAGGGGCACTCAACAAGGCTTTCTTCAAACGATCAAAGGCCTGTTGGCATACTGGTGTCCAGATGACTGGGACTTCCTGTAACAAAGTGTTGAGTGGTGCAGCCACTTTGGAGAAGCCTGGATGAAATGCCGGTAATAACTAGCAAAGACAAGAAAGGACCGTACTTGCTTCATAGTCTGGAGAACTGGCCACTCCCTCATCAATTTAGCCTTGGAATGATCTGTAGCCACCCCCTTCTAGCTGATGACGTGGCCAAGGTATGGAGTTTCAACCCATGGTCATGCAGCTTCTGGAAAACCTGTTCCAGAAAGGCCAGATGGCTCTCGATATCTGGCGAGTACACAATGATGCCGTTGAGGTAAATCAGCAGGGAATCCCCCCAGACACCACTGCATGAGCCTCTGGAGCGTGGTGGGGGCATTGGTCAAACCGAATGGCATCCGCTCAAACTCGTAGAGACCCAGGGAGGTGTTAAAGGCAGTTTTCTCACGGTCCACTGAGCTTTCTTCAGCCTCGTTAGTGACTCCGCTAGGCGTCTTTGTGAGTGGCCGCGTTCAACTTCCTGTAATCGACTCATTGCTTGGAGGAGAGCCCTCAACTTGGGTTACAAGCTCGGGGACAGGCTGATACCGCTGTCCACACACACACACACACACACACACACACACACACACACACACACACACACACACACACACACACACAGTCTTCCAGTCATATCCTAGTTCCACAATCCTGTGCACCTGTGAGGAGTGGGAGGAGGTAGGTCTGGGATCTCCACCTGAGAACTCACACATCCCTGTCTACATACATGAAGTATGGTGACAGGTCTGTAACACTGTAGGATAGCCCCCCTCTCTCTCTCTCTCTCTCTCTCTCTCTCTCTCTCTCTCTCTCTCTCTCTCTCTCTCTCTCTCTCTCTCTCTCTCTCTCTCTCTCTCTCTCTCTCTGTCCCCCTCTCTCTGCTTGCTCATTTACTGTATATACACTGAGTGTACAAAACATTAGTTTATTTACATTTTTTATTTAACCTTCATTTAACTAGGCAAGTCAGTTAAGAACAAATTCTTATTTAAAATGACGGCCTACCCCTGCCAAACACTAACCCGGACGACGATGGACCAATTGTGCGCCACCCTATGGGACTCCCAATCACGGCCGGTTGTGATACAGCCTGGAATTGAACCAGGGTCTGCAATGACGCCTCTACCACTGAGATGCAGTGCCTTAGACCGCTGCGCCTCTCAGGAGGTTGCTATTGTTCCTTTCATGACAGACTGACCAGGTGAATCCAGCTGAATGCTATGATCCCTTATTGATGTCACCTGTTAAATCCACTCCAATCAGTGTAGATGAAGGGGAGGAGAAAGGTCAAAGAAGGATTTTTAAACCTTGAGACAATTGAGACATGGAATGTGTATGTGTGCCATTCAGAGGGTGAATGGGCAAGACAACAGATTTAAGTGCCTTTTCCACAAGGTATTGTAGTAGGTGCCAGGCGCAGTGGTTTGTGTCAAGAACTGCAAAAGTTTTGTGTGTGTATCAAGAATGGTCCACCACCCAAAGAACTAGTAGCTGGCACAGCCACAAAGTCTGATTTTAAACCTAACATTTACCACGCTGCTAACCCGAATGCCTAACCCTAACCTTAATTTTTGTTTTCATTAACTCTTACAATATAGCACATTTAGACTTTGCAGCTGGCCTATCTAGCGGAAACCACTCAGTTCTGCCTCAAGGACCAGACTCATCCTAAGAAAGCTCAACCTGCTTAAGAGGCATTAGAAGAAGAAAAATGTATATTACAAATTGAACATCTATTGCAGAATAAATCAATGTTAGAGTTTACATAGCTTGCCATAAATGGATGTTGCATTTTACTTTATGTGTTGGTTATGAAGGCTTCATTGTTTTCTACTACAGATAATATGATTAGGCTATATCTTTACTTTTTTCATTCCAATTAATTTAACTTCATTTAAAAAAAATAGGACTTGGAAATATAGATTAGCCAAATTGTTTTACCTAAGAATAACCCCAAAATTAAGGACTAAATTAGCCTACTCTGTTGTTCATGATTTGTTGTCATGGAGGACTGATTGGGTTCATTGCTTCGAGTTGAAAAATAAATGCAGCTCTCGGAATTACATGCTTTGAGCACTACTGAAAAGTGCTCTTTGCACTTGAAAAATTAATTCCATATGCTGCATTTGCTATAGGCCGGTTGTTTACGTTTTTGTTGGTGACACTTTGATATCTCGATAATTTGCAGCTGTTAAGTCTTTCAAACGTGCGCGCGTTTGAGCATGTGTCCGTTAGGTCTATGGATTTTTTTTTTTAAAACAGCACGACTTTGACTGAATAATATAAGCCCAGCTCGTTGTCTTATTAAATTAAACTCGGGGGAGTTTAGAAGGGAGGAACTCAAACTTTAGATGGGAGGAACGAGTGTGCATTTTTCACAAGCTGTCCACTGGGGCATATTCTGTTGCAAAACGTTTCTTAAACGGAATCAAGCTGAAAGAAACGGGGAGGGATCTACCTGAATTTGTTAAATAGAAACTCTCTGCTCTGTTTGCTTCTGGTTGGTTCTTAAACAGTTTTCGTAAGGAATACACCGTTGGTCATAAAAACAATGATTGATAGGCTTCTAAACCCCTGGTTAGGTATTTATTTAATGGTTATGATAAAGCCTGACCTTTGACTTTTCAGCCTAGAAAACATGAAAGTGTTTCCGTTCTTATCTTCTCATTTCTCACATCTCTTTCCCTCTGTATGGCTGTATGTCTGTCTTATCTTGTTCAGTAGATCTTCAGGTTACATAAACCCCTCTCCTCTCTCAATTAAATTCAATTCAAAGGGTTTATTGACATGGGAAACATATGTTTACATTGCCAAAGCAAGCGAAAAAGAAAATATACTAAAGTAAAATAAACAATCAGAAGTTAACTGTAAACTCTCTCTCCCTCTCTCTCTCTACAATGTTCACAATCCTATGTTATGTACTGCTGTTTTACGGCAAGGTTCTGGTCTGTGTGGCATAATAACGGCTTGTCAACGTTCTGTGACGCCATCCTGTTGGATCAGCCAGACACACACAGGAATGCCTCTGTTCTTATAAAGACCCATCTCATGTCCACGCTGTATTTAACACTGTTTAGCCATGGCTATACAAGGCACGGAAATAATTGTCTACAGCACAGCACATACTTCATATCCAGACAGTGTGTTATGTATAACTACTTTTTTATAGGCCTGGCACAGTTTCAAGTTTCAGTTTCAAGTTGTATTAGTCATATGTACAGGATACACATGGTATACACCGTCCAATGAAATGCTTACTTGCAGGTTCCTTCTCGACAATGCAAGAACAATCAAATACTAAAAGATAAGAATACTAACATAAAGTAAATGGCTCAGTAGAAGAAAAAAAAACATTTTAGCATAAGTACAATACAGGAATGCACAATTTATAGTCCAATATTTAGTGAGTGTCAGCAGCCCACACTATTTATTTGATCCACACTGTACGTAACACACAATATTATTACCTAGCCGCTTCCAAACTTTCTCGTCCGAGGCCCAAAAATTGATTAAGTCCAATCAGACATGCCCCCAGTGATTTTAATCTAAAAGGCCACAGTGACTTTTTGTTAATGCAACAAAATACACATCAAAACGCACACGTGCATTTTCATTAGGTGCAATCACTGGGCTCTGTGAAATATTCAGATTTTACTACGTGGTTATGTATTTTTCAACTCAAATATGATCAGGTCCAACAGCAATGTATGCAATGACTTTTATGTATAACGTCTTAATCTCTGTTCTGAAACGTGTCTGTATGTCACGGTTGTCGTCGGTGAATGAGGACCAAAACGCAGCAGGTACGTGAATGCTCATCTTGATTTTTAATTATCTTCAAAAATGAACATACAAAATAACAAAACCGAAAAACGAACAACTAAACTGACAGTCTGCAAAGCATAGGCTCAACACAGAACAATCACCCACAAATCACACACACAAACACACCCTAATATATGGGACTCTCAATCAAAGGCAGATAGACAACACCTGCCTTCAACTGAGAGTCCCAAACCCAATTAACCAAACATAGAAACACACACACCAGACTAACCATAGAATACAAACACATAGACCATCAACCAAAAACCCGGAAATACTAAATCAAACACCCTTTACACAAACATACCACCCCGAACCACATAAAACAAATACCCTCTGCCACGTCCTGACCAAACTACAAAAACAATTAACCTTATACTGGCCAGGACGTGACAGTACCCCCCCCCCCCTTAAAGGTGCTACCCCAGAAGCACCTTAACAAAAAATAACCCCAAGCAACACCAAAAAAAATTCCCCTTTTCTAAAGGGAGGGAAGGGAGGGTGGCTGCCGTCAACGACGGCACTGTGCTACACCCCCCCCCCCCTCCCCAACCCACCTATTTCTGGAGGTGGCTCCGGCTCAGGCCGTTCCAGGCTGTCGGGGCAGTCTGGCAGCTCGGGACAGTCTGGGCAGTCTGGCAGCTCGGGACAGTCTGGCAACTCGGGACAGTCTGGGCAGTCTGGCAACTCGGGACAGTCTGGGCCGTCTGGCAACTCGGGACAGTCTGGGCCGTCTGGCAACTCGGGACAGTCTGGGCCGTCTGGCCACTCCGGCAGTTCAGGGCAGTCTGGCCACTCCGGCAGTTCAGGGCAGTCTGGCCACTCCGGCAGTTCAGGGCAGTCTGGCCACTCCGGCAGTTCAGGGCAGTCTGGCCACTCCGGCAGTTCAGGGCAGTCTGGCCACTCCGGCAGTTCAGCGCAGTCTGGCCACTCCGGCAGTTCAGGGCAGTCTGGCCACTCCGGCAGTTCAGGGCAGTCTGGCCACTCCGGCAGTTCAGCGCAGTCTGCCCACTCCGGCAGTTCAGCGCAGTCTGGCCACTCCGACAGTTCAGCGCAGTCTGGCCACTCCGGCAGTTCAGCGCAGTCTGGCCACTCCGGCAGTTCAGCGCAGTCTGGCCACTCCGGCAGTTCAGCGCAGTCTGACCTCTCTGGCGACTGTTGACTGGCGGGCAGCTCTGGCGACTGTTGACTGGCGGGCAGCTCTGACGACTGTTGACTGGCGGGCAGCTCTGACGACTGTTGACTGGCGGGCAGCTCTAAGGACGACTGTTGACTGGCGGGCAGCTCTGATGACGACTGTTGACTGGCGGGCAGCTCTGATGACGACTGTTGACTGGCGGGCAGCTCTGATGACGACTGTTGACTGGCGGGCAGCTCTGATGACGACTGTTGACTGGCGGGCAGCTCTGATGACGACTGTTGACTGGCGGGCAGCTCTACATTCTGCCCCTCTCTGATTCCTATTTTGTAGGTCACTCGTCCTTGATGGTTGGTATGTTGGGATCTGGATGTATCAAGAAAATTACCAAGACTATGATGCAGCTCAGGGTCCCCCATATTCCCAAAAACCGCCAACCCTCTCCTGCCCTTAGTCAATCTTCTAGGAACCACCCCATACACACACCTCTATGAGCACACACAGTGATGATAAGTCAGGGTAGGGAATCTTCATTAGGGAAGATTCCCTACCGGGCCCTATTAGCACTCGGTTCTGCTCCCTAACTCTGTGTGTTTTCACCGGTGTTTGTATGTGTTCCTACCTTTTGGCAGTGGGTAACGTGAACCCAAGTGGCTCTCTCAGCTATTCTAACGGCAAAGGTGGTTACCAACAAAACCTGGTATGGATCTTCCCAACGGGACTGCTTCCAGTCTTTTCTCCTCAGGGACTGGATCCACACCCAGTCTCCTGGTTGGATTGAGTGAATCACCTTCTGTAATTCACCTGTGGGACACAAAAGCTTTGACATACGAGTGTGGTTAACTTCTTATGGATGGTGGCAGTATTGAGTCGCTTGGATGACTGACATGCCCAGAGTAAACTGCCTGCTACTCACTCCCAGAAACTAAGATATGCATATTATTAGTAGACTTGGATAGAAAACACTCTGAAGTTTCTAAAACTGTTTGAATGATGTCTGTGAGTAAAACAGAACTCATATGGCAGGCAAAAACCTGACATTTTAATTATGAGATTTTTGTTGTTTTGAATTTGCCGCCGTGCGCTTTCACTGGCTGTCGTCATATCGATCCCGCTAATGGGATTCAAGCCATAAGAAGTTAATGCAACCTCTGTGTCAGATTTTAAAATCGCTTTTCGGCAAAAGCACATTTTTCAATATTCTGAGTACAGAGCTCAGCCATCAAAGCAAGTTATACAGTTACCCGCCAAGTTCTGGAGTCAACTAAACTCAGAATTAGTATTATAAATCTTCCCTTACCTTTGCTGATCTTCGTCGGAATGCAATCCCAGGACTCCTACTTCCACAAGAAATGTTCTTTTTGTTCAAAATACTCCATATTTATGTCCAAATACCTCCTTTTGTTCGCGCGTTCAGATCACTATCCAAAGTTTCTCCACTTTACAGGTGGGGACAGAATGTCCTGTTATTGGTTTCACAGTTGCACAAGTTGTCTGTCAATAGCTCCTCTTATCATTTGTTTCACACTTGCACCCTGCTTACATAGCTAAAAAGGAACAAAATGTCCTAATTTTAACTAAAACTACACACATCATCAGATTATAGTTTTATGATTCTAATACATTTCACACAGTTATACAGTTTCAGGGTGAAATATCTTAGTCATTACTTTAGCCTCTCTCGGGTATGTGGGACGAAATCGTCCCACCCTAGTCAACAGCCAGTGGAATCGAGTGGCGCGAAATACAAAACCTTAAAAATGCTATAACTTCAATTTCTCAAACATATGACTATTTTACACCATTTTAAAGACAAGACTCTCGTTAATCTAACCACATTGTCCGATTTCAAAAAGGCTTTACAGTGAAAGCAAAACATTAGATTATGTTAGGAGAGTACACAGCCAGAAATAATCACACAGCCATTTTTCAAGCTAGCATATATGTCACAAAAACCAAAACCACAGCTAAATGCAGCACTAACCTTTGATGATCTTCATCAGATGACACACACTTTCTGGCGCCTTCAGAGAGCCTATGGGAGCCTTAGAAATTGTCACGTTACAGCAGAGATGCTGTATTTTCAACAGAGATGCCACAGAAGCACAAGAAATGGTCAGAGAGGGCATTTCCTGTATGGAATCTTCTCAGGTTTTGGCCTGCCATATGAGTTCTGTTATACTCACAGACACCATTCAAACAGTTTTATAAAATTTTGAGTGTTTTCTATCCAAATCTACCAATTATATGCATATTCCCGTTTCTGGAAAAGAGTAGTAACCAGTTTTTTTTCCGGACGTGAAAATACTGCCCCCTACCCTAGAGAGGTTAAACATACAAATTATTCTATCAGTACTGTGGTAAGATTGAATTAGTACATCTAGTGGAACCATTGTACTTGGGATGTGACATGTGACTTCATCAGATGATAGACCTGCTAGAAAAAATCTGGTACCATGTGAGATATAACAGTGTGGTATATGCAGGACTAACACTGTTTCAGACACAGCAATGTGCACATTATCAGACACAGAAAACATAGTTTTTATATTCACATGGTGGGCATGCAATCAGGTTACAACCAGCATGTATTGTAAACACATACTGCAGGAACATGTACAGAGACAGTTGACCTGGGATGACGTTGGTCGCTAACTCCATTAAACTAGATCACCCGTTCATCGTACAATTCCTGTGACAGACAGACAAGCAATTAGACAGACAGACGTAAAGACAAGCAGACAGACAGACAGACAGACAGACAGACAGACAGACAGACAGACAGACAGACAGACAGACAGACAGACAGACAGACAGACAGACAGACAGACAGACAGACAGACAGACAGACAGACAGACAGACAGACGTTGTCAGTTGACCCGGGATGACACTGGTCCCCATCATGAAGTGTGTGTCCTCAGCAGGCACATTTCTCCGCTGGATAACAGTATTATGTGGTCTTTAACCCTGTTAGACTACATCCCCCTTTCATAATTCCTGCTGTGTGTGTCTGTCTACTAGTATTTTATCAGGCATTAGGCCTACATCTAAGGATGTACTTTGAGTAGCAAGGTAGGAAACATATTAAGCAAAAAACACAATAACATGCATGCTAACGGGATAATATCATATTACTATCATATTATTCACTGGTATCTGTCTCGTCTATGATGATTCACCTCCACCCGCCAATCCCCGCAACACACACACACCACCATCATTCCTGTTCCCAAGAACTCTAAGGCTTCATGCCACAATGACTACCGCCCTCTAGTACTCCCATCTGTAATCATGAAGTGCATTGAGAAGCTGGTTATGGCACACATTAACTCCATCATTCCAGACATCCTAGACCAAGACCCACTCCAATTAGCATACCGCCCCAACAGATCCATAGACGACGCAATCTAAATTGCATTCCACACTGCCCTCACCCACCTAGACAAGATGAATACCTACGGTGCATTCGGAAAGTACTCAGAACCCTTGACTTTTTCCACATTTTGTTACATTACAGCCTTATTCTAAAATGGATGAAATTGTTTTTTTCCCCCTCATCAATCAACACGCAATACCTCATAATGACAAAGCAAAAACAGTTGTTTTGTTATGTTTGCAAATGTATATAAAAAAAACTAAAACAGAAATACCTTATTTACTTAAGTATTCAGACCCTTTGCTATGAGACTCGAAATTGAGCTCAGGTGCATCCTGTCCACCTGTGGTAAATTCAATTGATTAGACATGATTTGGAAAGGCACACACCTGCCTACATAAGGTCTTCCAACAGGACAACGACCCTAAGCACACAGCCAAGACAACGCAGGAGTGGCTTCGGGACAAGTCCTTGAGTGGCCCAGCCAGAGCCCGGACTTGAACCAGATCGAACATCTCGGGAGAGACCTGAAAATAGCTGTGCACCGACGCTCCCCATCCAACCTGACAGAGCTTGAGTGGATCTGCAGAGAAGAATGGTAGAAACTCCCCAAATACAGGTGTGCCAAACTTGTAGCGTCATACCCAAGAAGACTTGAGTTTGTAATCGCTGTCAAAGGTGCTTCAACAACGTACTGAGTAAAGGTACTGAATACTTTTGTAAATGTAATTTTTCAGTTTACATTTTTTATAAATTTGCAATCATTTAAAAAAAACTGTTTTTGCTTTGTCATTATGTGGTATTGTGTGTAGATTGATGAGGGGGAGAAAAACAATTTAATTAATTTTAGAATAAGGCTGTAACGTAACAAAATGTGGAAAAGGTCAAGGGGTCTGAATACTTCCCGAATGCACTGCATGTGAGAATGCTGTTCATTGACTGCAGCTCAGCGTTCAACACCATTGTCCCCTCCACGCTCGCCACCAAGCTTAGGACCTTGGGACTGAACACTTCTCTCTGCAACTGGATCCTGGACTACTTGACGGACCGATCCCAGGTGGTGAAGGTAGGCAACATCATCTCCGCCATGCTGACCCTCAACACGTGGTCCCCACCGGGGTGTGTGCTTAGTCCCCTCCTTAACTCCCTGTTCACCCATGACTGCGTGGCCACGCACAACTCCAACACCATCATCAAGTTTGCTGATAACACGATGGTGGTAGGCCTGATCACCAGCAATGATGAGACAGCCTACAGGGAGGAGGTCAGTCACCCGGCAATATGGGGCTGGAACAACAACCTCTCCCTGAACATCAGTAAGACCAAGGAGATGATTGTGGACTACAGGAAATGGGGGGGTCGAGCACGCCCCCATCCACATCGACAGGGCTGTAGTGGAGTGGGTCGAGAGCTTCAAGTTCCTCGGTGTCCAAATCACAAAGAACTTAACATGGACCACACACACGCACAGTCATGAAGAAGCCGCGACAGAGCCTTTCCCCTTCAGGAGGTTGAAAAGGATTGGCATGGGCCTTCAAATCCTCAAAAAGTTCTAGAGCTGTACCATTGAGAGCATGTTGACAGGCTGTATCACTGATTGGTATTGCAATAGCACCGCCCTCGATCACATGGCGCTACAGAGGGTGGTGGGGACAGCCCAGTACATCACTGGGTCAGAGCTCCCTGCCATCCAGGACCTCGATATCAGGCGGTGTGAAAGAAAGACCCGGAAAACCGTTAGACTCCAACCACCTAAACCATAGACTTCTCTCTGCTTCTGCACGACAAGCAGTACTAATACTAATACGCACCGTCTCTATGCACACACACAGGGCCCTACACAATACACACACTGATACTCCAACACACATCCAAACACTCACTCCATAACACACGCATAATACCCACATACATTTATACTGAATCTACACAGACACACCCACTTACATACAAGCTGCTACTACTCTGTTTATTGTATATCCTGATGTCTAGTCACCTTACCCCTATACATATCTACCTCTATCAATCCAGTATCCCTGCACATTGTAAATATGGTTCTGGAACTGACCCTGTACATAATATGCTTGCTTACTTTATCATGTTCTTCTGATTTTTATATCTTGTGTGTTTTTGTTTTACCTTGCTATTTTTAGTATTACATTGTTATTGATTACTGCAAGAAAGGCATTTCACTGTACTTGTGCATGTGACATTAAAACTTGAAACTTGAAACACACACAACCGTCATCAGCCGGTCAGATAGTCATATAAACATTGTGCTGAACTTTTATCCCGCCTGAGATCTGATGCAACAAGGGAACAGAAGAGGGGCAAAATGACAGGTCCTTTAGAAGGCTCTAGAACATTTCTATTGATCTTTATTGGGCTGTAAACACCGGCAAACGGGGAAAAGGACAAACAGGTCAGACTGTGACATCACTGAGCTCTCTAATTGGTCAAGTGAAAGGCGTACCAGCGAGTCCTGCGGAAAAGGGCCCTGTGTAGTTAGAATCTGTCTGTATGTATTTTAGGTCGGGTGACTCTCTTCCTCCCCTCAAAAAGCAATAACAGATACAGAAAAGCACCCAAACAGATCAGGGTAATCTTTGTCTGAGCAACATAATACAGTACTTCATGATGGGTGTCAAAGCCAAACAACCCCACAAGGCAAATGCACATTAGAGCTTTACCTCACCACTCTGTTGTGTTGTGGCGTTTACTGTGTTCAAGACTAGTTGCTTTAACTGGAACTGTACAACACTTCTCCCTGAGATTCTTGACAGTTTTTAATGCTAAATCATAAAAAAGAGAGACCATATACATTTTGGGATTATGATCATGTTCTATAATGTCAAAGGCTATTTAGGCCTAGGTAAGCCTTTTTTAATCAATCAATCAATCAAATGTATTTATAAAACCTTTTTTACATCAGCAGATGTCACAAAGAGCTATACAGAAACACAGCCTAAAACCCCAACAGCAAGCATTGCAGATATAGAAGCACGGTGGCTAGGAAAAACTCCCTAGAAAGGCCGGAACCTAGGAAGAAACCTAGAGAGCAACCAGGCTCTGAGGGGTGGCCAGTCCTCCTCCGGCTGTGCCGGGTGGAGATTATAAGAGTCCATTAAGGTCAGATTGGTCTTCAAGATGTTCAAACATTCATAGATGACCAGCACGGTCAAACAATAATCACAGTGGTTGTAGAGGGTGCAACAGGTCAGCACCTGAGGAGTAAATGTCAGTTGGCTTTCCATAGCCGAGCATTCAGAGGTCGAGACAGCAGGTGCGGTAGAGCGAGAGAAAAAGAGAGCAAGTCAAAAACAGCAGGTCCGGGACAAGGTAGCATGTCCGGTGAAACAGTTCAGGGTTCCATAGCTGCAGGCAGAACAGTTGAAACAGGGAGCAGCAGCACAACCAGGTGGAATGGGGGCAGCCAGGAGTCATCAGGCCAGGTAGTCCTGAGGCATGATCCTAGGGCTCAGGTCCTCTGGGAGGGGAGAGAGAGAAGGAGAGAGAATTAGAGGGAGCATACTTAAATTCACACAGGACACCAGATAAGACAGGAGAATTATACCAGATATAACAGACTGACCCTAGCCCCCGGCACATAGACTATTGCAGCATAGATACTGGAGGCTGAGACAGGGGTGGGTCGGGGGACACTGTGGCCCCGTCCGACGATACCCCCAGACAGGGCCAACCAAGCAGGATATAACCCCACCCACTTTGTCAAAGCACAGCCCCCACACCACTAGAGGGATATCAACAGACCACCAACTTACTACCCTGAGACAAGGCTGAGTATAGCCCATGAATTATCTTCGGTTATAGTCACACGATGGCCCTCAAAGAACAACACTGGACTTTATGCATACTGGAAACCACATATCCTAAAGCCGCATTTATTGATGCTGGGATTTTAACTAAGCAAATTTGAGGAAAACGCTACCGAAGTTCTACTAACACATTGACTGTAGTACGCACGCTGAAAAAACATTTGAACCAGTGCTACTCAACTTTTTCGAAATACCCACAAGGCCCTCCCCCACCCTCCCTTCGGCAAATCTGATCACGACTCCATTTTGCTCCTCCCTTCCTATAGGCAGAAACTCAAACAGGAAGTACCCTTGCTAAGGTCTATTCAATGCTGGTCTGACCAATTGGAATCCATGCTTCAAGATTGTTTTGATCACGCAGACTGGGATATGTTCCGGGTAGCCTCTGAGAATAACATCGACGAATACACGGATACAGTGACTGAGTTCATCAGGAAGTATATAGAAGATGTTGTACCCACTGTGACTATTAAAACCTACCCAAACGAGATACCGTGGATAGACGGCAGCATTTGCGCAAAACTGAAAGCGCAAACCACCGCATTTAACCATGGCAAGGTGACTAGGAATATGGCCAAATACAAACAGTGTAGTTATTCCCTCTGTAAGGCAATCAAACAGGCAAAATGTCAGTACAGAGACAAAGTGGAGTCACAATTCAACAGCTCAGACATGAGACGTATGTGGCATGGCCTACAGACAATCACGGACAACAAAGGGAAAACTAGCCATGTCGTGGACACCAACGTCTTGCTCCCAGATGAGTTAAACACCTTCTTCGCCCCCGACTCGCTACCAAGGACTACCAAGGACATCAACCACCCGAAGCCACGGCCTGTTCACCCCGCAATCATCCAGAAGGTGAGGTCAGTAAAGGTGCATCAAAGCTGGGACCGAGAGACTGAAAAACAGCTTCTATCTCAAGGCCATCAGACTGTTAAATAGCCATCACTAGCCGGCTTCCACCCTGTTACACAACCCTGCACCTTAGAGGCTTCTGCCCTATATACATAGACTTGGAATCACTGGACACTTTAATAATGGAACACTAGTCACTTTAATAATGTTTAAATAATGTTTACATAATGCTTTACTCATCTCATATGTATATAATGTATTTTATTCTACTGTATTTTAGTCAATGCCACTCCGACATTACTCAATCTAATATTTATATATTTCCTAATTCCATTCTTTTACTTATAGACTTAGTAGGCCATTGTCATCCTTCATGTTGACTATAGTGGAGCCAGGAACATGTAACAGTGTGTCATAAGTAAATAAAAAACAATAAGAATGTGTTATTTATAACTCACTAAATTACCTTCCCATCTATTGATAACATGCAGCTTCATATCAAAGAGTATAAAGGGGTTATACAGTGCCTTCAGAAAGTATTCAGACATTTTTTGAAATTGTAGACATTTTTACAAAAGTATAAAATACATTTTTTTGTAAATATCACATTTACATAAATGTTCAGAACCTTAACTAAGTACTTTGTTGAAAGACCTTTGGCAGCGATTACAGCCTCGAGTCTTCTTGGGTATGGCGCTACAAGCTTGGCACACCTGTATTTGGGGAGTTACTCCCATTCTTCTCTGCAGATCCTCTCATGCTCTGTCAGGTTGGATGGGAGCGTTGCTGAACAGCTATTTTCAGGTCTCTCCAGAGATGTTTAATCGGGTTCAAGTCTGGGCTCTGGCTGGACCACTCAAGGACATTCAGAGACTTGTCCCGAATCCACTCCTGCGTTGTCTTGGCTGTGTGCTTAGGGTCGTTGTCCCGTTGTCCTGTCGCCCCAGTCTGAGGTCCTGAGCGCTCTGGAGCAGGTTTTCATCAAGGATCTCTCAACATCCCCACAGCATGATGCTGCCACTGCCATGCTTCATCGTAGGGATGGTGCCAGGTTGACTCCAGACGTGACGCTTGGCATTCAAGAGTTCAATCTTGGTTTCATCAGACCTGAGAATCTTGTTTCTCATGGTCTGAGAGTCTTTAGGTGCCTTTTGGCAAACTCCAAGCGGGCTGTCATGTGCCTTTTACTGAGGAGTGGCTTCCGTCTGGTCACTCTACCATAAAGGCCTGATTGGTGGAGTGCTGCAGAGATGGTTGTCTTTCTGGCAGGTTCTCCCATCTCCACAGAGGAACTCTGTGGCTCTGTCAGTGTGACCATCGGGTTCTTGGTCACCTCCCTGACCAAGACCCTTCTCCCCCGACTGCTCAGTGTGGCCAGTCGGACAGCTCTAGGAAGAGTCTTGGTAGTTCCAAACTTCTTCCATTTAAGAATGATGGAGGCCACTGTGTTCTTGGTGACCTTTCAATGCTGCAGAAATGTTTTGGTACCCTTCTCCAGATCTGTGCCTCGATACAATTCTGTCTCGGAGCTCTACGAACAATTCCTTCGACGTCATGGCTTGGTTTTTGCTCTGACATGCACTGTCAACTGTGTGACCTTTTATAGACAGGTGTGTGCCTTTCCAATTCATATAAAATCAATTGAATTTAACACAGGTGGACTCCAATGAAGTTATAGTAACGTCTCAAGGATGACCAATGGAAACAAGATGCATCTGAGCTCAATTTCGAGTCTCATAACAAAGAGTCTGAATACTGAAGGAAATAAGGTATTTCTGTTTTTTATTTGTAAACATGTGCAAACATTTCTAAAAACCTGTTTTCGTTTTGTCATTATGTGTAGATTGCTGAGGATTGCTGAGCATTTTTAAGAATGTAAACCATTTTAGAATAACAAAACGTAGAAAAAGTCAAGGCACTGAGCCTATTTTTTTTTCTTAACCATTATTTAACTACGCCAGTCAGGTAAGAACAAATTATCATTAACAATGACGGCCTACCGGGGAACAGTGCCTTATTCAGGGGCAGAATGACATATTTTTACTTTGTCAGCTCAGGGGTTCGATCCAGCAACCTTTCGGTTACTGGCCAAACGCTCTAAACACTAGGCTACCTGCCGCCTTTAAGGAAGTTATAGAATCTTACTATCAGGCACACTATCTCAAGTGTCAAGTGTCAAATAACTATGTTTATTGCCCTTACACTATGTTCAAGATGGTAGCCTACACAAAAAAACGGAGGAAAGAGGGATGTGGTGTCCATCACACATGGACCATTTCACTCGTTTTAGAGCTTCTTTCTTATATTTGGAAGAACTGGTAGATCCAAAGATTTAAAACGTACCAAGCTACTTTTCCCTGTCTTTGCTAATTTCTGCCAAAGTTCAGGTTGCAACATATAATATTTACATTGGTTTTGCGCGCGCCTCCATGTGTTTTCTTTGAGTCTGTCGGTGTCTATAACCCAAATAATGCAATAATCATTGATGGGTTGTGATGAGCGAAGTATATCGAGTCACCTGTGATATTCAAAACAATAGCATTATTCATGTCCAGGCTGTTGAGTCACTTCCTTATGTGAATTCCATCATTATATTATCTATTGTCAAAACATAAAATGCAGAAAAATAAGCAAGATACGTTTTTTTTTTTAACTTTCGCTTTTTCAAATGATCAACAGCTGATGGTTCATATGAAATATGTGTGGTACAATCAGTAGCCTAGGCCCTAGGCTACAACCTATTATTGATAAATATTTATTTGAAGCTTCTGATGTGTTGACCATTCTGAATAGGCGTCTCGGGATTTGCACTAGAATAAACTCAAACTGATTTATAACTAATTGCCACCGGTCACAGTGCATTATTTCTGTCCAAAATTGCATAGTTTAAGGAGGTGTGCTGTGCAGACCAATCCAAACCTGTGGATCTATTTGCGTCACTCGGGGGGAGGGATAACAGAGAGGGGCTCGTCTATAATTATGCCGCTGACTAAACACTGACGAGACGAGCGCCTAGGCATTTTAACAGTTAACTGAAAGACTACTAAAAAGACCAACGGTTTTCAACTGAAGATTTTGACCGTTTAAACAATATAACATTATTATAAATAGGCCTATCACTTTAATGTATTTATTTTAAGTCTACATTTTGAGAATTTTTTTCCGCTTGACGTTTTGCCGCTAGTCAAGTCTATCTGCTGCAGTTACAGTAAGCCAATTGATAAATCGCTGCTTTTGGGAGGATTCAACAGACATTACATTACTTCAGCATGTTTCCAGACTCAAGCACCGGGTGAGTAGCATAGACTATTAGCTAAATTTCATTAATTCCTTTCATGTTCTGGACGCGCTTCTCACATTGTTTTGCGGGAAAGTGCGTAGCCTAATAAGGAATTGCATCATTCTATCATTGTATTTACTAATTGTACTCATCCGCAACTTTTATTCAATGTGGTACTACTGTAGGCATATCACACACGGTCAACTGTGCTAGTGAAGAACATAGTAGTGTGTGTAATTTTAGATGAAACACCAGAAATGGTTTTATGTGGATCGGACGACTCACATGCGATTGGTGCAGCAGATAGTTTGATATTTTCATTGAGATTAAATGATAGTTGAAATCTAATTATCGAATAATAATAAAAAAATATCCTGCCGTTCAAAAAAACTCCATAGACGCTGAATAGCAGGTTGCCGAACAGGATTCTTTATTATACCAGACAGATGTGGGATGTGGGAATCTTAATAGTAAAGGGTTGTCCCCCTATTGGCTAACATCGTTTCTCAAAATAAATAAATAAAAAGAAAACCTACTGTAGGCGATAATAAATTGTTCAGAAAAGCCTAATAGTGAATTCACTCAATTTACTCTTATATATTGTAGCATAACATTTGACTAAATAATGTGTGTATCTTACACTTTTATTCACAGCTATTCTATAAGCAGGTGTTTGACAATTTAGTAACGCAACTTCACTTGAGATAGGCTATAGCCTCAGATATGAGGTGGGCTCAGATTCATGGTTATGGTTAGGCTATATGATGTAGCACAGAGTGTACAATAACACCATATGGGCTTGTTTTCATAATATGATGGTTCTTAGAAATGGGTGTGTGTTTAAGGTCAAAGTTGATACTCAGATAAGATAACCTAACAAACTGATATAGGCTTGAACAGTAGGGTGTTATAATAGGCTAAAACTATGGGCTGTGTGTGTGTGTGTGTGTTGACCTTTGTGAAAGGCAGAGGAGGAAAAGAATGACTCCAGTGTGACTCTGATGGAATGTCTGTGTGTGTGTGTATATGTATGTGTGTTTGTGTCCTTGGGAGATTCGACACTATGGAGGCTCACACTCATTAACACACTCAGAAAACATCACACACACTTCAACTTCTCATAGACACTCTGAAACACCCCATGGCACATCAGCTATGTGTCGTGATCGCATCGACCATGACATCCATTTGTTTTATTATAAAGTATAAGTAAATTATATTCTAACGTATATCTCTCTTATTTCTGTGTGTTTCAGGTACAGCTATGAGGACTGCAAGGCCACAGCAGACTGGCTGTTGGCCCAGACCTCCGTTCGCCCCGTGGTTGGCATCGTGTGTGGTTCAGGAATGGGAGGACTGGCTGATATGCTGAAAGACCAAGTGGCCTTCAACTACAAGGACATCCCCAACTTCCCCCAGAGCACAGGTATGTAGTAGTAGTGTATATCTATCTGTCCACCTGTTTTCTTATTTGGTGAATCTGCATTGCAGATGTATATGGGGTCTACATTGGCCATGTTACCAAACCAGGGAGAATTCTGGGCTCAGATTATAGCCTATGAAAAACTGCTGCACTCTTAGAAAAAAAGGGTTCCAAAAGAGTTCTTTGGCTGTCCCCATAGGAGAACCTGTTTTGGTTCCAAGTAGAACCCTTTTTGGTTCCAAAAAGGTTCTACATGGAAATCACCTTTTTCTTCTAAGTGTGGTCCTATAAGATGTTTTCTGATTGGTTGCTGTGCGTCGTCAGTGCATTCTAATTGGTTGTTGTGTGTTACAGTGCACGGCCATGCTGGGCGCTTGGTGTTTGGGACGCTGAAGGGAAGGCCATGTGTGTGCATGCAGGGACGCTTCCACCTGTACGAGGGATACGCCATCCAGAAGGTATGTCTGTCTAACAACATACCATGTAGCTTCTGTAGGATTCAGACATATGGTGCTCTTCTGCATTACTTTACATGATAGGTAGAGAAGATAGATTCATTATTATGCCTTAATTACAGGGAAATTTTCTTGACAACAAGATGAGTCAGTCAAATACACAGGTAAAATATTAAATATACCGTACACAGAAGTAAAGAGAATAAAAACACATAGTATTAAATCAACTAGCCCAGGTATTCCCAAACTGGGGTACGCGCAATGCTGTAGGTGGTACGTCAAATATATATATATATTCTTCTTTTTTTCTTCACATTTTTAAACAGTACATTTATATTTTCCAACAGGGCTATACATTTGGGTGAGGTTTTTTTCTTGCCTGTGTAGCCTCATTTCACTGCCAAATATAAAATGAAACCATCTAGTGTTCAGCGAAATAACAACACAATGTCAAATACAGGTAACCTAGTCAAATAATTAACATCCAATCACATTAATTCACTCTTGCGCAGACATTTAGAAACGAAACATGACAATTTGAAAAACAAGCCACAGGAGTTTTTGGAGTGAAAATAAAGACGACTTTCGAGTAGTAAGACATGTATAAAAGCAACAAATACCATTAATAAGGAGGGGCTAGAAGCGTCTTATATGGTGAGCTACTGAGTGGCTAGGACAGGCAAGCCCCATACTATTGTGGAGGACTTAATTCTTCTTGCTGCCGCGGATATGGCTGGGACAATGCTGGGGGAAAAGGCCCAAAAAACTATACAGACAATCTCTTCATCAAACAACACTGTTTCATGACGTATCAGTGACATGGCAGGAGATGTTTTGAAACAATTACTGCTTCGCATACAAGCCAGTGAATTATATGCTTTACAGCTGGATGAGTCAACAGACGTGGCAGGCCTGGCACAGCTCCAGAAGCCGCGCTCCTAGTGGCCAGGGACTTTAATGCGCAGGCAAACTTAAATCAGTTTTACCAAATTCTTACCAGCATGTCACATGTGCAACCAGAGGGAAAAAAAACTCTAGACCACCTTTACTCCACACACAGAGATGCATACAAAGCTCTCCCCCGCCCTCCATTTGGCAAATCTGACCATAACTCTATTCTCCAGATTCCTGCTTACAAGCAAAAACTAAAGCAGGAAGTACCAGCAGTGACTCACTCAATACGGAAGTGGTCAAATGATGCGGATGCTACGCTACAGGACTGTTTTGCTAGCACAGACTGGAATATGTTCCGGGATTCATCCAATGACATTGAGGAGTCATCGGCTTCATCAATAAGTGCATCGACGACGTCGTCCCCACAGTGACCGTACGTACATATCCCAACCAGAAGCCATGGATTACAGGCAACATCCTCATCGAGCTAAAGGCTAGAGCAGACGCTTTTGAGGAGCAGGACACTAATCCGGATGCCTATAAGAAATCCCGCTATTCCTCTGACGAACCATCAAACAAGCAAAGCATCAATACAGGTTTAAGATTGAATCCTACAACAGCAGCTCTGACACTCGTCGGATGTGGCAGGGCTTGAAAACTATTAAGGACTAGAAAGGAAAGCCCAGGCGCGAGCTGTCCAGTGACACGAGCCTACCAGACAAGGTAAATGCCTTTTATGCTCGCTTTGAGGCAAGCAACACTGAAGCATGCACGTGAGCACCAGCTGTTCTGGATGACTGTGTAATAACGCTCTCGGTAGCCGATGTGAGCAAGATCTTTAAACAAGTCAACATTCACAAACCTGCGGGGCCAGATGGATTACCAGGACGTGTACTCAAAGCATGCGCGGACCAACTGGCAAGTGTCTTCACTGACATTTTCAACCTCTCCCTGACTGAGTCTGTAATACCTATAGGTTTCAAGCAGACCACCATAGTCCCTGTGCCCAAGGAAGCGAAGGTAGCCTGCCTAAATGATTACCGCCCCGTAGCACTCACGTCAGTAGCCATGAAGTGCCTTGAAAGGCTGGTCATGGCTCACATCAACAGCATCCTCCATGATACCCTAGGGGGGGCGGCAATGCAAGTAGTCTGGGTAGCCATTTGATTATCTGTTCAGGAGTCTAATGGCTTGGGATTAGAAGCTATTTAGGAGCCTCTTGGACCTAGACCTGGCGCTCCAGTACCGCTTGCCATGTGGTAGCAGAAAGAACAGTCTATGACTAGGGTGGCTGGAGTCTGACAATTTTTAGGGCATTCCTATGACACCGCCTGGTGTCGTGGGTGAACAGGGAGTTCACTCACGTGGCCAAACGTGAACTCACGTGGCCAAACGTGAGTGAACTGCGTGGCCAAACACGACTCCAACACCATCATTAAGTTTTCTGACGACACAACAGTGGTAGGCCTGATCACCGACAACGATGAGACAGTCTATAGGGAGGAGGTCAGAGAACTGGCAGTGTTGTGACAAGTAGGGGTGGTGTACAGTATGTAGCCCTATTTGGTAAAAGACCAAGTCTATTTTATGGCATAACAGCTCAAATAAGCAAAGAGAAACGATAGTCCATCATTACTTTAAGACATGAAAGTCAGTCAATGCGGAAAATTTCAAGAACTTTGAAAGTTTCTTCAAGTGCAATCGTAAAAACCATCAAGCGCTATGATGAAACTGGCTCTCATGAGGACCGCCACAGGAAAGGAAGACCCAGAGTTACATCTGCTGCAGAGGATAAGTTCATTAGAGTTACCAGCCTCAGAAATTGCAGCCCAAATAAATGCTTCAGAGTTCAAGTAACAGACACATCTCAACATCAACTGTTCAGAGGAGACTGTGTGAATCAGGCCTTCATGGTCGAATTAGTACAAAGAAACCACTACTAAAGGACACCAATAAGAAGTAGAGACTTGCTTGGGCCAAGAAACACGAGCAATGGACATTTGAGCAATGGACATTAGACCGGTGGAAATCTGTCTTTGTGAGACGCAGAGTAGGTGAACTGATTATCTCCACATGCGTAGTACCCACCGTGAAGCATGGAGAAGGAGATGCTTTGCTGGTGACACTGTCAGTGATTCGTTTTTAATTTTTTTTTAATTCAAGGCACACTTAACCAGCATTGCTACAACAGCATTCTGCAGTGATACGCCATCCCATCTGGTATGCGCTTAGTGGGACTATCATTTGTTTTTCAACAGGACAATCACACAACAGACCTCCAGGCTGTTTGACCAAGAAGGAGAGTGATGGAGTGCTGCATCAGATGACCTGGCCTCCACAATCACCCGACCTCAACCCAATTGAGATGATTTGGGATGAGTTGAACCGCAGAGTGAAGAAAAAGCATCTAACAAGTACTCAGCATATGTGGGAACTCCTTCAAGACTGTTGGAAAAGCATTCCAGGTGAAGCTAGTTGAGAGAATGCCAAGAGTGTGCAAGGGTGGCTACTTTGAAGAATCTAAAATATATTTTGATTTGTTTAACACTTTTTTTGGTTACTACATGATTCCAAATCATGAAAAACCCTAGAATGAGTAGGTGTGTCCAAACTTTTGACTGGGAATGTATGCGTGTTCCAGATCACCCTGCCTATGCGTATCTTCAGCTTGCTGGGTGTAGAGACGGTCATCCTGACCAACGCTGCTGGCGGTCTCAACCAGGACTTCAAAGTGGGAGACATCATGATCATGAAAGACCACATCAACATGCCCGGCTTTGCTGGCAACAACCCACTTGCTGGAGCAAACGACAACAGGTAGGTAGTGTGTCTGTGTGTGTGCGTGCGTGTGTGCGTGCCAGAGAGAATTTTGTTCAACTTCTTTACACTCACAATAGTTATGTGTAGGGATGCACTGATATGACATTTTTGGCTGATACCGATGTCTGATATTTTCCTTGCCAAAAAACCCGATACCGATATTTAACATTTTAGTGGCCTTTTAAGCATTCTAGTACAGTTAAATAGTTGAAAAACAAACACACACACACACTAACCAAAAAGTTATTTTGTTGGCATTTACGTATGTCCCCATTACCAGTAAAACATAATCAAAACCTATTTCTTTCACTTACTTGCTGTGCTGTTCGTTGTTCGTTTGTTCAGTCTCAACCAGCATTTCATCATACATGTCAAGCAGTGAAGTTTCAGCTCTGTCTGTCCGTGGCCTCTCTTCCTTGGTGGGCACTGTCACCGTGTCCGTTTCCATCTTGTCCAGCTGTGTCTGTAACATTTCACGTAAACTCTGTTTCTTGTCTGCATCGAAGTAGTGGTCCTTGTACCGATCATCGAGCATGGTGGCGACACAGCAAAGAGGCTCAGAGAGAATGCCACCAAATCACTTGTTCACAGCCTCTAGTAGAGTACTTCTGTAAGTTTTAACCCCACGGTCTGTGTCAGCAGTTTTATTGAGCAGGCATTTCAATGCCATGACAGAGGGTATCACGTCTGCTGCAGATGCAGGTGATTAGCTTATTTCTCGAGTCAGTTGTTCGAATGGAGCTAGGAGTGTGTTCAAGTTCTCAAATGCCATTGAAATGACAACAGAGGTATGAGAACCAGGACATTCTTGAGAATGCAATACGGCTTTTCTCAGTACGAAATCCTTGTTGACCCACTGTGCTGTCAGACTCAGCATGCTCATGGGGCTGACATCACTTGTCCAAATGTCAGTCGTGAAGCTAATAGCAGTGACGCCCATAGCAAGTAGCTCATGGATGTGCGTTTCAACAATACTGTGTAACTCCGGTAGGGCAACATCTGAAAAATAGTGGCTACTTGGTAGTGTGTACCGGGGCTCGACCAGTCGGCGAAAGCCAACATCATCCCCGACAGAGAACGGTTGACTGTCAAGGGCAATGAATTCCATTATCTTGGCATTAATGGATTTCACCTTTGAGTTGTCTTGCTGAAATGTTCTTACTCTTTCAAATGACTGCTTGACTTGAACTTGTTTAGTTGTTGGAAGAGTGCACCTAGTTTTTTTCCCAGCTTTTTTTCTAAGTAGTTGCTGAACGTCTGGGGGGGATGCACTTTCAAATGAGTAATTAGGCTTGTGGTATTGAAAGATATCACTTTCTCCCCTCCTCGGGAAATAATAGCAGCACAAACGTTGCATATGGCCTTTTTGTTATCTTCCTTTGAAACATCAAAATAGATCCACACAGCAGACATTGTGGGCTCGGTTAGGAATGCTGTGTTGCACGTGTAGCGCTGTATTTTTCGTGGCGTCGTTATGTCATCTACCTATGTTATATAGGTATGCACGTCAGCTTTGACATCGGTTTTGCACATCGGCGTTAAACTAGACATGCCGATGTTGGCATTCTTAGCTAATATCGGCCCATTCCTATATGCTAACTGATATATCGTGCACCCCTAGTTTTGTGGCATTGAGGTGTAACCTACTCTCCCTTCCTCCCTCCCTCTCGCTTTCCTAGGTTCGGTGTGCGGTTCCCCTGCATGTCTGACGCGTACGACAGAGAGCTGCAGCAGCTGGCTGTGGATGTGGGACAGGAACTAGGCTACGGTGACTTCCTGCGTGAGGGCGTATACTGCGTCCTGGGCGGGCCCTCGTTCGAGACCATAGCGGAGTGTCGCATGCTGCACAAACTGGGAGCTGACGCTGTCGGTAAGTCTCATCTCCAGCGTGCCTTCCCTCTTGGAGTAGTTTTAATCACAAGACCTTCACAATGCTCCGTTCATTGCATTTGACATATTGAACTCAAAATCTTTTCTCTTATATTGAGGAAACATAACTGATGCGGTTATCAAACGTATTATCCCTATGTCTGCACTGCTCTAACATTCTCTCTCTCCCTCTCTCAGGCATGAGCACGGCTCACGAGGTGATCGCGGCGCGTCACTGCGGCATGCGTGTGTTCGCCCTATCCCTGATTACCAACAAGGCTGTGATGGACTACGACAGTGAGGAGAAGGCCAACCATGAGGAAGTCCTGGAGACAGGCCAGCACCGCGCCATCCAGCTGGAGAAACTGGTCTCTACCATGGTCACCCGCATGGAATACAACAACACCAACGCCTAAATGAACGAATGGATCCAACCACCAAACTCATCGAAATAGAATTCCTACAATGGGAATCCCATTTAAGACAATGGGTGGACTGGCGGCCATTTTGAGTGTACCAATGAAGTGTAAGTGAAATTGCCTTGGTCTAAGGTGCAAAACCCATTCTAGGAATTCAATTTCTATGGTAAAACTGGCTCTGGATCAGTAGAAACCGACCGCCTTGAACTTATGAAACCCAATGACCTGCTTTTGACACAACATTGCCTGATCTGAGAGCTGTGTGGAACAGTCACTTACTGGCTGACCTCTCACTCTCACTGTCCCTCTTTTTAAAACATTCTTCCCATTTTCAAGACGAAGGTGTACATTCCTGTCATGAGCTGCTCTACAGGCTGTCTCAATTTTCTTTTTTATTATTGTCTATTATAAGTTGATAATGTTAACTTAATATTGATCTGCATGTGTAAATGTCTTCATTTAACATCACAATGAGAAAGCTATGAATCTGCTGTAAATGCCTTTTAACATATGTATCCTGTCTATAATGTACATTAGCTGTTGATGTAAAGTATTATTTCTGCTCTTGTTCCTTTTTAATATGAATGTGCTTACTAAAGTTTATATTTATTCATGTGATCAAGTCGATTTGGAGGATTTATTGGTCAATGATTCCAAAGATTCTCTATTATAGTGACAAGATAGTCAAATGACCGCTCTAACAATGGAAATAAATGTCCTCAAAGATGGAAGGCAGGCGGGGGGAGGTGAGATCAGGTGGGACCATTCTAGCCAATGAGAGGGCATATACGCATGTGAACAACAGTATTTTTTCTCAAAGTTGCCTGAATGCCACCACGTACATCAGTACATTTGTAACAGGCGACAAACATTATGAAACTTCTATTCGATCAAATACGCTTAATGTAAATCGACATACAAAAATCCCCACTTGGGTCTATTTATCTCACACAGACAAATTTTGGGCAGAGTAAATCCTCTCGCTTCGCCTTTTTCCCCTCTAATACTCACCTGTGTGAATAAGTTCAGAAAAGTTTGAGGAAGAAACTTGAGTATTCTTCATGGGTTTATATATTTACAAATGGGACACATTCCATGAGTCTGATATTGATTTTAGAAGAGATGTTAACTTTGCTCAAAACCCAAATTATGACATATCCGCATTAATATAATTGTGTTCAGAAAAAGTTTATTGAAGTTTTGTATAGATAGAAATGGAAAAGGTACATAATTCCATAATAAGAGAGAGCATAACACAATTCCAGAGTACACTGTAAACAACAGTCGTGATTGCATAATGCATATAAGACATTTTATTATCAATCTACACAGAAAAATGGCAACTATAGAATTGAATGTCATGGCAATAAGAGTGTCATACTGTTTCTGGTTCCCTCAGTCTGTTTGGCAAAATGTCTCCAACTGCACATTACCTTCCTTCATCCATGAATACAACTGACATTACATGCGATCAGGTTGATGCCTGCTATTCCAATCAAAAATCTGTCATCACTTATAACCTACATCACAAATACTAAAATAAAAATAAAATATCCACTGGGCACACACTGGTTGGATCAATGTTGTTTCCATGTCATTTCAATGAAATTACGTTGAACCAACGTGGAATTGACGTCAATGCCCAGTGGGTAGTTTCATGTTCCCCGTGGAACACACAAAAAAAATTAACATAAAAAGCTGGGATATCCTTGAAGTGTCTTTGGCATCCATTCAAAATGAGGATATCAAGTTTTGAGTATGCGGCATTACAAGGATATTGTGGGGGTTTTCCCACTGAAAAGTACTGACATATACGACTTCTAAATAAAAATTGTCATGCCGGTGATTCGATCCTCTAAGGATGATGAAGTACTTCCAAATTACAACAGCACTTTGCCTTCTTTCTCAGCAGAGAAAATCCTTTTGACCCAAACTCCATACCAACACCCCCATTGCCTATTCCTGAAACACAGGCCCCAAAATGGCTTCCAAAAGGAACGTTGAAAATATGACAAGGCAATTGTGAAAATTGGCACAAGATGTAAAACAAAAACTTTAGGAAGTTTCCTTCCTATCCAATTGGAGGGAGTATCAAAATGCCCTTCCGTCTTCCTCTATGTTGTGGCGCCATGTGAGTAGAGTTGTCTCCCTCTGTTTCTAAGGTAACAGGCAATGCTTTGGCACATGATCCCCATATTAAATGTTGTAAACATTACTCAAGTTTTTTTTTTGATCTCTGCAGTGCAGAGAGGAAGAGCCAGAGAAAGGCACTTCTGAAATTACATTAGTGTAGTCTGGTGCAATAACATCAGTGAGTCCATCATCTTTAGGCAAACATGGTCAGGGTGATCCACTGTAGACAGAGAGGAGGGGGAGATGTAGAGAGAGATGCAGTGAGAGAGTACAGAGGGGAAGAGAGCACATAGTCACTTTAATAACTCTACCGGCATGTTCATATTACCTCAACTAACCGGTGCCCCTGCACATTGACTCTGTACCGGTACACCCCTGTATATAGTCTCGCTATTATTATTTTACTGCTGCTCTTTAATTACTTGTTACTTTTATTTCTTATATGTATTTTTTTTTAACTGCATTGTTGGTTAGTAAGTAAGCATTTCACCTGTTGTATTCGGCGCATGTGACTAATAACATTTGATATGATTTGATTTGACGTTTACATCATCAGTACATTGCTCATTATGAACAGTGACATAAGAATCACATAACAAGCAACCCCTTTCATCTGTGTAGGCTAGCTATGACAACACTCTTATACTCAGATCAACTGAACAACAACAAAAACGTAACAGATGAGAGATAGAAATGTGAGATCAGACCTGGAAGAAGTTGAGTTCTATCACTCCATCAGAATCTGTGTCCATCGTCTTGAAGGTTTCTATAAGTACAGTAGTGTTACGAAAGTCAGTTAAAAATGTAAAGCACCCATATGAATATGACATTCACTATTCTGAACATTGGGAGCAAGATCATACATCATTGGCCAATCTAAAACATCAGTGTAAAATATACCTTATACAGGACATCGTATGGATGATGGATAACGTCGATCTATAAGCTGACTCGGTGAGTGAGTTTATAAGGAAGTGCATTGGAGATGTTGTATCCACTGTGACTATTAAAATCTACCCTAACCAGAAACCGTGTATGGATGGCGGCATTCGCACAAAACTGAAAGCACGAACCACCGCATTTAACCATGGAAAGAGGTCTGGGAATATGGCCGAATATAAACAGTGTAGTTATTCCCTCCCCAAGGTAATCAAACAAGTGAAATGCCGGTACAGGGACAAAGTGGAGTTGCAATTCAACGGCTCAGACACAAGACGTAGTCCCACGGACTACAAAAAGAAAACTAGCCACGTCACAGACACGGACATCACGCTTCCAGACAAACTAAACAACTTCTTTGCCCGCTTTGAGGATAATACAGTGCCTCCGTTGTGGCCCGCTAACAAGGACTGCACCCCCCCTCTCCTTCTCCGTGGCCGACATGAGTAAAACATTTAAACGTGTTAACCCTCGCAAGGCTACTGGCCCAGACGGCAACCCTAGCCGCGTCCTCAGAGCATGTGCAGATCAGGCTGGTGTATTTACGGACATATTCAATCTCTCCCTATCCCAGTCTGCTGTCAACACATGATTCAAGATGGACACCATTGTTCCTGTACCCAAGAAGGCAAAGATAACTGAACTAAATGACTACCGCCCCATAGCACTCATGTCTGTCATCATGAAGTGCTTTGAGAGACTGGTCAAGGATCATATCACATCCACCATACCGGCCACCCTAGACTCACTTCAGTTTGCATACCGCCCTAACAGGTCCACAGACGAAGCAATCGCCATCACACTGCACACTACCCTATCCCATCTGGACAAGAGGAATACCTATGTAAGAATGCTGTTCATTGACTACAGCTCATTCAACACCATAGTACCCCCCAATTTCATCATCAAGCTGATGGCCCTGGTTCTCAACCCTGCCCTGTGTAATTGGGTCCTGGACTTTCTGACGGGCTGCTCCCAGGTGGTGAAGGTAGGAAACAACATCTCTACTTCATTGACCCTCAACACTGGGGCCCCACCAGGGTGCGTGCTCAGCCCCTTCCTGTACTCCATGTTCACCCACGACTGCGTGGCCATGCACGCCTCCAACTGAAGTTTGCAGACGACACAACAGTAGTGGGCTTGATTACCAATAACAACGAGACAGCCTACAGGGAGGAGGTGAGGGCACTCGGAATGTGGTGTCAGGAAAACAACCTCTCACTCAATGTCTACAAAACAAAGGAGATGATCGTGGACTTCAGGAAACAGCAGAGGGAGCACGCCCCTATCCACATTGAAGGGACAGCAGTGGAGAAGGTGGAAAGTTTTAAGTTCTTCGGCGTACACATCCCAGACAAACTGAAATGGTCCACCCACACAGACAGTGTGGTGAAGAAGGCGCAACAGCGCCTCTTCGACCTTAGGAGGCTGAAGAAGGCTTCCCTGTGGCTCAGTTGGTAGAGCATGGTGTTTGCAATGCCAGCATGGTGTGTGCAACGCCAGGGTTGTGGGTTCGATTCCCACAGGGGGCCAGTACACATTTTTTTTTTTAATGCATGAAATTAATGCATTCACTACTTACTGTAAGTCGCTCTGGATAAGAGCGTCTGCTAAATTACTAAAATGGAAAATGGGGTAAAAATGAAGAAATTTGGCTTGGCACTCAAAACCCTGACAAACTTTTACAGATGCATAATCGAGAGCATCCTGTCAGGCTGTATCACAGCCTGGTTTGGCAACTGCACCGCCCTCAACCACAAGGCTCTCCAGAGGGTGGTGCGGTCTGCACAACGCATATCTGGGGGCAAACTACCTGCCCTCCATGACACTTACACCACACGATGTCACAGGAAGGCCAAAAAGATCATCAAGGACAACAACCACCTGAGCCACTGCCTGTTCACCCCGCTACCATCCAGAAGGAGAGGTCAGTATAGGTGCATCAAAGCTGGGACCAAGTGACTGAAAAACAGCTTCTATCTCAAGTCCATCAGACTGCTAAACAGCAGTCACTAACTCAGAGTGGCTGCTGCCTACATTGAGACCCAAACACTGGCCACTTAAAGAAATGGATCACTAGTCACTTTACATATCTTACATTACTCATATCATATGTATATAATGTATTTTATACCATCTACTGCACCTTGCCTATGCCGCTCGGCCATCGCTCATCCATATATTTATATGTAAATAGTCTCATTCACCCCTTTAGATTTGTGTGTATTAGGTAGTTGTTGGGGAATTGTTAGATTACTTGTTAGATATTACTGCATTGCACTGTCAGAACTAGAAGCACAAGCATTTCGCTACACTCGCACTAAAATCTACTAGCCATGTGTATGTGACCAATAAAATGTGATTTGATTGGACTGTACTCACTGAACATGGTCTCCAGCCTAACCAGGCAGGTAACAAAGTTGTCAAAGTCAACTGTCAGGTCAGCCTCAGTGTAGCGCAGAATTATCAGCTGGAACAGGTGGTTCGTCAGCTTGAAACCTGATGACACAGACAGAAAAATTACAAAGGCAGGAACCATTTAAAATGGGTTTAAACCAGCCAGATATGCTTTCATAGAGAACAATGGGTCAAACGTATGAATTTCTATTTTCAGTTATTGTTGGTTAGTCAGGTGTCCTTACTGTGGCTAAATAAAAAATAATGATGATGCTCTACAAAAAAAAACAGATTGAGATTTAAGGGAAAGAGGTACTGTACCTGCCGCCTCCAGGGCCATCCTCATCTCATAGGAACTCATGGTGCCTGACTTGTCCAGGTCAAACTGACGGAATACAGTCTGGTGGAGGGATGGAGACAGAGAGCGAGAGAGAGACAGAGAGAGAGAGACAAGGAGAGAAAGAGAGCGAGAGAGATAAAGAGAAGGATAGGGAGAGAGAGGCAAAGGCAGAGAGGGACGGAGATTGCGAGAGAAACTGGTGAAATGCTCTACTGAGACTGGACAAGGAACTAATGACGAGAGCGAAGGCTCAGTTCAAGTGAATGATGTAAGTGAATAGGAGAACAGGATTTTCAGCTCAGCTCACCAGGTATCGTTTAATTTTCTCCCACAGCACGTGGAACTCTGCCAGTCCCAGTTTACCACTACCATCAGTCTGAAGGACACGGTCAAGGAACCCTGTTTATACAGACAGTCACATCGAAAGAGAGACCAGACAGAGAGACCAGACAGACGCTGAAAGACCAGACAGATGGGACTAGTACTGTATAAAGAATTGATTGAAGTACACCAAGGATACATCCATCAGGTTGATCATAGTGCGACAAGCTTCTGGTCCAAATCCATCTGTCTTCAGATCTTTGTCTGTATGTGTGTGTGTGTGTGTGTGTGTGTGTGTGTGTGTGTGAGACAGAGAGACAGAGCATGAGAGATTTATACGCATCTGTAAAATACAAATCTGCCTGGAAGGACCGACAGTGTGGGTCTCAGTTCGAAGGATTGTGAAAGATCTCGAGTAGACTCACATATACAGAGATACAGTGTGGGTCTCAGTTCGAAGGATTGTGAAAGATCTCGAGTAGACTCACATATACAGAGATACAGTGTGGGTCTCAGTTCGAAGGATTGTGAAAGATCTCGAGTAGACTCACATATACAGAGATACAGTGTGGGTCTCAGTTCGAAGGATTGTGAAAGATCTCGAGTAGACTCACATATACAGAGATACAGTGCATTCGGAACGTATTCAGACATTTTATAAATGATTTGCAAATAAAGAAATAAAATAAAACATGTAAATACCTTGCCTAAAAAAATACCTTTCCTAGTTAAATAAAGGTTAAATAAAAAACGGAAGTATTCAGACCTTTTGCTATTAGAATCGAAATTGAGCTCAGGTGCATCCTGTTTCCACTGATCATCCTTGAGATGTTTCTACAACTTGACTGTAGTTCACTGATAGAAGAATTTGTATGTTTAAGATAATGGCTAAAGTATTCCACCCTGAAACCATATAATTGTATGAAATGTGTTAGAGTCATAATCCAATAACATGTGTGACTAGACCTTTTAAGACTAGGCCATTGAGTTACTATTTCGCAATATGAGCAGGGTATAGTTGAGACATTCAAGGACAACTGAACTGTCGACTTGTGATAACGGTGAAACTAATAACTGGAAAGAGGCCTCCCCACCCCTGGGAGGAGACTGTTATCTAACTGTTAGAAACGGATAGGCTTGCAGAAGATAATGAAACATGTTTCAGAAGTGTGATAAACAATGTATGTGAACTGTGGAAAAATACAGCCCACCTAAAGCGAGGTGGAGTTTCTACTGATGTGAGTTCATTTGTGTGTGTGTGTGCTATAAAAAGACTGTGTTCTCATTTTGAAGGCAGAGTACTCTCTGAATAAAGGACTGATCTATTGCAGGCTGAGACCTTGTCTATTTCTTTGAACTGGAGCTTTACAACCTTCAGGAATTAGACAGAGCTTTTGTAGTAGTTGAGTTCAACCATTGAGATAGCAAATTCTCGTGACATCCACCTGTGGTAAATGTAATTGATTGGACATTATTTGGAAAGGCACACACCTGTCTATGTAAGGTTTCCACAGTTGGCAGTGCATGTCAGAGCGAAAACCAAGCCATGAGGTCGAAGGAATTGTCCATAGAGCTCCGAGACAGGATTGTGTCTAGGCACTGATCTGTGGAAGAGTACCAAAAAATGTGTGCAGCATTGAAGGTCCCCAAGAACAATGTGGCCTCCATCATTCTTAAATGGAAAAAGTTTGGAACCACCAACACTGTTCCTAGAGCTGGCTGCCCGGCCAAACTGAGCAATCGGGGGAAAAGAACCTTGGTCAGGGAGGTGACCAAGAACCAAATGGTCACTCTGACAGAGTTCCAGAGTGCCTCTTTGGAGATGGGAGAACCTTGCAGGACAACCATCTCTTCAGCACTCCACCAATCAGGCCTTTATGGTAGAGTGGCCAGACAGAAGCCACTCCTCAGTAAAAGGCACATGACAACCTGCTTGGAGATGCTCTCAGACCATGAGAAACACGATTCTCTGGTCTGATGAAACCAAGAGTGAACTCTTTGGCCTGAATGCCAAGCATCACGTCTGGAGGAAACCTGGCACCATACCTACAGTGAAACATGGTGGTGGCAGCATTATGCTGTGGGGATGTTTTTTAGCAGCAGGGACTGGGAGACTAGTCAGGATCGAGGGAAAGATGAACGGAGCAAAGTACAGAGACAACCTTGATGAAAACCTGCTCCAGGGCGCTCAGGACCTTAGACTGGGGCGAAGGTTCACCTTCCAACCGGACAACAACCCTAAGCACACAGCCAAGACAACGCAGGAGTGGCTTCGGGACAAGTCTCTGAATGTCCTTGAGTGGCCCAGCCAGAGCCCGGAATTGAACCCGATCAAACATCTCTGGAGGAACCTGAAAATAGCTGTGCAGCAACAATACCCCATCCAACCTGACAGAGCTTGAGAGGATCTACAGAGAAGAATGGGCGAAACTCCCCAAATACTGGTGTGCCAAGCTTGTAGCATCATACCCAAGAAGACTCAAGGCTGTAATCGCTGCCAAAGGTGCTTCAACAAAGTACTGAGTAAAGGGTCTGTAAATGTGATATTTCTGTTTTTTATTAATAATAAATGTGCAAAAATAAAAAATTAACTGTTTTTGCTTTGTCATTATGGGGTATTTTGTGTAAATTCATGAGGAGAAAAAAATGATTTAATACATTTTAGAATACGCCTGTAACGTAACAAAATGTGGAAAAAGTCAAGAGGTCTGAAAACTTTCCGAATGCACTGTATAAAGCACAATACTATGTTTTAATTCTATTCCCAGGGACTCACGCTTGCTTATGATCCTGTTGAGTATGGTCTGCAGCTCTGTGGCACTGATCTCCATGTCCTGTAGGCACAGAAACAGAACATGAGGATATACTACATTTCCCATCAGCCCATTCGCCCTGCTGTCCCCTCACTTCCCCTCCCTAGTCTCCTCACCTCTCCAGCCAGCTGTCTGAACAGACTCTTGAAGCCAGCATCAATCTGGCTCTCCTCCAGCTGAGACTGAAACAGAGATACAGAGGAACGTCAACTCTTCTTGTTGGCAGTACTGGTGTTGGCATGTTACAGTATGGGCTTGTTTATCAAATAGGATTCTCCATGGTCTGCATCTGAAATGGAACCCTATTCCCCACATAGAGCACTACTTTTGACCAGAGCCCTAGTCAAACGTAACACACTATATAGGGAATAGGGTGCCATTTCAGCCCTTGTCTCTTCCCCTCACCTCTGCAGGAAGTTCAGCTGTGACGTCATCATCCAGCTCCCTAACACAGACAGAAAAGAACACTAGTATCAATGTCCTTACATTAAATTAATTGCCTTTCTACTGTCCATAATCTCTATTCCCTTATATGTTTCCCTACTACTCACTCCGAGTTAGCTGGTTTCTCAGAGAAGACTCTGAGGACAAAGTCTCCCTCCTTCTGGGGTTCGAAGGTGGAAGGGACGATGATGTACTCCCCGGCGGGCAGCTGGAAGCGAGAGCTCACCTCTCTCAGGTTGATGAAGAGCTCAGAGCGGGCACTGGAACCGTGCGTCAGGAAGAAATCTCTCTTCAGGTGGATGCCTGATCTACCCACATACTGAGAGGACAGAGAGAGCAGGGGGAAAATCCTGTGAGGTGAACTCACTAACCCCTGATCTACCCACATACTAAGGACAGAGGGCAGGGGAAAGCAGTATGAGTGAGTTAGTTAAACTATGTGAACCTAACCCATGTACTGATAGGATGGCGAGAAGGGAAAGCTCTGTGTGACCTCTTACCCTTAACCTCTAACCCCTGTCCCACCCACATACTGAGAGGACAGAGACAAACGTAAAGAACCCTTGACCTCTAATCCCTGACCTTATGTCTATGCTACCATAGAAATTAGGAGAATGCTACCATGCATCTCCATATGAGACAATTGGCTGTGAGCCTAAGCACAAGCTACATTGGCCTTTGAGACATGCAGGTCAATATAGGCCTATTGGCTACATTCCACTTCAGCTATGACACACTGTCCAACAGGTTTTTAATGCACTGTCCAACAGGTTTTTAATGCACTGTCCAACAGGTTTTTAATGCACTGCCCAACAGGTTTTTAATGCACTGTCCAATAGGTTTTTAATGCACTAAATATCTCTCAAATACAGTTATGCTGTCCAACAAGTGTTTTAATTATTACACAGTTACCTCACAACCCAATGTAAGATAAAACTGGCCAGCAGAAAATACATACCTCATTAGGAACCTGTAGAAAGACACAGAAAGACAAGTGTTAGATAGAAACATACAGTCAATTACTAGTTACTCAAAACACTGTCTTTGATGAACAATCCTACCGCCTTGCTAAATATGTAAAAAGAAGAAAACGTCTCTTGCCTCTGTTGGGGTCAAATTGGGGTCATAATAGGGGCTGCACCAAATGTTTGATGTATTATAATAACTGATTAAGCTTATGTTGTATTAATAGAAGGGGAAGGGTTATAAGACCCCTCCACATTTATAGGGTATATATATATATTAATTGTAAGGTTTTAATATTGTTCCACAGTCTTTTCTAGTCTCTGCCTCTTATAAAGAAACGGTCTGAGAGATGTGTGAATTATTGAAGTCAAAACAGGGGGTCTGTGAGAAAAGCGCCTGAAAGATAAACACAGAACCCTGCAGGGGATTGAAAGAGATAAGAGACTAGTCAGACACACCACTATAAATCAACTTGGGGAGTGGACATTTACTGCTGGGCCTTTAGATAACACTGAAACTATGTTTGTATAGCTGTGGATGCATGTGCTTGGTCTCATGAGTAGAAAGTAATGACAAAGGCAGTTCCATCACAGGGTGTTGACTACAAGCATGATAAAAGCAACTTGGACTTTTCCTATTTTGCAGAACTCAGGAGAGACATCAGTTGTATGTGTGATGTTTGATCTTTGACTTCTGTCTACAGCTGTATTTTGATAAAAATTGTTATGATTTATAAGTGCACATTTTGAGTGTTCCTTATTTGTTAAGTAAAAAACGGAGCACGGAAAAACGGAACCAACATTTGGCGAGCTTGCCAGGAGGGAGTGAGTGCAACGCTACTGGACGGAACCTGAACCCCCTTCTCTGATCACCAAATTGTAAGGTAAGCAGACACCTGTTATATCAAAGTCTGTAATTTAAAAGAAGTGGGTGTTCAGTGTTTCGCTGGTATGTAAAACCACCGCCTCCCTCTTGTAATTATAAAAACAAAGGAACCTAAAATGTGCATGTATAAGTCAATGAATGTGTGGTAACTGTTGTATGTCAATGTGTGTTATATGTTATATGTATTAAGAACAGTAGCTCGCCTTCTTGCGTGTTGGGGGTGCTGGGGTAACTTCCGGAAGGGTACTCAAGAGTAGTTAGGGAGCAGAAGCTGTATCTAGCGTGAGAGTTCTGAAACAGGCGATAACCTATGGGGCACCTGGAAGATAGAAATAATATGTTGTCTGTCCTTATATGTTTGTTTGGTGTGAGTGAAATGCGCAGTGGGTGGGGAGATAAACAAATCGAGAATTGGTTATTTGGTCTGAGGACTGAGAGCCGTTATAAGTGGATTTTTGATAAAGAGGAGGATGAGGAACAATATATAGATAAAGGCATTACATGTAAATAATATAAGAAAGAGATTTTTGGAAGTGAGGACGGCAGGAAGGAGTTCTGTCATTGTATAAGAAAAGGCGGGTATGATAAAGATAATACCTTTAAGACGTATATTACCCTACACCATGAGGAACTAGTAATACCCTCAACATATTTTGTATTAGTTGAAATACGACCTATAATTACTTGTAGAAGGATAGTTAAGGAGCCTTTTAAGTGGAATTGGTGGAGATGAGGTTTTGTTTTATGGGCATATGAGAAGACAGTGGAGGAAATAGAGTTCAAACTGATACAACACCCACTGACATTATTGCAAGTTAGATAATAGGTAGGAAAGGCTAACATAGGGCACCTACACCATTATCATTACACGGCTGACTGTCAAATAAAACCAAACTGACGCTCACCATGTCTGCAAAGGCCTGTAAAGGGGGTTTTATTAGGTAATGGCCCAATGGTGGAATAAAAAGTTAGGAGTAGGACAGAAGTTATTTGAATTAAAGGTTGAACATATTTGTTAGTGACACTTTCCTACCATAGGATAGTAAAGGAAATGTACAACCCTTAGTATACCAATACAATTATTACAAGGAAGTTGAGTTCTGTAGGGATTTCCATAGAAAATTACTTTGTGACGCTATCGTCCAATAATATATCACCGTTACTCTACACCCTTAAGATATAATATTAGGACTTGAAGTCGAGCATGCGGTTGTCTATGTGAGGCCCATGTGTGAAATATATTTGAGTTTAGTAGAACCATTTACTATAGCCTGGATTAAGTGAGAGTAGAATTAGGATTTCAGTATCACCCACTGTTGTTTAACACACACTGAAAGGAGATAGAGAAGAATTTATATAGGCATATTCATACATATTACACCCCAACACCTCGTAAATGGCGAATCCGATGGTCTCCATGTCCTTGCCCTCCTTGCGTTTCTTTCTCCGGTCCTTCTGCATCAGCGCCACCAGGAAGCTGCAATCTGATTGGCCGGCTGTGTCGGGGTGCTGCAAGCCGATCTTGAATTGTGGGTTGATCCAGAATGTGGCTAAGCATTGTGGGGGGGGGAAGTTATCAGAAGACATTTTCTAATCAACTGTGTACCACTTCTTTATAGCCTCCCTCTCTCCTTACCAGGGAAGTTCCTGCAGCCCCCGGCCGTGCTGCCCCTCCTCCACTCCCCCTGGTAGACGGCTGAGCTCCACTTCTTCTGCTGGTTGGCCTCCAGGGCGTCTGCTGTGAGGTTACAGATCTCCAGACGCGTAAACTCACGCAGGAAGTCGCTGAATGACATCCTGAGAGGAGGGATGGAGAGAGCGAGAGGTGGAAGGCAGGGAGGGAGAAGGGGAGAGGAAGGGACAGTCTGTAATGTGTATGATGCAATAACTCACACATTCTCTCAAGTATCATACCCAGAGGCCATCAGACTCGGTGACACAAATACACACTCCCGCACACTCACCAGAACTCTCCATCCTCACTGCGGTTCTGGAGTCGCCCTCTGACTGACCGGTCCACGCTCTCCCACTCTCTGGAGCTAAAATAATCGCAAATGAAAATACATTAACGACTGTATTCCATATCAACTGGGATAGAAAACCACTCTCACTAGTTACACAGTGTGATATGTAATATGACACCTGCAGTATAAAATCACTCTCACTAGTTATATGATAGGTAATATGAGAGGTGTATAACAGTGTTTCCTTCTCTTACTTGTCACTCCAGGCACCAGTCCACTCTATCTCTCCCCAGGGGTTGCGGATGCGGACCAGTTTGGTCATATTCCCCCTGTACACCACCTGAGGTTGAGGGATACTGCATTACACAGATGTATAGTAGATGGGAAAATGGCCACCAAATCCAAATTTGATTCATGTACAGGTTAAGGTAGACACATTTGTATTCGTTTTAATGCTGTCTTTTGCGTCCGACTGTTCAGAACACATGATGCAATTGGGGGAATTGACCCCTTAGTGCCACTCAAACCAGAGCAGTCATTGGCTCACCTCGTCAACCCCGGTCACTGAGTAGGCGTGACCTTTCACCAGCTTCTTAAAGGTCACAGCCTCCATGTCCTGACTACCGGTGATCTGGGGACAGAAGACAACGTCAGAGTAAGTGTTTCACTGTACTGTTTACACCTGTTGTATCATGGTGCACATGACAACATTTGACTTGATTCGATTTGAGAGGATACACACACAGGGACTCTTGACACACTGTTACATGTTCCAGGCAGGGACATGATATGACAAAGTCTGTGAAAATGATGACGTCTGTGAAACATCCTGGTTCTTAGCGCCGCGTCAAGCTTATTAAAATAGGCAGTGTTTTCTATGACATAATCGAACAAATGAACGTAACAAATCTGAGTACTGACGTCTATGGAGCAGCCCAGCAGCGATCCTCTCTCCACAGCCCGACTGATGATACTGTAGAGGTCAGAGGGCGCTTTCCTCAGCTCATACATCTCTGTTACCCCTCCTGTGAAGTCCTCAAAACCCTCTGACGTGCTGCCTCCCGACAGGGCCTCGTAACAGCCATGTAGCCTGCAACGAAGGTGGACAATTCTGTTTCAAAAGACTATTTAAAAACAGACATTTCTGTACAATATACAGACACGACACATGCATATAGACATATCATTTTACATAATTTGTATTTACATTTTGGTCATTTAGCAGACGCTCTTATTCAGATCGACTTACAGATATCATAACCCATACCAACATATACAGAGTGAAATAAATGCAAAGCCCATGTATACACTTGAATCCTTCTAACCACCCTCTTCTCTCCTTTTTCTCCTCTCCTCCCATCCCTCATCCCTCCTTACTTGGCGTAGGCTTTCTCCAGCAGGGCGCTCCAGAATTCTCCTCCCTCGGCAGAGTGGACGAAGAGTAGCTTCCCATCCTTCACCGGCAGCCTGTCATCGATCACCACCTCCACCCACTCCCCATACTGCCAGAACTACAAAACACAGACAGTAGGGAGACTATCAGAACTACAAGACGCAGACAGTTGAACTACAAAACAGACAGTAGACCTATAACACACACATATTAGGGAGACTACCAGAACTACAACACACAGACAGTAGAACTACAAAACAGACAGTAGAACTACAACACACAGACAGTAGAAATACAACACACAGACAGTAGAAATATAACACACAGACAGTAGGGAGACTACCAGAACTACAACACACAGACAGTAGAACTACAAAACAGACAGTAGAACTACAACACACAGACAGTAGAAATACAACACACAGATAGTAGGGAGCTCAATATCACTACCTTTACCCACTCTCCAACCTGCCACTGAAATTTGGATAGGGATAGGATGAAGTGAGATGCAGCTAAGCACTGATTTAAGGTCAGTTTTACACGCGGTGCCTTACTTTGCACAAGCACCAAGAACGAATACATTGAACATTGAAGACAAGCTCTGACGTCCCCTCTAGTGGTGAGGGTGAGCTGATCGCAGAACTGTGCCCGGGGGTAACTTCTAACCAGAGCGGAGCGTTTAGTCACTTACATCCAATGACCACCAGGGGGCAGAAGTGGCATTAGAACAATATCACCATAGGGCTCAACAGGGAAGGGGGAGGAACTAAGATTGAGGCAACAACCACAGGAATTTATGGCAAGATCACGCTATCTTCCTTCCAATACACATGGGTTCCATGTAGCCTGCCTACACCACTGTGATGTTAGTATGCTTTTAGAGGGAGAAATACAGGCTGTCCAATAATGTATGTACCATTCTCCTCAGCTGCACGTAGTTGACTGATGCAGACCTACGGCAAGGCAATATAGCTCCACCACCACAAAATAACATCAGGGACACCAGAACATTATATAGAGTTTGAGGTATGTGGCTCTGGGATACATGAATGTAACAATACTGAAGTGTCAAAACCAGTAGTTACAATGACACCTAATTAGATTCAAACTGTTCTGACTCGTGACTTCCAAACAGTGGCAGGGGGAGGGGATGTAGAGCAGAGAGCCACAGCTGAGTTGTTATTGTGTGTGTGTGTGTGTGTGTGTGTGTGTGTGTGTGTGTGTGTGTGTGTGTGTGTGTGAGTGTGAGTGTGAGAGTGAGAGAGACAGAGACAGATAAATGGATAATTTTGCATGCTCTGCAGGGCTAAAGAGACTGCTGGGACTGTACGGTCGACTGCAGAACAGGACAGAACAGGGTTGACACAGAAGTATCACAACACCCCCTGCCCCACCAACACACACAGAGGGGGAACCAAACTATGAGCCACTGTCTACCCTGTTAGCCTTTATGGGGCAAATCCTAACTTCCACGTTAAGTAGAATTTTCCCCTAGACATGCATTGATGTCAAATGGGAGAAAATGTAACGTAGGTGGAAGTTAGTTATGATAGGGTTGAATCCTATCTCTTACAGTATCTATTTAGCAGAGTTGGTGTCTGTTCCATATAAACACCAATCAATTTGAGAACTGAATTGCATACTAGTTCAACGGATAGGAGAATTGAACTAAAATTGACCCCAACGCTATCACAACGATCTCTGATATAAACACACCAGTGCTGGCCACAAGGAAAGTAAACCAAATATCCACATCTGTGTAGCAAGCTCGAGGGAGTGTAGTCTGTCCTAGAGCTGCAGCACTTCAACCGTGCAGTTCCTTTCACCTTCTGATAAGAATATCCCATCAGCAACCTAGATATTTCCAAACCGAAAATTACAGGCATACTGTAGTCTGTTTTACAATACAGGATTTGTTGAGTCTCACAGCTCATCTCTGCGCCTAGCTAAGCTACATACCGCATTCCCAGAATCTGCAGCACAGCTCCCCCTTTGTCTGGCTAAACCAATTAGAACATCCAATTACATTTGGGAGGATGAGTCACCCAGGCATACGAGATCTGGCACAGGATCAGGAGATCTCAACAAAACACTGTATTATTGGGTTTAGACGGTGTGTGTGTGTGTGTGTGTGTGTGTGTGTGTGTGTGTGTGTGTGTGTGTGTGTGTGCGTGTGTGTGTGTGTGTGTTCTTAGTATCTTTGTGGGGACCAGAATTCCTCACAAGGATAGTGAAACAAGGAAAATTCGGACAAGTGAGGACATTTTGCCGGGTCCCCACAGAGTAAACAGCTATTTTAGGCTAAGAGGTTAGGTTTATGGTTAAGGTTACTATCAGGGTTAGAATTAGTGTCAGGGGTTTGGTTTAGGAGGTGGTGTTAGGTTTAGGGTGGTTAGGGTTAAGGTTAGGTTAAGGGAAAATAGGATTTTGAATGGGAATACATTTTTTGGTCCCCACAAGGATAGTAAAACAAAGTGTGTGTGTGTGTGTGTGGGTGTAGAGGGAGATCTCAACAGAACAATGTATTATTGGGTTTAGACCTTCAACTGTAAACTAACACACAGGCCACACAATGGAGGAAGGGATACATGGTGAATTAGATCACATGCACATACAGTTGAAGTAGGAAGTTTACATACACCTTAGCCAAATACATTTAAACTCAGTTTTTCACAATTCCTGAAATTTAATCCAAGTAAAAATGTCCCGTCTTAGGTCAGTTAGGATCACCACTTTATTTTAAGAATGTGACACGTCAGAAAAATAGTAGAGAGAATGATTTATTTCAGCTTTTCTTTCTTTCATCACATTCCTAGTGGGTCAGAAGTTTACATACACTCAATTAGTATTTGGTTGCATTGCCTTTAAATTGTTTAACTTGGGTCAAACATTTCGGGTAGCCTTCCACAAGCTTCCCACAATGAGTTGGGTGAATTTTGGCACATTCCTCCTGATAGAGCTGGTGTAACTGAGTCAGATTTGTAGGCCTCCTTGCTCACACACACTTTTTCAGTTCTGCAATTTTCTATAGGATTGAAGTCAGGGCTATGTGATGGCCACTCCAATACCTTGACTTTGTTGTCCTTAATCCATTTTGCCACAACTTTGGGAGTATGCTTGGGGTCATTGTCCATTTGGTAGACCCATTTGTGACCAAGCTTAACTTCCTGACTGATGTCTTGAGATGTTGCTTCAATATATCCACATCATTTTCCATCTTCATGATGCCAACATAATGCTGCCACCCCCGTGCTTCACGGTTGGGATGGTGTTCTTCAGCTTGCAAGCCTCCCCTTTCTCCTCCAAAAATAATGATGGTCATTATGACCAAACAGTTCTATTTTTGTTTCATCAGACCGGAGGACATTTCTCGAAAAAGTACAAACATTGTCCCCATGTGCAGTTGCAAACCATAGTCTGGCTTTTTTATGGCGGTTTTGGAGCAGTGGCTTCTTCCTTGCTGAGTGGCCTTTCAGGTTAAGTCGATATAGGACTCGTTTTACTGTGGATATAGATACTTTTGTACCCGTTTCCTCCAGCATCTTCACAAGGTCCTTTGCAGTTGTTCTGGGATTGATTTGAACTTTTCGCACCAAAGTATGTTCATCTCTAGGAGAGAGAATGCGTCTCCTTCCTGAGCGCTATGACGGCTGCGTGGTCCTATGGTGTTTATACTTGCGTACTATTGTTTGTACAGATGAACGTGGTACCTTCAGGCATTTGGAAATTTCTCCCAAGGATGAACCAGACTTGTGGAGGTCTACAATTTATTTTCTGAGGTCTTGGCTGATTTCTTTTGATTTTCCCATGATGTCAAGCAAAGAGGCACTGAGTTTGAAGGTAGGTCTTGAAATTCATTCACAGGTACACCTCTAATTGACTCAAATGATGTCAATTAGCCTATCAGAAGCTTCTAAAGCCATGACATCATTTTCTGGAATTTTCCAAGCTGTTTAAAGGCACAGTCAACTTAGTGTCTGTAAACTTCTGACCCACTGGAATTGTGATACAGTGAATTATAAGTGAAATAATCTGTCTGTAAACAACTGTTGGAAAAATGACTTGTGTCATGCACAAAGTAGATGTCCTAACCGACTTGCCAAAACTAGTTTGTTAACAAGACATTTGTGGAGTGGTTGAAAAACGAGTTTTAATGACTCCAACCTGAGTGTATGTAAACTTCCAACTTCAACTGTATTTAATGCATGAATGAGTTTATATGCCAGTAGGTTCATAGACACACAGCCATGTTATTTCCTCTCATGCCAGCAGGGAAACTGTTTAGGACATAAATAAGTAGGCTATGACTGTAGAAATAAATGTGACTGTAACGTGTGACTGTAACGGTCGTCGTGGTGGATGGACCAAGGCGCAGCAGGTTGAGTGCTCATACTCACTTTATTAGAACAACACAAGAAAAACAAAACGAACGACAAACAGTCGTGCAGGCAACACACAGCTATGCAACGAACAACCTCCCACAAAACCCCATGAAAACAAACTCCTAATTATAGGACCTTCAATCAGAAGCAACGATAACCAGCTGCTTCCAATTGAAGGTCCAACCCCAATGAACTAAACATAGAAATAGACTAGACAGAACATAGAAATATACTAACATAGAACAGTGCCCAAAAAACCCCGGAATACATAAATCAAACACCCCTCCACATACACAACCCGAACCATATAAAACAAATACCCCCTGCCACGTCCTGACCAAACTACAATAACACATAACCCCTATACTGGTCAGGACGTGACAGTACCCCCCCCCCCCCCCCCAAAGGTGCAGACCCCAGATGCACCTCACAAAAACTCAAAATAACCCCCCCCCCCCAAAACAAAAATAAATCCCAAAATTACATGGGAGGGAAGGGAGGGTGGCCACCGTCACCGACGGTCCTACAACACCCCCCCTTTCCCCAATACTCCCCCCTCAGGAGGTGGCTCAGGAGCTGGACGCAGACCCCGCTCCACCCCTGGCTCACTCCACTCACACAATGTCTCTACAGCGATGTCCCTCTCTGTCGACCCCGGACTGTAGAGCGACTCTAGGAGCTCTGGACTGTAGGCAGACTCACTCGGTTCCGGACAGTGGGCTGTCGTCGGACACTCTGGACGGCGGGCTGTCGCCGGACACTCTGGACGGGGCACTGTCGCCGGAAGTTCTGGACGGGGCACTGTCGCCGGAAGTTCTGGACGGGGCACTGTCGCCGGAAGTTCTGGACGGGGCACTGTCGCCGGAAGTTCTGGACGGGGCACTGTCGCCGGAAGTTCTGGTGCGTGGGGCTGGCTTAGGACACACCAGACTAATGACACGCACCACAGGGCTAGTACGAGGAGTAGGGACATGACAAGCTGGACTGGGCTGACGCACTGGAGCCTGGTGCGTGGTGCTGGTACTGGAGGTATCAGACTGGAGACACGCACCCCAAGGCTAGTGCGAGGAGCAGGAACAGGACGAGTTGGACTGGGCTGACGCACTGGAAGCCTGGTGCGTGGTGCTGGTAGTGGAGGTACCAGACTGGAGACACGCACCTCAGGGCTAGTGCGGGGAGCAGGAACAGGACGAGTTGGACTGGGATGATGCACTGGAAGCCTAGTGCGTGGTGCTAGTACTGGAGGTATTCAGACTGGAGACACGTACTTCAAGGCTAGTGCGAGGAGCGGGAACTGGACATACTGGACTGGGCTGATGCACTGGAAGCCTAGTGCGTGGTGCTGGTACTGGAGGTATCAGACTGGAGACACGCACTTCACGGCTAGTGCGTGGAGCGGGAACAGGATAAACTGGACCGTGAAGGCGCACTGGCGGTCTCGAGCGCGGTACTGGCAAATACGGGGCGCTGGTACCGCGCACACCGGCCTATAAATGCTTGGCCTCGACGCCGTGCGCATTACTCCAACGCACGGGACCTGTCCAGTCATGGGTTGCTTGACAAAAACACGGGGATTTGGCTTGGGGCTTAATCCTCGCCCAGCCAAACTACCCGTGTGCCCCCCCAAAAAAAATTATTGGGTCTGCCTCTCCACCTTTACCTGCTTCCCAGGCAGGTTGTCACAATAGTCCAGTAGTTGTTCACACGTCCAGTCTATCCTTGCCTCTAATACCTCCAGCGACCAGGATGCCATCACCTCCCGAGCGCGCTGCTTTCTCCGCTCCAGGTGCTGCTCCCTTCTTTCCCTGGCCCAGGATCCTTCCTCCTCCTGGGCATGCTGCTTGGTCCGGGTTTGGTGGGAGGTTCTGTAACGGTCGTCGTGGTGGATGGACCAAGGCGCAGCGGGTTGACTGCTCATATTCACTTTATTAGAACAACACAAGAAAAAAAACGACCGACCGACCGACCGACCGACCGACCGACCGACCGACCGACCGACCGACCGACCGACCGACCGACCGACCGACAACCAGTCGTGCAGGCAACACACAGCTATGCAACGAACAACCTCCCACAACACCCCATGAAAACAAACTCCTAATTATAGGACCTTCAATCAGAAGCAACGATAACCAGCTGCTTCCAATTGAAGGTCCAACCCCAATAAACTAAACATAGAAATAGACTAGACTAGACAGAACATAGAAATACACTAACATAGAACAGTGGCCAAAAAATCCCGGAATACATAAATCAAACACCCCTCTACATACACACACAACCCGAACCATATAAAACAAATACCCCCTGCCACGTCCTGACCAAACTACAATAACACATAACCCCTATACTGGTCAGGACGTGACAGTGACAATGAAAACATGTTGCAATACTTCTGCAATCAGTCAATCATCTTTTTAAATAGGGGTTTCCTATAGTCACTTCCTTTTGGCAGAGGGCTGGGGTGTAAATTCCAGTTAGTGTGTTAGTAGTGTTACTTTTGTGTGGTATGCAAATGTAATAGCACTGTTTGCATTAATGAATGTGTTCATGATGGATGTGCTGTATTTAGCTTGGCTGCCTGCTGCTCAGTGTAGCAGCAATAATGGTTACTCTGAATGACTGGGCAGTGGTCAGCACTAGGCTAGCAGGCTCCGTATTGGCTCCTGTCTCTGTGTGTGTCTCTCCGTCTCTGTCCTGGCACCCTGGCCCCCAGCTGAGTCGGACTCTATTAATGTGGGCAGCTGGCTGCCATCAAAGGGTTCAGTGAGAGGAAAGCTGAGTGAAAGTGAGGGCTGCTACAGTGGGCATTGGACACGGACACGCAAGCACCACCTGGTCGCCCATGCATGGAGACGTCCATTTGGAGGGCAACTGTGGTGTCGCTTTAAGGTCCTATACAGAGAATGATAGGTGTGTCTGTGTGTCAGAGGATTGGTTTTGTGTACAAAGCAAAGGTCATCGTGATAAGGCCTGGCAAGAAGCAGGAAGCGTGCCTTGGAGTGAATTAAGATACATTTCTTGTTTTTATTAGCCCACATGAGATGGAAATTTGTCTTCTACTTTCATCCACCACCCCATCCATCCGCCCCTCCCTCCCGATATACATACACACGAACACATATTAGGTTGGAGATGCTGGAGCAGAGGGCAGCCGCATGTGCTGCACCCAATGAGCAGTTTAGGGGGTGAAGTTCCTTGCTCGAGGGAACATCAGCGGTAGGTGGCACCTGAGATTGCCTCCGGTTGCCAGCTCACTCCTCGCCACAACTTCGAGTTCACTTCAAGAGTAGCTGAATATCTGTATTACTGTATATTAGTATATATTATCGTATAGATGGATATACAGTCAAATCAGAAACAGGAAGTGAGTGTGTGGTGACCTGGAAGTGGAAGATGCCAGCGTACTGGCCTCCGAAGTCCTGTCCATGAGGCACCACTCTGTGGAGGAGGTTGTCGTTCAGAGTCAACGAGGCTATGGCTGCCAGCAACCAGCAGTCACCTGAAACAAACACACACGCACACACAAGTACACAGACAGGCACACACACAACATATTACATCAGTCATAGGTAGACTATGATAATGATAGCAATGCATTGTATCAGTCCCTTAAAAAAAGTCACCAAACATTCATTAGTCGGATGAGTTTGGTTTGACCACCTGGAAATACTCTGGCCGCTACTCATAAGCATACAAGTAACGCCCAGAGTTTTTCCCTGATCTAGTAACACGGTAAGAAAAATCTCCTGGCCCTGTTCATCATTCATCTCTTCAAAAGTTCCCGACTGTTCTTCCTTTGAATAATTTCTAGCCTCAAGGCTAGGTGAAGCTAACTGACTAAACTCTCCGCTCTGGTTAGACTTATTAATTACAGATAGATACCGCTGTCTGTTTCTCACTGCTGTGGGAACGGAGCACTTCAGGCTTAAGTGGTTTAACCTTGTAATACTGGAATGCACCTTATAAGGAAACCGTAACGAGAGAGAGGTCCGAGAATCTGTTAACACACACTTCATCCTGACCCTATGTAACCTCCGAGGAGTGTGTTCGAATTTGAACTGTCTGGACCTACAGTATGCTGATTAAATAGCTAGATCTACTGTAAGTCTAACAGAAGAGGCCATATAATACAATGCCCATGCAGGGCAGAGGCATAGGCTGAAAAGCCCACAGAAGACACCACGGTTGGGTTCGGCATGCTGAAAAAGAAAGAAGGAAGCAGTACTAGAAATGTGGGTGAATGCCTATTGTTATCCAAACGCAGACGAAGACTGTATGCTACTGCTAAAAATACATTCAAACTTAAAGACTACTCCAGTGAGTGCAGGTTTTATGTAAGCCTTTTAAACCCGGCACAAAATACTTTTTGCTACTACACACTTTAGAGTTGAGCACGCCACTTCCTCTTTCTGGGCTCGGCATGCCCCATATTTAAGAGAGAGGTAGGCAGCTCTCTCCCAGCTAACACAGCATTTGATTCAGTACAAAGAGATGAGAAGACTTTCAAATCAACCATTCAGCTCAGAGTTAGTATGCGATACAGTACCAGGCAACGTGTATACCTTTCCTATGTTTACTGTAGTGGTGGTATAGTACCAGCACATCTCAGCCAGAGGGAGGTTGTTACATTGTTTAAAGATGTGAGATAGCAGAGCAGAGTATAAATTATGCATCCCACACAGTGTTTATAGAGGAAAACACAAGAGTACCAAGATTGCAATCAAATCTCTCTCTCTCTCTCTCTCTCTCTCTCTCTCTCTCTCCCTCTCTCTCTCTCTCTCTCTCTCTCTCCTCTCTCTCTCTCTCTCTCTCCTCTCTCTCTCTCTCTCTCTCTCTCTCTCCTCTCTCTCTCTCTCTCTCTCTCTCTCTCTCTCTCTCTCTCTCTCTCTCTCTCTCTCTCTCTCTCTCTCTCTCTCTCTCTCTCTCTCTCCTCTCTCTCTCTCTCTCTCTCTCTCTCTCTCTCTCTCTCTCTCTCTCTCTCTCTCTCTCTCCTCTCTCTCTCTCTCTCTCCTCTCCTCTCTCTCTCTCTCTCTCTCTCTCTCTCTCTCTCTCTCTCTCTCTCTCTCTCTCTCTCTCATCTCTCTCTCTCTCTCTCTCCTCAAGTGGTTGTTCCATCGGGCTCTCAGGCTCTCCACCAACCCTCCTTCTGAGACCTGGACTCACCTAAAGCTCCCTGGCAGATATCAGTGCGAGTGGCTCCATCTACTATGAACTGGGGACGGGTACAGATCTCCTGTAGACAAAAAGAGAGGGGGAGAAAGAAAGAAGAAAAAAAAAGAGAGATAGCGAAGAGAAAGGGGGAGAGAGGAAGAAAAAGAGAGGTAAGATATGCCAGGGTTGGGTGATTGTTGTTGCTCACACACACACACACACACACACACACACACACACACACACACACACACACACACACACACACACACGTAGGGCTGACATTTCACTTCTTCTTTCACCACAGTGTTGACACTGCACTGCAGCACTGGTAAAGCCTGTCGTCCTTGTTGTCATGGCGAACGGCGTCCCCGTCAATCACACAAGTGCCTCATAGAATACATTAGAAAATGGCTGAGACATTCCTGCTAAACTACCGAGTACTGCATCTCCTCTCTCTGCCTCCCAACCCATCCCTCATACACAGATAACTCAAGACACGAGCAGCGTGAGAGCTAGTTAGCTAAGCTATAAAAAGCTCTTTCCGCATTTTGAGCTGAGGAGTGGAGCAGCATGGTGTGTGTTCTCTCCAGGGATGTCAATATTACAGTTCTTGAGGAGCGAGTTGCTGGAGGAGATGCATTATGAAAGGGAATGAGGAGAGACGGAGTGTGAAGAGCATTAGGATAGACAGGCACGCCAGCTAGGACACACACACACGGCATAAGACTAAGACACACACACACACACACACAAACTATTGCCAAAGACAAATAATTATGTCAGAGTCATCTGAGAATAGTCTTATATAATACTTATAGGGGGCCTTTAAGGATCGGGTCTAAGATTCATCTCAGTAAGGCTCAGATACGGTCTAGGTTCAGTAGGTGAGTTGTTCCTGGTCAGGTAATATGGTCGGGAAAAACTAAAGAGGCTCAGTAAGTATAATAACAGGCAGTCCCAGCCGGGGTATCATCTCACCGTAGGTCTCATCCAGCGTACTCCCTGGGTCTTGGAGGAGCGTGGTCCCAACTCATTGAACCCCAGAGAGGAGGAGGCGCAGATGAACAGGCTGTCCTCAAACAGGCTGCGGCTCTGGAGGCACCGGGCCCTCAGCGACTCAAAGTCCTGGCCCTGGAACTTGACTGCGTTGTGGTTCTGGCCCAGACCCTCGTCCCGGTCCCACTGGCTGCGCAACTTGGCGGCCATCCCCGACGCATACACCTGCTCCATTCTCACCTGGCCGTAGTTGTATTTGGCTGTGGCAGAGGTCAAAGTTCAAAGCTAATCCAGGGAGCCAGTCAGGGAGGAGGTTAATGGCTGACGTTCAATTAGGAATCAGACATAGAACAGCAACAGCCAATTATGAGGTTAGAATTGTAGATGAGGTAGTGATAATAGGCTGTGACAGGCTTAATGGAGATCAGTGACAGTCCTAGTCATGTAAAAAGTGGTAGAGTGGGGACTGGAGGATGGGCTCAGAAGGAAAACGTCTTCTTCACAGCACCAGGCAGATCTCAGAGTCACGGCAACAGTTCACTGATTGGCTGGCTGTACCTTTAGCAGACAGGGCTCAGAAGCCAATAGAATGAGGTGAGACTCAGCGAGTTGGCTGTACCTTGTTGTCCCACCAAAGCCCCTGGAGAAGAAAGCGAGAGAGAGAAGGAAATTAGCGAAATTCAAAATACATAAATATCTGTTTAACTCCTGTAAGAATGTATACTTCATTCAAATACAGCCTGTACAGCACAGACAAAATAAACAAGATACACATAGCAAAGTGCAAATAGCACTTTGCCCCCCTCCCCCCGCCTCCTATAAATTGTCAACCCGCTGTGCACGCTAGCTAGCAGAGGATTGCACTGGGATTACTCACAATAATAGTCAAACTGACTTCAGTTCAGTTCTCTAGTGAATAACATAGTTACTCATTGTGAACAAAGTTGAGTCATAAGTGCTTGTCTTGGGGAGTCCCAGCTAGCATATAACGCTCTGAGAACCATAGGTTTCTTAGGTGGGAATTACAGTACTTCAACATAACATTTCCTACAGGTTCTATTTAAAGTAATGTTCTCAAATTGTTCAGAAACTGTTTAGAAACAACGTTCTTCTGTGGGAATTTCAATACTTCGTGATAACGCTTTCTAGAGGTTTCCTCATGGTTCTATTTAAAGTCATGTTCTCAGAAAGTTCAGAGAAAGTTAAGAAACAACGTTCTTCAGTGTGAATTTTAGTACTTCAGCATAACGTTTCCTACAGGTTTCCTCATGGTTCTATTTAAAGTAATGTTCTCCAATTGGTCAGAGAACATTAAGAAACAACGTTTTTCTGTAGGAATTTCACTACCTCATGATAACGTTTTGTACTTCTTTCCTCATGGTTCTATTCAAGTCATGTTCTCAGAACTTTCAAAAACAATGTTCTTCTGTGAGAATTTCAGTACTTCAGCATCATTTTTTCTGCAGGTTTCATCATGGTTCTATTTAAAGTCATGTCCTCAAAACATTCAGAGAACGTTCAGAAACAATGTTCTTCTTCTCTATCCTGTTAAGTGTGTTCAGGTGTGTTGTCTGCGCCCACTAACTGGCCACACCTGATCTTAATGAGTGCTTGTTTACTTTGAAATGGGGTTTGAATAGACTAATTAAATAGCTTTGTACAAGTAAAAAAAACATGGCATGCTAGCTCCATCCTGGTGGCACAGTGGAATAACTCCATGGATAGAGAACATTACAGACATTTACATTTTAGTCATTTAGCAGACGCTCTTATCCAGAGGGACTTACAGTAGTGAATACATACATTTCATACATTTTAATTTTTTTTGTACTGGCCCCCCGTGGGAATCAAACCCACCACCCTGGCGTTGCACACACCATGCTCTACCAACTGAGCCACAGGGAAGACAGATTTAAATCTCTGCCAGAATAAAATAAATACATGTGTTTGTATGATTAATGCCGAAGCAAATGAATTTCCGTGTGTCCTATCTGTGCTTGGAGTTCAAAACAGTTAACCCAAACTAAGCTACCAGTGTTATTAAAAGTCTTATTTAAATGTTCTCAGAACCGTATTTAATTACCTTCAAATAACCTATAATTTCTGTTTTCAGAACGTTTATAAAAACCTCCCAGGAAAAATGTCAAGGAACCATAGTAAAATGTTCTCATAACCTCCCTGCAACCTAAAAATGAACGTTCCCAGAACAGGCAAAATTTCCACTTCTGTTCTCTAAATGTTTAAAAAACATATGGCTTTGTTCCCAGAACCATATATTCCAAGAAACTAAATGTGCTATCTGGGTTCTATTCTGCAAATGTAAAACTCTCTGAATGTTTTGCATGGACTTTGTACCACAGAAGGTTGGTGGCACCTTAATTGGGGAGAACGGGCTCGTGGTAACGCCTGGAGCGGAATCAGCGGAATGGTATCAAATACATCAAACAAATACATACTCCGTTCCAGCCATTATTATGAGCTGTCCTCCCCACAGCAGCCTCCATTGATTTGTACTGAAGAAACAGCTACTAATCATGAGCAGAGACTAAGGTAAAGTTGTGTGTGTGTGCGTGTGTGTGCGTGTGTGTGTGTGTCACAGTGTAAACAGCGCAGAATGGGAGGGAACACAGCCAAGAACATACAAAAGACTCTCAGGCTCTTTGGTAACTACTGCACAGTCGGGGGAAAGGGAGATGTTGCCTGTTTGAGTTTGCTTTCATAGTTCCACAGCCTCCCTTTCCCGTTTCCTCACATCACAATCACTCTATTTTTTCTCTCTCCCGCTTTCCCACTCATGCTCTCCCACAAACAAACAAAAAATTGAGAGAGAGAGAGAAAGTTTGAGGCACACAATTGCTTCTAATATATTTTAAACCTTTCCTCGGATTCTGAAGTGAAGTCTACCTCACCTCTTTCTCTCTCTTTCTTTTTCAGCCTCTCACTTTCACTCACTCACACATGCTGACTCTTATTCACACTGAGCTCTCTTCTTGTTCTACCCCTCAACTGTCAGTAAAAACAAACCCTAAGCCTTGTCTGTTTCTCATTGGTGCAGAAGGAGAGCCTGGTCAGGCACAGCTGCCACCCACTACTCTGCCACACCCATTGCTATTGCCTGTTGTTCCCTGACTCAAAGATTTTTCCCACTGGTCAGAGTTGACTTTCTAACTGACTCTCACCACTTCTTTAGAGTCTCGAGGGTAATACTATGGGGAACGATAATGGAATCAAGTTCTACCATCTTAGATGGAAGACAATAAAGTGGAAATTGAACAAATCTCTTTTAGTAGAAAAATACCATATTTTGGGTCAGTTTCAGCACGTACTGAATACCTACTCAACCCCTATACATGCATGTCAGTTACCTACATATCGTCTGGGTAGAAACGTTCACATTTCTGTGACTGTGGTGGGTTGACAGACAGGGGAGCGTGTGTGTAGTCAGGAGTCTTCTCATCAAGTAGGGTTTTCAACTCAAATGAATATTTGATGTTCCTCACATGGAATATTTCTCTGTTTGCGCCTCACTGCAAATAGTTTCACTAACGTGAAATGACAGATTAGTAGTCCAGACACATCACGATCAGCCCCACTGGTGTGCCCAATTCAAGACATATTGTTTCTTACTGATCTGTAGCCTATCACTATTATATTATTACTGCTAATCAAATAGCCTAAAACTTAAGACAATTAAGCAATGAAGTGATCATTTGTCACTATTGACATCTGTATCACATGGGAGATAGCCTTATCCCCAGGCTAACTGCTACCGCATATAGAGAGCAATAGTAATGGCATCTTTTTGTAGACGCTAATGTAGGCCAACTCTGACATGGCTCGTTGGCCAAAGCCTATGGGGAAATGAATGGCGTTTTTGGACAAACCCAGAGAATAAGGTCTGTGGTAAACACATGATTATGAGATGTTATACATTTTATTGTATCAGATAATCTTCATCATAACCACATAAAGCACATAAAGGCTTCATAATTCATAAAGGTCATGTTAACTGAACAAAACGTATCAGATCTCCTAAACCTGCGTTAACCTCAGACCTTATTTTCAGTGTTTACCCCAAAACCCCATTAATCTCCCCCATAAGAATGGGCTGAACGAACCAGAGGTTTAATTTACGTTTTTTAAGACTACAACTGGTGAGCTCTATATAGGCAGAGAGAGAAGACTGATTGGGATAATAGATAAACCCCTCTGGAGCCTACCTGTGCTGGAAACAGCCTACCACTCACACATGGACGGTGTGTACAGTTAGACAGTATAATACTCTATACATTTTTGCCTGCGGTAATTAAAGCTTTACGAAAGGTGTAGTGTAGCCTAACTACTGTTTCATACAAAGAAAGGACTGACCACAAACAGGCAGTTAGACCACACCTGAAAGCACTACTATACTGTATAGGCCACACACGCACATAGAGAGAGACAGAGTTTACAATATTACAGTAACATTAGTCGGTTATAATAACCCCCATTATTCGTGCTAAAGCATTGGAACCTGCGCAGGTGTTATTCTGCATGTCTTCCAAATAGCAGGGAGCTCACATTTCCACCACCCTCTGGCCATGTCCGAACACCCATACTAGCGTACTATATACTTAAACTGCATACTATGTACTCATCGTCGCATACTATTTAGCATGTACCGTTAAGAAAAAAAGTATGCAGTATTTCACCGCCGCAACGCAGTAGCAACTCCTGACTGGCTGGCTGAGTAGGTGGGGCGGGGTCGACTGCGGGTTGATTTTTACAAATTCAACAGACATGTATCGCATTAACTTGCCTGATAATAGATCATTTCCAATTCGATTAATTTCGCTAAATATAAATGAATAAAATAGGAATGGAGTTACATGCCTACTCAGGCTGGTTATAGACAGACAATCACATTGAACATATACCGTAGCCCACATAGCCCATCATTCCTATTTAAACAGGACTGAAGACATGGACAGTGGGGTACATCGCAAATTCAGAACCGCTGTTGGGTACATCGCAAATTCAGAAATTCAGGACAGCAACATAATAAACTAAAGCACTGATCATTGGGAACAAGATCAGAATGACTGCAATGGCTTGATCCATGAATGAAATAAGGAAATAGGTAGCCAAGCCTACAAAACTAAAACAATCCATGTTCAAATCAAAAGGCCTAATTAACATCATATAAATAACGCAGACACATCCCGAGACCCCGGTGCAGACACATTCAGTAATCAAAAGATGCTTAAGTATTTCGTTTTAAAGCTCTGACGAAGGCCAAGTGAACAAGAAACACTTTTCAAAATACTTCACCAGAGAGCATGACTTAGCCACAGATAATCATGTGATTATTTTATCTGTGGATAGTTTGAAATCACAAGCGTGGAGGCTAATATGCCAAGCTGGGAAACCCGCAATTTGGTCTGCGTGCATGGCAATAGGCCTAGCTGATTATTGAGATGCGGCTGGCAGTGAAAAGCAATGCATCTAAAAATATGTGTGAAAATAAAATGTCTAATCACACTCAAGACACATTGAGACAAGAAGAGGGGGAGGGGTGTGTGGCGAAGATATTGGCACTTCTCCCTCCCGAATGTGCTCAGCTCTCCAGAATGCAACCAATTCTTGTGCATTCGTTGCTTTATTGTGTTAATAGTTTGCCCTTTTTATATACAGTACCAGTCAAAAGTTTGGACACACCTACTCATTCAAGGATTTTTCTTTATTTTGACTATTTTCTACATTGTAGAATAATAGTGAAGACATCAAAACTATGAAGTAACACATATGGAATCATGTAGTAACCAGACAAGTGGTAAACAAATAAAAATATATTTATATTTGTGATTCATCAAAGTAGCCACCCTTTGTCTTGATGACAGCTTTGCACACTCTTGGCATTCTCTCAACCAGCTTCATGAGGTAGTCACCTGGAATGCATTTCAATTAACAGGTGTGCCTTCTTAAAAGTTAATTTGTGGAATTTCTTTCCTTCTTAATGCATTTGAGCCAATCAGTTGTGTTGTGACAAGGTAGGGGTGGTATACAGAAGATAGCCCTATTTGGTGAAAGACCAATTTCATACTGTGGCAAGAACAGCTCAAATAAGCAAAGAGAAACAACAGTCCATCATTACTTTAAGACATGAAGGTCAGTCAATGTGGAAAACTTTGAACGTTTCTTCAAGTGCAGTCGCAAAAACCATCAAGCGCTATGATGAAACTGGCTCTCATGAGGAACGCCACAGGAATGGAAGACCCAGAGTTACCTCTAATGCAGAGGATAATCATTGGAGTTGGATGGCCTCCCGAGTGGCACAGTGGTCTAAGGCAGTGCATTGCAGTGCTAGCTGTGCCACTACAAATTCTGGGTTCGAGTCCAGGTTCTGTCGCAGCCGGCTGCGACCGGGAGACCCATAGGGTGGCACACAATTGACCCAGCATCGTCTGGGCTAGGGGAGGGTTTGGCCGGTAGGGATATCCTTGTCCCATCGCGCACTAGCGACTCCTGTGGCGGGTCGGGCGCAGTGCACACTGACACGGTCGCAAGGTGTACGGTGTTTCCTCTGACACATTGGTGCGGCTTGCTCCGGGTTAAGTGGGCATTGTGTCAAGAAGCAGTGCGGCTTAGTTGGGTTGACCTTCGCCTCTCCCGAGTCTGTACGGGAGTTGCAGCGATGAGACAAGACTGTAACTACCAATTGGATACCATGAAATTAGGGAGAAAAAGGGGTAAAAAAAAAAGTTCATTAGAGTTACCAGCCTCAGACATTGCAGCCCAAATAAATGCTTCATGGAGTTCAAGTAACAGACACATAAACTGTTCAGAGGAGACTGTGTGAATCAGGCCTTCATGGTCAAATTGCTGCAAAGAAACCACTACTAAAGACACTAATAATATGAAGAGACTTGCTTGGGCCAAGAAACATGAGCAATGAACATTAGACCGGTGGAAATTTGTCCTTTGGTCTGATGAGTCCACATTTGAGATATTTGGTTCCAACCGCGGTGCGGGTGAACGGACGAACTGTGTATTTCCCACCGTAAAGCATGGAGGAGGAGGTGCGATGGTGTGGGGGTGCTTTGCTTGTGACACTGTCTGTGATTAATTTAGAATTCAAGGCACACTTAACCAGCATGGCTACCACAGCATTCTGCAGCGATACGCCATCCCATCTGGTTTGGGCTTATTGAGAATATCATTTGTTTTTCAACAGGACAATGACCCAACAGACCTCCAGGCTTTGTAAGGGCCATTTTACCAAGAAGTAGAGTGCTGCATCAGATGACCTGGCCTCCACAATCCCCCGACCTCAACAAAATTGAGATGTTTAATAAATATAAATAAATATTTCTACACATATTGTTTTTCTTATAATATTACATTTCAGGGAGCTGTCTTCTAAAGACAACCTGCAATGCTGCTTAGTACTGTAAAATAATTGTATTTTACTGTAGGTTTTTCCCTATAAATGCACAGCATTATACTGGCACCACAGTCACCAGTTTAATACTGTAATTTTGCTTTACAGCAGAGATGCTGTAATATAGGTTACAGCACTATTTTCCTCACTGTAAAACATATTACAGCATCCTTGCTGTGGTGCCAGTATAATGCTGTAAATTTACAGGAAATGTTTTACAGTGTAGGCTATAAACAGACATAAACCGTAAAAACAAAATTCTGAAGGTCAGGAAAGTTTCCCCCAGAAAACAACTGATGGGCTGGCCAGCTGTCAAAGGCATGTTCTCATCGAGGTGACACAGTGAACAGCTGGACAAGCAGAGTTGAAGAACATATCCTCTCATCTCGCCGCCCATGTCTTTCACACAATTGACAGTTACCCCATTTGGATTTAGTTGTGGCTTTTTAATAAACAAGCGACAAGTCCGACCATAGTAGTCTCTTTGTTGAGTATCTGAGAGGACAGAGAGGCTACTAGACGCTAAGCTATTTAGTTAATAAATTCGAAACGTGCTTAACACCCGCTGCCTTCAGAAGAATCTGAAGAATTGGTCGGTCTAAAACAAATATAAAAGTAGCCTAACACACATGGAATCCTCACTGGAACAGGAAGATGTCAAAACACTGTTACAACACTGCTTGCTACAGCCATATATATATTACAACTACTACATGATGTTACATGGTTTCAAAACTACATCCGCGTATGTTCTCAAACTCATTGCGAGCCAGATGCAGAACATTTAATTACAGTATTAAGCTGGTGACTGTGGTGCCAGTATAATGCTGTACATTTACAGGGAAATACCTACAGTAAAATACAATTATTTTACAGTACTAAGCAGCATTGTAGGTTGTTTTTAGAAGAAAGCTCCAATGTAGTGACGTCGCTTTTCTTCATAGTAAACTAGTAATTGCCCTAATCAGTAAAAAGAAGTTACACGTGTGACATATTTTAAGAAAAGTGAAATAAATGTCCTACCTTTTGGTGGTTGTTTAGCGGTTCAATGTGTTGTTTTGTTTTCTCTGTTCTCTAGTCCGTTATGTTTAGCCCTGTTCCATCCACAGCCCAGCGTGAAGCTGTTTAGCCCTGTTCCATCCACAGCCCAGCGTGAAGCGCATGAGTATAACCAGTGGGTGGATTCGATTATGCTTAGCCGCTGGGCACCGGGAAAAGACCCATCACGTCATCGGGCGAAAGCGGGGAGGGAGAAGCGCAATTCTGAATTCGAACAGTAATCTGTAGCGCTCGGCCATTTTGTCAACAAGGTAGCATTGTGCAGTCCACAAAGATCAATTTTCCATTAAATAAATGTTTGTATTGTCTAACTAGTTTTCAATCATTACATTTTTATTGTGATTATACACTTCTGTTATTTTAATGTAATAGATGTATCATGGGATGACACAGAGACCTCTGGCTCTGAGCAAGACAGTGAGCCAGAGCTGCCAGGAGATGTCATTGATCCCCTCCCAACTGCATCAAGCACCAGATATGCTGTTCCAAAAGGACCCAATGGTAGGCCAGGCCTATACTTTAAACTACACATTTTAGTCAGCAGCTGTTAGTATCTAATCTTGTGGATCCCTTAATTATACATTTCCTATTAACTGCCACTCAAAATAATGCGTAGAGAGGTCATCGAGAGTCTGATAACTCTCACAACAAGGGTAATCACAACAAGGGTATGAAGAAATAGCAAAGCATGACCCTCTCAAAGAGAAAAAGATCAATGCATGTGGCAATGCTAAGTACACAAGCCACCAAATTTAGAACAAGGGTATTGAGGGCTTAGCTGAGATGGTGCAAAGTGAAATAATAAGAGAAGTTAAAGAAAGTGAAGTTTTTAGTGTAATTGCAGATGAAACCAAAGATTTAAAGAAAAAAGAACAAATGTCTTTAGTTGTGTGGTACTGTTACAACAGGGCCATCCACGAAAGCTTTTTACACTTTCAGTCAGCTGAAAGCTTAGATGCAGCAGGTCTCCCAAAAATGATAATTGATGGCCTTGAAAAAAACATGGGCTGGACTACAAATAATATTGTAGTGGTGTGTCTGCATGGATTAAAAACAGTGCAAGATTTGCATTTTATGTGCACTGTAATGCACATTGTTTGAATTTGGTTCTTGTTGATGCTGTAAAATCAGTGCCTGAGGCAGTTAACTTTTTTGCTTTCCTGCGGAAGCTTTATAACTTTGTATCTGGCTCGTACGTTCATCTCAAATGGCTTGCGGTTCAGAAAGAGCTGTATCCACAGCAGCAGCCCAGGGAACTACAGAGACTTACGGATGTAAGGTGGGCATGCAGATACATGGCATGCTGTAATCTGAGGGACAGGCTTCCAGTAGTTCTGAGAGTGCTACAGGATATCACACTTGAAAATAGTGGTGATAGATCAGTGGAGGCAAGGGGCCTTCTTTCTCAGATAGATTTACATTTCATAGGGCTTTTGGTTACTTTTTGTAAAGTGCTTGGTGATGCCAAATGTCTTTCTGATATACTCCAATCAAGCTCTCTTGACCTAGCAAGGGCTATGGATCTAGTACGTGCCTTTACAGACACATTACAGGACTACTGTCACGTTCGTTAGATGAAGGATCGGACCAAGGCGCAGCGTGACACATAATTTATTATAAAGTGAAACGTAATGCAATTACAAAACAAATAAAGAATAGACGAACCGTGACTACAATGCAACTATACATAAACAATATCCCATAACCCCCAAGTGAAAAACAAGCTACTTAAGTATGATCCCCAATTAGAGACAACGATTACCAGCTGCCTCTAATTGGGAATCATACCAATCACCAAACATAGAAAAACTAAACTAGAACCCCACATAGAAAAGAACAACTAGAAGATCCCCTGTCACGCCCTGACCTACTCTACCATAGAAAATAAAAGCTTTCTATGGTCAGGACATGACAACTACAGAAGTGAGGGTTACTTTGGAGAACTTTGGAACGAGGTTGAAGAGATTGCAGAGCACTGCAAAATAAGTGTACAAACAATGTGTAAAAGACAGCCTAAACAAGCTTAGGATTTCACGACTTATTGATGATGAGCACTATAGGACATGACAGTACCCCCCCCCCCCCCCCCCCCCCCAAAGGTGCGGACTCCGACCGCAAAACCTGAAACAACAAAAAACAAGGGAGGGTTAGAGGGGGTGTCTAGTGTTGGTGGCGGCTCTGGTGCAGGACGAAGAACCTTCTCATCCCGCGGATAGCCTTCCCTGTAGCTCAGTTGGTAGAGCATGGTGTTTGCAACACCAGGGTTGTGGGTTCGATTCCCACGGGGGGCCAGCAAAGAAAAAAAAAATAAAAATAATAAAAAAATAAATAATAATAATATAATTAAAAATGTATGAGTTATATGAAATGTATGCATTCACTACTGTAAGTCGCTCTGGATAAGAGCGTCTGCTAAATGACTAAAATGTAAATGTAAATGTAATCCTCCCGCATCGGAGGCGGTTCTGGTGGGGGACAAAGAACCCTCTCATCCTGCGAACCCGCCATCATAGGAGGCGGCTCTGGTGCAGGACGAAGAAACCTCTCATCCTGCGAACCCGCCAACATCGGTGGAGGCTCCGGGCCGCCGACCATCGCTGGAGGCTCCGGACCGTCGCTGGAGACTCCGGACCGCCGACCGTTGCTGGAGACTCCGGACCGCGGGCCTTCTCAGGAGGTTCCGGACTGTGGGCCTTCTCAGGAGGTCCCGGACTGTGGACCGTCGTTGGAGGTTCTAGACTGTGGACCGTCGTTGGAGGTTCCGGACTGTGGACCGTCATTGGAGGTTCCGGACTGTGGACCGTCATTGGAGGTTCCGGATTGTGAAACGTCGCCGGAAGCTCTGGACTGGGAACTGTCGCCGGAAGCTCTGGACTGGGAACTGTCGCCGGACTGGGCAGGCGCACTGGAGGCCTAGTGCATGGAGCCGGGACAGGAGGCACCAGACTGGTGACACGCACTTCAGGGAGAGTGCGAGGAGCAGGCACAGGACGTACTAGACTGGGGAGGCGCACTGGAGGCCTAATGCGTAGGACCGGTACAAGTGGCACCGGACTAGTGACACGCACCTCAGGGAGAGTGCGAGGAGGAGGCACAGGACATACCTGACTGGGAACACGCACTTCAAGGCGAGTAAGAGGAGCAGGCACAGGACGTACTAGACTGGGGAGGCGCACTGGAGGCCTGATGCGTGGGACCGGTACAGGTGGCACCGGACTAGGGACATGAACATCAGGGAGAGTACGAGGAGGTGACACAGGACGTTCTGGGCTGTGAAGGCGCACTGGAGACCTGGTGTGTGTATAGCCGGCCTCAATTGTACCGGAACTTTAACACACTTCTCAGGATGAGTAGGGGGAGCTGACACAGGACGTACTGGGCTGTGAAGGCGCACTGGAGACCTGGTGTGTATAGCCGGCCTCAATTGTACCGGAACTTTAACACACTTCTCAGGACGAGTACGGGGAGCTGACACAGGTGGCATTGGACGACTAACACGCTCCTCAGGGCGAATACTGTGCATACTAGGCCAAACCAACAGCTCTCTCTCTTCACTCTCCTCCAATTTATCCAACAATTCCTCAAACGTCTCTAAATCTCCCCTCCGTTCACTCTCCTCCAATTTATCCAATATCTCCTCAACGGACTCTGACTCACCCCAATATGCCTCTTTGCTCTCCGACTCGCCCCTCGGCCTCACCGACCAACCCATGTGCCCCCCCAAAAAATATTTTGAGGTTGCTTCTTGGGCTTGTGTCATGGAACCCTGTCGTCGTCGCTGTCCTTCCTTCACCGCTTGCGTCTCCCGCCATGGAAGGCGATCCTGTCCTGCCTGGATTTCCTCCCAAGTCCAGGATCCCTTCCCATCCAATATCTCCTCCCAAGTCCAGTATGTCCCCCACTCCTGGTCACACTGCTTGGTCCTGGTTGGATGGTATATTCTGTCACATTCGTTAGATGAAGAATCGGACCAAGGCGCAGCATGAGTAGCGTTCCACATAATTTATTATAAAGTGAAACGTAATGCAATTACAAAACAAATAAAGAATAGACGAACCGTGACTACAATGTAACTATACATAAACAATATCCCATAACCCCCAAGTGAAAAACAAGCTACTTAAGTATGATCCCCAATTAGAGACAACGATTACCAGCTGCCTCTAATTGGGAATCATACCAATCACCAAACATAGAAAAACTAAACTAGAACCCCACATAGAAAACAACAACTAGAAAACCCCCTGTCATGCCCTGACCTACTCTTCCATAGAAAATAAAAGCTTTCTATGGTCAGGACATGACAACTACAGAAGTGAGGGTTACTTTGGAGAACTTTGGAACGAGGTTGAAGAGATTGCAGAGCACTGCAAAATAAGTGTACAAACAATGTGTAAAAGACAGCCTAAACAAGCTTAGGATTTCACGACTTATTGATGATGAGCACTATAGGACAGAAAAATAGTGACCAAAGTGATGTTGAGAGCTTCCAAAGAGCTATTTTTATCAGGTGCTTAACAGTCTCACAGCTGAGCTGCAAAGGCATTTTTCAAAGAAGAATTGTGAGATAATGCCAGGGATCAGTCTCTCAACCCAAAGAGTACAACAGTCTTGAATTAGGAGCCTCTATTTGCCTTTGCTCTTTGAGTCATATTTAGAGGACCTCAAACATGAGGTTCATCAAACCAAGCGGCTTCTTGATAGGAGAGAGAAAAGTGGAAGGGACAGACCGTCTACTCTCCTTGACTTTGTTGTGTATCTAGAACCTTATAAAGAGGTCTTCCATGACCTATTTCGACTTTGTAAGATTTCTGTTGTTACAGCAGTCAGCAGTGCTTCTTGCGAGAGAAGCTTCTCAGATTTAAAACTGATTGAAACCCACCTTAGGACAACAATGGTTGATGACAGGTTAAATCACCTCGGAATTCTCAGTGTTGAGTCAGGGCGGGCACGCTCCCTCAACATGGATGAGTTTGTGAAACATTTTGCCAGTTCTCACCAGAACTGCAGAATTATGCTGTTTTAAATCTACCTAGGATAATTTGGCACTTAGGCGGTCCCTTTGGTCATGATTAAAACCTCTCTTGGGTAGGTGGCAGTATTTTGAAGTTTGGATGACAAACATGCCCAAAGTAAACTGCCTGTTACTCAGGCCCAGAAGCTAGGATATGCATATGTATGGTAGTACTGGATAGAAAACACTCTAAAGTTTCCAAAACTGTTAAAATATGTCTGTGAGTATAACAGAACTGATATGGCAGGCACAAACCTGAGGAAAATCCATCCAGGAAGTGGTATATTTTTGATGTGGGTACTTTTCTATTGAATGCCAATACAGTATGTATTTGGATAGGACCCAAATTGCAGTAACTATGGCTTCCACTATATGTCAACAGTCTTTAGACATTGTTTCAGGCTTGTATTCTGAAAAACGAGGAAGAATGAGAACATTCTTTCAGTGGACTAAATGAACCAGAGCTGTTTTGAGCGCGTGACCCATTGCGCGCCGTTCGTTGTTTTTCTTTTCTATTGAAGATGCAATTGTCTGGTTGAAATATTATCAATTATTTAGACAATAGACAACCTGAGGATTAATTATAAACATCGTTTGACATATTTCAATGAACTTTACAGGTACTATTAGGATGTTTTCGTCTGCAAGCCGTGACCGCTTTTGAGCCAGTGGATTACTGAACAAAACGCGCCAACAAAACAGAGTTTTTGGGACATAAAGAGCGACTTTATCTTGTTTGAGGTAGGGGGCAGTATTTTCCCGTCCGGATGAAAAGCGTGCCCAGAGTAAACTGCCTGCTACTCAGGCCCAGAAGCTAGGATATGCATAATATTAGTAGATTTGGATAGAACACACTCTGAAGTTTCTAAAACTGTTTAAATGATGTCTGTGAATATAACAGAACTCATATGGCAGGCAAAAACCTGAGAAAAATCCAACCAGGAAGTGGGAAATCTGAGGTTTGTAGTTTTTCAAGTGATTGCCTATCCAATATACAGTGTCTGTGGGGTCATATTGCACTTTCTAAGGCTTCCACTAGATGTCAACAGTCTTTAGAACGTTGTTTCAGGCTTCTACTGTGAATGGGGAGAGAATAAGAATCAGGTGTCTGGAAAATTGACATGAGCTCAGTCATGCGCGCGGCCGTGAGAGCGAGCTGAGTTCCTTTACATTTCTGAAGACAAAGGAATTGTCCGGTTGGAGTGTTATTGAAGATGTATGATAAAAACATCCTATAGATTGATTCTATACATCGTTTGACATGTTTCTACAAACTGTAATGCAACTTTTTTTACTTTTCGTCTGGATTTAGTGCATGTGCCTTCTGCATTTGGAATAGTGAACTGAACTCACGAACAAAAAGGAGGTATTTGGACATAAATATGGACTTTATCGAAACAAAACAAACATTTATTGTGGAACTGGGATTCCTGGGAGTGCATTCTGATGAAGAACATCAAAGGTAAGTGAATATTTATAATGCTATTTCTGACTTTTGTTGACTCCACAACATGGTGGGTATCTGTATGGCTTGTTTTGGTGACTGAGCGCTGTACTCAGATTATTGCAAAGTGTGCTTTCGCCATAAAGCTTTTTTGAAATCTGACACAGCGGTTGCATTAAGGAGAAGTTTATCTTTAATTCTATGCATAACAGTTGTATATTTTATCAACATTTATGATCAGTATTTCTGTAAATTGATGTGCTCATTCACCGGGAGTTTTGGAGGTAAAACATTTCTGAACAGTACACGCCAATGTAAAATGGGTTTTTTGGATATAAATAGGAACTTTATCGAGCAAAACATACATGTATTGTGTAACATGAAGTTCTATGAGTGCCATCTGATGAAGATCATCAAAGGTTAGTGATTAATTTTAGCTGTATTTCTGGTTTTTGTGACACCTCTCCTTGCTTGGAAAATGGCTGTGTGGTTTTTCTTGTCTAGGTGCTGTCCTAACATAATCTAACGGTATGCTTTCGCCGACAAGCCTTTTTGAAATCGGACACTGTGGTTGGATTAACGAGAAGTTTATCTTTAAAATGGTGTATAATACTTGTATGTGTGAGAAATATGAATTATGAGATTTTTGTTGTTTTGAATTTGGCGCTCTGTTATTTTACTGGCTGTTGGGACGCTAGCGTTGTTTTGAATTTGGAGCTCTGCTATTTCACTGGCTGTTGGGACGCTAGCGTCCCACATACCCCAGAGAGGTTATCGAACAAAATGAACATTTATTGTGTAACATGGACTCTTGTGACTGCAAACATGTGAAGATCATCAAAGGTAAGTGATTCATTTTATCGCTATTTCTGACTTTTGTAATTCCTTTACTTGGTTGTAAAATGTTTGTATGCTTTTGTAAGCGGGGCGCTGTCCTCAGATAATCGCATGGTATGCTTTCGCCGTAAAGCCTTTTTGAAATATGACACAGCAGCTGGATTAACAAGAAGTTAATCTTTAAGCCGATGTATAACACTTGTATATTTTATGAATGTTTATTATAAGTATTTCTGTATTTTGAATTTGGCGCTCTGCAATTTCACCGGATGTTGGCCAGGTGGGACGCTACCTTATACTGTAAGTTTGTAATATTGGTGGGCACAAAATTATTTTTATTTTTCAAGTCCATTTCTGCCTGATACCTGGTATGTCAAATTGCAGTTTTTTTTGTAAATGTACTATTTTGTAAATAAACTATGCAATTTATGTAACACAAACGCTATCTTATCTCCTTGGTGCTTGAGCTTTATTTTCTGGAAATATTTTGGATGTTCACCACTTATAGACCCAGATCATATATTCATGAAAACAGAGTGACCTAAGTCTCTCCAGTATGTGTGTGTGTGTGTGTGTGTGTGTGTGTGTGTGTGTGTGTGAAAGAAATTGAGCTGCAGTTCCGAGGTAAAGACACTGACTATTCATGGTATGTTAAATAATTCGATATGAGGTAACTCTTTTGGACCACACTATCTGCCACATTGACGAACTCCGGGTTAAGTGAATTATCACTTCTACCTCTAATCAGCAATCATAGGATTCATTCATGCTCATTAGATGCCAGGTTAGGGTTACACACAAATGTTCTGTCATGGTCAATGGACTCCTGAAGTAGCCTTTGCCACCCCCTGGCCACCCCATGTATAAAACTCTAGTTCCACCACTGCACTTGGGTACACTGCAGCATCCACCGAGAGGCTCTTGCTGCCAAGGGAATGCCTGACAGCTTGAAAGATGTTTTGGACACTACAGTGAAAATGGTAAACTTTTTTAAAGCAAGGCCCCTGAACTATCATATATTTTCTGCACTATTCAATGATATGGGCAGCAACCATGTAACGCTTTTACAACATACAGAAGTGCGCTGGTGATCAAGGGGCAAAGTATTGACACGTTTTTGTGAATTGAGAGACGAGCTAAAGTTTTCTTTACTGACCATAATTTTCACATGATGACGAGTTTCTCACATGACTGGCCTATCTTTGTGATGTTTTTTCTCGCCTGAATGATCTGAATCTAGGGTTACAGGGACTCTCCGCAACTATATTCAATGTGCGGGACAAAATTGAAGCTATGATTAAGAAGTTGGAGCTCTTCTCTGCCTGCACTGACAAGGACACCACATAGGTCTTTCCATCATTGTATGATTTTTTTTTGCTGCATATGAACTCAAGTTTACAGACAATGTCAAATGTGATATAGCGAAGCACCTGAGTGAGTTGGGTGCGCAATTACGTAGGTACTGGATTCGTTATCCCTTTCATGCCCTGACTCCAGTCCACTTATTGATGTCTGAACAAAAGAGCCTCATCGAAATTGCAACAAGCGGTTCTGTAAAAATTGAATTTAACCAGAAGCCACTGCCAGATTTCTGGATTATCCTGCCTTGGCAAATCGCGCTGTTAAGACACTGATGCCCTTTGCAACCACTACCTATGTGAGAGTGGATTCTCGGCCCTCAGTAGCATGAAAACTAAATACAGGCACAGATTATGTATGGAAAATGATTAAAGACTGAGACTCTCTCCAAATCAACCCAACATTGCAGAGTTATCTGCATCCTTTCAAGCACACCCTTCTCATTAACCTGTGGTAAATTATTAAACATTTTCGATGAACAAATAAGGTTTTATATGGTTAAATAAAGAGCAAAATTATTGATTATTATTATATTATTATTTGTGTTAAGGTCCTATAAGAGCTCTTTGTCACTTCCCATGAGCCGGGTTGTGACAAAAACTCGAACTCATTCTTATGTTTAAAAAATGTATCGTATAGTGTGTGTGTGTGTGTGTGTGTGTGTGTGTGTGTGTGTGTGTGTGTGTGTGTGTGTGTGTGTGTGTGTGTGTGTGTGTGTGTGTGTGTGTGTGTGTGTGTGTGTGGCAGGCTTACAATGATGGCAAAAAACAACATTGAAGAGTACGCTGACCCTGGTGCTAGAGCGGGGTACGCAGCTGGAAGTTGAATGTTTGAAAGGGTATGGGACTATAAAACGTTTGGGAACCACTGCTCTACAGGATCAGTGGGTCCCTCGCGGGATGGTTGAGCTAATGTAGGCTAATGCGATTAGCATGAGGTTGTAAGTAACAAGAACATTTCCCAGGACATAGACATATCTGATATTGGCAGAAAGCTGAAATTCTTGTTAATCTAACTGCACTTTCCAATTTACAGTAGCAATTACAGTGAAATAATACCATGCTATTGTTTGAGGAGAGTGCACAATTTTGAACATGAAAAGTTATTAATAAACAAATTAGGCACATTTGGGCAGTCTTGATAGAACATTTTGAACAGAAATGCAATGGTTCATTGGATCAGTCTAAAACTTTGCGCATACACTGCTGCCATCTAGTGGCCAAAATCTAAATTGCACCTGGGATGGAATAATACATTGTGGCCTTTCTCTTGCATTTCAAAGATGGTGGTACAAAAAAAATTACAAAAGAACAGTTGGTTTTTTCTTTGTATTATCTTTTACCAGATCTAATGTGTTACATTCTCCTACATTAATTTCACATTTCCACAAACTTCAAAGTGTTTCCTTTCAAATGGTATCAATAATATGCATATCCTTGCTTCAGGTCCTGAGCTACAGGCAGTTAGATTTGGGTATGTCATTTTAGGTGAAAGTTTTTTAAAAAGGGGCGGATCCTTAAGAGCCATTGGGTAAAATGTGGAAGACACATTTCGGTTGAACGCATTCTGTTGTACTACTAGCCTAAACTTAAATGATGACAAAAAAGCTCATTTTTGTTTTCATGAATCATTACGATATAGCCAATTGTGACTTTGTGGCTGTGGTAACTAGTGACAATCCATTTTCTTCAGTGAAACTGGAGATAAGTCTGAAGAATTGCATGACAAGATGAGCTTCAAGACCATCCTGCCGCTGTTCATCCACTCAGCATCATCTATCATGAGCAAGAAGCCACCACCAAAAGCTGTTTTAAGAGCTTAATACTGCTGTTCCTCTCTCTATCGGTGGCTTTGGACTCACATGTGTTTTGATTGCTTGGGCCCAAAACACACCAGGGACAGCATCCAGGAACCCTGCAGTGTGTCAGCTGCGCCCTGTTGTCCTCCAAGGGGACGCTTGCGGGAACGCTTGCCGTTTTTCGGTGTGGAGGTCCCCCTAGAAATCGTATCTCCACAATCTCAGGTTCTGGGGGTTCTTCCAGAGATGATGACATTGAAGGGGACAACAATGGGCATATGGAGGACTCTCTTTTTGAAAAGCCGACTTCACTGACACAAATTCAGGGCCCCCCTTCCCCCTCTGGGGAGGGTGAGTGTGGAGGTGACAACGAGGAGATGGAAGAGTTTTTCGACCTCTCCTTGGGACAATCATCCACTCTGCCAGCTTCCCTATGCTCTGACTTCCCGGGGTTTATTGAGGGAGCTGCCAGACGCCTCAGAACCCCCCTCCTCTCCTGACCCCCGGCCAGAGATCATGACATGATTGTGGGTGGGCCTTGGGCTCAATGACGGAAAGTGGCGGAACCTATAGCTCCCGCCATACCTCGCTGGACAAGTATGCAAGGGGTATGGGTGTTTTCTGTTAAGAGAATGCGTTTCTTGTTTAAAGCCTGAAATGCACTAAGTAAGCAAAGGCACTATGTGTAATCCTGGGATTGAGTATATTTATTGGTATAATTCTATAATGTCCTATCGTTATCTGTACTTAATCCTATAATGACCCGTAGTAATATTATAGTCCAATAATGGCATGTAGCAATCTTATAATTTTTGTAGTAATCTACTTATTATTTTCGGGAAATAATGTATAGGCGCGCCACCAATAAAATTGAGTCAAGGAACTAGAGGGGGGGGGGGGGGGGGGGGGGGGGGGAGAAACCTCGCCTAGAGGAAAGAACTTAGATTTAGAAACAATGGTGGAGTAAAGCCGAGGGGATATGGTTATTAGCTTAAAGTGGAGGGACTATGAAACTTGTATAAGCATGAAACTGTATACAAGGAGTAGGCTGAGACTGAGTCCGGCAGTTGCTCCATGGACCAACTCGGCTTGTTACTTTGTAATAAAGTATATTTGAATTCCCAGGCTCCGGTATCTGAGAGATATTATTGAACCAATATTTCCACAACAGGGGCTCATGGGACGAAGGGCAAGGGCGCCGGCAAAATCATATTTGCCCTTTACCACAGTGGATGGATGGCAAGAACCCATCACAAGTGGTATCCCTCAGCTGGAGAAGACGCTGGCTGCCCACTTCGTTCCAGGTTGCAGCCAATGGAATGCAAAGATGTCTTCTCTGCCCCCCTTCAAAGACCGCTTCACTGCGCAACTGGCAGACACGAGCTATACCCTCGGCTGGCAAGCTGTGGCAGTGGCTAACAACGTCACTTTGCTTACTGTGGCCCTGTCCCGAATGTCAACCCGTCAGACATCCTTCTCCGAGGCCAAAGTCGAGGAGGTGTCACATCTGTCTGGCGATGTGCTCCACCTTAACCAGGCATTGGCTGTGTGCTCGGTACGAGTTATGGCCATCTCTGTAGTTACACAGAGGCACCTTAGGCTTTCTTTGACAGCCATCAAAGAAGCTGACATAACGCTCCTACTGAGATGGGACTCTGATGACAGCATTTTGGGAGTCACCGTCGTGGAGGCAACGGAGAGCTTTTAGAAGATGGAGGAAGATATGTGACAGCTGTCTAAGTACCTTCCTCTAGCCAGATCTGTAGCTGCCCACCGAGACTCGGCTCCCCACGCCTCCACCTCATCGCGGGCCCAACCTGGAGCGATGGCACGTCGTCGTCATACCTGTGAAAACCTCTACTCCTACTCTGGCGCCACCAGCCGCCTCTACGGCCAGGCCCACAGTCAACTCATAGCTGGTTGCAGCCCCTACATGGCAGAATGCACCTCAAAGTTCCTACAACAAGAGACGCCGAGACTGATGGGACGCGGGAGAGTGTGTCAAGGACTCAGTGACCAACTGCTCTGTGGCTAAGCCTCCTCTCGGCCTCCTCTCTCTATTACGGTGGGTGCTTCGCGTCCTCGACCCCTCCCTTCCTGTACTAACAGTGAGGGAAAAAAGTATTTGATCCCCTGCTGATTTTGTACGTTTGCCCACTGACAAAGAAATGATCAGTCTATAATTTTAAGGGTAGGTTTTTGACCAGTGAGAGACAGAATAACAACATAAAAATCCAGAAAAACGCATGTCAAAAATGTTATAAATTGATTTGCATTTTAATGAGGGAAATAAGTATTTGACCCCTCTGCAAAACATGACTTAGTACTTGGTGGCAAAACCCTTGTTGGCAATCACAGAGGTCAGACGTTTCTTGTAGTTGGCCACCAGGTTTGCACACATCTCAGGAGGGATTTTGTCCCACTCCTCTTTGCAGAGCTTCTCCAAGTCATTAAGGTTTCGAGGCTGACGTTTGGCAACTCGAACCTTCAGCTCCCTCCACAGATTTTCTATGGGATTAAGGTCTGGAGACTGGCTAGGCCACTCCAGGACCTTAATGTGCTTCTTCTTGAGCCACTCTTTCGTTGCCTTGGCCGTGTGTTTTGGGTCATTGTCATGCTGGAATACCCATCCACGACCCATTTTCAATGCCCTGGCTGAGGGAAGGAGGTTCTCACCCAAGATTTGACGGTACATGGCCCCGTCCATCGTCCCTTTGATGCGGTGAAGTTGTCCTGTCCCCTTAGCAGAAAAACACCCCCAAAGCATAATGTTTCCACCTCCATGTTTGACGGTGGGGATGGTGCTCTTGGAGTCATAGGCAGCATTCCTTCTCCTCCAAACATGGCGAGTTGAGTTGATACCAAATAGCTCTATTTTGGTCTCATCTGATCACAACACTTTCACCAGTTGTCCTCTGAATCATTCAGATGTTCATTGGCAAACCTCAGACGGGCATGTTTATGTGCTTTCTTGAGCAGGGGGACCTGGCGGGCGCTGCAGGATTTCAGTCCTTCATGGTGTAGTGTGTTACCAATTGTTTTCTTGGTGACTATGGTCCCAGCTGCCTTGAGATCATTGACAAGATCCTCCCGTGTAGTTCTGGCCTGATTCCTCACCGTTCTCATGATCATTGCAACTCCACGAGGTGAGATCTTGCATGGAGCCCCAGGCCGAGGGAGATTGACAGTTCTTTTGTGTTTCTTCCATTTGCGAATAATTGCACCAACTGTTGTCACTTTCTCACCAAGCTGCTTGGTGATGGTCTTGTAGCCCATTCCAGCATTATGTAGGTCTACAAACTTGTCCCTGACATCCTTGGAGAGCTCTTTGGTCTTGGCCATGGTGGAGAGTTTGGAATCTGATTGATTAATTGCTTCTGTGGACAGGTGTCTTTTATACAGGTAACAAGCTGAGATTAGGAGCACTCCCTTTAAGAGTGTGCTCCTAATCTCAGCTCGTTACCTGTATAAAAGACACCTGGGAGCCAGAAATCTTTCTGATTGAGAGGGGGTCAAATACTTATTTCCCTCATTGAAATGCAAATCAATTTATAACATTTTTGACATGCGTTTTTCTGGATTTTTTTGTTGTTATTCTGTCTCTCACTGTTCAAATAAACCTACCATTAAAATTATAGACCGATCATTTCTTTGTCAGTGGGCAAACGTACAAAATCAGTAGGGGATCAAATACTTTTTTCCCTCACTGTAAGTGCTGGAGCTGGTCATCTCATGCACACATACGTGCGGTCAGCAATGATAACCCTTCCAGGTATAGTAAAACAGCGTTTGCATCACATTTCAGTAATTTAGCAGACGCTCTTATCCAGAGCAATTAGGGTTCAGTGCCTTGCTCAAGGGCACGTCAGCAGAGTTTTCATCTAGTCGGTGATTTGAACCAGTCATCTTCTGTTACTAGCACAACGCTCTTAACCAGTATGCTACCTGCCGATACCACATACGTGCATATGCTCTCTTGTGTCATATGCTCTACGGCCCCTGCACTACAGGTTTCAACCATGCCAAGTAAGGGCATGGGGCCTACACACATTGTGTTTGCGGCAGGCTCAAACACTGGGGTTACAAATGTAACCATCGCGGCGATGCCTCCGGTTCACACAGAGTGTAACACACTTTCCTCTCCATTCCAAGGGGGGCCCCCTTGGGCGGACAGGGCCATAGAGGAGTAAAGATGTCTTGGACTGAATGGTCCTCCACTTTGCACTCAGAGCATTATTGGGGATGGCATCGAAGCTGTTCTCTGCCCACCTGGTTAGACTGGAAGTTGAGGCGGGGTGGAAGTTGAGACTTCCTGTTCTTCTCTCGTTGATGGCATGCCACCTTCCAGGCCACCTCAATGTGGGGGCAGACCTCATATCCTGTGGAGGCCCTCTAGCTGACGAGTGGCGCCTACACCCTGAAATTGTCCTCCAGCTATGGGAACTTTTCACACATTGCCCCTTTTGGGCCTCTCTTTGGGCCCAGGATAAACCGCCACTGGGATTGGATGCGTTTGCTCACCACTCATGACTGAGGGTTCTCCTGTACGCTTTCCCCCAATAATGGGGGGTCCAAGGCCGAGCAGTTGCCATACCAGGCATTGATGCAACACGTCGGATGCTCTCGATGGTGTAGCTGTAAAACCTTTTGAGGATCTGAGGACCCAAATACTTGGGATTGTGAGGTTTTATTGCAGAACAGTTGCAGGGGGTGTTGAGTGGTAGTGTTATGTCTTCTCAGACCGTTGGTCTGGAGTAGGATTAGATAGGGTAAATAGTGGAATGGGGTGATGTTGTTTTTGATTATAATTTTTTAGAGAGGGCTAATTTGGCAGGGTAATTTTTCCTTTTCCCCAATTTTATAGTACCGTATCACAAATCATTTAATGTATGTAGGTAGGCTGTGAATGGCCTCACACTCCAGTAGAGTAGGTGGTGGTGTATGCACCTTAAAATTGGATGCGATCCGTCAACAATCCCAAAGAAGCCAAATTGAGCTCAGTACCGCATCGCCTTGCGCCTCTCAAATTTTGTAAAAACGCGGAGGGCTCCATATAGCTCCGCATTGACATGATTGGTCGACGATAGGTGAGGGCGGGAGGTCCTGTATAAACACAAACGGACTTCTTTATTAACAACTTGCTTCACAACAGCTCTGCGCTGCTCAGCGAAGCACAAGAAGTATGAATTCCCTAACATCTGCAGAGGCAGTATCACTATAACACTTACAAAAAAAAGATTGCAGTTTTGAAACTGCAGTAAAACTCCAGTAACTGCAGTCGACTGTGGTATTTTGGACGCAGTAATTGCAGTTATACTCCACTGACTGAAATCTTTTTTCGTAAAGGAAATGCTGCAAGGCCCATGCAGGTGACAGATTGACCATACAGCGCCTTGTATGGAGCTCAATTTGGCCTCTGGAGGCTCCACAATTGTGTCACACCATCCATACAGCGCCTCTGACCACATTTCTCAGATCAAGCATAAATTGCCTCTTACTTCACATTGGCATGTCAATTTGGCAATGAATCAGGATCGTGTTTTTCTTATACTTCTTATACTTATACTTATACTTATACTTATACTTATACTTCTTACTTCTTATGCTTCTTATACTGCGACCTAGTGGTTGTAATTTGGAAACCCATGGATAACATTATTCCTCCTACCACAAACTACATTACCCAGATGTCTCCAACTGCTTTTTCCGGTTTCCCCATAGTTCTTTGCGAGATTTGTCAGGTTTTCGTGTCTGTTGTTTCTGTAGAGTCCCATTGCTCAGTAGAATTTCAACATGGCTTCTGACGGACCGCCGGGGACTGAACCCATGCCTTCCGACTTGGGGAGCTCTGTAGCGGCCCTGAATACATGGAGCAATCCGGAGCTTCAAGCCAAGCTAGGCGAGCTAGGCGCACCCAACATGGGTATGAGTAGAAGCCGATGAGCAGCAAGCTTTGAATTGAATGAATTGTGTGTAGCAGTAGCTAGCCGCTAACATGCTATCCATACATATGTACTTCCGAGGCAAAGTTAGCTAGCAAGGCCCTCATGGAAGTAATGGAGAGTGCAAACTAACGTTATCATAACTCGCTCGCTATCTACACAAACAATACATATTAGCTACAAGTTCATGTTCAACACCTCTACGCATAGTATTTTGCTTAACGTTAGTGAGTCATCATGGTTGATAGCTAACAGCTAATCTTAACTTGCTGTTTTGGTTGGGTGTTTGATAAAAGTCGCTGCATGGTCAATCTGTTTGCATTGGCTGTACAGCATTTAAAGCCAATTTATGCTTGATCCGAAAATATGGTCGGAGGCGCCGTAAGGATAGTGTGACGCAATAGCGAAGCCTCCAGAGGCATGCAGAGTTCAGTATTGCATTGCCATGCCCCTCTCAAAATGTGTAACAATGTGGAGGGCTCAATATAGGTCCGGCATTGACATGATTTGATGAGGGTAGGTGAGGGCGGGAGGTCCTGCATAAACACAAACTCACTTCCTTGACAACAGCTCTGCACTGCTCAGCGAAGTACCTAGAAGTATGAATTCCCTGACTTCTGTAAAGGCTGTATCACTGTAAATGCTGCACGGCCAATGCAAATATTGGATTGACCATGCAGCAGTACAGAGCTGTTGTGAAGGAAGTTGTCAATGTTTGTGTTTATACAATACCTACCGTCAACCCATCAGGTAAATTCAGCGCTATATTGAGCCCGTCGCATTTTTACAAAATTTGAGGCGAACAGTGACGCCTTTAATAGTCCTATATTATAGGACCGATATAGCCATCTGCAGCATGGGCGGAAACGTCCTCCCCCCAAGAAAAAAAATTGCAGCACCTCCAAACCTTCCGAACACATTTTCGGATCAAGGATAAATGATCTAATAGCAAGTCATGCATGCTGCGATGCTTTCCACGAAGTGGCTGATTTAACTACATAGCAATATAAATTAACCTTTCATTCCATCCATTTGTAATGAAATCATCATTCTTGTTGTCCCAGCTGTATTGTTCATTGTTGGTTTACAGTTGTCTTTTCCTCCTTCCTTAGGCCCCAGAGAGGAGATGCTGGACAGGCTCAAGGGATACATGATGCAGGTCAGTGTGTGCTAGTGAGGGGGAGAGTGGAAGAGTGTATTGCATCTTATGCGTTTATCTGATCCATTTGTCTTTGTGTGCATCTGTGTTTTTCCACTCAGACTGGAGTGATGCTCAGCAAGCCCAACCAAGGGGGTGATGACAAACCTATGACCACGCAGGTCAGCACCAACCGACCCTATAAGGTTTTTAGACAGTCCAATCTAATTCCTCTCATTCTTACATTTCATCACTGTGATTATTTAGCCATAGACTCTGCAGCATGTCATCAATCTGTCATGAACAGGACCAGGAGTTTTACCTTTACCATGTGACCTGACCAGTAAAAACAAAGGGGAGTTGGTTAAGTCACATGGTGCCGGAAGAACTACTTACCCAAATCAAAAACAACTTTACCAACAACCACCCTTCCCTCCTCCTCTACCTTTGTCCCCCAGATGCCAGGCATCCCCCCCATGCCCCCGATGCCCATGCCGCCCATGCCACCTGGTATGGGTATGCTCCAGGCGATGAGCATGATGGCGGGTGGACCCCCTCCACCAGGGATGCATATGGGAATGGAGCCTCCAGGCATGCCCCCTGGCCTCTCCCAGGAGGACCAGCTGAAGATGGTGCAGCAGAGGGCTGCCATGATGATGCAGCATGAGGAGAGGGCCAAGCAGCAGGTAAGACCAAACCACCAGAGGGGGTTTTATCTAGGCCCCTGAGTTTTACCTGACTAGGAACTACACTAGGCCCTAGTTGTAAGGTAGTCTGTATTATCTTGCGATGGGAAGGAAGCAGTGGCTCTGGAGGGGTTCTGGTATGATGTTCAGTTGGTGATGAATAGTTTCAAAAGTTGACATTTTGTGTGTGTGTTCAGGGGGATTCCCGTGCTATGGAAGAGCACATGAAGGAGCAGGAGCTTCTGGAGCAGCAGAAGAGGGTGAGGACTGGAGGCTTTCTCCCATCTAAATGATTTTGTTGTAATTTATTAATAGTTTTGTGTCACAACCAATCATATAGTAATGTTACAGTCCCTTTACTTGCTTGAAATATATCACATCTTCTAATTCTTGCTCTTCCCTACCTCTCTTCCCTTCATCCATATCTCCCTTCTCTCTCTTCTTTCCTTTCTTCCCTCCTCTCTTCCTTCCCTGTTCTCTTACTTCCCTCCTCCTCATATCTCCTCTCTCTGTCAGGCGGCAGTGATGATGGAGCATGAGAGGCAGCAAGAGCTCGCTAAGATGCAGCATGGAGGACCAGGGCCCAGGATGTCTGACCCGGGTCCACGACCCCCTGGCATGATGCCCCCAATGATGAGAGGTCAGTAGTGCACACCGCTAGAGAACGACTGGTAATTGGTCGGGCCGATATTAGCCCTTAGTTATCGGCAATCGGCCCTTGAGTTTCGGCACAGCCGATTTTCCCCTTTATAGCACGTTAACACACTTGCCTATCGTGTGAAACTCCTGCAATCCGGCGCCACTGCTAACTAGTTAGCCTGTCCTTGAGGAACCTCTGGGCTGCTTGCTAGCTACCCACTCTAGTACTTTCATGCTGCATATACATTTTGCACACTTTAATAATGCCACATGGAATGTAGACGTTTTTAAGGTGATAATTGATTAACTGTTAGGCAAGACAATGTCCATACAAGCTGCAGCACTTACAAAGCAACCAGGGGTTCCGTTTCCGGTAGAATACATTTTTCGTTGCCAACTATTCACATCGGAGAGTTGCAGTCATTAGTCAGCCGACGGCATATAGCAGGAAACAGAGTTGTTTATCAATAAGCCACATATATCACACGTGACGAGTCACGACCCCACGATAGTTCAAATTATAACATACCGTTTATTTACATCCAGTAGAAGTGTAAAAAGAGATATAATTTGAGCTATGGTAACCAGTGCTTTCAGGACAGGTCGGGCCTCGTTTTACAGGACCATTGTAAAATAAGCTTTCTCTTCACGAGCCAGCCTTAACGAATGTTGTTTATTTACACATCGGATTTGATTGTCCAATATCAGTTGGTTAATTTCTTTATTTTATGGCCTCCTAGAGCGGCCTCTTTCCACTGCTTTGTTGCTGATTAGCATCGGGAGTGGGGCGGGCTAGCCCTGGTGTTCATAGACTGCCATGTTTTGTTATTTATTAGGCCTAATTAAAATGTTCAGGCCTAGATTGTATTTTAAAACAGCTGTGTTTTGTTATTTATTAGTAAAAAATATTCATACAAATAGTCTATAGGACAGGTCGTTCGCAAGTTATGTTAAACACATTATTATATTTACAAGTTTTATTACTGTGTAGGCGGCTTGTTCTTCTAGGCGTAATGTTTTTTGAAATTTACATATATTCATTTATGATTTATAGCAGGGAGGAAGACGCAATGGGCAATGTTTTGCTTTTCAATAAAACCTGTCATGTTGGTATAAGAACATCGTTCTACTTTGTTTTATTACCTTTACAGGCACATTTCTATTCTGTTAAGATGAATTACAATCATCTAAATGTGATTTTGATCACTGTGGGTGGACACCCTAATGCGTTAGTGTTCAGGTAAATTATAATCACACTGTCCGGCGGCAAATTTTTACGAAAACCCTGAAAGCAACATACCAGTAGCTAGCTAGGTAAACAACATTCAGCATAGAGCTAACTTTTGCTAGCTAATCAAATCAAATTTTGTCACATGCACCGAATACAACAGGTGAAACCTTAGTGAAATGCTTACTTACAAGCCCCTAACCAACAGTGCAGTTTCAACCAAAAAATATGGCTAAGAATAAGAGATAATTGTAACAAGTAATTAAAGAGCAGCAGTAAAAAATAACAACATATACAGGGGGGTGCCGGTACAAAGTCAATGTGCGGGGGCACCGGTCAGTTGAGGTAGTATGTACATGTTGGTAGAGTTATTAAAGTGACCAAATAGTTTGGGTAGCCATTTGACTAGATGTTCGGGAGTCTTATGGCTTGGGGGTAGAAGCTGTTTAGAAGCCTCTTGGGCCTAGACTTGGTGCTCCGGTACCGCTTGCCGTGCATTAGCAGAGAGAACAGTCTATGACTTGGGTGGCTGGAGTCTTTGACCATTTTTAGAGACTTCTTCTGACACCGCCTGGTATAGAGGTCCTGGATGGCAGGAAGCTTGGCCCCAGTGATGTACTGGGCCGTTCACACTACCCTCTGTAGGGCCTTGTCGTCGGAGGCGGAGCAGTTACCATTCCAGGCAGGGATGCAACCAGTCAGGATGCTCTCGATGGTGCAGCTGTAGAACCTTTTGAGGATCTGAGGTCCCATGCCAAATCTTTTCAGTCTCCTGAGGGGGAATAGGTTTTGTCGTGCCCTCTTCATGACTGTCTTGGTGTGCTTGGACCATGTTAGTTTGTTGATGATGAGAACACCAAGGAACTTGAAGCTCTCCACCGGCTCCACTGCAGCCCCATCGATGAGAATGGGATGCTAGCGAACGTCATTTCACTACACTAACTTTATTTGTGATTCCTAATATGCAAACCCTAACGCAAAGTATGCTAACTTTAAAGCTGTGTTTGTGCTGAGCGATTAACCAAAATGTAAGTTATTTTTCAGTTTTAAAAAAACGAATTGCGTCGTCGGTTCAATTATTTGAATTCCATTTAGTTCGTTTTTTTTCTTCTGTGAGCTCAATGCGCGCATTGCACAGTTTCTCTAGAGATAAATCATATCCAGCCTGAACTGTGTGATGTAGTTTCCAATAGGCCAATATTCTACATAGTCTAGCGCATAAAACGTGGTAATTAACTACAATGATCATAAACCATTGCACATCTCTACTGAACAAAAAGATAAACGCATCATTCAACAATTTCAGTGAAGTTACAGTTCATATGAGGAAATCAGTCAATTGAAATAAATAAATGAGGCCCTGATCTATGGATTTCACCTGACTGGGAATACAGATGTGTATCACAGTGGGCCTCAGGATCTCATCACGATATTTTAGTGCATTCAAATTGCCATCAATAAAATGCAATTGTGTTCGTTGTCCATAGCTTATTCCTGCCCATACCATAACCCCACCACCACCATAGGGCACTCTGTTCACAACATTAACATAAGAAAACCGCTCGCCCACAGGACGCCATACAAGTGGTCTGCGGTTGTGAGGCCAGTTGCACGTACTGCGAAATTCTCTAAAACATCGTTGGTGGCGGCTTATTGTAGAGAAATTAACATTCAATTCTTTGGCAACAGCTCTGGTGGACATTCCTGCAGTCAGCATGCCAATGCCATGCTCCCTCTACTTGAGACATCTGTGGCATTGTGTTTGTGTAACAAAACTGAACATTTTAGAGTGGCATTTAATGTCCCCAGCACAAGGTTATCATGCTGTTTAGTCATCTTCTTGATATACCACACCTGTCAGGTGGATGAATTATCTTGCCAAAGAAGAAGTGCTCACTCACAGGGATGTCAAATTTCTGTTATCTTTTATTCCAGCTCATGAAACATGGGACCAACACTTTAAATGTTGTTTATTTTTGTTCAGTGTACTTGACCGGTCTGTTTATTTTTCACGCCTGCTACAGAAGAGACAAGAATGCATGATCGTGAAGGGATATAGAGAGCAGCTGTTGCTTTGCGAGGTATCTCTAACTGAAAATACAGGGTCAAAGTAATCTTTTTTGTCATTTAGCAGACGCTCTTATCCAGAGTAACTTACAGTAGTGAATGCATACATTTCATACATTTTTTCTCCGTACTGATAGTTATTGATAGTTGGTATTCAGCAGTCATAAAAGTATGCCTTATTTACTTTGAAGAACTAAAAAATAGTGATTTTGTCAGACCGCATAGGGAACAGCTGATGATGACTTGGAATGAGATAATAGTAATCAATACAACAAATGTAATATACACAACTGAAATATTTTATTAAAGTACATTTAATAAATTATTCAGTGGTGTTACAGTATTCAACCCAAATAATCTAAACCGAGATTATTTCTAGTAATTCAACCGAAACTGAACCGACCTCAAAAGGCACAAATTGTTCAGCACTACCAAAAATGTTGTTACTTCACTGAGTTAGCTAAATGACTTGTCTTTCCCTTGCTGAGCCGACCTGCCCGAGCCGAACTTCCTGACTACATGCAGAGTATGTGAGCGGAGTTGAGCATCGGAAATCCCGTTCATCGCTCACGGAGCGGTGCTTGCGCACCACTCTGGCGCTCCACATCCTTTCCAAGGAGCCAGACAAATAGCCTAAGAAGGAACATTTATTATTTAGGCTATATTATTAGCCTATTTCAAGGCTATGGCCTACAAATTAATAAATTGTGAAGCATTTACGAGTGCAACACACTAGGCTGGCAGGAACATTACGCTTTCAGCATTTAAACATTTAATTGTATTAAATCACCATAGTCTATAAATTGCGGATGTAGGCCGTGACTTAAAACGAAATAAAAATGAAATGAAAAATGCCTTATTAGGCTCCTCATCTTAGTAATTAACCTTGATTTTGCACTTGTGTGCTTTTTCAGTTTATTTATGAAAATATTTAGTGAACTCCATGACAGTGCTTTTTGAATTCACTTTTATAAACACAAGTTTGGCCAGAGTCTGTGGCTTCAGGCTCATGTGATGGTGCCTGGAGAGTAGCCCAGTAGCGGAGAATACCCTCTCTGCGATTGCAGAGCCAATGGATGCTAAACACCCTTCCGCCCACTCTTGCCAGGCTGGGCAGGGATGATGAGTTTTTCTTTATGTAGGCGAAAAGTTTTTTTAGGAAAGATAACCCTATCGAAACAGAAATCCTCTTGAGAGAGGTAATATGTTAGGCCTATTGAGCCAAAATCAATGATAGCCTATTGTATAGATAATAGAACAAAAATGAAGCACACTTTTTAAGAGATCAGATTTTTTGTTTATGAATAATTAGCTACATTGATGCACTTAGCTAGCTACCCACCTCGTTCCTTTCTGTTAGCATGTGCATGTAATACAGCATCATGCTTTCGGGATGCGATTCTTTTCAGATTCCACAATGATTCTTTAGTGGACACTACATCACCGCACTCCCTCTCTTGCTCTTGGTCCTCATCTTTGTAATCACCTTGATTTTGCACCTGTGTTTTTTTCAGTTTCTTTATGAAAATCTTTAGCAAACTCCATGACCGTAGCTAAAGCAAGGGGCTATAGCAGCACACAAGTAGACTACAAATGCATGTCCTGATCTCGTGAAATAAGTGGTACTGGAGCGAAATTGGAGCGGTTGCTCCAGCCTTTGGGGAAACTCGCTCTGCGCTCCAGTCAAATTCGGCACGCTCCTCTCTAGGCTCCACTCACATGCTCTGGTTACATGACACAGGAGTGGTGTCATGTCTCTTAAAGAGACAACCCATTTAAAAAAAAGAAGACAATGGGCTACTTCTATAAAAATTGGATTGATTAGTAGGCCTAACGTGGTCTCAAATGAAAGGGCAACAGATTGTCTTCTGTTGCCCCGTAGACTACTGAAAAAGGCCAAAAGGAGTCAATAAATCAATGCATGAAGACAGTCCTCTTAAATATGAATTCAGCTGTATTGTGAGTAGGCCTATGCAATCTTGCTTCACCCAGTTTATCAAGAAATGTACTATTATGTAAATAGTTATATTGTTAAAAACAAAGTCAAATTGATTGTATGGTTGTATAACTGATTTGTTGAAGCCATATATGGCTGTATATGGGAACATTTGTTATTAAAATGTTCAAATTGAATTATATGTATTATTGCCATAAAATATTGGCAATTTTTTAAAAATGTTCTCAATATCGGCCCTTCAAAACTCATATTGGTCGTTCTCTACAGAAAATTATAACAATCGTTTCTTAATGGACATGTCCAGATAGTCCCTCCCTGTTTCTGTCCATTTTCTTCTGTTTCGTGCTTACATAACACCACCGCGGTACATCGACACGGTTGGTGTAAATCAAAATGTGGGTCTTGCTGTGTTGTAGGTATGAACCCACCCCCTCCTGGTATAAATCCTGGTGGAATGAACCCACCCCCTCCTGGAATGTCCATGATGCATACCCAGAGACAGAGAGTTCCCCCACCGCCAGGAGAGGACGCCAGAGAGGTACGACTGAACGTCAAACTAATAGACATTTCCCTTGTAAATATTGTTTGTCGTAGTCTACTTTGTGCTCTTAAACATAAGGGACAAAATACTTAACACCCATGTCAATTGAACTGGATGCTTGCAACTTACGTTTTCATTTAGTGAGTTATCTCAGGTAAGAATTCAGCCGCTGTAGAAGTCTGCTCAGTGTAAGATTTAGAAGAAATTGATTTGCGATATGTTTAGTATCAGGAGACACCTGACCTAAGAAAATCTAGTGTGTGTGTGTGTGTGTGTGCGTTTGTTTAACAGGTGTGGCAGGGAGAGGAGGTGGGCATTGGCCCTAAGATCCCTCAGGCCCTGGAGAAGATCCTCCAACTAAAGGAGATCAGACAGGAGCAGCTAAGCACCGCTCCCACAGGTCAGAACAGTGGAGTTGGATTATGCATAAATCCTTAACAAATGACAAAATCATGACTTAAACAAATAAATTAAGCTAACTCTATTTATAAAATATATTTATTGAATATTTCTTCATATCTTTCAGTAAGTTAACATCAACCAAACCTCTAACTCTCATGGTATCTTTCTATTCTAAGTACTGCTGTCCTAGTTCTTGTTATCTGGGTTCAGAGCCTTGTAGGAGCTTGAACTGGTCAGTGAATGTCCTGTTGTTTTCTATCCTTTTCCAGAAGAAGAGGAGGAGGAGAGCCAGGAGATGGAGATGAACAACTCCTCCGCCCCCGTCCTGTCTGAGACGGAAGAGGATGACAGTTCTCTCTCCAAGAAAGATGTGAGCATTGTTCTCATTCACAACTTCTCTCCTGCTGTCTGTGGGTGAATCTCAATTGTCTTTTCTTGATTCCTCGCGTCCTCTCTCCTTGCCTCCTTTTCAAAAGGCAACAGAGGGGAAGAACCTTGGAGCTTCTCCAATGTGAATTCAGAAGGCTGCGACTCAGCAGGGAATTGAACTCACAACCTTAGAATTGAAGGGCGGACACTCTAACCACAAGGCCACTGAGTTGGTGTGTGGATTAAGAAATGGTGCTATTTCCTGACATTTTCTCTCTTCCCTTCTCAGAAAAACCGCAAGCGTAGGAACCGCAAGAAGAAGAACAAGAAGAGGCGTGTGCAGGAAAAGAGGGAGCAGGCGGTGGAGAAGAAAGAGGAGGATGGCGGGAAGGAGAAAGAGCATGAGGTGGAGATCGAGTACGTCACTGAGGAACCGGAGATCTACGATCCTAACTTCATCTTCTTCAAGAGGATCTTTGAGGCCTTCAAGGTGAGAGCCTGCTCTGTTTTGATTATTTGTTTATTCATAACGAATTAACAAATGATCCGTCAAAACATCCTACAGATTTGTCCACAATCTTCTTGACCTTATTATTTACCGTTTTGATGACCTCTTATGAAATACAATATATTGTTGTTAAATTTGGATATGGGTTTTCTGTTTGAGTGTTTAGTAAATTTCTTCACTTAACTGGCTTTGTCTCCGTCCCTCTCACAGTTTTTTTTTTTTTTTAAAATTTTTTTTTTCATCCCTCAGCTGACTGACGATGTGAAGAAAGAGAAGGAGAAGGAGCCGGAGAAAGAGAAGGAGGCTCCTACCATGTTGAAGAAGAAGGGGTTCGAGGAGGAGGCAAAAGACAGCGATGACAGTGATGATGTTAGTATTCATCTATCCTATGTTTTCCTCATTCCTTGGCTTGGATGAACAAGGCAAATTCTTGAGCAGGACTGTTTATACTCGGTGTCTCAATTATCTAGCCTACTGCCCTAAGTAGTGTGCACTTGTTCTCTCCCTTTCAGAGAGAAAGTTAGAGGATTGGGACATGGGGATAGTGTCTTCCTGTTCATGTTGTCAATTACTCCTTTGGAACTGTTGACCATGGAAGTCCTCCTCCTTACTCCCCTTTCTCCATCTCTCCCCATCTCTCTCCGTGTGTACAGGAGATCAGACCAGATGTTCCCAAGCTATCTAAGAAGAAGCTGAGAAGGATGAACAGACTGACTGTGGCTGAACTCAAACAGGTAAACCACTTTCTTATAACATAGTGGTTATAAGATCTAGCTGGTGTCATTAATGCTCTGTATCATTAATGTTATAAGTACTGACTATACACACACACACACACACACACACACACACAGTACCAGTCAAAAGTTTGAACACATCTACTCATTCAAGGGTTTTTCTTTATTTTTTATAGTTTTCTACATTGTAGAATAATAGTGAAGATATCAAAAACTATGAAATAACACATGGAATCATGTAGTAACCAAAAAAGTGTTAAACAAATCAAAATATATTTTATATTTGAGATTCTTCAAAGTAGCCAGCCTTTGCCTTGACAGCTTTGCACACTCTTGGCATTCTCTCAACCAGCTTCATGATGTAGTCACCTGGAATGCATTTCAATTAGCAGGTGTGCCTTGTTAAAAGTTTATTTGTGGATTTTCTTTCTTTCCTTCCTTCTTAATGCATTTGTGCCAATCAGTTGTTGTGACAAGGTAGGGTTGGTATACAGAAGATAGCCCTATTTGGAAAAGACCAAGTCCATATTATGGCAAGAACAGCTCAAATAAGCAAAGAGAAACGACAGTCCATCATTACTTTAAGACATGAAGGTAATTCAATCTGGAAAATTTCAAGAACTCCCGGAGTCGCCTCTTCACTGTTGACGTTGAGACTGGTGTTTTGCGTGTACTATTTAATGATGCTGCCAGTTGAGGACTTGTGAGGCGTCTGTTTCTTAAACTAGACACGCTAATGTACCTGTCCTGACAGGTGTGACATATCAGGAAGCTGATTAAACAGCATGATCATTACAAAGGTGCACCTTGTGCTGGGACAATAACAGCACTCTAAAATGTGCATTTTTGTCACACAACACAATGCCACATATATCTCAAGATTTGAGGGAGCGTGCTATTGGCATGCTGACTGCAGGAATGTCCACCAAAGCTGTTGTCAGATAATTTTATGTTCATTTCTCTACCATAAGCCGCCTCCAACATCGTTTTAGATCATTTGGCAGTACGTCCAACCGGCCTCAACCGCAGACCATGCGTAACCATGCCAGCCCAGGACCTCCACATCCGGCTTCTTCACCTGCGGGATCGTCTGGCGTGCTGACCACACCAAAAATAAATGTACACATACATGTTATTGATTCGTTTCAACCATAACCGCTCGCACACGTCAATGAGTGTCTGCGTAGCCAGGCGCTAAAATAGTCCCGCCTCTCCCATCTCGTTATTGGTTTTTAGAAGCATATACCCACGTGGGTGATTGAAAGCTGAACTGAGGTCCACACTCCAGTCGGGTGTTATAATGCACCATAAAGTTGGGGCGGCAGTGGTTAGTGGTTAGAGCGTTGGACTAGTAACCGAAAGGTTGCAAGATCGAATCCCTGAGCTGACAATGTAAAAATCTGTCGTTCTGCCCCTGAACAAGGCAGTTAACCCACTGTTTCTAGCCATCATTGATAATAACAATTGGTTCTTAACTGACTTGCTTAGTTAAATAAAGGTCAAATAAAGGTTGTTTGCCGACCGCCATAGAAAGTCCGAAGAAGACTGAAGGATGAGAGATTACTAGAATCTTACTAGGTTACCCTTTTCTCTGTGTATTGTCAGAGTAGAGGACCTTGTGCATTTCAGGTAAACTAACAACCCAATATTTATATCCCAGGACAAATTAGCTACAACTGCATGATAGCTACTGCAAGCTAGCTAAATGGCCTTGAATGTTTCATGCGTTTTGACCTGTCCCCAAATTAATATAGTTGGTTCAGAGTTAGTTTTAATATTTCAACCTGCGTGTCCTGATCGTGTCTGGTGTGGATGGACAAAATTAACATGCGAGCGATGGCGCATGCGCATCCCCGGTCTAGTCAGCATGTGACCTCCCAACTATATCACCTCTCTTTTCGCTCCCTTCTCTCCTGTCATCCCCCTCCCTCTCTCCTCCTCTCCAGTTGGTGGCGCGTCCTGACGTGGTGGAGATGCACGATGTGACGGCCCAGGAGCCCAAGCTGCTGGTACACCTGAAGGCAACCAGGAACACGGTCCCTGTCCCCCGACACTGGTGCTTCAAGAGGAAGTACCTCCAGGGCAAGAGGGGTATAGAGAAGCCCCCCTTTGAGTTGCCAGAGTTCATCAAGAGGACGGGCATCCAGGAGATGAGAGAGGCTCTGCAAGAGAAGGTGGGTGACTGGTTGGGGTTGAGTGGGTACAGGGGGCCACAAGCTGGTGGCAATATAAGTGGATCCATTTTGGGATGTACTCATGTTTGAATGCTTTCCTCTTTGAGGTAAACACGGATCCATCATGACTAGATAGGTGTAAGAATGTGGTTGGGGCATTGCTTTTATCTGTGATTACCTAGTACGGAAGGGCCATGTATTTCGGGGATCATCAACTTGATTTTTCTTGAGCGGATGGTCAGGGGCCCGGAACATAATTACAAATTTGTTGACTGCAAGAAGCACAGATATCAAATTTGACTAAAACATAATAATTTCAAACCTTGCTTGCATTTGTATATGATCACGTAAAAAAATATATATTTTTCTGCACATCTAGGCATATCTCTTGAGCTGTCTGTATCCTCCTGACTGGTGGTGATTTATTTTTTAAGAAACTAAATCTGAATCTCTGCTAAAATCGGGGTAAAAGATTGAAAGGAATGTGAGTCTTATTCAGTACATTTAGTAATTGCTTGCTTTTCTAAAGTCTACCAACCTTGCCAGCAGGCATGCCAGCTAAGATAATTAGACAAGCTAGCTACTCTAACTTGATTGATAGCCTGAAATGGCTTCTTGGTAGCTAATTGAGGTTGGGAGATTGGGAACCTGTCTGGGCTAGCTAAAACCAACTTTATAAAATTGGTAGGTGGCTAGTAGTATTACAGAAAAACAACAACAGGACAAATCTAATGGGGCACGTGCCGCATTTGATCACATACAGTATATCTCTCTATTATACTTTGGAACAGATTTCCAAAATGAAAATCACTTGGAGCTGATTTGCTAGTGTTTTTACAGTCCCCCCAAAAAGTAAAATAAACTCGAGGGGCCAAATAAAATCACCTGCGTGCCAAATTCGACCCACGGGCCTCCAGTTGGGGAACCCTGATGTATTTCTATGTAGTAGGACACAATCTAATATGCATCTGTTTTATCCTGTGTAAACTCTTTATCGCTATGTTCCCTGTTCACAGGAGGATGCCAAGACCATGAAGACCAAGATGAGGGAGAAGGTTCGTCCCAAGATGGGCAAGATCGACATTGACTACCAGAAGCTCCACGACGCCTTCTTCAAGTGGCAGATGAAGCCTAAACTCTCCATCCATGGAGACCTCTACTACGAGGTAGATATACTACACCAAAAGTATGTGGACACCTGCTTGTCGAACATCTCATTCCAAAATCATGGGCATTAATATGGAGTTGGTCCCCCCTTTGCTGCTATAACAGCCTCCACTCTTTTGGGATGGCTTTCTACTAGATGTTGGAACATTGCTGCAGGGTCTTGCTTCCATTTGGCCACAAGAGCATTAGTGAGGTCGGGCACTGATGTTGGGCAATTAGGCCTGGCTCGCAGTCTGCGTACCAATTCATCCCAAAGGTGTTTGTCTTGAATGTCATTGTATGCTGTCACGTTAAGATTTCGCTTCACTGGAACTAAGGAGCCTAGCCCAAACAATGAAAAACAGCCTCAGACCATTATTCCTTCTCCACCAAACTTTACAGTTGGCACTATGCATTGGGGCAGGTAGCATTCGCAAGTTTAAACAAGTTTTATTAGTTTTACATGTATAGACAGGTTGGTTGTTTAGCAACAAAACCGATGTGTGCGCAACAATGGGGCAAAACACACAGGGTTGGGTTAGATTGTTGACAACATGTAAACTATATTCTATGTTTATTGAAAACATAAATACATTTGCACAAAGAGCACTTGTTGTCTCAAATACATCGTTACAGTTGTTGGTTAGCTAGCTAGCACATTTTTGCCATATTAGCATTGACATGAAATTAGTCAAAACACCTCAAAACAAGACATGGTATCAAGAACAAGATGAAATGAGCTTTTATTTATTTATTATTTATTTAACCTTTTATTTAACTAGGCAAGTCAGTTATGAACAAATTCTTATTTACAATGACGGCCTAGCTGAAACGAGTCACTTACGATTCCCCCACGTGGCAGTTTCACATCGTTGCTGGTAGCCATCTGGCCATCCAGAATCATAACAACTCACGGACTTCTGCACCATTGAAGCATGCGCGTCGTTTTTTTGGGTGACGTTGTCAACTAACCCGTCTCTTTCGACTATCCGGATATCCCCCCCAAAAATGTCATGACATTATTTGAATAGTGAATTATTTCAAATTCACTTCCCTAGCACATGAACGTTATAAACTTACCACTCTATTTATCATTATCACATACATTTAGGGGATTTATCGCGATATGGATTTTTGTCCATATGGCCCAGCTCTACTATGTGGTTGATTTTGGGTTTCCTTCAATAGTTCCTTGTTGAATGAAATCCTGGTTGTCAGTGGACTGCTCTGGTAGGTTTCTGGTTCTCACACTGGCCTCTCTCTCCCTCTCTCTCTCCCTCTCTCTCTCTCTCTCTCTCTCTCTCTCTCTCTCAGGGGAAAGAGTTTGAGACGAGGCTGAAGGAGAAGAAACCAGGCGATCTGTCAGATGAACTGCGTATCGCTCTGGGCATGCCGGTTGGACCGGTGAGTAAATCTTCATCCTCATCTACTACTTCACTACTTCATGTTATTGTTATCTCGCCACTAACGTTATTGTTGCTGGACAGCTTTATAGTTATGCTTTATTTGATTTGACTAAAATAATTGTGTTGATGATGATGGTTGTCTTTTTGAGAGCAGAATGACACTGATACACAATGGTCTTGTCAATAAAATTGCTTCACCCTCCCCTCCCCCCTCTCTGTGTAGAACTCCCACAAGGTGCCCCCTCCCTGGCTCATCGCCATGCAGAGATACGGGCCCCCTCCCTCCTATCCCAACCTCAAGATCCCTGGACTCAACTCACCCATCCCAGAGGTAGGCCCGACTTTAACAGAGACACGCTCTTTAACAATTTACCGACTTGTTACAAAAGTATTAACACTGTATTGAAATGTTTCAGTATCGTGAAGCTCATTACAGACGAATGACTCCCCCTCTTCCGCTCTCGTTCTCTCCCTCCTCTCAGAGCTGTTCGTTTGGTTACCATGCTGGTGGTTGGGGGAAGCCTCCTGTAGATGAGACCGGCAAGCCTCTGTACGGTGATGTGTTCGGGACCAATGCAGGAGACTTCCAGGTAAGATCCTCCTCATACACTGATGGATACTCTACAATCCTGCCTCATACCCCTAATATCTACCATACACCAAACTTCCCTACACTCACTACCACATATGCCTATATCATACAACCAGTCTGCTTTTAATCTATTGGTGTATTGACTGGTGGCCTAATGTGTGTGTGTGTGTGTGTGTGTGTGTGTGTGTGTGTGTGTGTGTCTCTCTCTCTCTCTCTCGTGTAGGCTAAGGCTGAGGAGGAGGAGGTGGATCGTACGCCGTGGGGAGAGCTGGAGCCTTCAGATGAGGAGTCTTCAGAGGAAGAGGAGGAAGATGAGAGCGACGAGGAGAAACCAGACGAAACCGGCTTCTTCACACCGGCCGACAGGTAGACATTCACATGTTGTTTACTGGACGTTTGAAACACAACATGTTGACATTGACTTGAAATGAACCAGTCTCTTTATACTGTTGGATCAATTGGCCTTTGATCGCACGGAATAACATTTGCATTTGGTTGACTTGAGTACCTTGATCAGTGTTCCAACTCCAAACCTGTGTGCGTTTTGTATATGCCTCTCCCCCCAGTGGTCTGATCACCCCAGGAGGCTTCTCGTCAGTGCCTGCTGGTATGGAGACTCCAGAGCTCATCGAGCTGAGGAAGAAGAAGATCGAGGAGGCCATGGACGGGTGAGTGTGTGGCCTTACTTAAGCTGTGTGTGTGTATTCTCTATTGTGTGTGTTGTGCTACCTAGGCTGTGAATGTGTGAGTTTGTATCTTCTAGTGATTTATTTCTACTGAATTATGTGTAGGAATGAGACTCCTCAGCTGTTCACGGTGCTCCCAGAGAGGAGAACGGGCTCTGGAGGGGCAGCCATGATGGCATCCACACACATCTACGACGTATCGGGGGTAAGAACAACGTCTGCTTTCATGCAAGTTTTGATACATACTGTACATGAATGCATTGCGTAGTCAACACATCTACATCCATCCTCAGGATCATACACACACACACTATGACTGCGCCCGAATCAGCATCCGATCTATAGTGAACTATTTTCGGCCAGGTCTCCAAACCATTTGGACGCAGTCGTACCCCACACACACACACACACACACACACTAGGAAATTAGGGTGCCACTACCATTTCAGATTGTCTTTTGTTTGAACCCCCCTCTCGCTCTCTCTTTATCCCTCTCTAGGCGATGGCTGGTCGTAAGGCGGGTGGAGGCCAGGAGTCCCAGGGGGTGGAGGTAGCCCTGGCCCCAGAGGAGTTGGAGCTGGACCCAATGGCCATGACCCAGAAGTACGAAGAGCACGTCAGGAACCAGGAGGCCCAGGTGGAGAAGGAGGACTTCAGCGACATGGTGGCCGAGCACGCCGCCAAACAGAAGGTGAGAGGAGGGAGCGACTGCAGGCTAGCATACTGGAAATCTCATTCTCGGTTTTTGAAATGTATTAGACCACTAGAGCCTTGCTGAGGTTAAGAGTGTTTGTATTACCAGTTTTCAGTTCAAAAGGAAGCAAAAACAAACTCTAGATGGGAAGACTAGAGGGACATTTTTATGATCTTTACTAGTATGAGTGATTTCAACACCTAAATCCCTATTACAACTTTAGCTCCAGAAATCCAATGTTTTTAAAATCCACTTTCATAATAACTAATATTGCAAGGTCTTGCTTTTTAAAAATGTAATCTCTATTCTTGTGAATATGACTATCCTCCTGTAATATCAGTGTTTGAAAGGGGCGTGTACATGCACAGCTATCTCCCTCCCTCCTTCCTCTCTCCCTCTTATCAGCCCTGTAGAGATAATGTGTGTGCGTGTGTGTCGGAACCCCTCCTGCTTCATAACGGCTGTTCTGTACTCAGTAGCACAGAGACCTATGTCAACATGTTGTGCCGGGATAGGGGGTTAGTAGAGGGGTAGAAGGGGGGGGGGGGGGGGGGGGGAGTAGTGTTTTCACTGTTGTATGACAATATTGACAACCTATTTTTTCTCTCTCGCACTCTCATTTCCCTTTCTCTCTCTCCCACAGCAAAAGAAGAGGAAGGCCCAGCCCCAAGACACACGAAGTGGTGCCAAGAAATACAAAGAGTTCAAGTTTTAGACCAGCAAAATCACACAGGGAGGAAATGGTAAGGGAAGAGAGGACAGGCAGAACGAGACTAACGGGGCTCAGATTTTAAACCACGAGGAACCAGACTGTTTCACTACCACAAAACCATCAATTATCACTGTTGTTTTATTTTCCTTTAAATTATGATGTAAATAAGTGTCAGGCGGGGTTGGGGTCAATTCCATTTCAATTCCAGTCAATTCATAAAGTAAACCAAATTTCATTTCCCAATGTTCCTTATTGAGCGTTGAAGATAATTGGAATTATATGTTCAGTGTAATTCCTGAATTGAAATGAAATTGACCCCAAGACTGGTGTCCAGTAGAACCACTGCCAGGTCTCCTCCGTATGCAGCATTTGTATGACCCATCAATTCTATCCTGTGTGACTGTTATTTGTTCATGTAACTGTGCTTTTCTGTTTTTGTAAATAAACGACTCAATGCCAATCCAATCTATGGATCCATATGGTTAATATTTTCAGGGTTTATTGTTTTTTTCCTGGCCATGTGACCTGTCACCTGACCAGGAAAACTCCTGTCCCTAGTTAGTGATCGCCAATAACAAGTCGACAGACACGGTGCGGAAAAACTCTGGGCCCTACATTGCTATAGTCCTTACTTTAGTGATCTACAGCTTTAACATTCTGTCAACATGCCTATGGCTATATGAAGTCAAACCTAGCATGAAAAACCATGAGCTGGCCTCATGCTTCGCTGATATACCCCCTGACCAAGTCATAAGGCTCTCTAGAGCCATAGAGCTGACTGACGTACTAACAAGGTGTAGTTCTAAACTCGTCCACCGAGGGCTGACAGAGGACCCAGTGTGACAGACACCTGACGTCTGGGAAACTTAACCTCATACGAACCATCCTGATCTCGCGAGCTTACATTCTGTTTCGCCTAAGCTCGCGAGAGCAGGATGATGCTAGGGAACACTCACTGTGACCTAAATAACTGCAGTAACCGCATGCTGACTCGATCACTAGCACATATACACACACACACACACAGTAACACAATGCCTGTGAGGCCCCTCTGCACCACACTGTCTGGCAGGCTTTCTGCAATACCATTCCTGGATTTGTCAGCCTAGTGTATAGCAGCCTACTACAACCTCTCAGCCACTTTGTATGCTAGAATAACTATTCTATGTATTAGGCTTAATAGCCTGCTTAAAAAAGAGGTGTCTGCTACATAACCATATGATATGCACTAATTATCTCTCAAATGAGAAGGACCAAATAAGTATTTTACTATGTGTGATGAGGCTAAATTCTTCATGAAAGGCAAAGTGAACTCCAGACATTGGCTATTGTTGTGGAGATGGCATGACATCATTTAACAGCATATGAATGCTTTCTCGCCCACACTGGAGAAACCCTGGCATGAATCATCCGTCCGAAGACACCACGTAGATGGATCACACACACTGTGAGAGAGATTCAGAAACCGGTAAGCCCACTCACATTAATTAATGAATGAATGAATGAATGTCATCCTAACTGCAAGTACTAGGCTTGGCCATTATACTATCATCAGTGATTTGCAATGGCCCCTTCAATAGACATGTCCTTGTCTTCCATACTCAGTTCTCGTTGATAAGATCTATTCAGACACTGTTTCTTTACCACTAATTGGCAGTCAAGCCAAAAGTTGCATCGTCACTGATAACAAGGTCATAAATTACATTGGATTTTTTTTTTTTTTTTTACCATAGCTGGTCTGAATAAGATATCTTCTTCCCTTGATGTCTTGGGTTCAGGGTTGACGTCTTGGAACACAATGAGACGTGGCAGATCCAGAGCACTGTTTAGAACCCCTGGGTCCATCCATGGCCATCATTTAATCTGTGTCATCCTAATCTCTCTATGGATGTCATCACATGCAGCAGTGGCGGGAAGAAGTTAACAAGCAACACCTTATGCGACTTGAGACAAATAAAATGGCCTGCCTGCACGCATATTATTCACGGGTGCAGGCATAGCCACGGGAAGTAGGGGTGCTGCAGCACCCCCTGAAAAATCTGAATTAAAAAATATATGTTTTGAAGAAAATAAAAAAAGTCACAAAAGTAGTGCACTGGGCCTTTACTTGTATTAGCGGACCGATATAGACGTCTGCAGTTCGGGCCAAAGAAAATGTTCAGCATCTCCGCTTTGGCAAAAAAAGGTAGTTGTATAATTAAGAACAGTGTCTAGCAGTATTCAGTGGTTGGAATTGTAAGAGTTGTTGCCTTGTCCCTTTCTCTGAGATTCATTCTAATGGAATCCAAAAGAACAAAACCCTGTCCTCAAACATTTACATCAAAAGGTGCCAAGTTATGGGCAAAAACATCCACATCAAATGAAATATTTTTCTGGTTCAAATAACATGGAAAACAACCCATTTTTGTGCAGTATTAATTTACCATCCTTACAAACCACTTAATGTAAATGTACATTACTGTATATAGGCTGGTCATCTAGGTTTGTACCTGTAGACTTTCCATCACCATGAACTAAAACAATGCACAATACAGTAATTGTGTACATTGAGACATCAAGTGGTATGTGATGATGTGGCTCATCTGGTAGAACATGGTGCTTGCAATGTTCGGGGGTATAAAAATGTATGCACTCACTACTGTAAGTTGTTCTGGATAAGAGTGTTTACTAAAATGGAAAATGAATTAATAGACCATTTCAGCTTCCACATAGAAATAGGTTGCATTTGCAATTTATTTTCCCCAGTCAGCAATAAAATCGCAGCACTCCCAAACTACTTCCCGCGGCTATGGACGCAGGGTGTTTGTTTCAATAAACTGTTGCCTCAGGAAGATGAAACATGTTATGTGAATACCGGTTATGACTAATTTATGACAAGTATGTATAGATTTTCACTAGCAAGTAACTCAACTCCTCCACGGAATTGAGTGTAGACTAGAGTTTTTTTTTAAATGAACCTGACTCCTTCGAGTCGCTATGCGTCAATAGGCCTACTTCAAAAATGTAAATTCTTAAACCATACCGTGTACCTATGTTTGTCATCTGTTTCATGCCTTTCTTTGTTTTCTGAAATCCATACTTTTTAATACAGTTTTAATAAAATACAACCACTGACTGTTTCCACATTGCTGTTGCTCTAAAATGTCAACAAAACCCGAACGCGTAGGCTATGTGCCAATTTAATCTCAACAAGGAGACAGTCGCTGGTTGTATTTTATTCAGGCCACGTGACGTGTGTGTGATTATCAAATGACAACATCTGAGTGATTCATATTCCAGCCAGCCGGTAGCCAGACTATAAAATGTACACCACTTCTCTTTTTGGCATAAGGCCTACATCTAACCGCAGTAGCCTATTCACTTGCCCATATGACATTGTTATCGCCCACGATAAGCCTAATTATCACGATCACCATGAAGAATTAGTAACTCGGTTATAAACTGTGACTACCGAAAGTAGTAGACCAATTGTAAATGAAAGGGAAAGCAACCCGTAGTCAACATGTGCACAGTCAAACATTTCCCCAAGGTCGTGTGACGCAACGAAGGTGAGCTCATATGCTAAATAAAACGTCGGACTGTAACCAGCTCTGCATCCTAATAAGCTATCTTTACTCAGGGTGAGAGATAAATGGTGGAAGACGGTGAGTCACACCGAACACAGTCCGCCTACTGTCAGAGTCAAGTAGGCTAGTAACCGGACCTGCGCCGATTAATTCCCTGTAGGGTTACAGCAACAATAACATGGATGGAATTCCAAAACACCTGAGCCAGAGCCCCCCCATGTCCTAACTGATGGACTTAAAAATCTCAAAATTAAATAATCACCTCTAATCATGTCACTTTGGGGAAATTCCTAGAATTCATCATCAGTCACACCAAAGGACTTTTCTTTCTGAAGTGCAATTGAAGCATGGGCTTGGAATGAGGTGCATTATGAGTAAAAATCCATTCACATTGATTGACTCATTGATTAATCAATTGAGTTTGTTTATCTCTAACAGCATAGCCTACCATTTATTTATATAGCTTTACCTGAAATAGTTTCTTAATTAACCAACTTTTTACCGTTAAAAAAACAGAATGTTAAGGGGGCACATGTTGTCACACTGTTTTTATGATTTTCTCATCTCCTCACTCTCTCTCCCGCTCATGTAAAATTATTGAAGCACATATCTCCTTTAACCCTTCAACCATATTCTCAACAGGCTTATAGAGCATGTTTTGACAATGGATTTAGAAGTGAATATGAAAAAAATCTTCACTTGAACTTGATTGGTCAACTAATACAAATAATGCCTATAATAGTAATAAAGAACGTCACTTTGTCATACATTTTCAAAATGGGACTCTTTTTTGAGGGACTGCACTATACCCCACCTGAAAACACATTCATTTCAATGTAACTGAATATTCATGTTTGGACATACAAAATTACCATTATAGGTTAACATGTAACAGTCTTCAACAATGCGTACCTACCAATAAAGGCAATTGAAGCAGACCTAAAGTGTTTTTAATTTTTTTTTTAATATAATATTGAAATTAGCCAAACTGCTATGCAAATTGGCATTCTAATATGGCAGTGATGGTATGATCTTATTTTAATATCTCAACCACCTGGTAGAGCTATTGTACGTTCATATTTGAGTTGTTAGTAATAGGAATGTAAGTTGCAAACATTTTTTCATTTATTTAGAGACAGTTAAAGGGTTAACAAGAGGCACGTTGATCATGCATGGTGACCAAGATCTTCATTATATTGACAAGATAGTCGAGTGACTGCTGTAACAATGAAAATACATGTCCTCAAGGATGGAAGACAGGCGCCAGGAGGCGAGATCAGGTGGGACCATTTTAGCCAATGAGAGAGGGCAGATACGCGTGTGACCACAGGGCACAACTCTGATATAAAGTCGTTTTTTTCAAAGTTGCCGAAATGCCACGTGGTCCACTTATATCAGAGCATTTGTAACAACCCAACCAATACAAAACGTATATTCGGTCAAAGAAGCCGCACGTAGAACATTTGCAATTATTTTTGTTGACCAAATTCGAGACTCATTGACCTCCACACAAAAATTCCTCACTTCGTGGTCTTGTTTTCGAGGGCAGATTTTGGGGGGAGTAAAACCTCTCGCTTCGCCTCTTCTTCTCTGATTGTGCGACTTGCCTTGGAGAAATGTTCTGTTTCCTGCACCAGGCTAGAGACAAGTTGAGAGCGAGAAAGAGGGTTTGCTAGCTGTGCTCTCTGTTAGAAAGGAAATTGACGGTAAAGTTACAATTTAGTACGACCAAAATAATAGTTATTCAATAGTATAGAAGATACGGATTCACTTTTAATTGCACATACGAGCATTTTTACGTGTAGCCTAGACAGGCACACCGTAGGTTTTTGCAACGAAGAGGCAGAAGGGAAAGGAGAAAGGCTATTCTACCCCTTCGTTTGAAACCGTTTAAGCTAACCTACCTCCAGGATGTCGGAGCGAGGAGGGCTCCCGCGGACTGGAGGTGCCCCCTCCCCGCACTTGCAACCCTCCAAACCGGTCACGATCACCTCGAATCGCCCTGTCCACATGAACCTATACGCCACCTGGGAAGTGGACCGCTCTTCACCAAGCTGTGTGCCGAGGTAAGAGCCTTCGAGTAAGGGAAGTAACGTTAGTTCTATCCGTTGGTTCTTCTTGTTTGGTTTTTGTTCGTTTAAGACAAATAAGTACTGTTTGCAGACCATTTAAAGACGTCCACTATGGGTTTTACGGGTCATACTTTGGTTTTACTACCAAAACGATCTTAAATTCTGTAACATAACTGTGACAGACATAAAAGGCAGTGTTTGAAATGTTTTGACTGGGCAAATAGCTTAATAAGACATTCTCAACTTGCAATAACCTTTTATTGTTGTCTATCTGGTCAACCCAGACACGTAGCCTATAGGCTAGTCTACCACATTCTAATACAGAATCAACTTCTGTATCGTTCTTGTGTACGTACCCCTCACGATAGTATCCTGTGCCTAGGTTTCCGATAGATCATTTTATCTCTCGGTCGGTCGTGGTATTTTGGGGGAGACCCATCATATCAAATGCACCACTGGCCATTCAGATGGTGGCATACAGAAACCAGTTGTCCGTTCCACGACAGAACAGACTGTCTGGGTGTATTTCCCCATAGCTCAAGGCTCCACCATTTGATTTTGAGTCCAATGTTGCCAGGGGTTTTTAGCAACGTTATACGGTCATTAACATATGAATTGATAGGTTAGATTTGCTGTAATAGAAGTGATCTTTTTTGGGGGGGTTAACTGGAAGGGAGTGTATTAATCCATTGTAATGGAGCAGTAGGAAGAGTTGCCAGGAAATCACACACACACCTGACATCATCCATGGTCATTCTGAACAAAGGCTCTCAAGATCCCTCTCTCTCTCTGTGTGTGTGTGTGTGTGTGTGTGTGTGTGTGTGTGTGTGTGTGTGTGTGTGTGTGTGTGTGTGTGTGTGTCCCAGTGGTATTTCATTTTTCTATTCCACATTCCCCCTTTCTCTGTTGTATTATAATATACTGTATGTTCTTATGCTATATGATACTGTATGTGTTCATTGGTATGTGTTTATGCTATGTTTATTTACAGTGCATTGGGAAAGTATTCAGACCGCTTGACTTTTTCCACATGTTGTTACGTTATAGCCTTATTCTAAAATTGATTACATTTTTCCTCATCAATCTACACACAATACCCTATAATGACAAAGAGAAAACAAGCTTTGAGAAATTTTAACAAATGTATTAAATATAAAAAACAGAAATACCTTATTTACATAAGTATTCAGACCCTTTGCTATGAGACTCGAAATTGAGCTCAGGTGCATCCTGTTTCCATTGATCATCATTGAGCTGTTTCTACAACTTGATTGGAGTCCACCTGTGGTTAATTCAATTGATTGGACATGATTTGGAAAGGCACACACCTGTCTATATAAGGTCCCACAGTTGACAGCGCAAGTCAGAGCAAAAACCAAGCCATGAGGTCAAAGGAATTGTCCGTAGAGCGCCGAGACAGGATTGTGTCAATGCACAGATCTGGTAAGGGTACCAAAACAGTTCTGCAGCATTGAAGTTCCCCAGGAACACAGTGGCAAACATCGTTCTTAAATGGAAGAAGTTTGGAACCACCAAGACTCTTCCCAGAGCTGGCCGCCCGGCCAAACTGAGCAATGGGAGGAGAGGGGCCTTTGTCAGAGAGGTGACCAAGAACCCGATGGTCACTCTGACAGAGTTCCTCTGTGGAGATGGGAGAACCTTCCAGAAGTACAACTGTCTCTGCAGCACTCTGGCAAATCAGGCTTTTATGATAGATTGGCCAGACTGAAGCCACTCCTCAGTAAAAGGCACATGACAGCCCGCTTGGAGTTTGCCAAAAAGCACCTAAAGGACTCAGATCACAAGAACCAAGATGGAACTCTTTGGCCTGAATGCCAAGTGTCAGGTCTGGAGGAAACCTGGCACCATCCCTATGGGGACGCATGGTGGTGGCAGCATCATGCTGTAGGGATGTTTTTCAGGGACTGGGAGACTTGTCAGAATCGAGGCAAAGATGAACAGAGCAAAGTACAGAGAGCTCCTTGATGGAAACCTGCTCCAGAGTGCTCAGGACCTCAGACTGGTGTGACGGTTCACCTTCCAACAGCACAATGACCCTAAGCACACAGCCAAGTCAACGCAGAGGAGTGGCTTCGGGACAAATCTCAATCTCCTTGAATTGGCCCAGCCAGAGCCCGGACTTGAACCCGATCGAACATCTCTGGAGAGACCTGAAAATAGCTGTTCAGCAATGCTCCCCATCCAACCTGACAGAGCTTAAGAGGATCTGCAGAGGAGAATGGGAGAAACTCCCAAAATACAGGTGTGCCAAGCTTGTAGCGTCATACGCAAGAAGACTCGAGGCTGTAATCGCTGCCCAAGGTGTTTCAACAAAGTACTGAGTAAAGGGTCTGAATACTTATGTAAATGTGATATTTCCAGGGTTTTTTTGCCACTTTTTCTCCCCAATTTCGTGGTATCCAATTGTCTCATCGCTGCAACTCCCGTACAGACTCGAGAGGCGAAGGTCGAAAGCCGTGCATCCTCCGAAACGCAACCCAACCATTGCGCACTAGTGACTCCTGTGGCCGTCCGGGCGCAGTGCACGCTGACACAGTGGCCTGGTGTACAGCGTTTCCTCTGACACATTGGTGCGGCTGGTTTCCGGGTTAAGTGGGCATTGTGCTTCTTGACACGGGCGCAGTGCTTCTTGACACGTCCACAGGAGTCACTAGTGCGCAATGGGACAAGGACATCTCTGCCGGCCAAACCCTCCCCGAACCCGGACAACGCTGAGCCAATTGTGCGCCGCCCCATGTGTCTCCCGGTCGCAGCCAGCTGCGCTGCGACAGAGCCTGGACTCGAACCCAGAATCTCTAGTGGCACAGCCTTAGAACACTGCGCCACTTGGGAGGACATTTTCAAAAATGTATACAAACCTGTTTTTGCTTTGTCATTTTGGGTTGTTGTGTGTAGACTGAGGGGTGGAAAATATTGAATACATTTTTTAATAAGGCTGTAACGTAACAAAATGTGGAAAAAGTCAAGGTGTCAGAATACTTTCCAAATGCACTGTATACCTTCCCCCCTTTCAAATGGGGATAGATACCTCAGCAGTATTTCAGTACTATATTAATGCAACATTCACCTGTAGAAGTATCATAGTAAACGGGGTGTAGTGAAGCCGGAGGAGTGGTGCTCCCCACTCTTTTCCAATTTGACTCGAGATTACACTGAGCTGTGATACTATTTCTGTCAAATGGATTCTGATAAATCACATTTAATTACAACAATAATTCAATGACAAACCAAATAAATATTTATAGCAACCTAGAGGTAAATGGTGGCTTCTTCTCTCTGGCGGTGGCAAGAATGATGAACTATTAGGCTACCTGTGTGCACTGCGGCGGCCTGTCCGAGTCCTGACCACAGAACGTTGAACGTTGAATTTATCCTTGAACACGATATGTGACCACTTGGTTACGGTGATGCCGTTTTGCCCAGGACACCTAAACCATAGTGGCCACCGTGATGGTTTACGTTAACTACAATTTGATTTGATAACATTTTTTCTATCTAGGCACATAAATTCTATGAATTGATAGTTCACTTCTGTGTTTTTTTTTTTTAAATTCTGTAATAGGGTAATATCGTAACTGTGTGTTCAAACTAATCACGAACAGTTCAATGATATTAAACTATATGTGGGTATATTAGGCTATAGCCTACAAACAACTATACCACGTAGTCGTAAGCCTATTACAGTCGTACTGCAAATTATTCTTGTTTGTTCCTGAATTGGCCGAATGGCAGAGCTATCCTTCAACTATCCTTTATCACCACAAGTTGGTTCAACTTCTTTAATTAACATCATTGCGCGATCCTGGCGCTGTCATTACGGCACTGTTCTCTTAAAATGTCATTTCAGTCCTTTTGCTTCAAATGACATTTAATCAAGATCTGTTGCCTACGCCTATAACAGTAGTCATACTCTTCACTTATTATTGTTATTATTACACATAGAAGATTATCCTTCTCACAATGGTGCTTGTTTAGAAAAAGTTATCAATGTCTTGCCAGATCACATAATGATTAATTTGCATGTTACATAACAGGACCGAATATAATAGCATAGTAGGGCTGTAACGTTACTGCTACACCAAAAACACCTAATTTCTAATGAGATTTTAGGATGGTTAGCTGAAGCTGAATTGTCAAAGATAGATGCTTTGATTGAAACAAAACAGAAGAAAGGCTAATAGTTTAACCCGATCTTCTCTAATACGCTCACGGAACACCTAAACGCATATTCCCGCGAAACTGATTGTGATCAATCAAATGATCGGCGTGGAAATGCAGCTGGGACTTTTCACTGGTAAAACATGAAGAATTATCATTCACGGTTGACGGTGGCGATGGCTTATTTTTTAAATTAGGTAGCCTATCCCCAACTTGGAGTTTGATGGTATAAAAAAATAGGCTCATGTCATAAGAAAAATGACTGTGTGAGCATAGGCAGATGTTGCATTTGGAGGATGCATGTTCTTATGCATAGTCTATAATGACTGGCTGGCTTAATCTGTTGGCACACACTTTGAGGAAATTCTGACGTCATTTACATTTTTCTTTGTGCTCCCTTACCTAAAGAGAGTGCTACTACCACGCCTAGTAAATTAATGACATTATTATTATTATAATAATAATAATCATAATCATATCATAACCATACTATAGAATCACTGAATAAAGATGCCACTGTATGAGAAGGTGCGTAAAAGCATCATATGGGCTTTAGTACTGTACTTCTTCTCCTTTTCAAAAAGCTTTAGAACTTGGCTGGTTTAGTACTAAAGCCTTTGGGTGTGTTTTGACACATGCTTTTTAGTGTTTTTGTCAAGTGCTTTGTTTGGGGTAAGTAGATGAGTTGTGCTCTAAAAATATCTGGTCTGTGTCCTGGACTCAGATCTCCGTTACTTTGACGTCCTGTCTCTGATTACTAAGAATAGAAATGTCTCGGTTGTTTTTGTGGGGGGTGCATAGTGATGTCACCTTGCTGGATCTGCACAGTTTCAGGGCTTTAGCAGAAGGCACGGTCCATCACCCTTCTTCCAGCAGAGAAACAGAGAACCAAGCAGAACGCTGAGAAATACAACCTTCCTTCCTTTCCTTCCTGGAGGCAATCACTGATCTGACACCATGTAGATTGTTAGACTGTGTTATAGAACCCAGAGTTTCACCTGTCCAATCGGGTCAGATGTGATCACTTGAAGGAAGGGAGGAGATGAGGAGGGATTTATTTTCAAAGTATCTTACCCAGCCCTCACCTGTGTCTCAAGACATTGTGATGGCTGCTGGGTATGATTCAAACAGGCCCAGGGTGTCTTATTATTGTTATTGTTGCAGGAAGCTGACATGTGAACACCCTCCCTGTAGAGGTTTGTAGCTGTAACCTCTTCTACTTCCCGTCTACCCACAATGCTGTTAGTGTGTTGTTTACATAGAGTGCCTCTGTAAGGTCAGTTCTTATGGACACTTGACCTTCATGAACTATTCTGTGGGTGGGAAACTATCAGTATGCAGTAAGCTACTTTCTCCAATTTACCATGTTTCTGCAGCGTCATCACCACCAGCGATTGTCACCAACCATCTCGTTCTCACAGCTTTTTTGCTTCATTGACTTTCTTATGTTCTAACAACTATCTATATATATATATATATATATATATATATATATATATATATATATATATATATATATATATATATATATATATATATTTATTTATTTATATATATATTTATTTATTTATTTATTTTTTATCCCAAGCTAAATAATCCTAGTGACACCAGCAGGCTACCTGTCTTTGGGTCTGTTAAAAAGTGTCTTCAAAAGCTCTATAAAGTGCATTCGGAAACTATTCAGACCCCTTGACTTTTTCTACATTTTGTTATGTTACAGCCTTATTCTAAAATTGATTAAATCCATTTTTTTACTCATCAATCTACACATAATACCCCATAATGACAAAGCAAAAACAGCTTTTTTTTCCTACATTTTTGAAAATGTAAATAAACTCCCCCGGAAATATCACATTTACATAAGTATTCAGACCCTTTACTCAGTATTTTGTTGAAGCACCTTTGGCAGCGATTACAGCCTCGAGTCTTCTTGGGTATGATGCTACAAAGCTTGGCACACCTGTATTTGGGGAGTTTCTCCCATTCTTCTCCGCAGATCCTCTCAAGCTCTGTCAGGTTGGATGGGGAGCGTCGCTGAACAGCTATTTTCAGGTCTCTTCAGAGATGTTTAACAGGGTTCTCGCCCGGGTTCTGGCTGGGCCACTCAAGGACATTCAAATCAAATTTTATTTGTCACATGCGCTGAATACAACAGGTGTAGACCTTAAAGTGAAATGCTTACTTACAAGCCCTTAACCAACAATGCAGTTTTAAGAAAATTCCTAAAAAGTAAGAGATAAGAATAAGAAATAAAGAGCAGCAGTAAATAACAATAGCGGGGCTATATACAGGTGGTACTGAGTCAATGTGCGGGGGCTCCGGTGTCGAGGTAATTGAGGTAATCATGTACATGTAGGTAGAGTTATTAAAGGGGCTATGCATCGATAATAACAGAGGGGGGCAATGCAAATAGTCTGGGTAGCCATTTGATTTAGCTGTTCAGGAGTCTTATGGCCTGGGGGTAGAAGCTGTTTAGAAGCCTCTTGGACCTAGACTTGGCGCTCCGGTACCGCTTGCAGTGCGGTAGCAGAGAGAACAGTCTATGACTAGGGTGTCTGGAGTGTTTGACAATTTTTAGGGCCTTCCTCTGACACCGCCTGTACTGTACTGGGCCGTACACACTACCTCTGTAGTGCCTTGCAGTTGGAGGCCGAGCAGTTGCCATACTAGGCAGTGATGCAACCCGTCAGGATGCTCTCGATGGTGCAGCTGTAAAACCTTTTGAGGATCTGAGGACCCATGCCAAATCCTTTCAGTCTCCTGAGGTGGAATAGGTTTTGTCGTGCCCTTTTCACGACTGTCTTGGTGTGCTTAGACCATGTTAGTTTGTTGGTGAAGTGGACACCAAGGAACTTGAAGCTCTCAACCTGCTCCACTACAGCCCCGTCGATGAGAATGGGGGCGTGCTCTGTCCTCCTTTTCCTATAGTCCACAATCATCTCCTTTGTCTTGATCACGTTGGGGGAGAGGTTGTTGTCCTTGCACCACACGGTCAGGTCTCTGACCTACTTGCTATAGGCTGTCTCCTCGTTGTTGGTGATCAGGCCTACCACTGTTGTGTCGTCAGCAAACTTAATGATGGTGTTGGAGTCGTGCCTGGTCGTGCAGTCATGTGTGAACAGGGAGTACAGGAGGGGACTGAGCACGCACCCCTGAGGGGCCCCGATGTTGAGGCTCAGCATGGCGGATGTTTTGTTACCTACCCTTACCACCTGGGGGCGGCCCGTCAGGAAGTCCAGGATCCAGTTACAGAGGGAGGTGTTTAGTCCCAGGGTCCTTAGCTTAGTGATGAGCTTTGAGGGCACTATGGTGTTGAACGCTGAGCTGTAGTCAATGAATCTCATTCCCACATTGGTGTTCCTTTTGTCCAGGTGGGAAAGGGCAGCCTGGAGCGCAATAGAGATTGCGTCATCTTATGAGCTGTTGGTGCGGTATGCAAATTGGAGTGGGTCTAGGGTTTCTGGAATAATGGTGTTGTGATCCATGACCAGCCTTTCAAAGCACTTCATGGCTACAGACGTGAGTACTACGGGTCGGTAGTCATTTAGGCAGGTTACCTTAGTGTTCTTGGGCACAGGGAATATGGTGGTCTGCTTGAAACATTTTGGTATTACAGACTCACAGGGAGAGGTTGAAAATGTCAGTGAAGACACTTGCCAGTTGGTCAGCCCATGCTCGGAGTACTGAGAGTCCTTTCGGTGGCTTTTGGCAAACTTCAAGTGGGCTGTCGTGCCTTTTTACCGAGGAGTGGCTTCACTCTGGCCATTCTGCCATAAAGGCCTGAATAGTGGAGTGCTGCAGAGATGGTTGTCCTTCTGGAAGGTTCTCCCATTTCCACAGAGGAACTCTGGAGCTCTTTCAGAGTGACCATCGGGTTCTTGGTCACCTCCCTGACCAAGGCTCTTCTCCCCCTATTGCTCAGTTTGGCCGGGCGGCCAGCTCTAGGAGGAGTCTTGGTAGGTTCATACTTCCATTTTTTTCAATGATGGAGGCCACTGTGTTCTTGGGGACCTCCAATGCTGCAGCCATTTTCTGGTACCATTACCCAGGTCTGTGCCTCAACACAATACTGTCTTGGAGCTCTACAGCCAATTCCTTCGACCTCATGGCTTGGGTTTTGCTCTGACATGCGCTGTCAACTGTGGGCCCTTATATAGACAGGTGTGTGCCTTTCCAAATCATGTCCAATCAATTGAATTTACCACAGGTGGACTGATCAATGGAAACAGGATGCTCTTGAGCTAAATTTCAAGTCTCATAGCAAAGGGTCTGAATACTTATGTAAATAAGGTATTTTAGTTTTTTATATTTAATTGCGCAAACATTTCTAAACTGTTTTCACTTCGTAATTATGGGTTATTGTGTGTAGATTTGAGGATTATCATTTTTTTTTTTTTTTTTTAGTAAGAAATTTTAGAATAAAGGAAGGGTCCTGAATACTTTCTGAATGCGCTGTATAAGACTCATTATTTCCAGTCTGCAATGCATATCATCTGATCACTACCTCCCATTAAATATAGCTGCTAATATAGTTCTGCTGTATGTGGCATTTAAATAATTAAACATTCCCATTACTAAGCTTCTTAGTCCGTTTGGAGTCAGTCTTGGGAGTCTTATGGAACGTTGGTGTGTTAAATGGTTGACAGTATGAGCCCTGGACAAAAGTAGTGCACTATATAGGTAATAGAGGTCCATTCGGGAGACACCCTGAGAGTTGACAGAAGAGGATGGTTGGGATTCCTGCTTCTGCTGACTGCGCTGTTGGAGCTTGAGGCCCTGGCAGGAACCAAACTCAAGTCCTCTGACTCTAGCCTAGAGGAATGGAACGGAACGTACGGTTGAATAAGTTCTAATGCTGAGCTATACTGAACTCTGTCCCTGGTTGTGGCTGGGGCCTTGGCCGGGGCTGGGGCCTTGGCTGGGGCCTTGGCTGGGGCCTTGGCCGGGACCTTGGCCGGGGCTGGGGCCTTGGCCGGGGCTGGGTTATCACTGTGTGTGACGAGTGATACAGTAACCTTGTCCGAGCCAGAACGGCCCATGGGGCTGGAACCTGAGGCAGCTTGATATACACGTACTCCCACTGGACGGGACGTTAGTCTATCCCAGTGATATGCACCTCCTTAATGCCCACACCTGAGCTGTCAATGAGAAATACTAGCTATGAATGAAGGAAGAAAGCCCACAGATTGTATCCTGCACTCTTGTGTTTCTAATCAACCCACACCACAATAGGGTGTCACACTGCTACACTATACCACATAGTCAGTCCTTGCCTAACCTGCCCTCTACACACACACACACAATCTCACGCTCATACTCACACCCGATTTAAGAAGGACTGGCACATGGATCGGGCCACTGCTCACTCTTCCGCTCAGTTGAATGGCTGAGAGGTCTGAAGTTTCCCTTCGCGCACCGCTGCCAGGAGCAGTGACGGCAGACAGAGCGAGGTAGAGCGGGACGGAGGGACCCCGTTCTCGACCCTTCTCGCGTTCCCACACTCTCTACGCTTCTTCTCGACGTGTGCACTCGTTCACTCCCCCCCCCCATGGATGTAAAATGAAAGGGACTCCGTAGCCCTTGCTGACACCCATTCAATGCGTTTCAGTACATCTATGAGGGGTAGTGAACAAGTGTACACGCCTAGGATAGGGAATAGGACCGTATCTCGACTCTCTGTCTTCTGCCTCTAGAGATCAGTTGTTTTGTGATAGGAGACTGTCTGGGTGACCTTGTTGAATGTGGATCGTAATGCTGCTGAATGCTGAGATGTAGGGTTGTCAATATAGGATGTATGGTGGCGGATCACTTCTGTTCTTGTCCTCACCAGAGTCTTGTGTGTGTGTGTGTGTGTGTGTTCACACAGTTAATTGCCCCTGACATCAATCTCATAGTTGTGGAATCCTATCCTCGCATCTGGCAGAGGACCAACACTGGGATGTGTGTATTACAGTGCGTATGTGGAAAGACGATAGACATCCTACTCTGGCTATGGCCACCGACACTGTGAAATACACTGAGTGTACAAAACATTAGGAACCATCCCCGAACCTGGGCGACGCTGGGCCAATTGTGCGCCGCCTCACGGGGCTGCGGTGACGCCTCTAGCACTGCGACGCTGTGCCGCTCGGGAGGCCCCTCCATTTGTATTATTTTTGTTATGTTATGATGCTGATAGGGGTTGACCTCGACACAGTGGGATACTGACACACTAAGTAGTAGTGACACTCTGGAGAAGAAGCACTGTGACAGTCTGAGGGGACTGAGTTGTTACACTAACTCTCCGGCATGATATACAGCACACACACACACAGTGCAGCCCTAAACAGAATTAGACGTGTGCTTTGGACATTAATCTCTAATCGTTTTAATGAAGGGACAGAATCGTTCTCTTTCTGTCTCGCTCTCCTCCCCTTATCTCTGTATCACACATGAAGTGACATGGTGTCTCCAGAACAAGGGGTTAGGGGTGAGGGAGCAATGTGCTGGGTTGGATAACCGGGCGCTAACGCACGAGAGCGCCACTTAGCAAAGTTGTGATGTCCGATAAGTTCTATGACGTACAGTACTAGCCAAAAGTTTGGACATGCCTACTCATTCAAGGTATTTTTTATTTTTTACAATTTTCTACATTGTAGAATAATAGTGAAGACATCAACTATGAAGTTACACATATGGAATCATGTAGTAACATATTTTTTTTTCAACAAATCAAAATATATTTTTTTGAGATTCACCAAAGTGGCCACCCTTTGCCTTGATGACCGCTTTGCACACTTGGCATTCTCTCAACCAGCTTCATCTGGAATGCTTTTCAACGGTCTTGAAGGCGTTCCCACATATGCTGAGCACTTGTTGGCTGCTTTTCCTTCACTCTGCCGGCCCAACTCATCCCAAACCATCTCAATTGGGTTGTGGTTAGGTGATTGTGGAGGCCAGGTCATCTGATGCAGCACTCCATCACTCTCCTTCTTGGTCAAATAGCCCTTATACAGCCTGGAGGTGTGTTGGGTAATTTTCCTGTTGAAAAACGAATGATAGTCCTGTTAAGTGCAAACCAGATGGGATTGTAGATTATCCATTCACCTACTCTGTGTCTCACAAAAACAAAATCAAAAATTTGGACTCCTCAGACCAAAGGACAGATTTCCACAGGTCTAATGTCCATTGCTCGTGTTTCTTGGCCCAAGCAAGTCTCTTCTTATTATTGGTGTCCTTTAGTAGTGGTTTCTTTGCAGCAATTCGACCATGAAGTCCTGATTCACGCAGTCTGCTCTGGACAGTTGATGTTGAGATGTGTCTGTTACTTGAACTCTGTGAAGCATTCATTTGGCCTGAAGTTTCAGATGGCTGGTAACTCTAATGAACTTATCCTCTGCAGAAGAGGTAACTCTGGGTCTTCCTTTCCTGTGGCAGTCCTCATGAGAGCCTGTTTCATCATAGCGCTTGATTGTTTATGCGACTGTTCTTGACAAAACTTTCAAGAAGGCACACTGTTAATTGAAATGCATTCCAGGTGACTACCTCATGAAGCTGGTTGAGAGAATGCCAAGCGTGTGCAAAGCTTTCAAAGGCAAAGGGTGGCTACTTTTGAAGAATCTCAAATAGAAAATATATTTGGATTTGTTTATTACTTTTTTGGTTACTACATACGTGCGTTTTGAGAGAGCGAGAGAATATATATTCTTCAATCAGCTATTTTATTTAACCTGTCCGTGCGCATGTCTACAGAGAGAGAGAGAGAGAGAATGCTCCTATTGACCTTGCTAGTGTCTGGTCATTCACGGAGTTGACATCTACGAGTGGAGGACCTGCAATCCAAGTCTTCTACAATGCAATACATATTTCGCACCTCATCCTGCCATTTTTTTATATCAGTGGTTAGAGAGAGCCAGTGTGTTGCCGTTGTGTGTTCTTACTGCAGGTGTCGGCGCGTGTCGCCAGGCGTCTGACTGCGCCCGACAGATTGAGCATATGCGGGGCAACGGAGGGTGGAGGAGAAGATGAGCGAGTGTGAGGTCGGCCGATTTTATTGCTTTTTCTATCTCTCTGCAGAGAAAGGGGGAGGGAGGGAGGGTTCTTTCTCTCTGTCGACTAGTCGCTCAGAAAGCGGCACCTATTTATTTTTGCCGACCCTCTGTCACACACCTGCTGCTGCCGCCACGGCTCTCGTTGTTATTGCCACAGGCAGCATAACACCTCTCGCCACCGCTACTGCACAAGACAAAGTAGGCTATTCTGAAGCTGGTTTGTCACTTCTCGCTACGTCACGGTCCAACTGAGGTGACGTATTAAACCAGGAGGGAAGCAGTGCAAGGCTACAGAATGTAGTCAAACAGTCGTGGAGAAAAATGGAATTCAATAGCAAAGTATGTAAAAGGTGTTTAGGTTAAACAAGGCAACAGTAAACATGCCCCCCCCCCCCCCCCCCCCTTAGGCCAATTAGTGGCAACAATTCAAGCTCAGTTTGGAATTTCAGTTGGTTACTATAGCGTCCCCCTTCAGCCAATCAGTGTCATTTTGTAAATGCCAGATCTCTATGGCGTGACACATCATTCACCCAAGTTTAGTCAAAACGGGGCCAGTTGTCTCTGAGATATCTCGTGTGACTTACGCACGTACTAACATGCGTACGCATGACCGGACAGAGACCGATCCATAGTCCCCGGTCCGATTTCTGTCGTTGGGGACAAAAACAAACCCATTTCAGCTTGGCTAAGAAGTTTGAAGCGGCCATTTTAAGCGTTTCTCTGCCTCTTGTCAGAGGTGCAGTTTGGACAGAGCACGGCTTGACTATGGACACGGCCTTTTCATTTGATGTTTCTCTTCCTTAGGAAGAATAAAAAGGGAACCGCTCTGTATTAAATGTATTTGCATCGTTCTCATACTTTTGCTATATAATTGATATTTTGAAAAGTTAAAAGGAATAACCCACTTAAACTATCTTTTGGTATTTGTTTTCACTATTCCACTCTTCGCTGTTGATACAGTCCCACGGTGTCTAGGAAGTTTCGGTTGTGTTGAAGTCAGGACATTTTAAGTGAGAATTTCCCACCGAGATTAGAATTGGATAAGAGCTCTGTCTTTCTCCAGAAGGGGAGCGTACAGCCACATGTACTGTACAGACAGTAACTTCCTCCTCCAGGGACCCCTCTCTCTCTCTCTCTCTCTCGACTACCGCAGTTTCTCTACTGACTGTCTGTGACGAGCACAGGAAGAGAAACGGAGGTTTGTCATGACCTTTGTTAGACTTGCTGGAGCGGAGGGAGAAACCCATAGAAACGCACACCGTGGAGGACGTGCTTCTACACTGCCTTCAGATGAACTATGAGCCAGCACACACACACACACACTCAGTCATGCATTCATATTGTGGAAAGTGCACATGAATACATATTACTTATAACCCACTTTGACCAATCTTCATACACTCAGTCACAGACACAGAGAGGAGGGAGAGCGCGAGCGAGAGCGGGGGGAGGAGAGGGAAGGAGGTTGAGAGATCAGCGGGTGGGGAGAGCAGGGGGAGAGGGCAGAGAGTGCAGGGGGGAGAGAGGGTGGAGAGAGGGGGGAGAGAGGGCGGGGGGAGAGCAGGGGGGAAGAGAGAGAGCGGGGAGAGAGAGAGCAGAGGGCGGAGCGAGGAGGCGGAGAGAGGGAAGGAGGTTGAGAGATCAGCGGGTGGGGAGAGCAGGAGAGAGGGTGGGGAGAGCAGGGGGAGAGTGCAGAGGGGGAGAGGGTGGAGAGAGCAGGGGGAGAGAGAGAGGAGGGGAGAGCGGGGGGAGAGAGGGCGGAAAGAGCAGGGGGGATAGCGAGAGCAGAGGGCGGAGCGAGGAGGGCGGAGCGAGCAGGGGGAGAGAGCAGGGGGGAGATGGCGCAGAGAGCAGGGGGAGAGAGAGCAGGGGGGTGAGAGCAGGAGAGAGAGAGCAGGGGAGAGAGCGGGGGGAGAGAGGGCGGAAAGAGCAGGGGGGAGAGCGAGAGCAGAGGGCGGAGCGAGGAGGGCGGAGCGAGCAGGGGGAGAGAGGGGGGAGAGAGCAGGGGGGAGATGGCGCAGAGAGCAGGGGAGAGAGAGAGAGCAGGGGAGAGAGAGAGAGCAGGGGAGAGAGAGCGGAGCGAGCAGGAGAGAGGGGGGAGAGAGCAGGGGGGAGATGGCGCAGAGAGCAGGGGGAGAGAGAGCAGGGGGGAGAGAGCAGGAGAGAGAGAGAGAGCAGGGGAGAGAGAGCGGGGGGGAGAGAGGGCGGAAAGAGCAGGGGGAGAGAGAGAGCGGGGGAGAGAGAGAGAGCAGAGGGCGGAGCGAGGAGGGGGGAGAGAGCAGGGGGGAGAGATGGCGCAGAGAGCAGGGGGAGAGATGGCGCAGGGGAGGGGTTGGAGAGAGCAGAGCAGGGGGGAGGGGGAGAGAGCAGGGGGAGAGAAGGTGGAGAGAGCAGAGAGGGGGGGAGGGTGGAGAGAGCAGAGGGAGAGATGGTGGCGAGAGCAGGGGGAGAGAGAGAGAGAGAGAGGGCGGAGAGAGCAGGGGGAGAGATGGCGGAGCGAGCAGGGGGGATAGATGGCGCAGAGAGCAGGGGGGAGAGAGAGAGCAGGGGGGAGAGATGGCGCAGGGGGGAGAGATGGCGCAGGGGAGGGGGTGGAGAGAGCAGAGCAGGGGGGAGGGGGGAGAGAGCAGGGGGTGGAGAGATGGCGGCGAGAGCAGGGGGGAGAGATGGCGCAGAGAGCAGGGGGAGAGAGAGAGCAGGGGGGAGAGATGGCGCAGAGGTGGAGAGAGCAGGGGGAGAGATGGCGCAGAGTGTGGAGAGAGCAGGGGAGGGGGTGGAGAGAGCAGGGGAGGGGGGAGAGAGCAGGGGGAGAGAAGGTGGAGAGAGCAGAGCAGGGGGGAGGGTGGAGAGAGCAGAGGGTGGAGAGATGGCGGCGAGAGCAGGGTGGAGAGAGGGCAGAGCGAGCAGGGTGGGGGAGGGCAGGGAGTGCAGGGGGGAGAGGGCGGGGAGAGCATGGGGGATAGAGCGTGGGAAGGAGAGAGCGGGGGGATAGAGCGTGGGAAGGAGAGAGCGGGGGGTAGAGCATGGGAAGGAGAGAGCGGGGGGTAGAGCGTGGGAAGGAGAGAGCGGGGGGTAGAGCGTGGGAAGGAGAGAGCGGGGGGTAGAGCGTGGGAAGGAGAGAGCGGGGGGTAGAGCGTGGGAAGGAGAGAGCGGGGGAGATGGGGAGGAGGGAGAGAGTGGGGAAAATGGGGGGGATAGAGAGACATGGGGGGGAGGAAGATGAGAGAACGAGAGAGGAGTGAGACAGCGGGGGAGAGAGAAGTTGAGAGGGGGGAGAGAGCATGGGAGAGGAGAGAGCAGGGGAGGGGGAGAGAGCGAGTGGGGGAGGAGAGCATGGAGATGGGGGGGTAGAAGATGGGGGGTAGATGGGGGAGGGAGAGTGTGGGAAGGAGAGAGCGGGGAAGATGGGGGAGAGAGAGCGGTGGAGATGGGGGGGGGGAGAGCGTGGGAAGGAGAGAGCGGGGGAGATGGGGAGGAGGGAGAGAGAGCGTGGGAGATGGGTGGGAGAGAGAGACCTGGGGGAGAGAAAGTTGGGGAGATGAGAGAGTGGGGAGAGGAGTGCGACAGCAGGGGAGAGAGAAGTTGAGAGGGGGAGAGAGCATGGGAGAGGAGAGAGGAGAGGAGAGAGGTGGAAGGAGGGAGGGAGGGAGAGAGAGCAGGCGAGGGGAGGGAGGGAGGGAGGGAGGGAGAGAGAGCAGGGTAGAGGGAGGGAGGGAGGGAGAGAGAGCAGGGTAGAGGGAGGGAGAGAGAGAGAGAGAGAGCAGGGGAGAGGGAGCACGGGGCAGGGAAGGGGAGAGAGAGCAGGGGAGAGGCTGTGGAGGAGGATAGAGGGCCGGGGGGAGAGGGATAGAGGGCTGAGGAGAGGGATTAGGGGAGAGGCTCGGGGGAGAGAGCCAGAGATTAGGGGAAAGGCTGGGGGGAGAGAGGGAGAGAGCAGGGGAGAGGGAGGGATAGAGGGCAGGAGGGAGATGAGAGGTGGAGGAAGTTGGATAGAGTGAAGCAGAGGCTCTATCGGATGAGACAGATTGAGAGGGAGAGAATTAAGGAATGCGAGTGTGGAATGAAAAAGCCTTGAGATAAAAGGAGAGAGAGAGAGAAAGGGAAGATGAGAGAGTTGTCGTTTTCATTGGCAGGTGGAGGCAGTGGTCCCCGGCTCATGTTGCCGTGGGCGATAAGAATTAGGGAAATGGAGAAACATGAGCAGACAATGACACCCGACGAGACAATAGGATGAGACATGAAGCCAGCCACACACAAACACACACAGTATGGACACTGCTGCTGGGCCTCTAGCTGCTGGGCCTCTAGCTGCTGGGCCTCTAGCTGCTGGGCCTCTACACACAGACACACAAAATGGAGAAACGAAATGCCACAGAGGAAGAGAGACTGGCAGATCAGACGTCTTCATTTGGCGCCTAATCTCCCTTGGCGGACCGTGCTATAATGTCTCTTTTGTCACAGAATAGGACAGAATATAATAAAATATCCACGTCGAGATTACACCAAGCCCGTACACCAGCTGATTTAATGGGAGCAATAACCCATAAGGCACTTGTCGTGCATAGCGCCCCAAGCACTCTGTAAAAAAATATCATCAGAATAATGGTTCGAACGTCAGACAAGACGATTTAGGATGACACAGAGGAAGCTACTTTCCCCAGAATGACATTGGAGACTTTTCATCATATTATGACACAATATCACGATGGTTTTATTGAAGTGATGTCATTCTGCGTTTTGGCGATTACTCGACTTTTATTCGGGCTGTGGGTTAACCTTGTCAGGATCTGTGAACAGCGGTACGCTAGTACAGACAGAGGGGGGCAAACAGAAAGCCAGGCAGGCAGAACAGGAACAAGCACTCACTCGGCATTAAGTTTTCAGAAGCTTCGGGATCGTTTTAGGGGAACTGGGTGCGTTCGAGCAGATTTAAAAGGACCTCAAAATCAGTCACTGCTGGCAGGCTCAGTAGAGGCAGACAGGTCAACAGACAGAGAGACTGTAGACCGGCAGACGGACACTCAGATGAGCAGTATAATGAGTGGACTCAGCAGTGTCTCTGTTAAAACTAATGAGAATCAGCTCTGATCGGATCAATACTGACTGACTGTGTTATAAGCTGCTGTTCTCTCTCCATCTCTCACTCTTCATCTCGTTGTCTGTTTCCCATCTCTCTGTCTTTCTCCTCTGTGTCGGCCTCTCTCTCTCTCTCTCTCTCCATCTCTCTTTCTTTCCATATCTTTGTCTGTCTTTCTGTGGTTATCTTTCTCCCTGTATTTCTGTATCCCTCCCTCTCTCTCCTCCATCTCCCTCTCCATCTCGTTCTCCTTACTCTCTATCCTCTCTCTCTCTCTCTCTCTCTCTCTCTCTCTCTCTCTTCTCTCCCATCTCGTTCTCCCCTCTCTCCGTTCTTTCCCACCTGTCTCTCTCTCCATCTACTTCTCCATCTCTCACTGGCAAACAGGGGCTAACAGCAGAGTCACAAGCCAGTCTGGGTGCAGCCAAGCGTACTTGCATACTGATCAGCACCGCTGTCATTATCTGCTTTGTGTGTGTAGGGTGTCTCTGTGTTCATTTATCGGCTTGCAGCGATCCATATGAAGCAGAGAGGAAGCAGACACTATCTTTCCATACAGTACCAGTCAAAGGTTTGGACACACCTACTCACTGCAGGGTTTTTCTTTATTTTTGACTATTTTCTACATTGTAGAATAATAGTGAAGACGTCACAACTGTGAAAGAACACACATGGAATCATGTAGTAACTAAAAAAGTGTTAAACAAATCAAAATATAATTTATATTTGAGATTCTTCCAAGTAATCACCCTTTGCCATGATGACAGCTTTGCACACTCTTGGCATTCTCTCAACCAGCAACATGAGCTAGTCACATGGAATGCATTTCAATTAACAGGTGTGCTTTGTTAACCTTATTTATGGTATTTCTTTCCTTATTGCGTTTGAGCCAATCAGTTGTGTTGTGACAAGGTAGGGGTGGTATACAGAAGATAGCCCTATTTGGTAAAATACCATATTCCATATCATTGCAAGAACAGCTCAAATAAGCAAAGAGAAAAGACAGTCCATCATTACTTTTAAGACATGGTCAGTCAAGTGCAGTTGCAAAAACCATCACGTGCTATGATGAAACTGGCTCTCATGAGGTCTGCCACAGGAAAGGAAGACCCAGAGTTACCTCTGCTGTGGAAGATAAGTAAGTTACCAGCCATCTGAAATTTCAGGCCAAATAAATGCTTCACAGAGTTCAAGTAACAGACACATCTCAACATCAACTGTTCAGAGGAGACTGCGCGAATCAGGCCTTCATTGTCGAATTGCTGCAAAGAAAACACTACTAAAGGACACCAATAAGAAGAAGAGACTTACATGGGCCAAGGAACATGAGCAATGGACATTAGACCTGTGGAAATCTGTCCTTTGGTCTTGAGTTTAAATTTGAGATTTTTGGTTCCAAATTCTGTGTCTTTGTGAGACGCAGAGTAGGTGAACGGATGATCTCCCCGCATGTGTGGTTCCCACCGTGAAGCATGGAGGAGGAAGTGTGTTGGTGGGGGCGTGCTTTGCTGGTGATACTGTATGTGAGTTATTTAGAATTCAAGGCACACTTAACCAGCATGGCTACCACAGCATTCTGCAGCGATACGCCATCCCATCTGGTTTGCGCTTAATGGGACTATCATTTGTTTATCAACAGGAAAATTACACAACACACCTCCAGGCTGTGTAAGCGCTATTTGATCAAGAAGGAGAGTGATGGAGTGCTGCATCAGATGACCTGACCTCCACAATCACTCAACCTCAACCCAATGAAATGGTTTGGGATGAGTTTTACCGCAGAGTGAAGGAAAAGCAGCCAACAAGTGCTCAGCATATGTGGGAAGTCCTTCAAGACTGTTGGAGAAGCATTCCAGGTGAAGCTGGTTGAGAGAATGCCAAGAGTGTGCAAAGCTGTCAAGGCAAAGGGTGGCTACTTACTTTGAAGAATATATAATTTAACACTTTGTTTGGTTACTACATGATTCCATATGTGTTATTTCATAGTTTTGATGTCTTCACTATTATTCTACAATGTAGAAAATAGTACAAATAAATTAAAACCCTTGAATGAGTAGTTGTCAACTTTCGACTGGTACTGTAAATCCTTCCATAGTTAGTCTGTTGTGTTTGACACTGCAGGTGTTAGACAAACATTGATAAGATCCCAGTCGCCAGGGCCTGCCCATCTCCCCAGCCCACCTGCTGCTAGGCTAACCACTAACGCTGCTAATGCTACATCAGCAACATTTACTATGAGACATTTTCTAATACATTTTAGAGCATGTGTGTGTTATTGGTCAGCTATGAAGTGTTATGAATGCTTATAGTAGTAGACTCTATGAATGCTCATAGGTGTGTTATGAATGCTTACGAGCTAGTGTTATAATGTACAGATAGATCCCCAGTCCCTCTGGAGTCTGGCTGTTTGTGTGTCTGACTGCTGCTGTGAGACGCATGCTAATCACTAAAACCCTGCCAGCAGGGCGCAACACACACACGCGCGCGCGCACACACACACACACACACACACACTCTCTAGAGCTGGATGATAAATTGCCTGAGTTGATACGATAAATAGAGCGATAAGTTTATAACTTTAATGTGCACCACAGTTACTCATTTTTTATTATCCTTTAAACTATTACTACTAGTGTGATGGTTGTTGCCATCATTCATCCCGTTAACAATCAACCATATTAGCAAACGTATTTCCTTTCAAACTTAACATTTCTCTACTATTGGCCACTTGTCGTAATGAACGATATCAGAAAACATCCTGTTATGGGTGATCAGTATGGTTGGTATCAACCATACACCACACACACACACACACACACACACACCTCTATCCTTGTTGGGACCTACAATTAATTTCCATTCAAAATCCTATTTACCATAACCCTAACTTCTAAACCTAACCAATTACCACCCTAATTGTCACCCTAAACCTAACCACTAAGCTTAAAATATCCTTTGTCCTCATGGGGATGTGGGAAAAGTCCCCACAAGGGAGAATTTTTCTTATTTTACTGTCCTTTAAAATCCATTTAGGGATTTTAGGTCCCCACAAGGATAGAAGAACCAACCCACACACACACAGTATGCACGTAACAAATACACACACACATAATCCCAATTCCAGTCAGACCCACACACACACACACACACACACTGCTTCTCTGTCCTAGTTACAACAGACAGTATGAAGCTCTATTACTAATCCCCGATACCTACTCGGTCGAAAATAACATAACCCATTGATGAGTGACTGTGCTGGCTTCCCTCAACCCAGGGTTTCTGTTAGGGAAATGTGGCACGGGACATTTGACCGGCAGCGCTTCAATTTACCGGACATTTGAGAAATTTACCGAGCCCAAATGCATTGGGCGTCCAACCACGGTACTCAGAATGACAGAACTCAGATTATTAGATTATGGTCATTCATCTTAACAGAACATGGAAGTCCAGGATGCAACGATGTGCGGTGTCCTAATTTTGATGCGCACTCTGAAGATGTTAGAGTAACTGTCCACATTTACTTTTCCACCTCCAAAAAAGATAAATAACAAACAGCAAAATCACTAGCCTATGTCAATCTACTATCCCACATAGTAGATCTATTCTATTGGTCAACATGTCGAGAAAGAAATGGCCTATTCCAAACAGATTCAGGACAGTTGTGGGATGATCGATCCCAAATTCATACAACCAGTAAACCTAAACTACATAAAAAAAATGTAAAAACGTTGACCCAATGAGTCTGATGCAACACTATAGAACGTTTTATCTTAAAATGTTGATAAACTATTATTTCTTCACATTATAAGCCCAACAATGCGCACAAAGGCAGTAGGTTATGCACAAAGTTCGTTCCACAATGCAACTAGTGGGAAAACACCATTGTCAAAAGCGCACCGCACATGCAAGCGACAGAGATGAAAATATCCGTTAGAATTTTTAAAGAGGAGAGGTCTAATATGCAACAATTACCATGGGTTGCTACTATGACAAGGATTGTGCCTTTGGCTACTGGACAATGAAATAAAGTTTATATAAAATAATTGCTTCCACGGATATGGTCGGATTTTGGCTAGGCTACTTTGAAGCAAGGTTCGACATGCCTCATAATGTGAAGTAAAACTTTCAGGTTTCAAACAATTAAGTATATGTTTTCAAAATGCATACTGCCTCCAGCGCATTGCAAAGTGAACAAGATGGCGCCGGAGAACAAGGTTGACGTTTTACGTATTCCTAATCAGTGTTTGTTTTTTGCATTGTTTGTAACTTATTTTTTTAACTTTGTACATATTGTTGCTGCTACCGTCTCTTATGACCAAAAATTACTTCTGGGTATCAGAACTGCAATTACTCACCGGGGACTGGCAGAATCCTTTTTTACCTTTTAACGAGTCCGGAGAGCCCGACGTGAATGATATACTGCTTTCCTGGGAACAGGCCCAGATCCCCATCATTTGCGTAAAGAGAAGGTGGAGAAAAAGGGGCCAGAGGGCAAGCTGCCTTCTGAGAATTCGTAGGCGATCGAATAAACCCCCACTTCCTTCCATTCTGCTAGCAAACCTGCAATCTTTGGAAAATAAAATTGATGACCTACGCGGAAGATTAAACTACCAACGAGACATTCAAAACTGTGATATCTTATGCTTCACGGAGTCGTGGCTGAGCGACAACATTATCAACATACAGCTGGATGGCTATACGCTGTATCAAGAGGAGAGAACAGCAGCCTCTGGTAAGACAAGGGGAGACGGACTATGTCTTTTTGTAAATAACAGCTGGTGCACGATATCTAAGGAAGTCTTGAGGTTTTGTTCAACTGAGGTAGAGTATCTCATGATAAGCTGTAGATCACACTATCGACCTAGAGAGTTCATCTGTATTTTTCATAGCCGTCTACATACCACCACAGACTGATGCTGGCACTAAGACTGCGCCGAATGAGCTGTCTATGAACAGTCTATGACCAGGGTGGCTGTAGTCTTTGACCATTTTTAGGGCCTTCCTCTGACACAGCCTGTTATAGAGGTCCTGGATGGCAGGAAACTTGGCCTCAGTGATGTACTGGGCCGTTCGCACTACCCTCTGTAGTGCCTTGCGGTCGGAGGCCAAGCAGTTGCCATACCAGGCAGTGATGCAACCAGTCAGGATGCTCTCGATAGTGCAGCTGTAGAACCTTTTGAGGATCTGAGGACCCATGTCAAATCTTTTCAGTCTCCTGAGGGGGAATAGGTTTTGTCATGCCCTCTTCACGACTGTCATGGTGTGCTTGGACCATGTTCATTTGTTGGTGAAGTGGACACCAAGGAACTTGAAGCTCTCAACCTGCTCCACTGCAGCCCCGTCAATGAGAATGGGGGCGTGCTCTATCCTCTTTTTCCGGTAGTCCTTTGTCTTGATCACGTTGAGGGAGAGGTTGTCCTGGCACCACACGGTCAGGTCTCTGACCTCCTCCCTATAGGCTGTCTGGTCGTTGTCGGTAATCATGCCTACCACTATTGCGTCATCAGCAAACTTAATGATGGTGTTGGAGTCGTGCCTGGCCGTGCAGTCATGAGTGAACAGGGAGTACAGGAGGGGACTGAGCACGCACCCCTGAAGGACCCCTGTGTTGAGGATCAGTGTGGGGGATGTGTTGTTACCTACCCTTACCACCTGGAGGCGGCCTGTCAGGAAGTCCAGGATCCAGTTGCGGAGGGAGGTGTTACACCCTACTACTCTGTTATCATCTATGCATAGTCACTTTAAAACCTGTTAGGGCTAGGGGGCAGTATTGACACGGCCGGATAAAAAACGTACCCGATTTAATCTGGTTACTACTCCTGCCCAGTAACTAGAATATGCATATACTTATTGGCTTTGGATAGAAAACACCCTAAAGTTTCTAAAACTGTTTGAATGGTGTCTGTGAGTATAACAGAACTCATATGGCAGGCCAAAACCTGAGAAGATTCCATGCAGGAAGTGGCCTGTCTGACAAGTTGTTGTTTATCTTGGCTCTTTTTATTGAAGTCTGAGGATCTTTGCTATAACGTGACACTTCCTACGGCTCCCATGGGCTCTCAGAGCCCGGGAAAAAGCTGAACGATATCGAGGCAGCCTCTGGCTGAAACACATTATCGCTTTTGGCAAGTGGCCGATCAGAGTACTATGGGCTTAGGCGCGTGCCCGAGTCGACCCCATGCTTTATTTTCTTTCGTCTGTTTACCTAAACGCACATTCCCGGTCGGAATATTATCGGAAAATGGCATAAAAATTGATTTTAAACAGCGGTTGACATGCTTCGAAGTACGGTAATGGAATATTTAGAATTTTTTTGTCATGAATTGCGCCATGCTCGTCACCCTTATTTACCCTTTCGGATAGTGTCTTGAACGCACGAACAAAACACCGCTATTTGGATATAACAATGGATTATTTGGGACCAAACCAACATTTGTTATTGAAGTAGAAGTCCTGGGAGTGCATTCTGACGAAGACAGCAAAGGTAATAACATTTTTCTTATAGTAAATCTGACTTTGGTGAGTGCTAAACTTGCTGGGTGTCTAAATAGCTAGCCCTGTGATGCCGGGCTATCTACTGAGAATATTACAAAATGTGCTTTCACCGAAAAGGACATATCGAGTTCATAGAGGAGTTCTGTATCTATAATTCTTAAAATAATTGTTATGCTTTTTGTGAACGTTTATCGTGAGTAATTTAGTAAATTCACCGGCAGTGTTCGGTGGGAATGCTAGTCACATGCTAGTCACATGCTAATGTAAAAAGCTGGTTTTTGATATAAATATGAACTTGATTGAACAAAACATGCATGTATTGTATAACATAATGTCCTAGGGTTGTCATCTGATGAAGATCATCAAAGGTTAGTGCTGCATTTAGCTGTGGTTTGGGTTTATGTGACATTATATGCTAGCTTGAAAAATGGGTGTCTGATTATTTCTGGCTGGGTACTCTGCTGACATAATCTAATGTTTTGCTTTCGTTGTAAAGCCTTTTTGAAATCGGACAGTGTGGTTAGATTAACGAGAGTCTTGTCTTTAAAATGGTGTAAAATAGTTCATATGTTTGAAAAATTGAAGTTTTTGCATTTTTTAGGTATTTGAATAACGCGCCACAGGATTACACTGGCTGTTGAATAGAGGTTAATAACTCAACCTATGTGTGCATATTACCTCGACTAACCGGTGCCCACGCACATTGACTCTGTACCGGTACCCCCTGTATATAGTCTCGCTATTGTTATCTTACTGCTGCTCTTTAATTACTTGTTACTTTTAATTCTTATAGTTATATGTATTTTTTTAATATATATATTTTTTAACTCCAATGTTGGTTAGGGGCTCGTAAGTAAGCATTTCACTAAGGTTTACACCTGTTGTGTTCGGCGCATGTGACGAATAAAATTTGATTTCTGTTGCCTATGGATTTGCTGTTTGAGATGCTGTAGCAGCAGCTCACGCGCTGTCTGACAGATTTTTACACTCAATGGCTCTGTATCTGTATGCTGTACGCATGATAAATAAGATGCATAACGAATGTACTGTCCACACTCGCAAAATTAAAAAGCATTATTCCGCAATGGGATTTATTGTTCTTCTCCTGGACAATTGGCCGGTGCCAATTTTATTTATCGGCTTTAAAAAATAAATGGGCCAAAAGCCGTCTATTCCCGGCCAACGGAAACCCCATCTCAACCATAACATAACCAATGATGACAGTTTCTCTCTGGTCGACTGTACATCTAGCGAAGATGGCCCCTGTTTCTGTTTGTCCACAACACGACCAACCGGGTCGAAACGGAATTGCAACACAAACAGTGACGACGTCTTTGTCTCAACTGAGCTCATCTGCTTTTCATTTGACGAATCCCAGAATACATGATAATTCAGTTGGGAATGTACTGTACTTGTACTAAATATGTAATCTGTTGTGTCCTTACAGGAAAACACTACATTGTGGTTATGCCGAGGTTTGTACAGTTGTCTTAACAACAACAACAACATAGACATTCATCTCCAGAGTGTGTCTCCCTTGATAGTCATTGGTCACTCTACACTCCAACAGTTCTATTTTAACACTGTCAGTTTCCCTTTGAAATGGCTCAGAACCAGGGCTATATAAATACTTTGTTTTAATGTCCTCCACCCTCCTTCCGCTCTCCCCCTCCTTCTCCTCCCTCCCTCTCCCTCCTCCTTTCTCTTATCTCCCTCCTTCCCTCCCCCATGCCGATTTGAAGGAGCCTTTCTGTAAGATGTGTGGATGTGTGTGAAGGATTGAATCCTGGTGGGGAGAATCGATAGCTTAAATCCTCACATGGTGCCCTTTTGATATTTGAACCCCCCCCCCCCAAGAGGCTTTTGGGTAAGCTCTACCCCTTTGGGGGGCCACACCAAAGGAACCAGGCATCGGTACACCAGCACACGACCACGAGTGAGAGGTCAGAGATTGGTGCGTCTGAGGTAGAGGTTGACCGATTTTATGACTTTTCACCGCCGATACCGATTATTGGAGGATAAAAAAAAAAGCCGATACCGATTAATCGGACAATTAAAAAAATATATATATATATGATAATTACAACAATACTGAATGAACACTTTTATTTTACCTTAATATAATCCATAAATAAAATCAATTTAGTCTCAATTAAATAATGAGACATGTTCAATTTGGTTTAAATAATGCAAAAACAGTGTTGGAGAAGAAAGTAAAAGTACAATATGTGCCATGTAAAAAAGCTAACGTTTAAGTTCCTTGCTCAGAACATGAGAACATATGAAAGCTGGTGATTCCTTTTAAAACATCTTCAATATTCCCAGTTAAGAAGTTTTAGGTTGTAGTTATTATAGGACTATTTCTCACTATCATTTGTATTTCATATACCTTTGACTATTGGATGTTGTTATAGGCACTATAGTATTGCCAGCCTAATCTCGGGAATCGATAGGCTTGAAGTCATAAGCAGCGCTGTTCTTCAAGCATTGCGAAGAGCTGCTGGCAAACGCAGGAAAGTGCTGTTTGAATGAATGCTTACGAGCCTGCTGCTGCCTACCACCGCTCAGACTGCTCTATCAAATCATAGACTTAATTATAATATAATAAACACACAGAAATACGAGCCTTAGGTCATTAATATGTATTGATTTTAAGAAAGGCATTGATGTTTATGGTTGGGTACGTTGGTGCAACGATTGTGCTTTTTCACGAATGTGCTTTTGTTAAATCATCACCCGTTTGGCGAAGTAGGCTGTGATTCGATGATAAATTAACAGGCACCGCATTGATTATATGCAACGCAGGACAAGCTAGTTAAACTAGTAATATCATCAACCATGTGTAGTTAACTAGTGATTATGTTAAGATTGATTGTTTTTTATAAGATAAGTTTAATGCTAGCTAGCAACTTACCTTGGCTCCGTGCTGCACTCGCGTAAACAGTTGGTCAGCCTTCCACGCAGTCTCCTCGTGGATTGCAATGTAATCGGCCTTAATCGGCGTCCAAAAATGCTGATTACAGATTGTTATGAAAACTTGAAATTGGCCCTAATTAATCGACCATGCTGATTTATCGGTCGACCTCTAGTCTGAGGGTAGTAGTTGAGTTTGAAGCCTGAGTGTAACAATACATCCATACTGTATAAAGGGAATAGGTTACCATTTTGGATTGAGAGTATTAAGTGACTCTGGACAGGTGACAAATAACTAGACACTGTGTAGAAGGCTGGCTTGCCGCCATACATACAGACAGACCGACAGACATGCAGTGATGTTTGTTATGAATCCGCGTTTATTTGTTTCGGACGGTCTCTTCTAAAATTGTAGGTGTTGGAGGTACTTTATATTCATAATTAATGGAAATGTTTCATGATACTCCTAAAGTGATTATGAATATTCACAGTATGTAACACATTCCTGTCTGGAAATATTAACAGGTAGGATCATGTCCTTGACGACCTACCTTGTCATCCTTAATCCATCATCACGTTTCTTTTAATAAAAGTGAAATAAATACTTTAACACACGGATCATCAACTTTCAGCACAATGAACGTCTGGTGTTAAGGTCTGGATCATGTTTTTTACTCAGACATATCTCTCTTCTGGAATTTCCGTGGTAAACCCTAACCTCCTGTCCATATCAGCATTACTACCTCACTAATGGAAGGCCCCAGCCCTTCTGTAACCAGTTCCCAAATCCACCCAAGACCGTTTATGACCAGTCTCATATACCGGGGTATTTCGAAATACCAACGGTATGATTTTCAATACGCCACTGCTTATCACTATACAGTAAGTTAAGTATAACTATAAGAAATCTAAGATGTGTAATTCTATCCAGCTCAGGGCTCCAGCTATACATTTGGTTTGTTAACTTGTTAGCTAAGTGGCGAGATGTCAGGATCAAGCTTCTTGGTTACTGCAGAGATATTCACTCCCCTTCTGGATCAAGATCCCTTTTGCTTAAATTGTTTTGTGTGTAAAAAAATAAATAGTGCCCCCTGTGTGCACTTCCGGTAATACCGTATATCCCAGTATGGTACAGAAACGGTATGAAAATCTCGATACCGCCCTACCCCTTACCTCCAAGGGGCTAGTTTTACCCCTTACCTCCAAGGGGCTAGTTTTACCCTTTACCCCCCAAGGGTCTAGTTTTACCCCTTACCTCCAAAGGGCTAGTTTTACCCCTTACCCCCCCAAGGGGCTAGTTTTACCCCTTACCCCCCAAGGGGCTAGTTTTACCCCTTACCCCCAAGGGGCTAGTTTTACCCCTTACCCCCCAAGGGGCTAGTCTACCCTTACCCCCCAAGGTGCTAGTTTTACCCCTTACCCCCCAAGGTGCTAGTTTTACCCCTTACCCCCCAAGGGGCTAGTTTTACCCCTTACCCCCAAGGGGCTAGTTTTACCCCTTACCCCCCAAGGTGCTAGTTTTACCCCTTACCCCCCAAGGGGCTAGTTTTACCCCTTACCCCCCAAGGGGCTAGTTTTACCCCTTACCCCCAAGGGGCTAGTTTTACCCCTTACCCCCCCAAGGGGCTAGTTTTACCCCTTACCCCCCAAGGGGCTAGTTTTACCCCTTACCCCCCCGAGGGGCTAGTTTTACCAGATCTGAATGGTTTGGATGTTTTCCACCTAACCTATCAGAGGGCAAGTTGTAGTCTCGAAAAGCCGACCCTAGGCATCAGTGACTAGGGCCTGGTTTCAATGATGGACTCTTTTGGCATAGAGGAACTACGTCCCTGCCTAAGTCACTACTTTATCAGCTTGAATAAAATACAATGTGGTAGCTAGAGGTTATATGCAGGTCAGAGGTTATTTTTAATGAGTGCATTTCACAAGTGGCTTAAAATATATATTATATATATATATATTATATATATATATATATATATATATATATATATATATATATATATATATATATATATATATATATATATATATATATATATATATATATATATATACCTTTATTTAACTAGTCAGTTAAGAATAAATTCTTATTTACAATGACGGCCCAGGGGCTGAACGACAGGTTTTTACCTTGTCAGCTCGGGGATTCGATCCTGGCCCAACGCTCTAACCACTAGGCTACCCACCACCCCAGGTTGTGTTAACTACCTTCACTAAAACCACTGCAAAGTTTTTGCCTGCAAACTTTGGCTTTGAACCGGGCCGTTGTAGCAAGTCTGCTTGGTGATTTATATATATATATATATATATTTTTATATATATATATTTTTTTTTTTTGTTGAGAATTGTCTGAAGAGGACCCACCCCAGAACAGTTTTTTTCCCCCCGTTATCAAACTTGCCAAAAGAGTCCATCATTGAAACCTAGTCCCTGTCGCCTAGGGTCTGGGTTTACAAGACTAGGCAAGTTGAAGCTAGTATTACCACATTATCCAATCCTGATTTATATCTGGCTTAATGTGACTAGAGGTTACGGGTTAGGGCCTGAGGGTTGGTTTGAAATGGAGCCGATGTTGGTGTCTGTCCTGTCCACTAACTAGTTCTTTACGGCAGTCATTACCCTGCTGTGTCCAGACCACATTAGCAGAGCAGCGATTAGCCCTGCTTGTCTGTCTCGATCTCTCTATCTCTCGATCATCTCTCTTTTCCTCCCCCTGCCCCACTCCCATCCCCTCTCCCTCCCTACATCTCTCTGCCCAGGCCTATTTTAGTTTAAGTTGTGTGAGGCCCCAGACGTGAATAATTCAACACACTGACCTTCTGGTTGGACTGTTCTGTTGGTGGGTGGGGTTGGGGTGGGGGAGGGTCGAGGGGTGGGTGAGGTCTCGTCTCCATTTTCAGTCTTTAACGTAATACTTTGGAAGCAGCCACAATGTGTCATTACCATAACGCTTAGTCAAACGTTGAGGTTGTGGAATGTGGTTTTCTGTACGGTACCTTCCTTGTAGTGACCGTGTGTTCTCGAATAACCTACATTGACTGCGGTGCATTTTGCTCTGTCTCGCTCTCCTGTCTTCTTCCAGGCTGTTCAACCTGACCCTGAAAAAGCTGATCATGTTGAAGGAGCTGGACAAAGACCTGACGTCTGTGGTCATCGCTGTCAAACTACAGGTATGACCTGACCCGAGATCACTGTAATACTGTTTCATTGAATTCTACCCCCCCCCCCCCCACACTTCTTCTCTTCTATTCAATGCCCAGCATTCCTCAATTCCATCTCTCCCTCCTCTACTCTCCATCACTAGTCTCTTGTTCTTTTCTTCTTATACTCTGTCCTCCCCTCTCACTCCCCTGTTCTCCCTTTTTCCATCCTTTCCCCCTCTCATCCATCCATCCACCCCGTCTGTCTCTGTTGATTAAAGGCTGATTGTTTGGACTCTGTGGTACGTCAATGATCATCTTTAACCAGATTTATCCTCCCTCCATCCCTCCTCAACCTCTTTTTTCTCCCCGCTATTCATGATCTACTCTCCCTCCCTGCTCCCTCCCTGTCTCCCTCCCTGTCTCCCTCCCTCTCCTCCCTGTCTCCCTCCCTCCCTGTCTCCCTCCCTCCCTGTCTCCCTCCCTCCCTGTCTCCCTCCCTCCCTCCCGTCTCCCTCCCTCGCTCTCTCTCTCTCTCTCTCTCTCTCTCTCTCTCTCTCTCTCTCTCTCTCTCTCTCTCTCTCTCTCTCTCTCTCTCTCTGTCTCTCTCTCTCTCTCCCTGTCTCTCTCTCTCTCCCTGTCTCTGTCTCTCCCTCCCTCCCTCCCTGTCTCTCTCTCTCTCTCCCTCCCTCCCTGTCTCTCTCTCAGGGTTCTAAGCGTATCCTGAGGTCCAATGAGATCTTGTTGTCTTCAGCGGGACTGACAGAGACAGACCTTCAGCTCACCTTCTCTCTACAGGTACAATACTACTAGTACTGCTATTACAGATACAGTAGGGCTGGCCTTGCACACTACTACTGTTACACATACTGTTCAATAGGGCTGGTCTAGCAACTGAGGCTATTTACATAGGAATGGGGTCACCACTCACATCTACAGCCAGCACTTTTTTTCCCTGACCAGGTGAAATGTTCAAGTGTCCTGGCCCTATTCAGTGTTACTGGGAGGTTGTACATATGGAGTGTGCGAGTCTTTTTATTTTTTGAATTTTTTTTTCTAGCTTCCAGTTTATTCTCCGTTAGTCAGCGCCTCTACTTTAAATCGTTTTCTCTGGACGTGTGCCGCCTCATGTTTTTTTTTTTTTACTGTACGTTAACTTTTCCTCAGCTCTTCGCGGAGTTCATTTTTTCCCCCTAGGTATTATATTATTATCTGTCCCGGAGACATCCAACTGTCCCGTTTATCTGGTTTTAATGGCCGTTCTAGAATGCCCTTCTAGCCAATCAGAAACGAGTAGTCAGCAATTCTGTGGTATTAGTAACACAAACACACAAAACAGTCACATTTATCGAAATCAGTTGTTTCTGGTCATGGGGTAACGGGGTTATTACAGACTGCAGAACTGGGGTGATTTCATATCTTCAAGTTGGCTCAACTATGTTTGAACTTTCCGTTGACAGTTGCTGCGCAGTGCTCCTTCACTGTGGCTTAGTCTGATTTTTTTGGGGGGGGGTTATGAGACGTGACCTGTCACCATCCTGTCACAGACCGGTCGCAGAACAGGAATATTACGCAACACACTCCGATTTTTATATCTGTGTGATTATACAGTCTGACGACCAGATGGTCATGGTTCTCTCTGTGTTTGCGTGTGCCCTCACAGTACCCTCCACTTCCTGAAGAGAGACGCCAACAAGCTTCAGATCATGCTGCAGCGTCGCAAACGCTATAAGAACCGAACCATCCTGGGCTACAAGACACTGGCGCTGGGTCACATCAACATGGCCGAGGTACGGCGCTAACCTCCGTTAAAAAATAAATAAAAATATACTTTTATTCAACCTTAACCTCCTATTCAACATTTTTTTTATTCGATTCCTATTTAATCTCGAATCATCCTTGGTTTAACCTATATTTGATCGATTTTTAACCACGCGTTTTACAAGTCGTACGGAAAGGAAATAGGCTCCTGCCCTTGAGGGCCATTCTGGCTCAGACAAGGCTACTTACTTCACGTAGATCTATCTTCACAGTAGCTAACAGTTGGTATTTAAAGTCTATTTTGCCTTTAGCTAACCTCTATTCAACCTTCATTCAACCAGCGACACCTTTTATCAAGCCTTTAGTAAACCTCAGTGTAACCGCAACACTCTGTCACGACACTCCATGTCATTCTGACACGCTCTACCCAAAGCTCTGGCAGTGTTTTTCAAGTTGAATAAAAGAACTGCGCTGTAGCTGCTGCATGTGTGTGTGTGACTGCTGCCTGTGTAATAGGATGTGCAGACTTCATTAACACAGCCAGGGTGTGACCAGACTGCAGAGAGAAGGGGGGGGGGAGAGCTGATGCTGTTCTGAACACCAGCCTTTGTACAGAATATGTGGTAATCCCTTTCTGTTTCCCTTGTTTTCTATTTTCTCTGTCTCTCTCTCTCTCTCTGTGTGTGCTCTCCTATCCCTTTGTCTTCACTCTCATCTTTCCCCCTGGTTCCACCCCCCCCTCCCATATCCCATGTCCAGGTGATGCAGCATCCCAGTGAGGGGGCCCAGGTGTTGGGGCTCCACAGCCAGTTGAAGGATGCCTCGGTGCCCGTGGCAGAGGTCAGGGTCTACTCCCTCTCCAGCCAGCCCATCGACCACGAGGGACCCAAGGCCAAGATGTCTGGTAAGGGATCTATGAGTCCCTGTGTTTTGCTCTCTCTCTCTCTGCTCCCTCTCCCTCTCTCTCTTTATCTGCTCCCTCTCCCTCTCTCTCTTTATCTGCTCCCTCTCTCTTTATCTGCTCCCTCTCTCTTTATCTGCTCTATCTCTCTCTCTTTATCTGCTCCATCTCTCTCTCTGCTCCATCTCCCTCTCTCTCTGCTCCATCTCCCTCTCTCTCTGCTCCCTCTCTCTCTGCTCCCTCTCCCTCTCTCTCTGCTCCCTCTCCCTCTCTCTCTGCTCCATCGCTCTCGCTCTCTCTCGCTCTCTCTCTGCTCCATCGCTCTCTCTCGCTCTCTCTGCTCCATTGCTCTCTCTCTGCTCCATCGCTCTCTCTCGCTCTCTCTCGCTCTCTCTCTCTCTGCTCTATCGCTCTCTCTCGCTCTCTCTCTGCTCCATCGCTCTCTCTCGCTCTCTCTCTGCTCCATCGCTCTCTCTCGCTCTCTCTCTGCTCCATCGCTCTCTCTCGCTCTCTCTCTGCTCCATCGCTCTCTCTCGCTCTCTCTCTGCTCCATCGCTCTCTCTCGCTCTCTCTCTGCTCCATCGCTCTCTCTCGCTCTCTCTCTGCTCCATCGCTCTCTCTCGCTCTCTCTCTGCTCCATCGCTCTCTCTCGCTCTCTCTCTGCTCCATCGCTCTCTCTCGCTCTCTCTGCTCCATCGCTCTCTCTCGCTCTCTCTGCTCTATTGCTCTCTCTCTCTGCTCCATCGTTCTCTCGCTCTCTCTCCTCGTTCTCTCGCTCTCTGCTCCATCGTTCTCTCTCTCTCTGCTCCATCACTCTCTCTCTGCTCCATCTCTCTACTCCCTCATAGACTTTTCCTTTCCTCCCTTCCTAACCATTAATGCTTTCTCTCTCCCTCTCCTTCCCTCTCTCCTTCCCTCTCTATCACCTCTCTCTCTCTCCTTCCCGTCTCTCTCCAGATCGTTCTCCAGACATTGATAACTATTCTGAGGAAGAGGAGGAGAGCTACTCTTCAGAACAGGAGGGCAGTGACGACCCGATCCACGGCCAGGTGTGTGTGCGCACGCGCGTCTTTTGTCCTGCCTTGTTTGTGAAGCAGAGATACCTGGAGCCCAGGGGATGTGAAGGGAAGAGACGAGAGGGAGAAGGGAGGGAGGTGATAGAAGGAGAGGAGAGAAAGCGGCAAACAGACAGAATGAAAAGATAAGGAGAGGGGGGACATGGCTCAGGGAGGACAGATGAATAGAGTGAATGGGGGTACGGAAGGGGCGAGGAGTGAAGGAGAGGACTAGTGAAAGGATGGAGGGAAGGAGGTCACGGTTGGTAGGGTATAAATAACCTGCTGGGAGTGTGTGTCTCATGCTCTGAATAACTCTCCAATTCTCCCCCTCCCTCCCCCCCTCTCTCTGTGTCCTCCCTCGTTCTCCACTTCTCTCTCTCTCTCTCTCTCTCTTTCTCTCTGTCAGTATCTGTATGACGAAGAGGATGAGGTGAGGAAGAAGAAGCCCAGACGGAAGCTCACCTCCAACGCTTCCATCACTAGAGTGAGACACCCTGCTGTCCCTCCCTCCCATCCCTCTCTCCCTCTTTCACTCCGTTCTCCTGCTCTCAAATTTCATCTCTGCACCTCCCTCTATTGTTCTCCCTCCTTTGTCCTTAATTCTGCAATCACTCTGTTCCTTCCTTTCTTCTTCAATGTGTGCAATTACATTTCCCAGGAGGCAAACAGACAATTGTGAAAATGTATCCACACACACACACACACACACACACACACACACACACACACACACACACACACACACACGCGTGCAGAATGAGGCCATGGCTGCACTAGTCACTATATGATAGAATACACTGTAAAACACCTGAGCATCATTTTTCTTGGACTGCAGCAGCATCTTAAATGATCTGTTCTCTGGTCTGTTGATATTCATATGCATTCAAGTCTTTGTAGATGGGTCATATTCAAAAGGCAGCGGACGGAGGAAAAACGGACTGACTCGGGGAGGGACCCCCCTAAGCTCGTTCTATAAGAAACGCTTGTTTTCATTTTCTTTCGAACTCATGTTTCTCAGAACACTTAACCCCGAGGGGAAAATAATACTTGTCTCTCTTACAGCAACCAAACATCAAGCAGAAGTTTGTGGCCCTGCTGAAAAGGTTCAAGGTTTCTGATGAGGTAGGCATCTCGCTATCGCGCCTTCTCTCTCTCGCCTTGTCTCTGTTTATCTCTCCCTCAATTCAATTTCAATTTAAGGGGCTGGGAAACATATGTTTACATTGCCAAAGCAAGTGAGGTTATTTTTGTCTGGGCCCTGAGATTTACTGTCAGGGCCCAGGTCTGACCGAATCTGTACAGAAGATCTTGGTGCTGTTGTAGGCCCTCCTTGGTTGGGGACAGAAGCACCAGATCATCAGCAAACAGTAGACATTTGATTTTAGATTCTAGTAGGGTGAGGCCGAGGGCTGCAGACTGTTCTAGTGCCCTTGCCAATTCGTTTATATATATATATATATATATATATATATATATATATATATATATATATATATATATATATATATATAATATATATATATATATATATATATATATATATATATATATATATGGTGAAGAGGGTGGGGCTTAAGCTGCATCCCTGTCTCACCCCATGGCCCAGAGGAAAGAAATGTGTGTTTTTTGCCAATTTTAACAGCACACTTGTTGTTTGTGTACATGGATTTTATAATGTTGGATGTTTTTCCCCCAATACCACTTTCCATCAATTTGAATAGCAAACCCTCATGCCAAATAGTCAAAAGCTTTTTTGAAATCATCAAATGAGAAGACTTTGCCATTGTTTTGGTTTATTTGTTTGTCAATTAGGGTGTGCAGGGTGAATATGTGGTCTGTCGTACGGTAATTTGGTAAAAAGCCAATTTGACATTTGTACATTTCCTTAGTGAAAACAATGTAATGAGCGAGTCTGCTGTTAATGATAATGCAGAGGATTTTTCCCAAGGTAGGTGTTTCCCACGGTAGATATTGCGTTCAAATTTGTCTCCACTTTTGTGGATCTGGGTAATCAGTCCTTGGTTCCAAATATTGGGGAAGATGGCAGAGCTGAGGATGATTTTTAAGAATAGCCTATTGGAATTTGTGGTTTGTATATTATCATTTCATTGAGGATACCTTCAACACCGCAGGCCTTTTTGGGTTAGAGGGTTTTTGTCCTGTAGTTCATTCAATATAACTGGATAATCCAGTGGGTTCTGGTAGTCTTTTAATAGTTGATTCTAAGATTTGTATTTGATCATGTATAATTTTTTTTGCTGTTCTTTGGTATCGAGCCAAAAAGACTGGAGTATTGGTTTATCCATACATCTAAGTTTTGGATAGATAACTCTTTGTGTGTTCCAATTTTCCCAGAAGTGGTTAGATTCTATGGATTCTTGAATTACATTGAGCTGATTTCTGATGTGCTGTTCCTTCTTTTTCCGTAGTGTATTTCTGTTTTGTTTTAGTGACTCACCATAGTGAAGGCGTAGACTCAGGTTTTCTGTGTTTCTACATTTTTGGTTGGATAGGTTTCTGTTTCTTAGGTTTTTGCATTCCTTATCAAACCATTTGTTATTATTGTTCATTTTCTTAGGGTCTGCATTACATTTTTAGATTTGATAGGGAAGCTGAGAGGTCAAATATACTGTTTAGGTTTTCTACTGTCAAGTTTACACCTTCACTATTACAGTGAAACATTTTGTCCAGGAAGTTGTCTAAAAGGGATTGAATTTGTTGTTGCCTAATTGTTTTTTGGTAGGTTTCCACACTACTGTCCTTCCATCTATAGCATTTCTTAATATTATTCAGTTCCTTTGGCTTTGATGCCTCTTGATTGAGTATTGCTATGTTCAAGTAGACTGTGATTTGTTGTGATCTGATAGGGGTGTCAGTGGGCTGACTGAACGCTCTGAGAGACTCTGGGTTGAGGTCAGTGATAAAGTAGGCTACGGTACTACTGCCAAGAGATGAGCTATAGGTGTACCTACCGTAGGAGTCCCCTCAAAGCCTACCATTGACTATGTACATACCCAGTGTGTAGGAGTTGTCCTGTTTTTGTTGGTTATGTTGTCGTAGTTGTGCCTAGGGTGTTATATGGGGGAGGGAATGCTGTCACCTTTGTTCCCCTGTGTACTGAGGGTGTCAGGTTCTTTTCTTGTGTCTAGTTCTGGCATTTTGGTTGCCACAGACTAGTATTTTATTTAACCTTTATTTAACTAGGCAAGTCGGTTAAGAACAAATTCTTATTTACAATGACGGCCTACCTTGGCCAAAACCTAACCCGGACGACGCTGGGCCAATTATGCGCCGGCCTATGGGAATCCCAATCACGGCCAGTTGTGATACAGCCTGGAATCAAACCAGGGTCTGTAGTGATGCCTCTAGCAATGAGATGCAATGCCTTAGACCGCTGTGCCACTCTGGAGCCCATGTCCTTGGGCCTGGAAATTGTGGATCTCCCCCTCTAGGATGGAGAAGCTGTCATCGTTAAGGTATGGTAGCACACAGGAGGATGTTTTCCTCTGTTGAGATAATTTCCTTTTGAATTTCTAGCCTAGTGTAAAATGTTCCTGTTTTGATTAATTTGAGTGAGTCAGGTCTGCTCTATACCAAATTAGCATACCTCCTAATTCCCTGTTTCACACCTGGTAGTTTAGTGGATGGGACTACCAGCTCTCTGTAACCTAGAGGGCAACCATTGGGTCCATCTCCTCTATACCATGCTTCTTGTAGGATGACAGTGTCTGTATTTCTGATTTCTTTGGTGAAGTCCAGGTTCCTGCTCTTTAGGCCAAAGGCAAATTACCTCAGGCCTTGGATATTCAAGGATGAGATAGTGAAGCCTTTGTGTTCCATAAAGTGTCCAATGTTAGTTGTGTGGTTTGGCCTCAGACCAGTAAGTGTGAGCAGAGCCTGCTGATCATCTGGTACATGCCATTGGCTTGGGCTAGTGTAAGAGTGGGGGTTGAGCCTGTTTGCCTGCTCACGGCCTGGGCGTATGTGTGACTTTCATGTTGAGGCCCTCTTAGCGGTAGTGGGGGGCATGGGGTGGGCAGGAGGGGCATAGGTCGGATCTGAGGGGGACTATATGGGGCATTGTGTGTGTGTGTGTGTCTCTCTCTCTCTCTCTCTCTCTCTCTCTCTCTCTCTCTCGCTCGCTCGCTCGCTCTCTAATCGACTGAGAGATACAAAAACGTTCTTCACTCAAACGCCGACTTTTTACTTTCTCTGTCTTACACCTACACCTTCCCCCTCTCTGTTTCACTTTTCCGAACACCTTGTTTTGTGCAAGTTGCAGACGTTATAATTGCAATTGAAGGTGTTGCTCTACACAATTTGACAGTGTTGCTCTACACACAAGTATGTGTGAGAGATAGACAAAGAGATAGATGTGGTAATGATGAGATAGACAAAGAGATAGATGTGGTAATGATGAGATAGACAAAGAGATAGATGTGGTAATGATGAGATAGACAAAGAGATAGATGTGGTAATGATGAGATAGACAAAGAGATAGATGTGGTAATGATGAGATAGACAAAGAGATAGATGTGGTAATGATGAGATAGACAAAGAGATAGATGTGGTAATGATGAGATAGACAAAGAGATAGATGTGGTAATGCAACTGGAGCTCTTTCGTGTTTTTTCCTTTTTCCTTTTCCATGTCTGTGCGTCATAAGACTATGCCTCTGTTTGTGATGTTGGTATGAGTGAGAGCTATGCTTCTGTACCCGTGTAATATGTTGATCTGTCTCTGTCTGTCTGTCTGTCTGTCTGTGTGTCTGTGTGTAGGTGGGTTTTGGTCTGGAGCATGTATCTAGTGAACAGATCCAGGAAGTGGAGGAGGATTTAGATGAGCTCTATGACAGTCTGGAGATGTACAACCCCTCTGACAGTGGACCTGAGATGGAAGAGACGGACAGCATCCTCAGCACACCCAAACCTAAACTTAGGTAGCTGTTATGGTGACACACACGTGTATATACACACACGTACAACCAGAACCCACAGCACACCTAACCCAATAATGCCTTACGTACACACTCTCTTGACATACAGTGCATTCGGAAAGTATTCAGACCCCTTGACTTTTTCCACATTTTGTTACGTTACAGCCTTATTCTAAAATGTATTTAAAAAAAAAAAATCCTCAGTGACTTAAAAAAATATATATATATTTTAAATGTTTATTTTTTACCCATCAATTTCGTGGTATCCAATTGGTAGTTAGTCTTGTCTCATCGTACAGATTCGGGAGAGGTGAAGGTCGAGAGCCGAGAGCTCCAAAACACAATGCCCGCTTAACCTGGAAGCCAGCCACACCAATGTGTCGGAGGAAACACCATACACCTGGCGACCGTGTCAGCGTGCACTGCGCCCGACTTGCCACAGGAGTCGCTAGAGCGCGATGGGACAAGGACATCCCTGCCGACCAAACCCTCCCCTTACCCGGACGATGCTGGGCCAATTGTGCGCCGCCCCATTGGTCTCCCGGTCGCGGCTAACTTCGACAGAGCCTGGACTCGAACCAGGATCTCTAGTGGCACAGCATGCAACTGCGATGCGGTGCCTTAGACCACTGCGCCCTCTCAATCCTCCACAATCTACACACAATACCCCATAATGACAAAGCCAAAAATTTATTTTAGCAAATGTATTCAACGTTTTTAAACAGAAATACCTTATTTACATAAGTATTCAGACCCTTTGCTACGAGACTCGAAATTGAGCTCAGGTGCATCCTGTTTCCATTGATCACCCTTGAGCTGTTTCTACAACTTGATTGGAGTCCACCTGTAGTAAATTCAATTGATTGTACATGATTTGGAAAGGCACACACCTGTCTATATAAGGTCCCACAGTTGACAATGAATGTCAGAGCAAAAACCAAGCCATGAAGTCGAAGGAACTGTCCGTAGAGCTCCGAGACAGGATTGTGTCGAGGTACAGATCTGGTAAGGGTACCAAAACATTTCTGCAGCATTGAATACTTTCCGAATGCACTGTATGGATTGCACAAAGTGGATTTTTATTTCACGATGTTATGAACATCGCTAGCAACAGCAGAATAAAACAAATGTTTAATACATACAGCAGAAAAGAGAAGAATATCTTCTTTCTAATGATAAACTTTATTTCTCAAGTCCTAATACTGATCACTATGAACACACCATTCCATGTATGTTACAGTCGGTGCTAACTTGTGTGTGTGTGTGTGTGTGTGTGTGTGTGTGTGTGTGTGTGTGTGTGTGTGTGTGTGTGTGTGTGTGTGTGTGTGTGTGTGTGTGTGTGTGTGTGTGTGTGTGTGTGTGTGTGTGTGTGTGTGTGTGTGTGTGTGTGTGTGTGTGTGTGTGTGTGTGTGTGTGTGTGTGTGTGTGTGTGTCCATCCAGGCCGTTCTTTGAGGGAATGTCCCAGTCCAGCTCTCAGACGGAAATCACCAGCCTGAACAGCAGAGGAGGGAGCCTGGGACGAGACGCCTGCTTCAGCCCTGTGAGTAATGGAGGGAGAGAGAGGGAGGGGAGAGGGAGATAAATAATGCATTAAAGGATTGGGGGGGGGGGGGTGTAAGGGATCAAATCAATTTTATTGGTCACATACACGTGGTTAGCAGATGTTATTGCGAGTGTAGCGAAAAATGCTTGTGCTTCTAGTCCCGACAGTGCAGTAATATCTAACAAGTAATCTAACAATTCCACAACAACTACCTAATACACACACATCTAGGTAAAGGGATGGAATATGAATATGTACATATAAATATATGAATTAGCAATGACCGAGCGGCATAGGCAAGATGCAATAGATGGTATAAAATATACTGTATTCAAATGGGATGAGTAATGCAAGATATGTAAACATCATTATTAAAGAGGCATTAATAAAGTGACTAGTGATCCATTTGTTAGAGTGGCCAATTATTTCAAGTCTGTATGTAGGCAGCAGCCTCTCTGTGTTATTGATGGCTGTTTAACAGTCTGATGGCCTTGAGATAGAAACAATTTTTCAGTCTCTCGGTCCCTGAAGAATCTTGTGAGAAGGTGCTTAAAACAGAATGGAGACAACAGAGAGGAATGTTCGAGAGAGGGGAAAAAAAGAGGGCGAAGGTGAAGGTGAATGATTGAGATTCACATCAACCAGCCGGATCTCGCGAGTTTCACGGCGCAGCGGTCATCCCGCGATCATCAGTCTGGTAATACGTGGCTAGGTGAGATGTGTGGTAGTGACTGTGTTTCCCGCGTGTCTCCAGCAGGGGGAGCAGCGGCCTGTGGAGATGAAACACTCTCGCAGTCGCAACCTGGAGGCGGAGACCCTCTCTGAGACGGACACGCTGGTGAGATCCGCCAACAGGCTCTGTGTGCTGTGTAAGAGGTAGCGGTCCGTTTTGAGCTCAAGCTAATCTGTGTGTGTGTTCTGTGTGCAGGAGTTGACGGATCAGGAGATGTTTCCGGAGGGCCCCTGCATTACGGTGTCGGGGGCTGAGAAACCTCGTACGCCCCTGAAGAGCAGCAAGAGTGGAGGAGGACAGACCATGCCCTCCCCCAGGTAACTACACACACACACACACACACACACACACACACACACACACACACACACACACACACACACACACACACACACACACACAGACTCTTGCCATAGTGACTCCAACAAAATGACACATGCCTGATACCAAATCAACCTCCCAGGTGCCTTTGCAGATGTGCATATTTTCCTCAGAAAGGTAGAACTGTTCCAATCCTTCAACCCTAGAGGAAAGGGTTTGGGGTCAGTTTGGACTTTTAACACAAACGCGTAATACCCTCCACACTGGTCGAACGGGGGGATTGGTCTCTTTAAAAGGTGTGTTTGTGTGTGTGTGTGTGTGTGTTTCACAGGCTGGACGGCAGAGGCCCCACCCCCAAACAGAAGAGACAGAGCAGTACTCCTATGAAAGAGAGACAGCTGTCTAAACCAATCAGTGAAGGGGGGAGGACCAACAGCTCCGATAGCGAGAGATCCCCCGAACTGGGACACTGCTCACAGGTAACTCATGTACGCACACACACACATTCTTAAAACTACTGTGAGCGTCAAAGGTATTGGGACAGTGCTACATTTTGTTGTTTTGGCTCTATACTCCGGCACTTTGGATGATTTTGAAATGATACAATGACTATGAGGTTACAGTACAGACTGACAGCTTTAATATGAGGGTGTTTTCATCCACGCTGAACCGTTTAGAAATTACCGCACTTTTTGTACGTAGTCCCCCATTTTTTGGGACAAATTCACTTGTGTGTTAAAGGACTCAGAAGTTTAGTATTTGTTCCCATATTCATAGCACGCAATGACTACATCAAGCTTATGACTACAAACTTGTTGGATGCATTTGCTGTTTGTTTTGTGCCCCAATAGAAATGAAGGGTAAATAATGTATTGTCATTTTGGAGTCACTTTTGTTGTAAATAAGAATAGAATGTGTTTCTAAACACTTTTACATGAATGTGGATAGTACCATGATTACGAATAGTCCTGAATAATGATGAGTGAGATAGTTACAGAGGCATAAATATCATAACCCCAAGACACGCTAACCTCTCACCATTATACACACACACACACACACACACACACACACACACACACACACACACACACACACACACACACACACACACACACACACACACACACACACACACACACACACACACACACACTCTTTCTTATAGCAGGGGGTCCTATAGTTCCAGTTGTCACATCTCATCTATCCAATGATGGGAGACCAGATGCTGTTGGAGGGCCAGTAGGAAGCACCCTTTCCTCTGGTCAACAAAATAATATATATATATCCCTGCGTAAGGTGCCGTCTTTCGGATGGGACGTTAAACGGGTGTCCTGACTCTCTGTGGTCACTAAAGATCCCGTGGCACTTATCGTAAGAGTAGGGGTGTTAACCCCGGTGTCCTGGATAAATTCCCAATCTGGTCCTCATACCATCATGACCACCTAATCATCCCCCGGTTTACAATTGGCTCATTCATCTCCCTCCTCTCCCCTGTAACTATTCCCCAGGTCGTTGCTGTAAATGAGAATGTGTTATCAGTCAACTTACCTGGTTTGAAAAAAACAAAAAAAAACAAGCTTAAGGAGAGCACAGTATATGCCAAGAAAAAAAATATTGTCTCTCTCCGTTCCTCTCCTCCACCTACTCCCTTCTTCTTGTCTAAATAAAGAACATGAATGTACCCATGATGACGTGACTAAGAATGAATGATGTATGTGTTGTTGAGTCATCTAAAAAGAAACTGCTCCACTTTGTGCGCGTGTGTGCGTGGTGTGTGTGTGTGCGTGGTGTGTGTGTGTGCGCGCGGTGCGTGTAGGTCCTGAGGAAGGCGGTGTATGATCAGCTGAACCAGATCCTTCTGTCTGACGCGGCTCTGCCTGAGAGTCTCATCCTGGTCAATGGCACCGACTGGCAGGGCCAGGTAAGAACCGTGTGTGTGTGTGTGTGTGTGCTAGTGGTGTTAATAACCAATCCATCCGTAACAGCCTGACTATATGTGAAAATCCGAGGCCAGCGTCCGACCCTAACCAGCTAATATAGAAAATGCGCCGTAGGCTACAGTCAGAGACGACGGAACAGTGGTGGCTGCTGAGGGGAGGACGGCTCATAATAATGGCATTGGAAAAACCACGTGTTTGATGTATTTGATACTATTCCGCTCCAGCCATTCCCACAAGCCCGTCCTCCACAATTAACCTCCTGTGTGGCGGAACGATTTTTCCAAGCAGATTCTTTCTTGTCGTTTCTGACATTTTGGTAGGCCATTTTTTTTCCCGGCACCTTGTCTACAGTTAGAAAACACGCAGCTTCACTTCTGTCATTATATGTTGCCCTAGAAGACTAAATAAACCTTTTGATGACCAGAATAGTGTCATAAATCGATAGAATTTAATGCTTCAATCTACCGTAGTTGACATTGGTTAAAGCTTTCTCTGTGATCTCCCTTCTTTTTCGGGAGCAAAGACGTTTAGGGACCGGGGAGAAAATGCAGTAACTCAAATAAAACTGGAAAGATTTTCTGTGCAGTTTGACTGGTTGTATGGAAATAGAAAACTGTGTAAACGACCCAACGTATTTCAGTTCGGCTTGGATGCATATTTTATGTGGTTGAAATACTATCAGCGTTTATGATGCTGGCAAAGATAGCACCTCGACATACGGTATCTAACTGCGCATTCGCATTCTCTCAATATGCTGAAAGAAAGAATTCATATTCATCCACTCCTCTTCCTGAGTCAAAATTTAGACTTCATTCGGTGTATCATTTTACTGCAAGAAATGCTTAACTCTGCAGGAGTTAATATTAAGGCTATGTGAGCGGACCTACAGTCAGTGTCCTGATTTCAGTTTCCATTTAACCCATCTGAACAGTGGGCTACAGTTCCCTTGACGTGCCATAGGCCTATGTAAAGTCCCCGTCTTGTGACAGTCAAATTTGTATAGCGCCTCACAATCATCACACATAACGTCACATTGCCATCATCCTCTTTTACCACTTAACCAAATCGTTCCCAAATATGACTTTGCTGGCCCTCCCTTCTCTTTATTTTCAACTCTCCATTTCGCAGCTTTTCTCTAATTGAATTCAACTTCGACCTTGTCCTTTTTCGCCTCTGTGGATCGACGGTAACTATTTTGCCCGTTCCCGTGTAAGCTATTTGGTGGGTACAGTTAGGCCCTTAAGCACTAATACCAGATAACCTAAAATAATGAAAGAAAAACAAATGTAGCCTAAATTGCACAACAATTATGGATTTTTTTAAGGTATTTTTTTCTCTTTATTCAACCCGCCCTTGATCTACCCAATATTTAATGACCCGAAACTCATCCACCCCGCGGATATAACCGCGGGTACTGCGGGTTATGAGTCCTCCCGCGCGTCACTGGCGTGTGCACACCGTGTGTGTGTCAGAACAAACCTATATGTTGCCGCAGTTCTTTAAGTGTGTGTGTGTGTGTTCCAGTATGTGGGGGAGCAGCTGCAGGTACAGAGGCACCCGGTGGTGTGTACCTGTTCAGGAGCTGAGATCCAGGCGGTGCTGTCTGCTGTCCTCACACGCATCCAGAAGTTGTAAGTCTAACACTTTATGCTCATGCGCACACACACACACACACACACACACACACACACACACACACAGACACAGAGTTGTGAGTCTGTTGGTCTAACACATTATCTATGCTCTATTAATCTCACTGTCTATGAAATATTTAGACCGCAGTACTCACACAGTCACAGACAATATTGAGTTGATTCGGAAAACGGTCTCCTCATTTCCTCTCCTCTCTCATTTCCTCTCCTCTCCCATTTTACATTTTTTTTTACATTTTTTTAATTAAGTATTTCAGATGTCATGGTATATATCCTTGTAGGTCACAATTGTCACAAGGATAGTCTAATTACATTTATAGCAAAGCTTTTTCATTGTCAAAGTAGGCCTAAAAAGAAAATCACAAAAAATGAACACGCTCACTCAAGTGGTCGAATGCTAGCTTCCGTTCGATTAACCGTGCTCATCGTTACTTGGTGGGTGTCATAGCTGGGTTATGTGATTATCTTTAACCCCCCCCTCTCTCTCTCTCTCCCTCCCCCTCTCTGCTTTCCTCTCTAGTTGTAACTGTAACTCGTCCATGCCCAGGCCGGTCAAGGTGGCAGTGGTGGGTAGTCAGAGCTACCTTGGTGCCATCCTGCAGTTCTTTGTCACACAGTTGGCAAGCAAGACCTCTGATTGGCTCAACCACCTGAGGTTCCTGGTGGTGCCCCTGGGTGAGACAAACAACAATATGGCACCTTCTGTCCGTATCCATGGTGACAGGCGTAGTGATGGGTTGATAATGGAAAAGACTTGTCAGGCTGATCACGTACACGAAAAGATCATCTCTCTGTCTGTCTCTCTCTCTCTCTCTCTCTCTCTCTCTTTCTTATGGTCTTATAGGCTCTCATCCTGTTGCTAAGCACCTGGGTGCCATAGACAACCATTACAGCTCTGCGTTCTTAGACGGGGCGTGGAGAGACATGTTCAGCCGCTCTGAACCCCCACAGACAGGTACACATACAACCATGCACGCGCACACACACACACACACACACACACACACTGGATACATAAAGTTAGCACTCAGAGCCTGACCTCTGACCTCTAATCTTTGATCTGTGTTTCCTGTCCCCTGTGCTGCAGACCTGTTGGACGTGGCCGGTAGGATCTCCCAGTACATCAGTGGAGCCACCGTCACACACCAGCTGCCCATCGCTGAGGCCATGCTTACCTGCAAACACAGGATGTGAGTGGACGCGCGCACGCACACACACACACACACACACACACACACACACACACACACACACACACACACACACACACACACACACAAACTGTCAGGGTGTAACACATGCCTTAACCGGAGCAATAACTGCAAGATAGTATTTAATTCAAAACCCATGTAACTGGTCATAACTCATTATTTGTCTCTGTTCAGGCACGATGAAGATTCCTACCAGAAGTTCATTCCTTTTATTGGGGTACGTATATAATAAACCAGGCCTCTCTGTAGACCCTTCCATAGATCTACCGTTGAAAATTGACATCTAGTTTGGATAGTAACTCCTCAGCTGATTTAGGGTGTTTAGAATATGAGGTATTTGTCCTGATGTTGTAGTAACAGGATGTTGTCATGTGTTTCAGTTGGTGAAGGTTGGTCTGATTGAGCCAGACACTTCCTCTACAGGTAGGTGGTTTAAAAACCAATGAAGAAGTACACGCTCTTACTGCTAAATTTCCATCTTCCAGGCCTATTTACTTGATAATATTACAAATAATGACATTAATCTCACCTCCATCCCTTGCCCCTGCGGTCGCCTAGGAGACACAGAAGAGGGCGTGGCAGTGAGCTTGGCTGTTCCCTCTACGTCCCCTCCCTCCCACGGCTCTCCCACTGGGCTGATCAAAGAGGCTGCCACTCCCCCCTCCTCTCCTTCTATGAGCAGTGTTCTCGCAGTCCAGGGGTAAGTCTGCACCCACCCTCTAGCTTGGGTATAGTCTTTTGTGCTGTTATTTCTTATTATAAGGCGCTGGGCAATTCCAGTTCTCAGGAGCTGCTCCGTTTCCTCCTCTCTTTCTGAGTAATCATTAGTGGATCAATTAAGTGCCAGAGAGTGTCTGCACACCTTTTTCTAAATCAGTCCCTGAAAGGAACGATAACCAATAAACAGTAGACACACTGTGGCCCCCCCCCCTTGACCTGACAGAGTTGCCTACCCCTGTCTTGAGTGAAAGAAGGAAAGGGGCAAAAGAGAAGGGAGGAAGGGAGTGAGTGAGGGAGGGAGAGGGGGAAATATTACCAGCACACTGCTTCTCCTCAGGTCAGCCATCTCAGGTTCGTTATGTCCCCTTCATGTCTGCCCTGGTGAAACTCTAGAGCAGTGATCCTCTCTGACCATCTAAAAACAACCACAGATGCATCAGCAGCTTCTAGCGTTATAGCCCATCATTGTTTTGGGGTATGGTGCTGTAACAGACTCTCTTGTCCTCTCTATAGCCAAACTCAGGGTCAGGGTTGATGCACCGTATGAAATGTATGCCCCTGAATCCATAGCCCTCTCTGTCGCTGAATACCTCCTCCCTACACCTCACAAATGAACACGGCTTTTTACATAACTTTTGCTTTCCCGTATTGTATCCTAACCCGTCCTCGTGACCCTCCTCTTCCTGTCCCAGGAGCCCCAGTATGTCCCAAGGTGTGGACGCCATTGGGTTGCAGGTGGACTACTGGCTGGCGTCGCTGGCGGAGAAGCGCCGAGAAGGCGAGCGGCGTGACACAGGCTGTAAGAACACCCTGAAGAGTGCCTTCAGATCCCTGCAGGTCAGCAGGCTACCAGGAGGGGGCAGCAGTGAGACACAGGCCCAGGTCGGCACCATGGCCATGACCGTGGTCACCAAGGAGAAGAACAAGAAGGGTAAAGAGTTTTAGAATAACACTTTTCTATGGCAAAATCAAAGTAATTCAGTGTTTAAAAAAACAACAACACAGTTTTTAGTGCTGAATGGTCAGTGGAATAGATGCATTCCTTCTAGTTGGGGTGTTCTTCAGTCATTCTATCTACAGTATGTGACTGTTATAGTCTTCCTGGTTCTATAGTTATAGAAATCCTATTGCATTTATAATGACTTTTTCTCTGTCTCTGTCTCTCTCTCTCTGTGTCTGTAGTTCCCACCATATTCCTGGGTAAGAAGCCGAAGGAGAAGGATGTCGACTCTAAGAGCCAGGTCATTGAGGGTATCAGCAGACTCATCTGTTCTGCCAAGCAGCATCAAACCATCCTGAAAGGTACAGGAACATGAGACGAGGAGGGAGGTAGGGCGGGGAAGAGAGATGACCAGTGAAATTGGAGAGAAGGCTCTGAGGAGAGAGAGAGAGGTGAAATTATAGTGCTTCTCTAGATGCAAAATCTTTAGAAAGAGTCGACCCATCAGTAAAGATGAGGAGGCAGGGGAAGGGGAAATGATTTATTGGGGACGTTGGAGGAAAGAGAAAATGAAGGAAGGGTTGTGTTAACGGACCTCTAAGTGTCTCTAAGACTGTCCGAAATAGCACCCTATTCCTAACACTGGGCCAATAGGGCTCTGGTCAAAAATGGTGCACTACTGTATATAGGGAATAGTGGGCCATTTGAAACACAGCCTAAAGGCGCCCGCATACTAGGTTCAAACGTCTGTGCCCCTTAAAAGACCTTCGCTTGAAAAACTAGATAAAAACTGCAATTTTACTGTTTGTCCCTCTTGAGACGCCGTATCAACATTGTAGCCCGTATGCACTTCCTCAAAGTAGTCAGAATTATTCAAAGATAAATCAAGAAATCTGTAATTCATTTGGACATTTTTGCAGAGAGAAATCTTTGTCTCGCAATTTTACATCTAACTAAGATGTTTGGCGCAGTATTTCTCAAGTGAAAAAAATATGCATGAGAACTCATCGTCTCGCGTTGAATGACAACAAACACTTCATTGAAGAATCCTGTCCATAGTTCCCACTCCTACTAGGAGTAGTATTGTTGACCAATCACCGAAGAAGGGGCGTAGACTTATGCTACCGAACTATAACTTGCCTCAATAAAAAATGTAATATCCACAAATGTTCTCAAATGCGAAAACTGTTTCTACTGGGAAGCGTGTGACAGGCTTAAGTGTTCCCTGTCTGAACAACAGTCATACTCAACCAGTATCCATGTGTCTCCTGTGTGTGTCTCAGTGTCCATAGACGGAGTGGAGTGGAATGACGTCAAGTTCTTCCAGCTGGCTGCCCAGTGGCCCACCCATGTCAAGTATCTCCCTGTTGGACTGTTTGGTTACAACAAACCCCCCTCCTAGGGTCCACCCTTTACCCCTCGCCCCACTCGCCTCGCCCAATCCCGTCCCACCTACGCACACAGACCCCGCCTCTCAGAATGCCGTGGCGACTAATATTGGTCAATTACGACGAAGGGTTGAGGGGCCGAATGTATTTGCTATGTTTGTCTTATTTCTCTATAGCAGGGAGGGGGAGAGATGGGTTGGATATGGGGTGCAATGTTACTAGTCACTTTAATGAATTGAAATGCCCCTCTCTCTGTCTAGCGTGTGTGTATGAGGGGCCCACAGCACAAGATAACGGACTGCCGTTCAACTAATCCTGACGATGAGATGCACCCGCATGAATAACTCCCATTACTAGCCCTGACCCTTGACCCCTGACATCTGCCCCTTTAACCTTTAACCTTGACCAGGTAGTTCTCTTTTCACCTTGAACCTGCCCGGTGTCACCAAAGGCCAACCTGCATGCTGTACACTACACCACCACGTGCCAGTTATAACAAGAGTATCATATTATGACATGTTATAACAGTAATGCCATGGTTATTATGGGGTATGGAGGGGAACTTGGGATCCAAACATACTGTACATGTGCATGAAATGGAATGAACAAGAGACAATACCTACAGTAGCAATGCTTTTCCTGCTCCCTAATTACATGAAAATGCTTTTTTTCTCACCAATGATGTACAGTAAGTTGACATGTTATGCATATGAAGAGCAGAAAATATAAGAAAAGGCTCAAGTTTTTTTGTAACGACGTTTTAACTCTGTGTACAGCGAGGGCGCCAACTTAAGAGCTCACTGTTTGCCCCAACTTTACTGAGAAGAGGCAACATTTCTGCTGTCTGTAAGGCTTGTCCCTTTATCAATCTCAGTTGTTGTTGTCAGCGTTGCTCTCTTGATGCACCCTCCGATGTATAGTCCTCCTTCTGCTTGTGGACGTCTAGTATATCACCTGTGTGGGGCTGTTGCATTCTGGGATTTGTAGGCTGAGGCTCGTGCCGAGGTTAAATTGGGTGACAGGAGCTGTGACCGTCATCTTCATATTTTGCGATGCACTTCCAGTAACTCCTCCCCGAGCGCTATAGTAGCTAGGTATCCTACTCCAAAGCACAATGTCGCACGCTACTAGTGACTTTTTATCCCTGTCTTTACCTGTCAAGGGTTGCAAAAATCCGGTAACTTCCCCAAATTACCAAGTTTTCCAGAAATTCCTAGTTGGAAGGTTTCTGGAATTAGGAGGGAATAAGTAGGAAATCAGGAATCTCCCGACCTGGATTTCTGGAAAACATGCATTTTCCAGCCCTGCCTGTGATAGACGGGCAGCGTTCACTCCACCGAAATGGTGGTGTGTTGTGTCTAGGGTGTCGTGAGGTGTCCAGTGACAGGTGTGTTATTACGTAATGTGGTAAAACGAGAAACAATATTGAAATATCTATGAAACCAATTTTCTAAGTAACCCACGCGACACAGTATGATTGTTTTGTGTGTGGCCACGTGTTTGTGTCGAGATGTGGTCAATATCGCTTTATGAGTTCTGAAGGCTGCGGCAGCGGCCAGATGTTTGCCTTGTAGACTGACACAAAGATAGGTGACACCAAATTACCTTTTAAGAGCTACTAACAGCTCTGGTGCTTTTAAGAAAAACTGAAGACAAATAATTGGTATCCAAAGAATTTGACTTAAAATAATTGATTTTCAATTTAGTAGCAAAGTCTATGGTCTATAATGTACTTGCAAAGTACCTTCAAATTAGTATATTTTGAATGAAATGGCAATGTGTTGTAAGCAAAACACCAGTCCTCTTGCTGTCTAAAATGAAAGCTAACGAGTGTTGAGTAGCTTAGCCTTGTGTCACCTACAAAGTAACCTTCCCCATCTGTGCGGAGTGAAGTATTGTGACAAATATCAAGTATTACAATGTCAATGTCTTGCTTTTTGCTGTTATTAAGATTTTCGGGGTAATTTAGAGGTAGGTTTTTCGGCTTAGGTGTAACAGTGTTAAAAGTTGTGACGTCAACACCTTGTGTAACTCAAATCTGGCCATGTTCTCTTTTTTGGGGGGGGGGGGGGCTCGTACAAAGGAAGGTTTTTGCACCAAGGGCTTCAAACTGATTGAGAGCATAAGTACACAGCTATGCATGTTCCACAAATAAGTCTGAATGATAGAATGTACAGATCTCAAACAACAAGGATGTATTTCCAACAATCATTAGAGATATCATCTGAACTTAATTTGAATGTGCAGATAATGTTCATTGTTAGTTTCTATTATCTCTTCTCAGTCTTGTCGACAAAAGCTTTATTGTTTAGTAAACATACATTTTGTAAGTTTTAACACCATTTTATCAGTCCAGAATAGGGTTGCAAAGGGAGGGTATATTACTGGAAACTTTCTAAGTTTGCAAGTAAACTACCACCATTTGTAACTTTCAAGGATTTTATGTAATTTATCACAACATCTAGTGGCCATTTTGGGTACTTCAGATTGTCACAGGTGTCTTTCATTATCTGTGGCCTAATCACATATATAATATAATCAAATAAGATGATTTTAAAATTTAAAAAATGGAATGACAAAGCTGTAAAACATTCCTAAATAATAATTAGTGAATACCATTGGTGATTAATATGAGGGTTTCAGCGTGAAATATCAACCATATCATTTTTTTTTTACACTTCTATTTATTTTACTATGTCAATATGCCTTTGTTGTAAATGTGATGGCAGTTGTGAAAAAAGTCAATAGTTTGAAGAGTTGCAGAGTTAATTAAGAATAATGCCATTGTTGATTAGATGCTTTTTAAAATTCATTTGTCTATTTTCTCTTGATCAGAGGGTCTATCCACTAGAAACTAATGGACATTATGGACACAGATATGACAAATTAATACTATATATGAATTTAATTTTTTTTTAAATTTATTCAAGTTTAAATTACCAAAGTTACCATCGATTGCTATAGATTCCGGTAACTTTTGTAAATTACTGGTAGCTTTACCCTAGTCCATAACCACTAGAACATTTGTTTTTCATTCTAAAACACAAACACACCATAATAATCTCTCTCAACTCCATAGTTAGTTGACCTGACTAGGCAGTGGTACTCTTGAAAGCAGACCATTTAAACCCTGCCTTTCATAGCAAGTGTCACTGCCCACCAGTCAAGGGCTAGACCCAGACCAATGCCTTCACGTGGACTTGGACTCTTAATGCATATTTTAACTGAGACTGTATCCTACTGTATGAATGTTATGTACAACATGGTTTTATCTATGGGAGGGATGTTTTTACTTAAGCATAGTGAACTCTACCTGTAGCTACGCTACTCCCTAACCACAGATCTCGGATCAGATTACAATTACCCCCCCCCCCCCCCACCTAGTTCTAACCATAACCATTAGGGGGATTAAAAGATATCTGACCCTGTGTCAGTGGTTAGGGGAGATTTCTTACCGTCTCTGAGCAGAACACAGAGGTCCAATTTCTCTATGCCTTGCAGCGTGTTATTAGCATAATAAGGAGTGTAAGATATGATTCCATTTGACCTGCTGTCTGTTCATAGGGAGATCATAAGCATTCACTGAATGGGACAAAGAAATCACTGCCAAGATGTCAAATGTTACATGGATATAACACCAAGCTGAAGCGGAGGGTGGTGTAGATATAGGTGTTCAATGTTTTGTAATGTTTTTGGTGATAAAACTTTGTTCCAAAGTAATAATTTTAATGTTGGAAACATTATTTTTCCACTATACATTCCAATGTTTACTCCTCTCTCTCCTCTCCCCCGGTTCCCAGCTCAGTCCCTTCTTTCACCTGTCGTACCATTAATATGTTTGTTGTTTTTCATTCCTTCTTTAGGCCTATTTGTCCTGTGTGACTGTCTCACTAACTTGTACCTGATGTATGCATACCTGTGTCTCTACCTGCATTGACCTGTAGTTACTGTGATGGTCTTTATGTACATGACTAACGTATAGGGACAGCAGTTTTTGCTAACCATGTGACCTGACCAGGAACAACTCTGGGCCTTAGTTATAGTCTATAGAGTACAGGGCCCAGACTGCTTCCTGAAACAGGTCATATGGTCCTGAAACACTTCTGTCCTGGAGGGGAAGAACAATATGATCTATTAATATGAATAAATCAATTTAGTGATCAATAATGTCCTTCCTCTCTGCTATCATCACAATGTGTTTCAGAACAAATGGAGTGAGAGATCTAGAACAAACTGTAAGATATCTAGAGTCTCTGCCAGGATTCCACAAGTTTTGCTTCTAATAAAGGCCATTTTGAAAGGATCCCTGCTTGTAACATAGGGTGCTATCACAGAAGAGAATCTGTTTTTGCATAACACTGCTTAGACTACACTTTTGCTTGGTAGTAGTTTGAGGGGAGGATTCTAATGCTTGTGCATTTGGAGAGTAATTTTGCACATGCCTTTGTTTCTTCAGCAGCTTTTTTGCCTTTTGTCTATAAACAGTAATAATGCTTGTACATATCACAACAGTACTTCTGTATTGTATCTTAGTCGTTTTTTTATTTGAAATGTTTTGTAGTACTTTTTCATGATTATGTTGTCAATTAAACTGATGTGGGATGGAAAAGTGGAACTGTTGATTGTTTTTATTTTATTTTGTAAATACTCCTGAGTTGTGTGTGTGTGTGTGTGTGTGTGTGTGGGTGCTCTTTCAGTTATTATTTTGAATGGAATCTAGGAATTAATGTAGCCTATTAAAGTTAAAATTAAGTTTTATTTAGGCTTCTCTAGACTGGTTATAATACATAGGTCTACATTAGAATGACAAAAAAAATAAACTTATTGTAAATGCTATGGTGATTAGCCACAGGAAATATCCACAATCCTACGATGTTAATTGTGCATCATCCTTTATTTTGATCTCTCCTACGTAACAGGGGTAGCGGTGAAGTCGTACCGCCCGGACTGCTGTGGATTTGAGGATTGTGGGAGAATTCGAACAGCAGCCATTTTCGGGTCGCGACTGTCATTCTTCGAACACGCTTCTCAGACTGAGAACGCAACGGTCCCCGCACTCTGTCCAAAACAACTTCCGAGGAAGGATCGGACGATGTCGACTCACTTTGCAAACAGCGTTCCTGTATTTTGATCCCAACTCCCGTTGAAACCAACCGTCCGCAAGACAAGAGAACATTTGACTTGGCTAATTCGTGCCAGGAACGAATTCATTAGCTAATCAGCAATGCTAACATAATTGGTAACAATGTATTGCTTGGAATTCGCAAGCTTTTAGACGGCAGCGACAATCGGATTTAAGCTAAGTGCGGTTTCGTGGGCTATTTTTATAGCTAGTTCAGAAGGCTGAATAACGTGTCATCCGGATCTTACCCGTGGGGCAACAGCAGGGGAGAGAAGGTAAATAACGTTGTTTATCGTGATGTACAGGCAATTATTTTCCTCACACCGACATTATCAATTTTTCAGTTTATGGTTTTAGAGATTCATGGTGATATAGCCCACCGTAGGCATAGTTAAGTATTTTTTGTTGTTGTATACGTGTAGGGTTATATTATCCCCAGCCTTGATGTTATCGTTGATGTGTACGAGCGTAGCTAGTCCATTGACAAGTGATGGAAGCAGAGCATCACAACGGCAGGTCGTGCCTTGTTTGAACTCGAGGTAGCCAGGAGCAGCGCACTTGTCTTGGGGGGAAATAGAACCGTTTCGACGAAGGTAACGTATAGCCGACACGAGGTCTTTTGAGTGTATTTTTACGTGTATGAGTTATATTGGAATATATTTTTGAGTCCAACAAACAGAGAGAAACTAGTAAATCATAGGCTACGCCGACGTGTCAATGCCTCTCCCCATGCTAGGCTCGTGAAATGTATCTCTACCAATGTTGCCAATCGAGCTCGTCTTGGTTCTTTACATTGTTTTGATGAGCCATCGCTTGTGGTAAGTGCGGAGGAAATTGTTATTCTTAGTCATCATGAAACAGTATAGAGACACTTACACCTCACTACCGCATCCGTGCAGAAAGACCTTGCAGCAGCATATTTCTGGCTGGGCCTCGCTCAAACCTGCCAATGTTTACAATAATGTTGGAGTGCTTTGTAGGACATGATCCTACGTGTGAGTGTGACAGTTATACATACTATAGTATATACGATATATCTTATAAGACAATAAGTCTCTCAGACTAAATGTATTTTATTTATGTGTAACGCTCTCTATCCGTCACCTTCATTGATTCTCCCCGATGTCTTGTCATCCTGGAGTGTGTCCGCCCATATTTTACTACTTAACACTAATTGGCGGTTTAATGGATCGATGATAACACTTGCACATTGCCAAACGTCCCGTGCAGCTTGAGAGATTTGTTAGCTGTGCCAAAAGGATGAGAGATAACGGGATCGCTCATATTGGTGCATTGCGGTCAATGGATGGGGTGGGGGCCTCCTGACGGCGGCGAGAACAGAACAGGTGCTCGTCCAAAGCGGAGCAGCGCATTTCTGATCACTCCACCTGCAACGATCAGTTTGTTTACATTTTAATAATTAAATTATTCTATTTAGTCAGTTCTGTTCTCTCGGGAGATAGTTTGAGTGGCACTGCCTTAATCAGTTTTTCTATGTATAGAATAGGTTTGTTCCGTACTTCATTTTTCCAATTGGAGTAGAGGCATAGGGTCCAGAGAAATGAACTGTACCTTGGTTAGTTTTTGGTAACAGACTGAGCAGTTGTGTGAACAAAATATCTTGATTGGGCATCATTTATTTGGAGGGATTTTCTTCCTTTTATGCTCAGCCTTGCATATATGTCGTACTTGTAATAATCTCATCGGACATGAATTCTAGCTCTGTCTTGTCGTTTTCATCTCTATATACTGTATACAGTGCCTTCGGAAAGTATTCAGACCCCTTGACTTTTTCCACATTTTGTTAAGTTACAGCTTTATTTTGAAATTGATTAAATCTCCCCCACAATCAATCTACAGACAATACCCCATAATGACAAAGCAAAAACAGATGTTTAGAATTCAGACCCTTCACTCAGTACTTTGTTGAAGCACCTTTGGCAGGGATTACAGCCTCGAGTCTTCTTGGGTATGACGCTAGAAGCTATGCACACCTATATTTGGGGAGTTTCTCCCATTCTTTTCTGCAAATCCTCTCAAGCTCTGTCAGGTTGGATGGGGAGCGTTGCTACACAGCTATGTTCAGGTCTCTCCAGAGATGTTCGATCAGGTTCATGTCCATGCTCTGGCTGGACATTCAGAGACTTGTTCCAAAGCCACTCCTGTTTTGTCTTGGCTGTGCGCTTAGGGTCGTTGTCCTGTTGGAAGGTGAATCTTCGCCCCACTGTCAGGTCCTGAGCTCTCTGGAGCTGGATTTCATGAAGGACATCTCTGTACTTTGCTCCGTTCATCTTTGCCTCGATCCTGACTAGTCTACCAGTCCCTGACGCTGAAAAACATTGCCACAGCATGATGCTGCCGCAACCATGGTTCAACGTAGGGATGGTGCCAGGTTTCCTCCAGACTTTTAGGTGCCTCCTTATTTTTTTTATTTTTATTCCTCATTTTTAGGTGCCTTTTGGCGAACTCCAAGCGGGCTGTCATGTTCCTTTTACTGTGGAGTGGCTTCCGTCTGGCCACTCTACCTTAAAGGCCTGATTGGCGGAGTGCTGCAGAGATAGTTGTCCTTTTGGAAGGTTCTCCCATCTCCACAGAGGAACTCTGATCGTCACTCAAGAGCTCTGTCAGAGTGACCATCAGGTCCTTGGTTACCTCCCTGACCAAGGCCCTTCTCCTCCGATTGCTTAGTTTGGCCGGGCGGCCAGCTCTAGGAAGAGTCTTGGTGGTTCCAAACTTCTTCCGTTTAAGAATGACGGAGGACCTTCAATGCTTTTTTGGTACTCTTCCCCAGATCTTGCCTTGACACAATCCTGTCTCAGAGCTATACGGACAATTCCTTCGACCTCATGGCTTGGTTTTTGCTCTGACATGCACTGTCAACTGTGGGACCTTATATAGACAGGTGTGTGCCTTTCCAAATCATGTCCAATCAATTGAATTTACCACATGTGAACTCCAATCAAGTTGTAGAAACATCTCAAGGATGATCAATGGAAACAGAATGCACCAGTCAAAAGTTTGGACAACTACTCGTTCAAGGCCTTCCCTGTTGCTCAGTTGGTAGAGCATGGTGTTTGTAACGCCAGCATGGTGTGTGCAATGCCAGGGTTGTGGGTTCGATTCCCACGGGTGGCCAGTACAAAAAAATGCATGAAATGAAATGTATGCATTCACTACTGTAAGTCGCTCTGGATAAGAGCGTCTGCTAAATGACTAAAATGTAAATGTATTTGTACTATTTTCTACATTGTAGAATAATAGAGAAGACATCAAAACTATGAAATAAATAACACATATTGAATTGTAGTAACCAAAAAAGTGTTAAACAAATCAAAATATATTTGAAATTCTTCAAAGTAGCCACCCTTTGCCTTGATGATAGCTTTGCACACTCTTGGCATTCTCTCAACCAGCTTCATGAGGTAGTCATCTGGAATGCATTTCAATTAACAGGTGTGCCTTGTTAAAAGTAAATTTGTGAAATTTCTTTCCTTAACCTCTCTGGGGTATGTTGGATGCTAGCGTCCCACTCGCCAACAGCCAGTGAAATAGCAGAGCGCCAAATTCAAAACAACAAAAATCTCATAATTCACATTTCTCACATACAAGTATTATGCACCATTTTAAAGATAAACTTCTCGTTAATCCAACCACAGTGTCCGATTTCAAAACGGCTTTACGGAGAAAGCATACCATTATGTTAGGACAGCACCTAGACAAGAAAAACCACACAGCCGTTTTCCAAGCAAGGAGAGGTGTCACAAAAACCAGAAATACAGCTAAAATGAATCACTAACCTTTGATCTTTATCAGATGGCACTCATAGGACTTCATGTTACACAATACATGTATGTTTTGCTCGATAAAGTTCATATTTATATCCAAAAACCCCATTTTACACTGGCGTGTAATGTTCAGAAATGTTTTGCCTCCAAAACTTCCAGTGAATGAGCACATCAATTTACATCAAAAATGTTGATAAAATATACAATTGTTATGCATAGAATTAAAGAAACTTCTCCTTAATGCAACCGCTGTGTCAGATTTCAAAAAAGCTTTATGGCGAAAGCACACCTTGCAATAATCTGAGTACAGCGCTCAGTCACCAAAACAAGCCATACAGATACCCGCCATGTTGTGGAGTCAACAGAAGTCAGAAATAGCATTATAAATATTCACTTACCTTTGATGTTCTTCATCAGAATGCACTCCCAGGAATCCCAGTTCCACAATAAATGTTTGTTTTGTTTCGATAAAGTCCATATTTATGTCCAAATACCTCCTTTTTGTTCGTGAGTTCAGTTCACTATTCCAAATGCTGAAGGCGCATGCACTAAGTCCAGACGAAAAGTAAAAAAAGTTGCATTACAGTTTGTAGATGCATGTCAAACGATGTATAGAATCAATCTTTAGGATGTTTTTATCATAAATCTTCAATAACATTCCAACCGGACAATTCCTTTGTCTTCAGAAATGAAAAGGAACTCAGCTCGCTCTCACGGCTGCGCGCATGACTGAGCTCATGCCATTCTGTCAGACACCTGATTCCAATAGCTCTAATTCTCTCCCCATTCACAGTAGAAGCCTGAAACAACCTTCTAAAGACTGTTGACATCTAGTGGAAGCCTTAGGAAGTGCAATATGACCCCACAGACACTCTATATTGGATAGGCAATCACTTGAAAAACTACAAACTTCAGATTTCCCACTTCCTGGTTGGATTTTTCTCAGGTTTTGCCTGCCATATGAGTTCTGTTATACTCACAGACATCATTCAAACAGTTTTAGAAACTTCAGAGTGTGTTCTATCCAAATCTACTAATAATATGCATATCCTAGCTTCTGGGCCTGAGTAGCAGGCAGTTTACTTACAACCGGATGTGAAAATACTGCCCCCTACCCCAAATAAGTTAATACGTTTGAGCCAATCCGTTGTGTTGTGACAAGGTAGGGTTGGTATTCAGAAGATAGTACTATTTGGTAAAAGACCAAGTCCATATTATTGCAAGAACAGCTCAAATAAGCAAAGAGAAACAACAGTCCATCATTACTTTAAGACATGAAGGTCAGTCAATCTGGAATATTTCAAGAACTTTGAAAGTAAAAACCAAGATCTATAATGAAACTGGCTATCATGAGGTATACCACGGCAAAGGAAGACCCAGAGTTACCTCTGCTGCAGAGGATAAGTTCATTAGAGTTACCAGCCTCAGAAATTGCAGCCCAAATAAATGGTTCAGAGTTCAAGTAACAGACACATCTCAACATCAATTGTTCAGAGGAGATTCCGTGAATCAGGCCTTCATGGTCGAATTCGTGAAGAAACCACTACTAAAGGACACCAATAAGAAGAGACTTGCTTGGGCCAAGCAACACGAGCAATGGACATTAGACCGGCGGAAATCTGTCCTTTGGTCTGATGAGTCCAAATGTAAGATTTTTGGTTCCAACCGCTGTGTCTTTGTGAGAAGCAGAGTAGGTGAGCGGATTATCTCTGCATGTGTGGTTCCCACCATGAAGCATGGAGGAGGAGGTGTGATGATGTGGGGGTGCTTTGTTGGTGACACTTTAGAATTCAAGGCACACTTAACCAGCATGGCTACCACAGCATTTTGCAGCAATACACCATCCCATCTGGTATGCGCTTAGTGGGACTCTCATTTGTTTTACAACAGGACAATGAACCAACACGCCTCCAGGCTGTGTAAGGGCTATTTGACCAAGAAGGAGAGTGTTGGAGTGCTACATCAGATGACCTGGCCTCCACAATCACCCAACGTCAACCCAATTGAGATGGTTTGGGATGAGTTGGACCGCAGAGTGAAGGAAAAGCAGCCAACAAGTGCTCAGAAAATGTGTGAACTCCTTCAAGACTGTTGGAAAAGCATTTCAGGTGAAGCTAGTTGAGAGAATGCCAAGGCAAAGGGTGGCTACTTTGAAGAATCTCAAATATACAATATATTTTGATTTGTTTAACACTTTTTGTTTACTGCATGATTCCATATGTGTTATTTCGTAGCTTTGATGTCTTCACTATTCTTTTAAAATGTAGAAAATAGTATAAATAAAGAAAAAAAAACGTTGAATGAGTAGGTGTGTCCAAACTTTGACTGGTACTGTATGTAAGTGGGGTATTTCTGTTTTTCTGTTTAATAAATTAGGAAACATTTCTAAACCTGTTTTCGCTTTGTCATTATGGGGTATTGTGTGTAAATTGCTACGGAAGTTTTTTGATGTAATACATTACAGCCTTATTCTAAAATGTAACAAAATGTGGAAAAAGTCAATGGGTCTGAATACATGGCTCTTCCTCAAACTAGCATCAATTCCAAGCTCTCTGTACAAGATTAGGAGTATGGTAACATGAGACCAGTCCTAACCCCTCTCCTTCCTACAGTGTGTGTGAACCTGGGTTATCTCCACTATGGTGTACCCACGCAGCGAGGAGGCCCTGGAGCGCCTGACCCAGGATGAGATAGTGCTCAACACCAAGGCTGTGATGCAGGGCCTGGAGACCCTCCGCGGGGAGCATGCCCAGCTACTCACCTCCCTGCTGGACTGCACACAGCCACCTGCCGCCCAGGAGAAGTCAGGCCTGCTGCGTAAGAGCCTTGAGGCCATCGAACTGGGCCTGGGAGAGGCACAGGTAGGAACGAGATGAGGGATGTGAAGAGGGTGAGGGCTAACGAGGCAGAAGAGAAATGGAAGAAGAGAGGGAGGGCACAGGGGAGTGAAAGAGGGAGGGGGTGAGCGGAAGAGCCTCAGTCTTGAGAGGTAAGGGATGATAATGAAATGATGGGAGAGTGGAGGTGAATGGAGAGGGGGAGGATGCTGATGCTTGATGTGGGTTATTGCTAGTTCATACGCTGTGACTAAGACTGAAGGAGAGGATGAATTTAGATTCATGCCTCATAGAGCGTGAGGAGGGTGATTCATCAAGAGGATATGAGACTTGTTCCTGGAGGAAGGTAGTGGTGGGAATCTGGGTTGGATACAGATGGTCTGATATAACACGAACGGCATGAAAGGATGTCCCTAAAGACAACTCCCCACCCTCTTTTGAATAGACCAGACTATAATAGAATGATATATTGTCCTCCATGAAGGAAATTCTTTGTACTGGTTTTGGAACAAGTTACAACAGTCACGCACACAGTACAAATCCCAGGTAAACATTCTAAAATGCTATTCACCTCTTCCTAGTCTGGTAGTCCACGCTAACCTACAATGTGGTCCCCAAGCTAGCCACTTCCCCTTTTTTAGTTTCATTCCTGCAGCGTTCCTTGTTTATTTGAACTCCCTCATCCCTCTCTTGCCGTATTGTCATTGAAAATAAGAGCTGGTTCTAACCACTTCCCCCCCCCCCCCCCCCCCCCCCCCCCCTTGTCCAGGTGATCATTGCCCTGTCGGGCCACCTGAGTGCGGTGGAGTCTGAGAAGCAGAAGCTAAGAGCCCAGGTCAGACGACTGTGTCAGGAGAACCAGTGGTTACGAGACGAACTGGCAGGAACACAGGTAGACATACAACAGCCAAATCCACCTTACGTTGTATGTACAGCGCAGAACACGGCATCATTCACTCCAATATCAAAGTCTTTGTTTTTTTTAGACCTCAGTGGTTAAATGTTCTGGGGATGTTGGATGAGTCCATATCCCAACGTACACAACCGACTGTGTGGGGTGTGGACTCATCTCAACGTTACTTTTGAGGGCGGTCCACATTTGGCTAACATTTTAGCGATTTTGGAGTATACGATCACTTTTAATCCTTTCCAAAGCAAGACGTTTCCAAAGTGTCCCCTCCTTCCCACTTACCTCCGCCCCCCCTTCAGAGCAAGCTGCAGTGTAGTGAGCAGAGTGTTGCCCAGCTGGAGGAGGAGAAAAAACATCTGGAGTTCATGAACAAGATCAAGAAGTTTGACGACGACGTGTCTCCGTCTGAGGAGAAGGCTGCAGGCGAGACGTCCAAAGACAGCCTCGACGACCTGTTCCCCAACGACGACGACCAGGGACAAGGTAGGACGATCGATTGGCCGAGGAGAATCCCATTGAGGGGACAAGGTAGACGTGGCGTTAGATGGCAATGTTGAAGACGATGGGTGTTAGATATGGTTGGGGTTACAGGAGGGTTAGACTTACGATAGTTGATTTATTGATTTGTCCTTTTGGTTACTGACACTGCCACCTTTAAAAATGACGTGAAATAAATGACATATCTTCATCTCAGATATTCCTTTCTGAAATAAGCATTGTATCGTAACATGCTACAGTTGTACCTCAGCGCAAGCTAGCCATTCTATACCAAGAATGAAAGCCCTTTTTTGATTTGGAGCCCCTGTTCTGTCAGAACAAAGTATCAAGAGTGAATCACTTTTAACCCCCTCCACATCTCCCCTCCAGCCCAGCCCAGCGGAGAGGCGGCGGCCCAGCAGGGTGGCTATGAGATCCCGGCCCGCCTGAGGACCCTTCATAACCTGGTGATCCAGTACGCCTCCCAGGGGAGGTACGAGGTGGCCGTGCCCCTCTGCAAACAGGCCCTGGAGGACCTGGAGAAGACCTCCGGACACGACCACCCCGACGTGGCCACCATGCTCAACATCCTGGCCCTCGTCTACAGGTTAGAGGGGAAGGAAGGGAGAAATGGGAGTGAGGGAGATGGATGGAGTGCGGGACGGGTGGATATGCTCGTGGGAGATGGATGGGGTCAAGGGACGGCTGGATGTACTCATAGAAAAAGATGATTGGGTGCGGAGAGGATGTGTTGAATTGAGATGTACTGCTTAATTATGGTGCTTATGCAAATCCTCTTACCTGGAGTTATATTTGTGTTCCAGGGACCAGAACAAGTACAAAGAGGCAGCCCACCTGCTGAATGATGCCCTGGCCATCAGAGAGAAGACTCTGGGGAAGGACCACCCTGCGGTGGCTGCCACTCTCAACAACCTGGCCGTGCTCTACGGGAAGAGGGGCAAGTACAAGGAGGCTGAGCCCCTCTGTAAGAGAGCCCTGGAGATCAGAGAGAAGGTACACAAATTATTTTAATTGCATTTATGACTCAACATGTGTAGTCCCCAGAGAGAACTGTCATCTCCTTTCATTGTAGCTAAAGTAAGTCTTCATGTGTGTCTCTCTGCCTGTGGTGTTCAGGTCCTAGGGAAGTACCACCCTGACGTGGCCAAGCAGCTGAACAACCTGGCCCTGCTGTGTCAGAACCAGGGAAAGTACGAGGAGGTGGAGTATTACTACAGACGAGCCCTGGAGATCTACCAGTCCAAACTAGGAGCTGATGACCCCAATGTAGCCAAGACCAAGAACAACCTGGTGAGGGGGAAGCGGGAGGAAGAGAGAGGTGAAGCGGGAGGGAGAGAGAATATTCTGGAATACCTCAGATTATCATTTAGTTGAATTTCCAGTATAGGGCAGTACAAATTAATGCAGTCTAATCTTAAAGAATTAACATTTTTGGGAAACTTAAAACGTGATATTTTAAATCCACAGTTTTGTTATAGATGGTACATGCTTTTATGTGTTGATGTGAAATGTTTGTCATTCAACCTGTGTACGTTTCATCTTTTCTCTTTAGGCTACATGCTACCTCAAACAGGGGAAGTTCAAGGATGCTGAGTCTCTGTACAAAGAGATCCTGACCCGAGCACACGAGAAGGAGTTTGGCTCAGTCAACAGTGAGTCTCCTACAATCACATTGACGCACTAGGCCTGCGTCCCAAAATGTCACCTTATTCCCTATAGTGCACTTCTATTGACCAGAACCCTTTGGGAATAGGGTGCCATTTGGGACACTGCCTGGTTCTACATTTACCAACTCACTAGACCTACCGACTCTATGAAGTCTTCATTCTGGCCACGACTGCCCAGTAAACCCTGTGGTCATTGGCTGACCGTGCGCGGCCGTGTCCTGACCGGTCAGTTCAGGGGATCAGGGCTAATCTGTCGTGCGTGGAGCGGCTTAATTCACCACTGTGTCCAGATCACTGCCCTTAAGCCAATCAAACCCTTACATACTCAGAACAGCACAGTAGAGGAGGGCTTTGGCGTTGGTTAGCTAGCATGGCACAGACCAGCATAACCCACTTTGTAACCCCCCCCCTACACAAGTTAAGTGTTTGATTTTTATGGTTTAATTAGTGAAATGAGCACACACTGACGGGTAAATGCATGGAGAGGTTAAATCCTCTGAGTAATATGCCATAAATCAATCCGTTTTGATTTTAAATTCAAATCCCTTTTTCCAGTGAGGGGAACACCTACATTCTTACACATTTTGGTCCACACAACAAGATATATGAATTAGAGGTCGACCGATTAATCGGAATGGCCGATTAATTAGGGCCGATTTTCAAGTTTTCATAACAATCGGTAATCAGTATTTTTGGCCAACGATTTTTCTTTTTTGTATTTTATTTTATTACGTTATTTTTTTTTTTTTTCACCTTTATTTAACTAGGCAAGTCAGATTAAGAACACATTCTTATTTACAATGACGGCCTAGAAACGGGGGTTAACTGCCTTGTTCAGAGGGGATTCGTTTTTGCAACCTTCGGTTACCAGTCCAACGCTCTAACCACCTGCCTTACATTGCACTCCACAAGGATTAACAGGCTGACTACCTGTTACGCGAGGGCAGCAAGAAGCAAAGGTAAGTTGCTAGCTAGCATTAGACTTATAAAAAACTATCAATCTTAACATAATCACTAGTTAACTACACATGGTTGATGATATTACTAGTTTATCGAACGTGTCCTGCGTTGCATATGATCGATGCGGTGCCTGTTAATTTTCATTGAATCACAGCCTACTTCGACAAACGGGTGTTGATTTAACAATCGCATTTGCGAAAAAAGTACTGTCGTTGCACCAATGTACCTAACCATAAACATCAATGCCTAACAGGAATATTTAGACTTAGTCACCTGTTAGATAAAATACGGAACGGTTCCGTATGTCACTGAAAGAAAAAAACTTTTGTTTTCGAGATGATAGTTTCCAGATTCGACCATATTAATGACCCAAGGCTCGTATTTCTGTGTGTTTATTATAATTAAGTCTATGATTTGATAGAGCAGTCTGACTGAGCGGTGGTAGGCAGCAGCAGGCTCGTAAGCATTCATTCAAACAGCACTTTCGTGCGTTTTGCCAGCAGCTCTTCGCTGTGCTTCAAGCATTGCGCTGTTTATGACTTCAACCTGGGTGGGTATAATTTGTGGAACGTTCCAACAGGAATCTATTCCAAAAACTTCGTAAATAACAAGGTTTCCAAAAAACAACGCATACAAAGTTGTATAGCGGCAGAATAAGATACCGGGTAGGGAGTGGTCTATTTCATTGCGTTTTTCACTCATCACGTTTATTCCGAAAAATGTCTGTCCTCACATGTCTGTTTGCCTATGGACAAACATTAAGAATAAGCTACGTGGTGAGTTGATGCCTATTCGGCAGCTAGTTAGCTAGGTTTGTATGCGTTGCTACTTTGTATGCGTTGTTGGTTGGCAACCTTTTACTTTACGTTTTTTGGAGCAGATTCCTGTTGGAACGTTCCACAAATTATACCCACCCCTTCAAGCCTATCAACTCCCAAGATTAGGCTGGTGTAACCGATGTGAAATGGCTAGCTAGTTAGCCGGGTGCACGCTAATAGCGTTTCAAACGTCACTCGCTCTGAGACTTGGAGTAGTTTTTTCCCTTCCTCTACATGGGTAACGCTGCTTCGAGGGTGGCTGTTGTCGATGTGTTCCTGGTTTGAGCCCAGGTAGGAGCGAGGAGAGGGACGGAAGCTATACTGTTACACTGGCAATACTAAAGTGCCTATAAGAACATCCAATAGTCAAAGGTATATGAAATACAAATCGTATACAGAGAAATAGTCCTATAATTCCTATAATAATATAACTACAACCTAAAACTTCTTACCTGGGAATATTGAAGACTTATGTTAAAAGGAACCACTAGCTTTCATATGTTCCCATGTTCTGAGCAAGGCACTTAAACATTCGCTTTCTTACATGGCACATATTGCACTTTTACTTTCTTCTCCAACACTTTGTTTTGCATTATTTAAACCAAATTGAACATGTTTCATTATTTATTTGAGGCTAAATTGATTTTATTGATGTATTATATTAAGTTAAAATAAGTGTTCATTCAGTATTGTTGTAATTGTCATAACATTTCTTTGTAATAATAATCGGCCGATTTAATCGGTATCGGCTTTTTTGGTCCTCCAATAATCTGTATCGGCGTTGAAAAATCATAATCGGTCGACCTCTAATATGAATGTACAAATAAAACAGTGACACTGATATCTTCTGTTCTCTTTCAGATGACAACAAACCTATCTGGATGCATGCGGAGGAGAGAGAGGAGAGCAAGGTAGTTTCCAGTATGAACCTGTTGTATGGTGAACTGAACCACGGTCCTGTTACTTGATGACACTGTCCGGCTATTAACTCTGATGGATAGGTGGACCTAATAGGACTGAGAGGGAGAACGCTAATATGATAACGGAGGCTTTATAATAAGGTCGTAATTTGTCTCTGCTGCTGCTGCTAATAGTCCAGCGGCTAAGCCTAATGTTTTATGGCAACTGTGGACTTTGTGGTAAAGGCACCAAATTACCCAAACAGCTAGGATAAGTCCATAGTGTTTTTAGCTATAGTGCCGTCGCATTTTTTTTGTTGTTTTGTCGTCACAAAGGCATTTGGTTAAAAGGGGTTTACCTGTCTCCTTGCTGGACATAATGCATTACTATGGGGTTTTACCTAGAGAGATGTGTGCAGGTTTAGTGTCACATTTCTTAAAATTGACATAGTATGTTATATCATTGTGTCATTGTAAGCAGCAGACTTCAGGGAAAACGTAACTTAAAAAAAAAAATACCCGCATTCAACTTTTGTAATGCGTTAAGAGATGAAGCACGTTCTTCATTTCACCCTTCACATTTTTTTTACATTATGAAGCTTCTAGTTCCCCAGAACAGTTGAGCCAGTCATGTGTGGAGTGGAACACTATTTGGCTGGCAGCTATTTGCCTGGCAGCCGCAAGTAAATCATTTTTTCCCAAAAACTATGCATAGGCCATCATATTTCTGATGTTATCGTAGAAATAATGTAGCCAGCTACATGTGCTAAGGTTTTGGCCCCACGGAGCTGGTGGCCATATTGGAAATATAAAAGATCTGCAATGGCAGAAAAAGTCCACAATTTTTTCCCTTAGTCGCTGGACTATAACTGCCTGCCACTGTGTCTCTCTCTCTCTCTCTCTCTCTTTCTCTCTCTCTCTCTCTCTCTCTCTCTCTCTCTCTCTCTCTCTCTCTCTCTGTCGCTCTCTCTCTCTGTCGCTCTCTCTCTGTCGCTCTCTCTCTCTCTGTCGCTCTCTCTCTCTCTGTCGCTCTCTCTCTCTCTGTCGCTCTCTCTCTCTGTCGCTCTCTCTCTCTGTCGCTCTCTCTCTCTCTGTCGCTCTCTCTCTCTCTGTCGCTCTCTCTCTCTCTGTCGCTCTCTCTCTCTCTGTCGCTCTCTCTCTCTCTGTCGCTCTCTCTGTCGCTCTCTCGCTCTCTCTCTGTCGCTCTCTCGCTCTCTCTCTGTCGCTCTCTCTCTCTGTCGCTCTCTCTCTCTGTCGCTCTCTCTCTCTGTCGATCTCTCTCTCTCTCTGTCGCTCTCTCTGTCGCTCTCTCTCTCTCTGTCGCTCTCTCTCTCTCTCTGTCGCTCTCTCTGTCGCTCTCTCTCTCTGTCGCTCTCTCTCTCTGTCGCTCTCTCTCTCTGTCGCTCTCTCTCTCTCTCGTCGCTTGCTCAGGCGAAGAGAAAGGATGCTGTGCCCTATGGAGAATATGGGAGCTGGTACAAGGCCTGCAAAGTTGACAGGTGAGTTAGTATTCCAAATTCATTTTAATGTGAGAAATACACAACTCAGTATTCTAACTTATATCAATGTTGTGCTTTAATGATGTATGGAAGTCCAGAAAGGACATATGAATAAAATAAAATAAATCCCTCTTATGTCTCGATCACAACTTATCTCATGATCACTACATAATAAAAGTAGCTTTTTCGAGATCACGAGATAATCAAAAGTACCGTGCTTCATTCATTCATTTGTTCACATGCACAATAACCACCTCATCAAGGAGCCCAGTGGCTGCATTGATCACAATGCACTCGTGGGGGGATTTAAGCCCTGAACAATGCCTGACAGGCAGCCTATTCTTCCAGGCAGCGTGCCGCCCCCAAGACCACAGCCAATCTCATGCAAGGAGCAACGCAGCTAACTTGGCTAGTCTTGTTAGCTTGCTTAACTCATATGTGTATAATTATAAGGGACATATTTACAATGGGTGAGCTCCATTCCTGACAGGCTGATCAGATTCAATTTCTGCTTTAGAGACTGATAAGACAGGATGCTGCCTTTTTTATTCTGTTTTTTAGGTAAGGCTCCTTGTACACAGCCAACAAGGCAGCATCCTGAGACGGCTATTGAATCTGATCAGCCTGCCAGGAATAGAGCACACCCACTCTTGATCATATACGTATTGCACTGACTGTTAACCTGTTAGGGCTAGGGGGCAGTATTGACACGGCTGGATAAAAAACATACCCGATTTAATCTGGTTACCACTCCTACCCAGTAACTAGAATATGCATATACTTATTACATATGGATAGAAAACACCCTAAAGTTTCTAAAACTGTTTGAATGGTGTCTGTGAGTATAACAGAACTCAAATGGCAGGTCAAAACCTGAGAGATTCCTTTACAGGAAGTGGCCTGTCTGACCATTTCTTGAACTTCTTTTCCATCTCTATCTTTTACTAAGGATCTCTGCTCTAACGTGACACTTCCCACGTCTTCCATAGGCTCTCAGAGCCCGGGAAAAAAACAGAATGTCGTCATTCCAGCCCCAGGCTGAAACACATTATCGCCTTTCTCAAGTGGCCGATCAAGGAACTCTGGGCTTATGCGCGTGACCTGACCGCCCCCGCCTTTGTGATTTTTTTTCCCTGTTTGCCGAAAAGGAGATTCCCTGTCGGAATATTATCGCTTTTCTACGAGAAAAATTGCATAAAAATTGATTTTAAACAGTGGTTGACATGCTTCGAAGTACGGTAATGGAATATTTAGAATTTTACTGTCACGAATTGCGCCATGCGCGCGACACTTCTTTACCATTTCGGATAGTGTCTGGAACGCACAAACAAAACGCCGCTATTTATATATAACGATGGATTATTTTGGACCAAACCAACATTTGTTATTGAAGTAGCAGTCCTGGGTGTGCATTCTGACGAAGACAACAAAAGGTAATCAAACTTTTATAATAGTAAATATGATTATGGTGACTGCTAAACTTGCCGAGTGTCTAAATAGCGAGCCCGTGATGCCTGGGCTATGTACTTAGAATATTGCAAAATGTGCTTTCACCAAAAAGCTATTTTAAAATCGGACATATCGAGTGCATAGAGGAGGTCTGTATCTATAATTCTTAAAATAATTGTTATGCTTTTTGTGAACGTTTATCGTGAGTAATTTAGTAAAATGTTAGCGAATTCCCCGGAAGTTTGCGTCACATGCTAATGTAAAAAGCTGGTTTTTGATATAAATATGAACTTGATTGAACAAAACATGCATGTATTGTATAACATAATGTCCTAGGGTTGTCATCTGATGAAGATCATCAAAGGTGAGTGCTGCATTTAGCTGTCTTCTGGGTTTTGGTGACATTATATGCTGGCTTGAAAAATGGGTGTCTGATTATTTCTGGCTTGGTACTCTGCTGACATAATCTAATGTTTTGCTTTCGTTGTAAAGCCTTTTTGAAATCGGACAGTGTGGTTAGATTAACGAGAGTCTTGTCTTTAAATAGCTGTAAAATAGTCATATGTTTGAGAAATTGAAGTAATAGGATTTTTAAGGTTTTGAAAATCGCGCCACAGGCTGCAAGTGGCTGTTACGTAGGTGGGACGAATTCGTCCCGCCTAGCCCAGAGAGGTTAATATGCCTGTCAGAAATGGGGCCCACCCACCCAATCTGTAAATGTAAATATTATCCAGAAAACATGAAGTGTCCATTACAATTATACACGTCAGTTATGCAAGCTAACAACCAGCATAGATAACAAGCTAGCTATCTAGCTAACAAGACTAACTAGCTAGCTCGATCACTCACTCGCAAGACTAGCCAAGTTAGCTGCGTTGTTGCTTGCATGCGATTGGCTGTGGGCTTGGGGGGTGGCACAGCCTGGGAGACAAAGCTGCCTGTCAGGCATCGTTCAGGGCTTAAATGCCCGACGAGGGCTTAGCTCCCCCACAAGCTTTTAGCTCAAGGTAAGAGACATTTAGCTTCCTAACATTCTTAGAAACTGATAATGAGCCCCTAACACAAATGAAAGCTTGATGTTAGCATGAAATGTACCATCCCTTGTAGCAATCAATAAAATGTATGTGCTGATCCACCATGGGCTGTGCTGTCTCAGCCCATACTGTCAATCTGTCATCAATACAACAACTCCTATTTAGAGTTTCTTTCGGGATCTCGACGTAACAAATGTTGTAATGTCGTGATCATGAGATAAATACGTTGTGATCTCGACATAACGAGGGAATATCTTTCTTATTCATACAGTATGTCCTCTCTGGACTTCCGTAATGACATGATATTGGCATGTACTTAATTCCTGTTAGCCCCACGGTCAATACCACCCTGAAGAGTTTGGGGGCGCTGTACCGCAGACAGGGTAAACTAGAGGCAGCTGAGACACTGGAGGAGTGTGCTACCAAGACACGCAAGCAGGTACTGCACTATCACTGACGCAAGCAGGTACTGCACTATCACTGACGCAAGCAGGTACTGCACTATCACTGACGCAAGCAGGTACTGCACTATCACTGACGCAAGCAGGTACTGCACTATCACTGACGCAAGCAGGTACTGCACTATCACTGACGCAAGCAGGTACTGCACTATCACTGACGCAAGCAGGTACTGCACTATCACTGACGCAAGCAGGTACTGCACTATCACTGACGCAAGCAGGTACTGCACTATCACTGACGCAAGCAGGTACTGCACTATCACTGACGCAAGCAGGTACTGCACTATCACTGACGCAAGCAGGTATTGCACAATCAGTCAAAAAGCAATTACTACACAATCAGTCAAAAAGCAGGTACAAGCACTCAGATACACTGGCAGTGCAATTACCCACGGTTGCGGTCTAGAGCCTTAAAGCTCTAAATGCACTCTGTTTTAACCCAGCGGACATTTAGAATGAATCATCTGTCTCTCACTCTATCCCTCCCCTCTTTCGTCCCCTCCTCCTCTCGCAGGGTATAGATGCCATTAACCAGAGTAAGGTGGTGGAGCTCCTGAAGGATGGGGCCCCTGGAGGGGGGGAGCGACGTCAAAACCGGGAAGGTTTTAGTGGTCCCCAGCGGGGGGACTGTGAGGGAGATGATGGAGCAGAGTGGAACGGGGTACGAAACCTCTGTCTTTGGGGGGGGGGGGCTTTTATGGGAGTGCACATGCATTAAAATGTATGATGAAAAGGCATACAGTCATGTCATTTACTCCCAAAGTATCAAGAATTAGCAAATTATATCAATTATAAAACAGTACAAACAAGCTGACATCGTTACTAAATATGGATGCATTCAGCAAAACATCACACAAAAAAATGCAAATAGCTAAAATAAAAAAATCTGGTGTGATTTTTGTCCAATACATTGATAGAAGACACGATAAAAGGTTTTGAAAAATATTCATATACCTCAAATGATTCATGTTTTGAGGCCCATCCTTGACGGGGTGTGTTTGTCTTGTTTTCTCAGGAGGGTAATGGTTCATTGCGTCGGAGCGGCTCCTTCGGGAAGATCCGCGACGCCCTGCGCAGGAGCAGTGAGATGCTGGTGAAGAAACTACAGGGCAGTGGCCCCCAGGAGCCCTGCAACCCAGGGTGAGAGAACGACTGTGTCCCTAGCCCATCACTGCTCATACCGTGCATGAATTAGTGTTTCCCTCAGGGTTTTTTCTTTGGTGGGGAGCCGACAATGCACCGTAGTTCGTAAAACTGATAATAACAATAAAGCAAAATCCAAGCAATGACATTTTAATTGAAGCCTAAAATATTGTCTGTGTGATCCTTAGGATGACAAGAGCGAGCTCTCTCAACTTCCTCAACAAGAGTGCAGAAGACCCCTCACAGGTACCAGCAGCACAAAGTTAACCCTCCTCACTATCACATATAGTTATTAATTCATCTGTTAGTTATGAGCCCAAGGACTGCTGACACAGGCAGAGCACAAACAAGTCCTGAGTTATACATTGAGATGAAAGGATTAGACTTGAGACTGTTTCAGATTTAGTCTACATGATTCTAGTGTCTTTTTTTTCTTCGTTATCACTCTTGGAATATCCCTCCTAACTCCCTCCCTTTCTCCAGGATGCCAATACGGGCCTTTCGGAATGCAGAGGACTGAGCGCCAGCAATGTGGACTTGTCAAGACGCAGCTCCCTGATTGGTTAAACAGACAGGAGGAGAAAGGGCCAATGAGAAGAAACTGTTGGCTTTCCGATGTGATCGAAACACACTTCAGGTCCAACACTCGCATTCAAGACATTTTCTGAAGAAAAAGTATTGAGAAAAACACGACTTGACATGGCTTTTTGTGACATCTCTGTGTCGATCTGCTTCACTGTATACTTCGCTGGCATCAAACGGTACAGAAGAATAATATTTAACACGGCATGCTGCATACTAGAACATGGAATGTCTGCACTAATTATGGTGACTGAGGCATAGCATCGTAACATAATAGCGAGTCATTATTATTGCAACATGACAAATGTCTATCCTAACTGCCTGGTACTTCTGGTGCGGACACTCGACCTTAGAAATCAGAATAGAACTAGTTTACCTGTCTACGAGAAGCATCACCCTCATTGATTACTAGTGGCATGAATACTGCAAACACTAACAACCTGTTCAATAGATATCACAGTGCTAGAGCGATATAAATCATATGTTTTTAAGACAAGTTGCAAGATGTATGAACTACAGCTGTTAGAAGATTCAGCAAGGACAAAGACTGTACACAATATTTTTGGGATGATGAAAATAATCAGAGTAAGTCTGTATTTAAACATCAAATGGGAGAAAAACAGCACTGACCAGTTCAAGCTCACTATTTGGCCTTCTGAATTTTTGTTATGTATATACTGGTTTAAGTTATTTAATATTTCTTTCTTTGTATATAGCACAGACAGTTTTTGTTTACACTGGTTAGAGCATTGGAGGATCTTTGTTGGGGAGACATATGCTGGAAAAATGTCAGACAAGTGAAGAGAAACGGAGAAAATACTCTCACCGAACAGTTTTAGATTACCCCTCTAGTACCGGGTCGGACACCCCCGTTGCATCCAGAACAGCCTGAATTCTTCGGGGCATTTCACAAGGTGCCGGAAACGTTCCACAGGGATGTTGGTCCGTGCTGACGCGATGGCATCACGCAGTTGCTGCAGATTGGACGGCGGTACATTCATGCTGTGAACGGCCCATTCCATCTCATCCCAAAGATGCTCTATTGCAGAGGTAGGCAACCCTGTTCCTGGAGTGCTGCAGGGTTTTTAACCTACTAGGCACCACATCTGACCAACTGAGCTAATTGATCAGTTCAGTAATTGCCCATATTCAACAGACCTGGACTTCCAGGTCAGTTAACTCAACATGGGCCAAGGTTGCCTACCTCTGCTGTATTTGTTGAGGTCTGGGGACTGCGCAGGCCATTTAAGTAAACTGAACTTGCTGTCATGTTCCAGGCAATGTTTTTCCACTCTTCAATTGTCTAGTGTTGGTGATCACGGGCCCACTGGAGCCGCTTCTTCTTGTCTTCAGCTGATAGGAGTGGAACCCTGTGTGGTCATCTGCTGCAATAGCCCATCCGTGACAAGGAGTAACAGGTTGTGCATTCCCGAGATGCTGTTCTGCGCACCAGTGTTGTACAGCGTTGTTATTTGTCTGTTTGTGGCCCGCCTGTTAGCTTGCACGATTCTTGCCATTCTTCTGTCTCGTCAACGAGCTGTTTTCGCCCACAGGACTGCCGCTGACTGACGATCATTCCACACTCAGTCGCTTAGGTCACTCGTTTTGCCCATTCTATCATTCATTCGAACAGTAACTGAATGCCTCGATGCCTGTCTGCCTGCTTTATATAGCAAGCCACGGCCACGTGACTCACTGTCTGTAGGAGCGATTCATTTTCGTGAACATGGTGGTGTACCTAATAAACTGCCGGTTGAATGTAGAACAGTGAAAAGACAAATGGGGGAATATAGACTAGTAAAGAGGACATCAACCAGGGGGGAATATAACTTCTAGTCAAATGTATTACTTAGTCTCATTTGACATCAAGTGAAAATTTGACTTCAGCCAAAGGTAGGATTTCCCCCGAAATCTATAGCCTGATCTGTCCAGATTTGTTTGCGCTCTAGCCAACTACGCTATCGTTTGTTGCCTTGCCAGACAATTCTGAACTTGATAAATAAGGCTGTTTACATAGGCAGCCCGTTTCTGATATATATCTTTCCACTAATTGGTCTTTTGACCAATCACATCAGCTCTTTTCACATCAGCTCTTTTTCAGAGCTGATCTGATTGGTCAAAAGAACAATTAGTGAAAAAAATGTATAAATAGAGCTGCCTGTGAACGCAGCTCAATTGGCGGAAGGACAAACAGGTGGCGGAATCACAAACCGATTTTGAGACCAGGTTCATATTCATTAGGCACTAAACTGAAGAAAATGGACTGAAACATAGGACAACCTGGACTTTTCCCAATAAGAAATGCTCGTTTTCTGTTACTCTAAAAAGTTTTGCTACGATGTGCACTAATGAATATGAGGCTAACTTAGTTCTGCTCAGTCCTGGGGGAAATACTGGAAATGCTGACATTGGACAAACAGTGCATGTCAGTCAGTGTAGGCACGGCCCGGTACAATCTCCAGACACACTATAAATGGATTGCATGGACACAGCCACCAAAGCACAACATTACTCCAATCAAATTACATTTCCACGTAGTTGTACTGCTCTCTGATTTAGTTTCGCAAGGTACAGTATCTGTTTCTTTAAGAGGTTAGCGTTGGGCGAATGGTATGTAACTATCAATTCTTCTAGTTCTTGTAACTTCTCTTTCCTTGGTTGGCGTTTACTGAATATGTGAGCATGATCTGTCCATCTCTTTTTATATAAAACAATGATTCCTTATCACTACTGTTGATTGGAATGATTCAGATCGGTTTACAGAAAATGGCTCTAGGATGATCTAACCAATGACAGTCCTCTCACCAAACGTCGTCGTCATTAGGTCTATTCTTGTCTGTGATTGGCTCCAACCTCAAGTGACGATGTGCAGGTTATTGTTGTTGAACACTGAATGGTTGATTTAAATGTTGGGTTTTACTTTTATCATGGGAGATGGGAGGGAGGAACAGGTAGGGGGGGGTGAGAGTGCACTGTGTTGTGTTGGCTCTTTAATTGTTTTGTTTGTAAGACCGATACCAAGAGACTTGGCCACAGAATGTATATTACTGTACGTCTTTGAGAAGGAGAGTGGTCTTAACGATTTGCATCTTCTGATTGTGTTGCTAGTGCTTTGTCATGTGGTGGATGGGACGGGATATAGATTTTTACATGGAGGGGAGAAATGATGGAACAAAGGCTAAAGTGTGTGACACTTTAGCCAGACTAGCAGGGCCGAGGAGGAAAAGACGACTGATGAAGAATGGAAAAAGAGATGTGAAGCGCTGTTAGGTGACAAGTGAGCATCAGTGACTGAAACGAAATGGCACGTTGGAGAGAAGTATTGGGGGGGAAGGGCTTTGCATCATTGCAGCAAATAATGTACAGAATTGCCAATGTATGACCTCTGTCACACATACTCAAATTTACTCTCAACGCGTACAAGCGCATTATCTCAAACACACACACACACATCCATCCCCATGCTGTCTAAATATGTAGAAGTTAGTGGACTGTAGTTTGTAGATCTCTAAAGAGGCTGTATTTATACACCGAGGAATGTTTAAAAGAAAAACTCATACCTAAACGCAGTGCTTCTCTTCCAAATAGAGATATAGTAGATAGATAGATAGATAGATAGATAGATAGATAGATAGTAGGGGGGGGGCCACATGTAGAAGTAAACACCCCTCACCCCTGGTGTTACTATGGGATCTGCAGAATGTAGCCAGGGGGGGAGGAGGAGGAGGGGGTTTGTGATGCACTTTACTTCAGTATAGTGGATCTCATTGTTAAGGGGCCAACAACCTTGTATATTTTATTAAAGGTTCAATAAAGGAAAAACTCCACTTTTCAAACTGATCCTGATCTGTTTGTGTGACGTCATTCTTTTGACACAATGAAACAGCTTGATTGAAATTAGTTTGAAATACACACCTTGCCTGCTGGAACATAAGAGATCAAGTTGTACACGACATGAACCAACAAACCAGTGTGACATTTATTGGACAAATGATAACGGTGGACCAGGCTTCTGGTAAGTATCAAGTTGACGTGTGTGTGTGTTCACATTCTGGGCTGAGGGTGTTACTAAGTCGCTTCCTGTCACTGTTATAAGCCTACAGCCTCACATGAGGAAATCAAATCCACCAGTGTGCTTCTGAAGAAAAGGTTGAGAACAGTAGCCACTGTTCATTTGTCAAGGAGTCTTTTGAACGAGGACAGGAGATCGGGCTGCTAAGATGGAGCTTTCCGAGCCTGGAAGGTGTAAACTAGACTGTATGGACTCTGAAATATCAAGTAAGGGGGTTTCCCTCACCAAAAGTACTTTGCTGTGTCTCAGTAGCCATGTTTGTCTGATTGAACTTTGTACAGAAAATCTAGTATGTCAATATGCTCTGTTATTTTGTTCACTTATTGACAAGCTCCGTGCCTGTGATGTACATTCAGTTGCTGTGTATGTAGGAAATGTGCTATTTGAATAAATGTTATTTTTAGTGTACCTATGCATCCATGATCCATCAGTACTTCTGTTCCTGATAAATATATTTTAATTCTCTCCTATAAGTGCACCGTCTTATTTCTGTCATAGCGCTAGAGAGGTATCTTTATCTCTATCTGCACCTATAGGTTCTCTCTCCAGGATGTCATTGACCCGGTCTAGCCCGGGTACCCCTGATCGACCTTCCCACCCCGCAGCCCCCGGGCCCCTCCAGGCACCTCTCGGCCCTGCCTTGGTCCAGTTCCAGCTAGGCCTCTTCAGGGAGGTGGTATGGGTGCCTAGAGGGCAGCTCAGCTTTCGCCACGCCAAGAGACTGGCGGCAGAGATCATAGAACGCAAGGTTAACATCCACAGCCAGCCCCCCCCCCCCCCAGTCTAGAATGGTTTAGCCAATTTCTTTAACTATTGGTGTGATGCAACACAGTAGCTAAAATGTCTTTCTCTGCCTCTCTCTTTCTCCCTCTCTTTCTCTCTCTCTCTGTGTGTGTGTGTGTGTGTGTGTGTGTGTGTGTGTGTCTCTTTGTATGTCTGTCTCTACCACACCTCAGTGAGAGATAGCCCTGTTACTATGTCAGCCAGAGGGGCTGCTGTGTGGTTTAGCTGTGTCTGCAGCTTACTTTCCAACCACAGACTCTCCTCCTGCATCTCTCACACACGCACACGCACGCGCACACACACACACACACACACACACACACACACACACACACACACACACACACACACACACCTATGGTTAGGTTTAAGGTTAGGGTAAGGGTACAGATTAGGGTTAGGGGTTAGGGAAAATAGGATTTTGAATGGGACTGAATTGTGTGTCCCCACAAGGTTAGTTATACAAGTGTGTTTGCATGCGTGCGTGCGTGCGTGCGTGCGCGCATATGTGCAATGTACTGTGTGTCTGTGTAGGTGTCTTTGACCATGGTACTTGCCTACGGAGCAGAAAGAGGAACTGTCCCTCCCTACCTTCAGGCTATGCTCAAACCCTACACCCCAACCCGAGCACTCTGTTCTCTCACCTCTGGTCTCTCAGCTCCCACTCAGCCCAATCCAAGCTCTTCTCTGTCCTGGCACCCCAATAGTTGAACCTGCTTTCCCCTGAAGCTAGGACAGCAGAGTCCTTGCCCATCTTCCGAAAACATCTGAACCCCTACCTCTTCAAAGAGCATCTTAAATAATCCCACAGCACCCCCCCTAATAATTGTGAACTAACACTTGCACTTGACCTTTTCCCTCCTTAGTAGCTCTGACTTTGCTGATAGCTACTTTATTGAGGAAAAATGTATTTATTATGACTGTGATATGTGGTTGTCCCACCTAGCAATCTTAAAATGTCTGCTAAGTGTCTGCTAAGCGTCTGCTAAGTGACTTAAATGTAAATCTTTGTGTGTGAACCTGTATGTGGTCTGTGTGAATCATCTGGAAATCCCCCCCAGAGGTCATTGCACTTTGCCTGTTTTTGGTAGCAAACATACAAACAAACGGTCAGAAAGCCTGGAAATGAACCCACACTCAAACTTGTTTCCATGACATTTGAATATCTAACGACAATGACGCTTGACATCCCTCACATTGTTCCATGACCAGTCTCTCTCTATATTGGCCTCCTCACTAAACACCCACTGTCTGTCTGCATGCTTTTGATGATGCATATCCAAATGATAAACCAGACAGAACCACACTGATTGATTGATCATGTCTCTGGGTATTTTAGGCTCCAGACTGCAGTGTGGTGGGTGTAGGGGAGAAGATCCTCCTGTTTAGACACCAGCCTGGCTCAGAACACCTCCTCCACAGACTCACAGACCAGGATCCACTGCAGGACGGTGACCTCATAGAGGTCATCCTCTCAGGTCAGGCTGGGGTTGTGTCCCAACTAGCATCCTATTCCGTTTATAGTGTACTACTTTTGACCGCGTATTGAATCTACTTACTTACTAGTTTAACGCCTCGGTCAGACCGACAGCGTCATTGAATTTTTGTACGCCAGAAGTACATTCATTTCCAAAGGAACGCTGCGTTTGCCTTGCAGCATTGTGTTGCAGAGACAATTGCAGTGTGTTCTGGGTTGTGGTGCATACGATTTATCCAACGTATGCATCAAATTGTAAGCGTAGACTTGACAGAACTAGTAGCAAAAAGTGAATGTTTAACTTTTATCGCACACATATCCACACACATTTTGGATCATGAAAAAAGTTGGAACTGCAGCATTTATTACACAGCATTGATGCAATAACGCTGTCAGTCTTATCAAGGCATTAGCGTCCTAGGTTAATGAGTCTGTCTGTCACTATAATCTGCTCATTCTGATCTGACTCAGGATCAGCTGCTGTGACGGAGATGAAGACCCGCCCACACTCCCTGGCTGTCCAATCATATCGCACCCCCACCTTCTGTCACCACTGTGGTGAGATGCTGTGGGGACTGATACGTCAAGGGTTAAAATGTGAAGGTAAGGAATTGGATACAGCAGTACTTTTTCTGTATATCCCTATCTTTAATCACAGCGAGCAACTCCAGTATTTATTTAATGTTGAATTGTATTCAATTCTTAGTCGTATATATCTTTGTACCTCAATCTATTCAGCAATTCTCAGATTCTGTCTCAATTATGTCTCATCTCTCTCTCTCGCTCTCTCTCTCTCTCTCTCTGTCTCTCTCCGTAGGTTGTGGGTTAGACTTCCATAAGCGCTGTGCGCTGCAGTTGCCTAGTGACTGTAGCCGCGCACGGCGTCGTGTGTGTGGCCCCAGCCTGTCCCTGTTCCCCCCTGGCAGGCCCCGGACGCACTCCCTCTCCACACCTGCAGGAGGCAGTCTAGAGGAGGTCAGAATTCTTGGAGATATAGTGAGCTCCAAAAGTATTGAGACAGTGACAAATGTTTTGTTGCTTTGACTCTGTACTCCTGCACTTTGGATTTCAAATGCTAAAGGTTAAAGTGCAGACTGTCAGCTTCAATTTGATGGAATTTTCATCCATATCGGGTGAACCGTTTAGAAATTACAGCAGTTTTTGTACGTAGTCCCTTCATTTTAGGGGACCAAAAGTGTCGTGTATTAAAGTAGTCAAAAGTTTAATATTTGGTCCCATATTCCTAGCATGCAATGATTACATCAAGCTTGTCTCTACAAACTTGTTGGATGCGTTTGCTGTTTGTTTTGGATGTGTTTCATATTATTTTGTGCCCAATAGATATGAATGGTACATTCATTTATATTTGTAAATAAGAATAGAATATGTTTCTAAACACTTCTACATTCATGTGGATGCTACCATGATTACGAATAGTCCTGAATGAATTGTGAATAATGATGAGTGAGAAAGTTACAGACGCACAAATATCATTCCCCCAAGACATGCTAACCTCTCACCATTACAATAACAGGGGAGGTTAGCATTTTGGAGGGGGTATGATATTTATGCCTCTAACTTTCTCACTCATCATTATTCACGATTCATTCAGGATTATCCGTAATCATAGTAACATCCACATTCATGTAGAAGTGTTTAGAAACATACACTGGAGTGGCTGAAGTCATAGACCTGCATGCGTTCTATTCTAATTCTATGTCAGCAACACTCATCGTGTATTCACATGGATACACCTATAACTATTTTACAGGGCAATATTGGGTGGTTCTAACAGTAACTGCAGAACCTGAAAATCTCTTTTTTTATCTCTTTTTCTTCCTTTCCTTTCCCTCTCTCTTTTTTTTTCTTCTTCTCCCTCACCCCTTCCTCCCTCTCTGCTCTCTTCCCCTCCGCGTCTAGATCAGTATGTCCAAGCCCAGGTCCAGACCCCCGTCATGGACAGATCACCCGGTGTGGCTGGGGGTGGGCCAGGGAAAGGATGGTGAGACAGGCAGGGCCAGGGTGCCCCACACCTTCCACATCCACAGCTACACCAAGCCTACCGTGTGCCAGCACTGCCGCCACCTCCTCAAAGGCCTCTTCCGCCAGGGCCTACAATGCTCCGGTGAGATGGGTCGTCATAGTTCAGATAGGGTGTGTGGTTATGGGTGCAGGTGATAGATTTCAGGTTTTATTTTAAGGGGGGGCGGGGTGCTTTCTCTAGTCGTACGTTTCTGGAGCGGGTATGTCGATCGCTTGGTCAGATTTCACATTTTGTGTTATTTCTGTGTCAGTCGCCTTGGTGTACTGAAGGTTCACCTCTCTCTTTCTCACACTCCCTCTCTCTGTCCTTCTCTCGCTTTCTCTCGTTCTCTCTTTCTCTCCCCAGACTGTAAGCTGAACTGCCATCGTCGCTGTGAGAGCTCCCTGGTCCCCGCTGACTGTCCTGGAGAGAGGAGGAACACCAATGGGGAAGGAGGTGAGAGACAAAGTCTCAGCGCAAGACAGGCCACTGAACTTATTAACCAATGGAGTCCATGTCGAACGTGCTTCAAGGAAAAGTTAAAAACTCTATTTTTGATGTAAATGTCCGGACACTTGTTTAGCGATTCTTTCCGTTGCCGTTTCTAAAAGGACATATTTGAGTGTTTTTGGAGCCTTTGTTCAGGTTTTTCTGTGCCCCTACAACTGCAGAACAAGCATGAGGAAGTATATTGCCGGTGGGGTAAGTTTCTCAAAACCATTAGAAAGAAATCACAAAAAAAGTGTCTGGACACTTCTATGACATTTACATCAAAAATAAAGATTTGGTTGAAAAAAAGTGAAATTGTCCTTAATAAAATGATACATTCCATATACATGTTTTGACAAGAGAGTAGAACTGCCATACTTCTCATTGACACAAACAGTGCCTTAGTAGCTTAATATTGATGTAGGAAGTGTTGTGACTCAGACTCAGTGTCCAGTCTCGGCTACAAGAACGACACAGAGGATGATGAGGAGGATATGAGCTTGAGTATAACATCACTAGAAGACGATGACGACGAGCCGTCTACTGAGATTCCATTTGCTGAGAACAAGGAAGTGGGACATCAGCCACCAATCATGTAAGATATATATATATTTTTTAAATGGCTATGATAGGATGTAAAGTTCAGTATGTTTCCATTTTGAGTTTTGATGATGATAATAATAATTTGAATATGTAGTACATGAGTGTCTGTCATTGAAGTTGTAAAAAAGTTATCTCTCTTCTTTCCCTCGCACTCTCTCTCATCTCTCTCTTTCTCCTTCCTTACTTCTCTCTCTCGCTCTCTCTATATTACTCATCTTATCGGTTCCTCTCTCCCTCTTCTCCCTCCCTCCCTCCCTCCCTCCCTCTCTCCCTCAGTCCATGTTTCAGTAGTTATATTCCTCTAATGCGGGTAGTCCAGTCAGTCCGTCACACTAAAAGACAGGCCAGTGGAGTACTGAGAGAGGGTTGGCTACTGCATCACACCAACACTGACACACTGGTGAGAACACATACGCAGGCAGGCATGCACACACACACACACACACACAGAGAGAGAAAACATTCACACAGAGAAAACACTCACACCATACTTTCTCATTGTTTCTGTCAGAGGAAACGTCATTACTGGATATTGGACTGGAAGAGTATCACTCTGTACCAGAACGAGATCAACACCAAGTACTACAAGGTTGGTTCAGTGGGGAAGAAAGATCCATCTATCATGCTATCATTTACCATCCAAGGCCAGTCACAGTCACCTCAACACTACAGTACTAACCTCTTGTGGCCAAATAGAACATCAGCAAAATGTGTTTTTCTTCCTCCCTCCCTTCTCCCTTGTCTCTCACTCTTTCCCTCCCTTTTCTACCCTTCTCCACACCCTCTCCTGTCTCCCTTCCTCTATCTTCATTCCTCCCTCCCTCTCTAGGAGATTCCTCTATCTGAGGTGCTGCAGGTACGAGGCCCCGCCCAGCTGTCTGTCCCCTTGTTGCCCGGCAACAGTGCCCACTCCTTCGAAGTGGTGACGGGCACGCTGGTGTACTGTGTGTTGGCGGGCCGGGATGGACAGGCCTGGGAAACCGCCGTACGCCAGGCTCTGATGCCCGTGCTGAACAGTGGGCAGGTGGACAAACAGGGACAAGGTGAGTCAGAGAAGTAGCATGTTTGGACTGGGGTACTAGAGTATTGTTCAGAGATAGACCAATGACTGACATCAGAGCCAAGTATTTACCCCCACAACTCACCTCCATGGTGTCCTGTGTCAGTTGGCCAAACTCCCTAAGGGCTCTGAGGGCCATGCCACTGGATGGTCTCTCACATTGTTTTTCATAAAGGCTTCAAAGTAAAGTTGGCATCATCCTCATGCGTGTTAGACTTAGTTCCATGGTCATGTTCTTTAACAATGGTGAGATTGACAATTGGTGCTTTTAATAAAGAGAGAACTCTTTCTGTTATAGACCATGAACCCCAGAGTGGAAAAAGCCCGGTAAGTGTGTGGGGTGGGCGGCTGATGGATCTATATGGAGTACGAGCTCTCGAGTCTCATTGTCTGAAATGGATAGATGAGTAACTTAACACTGTGTGTGTGTGTGTATTGCTCGCATTTTGTGTTTATGTTTGTGTGTGTGCCTTTTTATGTTTGTGTGTGTGTCTTTTTATGTTTGTGTGTGTGTCATTCAGGATGTCAGCTCAGTGTATCAGATCTTCACTGATGAGGTGCTGGGTTCAGGACAGTTTGGAGTGGTGTATGGAGGTGGGTTTGACGTTACACTGGAAGAAATACTTTCTCTGCCGTTACCTGTTAGGCTCAATGAGCTCCGTCTATTCAGATTATATGTAGGGTATTATCATTGTATTACTTGGCTAGCTGAGAGTCTACTCTCGTCCCCAGGCACCCACAGACAGTCTGGTCGGCCAGTGGCCGTCAAGGTCATCGACAAAACCCGTTTCCCTACCAAACAGGAGAGACAGTTGAGGAACGAGCAGGCAATTCTACAGGTGACTGTTCTAGATTTGTTTGTTTATGTTGCGTTTGTGTCACAGGGAGGTACAGTGTTTGAAATGAACATCCCGTTCGTCAAATTAGTTTCCCCCTTTCAATGTGTGCGTGTGCGTATGTGTGCAGAATCTGTCCCACCTCGGTATAGTTCTACTGGAGGGCGTGTTTGAGACCATGGATCACGTATTCATTGTCATGGAGAAGCTCCATGGAGATATGCTGGAGATGATTCTGTCCAATGAGAAGGGCCGACTGCCAGAGCGCACCACACGTTTCTTGGTTACACAGGTACTGGTCACATAGTGGTAGGACACAGACTATTTCTTCAGCAGTCTGCGGTATTCAAATAGTGCCTCTAGAGGGGGGAGAGTAGTGCCTTTTTAATAATACGTTTGATGCATACGTCAATATGTGAAATTCAGTTGATTTTGAATTCTTTGTTGACTCATAGACTTGTGTGTGTAGATTTTAGAGGCCCTGCGCTACCTGCACTTCAAACACATCGCTCACTGTGACCTGAAACCTGAGAATGTACTGCTGGCCTCCCCAGACTCTTTCCCTCAGGTCAGTGTGTGTGCGTGCGTGCGTGCATGCATGTGCATCAATTTGTCTGTGAAGACTGTCTACTTTGTAAAATAACCCTTCCATCAGACTTTACAGCGTCTCCTCTCCCCTCAGGTAAAGCTGTGTGACTTTGGTTTTGCCCGCATCATCGGCGAGAAGTCATTCCGCCGGTCGGTGGTGGGCACGCCGGCCTACCTGGCACCCGAGGTCATCAGTAGCCACGGTTACAACCGCTCGCTGGACATGTGGGCGGTGGGTGTGGTCCTGTACGTCAGCCTGAGCGGAACGTTCCCCTTCAACGAGGACGAGGACATCAAACAACAGATCACCAACGCTGCCTTCATGTACCCCCGCCTGCCCTGGTCTAACATCTCACTAGAGGGTAAGTTTGTTCCCCTGGTAGGACCAATGCAAGCAAAAGAGTCGCATAATGATTATCAGTGATCCACCACCATATTTTACAGCTGGTATGAGGTTATTTTCTGTTTATGCATATTTCTTTCAATGGTGAACCCACCACTGGTTTGCGTGGCCATAGAGCTCTACGGTCGTCTCATCTGACCAAAGCACCTGGTTCCAATCCAAGTGCCAATGCTGTTTTTAGCAATCTCCAGGCGTTTACATTTGTTGGTTGCTGAAGTTTTGGAATGGAGGTGGAATGGAGGTGGTGTCTAATTGTAGTTTTGGAATCTTGGTGACCCCAAGATGCCACCACTTTCTGGAATTCTCCAACTGTGGCCCTTGGAATTTTCTTTGCCTCCCGAACCATCTTCCTCACTATGCGTGGGGAAAAGATACACATGCGTCCTTTACCAGGCAAGTTTACCACTGTTCCAGTGGTAAGTGGTATACTGTATTTCCTTTTTTAGCCGTTTGTACCTGATTTATGAAGGTCAACAACCATTTCTCTTTTCATTTGTGAGTTCTTTGCCTTTCTCCATGGTGGTGGATGACAAATGTATTTTACATGTGTGTTACCTAATTTGTATACCCCAGTGAAACAGGAAGCCATGGATGACCACAATACAGTTCATAAAGTTTAGATGAACTTAAAGTTGAACGTTAATGCAGATTTAATTTTTGATAAGATTCTTAAGAAGTGGCAATCATTTTGAGACCTATCTTTTTGAGATATAACAAGTATTACTTGTTAAAGAAAATCAATTTTTCTGGGCAAATTGTATTAGTGAAAAATAATATAATTTTCAAATTGTTCTGAGCGTACAATATAGCTCAGTATTTTTTATTATTTTTTGTTTATCATTATCAAGGATGCCAATAATTTTGGAAGTGAGTGTATGTATCAATTTGACTTCATGACTCCTCAACCCCCGTTCTCTGATGGGTATAGTGGCTCGCCCAGGAAGGTTGTTTCACAAAAGTGTCTTCCTCAAAAATATTAAGTAGTCTGTACCCCCGCCTGCCTTAGGCTAACATCTCACTGGAGTGTAAGTCTTTACTCCCGCCTGCCTTGGGCTAACATCTCACTGGAGGGTAAGTCTTTACCCCCGCCTGCCCTGGGCTAACATATCACTGGAGGGTAGGTTTTTACCCCCACCTGCGCTGGGCGTAACATCTCACTGGAGGGTAGGTCTGTACACCCAACTGCCTTTGGCTAACATCAGGGGTTTTAAAAGTAACATTCCCCCTAGTGTTTTGTCTAAGGTGGGGTGCAGAAATCAATGAATCAGCATTCAAACATCATTTTATTTCTTCTTTATTTCCCTGGGCTAACGTTTTATCTGTGTTGAGGTAGAATCAGTCTCTCATGATGTTCTCATCGCTCTCTCTCTCTCTCTCTAGCTGTGAGTCTTATCAACAACCTGCTCCAGGTTGCAGTAAGATGTAGGTTCAGTGTGGGAAAAGCACTGGGGCACCCCTGGCTACAGGTAAAAGACCTCAACTTCTCCTAACAGAAACACTTTAAGGCTCAGACACACCAATGATATTGACTGTTGATATGTACTTAGCACCTCTTGTTGGCAGTTCACTTTTTGTTGTTCACATATCACAGATACACCACCGATGCAATAGTCAAAATACTCTAGACCACCAGGTGGCAGTAGCTTGTTTGGGTTGTCCCTGCTGTAGATAGCTAATGTTAGCCAACTAGCAAGATTCTCTAATAATGTTGCTAGCTAGTGATAATTTGTAGTAAGCCCTTGTTGATATGAGTCAGATGGCCACAACTAGATAACTAGCAACATTATAATTAAATCCCAATGGATTGTTTTGTTGTTGTGTGAAGCAGCTGCCTGTAAGTCAGTGAAGCTAGCTACAGTTGAAGTCGGAAGTTTGCATACACCTTAGCCAATTACATTTAAACTCAGTTCACAATTGCTGACATTTAATCCTAGTAAATATTCCCTGTCTTAGGTCAGTTAGGATCAATACTTTATTTTAAGAATGTGAAATGTCAGAACAATAGTAGAGAGAATGATTTATTTCAGCTTTTATTTCTTTCATCACATTCCCAGTGGGTCAGAAGTTTACATACACTGAATAGTACTTGGTAGCATTGCCTTTAAATTGTTTAACTTGGGTCAAACATTTTGGGTAGCCTTCCACAATAAGTTGGGGGAATTTTGGCCCATTCCTCCTGACAGAGCTAGTGTAACTGAGTCAGGTTTGTAGGCCTCCTTGTGCTCGCACACGCTTTTTCAGTTATGCAATTTTCTATAGGATTGAAGTCAGGGCTATGTGATGGCCACTCCAATACCTTGATTTTGTTGTCCTTATTAAGCCATTTTGCCACAACTTTGGAAGTATGCTTGGGGTCATTGTCCATTTGGAAGATCCATTTGCGACCAAGCATTGACTTCCTGACTGATGTCTTGAGATGTTGCTTCAATATATCTACATAATTTTCCTCCCTCATGATGCCATCTATTTTGTGAAGTGCACCAGTCCCTCCTGCGGCAAAACACCCCCACAACATGATGCTGCCACCCCCGTGCTTCACGGTTGGGATGGTGTTCTTCTCCTCCTTTTTCCTCCAAACATAACGATGGTCATTATGGCCAAACAGTTCTATTTTTGTTTCATCAGACCAGAGGACATTTCTCCAAAAAGTACGATCTTTGTCCCCACCGTAGTCTGGCTTTTTTATGGCGGTTTTGGAGCAGTGGCTTCTTCCTTGCTGAGCGGCCTTTCACGTTATGTGGATGTAGGGCTCGTTTTACTGTGGATATAGATACTTTTCTACCCGTTTCCTCCAGCATTTTCACAAGGTCCTTTGCTGTTGTTCTGGGATTGATTTGCACTTTTCGCACCAAAGTACATTCATCTCTAGGAGACGGAACGCCTCTCCTACCTGAGCAGTATGACGGCTGCATGGTCCCATGGTGTTTATACTTGGGTACTATTGTTTGTACAGATGAACGTGGTACCTTCAGGCGTTTGGAAATTGCTCCCAAGGATGAACCAGACTTGTGTATGTCTGCAATTTTTTTCTGAGGTCTTGGCTGGTTTCTTTTGAATTTCCCATGATGTTAAGCAAAGAGGCACTGTTTTTGAAGGTAGGCCTTGAAATACATCCACAGGTACACCTCCAATTGACTCAAATGATGTCAATTAGCCTATCAGAAGCTTCTAAAGCCATGACATAATTTTCTGGCATTTTCCAAGCTGTTTAAAGGCACAGTCAACTTAGTGTATGTAAACTTCTGACCCACTAGAATTGTGATACAGTGAATTATAAGTGAAATAATCTGTCTGTAAACAATTGTTGGAAAAATGACTTGTGTCAAAGTAGATGTCCTAACCAACATGTCAAAACTATAGTTTGTTAAATAGAAATTTGTGGAGTGGTTGAAAAACGAGTTTTAATGACTCCAACCTAAGTGTATGTAAAATTCCTACTTCAACTGTATGTTGTGATACTGAAAATAATGACGATGCTAACTGTTAAGCTAACGTTAGCTAGAATTCGAACTGGCACTGGCAGTGGGATAGTGGAGAGTGAATTCAATTCTTTATTATTCATCTTGCTATATAGCTAGCTTAGTAGGGCATTTAGTGTTTTGTACATTGTGCTGCACTTACACACCCATTCGATTCATATGAAGTGTTTGTGACTGCATTGGTCAGTTAGCAAGCTATCGTTAATGCGCTTGTGCACATTTTCAAGCCTAACAAAAAAAACACTTATTCAAGCACAACACTCCTTAGCTAGATGTACAACAAATAATGTAATGCTTTATTGTCTTAGTTAGAACAATTCTGATAAAAGGGAGAGGATTACACTGGTTGTCCTTAAGCTCTTTTTTGTTTTTTATTTTCTTGTCACCTGTTGTCTCCCTGCCACGTGGAGGTTCGTGCTTTCTGATTGGCTTAAAGTCAAGTTGTCGGACACTGCTGAGAACTGCGATTCTCAGCAGTGACCGACAGGTTAGTAGAAATTACAGGTTTGTCAGCACCAGTATGCAGCAGGTAGCCTACGTCTTATTCTAGCAAGAGAAGGAACGGCCTCCCACTGTGCTAAGCATAGCCGCGGGAAGTAGGGGTGCTGCAACATCCCCTGATAAATCACAATTTAAAAAATATCTTGTTTGTGTCTGACATCTTAGACAAACTGAAAACATCTCAGAGCAGTTTGTAAGGCAATGGGTATAGCCTATGTGGTAGCCTAGTGAGAAGGATAGTCAGTTTGTAACTCATTATGAATGGCCAGTCATTGACAAGCCATCTCTAAATTTCACACTTCTTTCTCTCTCTCTCTCTCTTTGTCCTTTTCTACTCTCCCTCTTCCCCCTAACCCTAACTCCATTCCAGCTCAACACCAACCCTAGCCATAACCAAACCCTTCTAACTCTTAACCATAATCTTAACCCTATCCTTAATTCCCCAGGACTTCCAGTTGTGGTGTGACCTGAGGGAGTTTGAGAAGAGGATGGGCTGCAGGTACCTGACCCACGAGGGGGATGAGGACCGCTGGAGATGCCACGCCCTGGAGAGGGGCCTGGTCTTCCCCTCTCACCTCACCTGGACCCCCGGGTACGATGACAGCCTGTGACCCTAGGCCCAAATGTCAAAGGTGAAGGGTCGGACAAGATGGCTTCTGGACTACTGGTGTGTTTCAGTGGTCATCAGCATAAACAACTGTCTGGACGCTGTTAGTGGAAGGTGGAGTGGTGAGTCTGTTTCTATAGCAGTCTCGTATAAAAAGATCACCGGAAGAGATTACGACTCCGGATTCGGACGCAGTGACAATTCCTGGACTTTATGGTGCCCTAGTGATGCCAGCTCTTGTAGTGGTTATTGTTTAATGCATGATAATATTAGGACTAATGTTTCAGGCCCTCTGTGCCCCAGAGTAGTAGTTTACCAGGATCACAAGGCAGGTTCTCTGTCCTTCTACAAAATGCATCCTTCTATGACCCTCCTCCACAGAGTTCAGACAAATTCACTCAGCCCCTCTATCCTACGTTTTGGCGGTATTGGTACGATACTGAGATGTGTAAGCCTTGGTAGAGGTGATGGTCTACATACACTATATTTACAGAAGTATGTGGACACCCATTCAAATGAGTGGATTTGGCTATTTCAGCCACACCCATTGCTGACAGGTGTATAAAATCGAGCACACAGCCATGCAATCTCCATAGACAAACATTGGCAGTAGAATGGCCTTACTGAAGAGCTCAGTGACTTTCAACATGGCACTGTCATAGGATGCCACCTTTCCAACAAGTCAGGTCATCAAATTTCTGCTCTGCTAGAGCTTCCCCAGTCAACTGTAAGTGCTGTTATTGTGAAGAAGAAACATCTAGGAGCAACAATGGCTCAGCCGCGAAGTGGTAGGTCACACAAGCTCACAGAACAGGACCACTGAATGTTGAAGTGCGTAACTGTCCTCAGTTGCAACACTCACTACCATGTTCCAAACTGCCTCTGGAAGCAACGTCAGCTTCCAGAGGCATAAAATGGATTTCCATGGCCGAACATACGCTCACAAGCCTAAGATCACCATGCACAATGCCAAGCGTCAGATGGAGCGGTGTAAAGCTCGCTGCTATTGGACTCTGGGGCAGTGGAAATGCATTCTCTGGAGTGATGAATCACTCTTCACCATCTGGCAGTCCGATGTCCAAATCTGGGTTCGGCGGATAACAGGAGAACGCTACGTGTCCCAATGCATAGTGCCAACTGTACAGTTTGGTGGAGGAGGAATAATGGTCTGGGGCTGTTTTTCATGATTCAGGCTAGGCCCCTTAGTTCCAGTGAAGGGAAATATTAACGCTACAGCATACAATGACATTCTAGATGATTCTGTCCTTCCAACTTTGTGGCAACAGTTTGGGGAAGGCCCTTTCCTGTTTTAGCATGACAATGACCCCGTGCACAAAGCGAGGTCCATACAAAAATGGTTTGTCGAGATCGGTGTGGAAGACTGGCCTGCACAGAGCCCTGACCTCAACCGTATCGAACAACTTTGGGATGAATTGGAACACCGACTGCAAGGCAGGCCTAATCTAATCGCCCAACATCAGTGCCTGACCTCAGTAATGCTCTTGTGGCTTGATGGAAGCAAGTCCCAGCAGCAATTTTCCAACATCTAGTGGAAAGCCTTCCCAGAAGAGTGGAGTCTGTTATAGCAGCAAAGGGGGGACCAACTCCATATTAATGCCAATGGTTTTGGAATGAAAGGTTCCTCGAGCAGGTGTCGACATACTTTTGGTCTTGTAGTGTATGTGATGTTTTAACATTTTCCTGTGCATTTATTTTTCAAAATGTTTGGATCATAAAACTGTCCACTTGATGGCGCTATTTGCCAAACAATAAACAGCATTGCTAATCTACTCAATAACTTGCTTCATTTTCCTAGAAAATCTTTAGATAATGATGTATTGTGTTTAAGATCCACTATCTAGAGTGTAGAATAGATTAAAATAATGCTACTGTTTAGGGGGTTTATAAAGGTTTTAAAAGGGTTTAAATCTGTTCTCTCGCTCTCTCTCTCTCCCTCCTTCCCTATAACCCGCTCCTTAGGCAGATCCCTCCCATACTCCTCTCTCTATCTGTGTCTGACTGTGTGTTTGTCTGTCTGTCTCTTGTTCTCTATCCCCCTCCAACTTCTATCCCTTCCTCCTTCCCTCTAACTCCACCCCTCCCACACTCTCGTCTGAGGAAATGAAACTGATCGGAGTCTATGGCCTTTTCTCATTTGGGCATAGAAATAGTACACACAGAACAGATCTACGGCTTCTTGGACTTGCTTTCAATGAGCATGACAGATCTATAAAACGCATGTTGTGAGTTTGGTTGGGTCGGAGGAAGGGAGAGAAGTTGGAGAGAGAAAAAGAGGGACAAATAAAGTAACAGGGTTGACCGTAAACAGGGTTGATGACTTCATCTTAAATAAGCCATAAATCCCCTTGTGACAGGGGGATGGAATGTTGTTGTGTGCAACAGGGAAGGACAATTGAATGTAAGCTTCACCAAAAAAATCTATAAAAAGTGAAATATTTCTAGCCTGTCTATCTATGGGTAACAGGGTTGACCTTTTCTACTCGAAGCGCTCAGTTTTCCACCACTAAACACCAGCAAATGTCTCACTTGCTTTTACACTGTGATTTGACTATTCAATGTTCATGTAACAGGGTTGACCTTAAAATCAGGGACAGGTTTAACTAATAACATGAAATGCATAATTATCTTCATCAATTACTTTGTCAAAGCAACAACATAACTTTACATTGATGGTGAAAATTATGGGGTTAAGTAGGTTAAAATCTTCCTGGAAGTCAGAGGATGCACAGAGGGACATGTAAATATGCGGAATTTTGGCACTTTAGCATGTCTTTATTCATATTAAAGTGTACTCCATTTAATATAACATGCTTTTAAAATTCAATATTTGTGTAAAATTTCTATTTCAAATATAAAAAGGCACTCATTTTGTGGAATGACCCAGTTACTGCATTGAGGGCTGCTGGGATCAGGATGAACAGAAGGCCGTCTACAGCTACCCTCAGTGTAGACAGACATTCACTCCGAGGCATGCTCTGAGGAAAAATAATATGTTGGCTGAGGTGATGCAGAAACCGAAGAAGACAGGACTCCAGGCTGCTCTTCCTCCTGCTCGTGTCATGCTGGACCTGGAGATGTAACCTGTGATTTCTGCACTGGGACCAGAAAGCAGAAAGCCCTGGTGTCTGTCTGCGAGACTTGCCTCCAACCTCACTACGAAATTCCTGGATTTAAGAAAGCATGAGCTGGTCAAAGCCTCCACATATCTGCAGGAGCAGATCTGCTCTAGTCATGACAAACTGCTGGAGGTTTACATGTATACTAATGAACAATGTATCTTTTATCTGTGTGTTATTTTATTTTAGCAGGGATTTCCATTGTCTTTTTGCAATGGAGTCCTGCATCTGACAATTACACAGCAATGCTATGGATGAACATAAAGGCCATGATGCAGTGTCAGCTGCAGCATAGAGGACTGAGGTAAAACAAGTCAAACAAACAGTTAAAGACATGCTTCGGACCTTTGGCGACTACTAAGTATTTTTTTAAACCTCCCGCTTTGGGTGGGATGTTTCAATGTGCATAATCTATGAGCATAATTACTGTTTTACCTCAATTAGCCACGAACTCCCTAGTTTGATAGCGACTGTTTTTCTGGAAGATTTGCTGCGCCATTTCAAATCAATTTGTATTTGTCACATGCGCCGAATACAACAGGTGTAGACCTTACCGTGAAATGCTTACTTACAAGCCCTTAACCAACAATGCAGTTCAAGAAATAGAGTTAAGAAAATATTTACTAAATAAACTAAAGTTTAAAAAATAACACAATAAAATAACAATACAGAGGCTATGTACAGGGGTTACTGGTACCGAGTCAATGTGCGGGGATACAGGTTAGTCAAGCTAATTTGTACATAGGTAGGGGTAAAATGACTATGCATAGATAATAAACAGCGAGTAGCAGCAGTGTAAAAACAGGGGGGGGGTCAATGTAAATAGTCCAGGTGGCCATTTGATTAATTGTCCAGCAGTATTATGGCTTGGGGGTAGAAGCTGTTAAGGAGCCTTTTGGACCTAGACTTGGCGCTCCAGAACCGCTTGCTGTGCGGTAGCAGAGAGAACAGTCTATGGCTTCTTTGACAATTTTTTGGGCTTTCCTCTGACACCGCCTAGTATATATGTCCTGGATGGCAGGAAGCTTGGCCAAAGTGATGTACTGGGTGGTACGCACTACCCTCTGTAGTGCCTTACGGTCAGATGCCGAGCAGTTGCCATACCAGGCGGAGATGCAACTGGTCAGGATGCTCTCGATGGTGCAGCTGTAGAATTTTTTGAGGATCTGGCGGCCCAAGCCAAAACTTTTCAGTCACCTGAGGGGAAAAAGGTGTTGTCGTGCCCTCTTCGATGTCTTGGTGTGTTTGGACCATGATAGTTTGTTGGTGATGTGGACACCAAGGAACTTGAAACTCTCAACCCGCTCTACTACAGCCCCATTGATGTGAATGGGGGCATGTTCGGCCCTCCTTTTCCTGTAGTCCACGATCATCTCCTTTGTCTTGCTCACGTTGAGGGAGAGGTAGTTGTCCTGGCACCACACTGCAATGTCTCTGATCTCCGCCCATTTTCCCTACATTTTCAAATCAAATAGATTTTTATTGGTCACATACACATCGTTAGCAGATGTTAATGCGAGTGTAGCGAAGTGCTTGTGCTTCTAGTTCCGACAGTGCAGCAATATCAACAAGTAATCTAACAAATTCACAATGACTATCTTATACACACAAATGTAAAGGGATGAATAAGAATATGTACATATAAATATATGGATGAGCAATGCAATAGATGGCATAGAATACAGTATATACATATGAGATGAGTAATGTAGGATATGTAGACATTATTAAAGTGAGTAGTGATACCTGTATTAAAGTGGCCAGAGATTTGAGTCTGTATGTTGGCAGCAGCCACTCTATGTTAGTGATGGCTATTTAACAGTCTGATGGCCTTGAGATAGAAGCTGTTTTTAGTCTCTCTGTCCCAGTTTTGATGCATCTGTACTGGCCTAGCCTTCTGGATAATAGCAGGGTGAACAGGCAGTGGCTCGGGTGGTTGATGTCCATGATGATCTTTTTGGCCTTCCTGTGACATCAGGTGCTTTAGGTGTCCTAGAGGGAAGGTAGTTTACCCCCAGTGATGCTTTGGGCAGACCGCACCACCCTCTGGAGAGCCCTGCGGTTGTGGGCGGTGCAGTTGCCGTACCAGGCGGTGATACAGCCCGACAGGATGCTCTCAATTGTGCATCTGTAAAAGTTTGTGAGGGTTTTAGGGACTAAGCCATATTTCTTCACCCTTCAGAGGTTGTGAGTAATGTTGTGAGTAAGTCTGTGTGGACGGAGAGAGAAACTAGAATGCCCCCTTAAATAAAAAGAGAATATAGGTGGGTTGGAAATAATTCTAAAAGGGGAAATATGGCTAAATATTTAGTTATGTACTTAAAAAAAAAGCCATACGTTTATATATGTTCAATACGGTATGGTGAATAAAAAAATATCCCTCTCTCTGTAAATGTGTTTGTGTCTGTAGTGAAAACAGTGGATGTTTTACTGCCTCTCAAACCCAAGACCAGAGAAGAGCTCTTACAATGTGAGTCTCTTTATCACAGAGATACATTCAATCGTTTTATCTAATTATGTGCTCTTTATCCTGAAGCAACTAAGTCTGTATCTACTGACAATCCTCAAAAACTCTAAGATAGAAACATATAGCAATAGTACATATAGTCAAAGACTAGTGAGACGCTTATCTTATTTTCATATTTCTATAATCCCTACTCCGCTACAATCTGACAGGGTAGATACAGTATCTGACTTAGAACAGTAAGTTATCTCCCCTCATTGTTCTCCGCTCTGCTCTTCTCCTAGACTCCTGCCAGCTCACTCTGGACCCAAACACGGCACACAATGAACGCCTCCAGAAAGGTGACATATACATCCTGAGCCCATCCATATCCTAACCATCCAGAAAGGTTCACTACGTGGCCTCAGGTACTGTGTAGAGAGGGTCTGTCTGAACGCTGTTGTTGGAAGGTGGAGTGGTCAGGGAAGTTTCATATAGCAGTCTCATATCAAGACATCAGTAGGCAATGTAGATTCTAGATTAGGATACTATGTCAAGTTCTGGAGTTTAGAGTACTCTAGTGATAGCTGTTGGTGTAGTTATCGTTCCAGACACACACATTGTGAAGTTGAAGTATCAGGCCCTCAGTCCTCCAGAGTAAGAGTGTACCTGGATCACAAGGCAGGTAATCTGTACTTCTACAGCGCCTTTTCTAATACCACCGTGTACAGACCACATTCACTCAGTCCCTCTATTCTGGGTTTACACTTCTTGATACTGCTGACTGAGCTGTGTAAACTGCGGTAGAAGTCCATACTAGAGTGATGCCTCGTCAACTTCTGGCAGCGCGAACACTACAAAACATTAGGCACAAATGCTCTAACCAGATAACTCATATCCTGGAATCACACTATCAGGGAGAACCTCCAACTCAAAGCACAACACCACGGCCAGGCTCTCCTCCCTCCACCTGCCTCGATTTATGTTTAGCTGTCTGGCTCTGAACAAACCAGGAACCTTCTTACAGGGTGACTGCACTCCCTGATTTGGATTCATTTTTCATCTATGCTCATTAACAAATCCTACCGTCCATGACTGAGGGCAAACGAGAGTTATCATGTGGGTGTGGTTTTATGTGGGTGTTTCTTGGGTGTGTCTTTGCCATTCAGTCACAACAGTAGTGAGTACAGCGAGGTAAGCTACGCTAACTTTGCTATGGAGAGAACAAAGTTTTTAAGTTGAGGACTTCTCCCCTCCTGACTGACTCACCATCTCAAGATGGTCAGCTAATTCAGTTCTATGTGTAGGCTAAAGGCTGTTCTGACCTTGTGTTTAGCCAAGCTGACAGCAGCTAGCTAGCATAGCTTGGTGATAGCTGCAGCTGGCTATCCTATCTACCTGATATGTCTCTGTCAAAACAGTCATGGCAAGATAGCAAGAGCTAGTGTCTGGAATGTGTTTCATAAGACACTCCTTCTACAACACCTTGCTACGAAAGAAGCTTGCAACTTAGTTTCAACAGTTCATCACATCATTTAAATACATGTTGCTGTGGAAACGATATCAACTACTGCGAGTTGAATGCCCATGCGCTGTCTTCAGTCAGCTCAGCTGTCCTACAACACAATAATTCTATAACTGGCTAGTTTTCTCTCGTCTTCTCTCTCCTTATGTCTGCTGTTAGATATTTCCCGGGAGACAAATCCCAGAACTAATATCCCTACAGGTGTAGGCTACATGAGGACACTGCACAAATGTCGCCCAGCTTTAGTACAGATACAGTGCATTCGGAAAGTATTCAGACCCCTTGACTTTTTCCACATTTTGTTACATTACAGCCTGATTTTAAAATGGATGAAATAAAAAAATGTCCTCATCAATCTAAACACAACACCCCATAATGACAAAGTGACAAATAAAAACAGAAATACCTTATTTACATAGGTATTCAGACCCTTTGCTATGAGACTCGAAATTGAGCTCAGGTGCATCCTGTTTCCATTGATCATCCTTGAGATGTTTATAAAACTAGATTGGAGTCCACCTGTGGTAAATTCAATTGATTGGACATGATTTGGCAAGGCACACACCTGTCTATATAAGGTCCCACCATTGACAGTGCATGTCAGAGCAAAAACGAAGACATGAAGTCGAAGGAATTGTCCGTAGAGCTCCGAGACGACAGGATTGTGTCGAAGCACAGACCTGGGGAAGGGTACCAACAAATGTCTGCAGCATTGAAGGTCACCAAGAACACAGTGGCCTCCATCATTCTTAAATGGAAGAAGTTTGGAACAACCAAGACTCTTTATGATAGATTGGCCAGACTGAAGCCACTTCTCAGTAAAAGGCACGACAGCCTGCTTGGAGTTTGCCAAAAGGAACCTAAAGGACTCAGACCATGAGAAACAAGATTCTCTGGCTTGATGAACAATTTGGCCTGATTGTTCATCAATCAGGCCAAATTGTTCATTTGTTCAATTTGGACAAATTGTTAATTTGTTCAATTTGGCCTGAATGCCAAACGTCACGTCTGGAGGGAACCTGGCACCATCCCTACGGTGGAGCATGGTGGTGGCAGCAGCATGCTGTGGGGATGTTTTTCAGGGATTGGGAGACTAGACAGGATCGAGGGAAAGATTAACGGAGCAAAGTACAGAGAGATCCTTGATTTAAAAAACATTCTCCAGAGCACTCAGGACCTCAGACTGGGGTGAAGGTTCACCTTCCAACAGGACAAGACCCTAAGCACACAGCCAACACAACACAGGAGTGGCTTCGGGACAAGTCTCTAAATGTCCTTTTGTGGCCCAGCCAGAGCCCGGACTTGAACCCAGTCAAACATCTCTGGAGATACCTGATAGTAGCTGTGCAGCGACGCTCCCCATCCAACCTGACAGAACTTGAAAGGATCTTCTGAGAAGAATGGGAGAAACTCCCCAAATACAGGCTAAGCTTATAGCATCATACCCAAGAAGACTCGAGGCTGTTATTGTTGACGAAGGTGCTTCAACAAAGTACAGAGTAAAAGGTTTGAATACTTATGTAAATGTGATATTTCAGTTTTTTATTATACATTTCTAAAAACCTGTTTTTGCTGTGTCATTATGGGGTATTGTGTGTATATTGATGAGGGGGGGAAAACTATTTAGTACATTTTAGAATGAGTCTGTAACATAACAAAATGTGGAAAAAGTCAAGGGGTCTGAATTTCCCAATGCACTGTAAATCAACAAAAAATGCATGCATGTGTTTGTGTTACAAAGACAAAACATGTTCTGCTGTAAATAATATATTGATATGCTTATAAAAACAGTGTGCCTGTGTAGAGAGTACAACTTCGGCTGTCTAACCAAAACTAGAATGGCATTTATTTACAGCTATTTACAGTTAAAGTCGGAAGTTAACATACACCTTAGCCAAATACGTTTAAACTCAGTTTTTCACAATTCCTGACATTTAATCCTAGTAAAAATTCCCTGTCTTAGGTCAGTTAGGTTCACCACCTTATTTTAAGAATGTAAAATGTCAGAATAATAGTACAGAGAATGATGTATTTCAGCTTTTATTTCTTTCATCACATTCCCAGTGGGTCAGAAGTTTACATACACTCAATTAGTAATTGATAGCATTGCCTTTACATTTTTTTAACGTGGGTCAAATGTTTCAGGTAGCCTTCCACAAGCTTCCCACAATAGGTTGGGTGAATTTTAGCCTATTCCTGCTGACAGAGCTGGTGTAACTGAGTCAGGTTTCTAGGCCTCCTTGCTCGCACACACTTTTTCAGTTCTGCCAACAAATTTTCTATAGGATTGAGGTCAGTGCTTTGAAATGGCCACTCCAATACCTTGACTTTGTTGTCCTTAAGCCATTTTGCCACAACTTTGGAAGTGTGCTTGGGGTCATTGTCCACTTGGAAGACCCATTTGCAACCAAGCTTTAACTTCCTGACTGATGTCTTGAGATGTTGCTTCAATATATCCATGTAATTTTCCCCCTCATGATGCCATCTATTTTGTGAATTGCACCAGTCCCTCCTGTAGCAAAGCACCCCCACAACATGAAGCTGCCACCCCCGTGCTTCACGATTGGGATTGTGTTCTTCGGCTTTCAAGCCTCCCCCTTTTTCCTCCAAACATAAAGATGGTCATTATGGCCAAACAGTTCTATTTTTGTTTCATCAGACCAGAGGACATTTCTCCAAAAAGTACAATCTTTGTCCCCATGTGCAGTGGCAAACCGTAGTCTGGCTTTTTATGGTGGTTTTGGAGCAGTGGCTTCTTCCTTGCTGAGCGGCCTTTCAGGTTATGTCGATATAGGACTCCTTTTACTGTGGATGTAGATACTTTTGTACCTGTTTCCTCCAGCATCTTCACAAGGTCCTTTGCTGTTCTGGGATTGATTTGCACTTTTCGCACCAAAGTATGTTCATCTCTAGGAGACAGAACGCCTCTCCTACCTGAGCGGTATGACGGCTGCGTGGTCCCATGGTGGATTATACTTGCATACTATTGTTTGTACAGATGAATGTGGTACCTTCAGGTGTTTAGAAATTGCTCCCAAGGATGAACCAGACTTGTGGAGGTCTACAATTGTTTTTCTGAAGTCTTGGCTGATTTCCTTTGATTTTCCCATGATGTCAAGTAAAGAGGCGCTGAGTTTGAAGGTAGGCCTTGAAATACATCCACAGGTACACCTCCAATTGACTCAACTGATGTCAATTAGCCTATCAGAAGCTTCTAAAGCCATGACATCATTTTCTGGAATTTTCCAAGCTGTTTAAAGGCACAGTCAACTTTCTGTATGTAAACTTCTGACCAACTGGAATTGTGATACAGTGAATTATAAGTGAAATAATCTGTCTGTAAACAATTTTTGGAAAAATTACTTGTTTTATGCACAAAGTAGATGTCCTTACCGACTTGCCACAAGAAATTTGTGGAGTGGTTGAAAAACAAGTTTTAATGACTCCAACCTAAGTGTATGTAAACTTCCGACTTCAACTGTATATTTGTATATTTGCCCAAATCTAAGGATTTGGCTAATTGCACACTGACATGCACAGCTCTCTGGGTGAGGTTCTGTCTTCAAGTGTCCATTGGGTGATGAAGTCCCATCTAAGTAATGTATTGCAGGTTATGAACAGGTACAGTCCAGTGGCAGGAGGGTGGAGTGCATGTGTGAGATGCAGGAGGATGGCACTCTTGTCATAACATTTAAAAAAAAGGTAGATAAGTAGAAGGAAAACATTTGGTCATGATTGTGATGTCACCAGATTGACTTGAGATGCAGTATAAATTTAGCCAGCTAAGTAAGATTGAGGGGACAGTATTTTAGCTAATTAACGTTGGCATTGCTAGCTATTTTGGACAAACTTTGCTAGTAACAGGAGTGAAAGAGACTAGTGTTACCAACAGAAGTTAATGGTTATCTGTAGGAGACAGATGGCTTTGGAATGTTTTTTTTTTTTTATCTTACCTTTATTTAACTAGGAAAGTCAGTTAAGAACACATTTTTATTTTCAATGACGGCCTAAGAACAGTGGGTTAACTGCCTTGTTTGGGGGCAGAACAACAGATTTTTACCTTGTCAGCTTGGGGATTCGATCGTGCAACCTTTCGGTTACAAGTCCAATGCTCTAACCACTAGGCTACCTGCCGCCCAGTGTTGAGTGGACGGGAGGAAGTCATAGGATTGCTATTGGGGAAGCGGATGGACATCTGTGGATTAGGCGAAGGAGGGGTTGAGGTCAGATCAGATCCCCTGAAGGGAGAAATTATGGTTTATTACCCTCTTCCTGTCGAACCATAAGATGTAACGATTGGAGAGAAGAAGTGCCTAAAGTGGAGTATATATACTTGTGGTGGTGGAAACATGTCTTTGTCTGAATCCTGCTGTATCGACTCTTTGGGAAGAATTAAACTTGGTTAAGCTTCTCTAGTGTCCGTGAGTTATTTACTCTGAAAATTAGAAATCAAGCACAAAGCTCAATTCCTCTAGGAGACAGATGTACACCCCATCATTATGAATCCACTTCTCGCAACCTTGACTGGCTGCACCTTTCCTAGATTACTTTACACCTACCCTGATTCCTCAAACAAATCAGACAAAACTCCATGATTTGACTTTTTCATTGATTTGTACTCCAATCAGCAAAGAATCCTCATGGACACGTCGTGGATTTCCATTTCCCGACTCCTTTTCCATTCTTCAGACACTGCCTCTTCCTCACTCTCTCCATGTCACTATTAACAGGAGAAAAAAAGGTCCTCAGTTCTGTACCCTGGTCAATCAGGAGATATAGGCCTATTTTCAGGAGTCGCATGTTTGTGTTTTGTGTTTTTTTCCTCCTCCTTGTCATAACTCGACCTAACGCCTTGTTACTAAATTTGACTGTTGCCGTCAAAAAAACGAATTGTAGTACTTTATATACGAAAATATGGTGTATGAAGAGAAAGATGTCAAAATGGCTTCTTTGCCCCATGCACCAGACTCAATCTTTTCAGCTCAATTAAGTAGCTAACCTCTCAGCGGGGCTCACTTGAAGGTTTTAGACCCTAGATTTGCATAGGGAGTGACGTGTCACATTTTCTGGCCTATCCAGACAAAGGAGCGATTTCCTGTGTCTGTGAAACTCTAATTCTAAATTCTGCCCTATGATTCAATCTTTGGAGAATTAGATAAGGTTTTTTAAAAGAGTTTAAATCTCTTGTTGTGCCTTTCTTACTCTCTCAATTGATTGTTATCAGTTGTTATTGATTATACGTACAACTCAATGTGATTGGCTCTTACATTATTTATTTACTTCTAGAATGTTTGTCACTCATTTTTTTCTCTCTCTCTCTCTCTCTCTCTCTCTCTCAGGATTCGATGATAGATTGTAAAACATATGGGCAGGCTAATTCACCTGTTTTTACTGTGTGTGCATGTGTGTGTCAATGTGTGCATGTGTGTGTCTCACTCTTTTTACGGCAAGGAGGGGTCATTACACATTACATTATACAAAGATACACCTGATCTAGCATGCTACAGCCAGCATGACAGCTCAGGGAAAACACATAGTTTGAGAGTGCGAGAGAGAGAAAGTAAGGGATAAGAGGTGAGAACACGTGGCAAGAAAGAGGAGTATCGAGAAAAGTAGGAAGAAGATAAACATCAAGACTGTAAGAAATGAAATAAAGGAAGTCTTGTCCATCTATGCCTCTAGTCCATCTCTTTCTCTTCCCCAGGATTAGGACTATTTGGTGAGTATGTTTTCCCTCTCTTTCTTCCTCCACCTCACTCCTGACTCTGGTCCTGTCAGTCAATGGGAATAGTCAGTAAAGTAAAGTTAACACTAACGAGCTATTACCGTACCCTCAGATACATTGGTAGTCCTGGGGCCTTATATATCTCCTATCAAGCAGTTCAGAATAGGAGTTGTGATTTAGGATACGTTTTACCTTTTACACTGAGTGTACAAAACATTAAGAAAACCTGCTCTTTACATGACAGACTGACCAGGTGAATCCAGGTGAAAGCTATGATACCTTATTGATGTCACTTCTTAATTCCACTTCAATCATTGTAGATGAAGGGGAAGAAATCGCTTAAAGAAGAATTTGTAAGCCTTGAGACAATTGAGACATGAATTGTGTATGTTTGCCATTCAGAGGGTGAATAGGCAAGACAAAATATGGGCTTGTGGAATGCTTTCGACACCTTGTAGAGTCCATGCCCCGACAAATTGAGGCTGTTCTGAGGGAAAAAGTGGGTGCCACTCAATATCAGGAAGGTATACCTAATGTTTTGTACACTCAGTGTAAGTAAATCTTAGTTCAAATGTTCTTGTCCTATCAAATAATAACTTAATTAATAAGCTGCACACAGCAAGTCAATACATGTCGAACATATTTACACTATTACTCAGTAAAAGAACACACCTTATAGTCTAGCACACACAAACACACCAAGCAAACCTCCTTGAACTTTCACAGTACTTTTTCTTGTAATTCTGCTTAATTACCTAATTGTTTGCTAAAAATAAAAGCAAATTAATAGTTGATAAAAAGCAAATTAGACAAATTTAGTAAGCGTTCTCAATGTGCGTCTAATAAGGGCATACTAACTCTGTGTTCCCTATTCTAAAGTTCGACCATATTTTTACTTGCAGAACATTTTTCCAGAAATGACCTCATTGGACAGAAAGGGGCACACCTCCCCTCATAAATGCCATTCAGCCATGATGTAAACAACTAAACTTCCATTTATAATTACATATATATGAATGTTGACTGTAAAAGAGTAGATTATGAATCGCAAAAGGGCAATCCTCCCCACACTCTTGAGCGAAGCATAAAATGTCTCCCTGATTTGTGTAGTTTGACGACATAAGTGGATTAATAGCTGTCATATAGCCACCATTCAAGTCTGATGTAAACAATTCATGTAAACAATTAGTTTCAGGCAAACATTACATGGTTTTGCTCAATTCACATTATACCGTTATATTCCATACAGCCGACATTCATATATAGAAGTATAAATCAAGTCTTTGTTGCTAATTGTTTAGATCAGATTTGGACTTGAATGCTGTATGGAATATGGTTGGGGGTGTGCCCCTTTCTGTCCAATTAGGTCATTTCTGAATAAAAAAAATCTGCAATTCTCCTGCATGTAAAATTATGGTCACACTTTAGAATAGGGAACACATATTGACGTAGTATGCCCTTATTAGTCCCACATTGAGAACGCTTACTAAGAGTCTGTTTCTTGTCTAACTTGCTTTTTATCAACTATTAATACATCGTTATTATAGTTATTGATTTGGTTATTAAGGATTGTCCAGTATTCCATGACTTATAATGTTTGAATTAGAAAACACTTAATTAAGGCCTAATATATGGCTAATAAGACATTATAAAGGCCTTATAAACTACTTATCTACCTATTTATACACTTCAAATTTGTGGTTAATGTGTATATCTTAAATTAAAGTGTTACCCACGGTTCTAATCTAGACAGTTGCAAGGAAAACACACAATATATTAGATTGTGATTGTTATGTTTTCTATGCAACCCCTTGGAGTTATTGTTGTGTTCGATTCGACTCATCTTAGATGTCCTATGGGAGCCACCGTACCTGGGAAAAACAGTGTTGTTATGCTAGCTCGAGAACTTGAGGATGTTAGAGTTGTAGCTTATAAACCTGAGGTTGTTTACAAAGAACAAAGTCTTGTTCTTTCAACACAACACTGATGTTATATTAGACCTACATTCTCAGACTATAGCCTTCTCTGGACCAAACACTAAGATATAAGATTCATCCAACATGGCTCCTTATTCCCATGGCACCTTATCCAAAGTTGTGCACTACATAGGGAATAGGGTGCCATTTCGAAAGCAGACATACTGATTTGAAACAGGCCTCGGAGGGAGGTAGAATGATTTCGCAAACAAACACTGTAGCTACAATATACTGTTTGCGTCACCACTCAAGTCTGGTCTAGCTGGTTAGGAATCAGTGTAGCGGAGAAGCCTGTTACAATTCCTCAACATTCCTACACATGTAGAAACTCCTTCCATTGTTTCAGCAAAAGCCTCTGACAAATAGGGGCACATACTTTTGGAACTTAGAGTACATACGTTTCGAGGGATTTTTCTCTGACGCTTTGAAATGTAATAAGGTGCATAAAAGACGTAGGCATCAAAATAAAAAGTTATTACTTCAAGAATTTGAAGTCCGGTAATGCAGAGCAGAAAGCATGTGTACGCACGCATGGACACGCACAGGCTCACATGCACGCACACACATTACGCACGCACACACATTATGCACGCACACACACTGTAATGGAGAACTGTAAAATGTATGGTCATTTTGGGTTATTATCAACAGTAAAATACTCAAACGTTTTACTGCAGCATACTATCAATAATGATGCATTGTGGGAAAATGTTGTGGGCGTGGCAAACAATTGCTGTATGGGGTGTACTATAATACACCCCACAGAATAAGGTATTGTACCGTATCTTTGGAGTACCAAATACCTTTTGACCACTAGTGGGTGCATAGTATTATTGTTTCTGGTGCATGAATATATATCGAGGCATGCCTTGTAAGAGGCTATATTTGTTGCACCCATGAGTGAGAATGCTGTACCACTCCTATGTGGTTATAGTGCCCCATGACTTTGTATAGGGGACAGATTTGAGTGGCAGTGAGACTTAAGCCCTGTTCACACAGGACTAGTATTACTAAAGAATGTTGGTTATTTAATTATTACCCCAGAATGTCCGTTATACCCACACTGGCACTGCAGATGGATATTACCACTAATACAGGACTATTAAAGGCCCAGTGCACTACTTTTGTGTGACATTTATTTTTTACAATATTTAAAAATATATATAATATATATATTTTTTTTTATTCAGGTTTTTCAGGGGGTGCTGCAGGACCCTCAGAACCCATACTTCCCGCGGCTGTCTCCTCCCATGTAAAAATGACTGCCATGGTAGATTCGGATGGGACTAAAATTACAGATGTGGTGCTTTGGTAAAACGAATCCCATCCGAATAGGGCTTTAAACCTTAAATGGTTGAGCATTAGGCCTCCCGAGTGGCTCAGTGGTCTAAGGCACGGCATCGCTGTGCCTCAAAAGATTATGGGTTCGAGTCCAGGCTCTGTCACAGTCGGCCACGACTGGGAAACCCATGGGGCGGTGCACAATTGGCCCAGCATCGTCCGGGTTAGGGGAGGGTTTGACCGTCAGGAATGTCCTTGTCCCATCGCGCACTAGCGACTCCTGTGGCAGGCCGGGTGCAGTGCAAGCTGACAAGGTCGCCAGGTGTACGGTGTTTTTCCTCCGACACAATGGTATGGCTGCCTTCCGGGTTAAGTGGGCATTGTGTCAAGAAGCAGTGCAGCTTGGTTGGGTTGTGTTTCGGAGGACGCACGGCTCTCGACCTTCACCTCTCCCGAGTCCGTACGGGAGTTTTTGCGATGAGACAAGACTGTAACTACCAATTGGACACCATGAAATTGTAGAGGAAAAGGGGTAAAATAATTATTTAAAATTATGGTTGAGCATTTTGTCATGTCCTTTTGGTCTGTTTTGCCATGTAGTTGCTGCCAGTTTGGAAGCCTTTGTTAAGGCCTCTAGAAGTGCAAGTGATATAAAACACCAAATATATATGTACACACTGTAATATGTAAACACTTTACCTAACAGCCTACCTGCTTGCACCAATCCCTTGTAATTACAGTAAAATACTGTGAAATACAAACCCCTCCGATGAATTTCATGCATACATCCATTCAGATTGAGATGGTTTGGTATGAGTTGGACCACAGAGTGAAGGAAATTCAGCCAACAAGTGCTCAGAATATGTAGGAACACCTTCAAGATTGTTGGAAAAGCATTCCAGGTGAAGCTGTTTGAGAGAAAGCCAAGAGTGTGCAAAGCTGTCAAGGCAAAGGGTGGCTACTTTAAAGAATTTCAAATATAACATATTTTTTTATGTTTAGCACTTTTTTTGGTTACTACATGATTCCATGTGTGTTATTTCATAGTTGTGATATCTATTATTCTACAATGTAAAAATTAAGAAAAACCCTTGAATGAGTAGTTGTGTCCAAACTTTTGACTGGTACTGTATATTTACACTACCGGTCAAAAGTTTTAGAACACCTACTCATTCAAGGGTTTTTCTTTATTTTTACTATTTTCTACATTTAGAATAATAGTGAAGACATCAAAACTATGAAACAACACATATGGAGTCATGTAGTAACCAAAAAAGTGTTAAACGAATAAAAATATATTTTGTATTTGAGATTCTTCAAATAGCAACTCTTTCTTTTGATGACAGCTTTGCACACTCTTAAGGTATTGAAGTTTTCACTATGTATACATTTGCAAGAAAATCCAAAAACCTGTTTTTGCTTTGTCATTGGGAACCACTGGCCTAAACTATACATGTTTGACTTGCAATTAGAACCGCCACAGTGTTCGTATGGATTATAGCACTGCACACTGTCCAATGCAAATAAGCGTGTGCGAGCGTGGCAAAATAAATGTACAGTACACATACATGTTATTGAATCATTGCACCCACACTGCTCGCGGGCGTCAGCGAGCGGTCTATGTGGCCAGGCGCTAAAATAGAAATCGGTTTTATTTGTGACGCTCAACGCGCTGCAAGTCCGGCCTCTTCTATCACCTCATTGGTTTTTAGGAGCATAGACCCACTTGGGTGATTGAAAGATGAACTTAGGTCCACATTCCAGTAGGTTGTAGTAATGCTGTAAAGTTGGTTGCCAACCGCGAATATTAAGTCCAAAATAAGAAGAATAAGCCTGAGGAATGAGGAGAAATGATGAGAAAGGAATTCGGTTTACCGTTTTACCTGTGGATTAATTGTCGGAGTAGAGGACCTTGTGCATTTCAGGTAAAACAACAACCCAATGTTTATAGTCCAGGACAAATTAGCTAGCAACAGCAAGCTAGCTAGCTAAATTGCCATACATGTTTAATGCTTTCGACCTGTCCCCTAATTAATATAATTGGTTCAGTGTTTGTTTTGATATTTCAACCTGCGTGTCCTGATCGCTTCTGGTCTGGGTGAACAAAATCAACGTGTGCGTGATGGCGGACGCGTCTGGTTTGGTCAGCATGTGAGCTTGTTTCAAATCCTATCAGACCTGGGTTCAAATGCTATTTGAAGTCTTTCAAGTACTTTGAGTGTTTTTTCTTGCCTGCCTGGAGTGCCAGGTGGGTGGGATTTGACTATTCTATTGAATTACTAAACCAGGCAAGCTCAATCAAGCACAGATAAAATATTTGAAATAATTTAAAATAGTATTTGAACGCCAAGTCTGTATCCTATCATCACATTTTAGTCATTTAGCAGACACTCTTCAGAACAATTTGGGTTCAGTGCCTTTGTTAAGGGCACATTGACATATTTCTCACCTAGTCGGCTCAGCTATTCAGCATTGCTGCTTATACAAGTTAATAAAACATGCCACACTGTTTTGAACTCAATAACCTTGTCCCTTGCAGGTCATCGCAATGGCCCACAACCAAAGCATTCCCCTTCGCCTCCCGTCCAACTTCTCCCTCCCCCAAATCATCCCTCCATCCCTCACAAACCCCTCCTCATCCCTCTATCCGTTCTCCTCCTCTACATCCCCCTCCCTGTTCCTGTCCACCTCCATCCACATCCTGAACACCACCAACACATCTGTTTCCGGGGAAAACAGAAGCATTGTGGGTAATACCACCTCCATGACAGTAGGGGCTCTCATCCTGTGTCTGGTCTTGCTGCTGGGCCTCCCCGGCAACCTCTTCATCATCTGGAGTATCCTGGCGCGTGCCCGCCGCCGCTCCGTCACCACCCTCCTCATCCTCAATCTAGCGGTGGCCGACGGCTCGCTCATGGCGCTCACGCCCTTCTTCGTGATCTACCTGGTCAAGAAGACCTGGATTTTCGGCAACATCATGTGCAAGGTGGGGGCTCTTTTTCTTGTTGATTGTTGATATAATGCCTCCATTCCAGGCTGACTACATTGCAGTCAGTGCTAGATATCACAAAGCCTGCATAGGTATTAAGCATATCTGCTAACCTCATCATATGATATACCAATCTGATGCCCGACTGTTCCGTCAATGACGTGGCAAGCAACCATTGCTTGATGCAATGCAATGACTGCAATGTAGTTGGCCTGGAGGTGACCAATGTCAATAGACCAGTGACATAATTTTATGCCAAAAGATGGACAAATTTCAAAACACATTTGATACTTAACACGCAGTGAGTACTTTACTTTTTCATTGAATCCTTATCCTTTTGAAATGCTAAGAATATTCTCTCTCTCTTCGTCTTCATCAGATACTCTTTTACTTGTGCCTAGCCAACATGTACGCCTCCATCCAACTGATCATGCTGATGAGCCTGCACAGGCTGGTGGCCGTGGTGTGGCCTAAGCGCGTCGCTGCACTTGCTGGACGGAAGGCGGTACTGCGCGGGGTGCTGGTACTGTGGACCATGGTGCTGGTCGCGTCCATCCCTGCGTTGCTGTTCAGGGACGAGCGGAAGACCGTGCACCTCAACGGGAAGAGCCGCGTAGTGTGTGAGTCGTTGCACAAGCAGCAGAGTCATGTGAGTGACGCTATTTACTGACTGACTGGCTTAATCCTCTTCATTCCTGGTGGTTCTAGCTTGTATGGCTCCCTGGGCGAACCCCCCCCCCCCCCAATAACTGTAATTTTTATTCCGACATTTGGAACAACACAAATAAATATTCATAACATTTAAAACTATATAAATATATATACAAAAATAACACTCATAACGATCGAAAAGAAGTAACAACGACAAATAGAAACAAATTGTAGTATATAAATATGAATAAAAAAGTAATCAAATTATTACACTATTACCCTATTGCTAACAAAAAACACACAAATAAAACTAAATTGCACAAATCCTATATCTCACAAATACACAAATAAAGAAGAGAACCTGAAGAGAACCTGATTATTACACTTCAAACAAGAAACACACAAAGAAAGAAACACACAAACTGAATTGCACAACTAATTGCAATTACTAATGACATTAATACTGTATAAAGTAAGAGTCGTGCTATTTGATACAGTCACCCGCAACCCCTACCTCGGGCTTCCAGTGGGGAGACCTGAGGTCAACCTACCCCGCCCCCTCCCAATCTCCTACTTCTGAGTGGGAGACCTTCCCAGGCATTAGCCTGCCTAGCTCACAAACTAGAATCAGGGCGCCCACAGGGCATCCCACATCATTGCCTTGACTTGCAAATGAGAGACAGAAAACCGAACGCGCAAATGTCACCATTCGGTGTATATATATATATATATATATATGTATATATATATATATATATATATATATATATATATATATATACTCGATTTTCTGTGTGGGTGCCCCTTGCTGCCCCCTGGCCGGCTGCACATGTCACCTATGCCTAAATCTGCCACTGACCATAGGGCTTGCATGTGAGTGATGGGAGAAAAGCATTTCATCAACAATTAAAGACTTGTATGTCAGTTGAGAGAAGAAGAAAGTACTTACTTTTCATGACGGCTTTCTATCACCGTAGCATCTGTAGTCAGATCATCCATTAAAACATTGTTAGGTATGGAGTATAAACGTTACATTGCTTTTGTGTATATAGCGTCACTGACACTAAAGAATCAAGCTGTCGATGAAGGTGATCTCTATGCTGATACAGGTGGTGCTCCAGTACATGTTGGAAACAGTGCTGGGATTTGTAGTTCCTTACGGGGTGATTATAGGCAGCTACATCTGCATCCTGCGGCGGATCAGGCAGACAAGGTTCATTGTTTTACTATCTTAATTTATTGATCTTGATCTTAATTACAATTTTCTCGATCTTCATTTCATATTTGTTTAGAATGTATTGTTTTTCCTCATCTTTCTCACTTTATTTTATGTTTGTTTGTTTGTTAAGCACTTTGAAATGCATTTTTGTAAGACGTGCTGTATAAATAACATTTGATTTGACCAGGTTCAGGAGGAGGATCCGCAGTGAGAATCTCATCCTGGCCATCGTGGTAACCTTCGGTGTCTTTTGGTTGCCCTACCATGTCATCAACATTGTGCAGGTATTGTGTGTTTGTGTGTGAGTTTTATAGCCAGGGCCTCACACTCCCTATTGGGGCTAAAACAATAGGTGTTGCTGTAACATGACTGTCTGTTATGGTGAAATATGTTCTCATAGATTAAATATGTCCTTACAGGTTGCTGCAGCCCTTTCTCCAAATGATTCAGCTCTAAAAGCAAGGTAGGCTTACTAAAAGGGCTTTCTAAATGACTGTGTCGTAACATCCTCATCCCCTTTTGTGTTTGTAGGGTCATAATAACCTTTCATTAATTTTATTATTATCAAATCCCAAACTCAATTTTCATTAAAAGAAAGAACAACCCTGTTTTCCCTCCCTCCCTCCCTCCCTCCCTCCCTCCCTCCCTCCCTCCCTCCCTCCCTCCCTCCCTCCCTCCCTCCCTCCCTCCCTCCCTCCCTCCCTCCCTCCCTCCCTCCCTCCCTCCCTCCCTCCCTCCCTCCCTCCCTCTAATGGTATTATCAACAGTAAAAAAAATCAGAATAATTTAACTGCAGCGTACTGTAAATGATGGAGCATTGTAGGATATTGCTGTTTTCAAATCAAATCCCATTTTATTGGTCACATACACATATTTAGCAGATGTTATTGTGGGTGTGTGAAATACTTGTGTTCCTAGCTCCAGCTGAGCAATAGTATCTAACAATTCACAACAATACACCAATCTAAAAGTATAATAATGGAATTAAGAAATATATAAATATTAGGACGAGCAATGGCATTGACTAAAAAACTGTAGAATAGAATACAGTTAATACATATGAGATGAGTAAAGCAGTATGTAACATTATTAAAGTGGCTAGTGTTCCATTATTAAAGTGGCCAGTGATTCCATGTCTATGTATATAGGCAGCAGCCTCTAAGGTGCAGGGTTGAGTAGCCAGGTGGTAGCCGGCAAGTGATGGCTATTTAACAGTCTGATGCCCTTCAGATAGATGCTGTGTTTCAGTCTCTTGGTCCCAGCTTTGATGCACCTGTACTGACCTCGCCTTCTGGATGATAGTGGGGTGAACAGGCCGTGGCTCTGGTGGTTGATGTCCTTGATGATCATTTTTGCCTTCCTGTGACACCGGGTGCTGTAGGTGTCCTGGAGGGCAGGCAGTGTGCCCCTGGTGATGCTTTGGGCAGACCACACCACCCTCTGGAGAGCCCTGTGGTTGCGGGAGGTGCAGTTGTGTACCAGGCAGTGATACAGCCCGAAAGGATGCTCTCAATTGTGCATCTGTAAAAGTGTCTGAGGGTCTTAGGGGCCAAGACAAATTTCTTCAGCCTCCTGAGGATGAAGAGGCGCTGTTGCACCTTCTTCACCACACTATCTGTGTGGGTGGACCATTTCAGATTGTCAGTGATGTGTACACCGAGGAACTTGAAACCTTCCACCTTCTCCACTGCGGTCCCGTCGATGTGGATTGGGTCATGCTCCCTCTGCTGTTTCCTTTGATGATTAAGTTGGAGGCTTACTTGGCCACGCAGTCATGGATGAACAACGGAGTACCGGCGGGGGCTGAGCATGCACCATTGTGGGAGCCCTGTGTCGAGGATCAGCGAAGTGGAGGTGCTGTTTCCTACCTTCAGCACCTGGGGGCGGCCTGTCAGGACGTCCAGGACCCAGTTGCACAGGGTGGGGCTCAGACCCAGGGCCCCGAGTTTAATGATGAGCTTGGAGGGTACTATGATGTTGAAGGCTGAGCTGTAGCCAATGAACAGCATTCTGACGTAGGTATTCCTCTTGTCCAGATGGGATAGGGTAGTGTGCAGTGTGACGGTGATTGCATCGTCTGTGGTTCTATTGGGACGGTAAGCAAATTGAAGTGGGTCTAGGGTGTCAGGTAAGGTAGAGGTGATATGATCCTTAATTAGTCTCTCAAAACACTTCATGATGACAGGAGTTCTACGGGGCGATAGTCATTTAGTTCAGTTACCTTTGCTTTCTTGGGTACAGGAACAATGGTGGACATCTTGAAGCCTGGGATAAGGAAAGGTTGAATATGTCCGTAAACAATCCAGCCAGCTGGTCTGCGCATGCTCTGAGGACGTGGCTAGAGATGTTGTCTGGGCTGGCAGCCTTGCGAGGGTTAACACGCTTAAAATGTCTTACTCACGTCGGCCACGGAGAATGAGAGTGCACAGTCCTTGGGAGTGGGCTGCGTCGGTGGCACTGTGTTATCCTCAAAGGGGGCGAAGAAGGTGTTTAGCTTGTTTGAGTTTTCACCCTAATCTATTGCACCTGATTCTAATAATTAGCTGGTTGATACACTGAATTAGGTTAGTTACAACTGGGGTTGGACTGAAAACCTACAGGAAGGTAGCTCTCCAGGAACCGGGTTAGAGAGCCCTGCTGTAGACCCTGCCACATATGTCTCATGTCTGAGCCGTTGAATTGCGACTCCACTTTGTGACTCCACATTGTCTCTGTACTGATGTTTTGCCTGTTTGATTGCCTTATGGAGGGAATAACTACACTGTTTGTATTCGACCACATTCCCAGTTACCTTGCCATGGTTAAATGCGGTGGTTCACGCTTTCAGTTTTGCGTGAATGCTGCCATCTATCCACGCTTTCTGGTTTGGGTAGGTTTTAATAGTCACCATGGGAACAACATCTCCTATACACTTCCTGATGAACTCAGTGACATTGTCCGTGTTAACGTCAATGTTATTCTCAGAGGTTACCCGGAACGTATGCGTGATCAAAACAATCTTGAAGCATGGATTCCGATTGGTCAGACCAGTGTTGAATAGACCTTACCGCGCGTACTTTCTGTTTGAGTTTCTGGAGGAGCAAAATGGAGTTGTGATCTGATTTGCCAAAGGGAGGGCCTTGTAGGCATCTTGAAAAGGTGAGTAGCAGAGGTCTAGTGTTTTCCCTAAGCGAGTCCTACAGTCAATATGTTGATAGAACTTTGCACATTTGCTTTGTTAAAATTCCCAGCTACAGTAAATGCGGCCTCAGGATATGTGGTTTGCAGTTTGCATAAAGTCCAGTGTAGTTCCTTTAGGGCAGTCGTGGTATCGGCTTGAGGGGGAACATACACGGCTGTGACAATAACCGAAGAGAATTCTCTTGGGAGGCAATATGGTCGGCATTTGATTGTGAGGTATTCTAGGTTGGGTGAACAAAAATACTTGAGTTTCTGTGTTATCTCAATCACACCATGAGTAGTTAATCATGAAACATACACCCCTGCCTTTCTTCTTCCTGGAGAGTTCTTTATTCTTGTGTGCGTGATGGACTAAGAACCCAGCTGGCTATATGGACGGGGACAGTATATCCCAACAGAGCCATGATTCTGTGAAACAGAGTATGTTACAGTCCTTGACAGTCCCTGATGTCTATCTGTTAGGTGGTCCTCGCCTTAAGCCCGTCTACTTCATTGTTCAGAGTCTGAACATTAGCGAGTAATATACTCCGAATGGTACTGTCATTCCACCTGACAGAATACAGTTCCGTACCATATTTTTGGAGCCCTAAAAACCTTTTGAACGGTAGTGGTTGCATGGTGTATTGTTGTTTCTGGCTCATTAACATATTTTGAGGCGTGCCTTTATAAGAGGCTATATTTTTTGCACCTGTGAGGGAGAATGCTCTACAAATTTAACTCTTATGTCGTTATAGTTCCCCATCAATTTAAAATGTACAGAGGACAGATTGGAGTGGCAGAAAGTCTTAAACATTAAATCAGGGGTGTCAAACTCATTCCATGTAGGGTCTAGTGTCTGCAGGTTTTTCCTTTCAATTAAGATGTAGACAACCAGGTGAGCGGAGTTCTTTACTAATTAGTGACCTTAATTCAAGGAGACACGTTGAGATGAACAGTGCGAAAAGTGCAAATAAATCCCAGAACAACAGCAAAGGACCTTGTGAAGATGCTGGAGGAAACAGGTACAAAAGTATCTATATCCACAGTAAAACGAGTCCTATATCGACATAACCTAAAAGGCCGCTCAGCAAGGAAGAAGCCACTGCTCCAAAACCGCTATAAAAAAGCCAGACTACAGTTTACAACTGCACATGGGGACAAAGATTGTACTTTTTGGAGAAATGTCCTCAGGTCTGATGAAACAAAAGTAGAACTGTTTGGCCATAATGACCATCGTTATGTTTGGAGGAGAAAGGGGGAGGCTTGCAAGCCGAAGAACACCATCCCAACCGTGAAGCATGGGGGTAGCAGCATCATGTTGTGGGGGTGCTTTGCCGCAGGAGGGACTGGTGCACTTCACAAAATAGATGGCATCATGAGGAAAGAAAATTATGTGGATATATTGAAGCAACATCTCAAGACATCAGTCAGGAAGTTAAAGCTTGGTCGCAAATGAGTCTTCCAAATGGACAATGACCCCAAGCATACTTCCAAAGTTGTGGCAAAATGGCTTAAAGACAACAAAGTCAAGGTATTGGCGTGGCCATCCCAAAGCCCTGACCTCAATCCCATAGAACGTTTGTGGGCAGAACTGAAAAAGCGTGTGTGAGCAAGGAAAGGCCTACAAACCTGACTCAGTTACACCAGCTATGTCAGGAAGAATGGGCCAAAATTCACCCAACTTATTGTGGGAAGCTTGTGGAAGGCTACCCAAAACATTTGAACCAAGTTAAACAATTTAAGGGCAATGCTACCAAATACTAATATACTGTTCTCTCTGCTAATGCAAGGCTAGCGGTACCGATGCACCAGCAGGACCCTTAACAGCTTCTACTCCCGAGCCATAAGACTGCTAAATAGTTAGTCTATGTAGCTATTTGGTTAACTATTTAACTATCTGCATTTACCCTTTTTGCACTAACCTTTTTGACTCATTACGTACGCTGCTGCTACTGTTTACTATCTGTCACTTTAATCCTAGTTATATGTACATACAGTATTGACCTCAATTACAATGTACCCCTTCACATTGACTCGGTATTGGTACCCCATGTATATAGCCAAGTTATCGTTAGTCTTTATTTCTCTCTGCATTGTTGGAAAGGGCCCGTAAGTAATCATTTCACTGTTAGTCTACACCTGTTGTTTACAAAGCATGTGACTGATCAAATTTGTTTTGAAAAGAAAAACATAATTTTGCTTGCCACCGAGTTGGCTGTAAGTTACTGTCAAATTCATGGCAACCCGTTTACAGTCCTCCGTATCTCTCTCCCCCCCCGTATCTCCCTCCCTCCATTCCTCTCACTCCCTCCCCAAGGCTTGACTCTATTTGGCAGACCAGCCGTGCGGTCACCTCAGCCCTGGCCTTCATCAGCAGCTGTGCCAACCCTGTCCTCTACACTTTTGTTGGCAAGTCCTACATCAGGCGGGACGGCTTTGCCTTCATGGCCCGCTTGTTCGAGGGCACGGCGCAGGACTCTGGGACAAGGAAGAGCCGACAGAACAGCCAGAATAGCCGAGAGAGAGACGGGGATGCCAAGGAGGTCGGACTGAAGGAAAAGGAGGGAGACGTAGAGTCGACAACCAGCTCCAATGTCATGAGTCCCATCTGTGTGAAACCTGATAAGAATGGCAAGCCGGGCCCGATTCCGACTTAGGAAATGATGCCTTTCTTTTGCATACCTTTCCTACACATTTCTCAGTAGTTGGTATTCACACTTACCTTATGAAGGTGAGTAACGGGCTTCGCTAGAGTGGTTCCCTTACCTGCGCTGAAGATATGTCATTCACCTGCTGAAAACCCCTCTCACTTACTGGCCAACAGATTTTCTCGTAGAGTTTTCATTCAATAGGGTTTTCAGTACATTTATTTAGCCATCCCTTTAAATATGGTGTACCTTTTAGTTTGAATTTTGTTAACAGACTCAATACAATATATTGAGAGAATCGGTTCAGAATATTAGGAATCAATTAAAGAAAGCCATCTAAATATATATATGCATACTCATCTCAGTTTCAGCACCAATTGGTAGATTTTAAAATACTCTGATCTTTTAGATTATTTAGGGTTTGGAAATTATTTGTGAATCATAAAAAAAGGTTTGGAGGAAGAACATGGCTTTGATTCATTCAGAAAATTGCCACGTTCAGATCTTTAACTCATGGTAATTTTGGATGATTAGTGAACAAAGAATTATAATAGGGAGAATAGTGTGCAATAGTAGGCTATACTCTCATCTATTGCCTGCACTAACCATGGAACTGTGTGATGACACATCCAAGTATTGCACCATGCGTTGTGTTCAAACTGTTACGTTTGGTCTGTGCTCCTCTCCATAACGATTGAATTAGCTATGTCTTTAAAAAAAAAATATATATATATATATATACTGCTCAAAAAATAAAGGGAACACTAAAATAACACATCCTAGATCTGAATGAATGAAATAATCTTATTAAATACTTTTTTCTTTACATAGTTGAATGTGCTGACAACAAAATCACACAAAAATAATCAATGGAAATCCAATTTATCAACCCATGGAGGTCTGGATTTGGAGTCACACTCAAAATTAAAGTGGAAAACCACACTACAGGTTGATCCAACTTTGATGTAATGTCCTTAAAACAAGTCAAAATGAGGCTCAGTAGTGTGTGTGGCCTCCACGTGCCTGTATGACCTCCCTACAATGCCTGGGCATGCTCCTGATGAGGTGGCGCATGGTCTAAAGCATCCGCCAACTCCTGGACAGTATGTGGTGCAACGTGGCGTTGGTGGATGGAGCGAGACATGATGTCCCAGATGTGCTCAATTGGATTCAGGTCTGGGGAACGGGCGGGCCAGTCCATAGCATCAATGCCTTCCTCTTGCAGGAACTGCTGACACACTCCTGCCACATGAGGTCTAGCATTGTCTTGCATTAGGAGGAACCCAGGGCCAACCGCACCAGCATATGGCCTCACAAGTGGTCTGAGGATCTCATCTCGGTCCTAATGGCAGTCAGGCTACCTCTGGCGAGCACATGGAGGGCTGTGCGGCCCCCCAAATAAATGCCACCCCACACCATGACTGACCCACCGCCAAACCGGTCATGCTGGAGGATGTTGCAGGCAGCAGAATGTTCTCCATGGCGTCTCCAGACTCTGTCACGTCTGTCACATGTGCTCAGTATGAACCTGCTTCATCTGTGAAGAGCACAGGGCGCCAGTGGCGAATTTGCCAATCTTGGTGTTCTCTGGCAAATGCCAAACGTCCTGCACGGTGTTGGGCTGTAAGCACAACCCCCACCTGTGGACGTTGGGCCCTCATACCACCCTCATGGCGTCTGTTTCTGACCGTTTGAGCAGACACATGCACATTTGTGGCCTGCTGGAGGTCATTTTGCAGGGCTCTGGCAGTGCTCTTCCTGCTCCTCCTTGCACAAAGGCGGAGGTAGCGGTCCTGCTGCTGGGTTGTTGCCCTCCTACGACCTCCTCCACGTCTCCTGATGTACTGGCCTGTCTCCTGGTAGCGCCTCCATGCTCTGGACACTACGCTGACAGACACAGCAAACCTTCTTGCCACAGCTCGCATTGATGTGTCATCCTGGATGAGCTGCACTACCTGAGCCACTTGTGTGGGTTGTAGACTCCGTCTCATGCTACCACTAGAGTAAAAGCACCGCCAGCATTCAAAAGTGACCAAAACATCAGCCAGGAAGCATAGCAACTGAGAAGTGGTCTGTGGTCCCCACCTGCAGAACCACTCCTTTATTGGGGGATGTTTTGCTAATTGCCTATAATTTCCACCTGTTGTCTATTCCATTTGCACAACAGCATGTGAAATGTATTGTCAATCAGTGTTGCTTCCTAAGTGGACAGTTTGATTTCACAGAAGTGTGATTGACTTGGAGTTACATTGTGTTGTTTAAGTGTTCCCTTTATTTTTTTGAGCAGTGTATATAAACTGTTACTAATGATCCTCACCAACAACCACATGCCCGTGATGGCGTTTACAGAGGAAGCAAATGAAGGTTAACGAAATAATGTAATTAAATGGAACGATAATGTAGACTATACCAACTGAAGGGAACTAACAGTAAATTGGCAGTTGAATATGTGCTGTTATTAGGCCTACTGACGATTTGATGCTGATAGTGGCTAATATTTAACATGATAGAAATAGGAAACAGAGAAGGATCTTGCCCATCCCAGCAAGGTAAGGCCGTACAATTTAAATTCTGCCTAATGGCACAGCATTTCATAAACGTCACTGTGGGAAAGTTGATATGCTTCAGTTTTCTACCATTTGACTGGTTTCACATATGCCTCCAGCAATTATAAGATAAAATATATCTAAAACGAGTGTCATTTATATGTACAATTCCCTTATCCAAAGGGATTACTCATTTACCTAGCTCTTCCCAATAGCTCTTATCAAGTTGTAAATTAGACAAAAATTAAGTAGATGCTTTTTCCACTTTTTTCCTTATTCATGGTTTCCTCACGCTAAAGGTGTTGGAATTATTACCTTCATTTATTCGGTCTCCACCCCAAATTAATAGCAGGTGAATAGCACGCTATTCTCATGCTTAAGTTCAAGGTCAGAATACGCATAGAGAGAAAAGTGCATAAAAAAGCAATTACATTCCATTTACACATGCCTTTCCTATGCATGCCTTTCCTATGCATGCCTTTCCTATGCATGCCTTTCCTATGCACTTTTCTGTATTTGGCATTCAGACTTATTTAGACGTGTAAAGCGCTCTGCAGGTGTGGCTACCTTGCACACTCAAATTGCATTCAACTGCTGAAAACTCTCCCTTATGCTGGGCAACAGATTTTCTCTTGGAGTTTTCATTCAATGGGGTTTTCCTATAGCTCTGGTCTCCAATTTTCATCTTTGCAAATTATGAGAGCACACAATTAGAATTCTGAATAACTGCATGGCTATTTATATCTTATTTCACTGTACAATACAGTACATGTCATGTAACAGACTGCTCTATATGATTTTCAGTTTGCTTCCATATGGCTGGGTTCACATAAGGAAATCATAAGGGTTCATAAGGAAAAATTATCTGAAACAATTACTATGTGTATTTACAATCCCCTTCTCAAAACGGATTACTTTTTTACCTAGCTCTTATCAATAGATATTATGAAGTTGTAAATTACAGTGCATGGAGAAACGATGTTATTTCTATTGGAACAAATTAAGTAGATGCTTTTTCCACTTTGAACCGGTAGGTTCGCTAGACCTTATTCATGATTTCCTCACGTAAAGTTGGTGGAATTATTAGGGAATTAAGTCAAGGTCAGAATACGATGTATCTGTAGACACTCCTCCGCCACACCTTCATTTATTCGGTCTCCACCTCGAACGAATAGTAGATGAATAGCATACTATTCTCATGCTTAAGTTCAAGGTTAGAATACGCATAGAGAGGAAAACACATAAAAAAGGAATAAAGTTCTATTTACACGCGCTTAACTCTGGTCGGAAACTGGGTCATAGTGACTGGAAGATGAATGAGTTGGATGCTATTGCAGAAGCTGTTTTGGAGGGAATGTAGTTTCCTGTAGTTCGCATAGTTGGCCACTAGATGTGCAAGTCATGTTTCCTAATGGTTCATGACGGACTTACCGACTGACCGAACTATATCTCTGTTTTTAGAGGTGGTGATTCAAGCTCAGTGGGTGGTGGAGTGAATTTAGTCAATTGTCTTTACAGTATGCTTTGTCTGTCTGACCTTCTCACCTTCTCTCCATTTGTGTGTGTGTGTGTGTGTTTGTGTGTGTGTGTGTGTGTGTGTGTGTGTGTGTGTGTGTGTGCGTGTGTGATTTACTGCTGTAAGTACAGTACAATACCAAACTGTTACAGAGTAAAAAGAGCACTGTATAATGTAAAGTGTTACCAATATTTGTCTAATTGTTTACCGTGTTTATTTGATCAAAAGCATTGACATGTTGTGTTTGTGTGCCAGTGCAAGAAAATTAAAACACTTTTCTCAGAGAAGATATGGCTGTCGTTGACTGATTAGGAAACTCTTAGAGGTGAGATCGACATTCACAACAAGACAGCTATCAGAAGAGTCATGACCGGCTGGCAAGCAATAGCATGTAGGACCTTCACAATCAGTCCAGTCATTTCTTTGCCTTCAGGAAATTAGTTTCCCTCCTCCTCCTCCTTCTTTTTTCCTGGAACTATTGTCATCTCTTTTTCTTGTTCTGCCTCCTCGTCCTCCTTCTCCACCTCACTTTTCCCTGGAACCATTGTCATCTCTTCTACCTCTCCCTCTGGTTTCCCACCTCCCCAGTCCTCCTTCTCTTTCTCTCTACCTCTACCATCATGCTTTGCTCTCACGCTGGGCATGTCCATGTTGGAGGCCGTCCCCTCAAGCAGCTGTGCCACACCCCGCACACCCCTGGAGGAGGAGCCATAGATTGTGAGGGAGGAGCCAGAGCAGGAGCCGGCCATGGCATAGAGCAGAGGATTGACAGCACTGCTGAGGTAAGCTACAGCTATGACCACTGTCCTAGCTCTCAGACAGAACCCCAGCAAATCCCTGGAAGACCTGGAGAGAACGGCCCCCACCTGAAACAAGGAATCATAAGTTTCATTATGAACTTGAACTATGTCTACAAACAGTAGATTTGTGTTTTAATGCCATTTTTATCCCCAATTTCGATCTTGTCTCATCGCTGCAACTCCCCAACGGGCTCTGGAGGCAAAGGTCGAGTCATGATTCCTCCGAAACATGACCCGCCAAACTGTGCTTCTTAATAACACTGGCACGCTTAAACCGGAAGCCAGCCGCACCAATGTGTCAGAGAAACACTGTTCACCTGACGACTGAGGTCAGCCTGCATGCGCCCGCCACAAGGAGTCGCTAGAGCGCGATGAGCTAAGTAAAGCCCCGCCAGCCAAACCCTCTTCTAACCCTGATGATGCTGGGCCAATTGTGCGCCGCCCTATGGGACTCCCGATCACGGCCGGTTGTGATACAGCCCGGGATCGAACCCGGGTCTGTAGTGATGCCTTAGACCGCTGTGCCACTCGGGAGGCCTCCAATGGTGACTTTAAAACAGTTACAGAGTTTAATGGCTGTGATACGATAAAACTGAGGATGGATCAACAACATTGTAGTTACTCAACAATTCTAACCTGATTGACAAAATGAAAAGAAGGAGCCTGTACAAAATATTCCAAAACATGCATCCTGTTTGCAACAAGGCACTAAAGTAATACAGTGAAAAATGTGGCAAAGCAATTAGCGTTTTGTCCTGAATAAAAAGTGTCAAATTTGGGACAAATCAAATACGACATATTACTGAGTACCACTCTTTGCATCATGTTATGGATATGCTTGTAATCATTAAGGACCGGGGAGTTTTTCAGTATATATATAATCGGTGCCAAAGGTGCTTGTGCAAAGTATTGACTCCAGTGTGAATGCTTATATAGATATTTCTGTGTTTCATTTTCAATAAATTTGCTAAACATTTCTGAAAGCATTTTTTCACTTTGTCATAATGGGTTATTGCGAGTCGATGGGTTATTATAATTTTTTTCAATCCATTTTGAATTCAGGCTGTAAAACAACTAAACGTGGAATAAGTCAAGGGGTATGGATACTATTTGAAGGCATTGTGTGTATGTACTGTATATACAGTGCGTTGAAAAAGTATCCATACCCCTTGACTTATTCCATGTTTAGTTGTTTTACAGCCTGAATTCAAAATGTGTTAAATAAAAAATGTTCCTCATCAATCTACACACAATACCCCATAATGACAAAGCGAAAACAGTTTTTAATTTTTAATTTTGCTAATTTATTACAAGTAAATAAAAACAGATACTTTATTTACATAAGTATTCAAGACCCTTTGTAATATATATGCCCACTTGCAGGATGTTGACCAGGTGGTACGGAGCCCACAAGAGGGCGAAAGTCACAACTATCAGTGTGATGAGGCGGTTGGTCTTCCTGTAGGAGCGGTGGTGCCAGTGGGTACGGCTGGACGCTAAGGTATGAGCGATGCGTAAGTAGCAGAACGTCATGATGCTGAAGGGGACCAGGAACGCAGTAACTGTCTCTAGGGAATAGTGGAACACCTGGTAGAGAGGACGGGACCAGAAACGATTTGATTTCATTATTAAAGTGTCTTCAGGATGCCAATCCCACATGGGGTTACGTTTTAGTAAGAGTGTAATTACATATTTGATCTACTTAAATTGCAGTTCTTGTCTGTTACAAATAAATGCATCAAAAGCAATGTTGACAGATTGATCAATTGTTTTAGCTATATCCACATCTATTTAAAATAAATAAGCATATAGAATAAAATAAATATACAATATGTTTTATGGAAAACGGATGAAACAATATGAAATAATGTGGTGTACAGTACTAATATACTGTACAACACTAAAATAACAAGATGTATGAAGGAATATTCTGTCAGTAAAGTCACCTGGTGGGCGTGCCCGGGGTGATGTGTGGTACACTCCCCCTTTCGGACCTGGCGATACACAAGCTGAGGAGTGGGCAGCACCATAGCCAGCGCCCACACCACACCCATGATAGGAAAGAGCCTCGACTTCGTCCGGACGTGCTGGGACTGGAAGGGGCGTAGCACGCCAAGGTGTCGGTCGACGGCCATCAAGGTAATCAATAGGATGCTGAGGTACATGCTGATGCCACAGACGTAATGCAGGAGCTTACACATTATCTCTCCAAACTCCCAGACTCCGACCTTGAAGAGCTGGTGAATGAAGAAGGGTGCGGAGAGCAGCACGAGTGCGTCAGCGGCCGCTAGCTGGAGGATGAAGAGGGACGTGATGGAACGGCGACTCAGGCTGAATAGTATGGTCCAAACCACTAGGAGGTTTCCGGGGAGACCCATGGTCATAGCAACCAGGAGAAAGGAGATTCCAACAGAATAAGGGATGGACAGGTTGGGAGTGGATGAGTTGGTAAAGAAGTAGGTGGTGGTATTCCATGCTGTGGATTCCATCCTGAGAGTCGGAATCGAGAAAGAGAGGGAGAGCGAGAGCGAGACAGACAGACAGAGAGAGACGTAAAACAAGTGGTGAGGAAATAGATGATTTTATCATCGAGAAAGAGGAAGTTACTTGATTCGTTGTTTAGCAACCCTGTGTCACAGATTATTGTGAAATGTATTTGTGTGCAGTACATTTTGTAGTGAATTTCAATCACAGATAAAGACAGTAGGTTACTTAAGACAGAAAGGAAAGGAGGTTGGTCGGGGAGGATGGGTGGGCATATAACATGAAAGTTTAGCAATCCGAAGGTTACGGGATTGAATCTCAACATAGACAAATTTTACATCTGAGCTAATTAGCACCTTTGCAACTATTTTGCAAACCCTTCCACTAACCCAAACCTTAACCCTTTAACCTAACCTTAACCATTTAACTACTTAGCTATCATGTTACCTGTCCCTAACCTTAACCCCCAAACTTAACACTAACTTTAACCCCTAACCGTAACCTTAACCCCTAACATAGCTAACGTTAGCCACCTAGCTAGCCTAGCTAACAAATTGGAATTTGTGTAATGTACTCATGCGTTGTGAAAAAGAAAATAGTGTAATACACATGAAATGTGTTGTGATGAAAATCATGTAACACATGAAAAAGTAGAGTTTTTCATGTACCTGTCATGAGTTTCGAATAAGTAATTTGTGTCTATTTCACAATAAGCTGTGATAGTGTGTTTGCATACACTTTATACAAAATAACATCAAAATGAATCAACATGCATAAAGAATCATATCAGCGACACACAATCCATGCTGTTCAAAACCTTAACACTTAAAAGTCCATTTTAAGGATTCTAAAAATTCAAGATATAATTCATAAAAATGCTTCAAATAATGAAATACCTCTTCTGCCCCTCATTCATGTGTAATATTTATTGGGCATATTTGGCCTCAGGTTGTAACCTGTCATATTGAAACCTGTTCTCACAGTTCCACAGTATCACACACTTACAGCTAACAGGCCACTGCATGCATGGAAGTATCTGATGAGTCAAACAGCAACCAGATAATATATATATATATATATATATATATACAAAATACTCTGTCTTGTAGTCTCTCCTTCTCGCTCTGACTCTCTCTTGTGCCTCTCTTTTCTCTCTCACTCTGTCTCTCGCATGCTGTCACAGATACATGGTGGTCAGAGAAAAAGGGGAAGATGTTGGGCAAAACAGTGTCTTGATCTTAAATGATCAGCTGCCTCAAAAGTGGTGTGCTATGGAGGATATGACGTCATTTGAGAAATAGAGTTCTCATATATTGGCTACATTTACAAATTCACACAGCATCAACATCCTGTAAATATTTAACTCTACTTCAGTTCTAGTTCAACCAAATAGACAGCACATAGACTTCAATCATCAACTGTTTGTATATAATCTGTTGCCTGATCACCACCCAACATGCTATTTCCTCCCTAAAACTTGAATGTGTGTGTGATGCATCAGTAATCAGCTCATAGGGAAAAAGGAGAGGACTGTCAGAAATATTACATGATAATGGAGGGAGATGATTTTTAAAAACTTTTTTGGCACCATTTAGCTATTTGTCATACATACAGTTGAAGTCGGAAATTTACATACACCTCAGCCAAATACATTTAAACAAATTTTTTTCACAATTCCTGACATTTCATCCTAATAGAAATTCCCTGTCTTAGGTCAGTTAGGATCACCACTTTATTTTAAGAATGTGAAATGTCAGAACAATAGTAGAGAGAATGATTTATTTCAGCTTTTATTTCTTTCATCACATTCCCAGTGGGTCAGAAATGTACATACACTCAATTAGTATTTGGTAGCATTGCCTTTAAATTGTGTAACTTGGGTCAAACGTTTCGGGTAGCCTTCCACAAGCTTCCCACAATAAGTTGTTGTAATTTTGGCCCATTCCTCCTGACAGAGCTGGTGTAACTGAGTCAGGTTTGTAGGCCTCTCCTTGCTCACACACGCTTTTTCAGTTCTGCCCACAAACGTTCTATGGGATTGAGGTCAGGGCTTTGGGATGGCCACTCCAATACCTTGACTTTGTTGTCTTTAAGCCATTTTGCCACAACTTTGGAAGTATGCTTAGGGTCATTGTCCATTTGGAAGACTCATTTGCGACCAAGCTTTAACTTCCTGACTGATGTCTTGAGATGTTGCTTCAATATATTCACATCATTTTCCATCCTCATGATGCCATCTATTTTGTGAAGTGCACCAGTCCCACCTGTGGCAAAGCACCCCCACAACATGATGCTGCTACCCCCATGCTTCACGGTTGGGATGGTGTTCTTCAGCTTGCAAGCCTCCCCCTTTCTCCTCCAAACATAACGATGGTCATTATGGGCAAACAGTTCTACTTTTGTTTCATCAGACCAGAGGACATTTCTCCAAAAAGTACGATCTTTGTCCCCATGTTCAGTTGCAAACCGTAGTCTGGCTTTTTTATAGCGGTTTTGGAGCAGTGGCTTCTTCCTTGCTGAGCGGCCTTTTAGGTTATGTCGATATAGGACTTGTTTTACTGTGGATATAGATACTTTTGTACCTGTTTCCTCCAGCATCTTCACAAGGTCCTTTGCTGTTGTTCTGGGATTGATTTGCACTTTTCGCACCAAGGTATGTCCATCTCTAGGAGACAGAAGGCGTCTCCTTCCTGAGTGGTATGATGGCTGCGTGGTCCCATGGTGTTTATACTTGTGTACTATTGTTTGTACAGATGAACGTGGTACCTTCAGGCGTTTGGAAATTGCTCCCAAGGATGAACCAGACTTGTGGAGGTTTACAATTTCTTTTCTGATGTCTTGGCTGATTTCTTTTGATTTTCCCATGATGTCAAGCAAAGAGGCACTGAGTTTGAAGGTAGGCCTTGAAATACATCCACAGGTACACCTCCAATTGACTCAAATGATGTCAATTAGACTATCAGAAGCTTCTAAAGCCATGCCATCATTTTCTGGAATTTTCAAGCTGTCAGTCAACTTAGTGTATGTAAACCTCTGGCCCACTGGAATTGTGATACAGTGAATTATAAGTGAAATAATCTGTCTGTAAACAATTGTTGGAAAGATTACTTGTCATGCACAAGGTAGATGTTCTAACCGACCTGCCAAAACTATAGTTTGTTAACAAGAAATTTGTGGAGTGATTGAAAATCAAGTTTTAATGACTCCAACCTAAGTGTATGTAAACTTCCGACTTCAACTGTAGCAAAATTCCAAATGCCAACAAAGTAAAACATCTCATTGAATAGCAGTATCAAAGCAGGTCCCCCTCTCTCCCACCACGCAGGGAACCCCACATTCTTCTAAATTCCCACCAACTTGAAATATTCCACTGTGCACAGACATCAATTCAAACTCTATTTCATGTTGGTTCAATGTAATTTCATTGAAATTACGTGGAACAAATGTTGATTCACCCATTGTGTGCCCGGTGGGATGGGAAATAAGGAGAGCAAGCAGGTGAGTAAGGCAGACAGACTACAAAGACAGATGGATATTTTACAGTATGACGGATATATGACACGTTACGTTATTGCATATGCTTAATGCAATAGGATGGGTCAACATAAATGACCAGGTTGGAACAGAAGGATATCATCGCATTTGAACATGGTCAAATGGGATGAGCACAGACTTCCTTCCTTATTTGTGGCGATGTCATATCCCCTGTGCTTCCCCTCTCTTACGTTCAAGAACATGATGCAATAATGGCAGAAGGAGTACAAGAGTGAGGAAAGAGAGGAGAGAAGGAAGACTGAGACGTGGAGGCAAATGGACGGACGGGCGGTTAGATAGACGGACAGATAAAACATTTACAAAATAGCCAACAAATGCACTTCCTGTGGATTTGCTCTGAGAAGATCAATGGTAAAACGAAGATAACTCCACAAGTGAACAAACTCATAAAGGTCAGCATTGTGAAGTGTGAAGCCAATATACATTTTTTATATTTGTTGATACAAACATTGTGTATAGTGTCCAGAATGAAACGTTTCGGAGGGGAGGTGTGTTTCATTTTCCCTTGTTTGTGACGATGTGATGATGTCCATCTGCATGTATGACTGTATGTGATGATGTGTTGAAGATAAGTACATGATCTTTGCGTGCCTATTAGTGCTTAATGGAAATACAGCCACAGGGACCTAGCTGTAAACAAGTCCCTCTGGCCTTTGTCCAGTGCTTATTTGGAGCCAGATCTTGCCAGAAAAGGATCCGGAACCTCTCAATTTGGGACTGTTTTATTCCGGAACCCATTTGCCATCATCCGGTAACTCTCATGGCATGAAAAATCATTTCCACCAGGGATGCAACTTTCACGGGGGACAACTGACTGTTTTATCATTGGAATGTGATATAAAACAAGGCAACGGTGTGCTTTAGGACCATGCGGATGCCGCCGAACTGCCGTGTAGGCTGTTTGGAGTGTTTATCCGACTGGATTTAGGACCACGTGGACACCACAGAGTGGGCTGCCAGGCTGTGTGAAGGCAAAGCTTCTGGAAGGCTAGCTGGACCAGCACAGGGGAGTTGAGTATAGTTCAGTGAATGCTTTGCACTCTTTTACCGAGTTGTAAAAGGAACAGAAACTGGCTACTCTTTAGTTGACTGATGTGCCTTTTCCTGGCAAGGTAACTGCTCATTAACTTAACAGCAAAAAACTAAACTAGTGTTTATTCGCAGTGCTGAGCTAGTTTTGTAACTGACATGTAACATTAGTTAATGTTTCATCCCCTCTCGACTGAGGTGAATGAATAAGCTACACTTCCTACGTTTTGCATAGTACTATAGGTTAATGGCTACCTTTTTAGGAGGACGATTTGCAGGCAGAGACAAATAAATGGGTATTCCATACTTATTGAAAATGAAAAGGCACAACGCTCACTCACCGTAGTAGACTAACCTATGTGCCTGTTGTGCCTTTTCAATCATGATTACATTTGTTGATTGCACTTCTACTCGTGTTGGTTGAGTGCCCTCCACTTCTTTTCATTATCAATATTTATTAGCAGACACTGGAGTAAACTACAGTCTAATCATATTTAAGTTAATTTCATATTCAAGTTAACTGACACGTGATTCTCCACCCATGTAGGCAGCCTACTATTTCAGCGAGACAACACATACTAGGCGCACTTGAACTCTCATGCCCAACTAGGGGAGGTAGGCTACTGAAGGTGAAGCACCGGATTCTGAATGTATGAATAATGCAAAAAAATTGTTTTTAGGCTAACGCATACAGTATGTAGGCTAATGTATACAAAGCAGAAAGAGGACCATTTCAAAATAATCTGTGGGACAACAAAAATATTTTAATCCCAAAGAAGTTGTCTGACCGCCCGCTCCCGCCTGCAGCATGAAAAATCGGGACCCGCAGGCATGCCACGGAAATGCAGCCCTCTAGTGCAGTCAGTACACAACACTATGCACATCATGCCTTAAAAGGATCAGATGGTGACAGGGGTCCCAGTAGTGTCAGACAGCCAGGGAAGACCAGTCTACGGAGCACAGGTGAATTTTTGCAGTATATTCAGTGACTGATACAAAGTTCCATCTTGAATTGACGGGTAGACCTACAGTAGCTACAGGACAGCAGATGAAGTTTAAAGCTACAGTCTGGGATCTGGGGATAATGGTAATTTCAATGGTTGAACCATTGATTTTATTCTTGGGTAATATAATGTATAAATGTACACCAAGGTAATTCTTTGTCATGCCTCATTTTAGGAGGATCAGATGGTGACAGGAGTCTCAGCAGCCAGGGACGACCAGTCTGTGACAGAGGTGAGGAGATACAACACTTTTTTCTCTCTGTCCAGTCAACACTGGACAAGCCAGATGCTATTTTAAGGCAGTCTGACAAACTTCCAAAGTTGATTTCCAAACTGTATCAAGGGTTGATGGAGGCTTTTCCCGATGACACAAAACAAAAATGTGAGGAAGACCTGGGAGACGCTACTGGTAATGATGAGAGAATACAGATCTGTTAGAATGCCCAGTCATGTTCATATCATCTCACACATAAATTACTGCAGTTTAAGACCATCTATAGCATGTACTATATGCCAGTGAAACTGAAATTCTATTATTCTGTTGGAGGTGTAAAACACAAAAGAAGACATCTTTGCATATGTTATGGTCTTGTGAAGGCTGACTGAATTCTGCCAAATACTATGTTCTTTTATCTCAGCAAGTCTACAGATTCTCCCTTCTCCATGTTTTTGTTTGCTTGGAAATGTTTATACTGGAGACTGTTATCAGACGAAACTGTGTAACCTAGCATTTATTCTGGCTAATAAATGCATTGCCATTTATTGGAAGGTTAGTTATCCTTCCACAATGTATGGAACAAATGTCAAGTTATGTACAGTATCACTAGATTTGTTTTAAGATTAAGGGTATACTGTGCAACTTTCATAAGATTTGGATGCCTTATATGGAATACTGTACGACAAAAGGAGTCTGTATTGAAAACATGTCCACGTCAGAGGAGATTTAGGCAATCCCTAGCTGCTGGGCTGCTCAGTCCTGGCCCTGGGGGTCTGTTGTACTGTTGTCACTCTGGCCTTGGCCTAACACACCTCTGAAAACAATAATGAACGTTTCACTAAGATCCTAAAGCTGATTGGGCTGTGTTGGGTTGGGGCGCTACAGGGCCGTGGACCCTTAAGGGCAGGACGGGGTGACCCAGCTATATTGTGTACAAGTGAAAAGAGCTCTACAGTACTATTAGGCCTATGATATGAATTATATGGAGGGTACACTGTTTCTGTGTCTTAATGTGTAGGTGTATGTGTGTTTTCATTCTGCCTTTGTTTTCCAAACCTTTCCCTTGAGACATAAAAAAAAGATGTGAAGGAAGTTGTGTTGGGGAGAGAACTCAGTTATTGACTAGACTGGTGGTGTCGTGAGTGTAGGCGGCTCGGGTTGGCTGGGCGGTCTGGCTGAAATTTGTTATAGAGGATGTCTTAAAGACAATCAAAAGTTGTCTTTGCACTTTATTTGTAAGAGTTGTTCATTTGTTAGGCTACTGATTATTGAATTATCATGAATCTAGTTCAGTCAATCACTTACCTAGCTTGATGACTGTGGGAAGTTTTGCTTACTTTTTGTTGTTCTACATTGAGATGGCTAGAAGGGAAATGGGTCATATTAGATTGTGTAGAAATGCGCTTTAGATGCCCCAAAAAATGGGAGGGCCCCCAGACCCCTGTCAAGTTATGTTCCCTACTACAAATACCACTGCTGGGTGATTTAAAAAGTAATAGTCAATCGATCAATAATATAATAATACTCTGAGCAAAAATCTTTTTTTTTATTTACAATATGTCGAATCTATGAGAATAGGAAAGGTTCAGAACTTTTGTAAAACATCACAGCACAGTTGAAAAATATATGGCAAATAGATATCGAAAAACTGGATGGTGTTCACAGAGAGATGGGAGGGGTTGTTTGGAGCTGAAGGATGGGACTAAAAACAAACAAAAGATAACTATTGTAAAATATACTGTGTCCGTAAAATGTATATAGTATGTTTAAGCTGGAAGTAGAAGCCTAAGTGTTGTTGTCCATTAGTTTACTCCAGGTAGGGGAGGGATGGTAGGGTTAGAGAAAAATAATAAAGGAAAATATATAAAAGTTTGGACAGTTACTGGTACTGTATATATTTACCCAAAAATATATGGGGGATTGGAAATGATGCGGACAATTACATTGATGGAAGTCACAATTTATCTGCAATATTAAAGCTGATCTTCCTCCTAAAAAAAGGTATATATATTTTTTGCATTATTATGTCCCCCCCCCCCCCACTTATAAAACCAAAGTTGCAGCCCTGATTTCCACTGTTTGCAATGTAAAAATTTGTCTAATTCAAGTTGACTCCTATGGCAGTTTCCTGGCTGCCCCCTAAAAAATGTATTGTGAAAACGTGCCTGATAATTGATTCTTGTTGGGCTGGACCGGGTTTTTGATTTGCTCAACATTGTAGCCTATATAGAACAACGTGTAACCATTGCTGTCGGGAGAGAGAGAGTAGCTCGCCTATATCTCGCACAATTTTTTCTTCTTTTATTTGACCTTTATTTAACAAAACTACAATGAGATTCACTTTCTCTCTACCTACTCTGATAAACATGAGCCTGCAACTCTCATCTCTCCAGTGTTGCACTTTGTCATTTATTTCCTTATAGAATCATAGGTGCGTGAAGGATTCTGGAGGTGCCACTTGCACCCCTGATAAATTGTAATACATTTGTCAAAATTATAGAATTACTGCTGTCAGTTCAGAAATAATTGAAATAATTCCGAATACTACATCAGGTGTAGGCCTATAAATTGGCCACAGATGATTAATAGTTTATTTAACAAAATTGCCTAGTTGTGGCTTGTGTGTAGCACACACAGCTAGCACAGTGGATCTGGGCCGATTCCGGCTGAGAGCTGGGGCACTCATCTGAGAGTCAGACCCGCCCTATGTCATGTGGCTCGAGTCTGGGCCGCCTTCGGCAGTATTACTTATGCCTAGGATGTGGGGATTGAGCTCGGGCCGATTCTGGTGTGAGTTATCTGGCCCAAATATACTGCTCAAAAAAATAAAGGGAACACTTAAACAACACATCCTAGATCTGAATGAAATAAATAATCTTATTAAATACTTTTTTCTTTACATAGTTGAATGTGCTGACAACAAAATCACACAAAAATAATCAATGGAAATCCAATTTATCAACCCATGGAGGTCTGGATTTGGAGTCACACTCAAAATTAAAGTGGAAGACCACACTACAGGCAGATCCAACTTTGATGTAATGTCCTTAAAACAAGTCAAAATGAGGCTAAGTAGTGTGTGTGGCCTCCATGTGCCTGTATGACCTCCCTACAACGCCTGGGCATGCTCCTGATGAGGTGGCGGATGGTCTCCTGAGGGATCTCCTCCCAGACCTGGACTAAAGCATCCGCCAACTCCTGGACAGTCTGTGGTACAATGTGGCGTTGGTGGATGGAGCGAGACATGATGTCCCAGATGTGCTCAATTGGATTCAGGTCTGGGGAACGGGTGGGCCAGTCCATAGCATCAATGCCTTCCTCATGCAGGAACTGCTGACACACTCCAGCCACATGAGGTCTAGCATTGTCTTGCATTAGGAGGAACCCAGGGCCAACCGCAGCAGCATATGGTCTCACAAGGGGTCTGAGGATCTCATCTCAGTACCTAATGGCAGTCAGGCTACCTCTGGCGAGCACATGGAGGGCTGTGCGGCCCCCCAAATAAATGCCACCCCACACCATGACTGACCCACCGCCAAACCGGTCATGCTGGAGGATGTTGCAGGCAGCAGAACGTTCTCCACTGCGTCTCCAGACTCTGTCACGTCTGTCACAGTGTGAACCTGCTTTCATCTGTGAAGAGCGCAGGGCGCCAGTGGCGAATTTGCCAATCTTGGTGTTCTCTGGCAAATGCCAAACGTCCTGCACGGTGTTGGGCTGTAAGCACAACCCCCACCTGTGGACGTCGGGCCCTCATACCACCCTCATGGAGTCTGTTTCTGACAGTTTGAGCAGACACATGCACATTTGTGGCCTGCTGGAGGTCATTTTGCAGGGCTCTGGCAGTGCTTCTCCTGCTCCTCCTTGCACAAAGGCGGAGGTATCGGTCCTGCTGCTGGGTTGTTGCCCTCCTACGGCCTCCTCCACGTCTCCTGATGTACTGGCCTGTCTCCTGGTAGCGCCTCCATGCTCTGGACACTACGCTGACAGACACAGCAAACCTTCTTGCCACAGCTCGCATTAATGTGCCATCCTGGATGAGCTGCACTACCTGAGCCACTTGTGTGGGTTGTAGACTCCGTCTCATGCTACCACTAGAGTGAAAGCACCGCCAGCATTCAAAAGTGACCAAAACATCAGCCAGGAAGCATAGGAACTGAGAAGTGGTCTGTGGTCCCCACCTGCAGAACCACTCCATTATTGGGGGTGTCTTGCTAATTGCCTATAATTTCCACCTGTTGTCTATTCCATTTGCACAACAGCATGTGAAATGTATTGTCAATCAGTGTTGCTTCCTAAGTGGACAGTTTGATTTCACAGAAGTGTGATTGACTTGGACTTACATTGTGTTGTGTAAGTGTTCCCTTTATTTTTTTGAGCAGTGTATATTACTTGGGGCTCAGGCCGTTTCCGGTGATACAGTAGTTATCTGGCCCAAATGTATTACTTGGGGCTCGGGCCGATTGGGACTACTCTCTGGCAGATGATTACACGGGCTGCTTTACATTTACATTTACATTTTAGTCATTTAGCAGACGCTCTTATCCAGAGCGACTTACAGTAGTGAATGCATACATTTCATACATTTTTTTTTTTTTTTTCTGTGCTGGCCCCCCGTGGGAATCGAACCCACAACCCTGGTGTTGCAAACACCATGCTCTACCAACTGAGCTACAATGTTTCAGTGATAAAAAAAATACAATTAACATTTAAATAAAATTATTTAAGAGTCCTGTGTAGTATTTTGATACTTTGTGCAGGGCAATTGATAAGCATTACAGATGCTGGGTCGAGACCCGTGTCGGCAGTACCCGGGAGACCCATGAGACGACTCACATATGGCCAGCGTCGCCAGAGTTAGGGGAGGGTTTGGCCAGCCGGCTGGGATGTTCTTGTCCCATCGCGCTGTAGCGACTCCTATCACGGGCCAGGCGCATGCACGCTGACACGGTCACCAGGTGTATGGTGTTTCCTCCGACACAAGATGTTTTGTATGTATAATGGTAATATTTAAAATGACTAAATCAGGTAATTTTGTATACATTTATTTAAATGTGCATCGGGCTGCTTCTGGGGGGATTCTGGTAAGATGATGGCAAAGTCGGCTGAATTCCGGTAGACGGAAACGGCCCGATGTACTTGGGCCGATTCTGGGCAGTCATTCATTTTGATTCCGTGCCGAGTCTGACACCCGATTCCTGGGCTGATACAATCAATTGGGCCGATTCCTCATTGCTAGCTGGGCAATCACCAGGCATGCCTACAGTCGGGATTGCGCAGCAAATCTGTCAGTCATGCAGCCAAAACAGTTTACAGTTGGGAACGCGTGGAAAATCTGTCAGTCATGCAGCCAAAATAGGCCTTTACCGATATTTCAGATACAATCGTGGCAAAAATACAGGTTGGAAAGCAAATTAATTCTGTTGAAAAGAGAAGACTATTCTGTCTGTAGGCTACCAAGTTTTCAACTTCCAAATAGGCCTATTGAGCAAACAGCATTGTTTACCAAGTAAAACAAGAGATACGTTTTACCACGAGCACATCGCCAGTGAGTGAACCTGGAAAGCTTTTTTAGGATTATAATTTCCTCCTGGTATTGTACAACATGTGTCTCCACACACCTAGGTCTAGCCTATTGATGTATTGAAGACAAGGTCGTTTTTATTGATCTCAGATTCTTACTTTGTTAGTGTCAAAGTAGCCTGTCATTTTGATTAAAATTATGTAGAATTGCATGAAATGCGTTTATAAAGGCCACATTTTTCACAAACCCTAGGCTACAAAATGTTTTCCCTGTGTGTACAACTTCTGCAAGTGCCTTTACTGAACTATGCCAGTAGCAAAAGCAGAGCTTCTGTTTGCTCTTTGTGGTCTAGGCTGGATAACCATAAAGCACTTTGTGACATCTGTATGTTGATGAAAAAGTGTTTATGGATACATTTGATTGATACTCTCTACAGGAATTGTGTAATATCCATTGTTGTCCTCTCATTCTGTGTCTCTCTCTCTCTTATATTCATAGAGCTATATTTCATACCATGTGTTCTAATTCTTATTTCTCTGGTCATTCTATTCAACAGTAGTGAGGACTGCTAATCCCAAAGTTCTACAAACCACAGATTCTTCAATTCCCTCCCTAAATGGCATCAGATCTCTCCATCTCCGCTGCCCCCCCCAGCCCCCCTCTCCTCTCGCCTCCTCTCCTTTCTCATCAATCAAACCAGATCGGCATCTCCATCCTGGTCCTAGCATTCGTCTTCGGTTTCCCCGGTAACCTGTTTGTTGTGTGGTCGGTGCTGTGCCGTGTGAGGCAGCGGTCAGTTACCTGCCTGCTCGTCTTAAACCTCGCCGTGGCCGACGCGTTGGTGTTGCTAAGCTCCCCGCTTTTCCTGCGCTTCCTGGCAGGCGGGCGAGGCTGGGAGTTCGGGGCAGTGGCCTGTAAAATGGTACACTACCTATGCTGTGTCAACATGAACGTGTCCATCTACCTGATCAGCCTGATGAGCTTGGATCGCTGGCTGGCCGTGGCAAGGCCCTTCCTGGCCCAGAGGATGAGGACCAAGAAAACCCTGATGGCTGTTCTACTGGGGATCTGGGTGCTGGCTTTCGTCTTGGCACTGCCCATGGCCTTCTATCGCAGGTGGGGTTGTGTGTATGGGTTGTGTGTATGGGGTGTGTGTGTGAGAGAGGCATGAGAGAGAGGAAATATTAAAATACACTTACACTAACAAAAAGGCTTATCATTCTTCAATACTGATCTGAAGATTTTTGTTTGCATTACAGGCTGTTTTTTTTTGTAGTTCCTGAGCTGTTAAACACTTCTCTAATAACCTGCGAAGTATGGCTGCATCCTTCAAGTCACACTGTGGTCCTGGGGAACATCCATGAGACCCATCATGTCTACTTCATGTTGTAAAATCTCTCTCTCTCTCTCTCCTACCTACCTACCTACCTACCTACCTATCTAGTAACCTGAAGCTGCACATGAACAGCTCCATGACCATCTGCATGTCGTACCACTGGAAAAGTGTGGGTCACCAGGTGTTCCAGTACCTGTTTGAGACCGTCTTGGGCTTCTTCCTCCCCTTCACTTTCATCATCGTCTGCTACACCTCCGTCATCTGTGGACTACGCAGGGCCATGTTCCAGCACAAGGGACGGGGAAACCGTCTCATCCTCCTCATCATCGGCACCTTCGCTCTCTTCTGGCTGCCCTACCACGTGGTCAACATCTTACAGGTATGAGAGTTTGCCAATATATTTCAAGGTACTGCACATTATTAAGCAGTTAATTTCTTGTGTCGTACAGGTATAATAACAGGTATAAGCCCCATCTGCCTCTCTTGTATCTACCTCTCAACTCTTTGCCTCTCTCTCTTTCCCTCTCTCTCTCAGGTGATTGGTCTACTTGGTGGTAACGACAGTTTGTTTAAAGCAGCCGCGGTGGCCCGTCCCAACGTCACAGCGCTCGCTTTCCTGAGCAGCAGCGTGAACCCTGTGCTGTACGTGTTTGCCGGCAGCTCCCACATCCGCCAGGCCGGCCTCAGCTTCATGGCCAAGCTCTTCGAGGGCACCAACATCGAGGGAGGGACCTCTGCCTCCTTTACCCGCAGCACAAAGTCCAGTCGGAGTGGTTCCTCAGCCCCGCTGTCACTCAAGCTGGGGTGGTCGGGGAAGGGGAAGGAGGGGGGTGGGAATAGTGTGACGGAGCTGCAGGAAGTTGAGGTCAAGGTTAAGTCCAAGCCAGAGCTCAAGACTTTGACCTCCAATGATCAGATGGAATAGTGTTACTTTTTGTGGCCTACTGTACTAGTCATAGGTTAACCGTATTTAATGTATTTCACAGATCTTTGATACAATTTGTGCTTTATAGCTAGTGTTTGTGGTTGCCTCCATTCAATTTCTGGATAACAATATTATAAAATGTCCTTAATAAAGTTTTAACCTGTTGACAAATCGAGTCAGTACGCTGCGTGCACAATTGTTAGGCAAATTGTATTCCTCGGGATTCATTTTATTGTTGAACAAACACAATGCTCTCAGTCAATCCAAAATGTTATTGAACCTCAAACTTGAATGTTTAACAAAGGAAAAGTGAGTTTTGTCTTTCTCAGGGAAATATATAAGTGTGCATAATTATTAGGCAACTATTAGTGTGCAGAATTATTAGGCAACTAAATTACAAAAATAATTTCTCTCAACTCACTTGTTGATTCTCAATTTTTAGAGTAAGTGTAACAGATAAGTAACACAAAATTACAATTATATAAAATTTTTGGCCTTTCAAAAATATTCAGTGACCAATATAGCCACCCTTATTTTCAAGAACTGCCATGAGCCTTCCATCCATGTTCACGATCAATTTTCGCAGAAGCAGCAACCACAGCCTCCCAAATGCTGTTCAAAGAGGTTTATTGTCTTCCCTCAGTGTAAATCTCACGTTTGAGAAGGGCCCACAAGTTCTCAATAGGATTTAAGTCAGGTGAGGAAGGGGGCCAGGTCGTTATTCAGGCATCTTTGAGGCCCTTGCTGGCTAGCCAAGCAGTGGAGTACTTGGATGCATGTGATGGAGCATTGTCCTGCATAAAGATCATGGCCTTCTAGAACTTCTTCTTGTACCACTGTTTGATGAAAGAATCTTCCAGAAACTGGCAGTAGGTTTGGGAGTTGAGTTTCAGTCCATCTTCAACCCGAAAAGGTCCAACTACCTCATCCTCAATGATAGCAGCCCATACCAGTACCCCTCCTTCACCTTGCTGGCACCTGACTCAAAGTGGTGCCCGGTGTCCATTACTGATCCAGCCACGGGCCCATCCATTTGGTCCATCAAGAGTCACTTTCATTTCATCTGTCCATAAAACCTTTGAAAAATCTGTCTTCAGGTATTTCTTTGCCCAATCTTGATGCTTCAACTTGTGAATCTTATTCAGTGGTGGTCTTGTTTCAGTCTTTTTGACCTTGGCCATGTCTCTGAGCACTTGTCACATTGTACTTTTGAACACTCCAGGTAGGTTGCAGATCTGGAATACGGTGGCACTGGAGGATAATGGGTTCCTGGTAGTTTGACGTTTAATTCTTCTCAAGTCTTTTGCAGTTAATTTGCGCCTTTTCTTCCCCATGCGTTTTTTGCACCCCAGTTGACTATTCGCAACAAAACGTTTGATTGTCCGGTGGTCATGCCACAATAGTTTAGCTATTTAAAGAGTGTCGCATCCGTCTGAAAGGCATTTTACATTTTTGGCTTTTCAGTGTCAGTTAAATCTCTTTTTTTGGCCCATTTTACCTGAGGTAATGAGGCTGCCTAATAATTATGCACACCTTGATGTGGTGTTATTCCTTTCGCCACACCCTCCCTCATTACACAAATACATATCACCTGAAAATGATTAAATCCAATAAGCATTCAAGTTTATATGGTTTGGAGTTCGAAAATGTGAATAGAAATAATGATAAGATCAGAATACTCACTTGCCTGATAATTGTGCACGCAGTGTATAGTGATTTCTTCAAGGAAGAAGGGAAGGAATTGTTCTAGAGACTTACATGCAAGGTAGAGGGGAGAGTGTGGTAATTTGAGCCAAAGGGGTAAATTGAGCCACCCTTGTTTCTAGGATACCATACACAAAATTAATAATTTGACCCAATATTTAGAAAGAAGTCATAATTGTATGGTGTACATGAAGGAAGGAACCACATGGAAAAGCAAGTTAGGTCCAAAAAACAGATTTTCACCAAGTCAAATGAATTTATTGTGTTAGAGGTTTCATGATGCTTGTATCTAAACCAAAGTAGATCATTTTCAGATTGTTCTATACATCAGTTGTGGTCTCTATAAGCTTCAACATGAGGTCCTAAATCTAGCATGAAAGTGCATCATTTTAGTTGTGTGGGCTAATATAGTCAATGTTTGTCTTGGGGTAAGTGGAGCCAATGGAAAGTTGAGCAAATTGAAGTGTTTTCTTCTCATGCGTAATGCAAGGCATTATCACTGGGATGTGAGGTAACAACAGGGCCTTGCCTATGTTAAAAGTGTTTAAAAAAGTACAGAAGTGTTTGTTAGGCATTTAGCCTGTGTTAAAATATGCTTAAATTATTAAAAGAGAAAAAAGTGATTGTAATTCTGTTGCTAAGTGTTTGGGAAATAAAGATAGACATGGTTTTAAAAGGGTCGTGGTAATATTTTATTCAGTACAGATTTTTATAGGCAGCTTAACTTACCACTTCCTGCAGATCAATTTACACCATACATACCCAGGGTAAGTTGTGCCAAAATAACACTTTTTTTTATACAAGCTATGTTTTCAAAACTGTAATATTGACATGGATTATGATTATTTCCAAGGATATACAACATCCTGAAAAATATAGTGATATCTTTGTTAGAAAGAATACTATCTTTACCTTGACGGGGTGATACTGTGTCACGAATCCCACCGAAGGTGGCTCCCCTGCCTGCTCAGGCGGCGCTCGGCGGTCGTCGTCACCGGCCTACTAGCCGCCGCTGATCCCTTTTTCCTTTTCGTTTGGTATGTCTTATTGTTTGCACCTGTTCCTCATTTGGTTCTTTTGATTTTTGGTTATTTAAGCCTGTTTAGCCCGCCCAGGTTTGTGCGGGATTATTTAGCGTCAGGTTGTGTTTTGTATTTGGATGTGCTGGCGATCGACAATTGTTATTTGTTTATGCATGCTGTGTACCTGTGGTTCTGGGCACTTTGCATTTTTCACGCCGGTTGTGTTGGCGTCGATCGTGTTGTGTTTTGTTGGAATAAACACAAAGTTCCTTACCTCTGCTCTCTGCGCCTGACTCCTACCACCACTCCTAGCAACTACTGACATACTGAATGTAAAAAATGGCTCAACTTATCCCAATGACTTGAGCTGTGTTTGGAAACTCAAATTTGCATGATGATCTCATTATTATAATTATAGTTAATTATTACAAAATATCTCGGCAGGCGAAGCAGTGTGGAACAGTTTCCAGCTATTGATGCACCATTATTCAAATGCTTTCAACACACAGATGCTAAAACATCACATACAGTGACTAACTTTAACAAATATAGCATACTGTAACAAACAAAAACGGGATGCATTAGATAACTTTGTATTTTAGGTGTTAATAGTAAGGGAGAGTGGGGTAAGTTGAGCAAGTCTTTACAGTCAGTATTACTACATCAAGGGAAATACTATATTCCTAACAAAGATATCTACATATATTTCAGGATGTTTTGTATCCTTGGAAATAACCAGAATTCATGTAAACATAACAGTTTTGAAAACATAGCCTTTCCAACAACAACAAAAATGTCTCTTGGCACAACTTACCCTGGGTACGGGGTAAGTTGAGCATAGGGACATAGTAAGTTCAGATGCCTTGGGGAAAGTGGGTGATGGTGCTGGTAAGTCAAAGTTTAGAGAAGTATGCAAATCACATTTTATTGGTCACATACACATGGTTAGCAGATGTTAATGCGAGTGTAGCGAAATGCTTGTGCTTCTAGTTCCAACAGTGCAGTAATATCTAACAAGTAATCTAACAATTCCCCAACAACTACCTAATACACACAAATCTAACAAGTAATCTAAAAATTCCCCAACAACTACCTAATACACACAAATCTAAAAGGGTGAAGGAGAATATGTACATATAAGTATATGGATAAGCGATGGCCAAGCGGCATAGGCAAGGGGCAGTAGATGGTATAAAATACATGTGATATGAGTAATGTAAGATACGCAAACAGTATTAAAGTGGCATTGTTTAAAGTGACTAGCAATCCATTTATTCAAGTGTCCAGTGATTGGGTCTCAATGTAGGCAGCAGCATCTCTGAGTTAGTGATTGCTGTTTAGCAGTCTGATGGTCTTGAGATAGAAGCTGTTTCTCAATCTCTCGATCCCAGCTTTGATGCACCTGTACTGACCTCGCCTTCTGGATGATGGTGGTGTGAACAGGCAGTGGCTCGAGTGGTTGTTGTCCTTGATGATCTTTTTGGCCTTCCTGTGACATCGGGTGCTGTAGGTGTCATGGAGGGCAGCTAGTTTGCCCCCGGTGATGCGTTGTGCAGAACGTACCACCCTCTGGAGAGCCTTGCGGTTAAGGGCGGTGCAGTTGCCGTACCAGGCTGTGATACAGCCTGACAGGATGCTCTCGATTTGTGTATCTGTAAAAGTTTGTCAGGATTTTGTGTGATAAGCCAAATTTCTTCAGCCTCCTGAGGTTGAAGAAATTTGTTGCACCTTCTTCACCACACTGTCTGTGTGGGTGGACCATTTCAGTTTGTCTGTGATGGTTACGCCCGGGAACTTAAACCTTTCCACCTTCTCCACTGCTGTCCCAATGATGTTCTGTTCACTCAAAGTCACACTTGCAAGCTCTGAAGTTTAATTTGCAATCTTGACTGGCCTGTGCACTTGTGGGACCCGTCCTCTGCTCGCTCAAGCATTTTCTTCTCTCTCGACTCAGTGTTTGCTCGCGCAATGATGTTTCATCTTGCTCACGCGCCATTTAGTGCTTTTTTAAAATCTGATTCAATTTCATAGCTATGTGCTCGGTACAGTTAAAATCGGGATTCAACTGTGAAGAGCACACTTCTCCAATGTGCCAGTGTCCATCGAATATGAGCATTTGCAGTTGTTTACGACGCCAAACTGCAGTCAGGTCAAGACCCTTGTGCGGATGATGAGCACGCAGTAGAGATTCGCTGAGACAGTTTCTGACATTTTGTGCAGAAATTATTTGGTTTTGCAAACCCACAGTTTCATCAGCTGTCCGGGTGGCTGGTCTCAGACGATCCCACAGGTGAAGAAGACGATGTGGAGGTCCTGGGCTGGCGTGGTTACATGTAGTTTGTGGTTGTGAGGCTGGTTGGACGTACTGCCAAATTCTCTAAAACGACAGAGAAATAAACATGAAATTCTCTGGCAACAGCTCTGGTGGACATTCCTGCAGTCAGCATGCCAATTGCACGCTCCCTCAAAACTTGAGACATCTGTGGCATTCTGTGACAAAACTGCACATTTTAGTGGCCTTTTATTGTCCCCAGCACAAGGTGCACCTGTGTATTGATCATGCTGTTTAATCATCTTCTTGATATGCAACACCTGTCAGGTGAATGGATTATCTTGGCAAAGGAAAAATGCTCACTAACAGGGATGTAAACAAATATGTTACAGCCTGAATTCAAAATGGATAAAGTAGATTTGTCACACACATCTACACACAATACCCCATAATGACAAAGTGAAAACATGTTTTTAGACATTTTTGCAAATGTATTGAAAATGAAATAGATAAATATCTAATTTACATAAGTATTCACAACCCTAGTCAATACTTTATAGAAGCACCTTTGGTGGCAATTACAGCTTTGAGTCATCATGGGTATGTCTGGGTCAGCTTTACACATGTAGATTTGGGGATTTTCTCCCATTCTTTCTTGCAGATTTTCTCAAGGTCTATTAAGTTACTGTAGATGGGAAGCGGCGGTGAACAGCAATCTTCGAGTCCTTCCACCGATTTTCAATGGGATTCAAATCTGGGCTTTGGCTGGGCCACTCCATGACTTTCACATTCTTATTATGAAGCCATTCCAGCATTGCTTTGGCTGTATGCTTGGGGTTATTGTCCTGTTGGAACATAAATCTTCACCCTAGTTTAAGGTTGTTTGCACTCTGAAGCAGGTTCTCATCAGGGATTTGCATGTATTTGGCTCCATTCATTGTTCCCTTTATCCTCACCAGTCTCCCAGTCCCTCCCTCTGAAAAGCATTCTCATAGCATGATGCTGCCAACATCATGCTTCATGGTAAGATGGTGTTAGACAGGTGATAAGTTGTGCTTGGTTTTCTCCAGACATAGCGCATTGCATTCAGACATAATCTTTTGCCTTATGCTCTGAATCTTTCACGTGCTATTTGCAAACTCCAGGCGTGCTGTCATGTGCCTTTTTCTCAGGAATGGCTTCCGCCTGGCCACTCTCCAATAAAGCCCAGATTGGTGAAGTGCTGTAGAGACTGTTGCCCTTCCGGCAGGCTCTCCCATCTCAGCTAAGGAACTTTGTAGTTCTGTCAGAGTGGTCATTGGGTTCCTGGTCACCTCCCTGACCAAGGTCTTTCTTGCCTGGTTGATCAATTTGGTCTGAAGGCCAGCTCTAGGCAGAGTCTGAGTAGTTCCATATTTTTTCAATTTCCGAATGATGTCGACAACTGTGCTCTTGGAAATGTTCAACACTCTAGAAATGGTTTTATGCCCTTCCCCAGATTTACGGCTGAGCTCTACGGATAGTTCCTTGGACTTCATGGTAGAGTTTTTGCTCTGACATACACTGTCAGCTGTGGGACCTTCTATACAGTACACGGGTGTGTTTCTTTCTAAATAATGTCCAAACAATTGAATTGGCCACAGGTGGACTCAAATCATGTTGTAGCGACATCTCAAGGATGATCAAAGGAAATTGGATACACCTGAGCTCAATTTAGCAAAGGGGTGCACTTTCACATAGCTACAAGGATGCACTTTCATGCTAGGTTTAGGACCTCCTATTGTAGCTAATAGAGACCCCAACTGATGTAAAAAACAATCTACTTTGGTTTAGATACAAGCATCATGAAACCTCTAACACAATACATTCATTTGATTTGGTGAAAATATATTTTCTTTACCATTTTCTTTATATTTATAAAAAAAAATGTTCACCTTTATTTAACCAGGTAGGCCAGTTGAGAACAAGTTCTCATTTACAACTGCGACCTGGCCAAGATAAAGCAAAGCAGTGTGACAAATGCAACACAGAGTTACACATAGGATAAACAAACGTACAGTCAATAACACAATAGAAAAAGCTGTATACAGTATGTGCAAATTAAGGCCAATAGTGGCGAGGTAATTACAATTTAGCAATTTACAATGGAGTAATATATGTGCAGATGAGGGTGTGCAAGCAGAAAAACTTGTGTGCAAAAGAGCAGAAAAACAAAAACTAATATGGGGATGAGGTAGGTAGTTGGTTGGATGGGCTATTTACAGATGGGCTGACGCTTAAAGTTAGTGAGGGAGATATACAGTTGAAGTCAGAAGATTACATACACTAAGGTTGGAGTCACTAAAACTTGTTTTTCAACCACTCCACAAATTTCTTGTTAACCAAGTATAGTTTTGGCAAGTCGGTTAGGACATCTACTTTGTGCATGACACAAGTCATTTTTCCAACAATTGTTTACAGACAAATTATTTCACTTATAATTCACTGTATCACAATTCCAGTGGGTCAGAAGTTTACATACACTAAGTTGACTGTGCCTTTAAACAGCTTGGAAAATTCCAGAAAATGATGTCTTGGCTTTGGAAGCTTCTGATAGGCTAATTGACATAATTTGAGTCAATTGGAGGTGTACCTGTGGATGTATTTCAAGGCCTACCTTCAAACGCAGTGCCTCTTTGCTTGACATCAGGGCATGCTTATTTAAGAACTTGCTTACCACTTTTTTGATGTAGTTTCTTCCTTCACAGACTAAATGAAATGATGACGTTCTTAAATATTTGTTCACATGATTCATTTTGTGTATGGTTTCCTAGAAACAAGGGGTGGCTCAACTAACCCTTTAGCTCAACTTACCCCACTTTCCCCTATCATAAAATAGTCTGTTTTTTTATAGATAGTGAGAAAGTGAAATATAGGAGGGATTGGAGACTGACACCTGCATGTCTCTAACCGCTAAGACCACCCAAACCACAGGGAATAAGAGTTATTCTTGACCAGGAAAAACTCTGAACCCTGTCTATTAGGACCCAGAGCTTGTCCAGGAATTGTACTGCTAGTGATGCTAGCAGTGCTCTTCTTTGCATAATCACCATAGTATAAAAAAACAGCAGATCGAATAGGTGAACCAAGCTACGGTCATGGACAATACAATGTTTAATCAGGTAAATGTCTTCTGTATTTTTACCTTTATTTAACTAGGCATGTCAGTTAAGAACAAATTCTTATTTTCATTGACAGCCTAGGAACAGTGGGTTAACTGCCTTGTTCATGGGCAGAACGACAGATTTGTATCTTGTCAGCTCGGGGATTCGATCTTGCAACCTTTCGGTTACTAGTCCAACGCGCTAACCACTAGGCTACGCTGCTGCTGCCGCCCTGTATGCCTGCAGAGTCGTGGTAGCCACCTCACAGTTCATCTATGTTTGACTGTGTGAAAGACACAGACAGGGCACCAAGACAGAGAATAAGCGTAACATTACTAATCTGATTACTAGAATCAGGGGTTAGAGCAGGGCTGCAACAAAAGCCGGCATGTCCATTAGAGTTGGCCACCTTTAATACTGTAAACAATACAGGTGAAGTTTCCCCTAAGTACAGATCTAGGATCAGTTTACCTTCCCCCAATCCTAACCTTAACCATTAGCAGATACATTTATAAACTGACTCAAGATCAGAGTCTAGGATAAACTTCACAGTATTCTGCTAGGAAATTAAGATACAAATCTTTGTGTCGGCAGAGATACGGTGAACATGGAGTGGAGTTTCAGTACCCTTGTTCTCATTGGTCAGTGTAAGTCATGATGTCATCAAGACATCTGGCACCAGAAACATATGATTCAATATTCATGTTTATCTTTCAATTCAGTAAAATAATTATTTTTAATTGATTTAGTAATAGTTCTAAATTAATAATGAAAAAAATTATACATGAAACAATAAATAAACTGGACCCTACTGACAAAAACTTCTGTGTGTGTCTTTGCGTATTTGATTCCTATCATTCCCAGGGTTCTGCGCTCTATCTCTCTGCGTTGGTCATCAGTATAGCTTTCACAACATCAACATGACCTGGGCTGGGCTGAAGCCCAAAAGTACTGCATGCAAAATCACATTGACCTGGCCACCTTCGACAACATGACGGCGCAGCGCGACTTCATCAATGAGGTAACTGGTTTACCTAGAAACAAGGGGTGGCTCAACTAACCCTTTAGGGTTACAAGGGTGGCACCTGCATTGGCCTGAAGAATGGTATCGTGTTAGGATGGCGCTGGTCTATATCAGACAGACTTCAACGGGTTCTATAAATGGGGCAACAATCAGCCAGATAACTATGAAGGGAAACAGCAATGTGTGATGATGAGACACGACAGTGTACAAGGATGGTTCGATACGCAGTGCGGGGTTAAAAGGCCTTTTGTCTGCTACGATGGTAAGTAAGCCACTTTAAACAATGCTTTTATGCTTCACATTTTTTCTGAGTTGAGATATGTGCACTTAATGTACATTTTTGCGTGTCTCCCACTGACATTAATGAATGATTTACGTGAATGTCAGAGTTTACATTGCAACTCAACTATGAATCGACGTCATTTACTACCATCATTTACTATCGCCATTACTATCATCATTTACTATCACCATTACTATCATCATTTACTATCACCATTACTATCATCATTTACAATAACCATTACTATCATCATTTACTATCACCATTACTACCATCATTTACTATCACCATTACTATCATCATTTACTTCATCATTCAGCATCATTATTTTCATGATCATTTAACATCAACATAATTTACAGTACAATTACAAAATCTAATGTAAAAAGTGTAACATACATGTGATTATAAGACTAATAAAGAATTTGACAACGATATTAAATGGATGTTGTAATATTTGTGTTGTGGAGAAAAATGACCAGGCAGGAGATAGGAGTACAGTTTAGTGTTGTTTAGTATAAACCTCTCGTGCTCCACAACCTGGCCAAATCGTGTGCATCTGCATTTCCTATTAGGTGTCGTAACTTAACACTGCCCTAATACATTACTGCTTAGTAACAGCATAGTAACTAATATAAACAGATATAGATCACCGCTACTATAGATGTTAATATGAAATTCTAAGAGAAAGTATACATTTTTTTTTTACCTTAAACAATGACAGCCAAACTCTAAAGATATAGAATAACTTAAGTCTGAACGTAGATATTAGAGATATACTCTACCGGGTTTTTCTTTATTTTTACTATTTTCTACATTGTAGAATAATAGTGATGACATCAAAACTATTAAATAACATATATGGAATCATGTACTAACCAAAAAAGTATTAAACAAATCAAAATATATTTGAGATTCTTCAAAGTACCCACCCTTTGCCTTGATGACAGCTTTGCACACTCTTGGCATTCTCTCAACCAGCTTCATGAGGTAGTCACCTGGAATGCATTTCAATTAACAGGTGTGCCTTGTTAAAAGTTCATTTGTGGAATTTATTTTCTTCTTAACGCGTTTGAGCCAATCAGTTGTGTTGTGATAAAGTAGGGGTGGTATACAGAAGATATCACTTTTTGGTAAAAGACCAAGTCCATATTATGGCAAGAACAGCTCAAATAAGCAAAGACAAACGACAGTCCTTCAATACTTTAAGACATGAAGGTCAGTCAATACGTAACATTTCAAGAACTTTGAAAGTTTCTTCAAGTGCAGTCAAATAGCCACCCTTTGCCTTGATGACAGCTTTGCACACTCTTGGCATTCTCTCAACCAGCTTCACAAGGAATGCTTTTCCAACAGTCTTCCCACATATGCTGAGCACTTGTTGGCTGCTTTTCCTTCACTCTGCGGTCCGACTCATCCCAAACTATCTCAATTGTGTTGAGGTCAGGGGATTGTGGAGGCCAGGTCATCTGATGCAGAACTCCATCACTCTCCTTCTTGGTAAAATAGCCCTTACACAGCTTGGAGGTGTATTGGGTCATTGTCCTGTTGAAAAACAAATGATAGTCTCACTAAACGCAAACCAGATGGGATGGCATATCACTGCAGAATGCTGTGGTCGCCATGCTCATTAAATGTGCCTTGAATTCTAAATAAGTCACTGACAGTCAGCAGCAAAGCACCCCAAACCATCACACCTCCTCGTCCATGCTTCACGGTGGGAACTACACATGCGGAGATTATGCTTTCACCTAATCTGCGTCTCACAAAGACACAGCGGTTGGAAACAAAAATCTAAATTTGGACATCAGACCAAAGGACAGGTTTCCGGCAGTCTAATGTCCATTGCTCGTCTTTCTTGGCCAAAGCAAGTCTCTTCTAGGTTCTCTACTGGAGTAGAACTACTGTAGTAAGATCTCTGATCAAAGATGTCATCACGCAACATACATCATCAGAGCACGCAACAGAACATTGTACTCTCTACACACGGTTTGTTGTTTATATTAAATATTTTTCATAAAATTGATTTTAATCAGAACTAAAGTTTTGTTGCTAAGGATTCCACGATGCGGTCAGCCTTTACGGCTAAGTTTGTGTTCCATTTTTTGAGTGGATTCCGCGAGTGCTAGCTGGCTATACTACAGACACCTGTCGTCATCGTGGGAAAGACTCATTGTTATCTTTTCGTAAAACAACTGGTTGCAGTAAAGAGCCAACCTGGATAGTAAGGAGATCCTGAGGGAAATCGATGAGTACCAACAGCTTTACGCTATGGAGGAACAACATACTCCATCATGGATAGATCTGACTACCTCACAAAATAACTTTAACCTGACAAAAAAAAAGGAAAACAGATTCATCTACAGACACGGACCATTGACTTACCGTTGAAGTAGAGGCTAGTGCTCTGGCTGGAATCCATGTAACACTGGAAAAGTTGTGTGAGGAGGTAGAAGGGCTGAGGGGGAGTTTGGAGTTTAGCCAGAGTGAAATTCTCACGCTCCAAAGAGAGAACAACGCACTCACAGCCAAGGTAAAAATCCACGATTCCAACATGGATAGTCTACTCAGGGAAACTGGGTGATGAAAGAGACGCTACTAGACATACAAAGTCGTAGCATGCGTGATTTTTTTTTCTGGGATTCCTGAGGATGCATCCAATAATCCAGAGGGGCGCGATCAGGGAATTCATATAATCCGCCTTGAAACTTCCTATAGAGACTGTAAACAAGGTGGCTTTCCACCGAGTACACAGACTTGGAGCTCGGAGCGACAAGGCCAATTACCCCGGACCGATCATCGCAAAATTTGAACACTACCAACAAAAGGAGTTGATGAAAAGCAGGGTTAGGGAGCTTAAAGGGACCAAATTCGGGCTCAATGACCAGTTTCCAAGGGAACGTCGTAAGAGACTGTATCCGGTACAAAGGCAACAGAGGGAGAAGGATAGTGGACAAACTCTTTATAGATGGACAGCTATTCCGAGACAGCTCCATAACACCATGGCTGTACTTAATTCTACAGGGAACTGGGAACTGTAAAAATATCTGAACACTATGAAGTGGATATGAACACAAACGTACTCAATTACATGCTCGCTTGCACATACGGACTTATACATACACACACACACACCTGATCTCACTCTCTTCTCTCACTCTCTCTTTCTCTCTTTTCTCTTCACTTCTCTCCCTCTCTATTGTCGAGAACTGTTTTATAATTTAATATGTTTCTTGTTTGTCTAGCTTTTTTTATGTATTTGTCTACAAGTTTATATATGTTTACAACAAGCAAAGGGAAGATATCAGAACAGGGGAATTGGGGAATAATAACATATTGTACGGAATACATTTGTACTGTAGTGAAGCCGTCTCTAGAGTAATGCAAGGTCTCTTTGCTATGAAAATGCTGGGATGTGTTTTTCAATGATGTTAAAGGTAATTATGATGCAACTATGACGGTGATACGAAATGGATTACAATTATCATCATGAATATTAAGGCTATACGCACTACATGTTACACACATAGACACTCAACCATGCAAATTGGCGGAGTTATTATTTATATGGACAGCACTCATTATAGTCTTACTCTTAAACAGACATACACACTCTCACTAAATCACATCCAATATCATACACATCAACCTACTCAGATTTACTACACACATAATATCTTGTCTCAATTTTCTAACATCTGTGGCATTGGCTCACAGGCAAAAAGGCAAGGGAATAAAACAAATATTACTAGAACTTATTTCTTGAATTCTAAATATCAGACATTTGAAAGATCTAATTTTGACCGTCATAATACCTCTGATGGCAGCAACTTTACAAGCACTAATTATGTTCAATTTAGATGGAGAATAGTATCTAGTTAATGGTAAGGGGTGAAATAAGTATAGCCAGTTATAATTGTAACAGTTTAGAAGATTATAAAAAAAGATCAGTCTTTACGTGGCTAAAAGAAATGGAATATAGCATTTACTGTTTACAGGAAACTCACTCTACATCCTTAGATGAAGTTGCGTGGAAAAAGGAATGGGTGGTGAAATAATTTTCTGTTATAAAAAAAAAGAACTCAAAAGGTATGATGATATTAATTAACAAAAATTAACAAAAAACTCAGCATGAAGGTCTGATTTTTCTATTATTAAAACAAGACCCAGATGGCAAATATAAAGATCCAATCTATCTAAAAAAAACTAGAGGCCCCTTACACTTCAGTGTTGTGATGCAAAATACTAGCGAAATGCATAGCACTCAGAATTAAAAGGGTTTTACCAGGTATTGCTCATCCTGATCAGAAAGGTTTTTTACACGGACGATACATTGGAGATAATATACGACAGCTACTAGAAATAATAGTACATCATGAAATATCTAAGAAGCCAGCCCTGGTATTTATAGCAGATTTTGAAAAGGCATTTGATAAGGTAAGACTGGATTTTATTTATAAATGCCTAGATTTTTTCAATTTCAGTGATTCTGTTATTGTAACGGCTGTCGTATAGAGGGGACCAAAGCGCAGCGTGTTGAGTGCTCATTATGATATTTATTAACTCAAAAACACTAAAGACAAAATAACAAACGGAAAACGATCAGATCACAGTTCTGTCAGGTACAGAGACTAAACAGAAAAATACTGCCCACAAACACAGGAAGAAAAACCCCTACTAAAATATGATCTCCAATTAGAGACAACGAGGACCAGCTGCCTCCAATTGGAGATCAACCCAAAAAACAACAACATAGAAATAGAAACCTAGAACTAAAACCTAGAAATACAAAACCTAGAAAAACACAAAACACCCCCTGTCATGCCCTGACCTACTCTACCATAGAAAATAACCTCTTACTATGGTCAGGACGAGACACTTATAAAATGGGTAAAAATTATGTTTAGCAACCCCAGGTGTAAAATAGTAAATAACGGCTACTTCTCAGAGAGTTTTGAATTGTCTAGAGGAGTTAAACAAGGGCGTCCACTGTCACCATATCTATTCGTTATGGCCATCGAAATTATTAGCTAGCTATTAAAATCAGATCAAATAACAACATTAGAGGATTAGAAATCCAAGGCTTAAAAACAAAGGTGTCCATGTATGCCGATGACTCAAGTTTTATATTAAGTCCACAAGCTAGATCCCTGCAATGTCTCATTGAAGATCTAGATAACTTTTCTGTACTCTCTGGACTAAAACCTAATTATGATAAGTTTACAATATTACGTATTGGATCTTTAAAAAATACAACTTTTACATTATCCTGCAGTTTACCTATAAAATGGGCTGGTATTCATATCACAAAAGATATAAATAAGCTCTCCATAATGAATTTCAATAGAAAACTTAGACAAGATCCTGCAACCATGGAGAGGTAAATACCTGTCTATTTATGTGAAAATTGCCCTGATTAACTCCTTAGTCATATCTCAGTTTACTCACTTACGTATGGCGCTGCCTACTCCTGATGATTCGTTTTTCTAATCATATGAGCAAGAAATATCTCACTTTATCTGGGACGCTAAACCAGACAAAATAAAGCGTGCTTATCTATATAATGAATATGAATTGGGTGGGTTGAGATTATTAAATATAAAAGCACTAAACCTCTCTCTAAAAGCTTAACTTATTCAAAAGTATTATTTTTTTATTTTACATTTTTAGGGGTGGATCAGCTTAATATTGCAGATAGATTGTTGCTGTAATGTTATTGTCTGCATCATTTCCAATCCCCCATATATTTTTGGGGTAAATATATATATCCATATACATACACGTACATACCCATACATATACACATGCATACATATACACACACACATATATATACATACCTATATAGATATACATACTTTTTTAGAATATACCTTTATTATTCCCAGCAAACCCTACCACCCTTCCCCCAATTGGAGTAAACTAATGAACAATAACACTTAGGCTTCTACTATCATAGGCGTCGAAAGGGACAGACCAAGGCGCAGCGGGCATAGTGCTCATCTTCTTTCTTTATTTTGATTAAAGTGAACACTTAAGCAAAAATACTAACAAATGACAAAACGACAGTTCCGTAAGGTACAAGACTAAAACGGAAAACAACCACCCACAAACCCAAAGGAAAAAACAGGCTCCCTAAGTATGGCTTCCAATCAGAGACAACGAGAAACACCTGCCTCTGATTGGAAACCATACTTGGCCAAACATGGAAAAAGAAACATAGAAATAGAAAACTAGAACCAAAATCCCCTAAACCAAAAAAAAACAAAAAACACACAAAACAAACACCCCCTGCCACGCCCTGACCATACTACAATTACAAATGACCCCTTTACTGGTCAGGACGTGACATCAACCTTCAGTTTATACATCATATACACATTTTACAGAAACAGTCTATTTAACAATAGTTATATTTTGTTTGTTTTTAGTCCTTCCTATATTTCTGATATCCATCCAGTTTGATTTCTATTTGTAACTGTGCTATTTCACAACGTTTCTGAACCTATATACATTTTACAGACCCCCTATGTTTTACATTGGTTATCTTGTTATTAGTCCCACCCTTCAGCTCCATTCAACCTATTCTATTCTTATAGCTTCTACAGATTGTAAATTAAAGACAAATATTTTTGCTAAAATAATTATTATATTATTGATTGATTGACTATGGCTTTTCAAATCACCAAGTATTGCTATCTGCAGCATTAGTTCGAGGCAAGTATTGCAATTCCTCAGCCATTCCTGGACCTGTGACCAAAAACGAGCTACATATGGACAATACCAAAATAAATCTAATGACTCTGTCTCCTCACAGCAAAGGCTGGGAAGACTGTATCCCCATGTATATAACATTCTATTGTTTGCAAGAATTTTCTATAGTAATTTAAATGGAAAAATTGGAAGTTTTGAATCCGGCATTGTTTTGCGTATCAATTCATAAACCATGTGCCATGGAATGGGTACATCGAAAATCTCTTCCCAACTATTTTGCAATTTATATGGTACAGCTGTCAGTTTTTTGGTTCTTAAATGAAATTGGTATATGTTTATATTTATCCCACTTTTCTTTAACCATTCATGTTCTTTAATACAGGGCCGAGATACAATATTCAAATATTCAAAAGTTTTACATGAACCCTAAATGGTTCTCAGGTAGATTACCAAGAAATGCTCATCCATTGTTTAAAAATGGCCTTTTTGCCTTTGTGCAGATTGTCATGTCTTATTTTCGATTAATTGAAAATGATACTTTTTTTAAAGTATCTCTCTTTTTCAAACAAGCATTGCAGAGCCGGCTGCAATTTCAATTTCATCCCCCTGAAAAGGTAGAACAAATATTACAACAAATATTATGTCTGAACTCAAATGTGCTGGTAGATAAAATACCTGTATTTATGGGAAAGATGTTTGAAAGGGTATTTTGTTCTTAAATTATATTGTAAATTGGAATGGCAGAGTTATGTCCTTCATGGAGTTATCAGAATTGTACGGGAAGGTCTGCTCAATCCAAGAGTACAACCAATTGATTACAGCATTACCCCAAAAATGGAGGAGGCAGGTGGCAGCGGGAGGAGGTAGGGAACTGGTCTGTCTACCCAATATAAAGGATCAAAACTGGTGGAGGAAGAAAAATAGCAGAAATCGGAAAGTATACCAGTTTAATTTGAGGACCAGGATGTTGACAACTGTGCCATACAGATTGTAAAATAGTTGGGAAGAGATTTTTGATGTACCAATTCCATGGTACAGGGTGTATGAGTTGATATATAAAACAATGCAAGATTCAAGACTTCGTGCTTTTTAGCTAAAATTATTAAATAGAATTCTTGCCACATTAGAAATAGTACTGCTAGGAGATCTGTAGAGACCGGGTCAGTCAATTACTAATATACTAATACTCTTAGTAAAAGTATTTATCTTCAACTGTGGATTCTATTCGATTAGATAGATTGTAATTGTACGTTAAACATCACAGCATAGTTGAAAGATATGTGTTGCGTATAAATCCGAAGAAGGTGGCCATCAGAGATAGATGGGATGTGCTGAGGGTTGGGATGTGGAATTGGAGACAAGTGGGAGTGGAGTTGCTGTGCGGGAGATAGAATGATGGTCAAAGATAAAACAAAAAAATAAAGTCAAAATAAAACAATAAAAAGTATGTTTGAATGACACTGAGGGGCAGTGTTTTTACAGCTAATGCCGGTTTGCCTGAGGCTGATGCCATGCAGGTGTTTATACATATGCATGTACACGCACTCTCATTCAAATAAACGCATACAAGAACACACACATACATGTAATAGTGCCAGACATGCACACAAACATATACAATTGGCATTGCTGTTATCATTTTAGTGGTCCTTGATGTCCTTTGTTTTTATTTTTATTTTGTTGCATTGTTGTTTGCTGTTTTCTTCTGTTTTTCTTTTTTCTCTTTAGTTCATTTTCTTGGTTGATGGTGCATTGGGGGGTTCTTGGGGGTGGGGAATGAAATTAATTGTATTTTTTATTTATTTATTTTCTTCTTGGGGGGGCTGTGGGAGGGTCTCGAATGGTTGAGGGACAGCTATTGGGAATCTTGGAGGGTTCGGGATCACTTTTTTTGGCCTGGTGGGAGATCTGTCAACGTGCCCTTGAGCAGGGCATTGACCCTGGATGCTTCTGTGTGTCGCTCTGAATGGGAGTCTGTTGGATGATTGGTGTGGTGTAGTTGTTGAGCGGCTTCACTGCAAGTATATTGTATGTTTCAGATATTCAATTTACATTTAAAAAAATTAAATAATAAAATAAAAAAATATGCATGTCAATCTCTCCTGGCTCAAAGTGGATGAGAGATTGACTTCATCACTGCTTGTATTTATGAGAGGTATTGACATGTTGAATGCACCAAGCTGTCTCTATGAACTACTGGCGCACAGTTTGGACACGCATGCATACCCCACAAGAGTTCTCTTCACAGTCCCCAAGTCCAGAACAGACTATGGGAGGCGCACAGTACTACATAGAGCCATGACTACATGGAACTCTATTCCACATCAAGTAACTGATGCAAGCAGTAAAATTAGATAAAAAACAGATAAAATACACCTTATAGAACAGCGGGGACTGTGATGCAACACAAACATAGGCACAGACACATGCATACACACACGATAACATACGTACTATACACACACGTATACATGGATTCTGTGCTGTAGATATGTGGAAGTCGTGGAGTAGGGGCCTGAGAGCACACAGTGTGTTGTGAATGTATTGTAATGTTTTTAAAATTGTATAAACTGCCTTAATCTTGCTGGAACCCAGAAAGAGTAGCTACTGCCATGGCAGTAGCTAATGGGGATCTATAATACATACAAATACAAACAGTCATCCTTTCCTTGCTGAGTTTTTTGTTGAAGCGCTGATGGTCATCTCGTAGGTTCCCGTGTCAGCGTACCCCTTCATCATCCAGCTGCTCAGAGGGTAGGCTGCATCACCGAGTAGCATGATGGGTACAGCTGTACCTCTGATCTCTACAGTATCCTGGTGTAATTGAATTGAGACATGAGAAACCTAATTCAGCCATTCTAGTATTGATGGTTATCTGATGTTATGGTATTGCAATTATTTTTATTTATGTTTCATACTGGTAGTGTATCAAAGAAAACATAATCACAAAAACGTACTGGTGGAAACAGGTCACCCCTCTCTGCCCTGTCATAGAAATCAGAGTTCTGCAACATTCTGCAGTCATGGACACTTCCAAGCGACGCAACGTAGATATTGGTGAAAAATGAAACCTTCCTCTCTTCAAACTGATTACAGAAATACACTGCATAGGAATGGATCAATAGCATAACATAGTACACTATTAGGACAAATAAGCCAAGCAAAATGCCATTATAATGTTAAAGACTCAAGGACTAATATTAATGTAGACATACGATCGATAAGCTAGATTCGGTCTTATGTAACAACATTTGAAATTGTGTTTTTTACATAGGATAAAAGTAGAGACTCAGAGCTAGAAAATGGTATATCATACACTACAGTTGAGGAACAATGGGAAAGTAATTCTGCTTTGAAAGATGATAAACTTGTAACCTCACTTTTGAGAAAATGGCCCTTGAATGTTTTGGTAAACCTACAAGAGAGCTCTTCTTTGTCTACACCCATTCAGCATCGCTCACACCCTCTTAACCTCTTACATCTAGACGTTCCGCTAGCGGAACACCTGCTCCAATATCCAATGATAGGCGTGGCGCGAATTACAAATTCCTCAAAAATAAAAAAACTTCAATTTTTCAAACATATGACTATTTCACAGCATTTTAAAGACAAGACTCTCCTTTATCTAACCACACTGTCCGATTTCAAAAAGGCTTTACAGTGAAAGAAAAACATTAGATTATGTCAGCAGAGTACCAAGCCAGAAATAATCAGACACCCATATAATGTCACAAAAACCCAGAAGACAGCTAAATGCAGCACTAACCTTTGATGATCTTCATCAGATGACACACCTAGGACATTATGTTATAAAATACATGCATGTTTTGTTCAATCAAGTTCATATTTATATCAAAAAACAGCTTTTTACATTAGCATGTGACGTTCAGAACTAGCATACCCCCCGCAAACTTCCGGGGAATTTGCTAACAATTTACTAAATTACTCACGATAAACGTTCACAAAAAGCATAACAATTATTTTAAGAATTATAGATACAGAACTCCTCTATGCACTCGATATGTCCGATTTTAAAATAGCTTTTTGGTGAAAGCACATTTTGCAATATTCTAAGTACATAGCCCAGCCATCACGGGCTAGCTATTTAGACACCCGGCAAGTTTAGCCTTCACCAAAATCAGATTTACTATAAGAAAAATGTTATTACCTTTCCTGTTCTTCGTCAGAATGCACTCCCAGGACTTCTACTTCAATAACAAATGTTGGTTTGGTCCCATATAATCCATCGTTATATCCAAATAGCGGCATTTTGTTCGTGCGTTCTAGACACTATCCGAAATGGTAAATCAGGGTCCCACGCATGGCGCATTTCGTGACAAAAAAATTCTAAATATTCCATTACCGTACTTCGAAGCATGTCAACCGCTGTTTAAAATCAATTTTTATGCAATTTATCTCGTAAAAAAGCGATAATATTCCGACCGGGAATCTCCTTTTCTGCAAACAGAGGAAAAATCACAAAGACGGGGGCACCAGGGCACGCGCCTAAGCCCACAGTCCCTTGATCGGCCACTTGAGAAAGGCGATAATGTGTTTCAGCCTGGGGCTGGGATGACGACATTCAGGTTTTTCCCGGGCTCTGAGCGCCCATGGAAGACGTAGGAAGTGTCACGTTAGAGCAGAGATCCTTTGTAAAAGATAGAGATGGCAAAGAAGTTCAAGAAATGGTCAGACAGGCCACTTCCTGTAAAGGAATCTCTCAGGTTTTGACCTGCCATTTGAGTTCTGTTATACTCACAGACACCATTCAAACAGTTTTAGAAACTTTGGAGTGTTTTCTATCCAAAGCCAATAATTATATGCATATTCTAGTTACTGGGCAGGAGTAGTAACCAGATTAAACCAGATTAGCTGGCTAGCCAGTTAAAATAATGACCATACAGTGGTTGCTCAACTAATAGTTTTGAGATTATGCTGCGGGATTTAGAGGTAATTTGTGGTTTAGTACAGTGCCCTGCATCACTGCATCACTGCTCCAGACCAGTGTAAGGGGGAGTTAAAGCACTGATTATGCTTACTGGAAAATACTATTTCAAAATTAATTGAAGAGGCAATGAGATTTTTATTTTCACCAAATCTCCATTTTGGTATTGGTTAGACTACAATTAGGGTGTGGAAATGTTAGGATTATTTTGCTCTTACTGTAGTACTGTAGCCTACTCCCAACCGGTCATGCTGTACAGCGCCATTATGGGCTATTAGCATGACAATAGATACTTTGTGCAAGGCAATTTATCAGCATTAAAAACTTTGTGGATGGGGCCTCTCGAGTGGCGCTGCGGTATAAGAGTGCAAACTGCGTTACTACAGATGCTGGTTTGATACACGTGCCGTCCGCGACCGGGAGACCTATGAGGCGACAGTGGGTTTTTGATTTCTCCAAAATATCATTATTTTTTAAACAAGGACATGAAAATTAGATTGTGAACTCTGCAAACAACGTTTCCAGTCCGAGAATGAGAATGGTAAATGCATCAGTGCATTTTCTTTAAAAAAAAGTATATAGCCTATCAATGTGTAGGCATACTGTGTAATAAAATCGATAATTGTGTACTAAAAACGTGAATGTGTTTTTGCAGAGCATACTGTACAACCATGCCAATAACCATCCGTCCCAGTGTCATCTGGGTTTAGCCAGGGTAGAACATCATTGTGAGTAAGAATTTGTTGTTAACTGACTTGCCTATTTAAATAAATCAAAAATTGCAATATTGTAACGTGTTTTGTTTGGTAAATTATTTTGTAAATATTAATTCACATTTGTGGTGCCACTAAATAAACAATGAAATACACTCATTTTTTAGTTTCTACTTGATCAGAACATGCTACAACTGGACTGTAGCATATGACTTACTAAAACTGTTGTTACACTAAGATTTTGTAAATCCCAATCGCTAAAAGTAATTGGAAAGGTAGATACAAATTGTGGTTACAATAAAGAATTAAACAAGATGTAAACAAGATGCTGTGTTTTTATTTACAGTAGTGATGGACAGCTGGAGGCATTTTGAAAACTAGTTTTCACAAGTGTTACGGTAGTACTGTAGCAAGTGTCATTGTCTGCATTTGGAGAAGAAAAAAATACATTTAGCCTAAAAGCTAACATTAGGTACAATACTAGAAATATACATGTAAATAGGCCTAAACATAACAAAATATTGCTATAATCCTACCTTGAAAGAAACAATGTGGTCCCAGAAACATCTCTCTGACATAGGTTCCAGCATATCTCACGATGATTTCTTCCTCAAAGAAATCTCGAGCCATGATACCTGAAAAAGGAGGCAACAGTGAATTTTTGTGGAACACGTAGCAGTCCGTGAGTTATAGGCTACAATATTTGATGTACCTTTTGCTTTGTAAAATAGCTAAAATTGCTCCCCACACATGGAGTTTGAGGGGATGCTAGGAACTCGGCTTGCTTGATCTTCTTCCTTTTTCTGTAGCAATTTTGATGGCCTTTTCCGAGCGCATCTTCATCCATTAGTGAGTCAATCGCTTGAATAGTCTTGCTGGAATTGGAATACAATGTAAAAATGTGTAGCATACAGTAAATACTAGCAGTCGTATAATTTAAGCATTATTTTTAGCATTATTAGGCCTACTTTACAGTATTGTAGCCTACTGTACCTGTTCATTTTCCCGGGCTTTCGCGTTCAGCGTAACACAGGCATCTGATGATAGTGTTTGCGAATAGCACTGTCCATGACCAAAATCCCCAAGTCTACCAGTATTTTTGAAATGTCTCCAGTAGATTTTCCATTGTTCCTGTAAACCCTAATCTGCTCACTTAAATTAATAGAGATCATGGTCATGGTGCTACAGTATGTTGTTACAGCATAATCAAAGTGCATTTTCTGTCCATGACTGATGCAACCAAGAAAAAGCATTAAAGACAGAATTAATGAGTACTTCAAGTCACTGAGAAAGTCTGGACATGGCCTGCTTTCCCTTCTGTAAGGAATTAGGCACTTTACCATGTTTACTATAGCATGTACTATAGGCTATGTTTACTTGTCAGACTGCACAGTAGTGTAATAAACAAATGCAGGCGGCCTCTATCTTCAATATGCTTTAAATGCTTTATTATCCAAATGTTTAAAGTGCAGGTGGGCGACCTCATGCAACCGCAAAATGTCGGATAAAGTATATACTGTACAGTAATGTATTTCTTCATCAGCATCTTTATGCTTTCGTTAATAAAATAATGATAAAAATACTCTTTCAAAATGAATTTATTTATTATTTATTTCATTATGGATCCATAACGAATTACTATGCGAATAAATATCACTGAATGACAGAAATTTTGGAACAATGTAGGCAAATTAAGGTAAACAAATTGTTTCTTACTGGAAAATACTCTTTCAAAATTAATGGAAGAGACAGCATTCAGAGGTCAAGACAGTGCTGCTCTGAGACAGGCATGGGGACTGATCTTGATAAATCAACAAGATTTTTATTTTCACTCAATCTCAGTTTGGGTATTGGTTAGACTACAATTAGGGTGTGGAACTGTTAGGATTTTGCTCTTACTGTAGTAATGTAGCCTACTCCCGACCGGTCACGTTGTACAGCACCATTATGGGCTATTAGCAGGACAATAGACTCTTGCCAAGAAGGAGGGTAGGGGGAGAATTGTATTGTCAAATGTATTTCTTAGTTAGGTTGGCTGTATCATAACCGGCCATGACTGGGAATCCCTTAGGGTGGTACAGAATTGGCCCAGCGTCGTCCAGGTTTGGCCGGTGTATGCCGTCATTGTAAATAAGAATTTGTTCTTAACTGGCTTGCCTAGTTAAATAAAGGTAATGTTGTACAGCGCCATATTTTCCTAACAGAAACCGTGAGGGTTTTGTTTTTTGTTTTTCTTGGAATAGAAACACTATAATATTAATACAATTAATTAAGCTACATTTTTTTAAATAAATGCCATATACTATGTTCTTACAAAAAAGGCTTTATGAGGCGAACGTGGGCTTTTGTTTTCTCTCTCACTAAAAACAGAAATAACTCATTCTAAATAACAAACTGGCTTTATTTACAAATTAGTAAGAATTCCTCACGTTCAATAATGGCCTTTTTCTCGCTCACTTTCAGTTATTTGAAAACAAAATAATCTCCAAAACATAATTGTTTTTTAAACAAGCCATAGAAAGTTGGTTGCAATTTAAGTTTAATCCACCAGAAAAGACAGAACAAACAATACAACCAATATTATGGTTAAACTCAAATATACTAATTGATTAAAAAAACTGTATCAATTGGAACCTTTAACATGTGAAAGGGGGGAAAAGTGTTATTATTATTATTATTAACCCTGTTTTTTACAAGCATAGCAGGCTGTGAATTCTGCAAACAATGTTTCTAGGATGTGCTATTAGCAGGACAATATATATTGGTCATATTGGTCACGGCTCCCGAGTGGCACAGTGGTCTAAGGCACTGCATCTCAGTGCAAGAGGCATCACTACAGTCCCTGTATCAGGGACTCCCATAGGGCTGTGCACAATTGGCCCAGTGTCATTTGGGTTTGGGTTAGGGGAGGGTTTGGCCAGCCGGGATGTCCTTGTCCAAAAAATAAGCATGGTGACTTTTGCCATATTTTCCTAATGGATACCCTGAGGGTTTCGTTTTTCGCTTTTCTTGTAATAGAAACACCATAATATTAATCAAATGAATGAAGCTACATTTCTTAAAATCAATCCCATATGCTATGTTCTTACAAAAAAGGTTTTAAATGATCTAGTACAGCCAATATTGAAGACTATCAAATGCTTCTCAAAGATGCCCTTTGGTGGTCAAACTAGCACTAATTAGCATTAATGGCAACAATGGCTGACAATTAAATTACGTGCCATAGAATTCTGCGGCAGCCCGCATGGTGTGCTGCAGTATGATGCAACTTTTACAGGAAGAACCACTTCACTTTAGCTCAACTGTCTTCATTATTACAGGAAAATAAACTCACAACAAGATCATTATTTACAAGTTAATGGCAAGCAAATTACAGAAAGTAGCTGACGGTTGTGAGTGTGACGAAATAAAAGCAGGGCATTCTACCGGATAATGTTAGAATTTGGACACTTTGTCGTTGGCCTAACATTATATCCTGATTTGATTTTGGTGCAGGTCATGTTCTTCACATTACCGTCTCTGGTAAACACATACTATATCAAATAAAATCTAAGTTTATTTGTCACATGCACAGGATACAGAAGGTGTTGTGAAATGGTTACTTGCATAGTGGAGTCTTTTGTTTAGACATGTAGATAGCTAGCTAAACAATGAACCATAATCCCAACTCATAATGTTACAACCCTGCATGAATCTGCAGGTAGCTAACCAACCAGGATCAGTGTTAGCTAGTGTCATGACGTGGCCCTCTTTGGGTATAGCGAGCACCATCCCCCCCCTCTCTCTCTCTCTCTTACCACCTCTCTCTCTTCCCCTTACACCCAGGCTCTGTTAGGCAGGTCATAAATTACTAGAGGAGTTTCTCTCTTCATGGCCAGAGTATAGAGAGAGTGAGTTTCACAGGAGAACAAAGGAACCTCTTCCACATCACAAAACTTGAGAACTGAACAATGTCCATGTTTTGGAGAATGTGTACACGGTCGGGGAAGAATCCAGCTACGAACTGGTCCGTTTTGTAAAATTTTATGAAACTCATGAGAGACAATACAGCCACGTTACCATAACTGTCACGACTTCCGCCGAAGTCGGTCCCTCTCCTTGTTCGGGTGGCGTTCGGCGGTCGACGTCACCGGCCTTCTAGCCATCGCCGATCCACTTTTCATTTTCCATTTGTTTTGTCTTTGTTTGGTTTCAATCCCCCAATTACTTGTTCATTATTTAACCCTCTGTTCCCCCATGTTTTTTTTTGTGAGTGATTGTTTGTATGTATACGGTCCGTTATTGTGGGCTAGTTTATTGTGTTGTATTTATTGATTCCTTGAGTAAATTACATTCCTTACTCATTTCTCCTGTCCTGCGCCTGACTCCTCCACACCAGCGACACACAGGCCGATTACAATAACTCTGTTTATACAAGAGTCTCCGTTGTGAGGCTTGCGTCTAATTGTTGTATAAAATGAATGAGGAAAGATGAAACTATTTGTGAAATTATGTAAGGGGATTTTAAACTGTTTAATGAAAGAGAATTCAATTCCCTTTAAAGTTTAACTAAATCATTGGCCCGCCCCATGAGCACAGACATTGATCTGGCATCATGGGACAGCCCCTTTCTACTGTTACGAATATAAGCCCCACCTGGAGGAATTCCCTTCAGACCAGCTTACCTCGATTACCACGAGAGGGCTAAGGTTTGAGTAGAGACCAGTACCTCATCACAGAGGGAGCTAAGGTTTGAGTAGATTGCTGAAACTTTTAGCCATACCACGTGGTTAAACTCTGAGACTATCGATCCAACAGAATAAGAGCTACTCTTTGATACTAATCACTTGTCTGCAGCTAGAAATTATGTATCCGTGAATGCGAGGACCGACAACCGCCGAAACATCTATCTATACGAATATTTCTGAATGGGACTCTGAAGTACCCATTCTAACCAAGAAAGACAGGCTGATGAACTTCCAACAGAAAGAAGGACAATTCCAACAGAGATCACGACACACTGAGCGTAAATATATATATATTGATTGCAATTATTTCCGAATGAGTGAGCATTCATGTGCAAAGGATTAGCATTTCAATTGTTATAATTATCAACGGTGTAGTGTCTTTTTTTCTTTCACGCCCTTCTCAGTCCCTTTGTCTAGCAAGCCGCCATTCCGGTTTAGCCCACTAGGGCACATCCCCTATCATTTCCTTGTAACAATATCTACTTTGTTTGTTTGTATGTACATTTCTGTGATTATTTAGTTAGTTAATAAATAAATGATTGAGACAATTGATGTATGGAAGACTGGGTTCGTGCAGATAACCAACAATTTACGACGTTTGGAATGAGACTAACGTGAGGTAAATAATAATTCATTAATTGGAAGACTAATTGATCAGATATTAAAATATCTGAAAGTTATATTAGGAAAATTATAACTTTGTAATCTGAAAATTTTCTTTGGTGCCCCGACTTCCTAGTTAATTACATTTACATGATTAGAATAATCACGTAATAATAATTACAGAGAATTGATTTGATAACATAAGTCTTCATTTTAATGATGCCAAAGACCTGACACTAGCCAACATTAGGCTATAACTTGGAACGCAAATGGCTCTGAAATATGAATAAAATTACTACACAGATCACACACATAATTTTAGCTAGCGAGCCAGCCAGCTAACATTAGCTAGCTAGCTAACAGTACACTTTAACTTGGAATGAAAATGACTTTCTGACAAAATTAGAAACGTATAATATCTGAAAATGTAGCAAGCTAGACTATTTTACCCGCATACATGGATGGACGCTTCTCCCTCTCTGTCACGGATGCCATGGTTGCCTTTAGTTTAAAGTTGATGTAATCCGGAGACAGGTGTTTTATACAACAACCTTCTGTGTGTTCTCTTTTCCACTCCCTCTGCATATTTGCAATCAAACACCAGAATTATCTCCATCTCCTTAGCTATCATACTAATATTCCACCGGTAATTCCACTGATTTCAAAACTCGGTCCTCCAGAAAGTGGAGAGCAACACTTTTGCAGTTCTATTACGTGATATCTTTCAGAAATCCTGCGTTAGAAAGGAGTACCTACACTTACTGACCAGCTCATGTTACAGACAGAAGTGTGGTACATGGCAGACCAATCCGAACTCATCTCTCGGCATGTCCAGCCCGGCTAAGTTTCAATACTTGGTAGAAGCACATTTGGCTTCAATTACAGCTGTGAATAATTTTAAGTAAGATTCTACCAACTCTGCACAACTCTTAGTGCAACATGCACTTAGTGTACAAAACACCAGAAAAGCCTAAATTCATTGAGGAATGGACTCTACAAGGTGTTGACTCCAATGCTTCCACAGGTGTGTCAAGTCGGCTGGATGTCCTTTGGGTGGTGGACCACTATTGAAACACACAAGAAACTGTTGTGCTACCAAAGGTGCTTTCATCAAGTATTAGCTCTGTGGTGTAAAGATATATACGCAATCAAGACATCTTCATTTATATTTTTTTTAATCATTTAGAACATTTTCTATAATGTTTATTTCACTTTGAAATGGTGGAGCAGGTTGTGTAGATAAGTAGGAAATAAAATATAATTTAATCCCTTTTTAGATTAAATTTTAAGGCAGCAAAATGTGAAAACTGTGCAAGGGGTGTGCATTCGGAAAGTATTCAGACCCTTTGACTTTTTCCACATTTTGTTATGTTACAGCCTTATTCTAAAATGGATTTAAAATATAAAAAACTCATCAATCTAGACACAATACCTTATAATGACAAAGCAAAAACAGAGCAAAAAATGTACATAAGTATTCAGACCCTTTACTCAGTACATTGTTGAAGCACCTTTGGCAGTGTCATGACTCTCTCTCTTTGGTGAGAATCAAAGGCACCAGATCAGCTCGGGCCATGCCCGACAGATAAGCAGCCCCCCCCCCCCTCCTCTCTCCCACATGAGAGGAGGGGAGGGGGGGGGGGTTGTGCCTGTGTTATGACTTAACGACCGGTCGTAAATACCTTGCAGAAACTCTCCCTTTGGCTCGTCAGTTTGTATATTGCTGAATCAACACTTAGGTTAGGGTTCGTGCAGATTTATGAAGTCAACGATGTTCAGAATGAGACTGATATGAGGAAATGATTGATTGATGACTGGTATGATATCAATATATTCTTGAGTTAATTCTGGAAACTTTTCCCGTGGTGCCCCAAATTCCTGTTGAGTTACTTGTTACATGATTCATTCAATAGAGTAATAATTAAACATAGTAGGTAATTATTCGATGAATAGCAGTCATCACATGAATGATAGTCACGTCATGACAGCAGCGATTACAGCCTTGAGTCTTATTTGGTATGACGCTACAAGCTTGGCACACCTATATTTGGGGAGTTTCTCCCATTCTTCTCTGCAGATCCTCTCAAGCTCTGCCAAGTTGGATGGGGAGAGAACCCAACAAACATTGAAAAGGACACAAAGGATAATCTCTTCCCCCTCCTCCCTTTCCTCCCCCTGGCATGGCTCTCACCTTCCTCCCTCTGCCCCTCCAGGCCTCACCACACCCCCTGGAGGCCTTCCCCAGCGGTGCTGAGCGTGGTGGGGCACGGGATGGACAACGTGAGGGGGCCAGTGGCGCTCTCCGTAGTGAGCTGAATGTGAGCAATGCCCTTGTGGCCCTCAGTGTCCAGTGGTCGATGTGCATCTGTGCATGGAGCTGGGGCTGCATGCCAACTACCTTCTAGGGCAGGCACACTTGAGAGGAAACATTTCAGTAGAGGTTGAGGGCATGGATGGGGGCAAAGTCACTGTAAACCTGGACACCAACATGGCCATCGACTGGAGAACGGGTCATACCTATGAGATGAAGCGAGTGGAGAGTGCAAATACGGATTGATATGTTTTTATTGTTGATAAAATTCGGACTTATTTTTATTACATTATACATTCTCCAGGCGTAAGCAACATAAGCAGCCGCTAGGGGGCCCCCGACAAAAATAAATAATAATAATAATAATAAATGTTATTATTATTATTTTAATTATTGTGTTATTTTTTTTATTACTCAGTCAGGGTCTCAAATTACTGTTGAAAGTTAGAATAGTAAAATACAGAAGGTGCAAGTTCGAAATTTGATTGTGCATCAGCAGTTTATCTCTTGTTTTGTCAGTCACTGAAAGTCACTCAATTAGCACATTTTTGTATTGGTAAGTTAGTCTAGCCAGTTATCTAAACATGTTGTAATCTTTAACACCTGTTTAGCATTTTAAACATCAACCTATAGTCCTGTTCATGCTGTAAACTCTGCTTATACTCCTGTGCTTGATGTGTTTTTAGAATTGACATTGTACTAGGATGATATGACCAATGGTGAAAAGATGATTCTCTGGTACTCTAACCAGAGTACCAGAGAATGTCTTCACTCACATTGTGACATTGTGCTGTCTGCTTCACATAGGAAAGAGCAGGAACCCACTGAAGGAGCAGTAGTCATATCGCCCATCGATGAAGACCCATGTGTTGATCCAGAGACGCATGTAGACCACTTCTCCCTTCTCCAACTGCAGTGTGACTCCATTGGACGCATGGTCATTCTGTTCTCCACTGGATTGGTATTCATACACAGACATCATCCTTTGGCCATCCTTGAATATGCTCAGACCCATGTCATGGCCTGCAAAGCCATTTCCAGAAAATCTGAAGTAGTAGACCCCTCTCACTGGCGCTGTGAAGACACCTGAGGCATAGAAGGAGTCGATAAATAGTGGTGGCATTTAGCCATTGCTACTAGAGGCTTAAATCAGGTGGACCAGTCATATGCACAAAGGAACGCTAATGGTGCAGGCTTTTGTTCTAGCCAAGCAGTAACACACCTGATTCAACTAATCAAAAGTATTTATTTAAAATAGTTGATTAGTTGAATGAGATGTGTCATGAATGGCTGGGGAAAAATCCTGCACCTCACTGGCCCTTTTCGGCCATCCCTGCTATAAATAATGATATAGATACAGTATGTTCAGTGTGAGACCTGTGATTGGGTTGTATGCACTGCCAATGTTGGTGAGGACTTTTCCGAAAATGAGGTTAGTCTCTGCGTCGATGGGCCCATGGTGTTTACTTTCAGATGACAGCAAGGCTGCTGAGAAGGCTACCTTGGGTTGCTCTGCATGCAAAGATAGTAGCAACACCAACAACAGCATCAATCAACAACAACAGAGAAATGAGAACATCATCATCCCTAACAACGGGCGAGTTCGTTTTGCATGGCCTGGTGCCCCAGGTGGGTGGAGATTTCACTTTAGGGCTAATGGAATGGCCTAAAATGAGCAAACTCCGCCCACCCGATGCAAAATAAACTTGCGCATTGGTAGGAAATAAGGAGTAAGGGGAGGAGCAAGAAGAGGACTTTCTTATTTGTGAGCATTATTGACCTGTAAAGCATTGGGTAATACTTTATATACACTTATACATTTATATACATTGACCTGTAAAGTATTGGGTAACACTTTATATGCATTTTCATGATAATAAGCTAATCCTGAGGACCTGAGCCCTAGGATCATGCCTCCGGACTACATGGCCTGATGACTCCTGGCTGTCCCCAGTCCACTTGGTCGTGCTGCTGCTCCAGTTTCAACTGTTCTGCCTGCGGCTAGGGAACCCTGACCTTTTAACTGGATGTGATACCTTGTCCTGGACTTGCTGTTTTCAACTCTCTCGCTCTCTCTACCGCACCCGCTGTCTCGACATCTGAATGCTCGGCTATGAAAAGCCAACTGACATTTACTCCTGAGGTACTGACCTGTTGCACCCTCTACAACCACTGATTATTATTTGACCCTGCTGGTCATCTATGAACATTTGAACATCTTGAAGAACAATCTGGCCTTAAATGGCCATGTACTCTTATAATCTCCACCCGGCACAGCCAGAAAAGGACTGGCCACTCCTCAGAGCCTCTAGGTTTCTTCCTAAATTCCTGCCTTTCTAGGGGTGTTAGGCTGGGTTTCTGTATTGCACTTTGATGACATCTGCTGATGTAAAAAGAGCTTTAGAAACAAATTGGATTGATTTGATTGAATACATGTTTATGAATGCTTTAGAAATGTCTGCTTATAAATACTCATTAACTGATATTTACAATTTACTGTACCTTCTCTCTCTTTATTCAGTTTATCCACCATAGCTCTCTGCTCTTTCAGGTCTGCTTCTGCTGTATGGAGCTTAGTACTCAGCTCTCCCACCAAAGACCTAAGCTCCTTCAGTTCAGTGTAGATGTTCACCACAGAACCCAAGACCTCCTCTTCTTGAGCCAGACACACGTAGCCCAGCAAGACCAGCCAGCCAGTAGCCGTCCTCTTCATCATTTTCAGTGTTTCCTTAGTAAGCTTATTCGCTATGATCTAAGAGGGAAAACCAACCCTTGCTCAACCCTTGCTCAGTACTCCTACTCTGAGAAGCTTTGTAAATACTGAGTGAATAGGGCTACAGTTGATCATTAACGCCAGACACATGGATATTGGTGCACATTGGCTGGCTGGCTCTCGCTGTCTCTCTCTCTCCTATTGGACTTTCATTTGTTTCCAAATTCAGGCTTTTCCAAATTCTGTTCATGATTTCATCACTGTAAGAACAAGTTTAAGAACTAATAAATGCCTACAATTACATAAGCAGAATAATATTACAGTGTACAGTATTTAATTCTGAACGCAAATCTGGCTATTTGTAAGGTCATAAGGTATTTAATAATATCAACACACATACATACATTTTTCAGTCAAAAAATTCTATCAATGTTAAAGAATTAGACTAATTTCTGGCATACAATACATTTTTTATCACCTGTAGATTAATGGCAGCCAAGCTCCTTCTCTGTGTTGTTGTGTTGTACAGTCATAACAAGGGTTGGGATCAATTCCACAAATTCCAATTCCATTCCAAGGATGATTTTCTTCTTCAATTCAATTCCAATTCAGACAGCCTCAATTCCAATTCAATTGCAATTACGTTTTCTGAAAATTGCTGCAATTTCAGTTGCATTCCAAGTAAATTCTCCACTTCCTGCTTGATTTCCGGAATCTAATTTGGAATTATAAATTAAATTGGACCCCAACCTCTTTCTCACCCTCTAAAGTTCCCTTTCTCATTGTCTTAAGTGGTTGGGCAGGCGGAGCAGACAGGCTCATATGTCCGTGTTGTGTCCTGGCATCTTGCCCAAATTCTCCCAATGTTGGGTAATGAGTTCATAACGGTTAAGATTTTCTGGGCTAACAATGTAAGAAATAATACATTAAAAAAACATAATACTGCAAAGTTTCCTAAGGACTAGAAGAGAGGCGGCCCTCTCTGTCGGTGCCATCTGGCAGGGAACATAGTACTGAGAGAGGTGAGCTTGAACAATCTATTCTATCAATAAGAGATGAAAATATCAAAAGCGCCTGTTGCGGGTACGCCTAAAGCGAGGTCTTCCTTAAGACAGCCACAGCTGAGGTAACTAGCAGGACTGAGTTGAGTTGATAAGAGTGTTCTTAAGTGAGGTATCCTTGGACATAATTGTTAATTAGCCAGTTGCGGGCAACCAAAAGTCCAGATCTGTGGTACTGCAACCCAGTACCTGTCTGCTCCTATTATAGTAGGACTGGTGAGGTTAATGTGTAGAACGAGGGACTAGAGCGCAGGTGATGCCTTGCGAGGGCCTCTGGCTTGGTGAAGTTCAATTATAAGGGAGGACCCCCATGAAATGGACAAAAATGAATGGCTACTTATTGGCATTGGGCGAAACATATACACAATCGCAAATACCACTCAATTGGGTGGCAATTGGTCCAAAACATGTTGCAAGTGGAACATGGCAAATGTCAGGTGTAATAAACCAAAAATCCCAAAGGGGGCGAGCGCGCTTCACCGCAGGATTCTATATGCGAAATGGTCAGAAAGTCAGGTCTCAAGGGTGAAATCTTCAAAATCAGATTTTTTGTTCAACATTTTTAAACCTCGTAAAGACTGCGTTTTGGAAAAAAAATGTTTTGTCAATTATACATATGTAGGAACTGTATGTACATTGTATGCTAGTTCGTCCATAAGGCCTATGTTTTGTCCATTTTCCATATATGATCATAGGAAGTTGGCCTCCGAACCCAAAAGTCAGTGAACCATGTCCAAATGGCATAATAAATGTCAATTTTTATTTAACTATGCAAGTCAGTTAAGAACAAATTCTGCTTTACAATGACAGCCTACCGGGGGACAGTGGGTTAACCTGTTGGGTCTAGGGGGCAGCATTTGCACGTCTGGATAAAAAAAATGTACCCGATTTAATCTGGTTACTAATCCTACCCAGTAACTAGAATATGCATATACTTATTATATATGGATAGAAAACACTCTAAAGTTTCCAAAACTGTTTGAATGGTGTCTGTGAGTATAACAGAACTCATTTGGCAGGCAAAACCCTGAGACATTTTCTGACAGGAAGTGGATACCTGATGTGTTGTATTGACTTTAAACCTATCCCATTGAAAAACACAGGGGTTTAGGAATATTTTGGCACTTCCTATTGCTTCCACTAGATGTCACCAGCCTTTACAAAGTGTTTTGAGTCTTCTGGAGGGAGATCTGACCGAACAAGAGCCATGGAACGATGATGTCCCATTAGACACCTGGCGCGCTAGTTCATGTTGGGTACCCTCGTTCCAATACGTTATAAAAGAGTATGCATTCGTCCACCTTGAATATTATTCATGTTCTGGTTAAAAAAGGCCCTAATGATTTATGCTATACAACGTTTGACATGTTTGAACGAACGGAAATATATTTTTTCCCCTCGTTCATGACGAGAAGTCCGGCTGGCTTACATCATGTGCTAACGAGACGGAGATTTTTGGACATAAATGATGAGCTTTTTTGAACAAAACTACATTCGTTATGGACCTGTGATACCTGGAAGTGACATCTGATGAAGAGAATCAAAGGTAATGGATTATTTACATAGTATTTTCGATTTTAGATCTCCCCAACATGACGTCTAGTCTGTATCGCAACGCGTATTTTTCTGGGCGCAGTGCTCAGATTATTGCAAAGTGTGATTTCCCAGTAAGGTTATTTTTAAATCTGGCAAGTTGATTGCGTTCAAGAGATGTAAATCTATAATTCTTTAAATGACAATATAATATTTTACCAATGTTTTCTAATTTTAATTATTTAATTTGTGACGCTGACTTGACTGCCGGTTATTGGAGGGAAACGATTTCCTCAACATCAATGCCATAGTAAAACGCTGTTTTTGGATATAAATATGAACTTGATAGAACTAAAAATGCATGCATTGTCTAACATAATGTCCTAGGAGTGTCATCTGATGGAGATTGTAAAAGGTTAGTGCATCATTTTAGCTGGTTTTATGGTTTTGGTGACCCTGTCTTTGACTTGACAAAACATTACACACAACTCTTGTAAATGTACTGTCCTAACATACTCTAAATTTATGCTTTCGCCGTAAAACCTTTTTGAAATCGTAAAACGTGGTTAGATTAAGGAGATGTTTATCTTTCAAATGGTGTAACATAGTTGTATTTGTTGAAAAATTTGAATTTTGACATTTATTTGGATTCAAATTTGCCGCTCTTGAAATGCACCTGCTGTTGATGGAGTGCACCACGGGTGGCACGCTAGCGTCCCACCTAGCCCCAAGAGGTTAAATAGGGATTTACCATCACCAAATGGACTGGCTGAAGTCAACACCAACAAGCGAGATAGTGGTTCCTCTATCACTGCTAGGCCATCCCGAGTTCAACGAACCAGACAATTGGGCAATTCAGCAATATATTAGAGCATGTCCAATTCGTTATTGGTAAATGCCCATTCTAATACATTGCAAATGGACAGTGTACATTTGTACATTTCCAATGTATTTAATGAGGGATTTACCATCACCAAATGGTCAGGCTTAAATCAACACCAACGAGCGAGGGAGAGGAACTACTATCACTGCTAGGCCATCTCGAGTTCAACAAGCCAGACGATTGGGCATTTCAGCAATATATAACAGCATGTCCAATTTTTGATGGTAAATGCCCATTGTAATGTGTTGCTAATGGACAGTGTCCAATACACATAATACATTGCCAGTCTTAACATGTTATACTGCAGTTGAACAGTGTCCATTGCTAATATATAGCTATTGGACAGTGTCCATTACACATATGCTATATTGATAAGTACTTCCCATTACAAAATGGACATGCTGAATCAACACCAACGAGAATTTCTGACTTCCTATGACTTCCTATGATCAAACTTGACAAATATACCTTCTAGGTTGATTCAGGGCTTAACATAGTGATATATTTCATTTGGCCAGTATATAGGGCATCTCAATATTATATATGACATTTGCACAAGGTTCACTGAAAGCCAACTTCCTATGATAATATATGGCAAATGGACATAAACTCCTGAATTAGTACTTCCAATACTCATGTATGCCATTTGGACATTTCCTGTACCATTTGGACATGGTTCACTGACTTTTGGGTTTCGAAGCCGACTTCCTATTGGGCATATATGGCAAATGGACATAACATCCTGAATTAGTACTTCCAATACTCATGTATGCCATTTGGACATTTCCTGTACCATTTGGACATGGTTCACTGACTTTTGGGTTTCGAAGCCGACTTCCTATTGGGCATATATGGCAAATGGACATCCAATCCTGATTTAGTACTTTCAAAACGTATATATGTCACTTGGGGGCGGCAGGTAGCCTAGTGGTTAGAATGTTTGGCAAGTAATCGAAAAGTTTGCTGGATCGAATCCCCGAGCTGACAAGGTAAAAATATGTTGTTCTGCCCCTGAACAAGGCAGTTAACCTCTTGGGGCTAGGTGGGACGCTAGCGTGCCACCCGTGGTGCACTCCATCAACAGCAGGTGCATTTCAAGAGCGGCAAATTTGAATCCAAATAAATGTCAAAATTCAAATTTTTCTAAAATACAACTATGTTACACCATTTGAAAGATAAACATCTCCTTAATCTAACCACGTTTTACGATTTCAAAAAGGTTTTACGGCGAAAGCATAAATTTAGAGTATGTTAGGACAGTACATTTACAAGAGTTGTGTGTAATGTTTTGTCAAGTCAAAGACAGGGTCACCAAAACCATAAAACCAGCTAAAATGATGCACTAACCTTTTACAATCTCCATCAGATGACACTCCTAGGACATTATGTTAGACAATGCATGCATTTTTAGTTCTATCAAGTTCATATTTATATCCAAAAACAGCGTTTTACTATGGCATTGATGTTGAGGAAATCGTTTCCCTCCAATAACCGGCAGTCAAGTCAGCGTCACAAATTAAATAATTAAAATTAGAAAACATTGGTAAAATATTATATTGTCATTTAAAGAATTATAGATTTACATCTCTTGAACGCAATCAACTTGCCAGATTTAAAAATAACCTTACTGGGAAATCACACTTTGCAATAATCTGAGCACTGCGCCCAGAAAAATACGCGTTGCGATACAGACTAGACGTCATGTTGGGGAGATCTAAAATCGAAAATACTATGTAAATAATCCATTACCTTTGATTCTCTTCATCAGATGTCACTTCCAGGTATCACAGGTCCATAACGAATGTAGTTTTGTTCAAAAAAGCTCATCATTTATGTCCAAAAATCTCCGTCTCGTTAGCACATGATGTAAGCCAGCCGGACTTCTCGTCATGAACGAGGGGAAAAAATATATTTCCGTTCGTTCAAACATGTCAAACGTTGTATAGCATAAATCATTAGGGCCTTTTTTAACCAGAACATGAATAATATTCAAGGTGGACGAATGCATACTCTTTTATAACGTATTGGAACGAGGGTACCCAACATGAACTAGCGCGCCAGGTGTCTAATGGGACATCATCGTTCCATGGCTCTTGTTCGGTCAGATCTCCCTCCAGAAGACTCAAAACACTTTGTAAAGGCTGGTGACATCTAGTGGAAGCAATAGGAAGTGCCAAAATATTCCTAAACCCCTGTGTTTTTCAATGGGATAGGTTTAAAGTCAATACAACACATCAGGTATCCACTTCCTGTCAGAAAATGTCTCAGGGTTTTGCCTGCCAAATGAGTTCTGTTATACTCACAGACACCATTCAAACAGTTTTGGAAACTTTAGAGTGTTTTCTATCCATATATAATAAGTATATGCATATTCTAGTTACTGGGTAGGATTAGTAACCAGATTAAATCGGGTACATTTTTTTTATCCAGACGTGCAAATGCTGCCCCCTAGACCCAACAGGTTAAATGTGTTGGAAACGTACACTGTCCATTTGCAAAATAAAATTAACAATGCCAATATACACTGCTCAAAAAAATAAAGGGAACACTAAAATAACACATCCTAGATCTGAATGAATGAAATAATCTTATTAAATACTTTTTTCTTTACATAGTTGAATGTGCTGACAACAAAATCACACAAAAATAATCAATGGAAATCCAATTTATCAACCCATGGAGGTTGATAAAAAAAACACACTACAGGCTGATCCAACTTTGATGTAATGTCCTTAAAACAAGTCAAAATGAGGCTCAGTAGTGTGTGTGGCCTCCACGTGCCTGTATGACCTCCCGACAACGCCTGGGCATGCTCCTGATGAGGTGGCGGATGGTCTCCTGAGGGATCTCCTCCGAGACCTGGACTAAAGCATCCACCAACTCCTGGACATTCTGTGGTGCAACGTGGCGTTGGTGGATGGAGCGAGACATGATGTCCCAGATGTGCTCAATTGGATTCAGGTCTGGGGAACGGGCGGGCCAGTCCATAGCATCAATGTCTTCCTCTTGCAGGAACTGCTGACACACTCCAGCCACATGAGGTCTAGCATTGTCTTGCATTAGGAGGAACCCAGGGCCAACCGTACCAGCATATGGTCTCACAAGGGGTCTGAGGATCTCATCTCGGTACCTAATGGCAGTCAGGCTACCTCTGGCGAGCACATGGAGGGCTGTGCGGCCCCCGAAAGAAATGCCACCCCACACCATGACTGACCCACCGCCAAACCGGTCATGCTGGAGGATGTTGCAGAACGTTCTCCACGGCGTCTCCAGACTCTGTCACGTCTGTCACATGTGCTAAGTGTGAACCTGCTTTCATCTGTGAAGAGCACAGGGCGCCTGTGGCGAATTTGCCAATCTTGGTGTTCTCTGGCAAATGCGAAACGTCCTGCACGGTGTTGGGCTTTAAGCACAACCACCACCTGTGGTTGTCGGGCCCTCATACCACCCTCATGGAGTCTGTTTCTGACCGTTTGAGCAGACACATGCACATTTGTGGCCTGCTGGAGGTCATTTTGCAGGGCACTGGCAGTGCTCCTCCTGCTCCTCCTTGCACAAAGGCGGAGGTAGCGGTCCTGCTGCTGGGTTGTTGCCCTCGTACGGCCTCCTCCACATCTCCTGATGTACTGGCCTGTCTCCTGGTAGCGCCTCCATGCTCTTGACACTACGCTGACAGACACAGCAAACCTTCTTGCCACAGCTCGCATTGATGTGCCATCCTGGATGAGCTGCACTACCTGTGCCACTTGTGTGGGTTATAGACTCCATCTCATGCTACCACTAGAGTGAAAGCACCGCCAGCATTCAAAAGTGACCAAAACATCAGCCAGGGAGCATAGGAACTGAGAAGTGGTCTGTGGTCACCACCTGCAGAACCACTCCTTTATTGGGGGTGTCTTGCTAATTGCCTATAATTTCCACCTGTTGTCTATTCCATTTGCACAACAGCATGTGAAATTTATTGTCAATCAGTGTTGCTTCCTAAGTGGACAGTTTGATTTCACAGACGTGTGATTGACTTGGAGTTACATTGTGTTGTTTAAGTGTTCCCTTTATTTTTTTGAGCAGTATATTATACTGCCATCAAATTAGCCATCAGTCCATAAGATATCATACTGACACCAAAGTTATACAGTTGAAGCCGGAAGTTTACCTACACTTAGGTTGGAGTCATTAAAACTCGTTTTTCAACCACTCCACAAATTTCTTGTTAATAAACTATAGTTTTGGCAAGTCGGTTAGGAAATCTACTTCGTGCATGACACAAGTAATTTTTCCAACAATTGTTTACAGACAGATTATTTCAATTGTAATTCACTGTTTCACAATTCCAGTGGGTCAGAAGTTTACATACACTAAGTTGACTGTGCCTTTAAACAGCTTGGAAAATGCCAGAAAATTATGTCATGGCTTTAGAAGCTTCTGATAGGCTAATTGACAACATTTGACTCAATTGGAGGTGTACCTGTGGATGTATTTCAAGGCCTACCTTCAAACTCAGTGCCTCTTTGCTTGACATCATGGAAAAATCAAAAGAAATCAGACAAGTCCTCAGAAAAAAATTGTAGACCTCCACAAGTCTGGTTCATCCTTGAGAGCAATTTCCAAACGCCTGAAGGTACCACGTTCATCTGTACAAACAATAGTACGCAAGTATAAACACCATAGGACCTTGCAGCCGCCATACTGCTCAGGAAGGAGACGCGTTCTGTCTCCTAGAGATGAACGTACTTTGGTGTGAAAAGTGCAAGTCAATCCCAGAACAACAGCAAAGGATCTTGTGAAGATGCTGGAGGAAACGGGTACAAAAGTATCTATATCCACAGTATAACAAGTCCTATATCGACCTAACCTGAAAGCCCGCTCAGCAAGGAAGAAGCCACAGCTCCAAAACTGCCATAAAAAAGCCAGACTACGGTTGCAACTGCACATGGGGACAAAGATCGTACTTTTGGGAGAAATGTCCTCTGGTCTGATGAAACAAAAATACAACTGTTTGACCGTAATGACCATCGTTACGTTTGGAGGAAAAAGGGGAGGCTTGCAAGCCGAAGAACACCATCTCAACCGTGAAGCACGGGAGTGGCACCATCATGTTGTGGGGGTGCTTTGCTGCAGGAGGGACTGGTGCACTTCACAAAATAGATGGCATCATGAGGAGGAGAATTATGTGGATATATTGAAGCAACTTCCCAGTTGACAGTCTTCCAGGGGCAGGTGCCTGCTGGAGTGGGAGGTGGTGCAAGTGGAGGGAAACCCAAACTTGGAAGTTGCTTCACCTGTGGCAAGCCTGGCCATTTTGCTGCACAATGCAATCAAGCCCAGCAGTTGAGGGGAAGGGGGGACCAAGAGGGCAAGGGTGGACCAAGCGGCAGAGGAGCGCCAAGGGTCGGCCCCTCGAGGAGGAGGACATGGCACAGTTTAACAACCTCCAATCTTTCCATTGGCGTATGTCCCTCGGAGAGAAGTGGGGTATCAGCATTTTCCCATGGTATGGAACTGTGTGCTTAGCTGAACATATTGATAATATTCCTTACTCTATGTGCCAGTTTTCTAACCTCACTGTACAAACATTTAAAACTTTATAAAATGCCCAGTAGAACTACCGAATGATGTTGCAACAGCACCAAATGGCACTCGACTATATCTTGGCAAGGCGAAATATGTGGTGCTCTAAATCTCACAGGAGGGGCATGCTGTACTCTGCTGCCTGACCCACATGATAACTTAACAGCATTAATGGACGGGCTTGACACATTGGTGCACTAATTTGCCCCCTCCAATAGTGCAGGTACTTCAGAAACATCATGGTTCCACGATACATTAGGCCTGTGGAGAACTATGCTCCTCCAAATCCTCCTTCCAGTTGGGATTGTTATATGCCTCATTTTCTGTGCTTGTACTATAGTAATAACGTGCATAAGGTGTAATAAGGTGAGGTCGGAGCAACGCATCACCGGGGGCAAACTACCTGTCCTCCAGGACGCCTACAGCACTCGATGTCACAGGAAGGCCTAAAAGATCATCTGTGAGGGGATTCTGCCCATTGTTCATACAAGAGACCACAGGAAACTTCCTTGATCAGAGGTTAGTATGTTTAATAAGGATTGCAAGCCGGAGTATTCCCGGAGTATTCACTTACAGTAATTTGCAAGTAACACACTCAGTTTAAAATATGGTGTTTTCCCTTTTTTCCCCTACTGAGGTTCACCCCGCTCAGGGTGATGTCAACGTGTGCTAATGTGATTAGCATGAGGTTGTAAGTAACAAGAACATTTCCCAGGACATAGACATATCTGATATTGGCAGAAAGCTTAACTTCTTGTTAATCTAACTGCACTGTCCAATTTACAGTAGCTATTACAGTGGAATATTACCATGCTATTGTTTGAGAAGAGTGCAAAATTTTGAACATGAAAAGTTATTAATAAACAAATTAGGCACATTTGGGCAGTCTTGATACAACATTTTGAACAGAAATGCAATGGTTCATTGGATCAGTCTAAAACGTTGCACATACACTGCTGCCATCTTGTGGCCAAAATCTAAATTGTACCTTGGCTGGAATAATACATTATGGCCTTCGTCTTGCATTTCAAAGATGATGGGAATTTTTTTTTAAATCATTTTAAGAATGCTGCAGACATTTGTTGGTACCCTTCCCCAGATCTGTGCCTCGGCACAATCCTGTCTCAGAGCTCTAAGAACAATTCCTTCGACCTCATAGCTTGGTTTTTGCTCAGACATGCACTGTCAACTGTGGGACCTTATGTACCACAGGTGGACTCCAATCAAGGTGTAGAAACGTCTCAAAGATGATAAATGGAAACAGGATACACCTGAGCTCAATTTCGAGTCTCATAGCAAAGGGTCTGAATACTTACGTAAATATATTATTTCATTTTTTTTATACATTTGCAATGGGTTGAGGCATACAGGGTAAAACCTGGGTGGTCAGTAACATGCCACCACCCCATGTTCCTGCACTTGGCCATCACCTGTACAGTGCATACACATTCGGCTACAAGATCACTAGTGCTATTCCTTTGTAGAACTCTAGTTAGCCAACTAATAATGTGGATTTACATTAACACTGTGATCAAAGATTATGATAACTAATCCTGTACCCTTTCGTTTATGTTGTGGGATGGTAGCTATATCATTATAAAGAGGTTTATTGTGTGTATAAAGGGCTCCTAACCTCTGTGGGATCGGTGTCCCTATACCGGAACGGTTGTTGCTAACGTGCGCTAATGTGACTAGAATAATGTTGTAAGTAACAGCAAACTTTCCACGACATAGACATGTCTTATACATGCACAAAGCTTAAATTCAGTGTCCAATTTACAGTAGCTATTACAGTGAAAAAATACCATGCTATTGTTTGAGGAGAGTGCACAACAACAAACTTCTATTATGGCACTTGGTTTCATACATTCACCTCTGAAGGTAAATAATGTACTTACATTCAGTAATCTTGCTCTGATTTGTTATCCTGAGGGTCCCAGAGATAAAATGTAGCATAGTTTTGTTTGATAAAATCCATTACATTCAAATGTAGGAACTGGGATCTAAAGTTTGAACCCCTGCTGTTTCTGGCCCTACACCCACCCGCTTGGCCATCTAGATGTGTGATGGTTAGTGTCTTTTCTGTATGGAAGCTATTATATTATGGCCATTCTCTTGCATTTCAAAGAAAAGGATACAATCCTTAAGAGGGCTCATAACAATCACACAATTTGTGTGAGTAATTTGTCCTTGCATGATCAATGACTATGCACCAGAGGTGTGGACTCAAGTCACATGACTTGGACTCAAGTCAGACTCGAGTCACAAATATGATGACTTGCAACTCGACTTTGACTTTAATACCAATGACTCGTGACTTGACTTGGACTTCAGCCTTATGACTCGACTTGACTTGATACCCTCCCCAAGCCCAAATATAAAAAATGATGCTATTAAAAAAAGTCTGCAGGGCATCAACTCTTCATTTAACGGATTACAGTTTGATTCGGACAGCAGCCAATCAAATTGTGCCAGCTGAGAAAAAGTTGTGCGTGACAGTACAGAGGAACGTCGGCGGGTGAATTCAGATGGAGCCCTTGGAAAGATGATACCCAAAATTATTATTTTCGGATATAAAGACGACGCTGTATCAACAAAAAACGGATTGCAACTTGCAAAACATGCGGGAAGAAAATTACAGACGGAGGCGTAACAATTTCCAACTTTGTTTTACATTTGAATCTGCACAACGATCGGTAACTCATGGCTAATATAGCCAACAGCTATATAATTTATAACTTTGCTAGTGTTGCATGTAGGCTAATGTAACGTTAAATTAATGAGCCTCCACACAGTCAGTCAGTGCGGGAATGTGATCATTGCACCCAAGATTGAGCTACAACTGGCTATTCAGTTGGTAGCCTAAATCTTGCCTGTTACTGCTATTCCGAAAACCATTGACATACATTAGCCTACTGTAACCACACACACAGAGTGTGTGTGTGTGTGTGTGTGTGTGTGTGTGTGTGTGTGTGTGTGTGTTAAGGTTGGGAGATTGTGTACAAGCCTACATCGCCCGATTGCGCCCCATATTGATCCTCGATAGTCGATTACTATTGGGGGGAGGGGTCTTTCTCATGGCTACCCATGTATTTCCATGAAATATAACGTTTATTTGGAAAGTAATATACATATAGATATTTTTAAAAGCATTCATGATTTGCGTAAATGTAATATACTAACTATTACTCTGAAACTATTACTCTATTACTATGAAATGGTATTACATTTGGTGAAGAGCACATTATGACTTGTTTAGGACTCGAAACTCAAAGTTTAGGACTAGAGACTTGACTTGATACTTGACGGTCTTGACTTGAGACTTGACTCGGACTTGCCTGTCTTGACTTGGGAATACACTTGGGACTTGAGTGCTAAGACTTGAGACTTACTTGAGACTTACTATGTACTGATATGAAATGCAATTGACAACATATCTACCTACAGTATTACCAAAGATTGTTATGATTTTTACTAACCCAAGATAGACCACAGCCTGTCATTTCCAATGGGAACAAATGAGTCATAGTGGGCAGAACAAGCAAGGAGGGGGACAGAACCAAGCATGAGCTAGTGAGGTCCTATTGGCACATTCTAGCCTGCATTTGCATATTTCCGTTATGGAACACCTACTCTGTGAAGTGCACGTGTGCAATAGCTCAATTCACCCTTGCACTCCTTCTAAACAACTTTAAAAAATATATAAACTTTGGAAAAAGGTAAAGTCTACTAAACTTAGTCCACTCTGTTCGTAACAGATTCTAGTTTTGGGATCAGAAAACTGTATTGAGATCAAATGTTACATCAATGAGAAAATTATCAGAATGTCAGCAAAAATCTATCTCGCTACATCTTCTCCCACTGCCGGCCACTGGGCTTCCTCTCACGGCCATATTAGGTTGTGAGTGGAAACGCCAACTGGATGCTTCCCTTCTATACATCCGGTGAAAAACCTGTCTTATTGTTCAATCTGTGCCGGTACCGCTGTATGCTAGCTAGCTGTATGTGAATAAACCAGACTTCGGCAAGTTAAGTTACAATGTGTGTTTATCTTTATACACATCTACATGGTGTCAGAAGCTAGAGGATTATGACCTTAGCTAGCTACACTGACAGCTGTCATAGCTACACTGTCAGCTGTCAATGTTGTTGTTTCTCCACTCCATGCGGAATTCACCACAACGTTCACACTAAGGTTATTATAGAAAACTAAAACTAATCATGAAAAAAATATTTTGTAAACTGAAATAAAATGATTAACAAACCTGTTTGAAAAACTAAAACTATACAAAAAACATTATCTTTGACTCCAAAAAAACCGAAATGAAATAAAATAAAAACCATCATGAATTATGTTAAGTTTTAGTTACTTTTCTCTTATTTTGGGGCAAAAATTAAATGGGGATCATACGCTTTTTTTAAATTAGGTTTTCATCCACATGAGACATTCTGATGAAATTCGAGGAGTAAAGTCAGGGGAGGTGCAACTGCGACAGCCATAAGTTGCTACACTAATGTAGTTTTCCAGCAGTAAGGCTCAGATCAACATGGCAGTGTTGCCATTGTTCATAAAGTTTTCTTTCTATGTCTCCAAGCCCCATATCACACACAAACTGAAATAATATGTATGTATATTGTACAATCAATTACTGGGAGAAAGAGCCTCAGATATCACATTTATTTGTATATATCAGGCCCAATCCCAAATGGACTCCCCATGCACGTGGGGATCTAAGAGGATTTGAATGGTATAAACAACATGATGAAAATTCCACATAGCCTATCAGAGGGCGTTATTACAAGGTGGAGCTATTACAATATTGCTTAAATCTGTCAAATCCTCTCCAATCTTCACAAGTGTGTAGGGTTCATTTGGGATTGGGCCCCACTGTATACACGAAACGCAGAAAAGTTGTTTCCTGTTTCGGTCATGTCTTTGATCACGTTAGCATGGGTCAAACAAAAGAAAAACGAAGGATTTGTTGACAATAGAATCTCCCACAATGCAGGCCATGGCTGCAGGATGAAGTTGGTGAAGAGCAACTGCAGAAACTTGCAGTCAACTGCAGTTTTAATCCCAATAATTCTAGACACTTTGAAAGTGATGACCAACGATGGTCACCAACTTGACATAAGTGATCTGCTCGAAGACTCTCATTGGCATGATAATTTAAAGGTAGACTCAGAAAGATGAGAGCTGATCCATTTTTTTCTAATCGGTGACCATCGTTGATCACCGCCTTTCAAAGTGTGTTGAATTATGGGGATAAAAATTGTCCAACTTGCGCCTACATGTCAACTGCATGATTTTTACAAAAACTATGTGATCAAAGGTAATGCAGTTTTTTATGAAGTCGCCTTCAAGTTGCTGCAGTTGCTTCTCACCAACTGCACCATGCAGCCAACGCCTGGCTAGTGGGAGGCACTATTTGTCAACCAATCATTAGTGGGTTTTTGGTTGACCTACGCGAACGTGACCATAGACGTGACTGAAACAGGAACCAACTTTGCCAAAATTGTAAAGGTTGGGTGTGTTCGAAAAGTTTAAAAAAAAATCTAAAAGGTACAGGCAGAACCCTGTGATACAAAGGAAAGTGATTTGAGACCGCTCTCTAACCAATTAATTGTACACACGTTATGTTTTCAGTTTCTGAGTGCGTAATATGGGGGTTTAGAAAAGTTTATTTGGACATTTATAAAGAAACACTTTTATAAACAATAGCAGCTATGTTGACACTGCCATGTTGATCTGAGTCTTACTGTTTGAAAACCACTACAGTGTTCGACTTCCGGCTGTTGCATATGCACCTCCCCCAACTTCACTCGTCGACTTTCGTCTAGTCTGCTTACTTAGCCTTACTTTTCGAACACACCCAATGAGATGAGCGTGATACAACACTTTGCTCTCACACAGTCACACAGAGTATATGTGCACGGGTACGCTTCATGCTGCTACAACGTGTTAGCTACGGGACCAAAACAGTTTAAAAGTTTAGCCTCGCACTTTAACATCTATGTCATCTTGCTGAGTCTACATTTAACCTAAATTAATCTATGCCCTGACCCATCACCTTATGCATTACTGCCCCACAGTGGCAAGAAGTGACATCCCAAAAAACACTAAAACTACACAAAACATAAATGGCTCCTAGACTCCCACGCATAGGCTACTTTCTGTCGCTAACACAAAAACTAAAACTGAAACTAAATAATATAAAAATGAAATATAAATTATTTTTTAAACTTAAACTAAATATATATATTAAAACTAATAGAAATAAAAACACAAAACTAATAATAACCTTGGTTTACACCCCCAATTCATGAATATGTATTAGGAGCCTAGGTCACACTTGGAGGTGGAACCTAAATGAGCATTTTCACTCAAGGATAGGAATTATGTCGAAATAGGGGTGGTATTTCCCTCTGGTGGGGGCCTTTAAGCAAGTTAGCTAAAATCTTGTTGGTTAAAGAATTGTTCCGACCAAAAAGCACATGAATGAAACAAAGTTGTATTTCTGACATCACAACTAGGAAATAACAACTGTATACTACTTTGAATTTCCCGACAGCTAGCTCAGTTAGCTGTAAGCAAGTAGAGAACATATACTGTATATGCAATTTTTATTCATTTGATGAAAATATAAACTTAATCTATGTAAATATAGCTTGGTGTTAGATAGATGGGTATTATATACTGCTCAAAAAAATTAAGGGAACACTTAAACAACACATTCTAGATCTGAATGAAAGAAATAATCTTATTAACTACTTTTTTCTTTACATAGTTGAATGTGCTGACATCAAAATCACACAAAAATAATCAATGGAAATCCAATTTATCAACCCATGGAGGTCTGGATTTGGAGTCACACTCAAAATTAAAGTGGAAAACCACACTACAGGCTGATCCAACTTTGATGTAATGTCCTTAAAACAAGTCAAAATGAGGCTCAGTAGTGTGCGTGGCCTCCACGTGCCTGTATGACCTCCCTACAACGCCTGGGCATGCTCCTGATGAGGTGGCGGATGGTCTCCTGAGGGATCTCCTCCCAGACCTGGACTAAAGCATCCGCCAACTCCTGGACAGTCTGTGGTGCAACGTGGCGTTGGTGGATGGAGCGAGACATGATGTCCCAGATGTGCTCAATTGGATTCAGGTCTGGGGAACGGGCGGGCCAGTCCATAGCATCAATGCCTTCCTCTTGCAGAAACTGCTGACACACTCCAGCCACATGAGGTCTAGCATTGTCTTGCATTAGGAGGAACCCAGGGCCAACCGCACCAGCATATGGTCTCACAAGGGGTCTGAGGATCTCATCTCGGTACCTAATGGCAGTCAGGCTACCTCTGGCGAGCACATGGAGGGCTGTGCGGCCCCCCAAAGAAATGCCACCCCACACCATGACTGACCCACCGCCAAACCGGTCATGCTGGAGGATGTTGCAGGCAGCAGAACGTTCTCCACAGCATCTCCAGACTCTGTCACGTCTGTCACGTGCTCAGTGTGAACCTGCTTTCATCTGTGAAGAGCACAGGGCGCCAGTGGCGAATTTGCCAATCTTGGTGTTCTCTGGCAAATGCCAAATGTCCTGCACGGTGTTGGGCTGTAAGCACAATCCCCACCTGTGGACGTCGGGCCCTCATACCACCCTCATGGAGTCTGTTTCTGACCGTTTGAGCAGACACATGCACATTTGTGGCCTGCTGGAGGTCATTTTGCAGGGCTCTGGCAGTGCTCCTCCTACTCCTCCTTGCACAAAGGCGGAGTTAGCGGTCCTGCTGCTGGGTTGTTGCCTTCCTACGACCTCCTCCACATCTCCTGATGTACTGGCCTGTCTCCTGGTAGCGCCTCAATGCTCTGGACACTACGCTGACAGACACAGCAAACCTTCTTGCCACAGCTGAGCCACTTGTGTGGGTTGTAGACTCCGTCTCATGCTACCACTAGAGTGAAAGCACCGCCAGCATTCAAAAGTGACCAAAACATCAGCCAGGAAGCATAGGAACTGAGAAGTGGTCTGTGGTCCCCACCTGCAGAACCACTCCTTTATTGGGGGTGTCTTGCTAATTGCCTATAATTTCCACCTGTTGTCTATTCCATTTGCACAACAGCATGTGAAATGTATTGTCAATCAGTGTTGCTTCCTAAGTGGACAGTTTGATTTCACAGAAGTGTGATTGACTTGGAGTTACATTGTGTTGTTTAAGTGTTCCCTTTATTTTTTGTGGTGTTGGGACCAAAATAATTTTACATTCATTTTGTTTTGAACAGAACCACTATTTTTGTTCATTCCTTTCCACTGTTCCGACCAGCAAAAGGAAGTTATGAACTGGTTCGAACCCCCAAAAAAGTACCGGTTTATATCGTTCTTTTCTGTTCCTTTTTCAACCAGTGAAATTAACAATTTTAGCTCATTAAATTACTTCAGAAATAAGTGCAGATAGAGCAGGCAAGCTAGTTGTTTACATGCGTGATGGACAGACAAGTGCAGCCTATGGTGTAAGTTGTGACTGAAAGTTTGCGGGTGGAGCGAGAGCGAGAGATGGTTGAGGAGGAGGCTTGAAGTGCTAGAAATCTTATGACATACATTAGCTGAATTAGGTCCACAGAATTATACCTAGGAGGAGCGGCTTCTATGAAGGAACTTTGCATGTCCTTTGAGCTAACTAGCTAACAAGCTTGAGCTAGCAAGCTAGCTAACAAGCTTCTGTGTTCACATCGGCACAAGGATTCAAAACATGCTTTGTTGCGTATTTTTGTAGGACTTGAAAAAAATGCCTGGAACATAAAATAACATTATTATCCAGCCCCATGCTTTTAAAATAAAGCTTCTGTTCCAGAACAATATGGCTCACTTTCATTCCCAGTTCCGTTTATGTTCCCTGACAAATGTAGTGTAGTCTTATGGGATTTATAGTGATGTGTCATTGTCTTAAGTGGTTGGGCAGGTGCAACAAACAGGCTCGTATGCCAGTGTTGGGTCCTGGCATCTCGCCCATATTCTCCCAAAGTTGGATGGTGGGATCATAACGATGAACCAGTCTGGTCTCCCTGTAGTCCTCTTGGCAGTATCCTCCCAGCACATAGAGCATCCCCTCCAGAACCACAGAGGCTGCTCCAACATGAGGGACGGCCAGGGGTGTGAGAGCACTCCAAAGTTCACTAACCGAGTCATAGACCTCACAGGCCATCTGGTTGATAGATGTCATGTTTTCATCAACAGTGACTCCTCCTGCCACGTAAAGATGGCCGTTTAAAGTCTCCATGCAGTGACGGGCTCGAGGTTGGCTCATCTCGGCCAGGTAGGTGGTTCCTCTCTCAGGGTGGTACAGAAACATGGATACTAGACACTGGTGCCTGCAGTCCAACCCCCCTGAGATGAAAATCTTTCCATCCAAAATTGTGGCAGCATGGCAGCTCAAAGTCATATCCAAGGGTCGGGCAAAGCTAACAGGGAAGGCCAAAGTTGGTAATGATAGCAACAAAGAAACAACGTTTTACTTAAATCTCCAATGGAACCATTAACTACTGCAAGCAATTCTGTGTTACCATTCCTTTTTGAGTTACCAAAAAAAAAACCTACCTCCAGGAATCTGTGTTTGGACAGTAGCGCTCCACACTATCCAGGTTAGTTTCTGGATCAATGTCCCCTCCAATGGCATATATCATCCTGTCCAGCACAACCATGGAAAAGTTGCACCTTGTCTTATGCAAGTCAGCCAATCTCTCCCAGAGGTTCTGAAGCGGATCATATCTGAAAGACAATAAAGAATGAGAGATGAAGGAGAAAATCATGTAAAAACATAAATATATAAAACATGTCATACCTAAAGGACTCATTGGTTAGTAGATACAAACCCAAAGCGTCTTATCTCACCTGTAGGTCGAGTTGAAAACGTCAAGCATGCCTTCATAACTCTGTCCCCCGACCACGTACAACTTCCCTGTGAGTACCGCCACCTCGTGACTTAGCCTTGGTGGCTTTGGCATCTCTCCAAGCAATCTCCATTCCACATTCTTTACAATGCCTGTGTAGTTCCTCAGAGAGTTTCCGAACCACAGTTCTCGGCTGGGAGATCGCCGGCTAAAGTCGGCAGAGATCTGATCTCCACCCACCAAGACTAGACTGTCCTTCGGCAAGTAGACCCTGCACAGGGTCCGAGGTGCAACGTGATGGGAATGATAGTCCTCCAGTATAGTCAGGTAGAGACCTTCCGTGTTGCGTTCAGACCACAGTTTTGTGGTTTTAACTTCATTGAACTCCTTGACGTTCATGAGGGGAAAGTGGACTTTCTTCATCAGCTCTCTGGTGAGTTTAAGCCTTTTGCTGGGACACGCCTCAATCCAAACCACCACAGCCTTGAAGACGACAAGCTCAGAGGGCACAAAGAGGGAATCGCTTTTCAGATATCTTCTAAGCTTCTTGGCTGGCAGGTCTTGAAATTTAGGGGTGGCTGCCACGTTTTGGAAGTGTCTCAGGACAAAACTGTTTGCCACTTCGAGGAGTTCCGGCATCCCATAAGCCTCAGCGAAGGAGGCCACGTCCAGGCAGGAGTGAGCATCGATTTCCTGTTCCAGGAAGTTGAGGCACAGCGAGAGGGCGGGCTGGAACTGGAGCTGGAGGGCGGTGCAGGTAATCTCAAAGACACGTCCCCAGCTGAGGGGGAGGGACCCACTGTAGGAGCAGCCAATTATGGCCTCCAGCTCAGCAGCCTCCAGGAAGGGAAGCGCCACACAGGGCTGCTGGGATTCCTTCATCCCGCTGGTGAACATTCCCCGGAAGAAGTCACTACTGGCAGCCAGGAGCACTCTGTGGACTTGGAGGAGACAGGAGAGAGAAGAGGAAATGGATTATTGATGTTATCATCCTTATTATAATCAGGTAGCTCATAAATAGACTACTTCCCCATCTGGTTTATCGGGACTCTTATGAATTCAGATTTAAGACAGAAAGTCAGAATATTTGAAGTTAACATCATTTTATTTTGTTGATCCCGGACGAGTCCCCAACAATTATTACAAAAATATAAACACAATTTATATTTCATTTATATATTTTCTCATTATAACATCATGTTGTTATATATTAATATATTAGTAATATTAATATATTATATATCATCCTATTATTATTTAAAATCATATTATTATATGCTAAAAATCAATATTATTACCATCATAAGCATGCACGGGTGTAACGCCCTGGCCATAGAGAGGGGTTTTTGTTCATTATTTTTGGTTAGGCCAGGGTGTTACATTGGGTTACAAATGTTAATTTTTCTATGTTTTTGTATTTCTTTGTTTTGGGCCGTGTGTGGCTCCCAATCAGGCACAGCTGTAGTTCGTTGTTGCTGATTGGGAGTCACACATAAGGAGCCTGTTTTTCCTTTGGGTTTTGTGGGGGATTGTTTCTGTTTAGAGTGTTTCCTAACAGGACTGTTTTGCTGTCGTGTTTTGTTCATTTTTGTAGTGTTCTCTTTGTCCAAATTAAATTTCAAGATGAACACTAACTCCGCTGCACCTTGGTCTACTCTCTCTTCCGACAGCCGTTACAACGGGTTATTTAGCTTGATCTTGGACGCTCCCAACTAAAAATAAATGAATTTTCTTCACTATCATTGTCACGTCCTGACCAGAAAAGGGGGTTATTTGTTATTGTAGTTTGGTCAGTGCGTGGCAGGGGGTGTTTGTTTTATGTGTTTTGGGGTTTTTGGTTTATGTTCTATGTTAGTATATTTCTATGTTTATTCTAGTGTGTCTATTTCTATGTTTAAGTTTCTTGGGTTGACCTTCAATTGGAGGCAGCTGTTCCTCGTTGCCTCTAATTGAAGGTCCTATTTAGTAGGTGTGTTTTTTCCTGTGTTTTGTGGGTGGTTGTTTCCTGTTTTGTGTATGTTGCACCTGACGGGACTGTTTACGGTCGTTTTGTTGATGTAGAGTTAAATAAAAGTGAATATGAGCACGTCACATGCCGCGTCTTGGTCCCCATTAGACGACCCACATTTCAATCATTGTACAGTACATAGTCATGATGTATTTTGACACCAGTTTACTAACCATGGAATGATGTCCCATCAACCTCCAGCTCCACATCACAGCCCACTCCCTCTTTCCACAGCTGTCTGATTGACTGAAGAGTGAGCTTCATCTGTTCTTCAGCAGATATCTTCTTTTCTTCAGCCCTCTTCTCTACTCCCTTCTTCATCTTCCCCTCCTCTTTACTGCAGAGTTCTAGAACTCTGGGGACCCCTAGTGTTTTAGCTGCAGTCTGTATCTGGGCCAGTGAATCTCTGTTCAGAGCTGATATGGCACCAGTGTAGGCAAACTCAGTCACCCCTGCCAGCCCTACACACCTCACCTCAAAACCCAGACTGATGAATATCTCTGTCTGTATGTTCATGTCAAACTCTCTCCTCTCCCTCATCTTCTCCATCTCTTCATCCCACTTGGGCAGCCTCTGGTGTGTTAGGGCATGATGTACCAGGGAGCTGACAGCAGCCAGGACAAGGGAGTGTGCGTGGAGACGCTGTCCATTCTCAGTGCTCAGAGTCAGGTCAGTGAGGAGAGACGAGTCCCTGAGCTGCTCCAGGGCTTTGAACGTTTCTCTGGCATATGAGTCTCTGCTGTATACCCTTGTTGTATCCACATCATCTATCACCCCTTCCTGCTCTCCATCAACTGCCCACTCTTCTTTCACTTCTTTCACTTCTTGAATCTTATTATCCTCTTTTTCAGCTAGGCCTCTCTCTAGATCTATCTTACTGTACTGACTCCCCTGCATGCCCTTTTCCCTCTCGATCTGCCTCTATATTGTGCCCTTCCCCCGTCAACTCTTTATCTTGTCTCCATAGAGTCTCCAAGCCCCCTTGGAAGCTTGATCCAGCTAAAGCCATCGCTTATGTCAACAAATGTCCAACAGTCTCCCTACCTACAGCTTACCAATAAATCTAGGAAAAAATACCACCAAAAAAAACAGTAAAATCTGTTGTCACACTAAAAAAAGCCTAAAGTTACTTACTTGACACAGGTTTTTGTGGAGAAATACAACAGAAAAGTACAGTCGAATCAATGTTCAAGCATCTGTAGTGGCTCTTAGCTGTAGAATGTGTGTGATCTTTATACTGCAGTCTTCTCTCCCACCCTCCATACAGGGTCAGGTATCTCTGTTGTCTCCTCTTCCCCTTCCTTCTACTTGTGTGTACTGACACCTATTTGACAGAACCCTTTATAAATCCCCAAACAAGCAGCTATATATATACTCATAGTCATACAGATCAGATCGCACAGTAAACTATTGTCTCTGTTTCTGGTCCAGGTTCTCATTCCTCAAAGTCTTTCCACAGTACGAACTAAACAATAATAGATAATTAAGGGTTTGGGTTTCAGAGTGGCAATGTCCACAATTTTACCATATGATAGATTGTTGTGTTAGTGATGGAGAGATGTCTTACAGTAGAATACACAAGACTGCATCTTGCCATTCTCCCATTTTCTTTTCATAATTTTCCCACTCACTTTTCTCCTCCATCATTATTTCCTGTTCTCTCAATAAATTTCTCACAGTTTTTAATAATTTTCCTGTAGTTTTTTACTATGTATTACATTTGAAGCATAGAAGATCAAAACCCTAGAACCGTAAAAAGGGGATTGTTTTAGGCTTAGAGCCTGACTGAGCTCCTCCAATCCCAAGGCTTCTCCTAGACATCCCAAGGCCTTGGCCGCCACCTCCCAATGTATTCTGGGGCATGTGACTAGGGGATCAGTAGGGGTATGGCATGCTTAGAGGGTCAGCGGGATTGTGTTGCTCTTCCACAGCCAAACACTGGGGAATCTGGGTCAAGGAGGTAGGAAAGAGGAGTGTGAAGGACAAGGAAGAGGACATTTACACCCTTCAGCCTATTGAGTCTATACATTTAAAAAAAAAAAAAAACAGTTGACCCTTATTTTAACCCTGGCCCTTTACATTACAGCCTGGTCATTACTGTCAGTTACTCCTTGATAATACTCACTCAAATTATTACATTACCACCATATATGTGGTCCATGTTGCTTTGCTCTTTTGATTGCTCTTGGCGTGGTTTTGGGGATAACATTTTCATGACTTTGTGTAACAGGTTGAAGTTTGTAGCCGCTACGTCACTTTGTTTAACGAGGTGAGGTAGTCGGATACCTATTAAATACAACTAAACATTAACAAAACACAGGTTCTTCACATCAAAGGTGAAGCACGGACATGATAAGACATTATAATTATTATTTTCTGTTGCAGCAAGCAGCAATGAGGTCAATATCACCATAAATAATCAACCATCAATAATCGGAGCGGTCTGCACATATCAAACATGATCTTCAGCGCTGTCACTTGAACAACAAGCTGTCCAATAGTTAGATTCAATATCAGCTTTCAATAACAATTACAAAAGTGCATAGTTGAGGAAGGCCTGCTCAGGAAGTCAGAGAGTGGATCTGGAGGGAGATGGGCACTCACTCCGCAAGCACACTTACAAAGTTCCACTGGATTTGGATTAAGCCACACTGTCCCATCCTTGCTCTCATCCTTCCAGAGCACACCAACCTAAAGGCTACACGGATAAAAAAGGGATCTGCCGAACACAATTAATTAATAAGTGCTTATAGGTTGCACCACAATGTGCTGTGATAAAGACATTTTTAGATGAAACAGTCTGTCTCAGCGATAACAGCGCAAGTTGCAAAGAAAGTCTCCATGCATGTCTCCTTGCATGTTTTAGCTACTGTATGTATTGACTTTGCAGCAATGCGCATATGTAAAAGGTATAGAAGAATTCAACAAGATTCTTATATATTCTACACGAAACTTGTAAGTAATATATATGGCAGATAATTAGTGTAGATTCTTATAATATCTGATTTACATGGGTGGTTAAATATTCAGACATAACAGAAATGTTGCATGTATTGTGTAAAAAACATACAAGAGACATGTAAGCTAAGCTTTCTAAGGTCTCATACATGGGACATAAGAATGTCAAAGCACTTGCATGCCACTGTCTGACATCATTGACACATGCAATGTGACACTTATTGAAAAAATAAGCAAAGTCCTCCACGAGGAGGAGCAGATGGAGGACGAAGGGGGAAAGAAGAAAGAGGGGGAGAAGAGAAAGAAGAAAGAGGGGGAGAAGAGTAGGAGGGAAAGGAGAGGAGGAGGAGAGGAGGACAAGAGAAGCGAAGAAGGAGAGGAGGAGGACAGGAGGAGGAGGAGGACTGATCGCAGCAGTGAATCTATTTAGTTATTAAGTAGAGATCTCTCAACAATCATTCTCACAATAACTCATTGATAGTAGTCAGCGGCAAATATCAAAGCTGAGCTTGGTTAAAGCCTTGGATGGGATACCAAAGGCATAGCTGTATATAAATCAACTCTTCAATAGGTGGTGCTGCATAGCCTTAACCATGGAAACTCATACCTGAAATGTATATACAAATATTGTATTTTTTGGGGTTCAGCAGTGAAGCTGTTTGTTGGCATTCATTATTATTATTATTATTATTATTATTATTATTATTATGGTTCTGACAATTTGGCAAACAATTCAAATAATAAGGCCAAGGAAGATAAAAAGTTGCATAAGAGTCAGATCTGCGATGATGGATTTTCTGCCATTTAGAATTTTGTGAAAACCACTCAAAACTCTACTCCTCAAATGCTATGTAACGCCCTGGCCATAGAGAGGGGTTTTTTGTTCTTTATTTTGGTTAGGCCAGGGTGTTACATTGGGTGGGCGTTCTATGTTCTTTTTCTATGTTTTTGTATTTCTTTGTTTTGGGCCGTGTGTGGCTCCCAATCAGGCACAGCTGAAGTTCGTTGTTGTTGATTGGGAGTCACACATAAGTGCATGTTTTTCCGTTGGGGTTTTGTGGGTAATTGTTTCTGTCATTGTGTTTCACCTGACAGGACTGTTTGGCTGTCAGTTTCTTGTTTTGTAATTGTATAGTGTTCCGTTTAAGAATTAAATATGATGAACACTAACTCCACTGCGTTTTGGTCCACTCTCTCTCATGGCAGTCGTTACAGAATTACCCACCACAAAAGGACCAAGCAGCGGAGGAAGGAGCAGCACCAGGAGAGCAGCATGATGGACTTATGGACTTGGGAACAAATACTGGACGGAGAGGGACCATGGACTCAGGCTGGGGAGTACCGCCTCCTGCAGTGGGAGATCGAAGCGGCGAGAGTGGAGAGGCGATGGTATGAGGAGAGAGAGCGCAACAGGCACGAGAGGCAGCCCCAAGATTTTTTTTGGGGGGGGGGGCACACGGGACAGTCGCGGTGCCAAGGTCGGAACCAGAGCCAGTCGGGTTGACGTTGGAGATGAGCGAAGGGTGGAAAGCAGAGACAGTGAAGGAGTTGATGGGGAGATTGGAGGAGAGAGAGATGAGAGACCTGCTGGTTTGGTGCATAAGCACGGCATTCGCCCTACAGAGCGTGTCAGTGAATTGATGTCACCTGAGTCAGTTCTCCATACTCGTCCTGAGGTGCGTGCTGGCCGTCTGTTGAAGACTGTGCCTACGCCCAGAAACAGGCCTCCTGCATGTCTTCCCAGCCCTGCACGTCCTGTGCCTACGCCCAGAACCAGGCCTCCTGCATGTCTTCCCATCCTGGTCAAGCCCGTGTCTCCTCCTCGGACCAGTCCGCCAGTGGGTCTCGCCATCCTGGTTAAGCCTGTGCCTCCTCCTTGGACCAGGCCTCCAGTGGGTCTCCCCATCCTGGTCTGTCCTGTGCCTGCTACATGGACCAGGCCTCCAGTGGGTTTCCCCATCTTGGTTAAGCCTGTGCCCCCTCCTCGGACCAGGCCTCCAGTGGGTCTCCCCATCCTGGTCAGTCCTGTGCCTCCTCCTTGGACCAGGCCTCCAGTGGGTTTCCCCATCTTGGTTAAGCCTGTGCCTCCTCCACGGACCAGGCCTCCAGTGGGTCTCCCCATCCTGGTCCGTCCTGTGCCTGCTCCACGGACCAGCCCTCCAGTGGGTCTCCCCATCCTGGTTAAGCCTGTGCCTCCTCCTCGGACCAGGCCTCCAGTGGGTCTCCCCATCCTGGTCCGTCCTGTGCCTCCTCCTAGGTCCAGGCCTCCAGTGGGTCTCCCCATCCTGGTCCGTCCTGTGCCTCCTCCCAGGACTAGGCCTCCAGAGTGGCCCGCTTGTCCGGAGCTGCCAGAGTTGCCCGCCTGTCCGGATCTGCCAGAGTTGCCCGCCTGTCCGGATCTGCCAGAGTTGCCCGCCTGTCCGGATCTGCCAGAGTTGCCCGCCTGTCCGGATCTGCCAGAGTGGCCCGCCTGTCCGGATCTGCCAGAGTGGCCCGCCTGTCCGGATCTGCCAGAGTGGCCCGCTTGTCCGGATCTGCCAGAGTGGCCCGCCTGTCCGGATCTGCCAGAGTGGCCCGCCTGTCCGGATCTGCCAGAGTGGCCCGCCTGTCCGGATCTGCCAGAGTGGCCCGCCTGTCCGGATCTGCCAGAGTGGCCCGCCTGTCCGGATCTGCCAGAGTGGCCCGCCTGTCCGGATCTGCCAGAGTGGCCCGCCTGTCCGGATCTGCCAGAGTGGCCCGCCTGTCCGGATCTGCCAGAGTGGCCCGCCTGTCCGGATCTGCCAGAGTGGCCCGCCTGTCCGGATCTGCCATTGCCGCCCGCCAGCCGGGCGCAGCCATCGCCGCCAGCCGGGCGCAGCAAGGGACACCCGCCAGCCGGGCGCAACCAGGGTCGCCCACCAGACCTTCGGCGTGGCCAGGTGCGCCACCTAAGAGGGCGACGCCAAGGGTGGGACAGAGGCCACGTCCCGCACCTGAGCCGCCGCCGTAAGGCCCACCCAGACCCTCCCCTTCAGTGTCAGGTTTTGCGGCCGGAGTCCGCACCTTGGGGGGGGGGGGTGTACTGTAACTCCCTGGCCATAGAGAGGGGTTTTTTGTTCTTTATTTTGGTTAGGCCAGGGTGTTACATTGGGTGGGCGTTCTGTTCTTTTTCTATGTTTTGTATTTCTTTGTTTTGGGCCGTGTGTGGCTCCCAATCAGGCACAGCTGAAGTTCGTTGTTGTTGATTGGGAGTCACACATAAGTGCATGTTTTTCCGTTGGGGTTTTGTGGGTAATTGTTTCTGTCATTGTGTTTCACCTGACAGGACTGTTTGGCTGTCAGTTTCTTGTTTTGTAATTGTATAGTGTTCCGTTTAAGAATTAAAAATGATGAACACTAACTCCGCTGCGCTTTGGTCCACTCTCTCTCATGGCAGTCGTTACATGCTACTACACAAAACAATATGTGGCATCTACTGTATGGACAAAGGTCTCTCAATGCAATATTTTCCCTATAACAACATGGCCACTATTAATCAATAAGCATTAATGGGAGTGTTCTGGCATATAAATGCATATAAATCAGTCACGGATATTCACATTGTAACAAAACTTGGCACATATGTTGCAAACACTGTCAAGACTAAACATATGCAAGCACCTTCATATCGACCACACGATATGACTCAGTCATGAAATTTGGCACACATACTCAGTGATGTAAGTGTAGATTACCTGTAAAGAATGGTTCAGTTTGGCCGCATGGTGGCGTTGTTGGACAGGAAAAAACATTCATTCAAGCTCATTGGCTCATAGCAGCCATTTTGTTTGAGCTAGAGTGCTGGAAAATATTGCGTTAGAAGACATGGGGACATTTTATATACCAAATTTGTTGCTGATTGGTCGAGCGGTTACAGGGAAGAAGAGGTTAAAGTAGTCAACATCATTGAAAATGGTCCAAAATACAGTACCAGTCAAAAGTTTGGACACACCTACACATTCAAGGGTTTTCTTTATTTTTACTATTTTCTACATTGTAGAATAATAGTGAAGACATCAAAACTATGAAATAACACACATGGAATCATGTAGTAACCAAAAAAGTGTTAAACAAATCAACATATATTTTATATTTGAGATTCTTGAAAGTAGCCACCCTTATCCTTAATGACAGCTTTGCAAACTCTTGGCATTCTCTCATGATTTTTGAATGACTACCTCGTCTCTGTACCCCATCTGTAAGGTCCCTAAGTCGAGCAGTGAATTTCAAACACAGATTCAACCACAAAGACCAGGGATGTTGTCCAATGCCTTGCAAAGAAGGGCACTTATTGGTAAATGGGTCAAAATTAAAATAGCACACATTGAAAATCCCTTTGAGCATGGTGAAGTTATTAACTACATATTCGATGTTGCATCAATACACCAAGTCACTACAAAGATACAGGCGTTCTTCCTAACTCAGTTGCCAGTGAGGAAGGAAAACGCTCAGTGATTTCCCCATGAGGCCAATGATGACTTTACAACAGTTACAGAGTTTAATGGCTGTGATAGGAGAAAACTGAAGATGGATCAACAACATTGTAGTTACTCCACAATACTGACCTAAATGACAGAGTGAAAAGAAGGAAGCCTACACAGAATACAAATATTCTAAAACATGCATCCTGTTTGCAATAAGGCACTAAAGTAAAATGTGGCAACGAAATGAACTTTATGTCCTGAATACAAAACTTCATGTTTGGGGCAAATCCAACACAACATATCACTGAGTACCAATCTTCATATTTTCAAGTATGGTGGTGGCTGCATTATGTTATGGGTATGCTTTTATTTTTGATAAATAGAAATGGAATAGAGCGAACCACAGGCAAAATCCTAGAGGGAAACCTGGTTCAGTCTTCTTCCCAACAGACCCTGGGAGACAAATTCACCTTTCAGCACAACAATAACCTAAAACAAAATGCCAAATATACAGTGGAGTTGCTTACCAAGATGACACAATGTTCCTGAGTGGCCGAGTTACAGTTTTGACTTAAATCTGCTTGAAAATCTATGGCAAGACCTGAAAATGGCTGTCTAGCAATGATCAACAACCAACTTGACAGAGCTTGAAGAATTTTGAAAAAAAGAATGTGCAACTATTGTTCATTCCAGGTGTGCAAAGATTTTGGAGAGGTACACAGAAAGACTCACAGCTATAATCGCTGCCAAAAGGTGATTCTTACATGTATTGACTCAAGGTTGGGAATACTTATGTAAATTAGATACTGTAAAGATTGAGAAACATTTTCACTTTGTCATTATGGAATATTCGAGTGTAGATAGGTGAGAAAAAATATATTTCATCCATTTATTTTCCATATGTGTAAAGTGTTGCATCCTTAACCTGTAAAAGGGGAATGTTCTTGGTGTCTTGGTGCCAAGTTTAGGAATGAAGCAGATGCTAAACTACGGGACTGTTTTGCTGGCACAGACTGGAATATGTTCTGGGATTCTTCCGATGGCATTGAGGAGTACACCACATCAGTCACAGGCTTTATCAATAAGTGCATAGAGGACGTCATCCCCGCAGTGACTGTACGTACATACCCCAACCAGAAGCCATGGATTACAGGCAACATTCGTACTGAACTAAAGGCCAGAGCTGCCGCTTTCAAGGAGCGGGACTCTAACCCAGAAGCTTATAAGAAATACCGCTATGTCCTTCAACGAACCATCAAAGAGGCAAAGCATCAATACAGGACTAAGATCGAATAGTACTACACTGGCTCCGACGCTCTTCGGATGTGGCAGGGCTTGCAAACTATTACAGACTACAAAGTGAAGCACAGCCAAGAGCTGCCCAGTGACACGAGCCTAAGACGAGCTAAATAACTTCTATACTCGCTTCGAGGCAAGTAACACTGAAACATGCATGAGAGCATCAGCTGTTCCGGACAACTGTGTGATCACGCTCTCCGCAGCCGTTGTGAGTAAGACCTTTAAACAGGTCAACATTCACAAGGCCGCTGGGCCAGACGGATTACCAGGACGTGTACTCCGAGCATACACTGACCAACTGGCAAGTGTCTTCACTGCCATTTTCAACCTCTCCCTGTCTGAGTCTGTAATACCAACATGTTTCAAGCAGACCACCATAGTCCCTGTGCCCAAGAACACTAAGGTAATCTGCCTAAATGACTACCGACCCATAGCACTCACGTCTGTAGCCATGAAGTGCTTTGAAAGACTGGTCATGGCTTACATCAACACCATTATCCCAGAAACCCTAGACCCACTCCAATTTGCATACCACACCAACAGATCCACAGATGATGCAATCTCTATTACACTCCACACTGCCCTTTCCCACCTGGACAAAAGGAACACTTATGTGAGAATGCTATTCATTGACTGCAGCTCAGCATTCAACACCATAGTACCCTCAAAGCTCATCACTAAGCTAAGGATCCTGGGACTAAACACCTCCCTCTGCAACTGGATCCTAATCAAATGGCTACCCGGACTATTTGCATTGTGTGCCCACCCCCCAACCCCTCCTTTACGCTGCTGCTACTCTCTGTTTATAATATATGCATAGTCACTTTAACTATACATTCATGTACATACTACCTCAATTGGGCCGAACAACCAGTGCTCCGGCACATTGGCTAACTGGGCTATCTGCATTGTGTCCCGCCACCCACCACCCGCCAACCTCTTTTACGCTACTGCTACTCTCTGTTCATCATATATGCATAGTCACTTTAACCATATCTACATGTACATACTACCTCAATCAGCCTGACTAACCGGTGTCTGTATGTAGTCTCTTTACATTTATAGCCTCGCTACTGTATATAGCCTCGCTACTGTTATTTTTCACTGTCTTTTTACTGTTGTTTTATTTCTTTACTAACCTATTGTTCACCTAATACCTTTTTTGCACTATTGGTTAGAGCCTGTAAGTAAGCATTTCACTGTAAGGTCTACACCTGTTGTATTCGGCGCATGTGACAAATAAACTTTGATTTGACAAAATGTTAATCTAAAACTTAAAAAATGTGTTTCCACTAACAAGAGAGAGGCGACAAAAAATTGTGGTGAGAGGGGGGTACTTTATATGAGTCATCATCCCATCATCCCATCCCATTCCAGGAATTTTGCTACCCTAGTCCTGTCACTGTTTCATAGTGATAGTTAAGTGGTGCCCTCACTTTTCTTTCCATTCTCTTCCTCACCTTTGTGTCTTTCTCTCGATCTCGCTCATTCACTAGTCTATTCCCTTAAACTCCAATTCCAATTCCCCAATAATCTACTGTGTGAACATCATGTTTCAGTTCTTATTTCCCATCATCAAAATCATCAAAACTTAAACATATGTTGTCAAAATACAATATAGCTGTATTTAATTAATCTGTCTGGCCCCATTGAAACAAAGATAAACATACATTGTTGGAAAAATACAGAAAAAATGGCAGAGAAAGACATTTAAGCATAAGCAGTTGTCAAAGTGATATACAGACACCTATCCTAAAACCCAGAAGAGCAAGCAATGCAGATGTAGAAGCACAGTGGCTTGGAAAAACTCCCTAGAAAGGCAGGAACATAGCAAGACACCTAGAGTGGAACCAGACTCTGAAGGGTGGCCAGTCCTATTCTGGCTGAGATTATAAGAGTACATGGCCATTAAGGCCAGATCGTTCTTCAAGATGTTCAAATGTTCATAGATGACCACCAGGGTCAAATAATAATCACAGTGGTTATAGAGGATGCAACAGGTCCGCACCTCAAGAGTTAATATCAGTTGGCTTTTCATAGCCGAGCATTGCGATCGAGACAGCAGGTACGGTAGAGAGAGAAAGAGAGACAGGGAGGAAGAGAGAGGGTCGAAAAAGCAGGTCCGGTACAAGGTAGCACGTCCAGTGAACAGGTCAGGGTTCCATAGCTGCAGACAGAACAGCAGAAACTGGATCAGCAGCACGACCAGATGGACTGGGGACGGGGACAGCCAGGAGTCCTCAGGCCAGGAACTCCTGAGGCATGGTCCTAAGATCACACAGGACACCAGATAAGACAGGATAATTACACCAGATAGGACAGACTGACCATAGCCCCCCCGGCACATAGACTATTACAGCATAGATACCGGAGACTGAGACGGGGGGGTTCCCCCCCAGAAAGGCCAACCAGGCAGGACATAACCCCTACCACTTTGCCAAAGCCCAGCCCGCACACCACCAAAGGGATATCAGCAGACCACTAACGTACTATTCTGAGACAAGGCCGAGAATAGCCCATGAAGATCTTCCCCACCGCACGAGCCCGAGGGGGGCGTAAAACCAGACAGGAAGATCACGTCAGTGGCTCTAAAAAAAAGCTTGGCACAACGTGATGCACCCCTCCTAGGGACGGCATTGGAGAGCATGAGCACTCCAGTGACTCAGTAATAGGGTCAGAGGCAGAGAATCCCAGTGGAGAAAGGGGAACCGGGCAGGCAGAGACAGCATTGGTGGTTCGTCACTCCAGTGCCTTACCATTCACCTTCGCACCCCTGGGCCAGACTACACTCAATCATAGGACCTACTGAAGAGATGAGTCAAGTCATGGATGAATTGGAAACATTTTCTAGAAAACAATTGGTCATGAACCCACATACTCCCATACATTGGATAACAGCAGAGAATTTCACACATGCTGTACAAGCAGGGGGTGAAAATATATTTCACACCATCACAGCTTATTGAGAAATTGACACGAATTAGCCTACTTATTCAAAATTCATGACAGGCAAACAAGAAGTATAACACGATTTTATACACTACGCAATTCATGTATATTGTAGGATTTTCATTCTTCATAACGCATTCGTGCACATTACAGTACATTTGTTGTGGCTAACGTTAGCTAGTCTAGCTAGGTGGCTAACGTTAGCTAGGTTATGGGTTAGGGTTAGATTTAGGGGTTAAGGTGAGGGTTAGGTAACATGCTAGCAAAGTAAAGGTTTAAAAAGTATGAATTTCAGCAAACAAAGAAAGGCCAGACTTTACACAGGACAAACATAGGTACATGATAAGGGTTTAAAATTGTACATTTTTACAAGCATCGACTGAAATCGACTTGATATAGTCAGAGATCCAGTCCACCCACAATCGTTGCCACGCAACTCCCTTGACCAGTGTGTTGTGAGCAACATTAGCATGAGCAACAATAGTGGAATTGGCGGTTCGCCTTCGAAATAAGTCCCCTATTGAAACTGCTGCAAACGGAGAAAAATAGTGGAATCATATAACAATTGGACTAGATAATGCTAAACAAGGTTGGAATGTTGTTATATAAATTCAGCAAGACAATAATTTGTTAATTTGACACAAAGTAAAAATCTGTTGAAATCATAGTGTGGATGTATAGACTTCAGAATTGCAATGGAAGCATACTTATATTGCAATGTACAGCATTTTTACATTTTAGTCATTTAGCAGATGGTCTTATCCAGAGCGACTTTCAGTAGTGAATGCATACATTTATTTTTTCCCGTACTGGTCCCACTTTGGAATCGAACCCACAACCCTGGCGTTGCAAACACCATGCTCTACCAACTGAGCCACACGGGACCAGCCTTACCTATGGATCATATCTCCATTAAATGGGGTATCAGCCTACTCAGTAACACCAACAATACACAACTGTAAATAGTTTTCAGAAATATTACCGTCATAGCTCTTATTGTGGGACTTTACCTCACAATTCAGTCTATTGTGCATATCGGACATTCATATTGCAATGTACTGCCTTACCTATGGATCTTAAGTCAATGAAATGGGGTATCAGCCTACTCGGTGACACCCGCATATTACAATTCTAAAGAGTTTACACAAATATTAGCGTTGTGGCTCTTAATGCAGGACTCTGAATCCACTATGAAATGAGCAACATTAAGCTCACCAGTCAACCTATGTCTGTTGAACATTCATATTTCTATGTACAGCCTTACCTATGGATATTGGGTCAATGAAATGGGGTACTCAGCCTACTCAGTGACACCCACAGATTACAATTCTAAAGCGTTTTCACAAATATTGGCATCTTAGCTCTTATTGTGGGATTTTAACTGTGGAAAATCACCTCACAATTCAGTCTAATGTGCCTTGAAATGCATTCCAGGTGACTACCTCATGAAGCTGGTTGATACAATAAATATGTTGAAATGACGATATCACTGGAGTCATTGCAAATCAATTTGTGCCACTTGTGTAGCCTACCTGGAGCTGGCAAACAGATTTAATAAATAGCCTATAACTCAAGTTTGTTGTTGTAGCCTTGTGTTATCATACAATTATTCATGGTCATGTTCAGTTAATTAAATTGGAAGTTATCAATTGTGATCATGGTTACAGCTCTATCACAAAAGTATCATTCTCCACATTTAATGTCAGTTTCATTGTGGACTTTTCTCTGAAATTAGATGTTGGCCTATCAGGGGCTATAGGCTACCTTTATTTAGCCCAGAAACCATGGCAAAGTTGAATGACAATTATAAACCCAGATTTTAGTCAATAGCCTATGCCTATTGGAATAACAAGTAAATCTCGCCAATAGGCAATTTATAAGGGTTTGTAGTCTTAACATCTGGCACATAACACTGGCACAATTGCCAGAAAATTGCCCAACAATCATTTTTGAAGTTCATCCAAGTGTTTCTTGCGCAGAGATTTCGAGATCCTCTGTCCAACTTTCATCACGCACACTCTCCTGTTGGATTTATCTATAGTTATGCACAGGCGCAAATATAAACTGGGTGGTTTGAGCCCTGAATGCTGATTGGCTGACAGCCGTGGTATATCAGACCCTATACCACGGATATGACAAAACAGCTCTAATTACGTTGGTAACCAGTTTATAATAGCAATAAGGCACCTCAGGGGTTTGTGGTAAATTGGCAATATACCACACCTCCTCTGGCCTTATTGCTTAATCATAGAAGTCAAAACAATTTAGATTGACATCCGTTGATCGAAAATGATATGGAGAGTTTAATAAGGGTGATATATCTTTTCTCTTTCTACATTAAACTCGCAATAATTTATTTTGATGGAAAACAGGATTTTGCTTCTTAGCCTACGTTATAAAAAATTACGTTGATATTCCTAACATTATGGAAGAAGTGTGGGAAGTCCTCTCTTGCTGCCAAATGTTTGGGGGGCTAGTTTACAGGCCTTGTGGACGGGTTTTCAGAGGTCATTGGGCTAGAAATATTAGCTAGACCTGGCAGCCTTGGCTATGACGCTAATATTTCTGTAAACTCTTCCGAATTGAAATCTGTGGGTGTCAGAGTAGGCTGATATGCCATTTCATGGACCCAAGCGCCATAGGTTAGGATGTACATTGCAATATACAGTGTCTTCAGAAAGTATTCATACTATTTGACTTTGTCCACATTTTATTGTGTTACAAAGTGGGATTCTAATGGATTTAATTGTCAACAATCTACACAAAATACTCTGTCAAATGGAAAGATCCTAACATCTGTAAAAATATATATATATATACTGCTCAAAAAAATAAAGGGAACACTTAAACAACACATCCTAGATCTGAATGAAAGAAATAATCTTATTAAATACTTTTTTCTTTACATAGTTGAATGTGCTGACAACAAAATCACACCAAAATAATCAATGGAAATCCAATTTATCAACCCATGGAGGTCTGGATTTGGAGTCACACTCAAAATTAAAGTGGAAAACCACACTACAGGCTGATCCAACTTTGATGTAATGTCCTTAAAACAAGTCAAAATGAGGCTCAGTAGTGTGTGTGGCCTCCACGTGCCTGTATGACCTCCCTACAACGCCTGGGCATGCTCCTGATGAGGTGGCGGATGGTCTCCTGAGGGATCTCCTCCCAGACCTGGACTAAAGCATCCGCCAACTCCTGGACAGTCTGTGGTGCAACGTGGCGTTGGTGGATGGAGCGAGAAATGATGTCCCAGATGTGCTCAATTGGATTCAGGTCTGGGGAACGGGCGGGCCAGTCCATAGCATCAATGCCTTCCTCTTGCAGGAACTGCTGACACACTCCAGCCACATGAGGTCTAGCATTGTCTTGCATTAGGAGGAACCCAGGGCCAACCGCACCAGCATATGGTCTCACAAGGGGTCTGAGGATCTCATCTCGGTACCTAATGGCAGTCAGGCTACCTCTGGCGAGCATATGGAGAGCTGTGCGGCCCCCCAAAGAAATGCCACCCCACACCATGACTGACCCACCGCCAAACCGGTCATGCTGGAGGATGTTGCAGGCAGCAGAACGTTCTCCACGGCGTCTCCAGGTTCTGTCACGTCTGTCACGTGCTCAGTGTGAACCTGCTTTCATCTGTGAAGAGCACAGGGCGCCAGTGGCGAATTTGCCAATCTTGGTGTTCTCTGGCAAATGCCAAACGTCCTGCACGGTGTTGGGCTGTAAGCACAACCCACACCTGTGGACGTCGGGACCTCATACCACCCTCATGGAGTCTGTTTCTGACCATTTGAGCAGACACATGCACATTTGTGGCCTGCTGGAGGTCATTTTGCAGGGCTCTGGCAGTGCTCCTCCTGCTCCTCCTTGCACAAAGGTGGAGGTAGCGGTCCTGCTGCTGGGTTGTTGCTCTCCTACGGCCTCCTCCACGTCTCCTGATGTACTGGCCTGTCTCCTGGTAGCGCCTCCATGCTCTGGACACTACGCTGACAGACACAGCAAACCTTCTTTCCACAGCTCGCATTGATGTGCCATCCTGGATGAGCTGCACTACCTGAGCCACTTGTGTGGGTTGTAGACTCCGTCTCATGCTACCACTAGAGTGAAAGCACCGCCAACATTCAAAAGTGACCAAAACCTCAGCCAGGAAGCATAGGAACTGAGAAGTTGTCTGTGGTCACCACCTGCAGAACCACTCCTTTATTGGGGGTGTCTTGCTAATTGCCTATAATTTCCACCTGTTGTCTATTCCATTTGCACAACAGCATGTGAAATTTATTGTCAATCAGTGTTGCTTCCTAAGTGGACAGTTTGATTTTACAGAAGTGTGATTGACTTGGAGTTACATTGTGTTGTTTAAGTGTTCCCTTTATGTTTTTGAGCAGTGTATATTGATTAGGTAAGTATTCAACCCCTTGAGTCAATGCATGTTAGAATCACCTTTGGCAGTGATTACAGCAGCGAGTATTTCTGGGTCTCTAAGAGATTTTCACACCTGTATTGTGTAACATTTTCCAATTTTTCTTTTCAAAATTCTTCAAGCTGTCAAATTGGTTGTTGATCATTGCTGGACAACCATTTTCAGGTCTTAACATAGATTCTCAAGCAGATTTATGTCAAAACTGTAACTCAGGAACATTCACTGTCTTTTTGGTGAGAAACTCCAATGTAGATTTGGCTTTGTAGATTTGGCTTTGTGTTTTAGGTTATTGTCCTGCTGAAAGGTGAATTCATCTTCCAGTGTCTGGTGGAAAGCAAACTGAACCAGGTTTGCTTGGTGAATTTTGCGTGTGCTTAGCTCCATTCCATAAATATTTTATCCTGAAAAACTCCACAGTCCCTAATGATTACAACCATACCCATAACAAGATGCAGCCAACACTATGGTTGAAAATATGTAGAATGGTTCTCAGTAATGTGTTGTATTGGATTTGCCTCAAACATATTACTTTGTATTCAGGACATAAAGTAAATTGCTTTAACAAAAAAAAAATTCAGTATAACTTTAGTGCCTTGTTACAAACAGATGCATATTTTGGAATATTTGTATTCTATACAGGCTACCTTCTTTTCACTCTGTTAATTAGGTTAGTATTGTGGAGTAAGTGCAATGTATCTTTGTAGGGACTTGGTGTATTGATACACCATCCAAAGTGTAATTAATAACTTCACCATTCTCAAAAGGCATATTCAGTGTGTGCTTTTTTTCTTCATCTACCAGTAAGTTCCCTTCTTTGCAAGGCATTAGAAAACTGCCCTGGTCTTTGTGGTTAAATCTGTGTTTGAAATTCACTGATCGACTTAGGGATCTTTCAGATAATTGTATGTGTAGGGTACAGAGATGATGTAGTCATAAAAAAATCATGTTAAATACTATTATTGCACACAGAGTCAGTCCATGCAACTTCTGTGACTTGTTAAGCAAATTTTTACTTCTGACCAATTATCTGAAAGATCCCTAAGTCGATCAGTGAATTGCCATTACAAATGGGTTGAGTACTTACTGACTCAGGAAATTTCAGCTTTTAATATTTTAATAATTTGTAAACCTTTCTAAAAACATAATTCCACTTTAACATTATGGGGTATTGTGTGTAGGTCAGTGAAAAAATATATAATTGTAAGCAATTTTAAATTCAGGCTGTAACACAACAAAATGTGGAAAAAGTCAAAGGGTGTGAATACTTTCTGAAGGCACTGTAAGTATGCCCCCAATGTAATTCTGAAGTCTATACATCCACAGTGCGATTTCAACACATTACATTTTTTTTGTCAATTAACTAATTGTCTTTTGTTGAATTTATATAACATTCCAACCTTGTCCAATTGTGGCATGATTCCACTATTTTCATCCATTTCAAATCGGGGACTTTAATTTTGAAGATGAACTGTTGATTCCACTAGTGTTGTTCACTGTTGTTCAAGACACACGTTCTCCATTGTATGTGTAGAGTTGAGATTTCTCAGCATGCTAGTGTATATTATGTTAATAATCTTTTTTGTGACATTTAAATGTTATTAAAAAAACTGTTCTGTAAAATTGATGAAATAGTGTTCCCTGTTAGCCTAAACAGTTTATTAATAGAGTAGAACTATAGCTAGCGATCAGTAGATCTACATACCTATTCCACAGTTTTCTCTGGTGTAGTCTGCAGCAGTCTCTATAGCACCTCCGTTTCACCAGCAAGAATAAGACCATGACCTCAGCGATTTTCCTCCAAAATAAAAGTCCCGCAATGGTGAAATACAAATGGTCGAAATGTATAACATTTAGGGAAGAATTATTTTTCATATTGTTCAATAATGATAAATTAATCTCCTTTAAAGCACAAATAATATAGCATTAACATTTTTAGGACTAACAACATTAAAAGTAATGATTTCTATTGTAGATAATTATCATGGTAATATAAATAACAAAACATTTAATGCTACTATTAATAATAGTAATAACAACATTATAAAAATCAACTTTGGAAAACACTTAAATCCTATTGTTAATTAGCCCATTCGCATTGTACAATGTTTAGTAAGTTTTTAATATTGGACATACTGCTCCGTAGCACACAATTTCCTGTACATTGTGTTGCAGTAAAAGGGGGGCCCATTCTACTCAGGAGCACCGCTAGTTTCCAAATCCACAGTGTACAACCCAAGTAGCATCACTGCTCATTCTGCGGCCCTTAGCTTAAATTAAGTAGGTTTTTCATAATAGACATACATATTGCATCGTACACAATTTCCTGTACATTGTGTCATTCTACTCAGGAGAACTTCAGCTTTCCAGATCCACAGAGTTTATATTTTATTTTCTATTAAAAAAAGACATGCACACGAAACAACCAATTATAAGCCATTATCAATGATCTGCTAACAGAAATTTAAAAAATATGATAAACAATGTTAATCCTACCAACAATGGCCTCTAGTCTTCTTATGTCGAGGGCCTCCTTCGCAACAGGTCAAAATAGGTAAGTAGAATGTGTAAGTATACTTATGAGCTTACTGTACATTTGCATACAAAACATATACTTATTAGCTAGCTAGCATAACGAAAACAGAGGCTGCATTTCTACATTTCAATGGGGCTAGCAAACAGCTAGGCTAAACACAATACATCTCTGACAACGGCTAACAGCTAAGACCGTTTGGACATGCATGAAAGGGATGTCATCAATAGACCTACCTAGTATTAAGCCATCGGGTTACATCTGAGCCGCTCCAACATTTGCATCTATTAGGCCTATAGTGTACCGTTATCTAAAAGCTCACACATTTCACTGTAGCTTAACCAATAACCTTAAGGTCAACCTATTAGGTCTATGACAACGTCGCTTAACTTGCTACTTCATGTTTAATTATAGAATATCTGTAGACATACTTGAAGCCCAATTACTGCCTGCCATTAGGCTACAATGGTTTGTTGAGCAATTACAAAAACCATTGTTATCATATCCTATTTTTAGGTCACCTTGATATTTTCTAAATGGCGAACGAGTGAACGAGCGAGCGACTGACTTTGGCTTTAGTCATTCTTGTTCAGTTACACAAACTGAAGAAATGCAGATTTTGCATAAATCAAACATAGCATACAAAATAGTACGAGAAAACACTTAGGATACATAACACGTGGAAAACGTATAATACAAACACTTAAATACATACTAGGCTACAGAACAGTTCTTCTCTTGATGGGAAAACTGCTAGTATCACTGCTCTTTATTAAGCTTTACGTATCGGCGTCAAGGCCCTTCGTTAGAGCTTTGAGGCCGATACGTAAAGCTTAATAAAGAGCAGTGATACTAGCAAGAGCAGTGCGCGGGTTTCTTCTTTGACAAAAACTTAAACTTGAACTTTTGGACGTTATGTCCTAATCTTCTTTCTTTCCGCTTTTGTCCTGACTTCTTTCTTTGTGGACGTTATTCACGTGTTTCAGCAGATGAGCCTTACGAATGAATGTTCTACCACAAACTGAGCAACCGTGTGCTTATCACCTGTGTGAGTCAGTAGGTCACCCTTCAGTCTCGACAGTTAAATGGTTTCTCTCCTGTGTGAGTCAGTATGTGCCTCCTTAGGTCACCCTTCAGTCTCTACAGTTAAATGATTTCTCTCCTGTGTGAGTCAGTATATGATCAGTTAGTATGCTTGCGACTGAAACATTTCCCACAGTCACCACAGCTAAATATTTTCTCTCCTGTGTGAGTCAACATATGCTTCCCTAGGTCACCCTTCTGCCTGAATCTTTTCCCACAGTCGCCACAGCTAAACGGTTTCTCTCCTGTATGAGTCCGTATATGCCTCCCTAGGGCTCCCCTTTGACTGAAGGTTTTCCCACAGACACCACAGCTAAATGGTTTCTCTCCTGTGTGAGTCCGTATATGTTCGGTTAGGTACTCTTTGCGATTGAAACTTTTCCCACAGTCACTACAGCTGAATGGTTTCTCTCCTTTGTGAGTCTTCATGTGCCTGGACAGATCTCCTTTGTATTTGAAGGTCTCGCCACAAACAAGGCAGGGTTTCCCACCCTGACAAAGTCGAACATGGGTCTTCAGTTTACAGGTGGAGTTGTAGTGTTTTTTGCATAAGCGGCATTCACTGGGTCTCTTCTTGGGGTGAGTCAAATGCCTCTGCAGGTCAGCTTTCAGAGCAAATGTTTCACCACAGTCATGGCAGCAGTGAATATGTATAGATGTGGTGCTGGGTTTAGAACGGTGTTCACCCAATGGTGCGTTGGCATCCATTGGTGGGCTGCTGTAAAGTCCTACTGGGTGGCTGCTTACGGCTGAGCTGTGGCCGGAGGCATTGTTTTGATTACTTGGACGGTCACAAGGAATGTCGAGACCCTTAAGGTTGGTAACAGTGCCACAAGGTTTGAGATCCACTGGTGTAGAGTCACGCTCTCTGTTCTCCATAGTCTGGGTTAGGGGAAGAGTTAAGGACTGAAGTGAGACCTCCTGATCACATTCACTTTTCACACAGGAAGGAGTAAATTTGAACTCTATGATATCAGGCTCCAGCCCTTGAAGATGCTCTTCCTCCTGACTGGTCCAGAGTTCCTCCTGTTCCACTTTAATCTGTGTGGGCTTTGGGTCCTCCTGCCCCAGACTGTGGCTCCACTCCTGCTCACAGTGCTGCTGCTCAGGGGGAACCGCCTCTTCAGAGACAGCAAGAGAGAGCTGCAGGGAGCCTGGAGGGAAGGAATCATACAGGTGAATTATAGATCTCTATGATCGATACAGCCTTTAGATGTGCCTGAAGGCAGATAGCGGACTATTTGCTCTTAGTCGCACAATCCCTAGGCCTATAGCCAGTTCACATGCCTACTATGAAACACACCGTGGCTAATGTGTACCAAAAGTTCAGACATTAACTGTTAATAATCCTGACTTTCAATACGGTTTGGATACTATATTCACCCAAATATAAAAAGATACACTTTCTGCGTGTCGTTTTAACACTGATTCCCCATAGAGGTGCTTTGCGTTGCACCTTTACCTGAACTACGACACTTCCTGAGCTAATGGAAACAAGGTAGGGAACACAAACTTTGATTTAATCCTTTGTAAAGTTATTTTATGATAATTAAGTTGCGCATTCAAAGTTTCCAAAACTGTACCGCAATCAAGGATAAATTGTTCTTAGATAGACCGTTTCTATCCCCGACGTTCCTATCCTGTCCCTTGGTCAACATCGTCACATATATATTTGTATTGATGAAAACCTACACGTCCCTCGTCTCTCGCAAATGTTGAATAACATTTCATTTGAACTTACTCTACCTACTGTCTCCGTCTGAGGCTGCTGTTATGAACCGCTAACTCCAAAACCAGCATATTCTGACAGCATTCTGTTGTAGCCTTTACTACGCAGTAGCAGGACTTGGTTGAGCTTGATGTGCGAGGGCAGCTTGTACACAACCCGAAGCCTGTCTGGTCTCATGTGGTATGAGACTGTAATCCACTACCATTGAGGTCAAAAGGCTAGGGCAGGGGACTAACAGATCAATGTCAAAACCAGAAATGGCAGACAGTTGGGCTTGGGGCTAGCAACCCCATCCAATAAAAATGCTGTGCTAAAAACGTCAACAACAGATAAAAACAGCTACATTGGACCTTTAAGACCTATACGTTTAGGCTTTATTTGAAAAGTTTAAGTAGGAAATTGCATGGATTTTGGACTTTTAGAATGGGCTCACAGAGCTTGTTTTTCCACTCACAGCTGTCCCCCAGTGTTAGTTATAAAGAGGAGATGGTAATGAAGCAATACAGACCAAATTAAAGTGTCTTGAGTTTTTGCATGTTCTAGGGTTGGCTGGCTTAGTACACAAGTGGGCGCTAGAAAACGCACAAGATACCATTTGGCGTCTATTTCCAGAACTCTACCAAAATTAGTGAATTTCAAATTGAGGCTGCTTGCAAAATATGCTAGCGAGCACAAACAAAAATAAACAAATTGTAAAGACAGGCAATCCAGCTCATAAAGTTATACATATATAGATAAGAGCTACCGAATGTAATTTTTGGTGAGTTTGGATATTTACAAGCAAATGTGAACAAGAGACATTGTGCAAATAAATTAAGTTTCAAAAACATGCTTGTCTTAAGGAAGACAAGTACTGGCTCTGGAGCAGCATGTGTTCACGCTGTATCTGGGTGGAGTCTGGAGTCGCTAGGGCAAAGGGCCTGCCTGCACGGAGAAGATGGGAGAGGAGCAGATGGGCCGAGAACAGAGGAGAAAAAAATGCAAGAAAATCAAGTTGCAGTGGCAGCAGTACAGATAACTCATCCAAAGGGCTTTGAAGGCAGAAAGCTAACACAATAAGATGCCATCACCTTATTAATTCAGCCACTTACTTAGATAACTAGCAAGTTGAACTTAGGGGCCACGTTAACACAGAGCAAAACATAAGGAAATGGATGCTACAGAAATCAGATGGCCATGCATCGTTTATGCAAGAAATACCTTGCTTTTCATTGTAAGCTCATTTACTTGTGTGGCTGCCAGCCAAATAGTGTTGCACTAACGTTGTCATCTGATGACAATGAAGCTATTTTCTGCCGAATGTGTTGCACTAATGTATTTTCTATGAAGGAAAACTATAGTTGCACATCCCTGATCACTCTATTGAAGAAGAAAATAACTTTTGACTTACAGTATAAAAACGCAACACCTGTCAATACACAGCTGTACTGTTCCGGCTTACTCCCGTTGTGCTATTTACAAGCAAACACGTGACTGGCTCTATTCTGTGGGACTACTGTACGTTAAACTTCATAATGTAAAACAATGTGACAGGTAAAATGAAGAACGCATCTAATGTATTGCACAAGTTGATTGCAGGTATTTACTTAAAAAGTAGCTACAAATATAAAAATGTAGAGAAATAGTTAACGATATTAGCGGTATTGAAAAAAACATCCCGTGGTTATTTCCAAATACCCCAGTGTACGGTATACACAGTATACTGTCCAAGCCTAGCGTGTTCTACTGTCTTGTTAAGATAGGGGGTGACTGGGACAGGTAATCCATAAAATGTTTTGGGAAAAGTTTTTGTAAAACATGCACCTTACATCAGATCATCATGAAACGTTCACTGTGTAAAGCTAACTTTCATCAAGGTTTTGAAAGGTATACAATTGGTTTCTCTCTTTTCATTGTCAGTATCATTTTTCAGCGTTATGATATCCGTAACATCCAGGTAGGTAGCCTAGCGGATAAGAGCGTTGGGCCAGTAACAAAAAGGTCGCCGTTTTGAATCCGAGCTGACGGAAAGTGAAAAATCTTTTGATGTATTCTTGAGCAAGGCACTTAACCCTAATTGCTCCTGTAAGTCGCTCTGGATAAGTGAGTCTGCTAAATGACTAAAATGTTAAAATTACATTTTGATGCATCATACCTTTGCTTCAGAAGTTTTTGCATTCACCAAATTTCTTGAACTTGTTCTGAGATGTATTCTTCAGGCTTTTACTGAAGCAATTGTTCATATCTTGAAAATGATGTGTTCTAGTTAAGATTCTCTTGGAAAATATATGCTGAAATGCATCTCATACATGGCCGGTACAGTTGAAACCAGGATTCATCCGTGAAGAGCACACTTCTCCAGTGTGCCAGCAGCCATCAAAGTTATGACGTCAAATGCAGTCAGGTTAAGACCCTGGTGTGGACGATGAGCACGCAGATGACCTTACCTGAGACGGTTTCTGGCAGTTTGTGCAGAAATTCTTCAGTTGTGCCAACCTACAGTTTCATCAGGGGCGGCAGGTAACCTAGTGGTTAGATCGAATCCCCGAGCTGACCAGGTAATAATCTGTCGTTCTGCCCCTGAAGAAGGCAGTTAACCCACTGTTCCTAGGCCGTCATTGTAAATAAGAATTGATTCTTAAATGACTTGCCTAGTTAAATAAAGGTAAAATAAAATAAATAAAAATCAGCTGTCCAGTGGATGGTCTTGGACAATCTCGCAGGTGAAGAAGCCAGATGTGGAGGTCCTGGGCTGGCGTGGTTACACGTGGTCTGCGGCTGTGAGGCCTGGTTGGACATACTGCCAAATTCTCTAAAATGACATTGGAGGCAGCTTACGGTAGAAAAAAATTATTTGGCAACAGCTCTTGTGAACATTCCTGCAGTCAGAATGGCAATTGCACACTCCCTCAAATCTTGGGACATCTGTGGCATTGTGTTGTGACAAAACGGCACATTTTAGAGTGGCTTTTGATTGTCCCCAGCACAAAGTGCACCTGTGTAATGATCATACTGTTTAATAAGCGTCTTGATATGCCACACCTGTCAGGTGTATGGATTATCTTGGAAAAGGATAAATGCTCACTAACAGGGATGTAAACAAATTTGTGGAGAAGATTTGCGAGAAATAAGCTTTTTGTGGGTATGGAACATTTCTGGGGTCTTTTATTTCAGCTCATGAAACATGGGACCAACACTTTACATGTTGCATTTATATTTGTTTAATAATATATATTTATTTTTCCCTTGACGGAGTGATGCTGAATGTAAAAAAAAAAGGTAAAACTTATCCCACTCTGCCCTACTATGTTTTAGATAGAAATATGAGAAGAGTGTTTATCAAGAATCTGTGAATAGTCCTGGCAGAGGCATCATGCCCACAGGGGCATATGCCCCCCATAATATGTCCTGTTTATGGTTTTAAACATTTTAAATAAATAAACAAATATTTCTCTATAACACTACTAGTCACGTAGCAATTTTATAAAAAGTTGTCTTTAGCTAGGTTCCCCAGTCGGCCAACCTCATAACGATCTACCAAGAAGCCATTTCAGGCTATCAATCAAGTTAGAGTAGCTAGCTTGTCTAACTATCTGAGCTGGCATGCCTGCTAGCAAGGTTGATATACTTTAGAAAAGCAAGCAATACATAAAAAAAAATTAAATACAAGCTACGACTTGTAACGCAATATGTGATAGCTCTATTTGGAGAGAAAAATTATGCTATAAACGTTTGTCCAGTTGCAGGTGGTTCTACAAAAAACAGAATTCAAAACGATAAATATTCCAAGTGTGGTATCGAGTGAGGAATGCCTATTGCATGTGTGTAGATTTTTGTTTTGTTGAGACTGTGTGACTTGCTGTCTACTTCTACAAGTCACATTGAAATGACTAGTTCCTGCAAAGATGTTGGAAAATGCTAGACGTGCGGGCAGGCAGTTAAGATGGCGAGGAATCTTGTTGTGCAGTAAAAGAAAAAGTGGATTTAATATCTTTCAGAATTTTCTATTTCTTTTTTTACAATCTGCAACTGGACACAGCCATTTATAAGACAAACCTTTTCCTCGAAACGAGAATGAAGAAAGTATCGCCAAGACCAGGGTTAGTTTAACCCATAAAGAGTCTAAGTCCTGCCTACGCCGGGGGAGGGGGGTTTCTACTAAGATATATGAATTGTTTTAAGAAGGTCATACCAAGGACCATTTAGCTATTTTATTTGGAATATACCCCCAAAAAACTTGAGTGGCGGTAGTTGTAGATCTTCTTGGCGTCATCATCTTACAGGAACACGAAGGCTGTAACAACTGTGTAGCCTATGCTTTAGAAATACGCCCCCATCCTGCCAGATCACTTATGTGAGGCATATAATTACGTCTATATTGGTATAATTTTCACAACATATGTATAGTTATATGTACACTATATATACACACAAAAGTATGTGGACACTAGAGGTCGACCGATTAATCGGAATGGCCGATTAATTGGGGCCGATTTCAAGTTTTCATAACAATCGGAAATCGGTATTTTTGGACGCCGATTGTTTTTTGTTGTTGTTTTTTTTAGACCTTTATTTAACTAGGCAAGTCAGTTAAGAACACATTCTTATTTTCAATGACGGCCTAGGAACAGTGGGTTAACAGCCTTGTTCAGGGGCAGAACGATAGATTTTTACCTTGTCAGCTCGGGGATTCAATCTTGCAACATTACGGTTAACTAGTCCAACGCTCTAACCACCTGCTTTACATAGCACTCCACGAGGAGCCTGCCTGTTACGCGAATGCAGTAAGAAGCCAAGATAAGTTGCTAGCTAGCATTAAACTTATCTTATGAAAAACAATCAATCATAATCACTAGTTAACTACACGTGGTTGATGATATTACTAGTTTATCTAGCCTGTCCTGCGTTGCATATAATCGCTTAGGTACACGTTGCTCCAACCATAAACATCAATGCCTTTCTTAAAATCAATACACAAGTATAGATTTTTAAACCTGCATATTTAGTTAATATTGCCTGCTAACATAAATTTATTTTAACTCAGGAAAATGTGTCACTTTTCTTGCAAACAGAGTATATGCAGCAGTTTGGGCCGCCTGGCTCGTTGCGAACTGTGAAGACTATTTCTTCCTAACAAAGACAGCCGACTTCACCAAACGGGGGATGATTTAACAAAAGCGCATTTGCAAAAAAAGCACAATCGTTGCACGACTGTACCTAACCATAAACATCCATGCCTTTCTTAAAATCAATACACAGAAGTATATATTTTTAAACCTGCAAATTTAGTTAAAAGAAATCCAGGTTAGCAGGCAATATTAACCAGGTGAAATTGTGTCATTTTGCATTCATTGCATGCAGTCAGGGTATATGCAACAGTTTGGGCCGCCTGGCTCGTTGCGAACTAATTTGCCAGAATTTTACGTTATGACATAACATTGAAGGTTTAGACTTAGGGATGCCACCCGTTAGATAAAATACGGAACGGTTCTGTATTTCACTGACAGGAAAAACGTGTTGTTTTCGAGATGATAGGTCATTAATATGGTAGAATCCGGAAACTAAGGCTCGTATTGTGTGTTATTATGTTATAATTAAGTCTATGATTTGATAGAGCAGTCTGACTGAGCGGTGGTAGGCAGCCGCAGGCTCGTAACCATTCATTCAAAACAGCACTTTCGTGCGTTTTGCCAGCAGCCCTTCGCAATGCATTGCGCTGTTTATGACTTCAAGCCTGTCAACTCCCAAGATTAGGCTGGTGTAACCGATGTGAAATGGCTAGCTAGTTAGCAGGTGCGCGCTAATAGTGTTTCAAACGTCACTCGCTCTGAGACTTGGAGTAGTTGTTTCCCTTGCTCTACATGGGTAACGCTGCTTCGAGGGTGGCTGTTGTCGATGTGTTCCTGGTTCGAGCCCAGGTAGGAGTGAGGAGAGGGACGGAAGCTATACTGTTACACTGGCAATACTAAAGTGCCTATAAGAACATCCAATAGTCAAAGGTATATGAAATACAAATCGTATAGAGAGAAATAGTCCTATAATTCCTATAATAAGTACAACCTAAAACTTCTTACCTGGGAATATTGAAGACTCATGTTAAAAGGAACCACCAGCTTTCATATGTTCTCATGTTCGGAGCAAGGAACTTAAACGTTAGCTTTTTTACATGGCACATATTGCACTTTTTTCTTCTCCAACACTTTGTTTTTGCATAATTTAAACCAAATTGAAAATGTTTCATTATTTATTTGAGGCTAAATTGATTTTATTGATGTATTATATTAAGTTAAAATAAGTGTTCATTCAGTATTGTTGTAATTGTCATTATTACAAAAAATAAATATATAAAAATAATAATAAATACAAAAAATAAATAATAATAATAAAAAAATATAATAATAAGAAAACAAACAAAGAAATGTAAATAAAAAAATGTGCCCGATTAATCGGTATCGATTTTTTTTGCCCCCCCCCCCAATAATCGGTATCGGCGTTGAAAAATCATAATCGGTCGACCTCTAGTGGACACCCCTTCAAATTAGTGGATTCGGCTATTTCAGCCACACCTGTTGCTGTGTATAAAATCGAGCATGCATTCTCCATAAACAAACATTGACAGTAGAATGGCCTTACTGAAGAGCTCAGTGACTTTCAACATGGCACCATCATAGGATGCCATCTTTCCAACAAGTTAGTTCATCAAATTTCTGCCCTGCTAAAGCTGCCCCGGACAACTGTAAGCGCTTTTATTGTGAAGTGGCAACGTCTAGGTGCAACAACACCTCAGACGCAAAGGGATAGGCCACACAAGCTCACAGAACGGGACTGCTGAAGCGCCTACTGAGTTCCAAACTGCCTCTGGAAGCAATGTCAGCACAAGAACTGTTAGTCCGGAGCTTCATAAAATGGGTTTCTATGGCCAAGCAGCCACACACAAGCCTAAGATCACCATGCTCAATGCCAAGCGTCGGCGTGGCGTAAAGTTCGCCGCCATTGGACTCTAGAGCAATGTAAACGCGGTCTCTGGAGTGATTAATCACGCTTCACCATCTGGCAGTCCGACGGACAAATCTGGGTTTGGCAGATGCCAGGAGTATGCTACCTGCCCCAATACATAGTGCCAACTGTAAAGTTTGGTGGAGGAGGAATAAATGGTCTGGGCTAGGCCCTTTAGTTCCAGTGAAGAGAAATCTGAATGCTACAGCATACAATGACATTCTAGACAATTCGAGATCGGTGTGGAAGAACTTGACTGGCCTGCACAGAGCCCTGACCTCACTAATGCTCGTGGCTGAATCGAAGTAAGTATCCGCAGCAATGTCCCGACATCTAGTGGAAAGCCATCCCAGAATAGTAAAGGCTGTTATAGCAGCAAATGGGGGACCAACTCCATATTAATGCCAATGATTTTGGAATGAGATGTTCAACAAGCAGGTGTCCACATACCTTTGGTAATGCTGTGTGTGTATGTATGTATGTATGTATGTATGTATGTATGTATGTATGTATGTATGTATGTATGTATGTATGTATGTATGTATGTATGTATGTATGTATGTATATATGTATATATATATATATATATATATATATATATATCTCAAAAAAATAAAGGGAACACTTAAACAACACAATGTAACTCCAAGTCAATCACACTTCAGTGAAATCAAACTGTCCACTTAGGAAGCAACACTGATTGACAATACATTTCACATGCTGTTGTACAAATGGAATAGACAACAGGTGGAAATTATAGGCAATTAGCAAGACACCCCCAATAAAGGAGTGGTTCTGCAGGTGGTGACCACAGACCACTTCTCAGTTCCTATGCTTCCTGGCTGATGTTTTGGTCACTTGAATGCTGGCGGTGCTTTCACTCTAGTGGTAGCATGAGACGGAGTCTACAACCCACACAAGTGGCTCAGGTAGTGCAGCTCATCCAGGATGGCACATCAATGCGAGCTGTGGCAAGAAGGTTTGAAGTGTCTGTCAGCGTAGTGTCCAGAGCATGGAGGCGCTACCAGGAGACAGGCCAGTACATCAGGAGACGTGGAGGAGGCCGTAGGAGGGCAACAACCCAGCAGCAGGACCGCTACCTCCGCCTTTGTGCAAGGAGGAGCACTGCCAGAGCTCTGCAAAATGACCTCCAGCAGGCCACAAATGTGCATGCATCTGCTCAAACGGTCAGAAACAGACTCCATGAGGGTGGTATGAGGGATTGGCAAATTCGCCACTGGCGCCCTGTGCTCTTCACAGATGAAAGCAGGTTCACACTGAGCACATGTGACCGACGTGACAGAGTCTGGAGACGCCGTTGAGAACATTCTGTTGCCTGCAACATCCTCCAGCATGACCGGTTTGGCGGTGGGTCAGTCATGGTGTGGGGTGGCATTTCTTTGGGGGGCCGCACAGCCCTCCATGTGCTCGCCAGAGGCAGCCTGACTGCCATTAGGTACCGAGATGAGATCCTCAGACCCCTTGTGAGACCATATGCTGGTGCGGTTGGCCCTGGGTTCCTCCTAATGCAAGACAATGCTAGACCTCATGTGGCTGGAGTGTGTCAGCAGTTCCTGCAAGAGGAAGGATTTGATGTTATGGACTGGCCCGCCCGTTCCCCAGACCTGAATCCAATTGAGCACATCTGGGACATCATGTCTCGCTCCATCCACCAACGCCACGTTGCACCACAGACTGTCCAGGAGTTGGTGGATGCTTTAGTCCAGGTCTGGGAGGAGATCCCTCAGGAGACCATCCGCCACCTCATCAGGAGCATGCCCAGGCGTTGTAGGGAGGTCATACAGGCATGTGGAGGCCACACACACTACTGAGCCTCAATTTGACTTGTTTTAAGGACATTATATCAAAGTTGGATCAGCCTGTAGTGTGGTTTTCCACTTTCATTTTGAGTGCGACTCCAAATCCAGACCTCCATGGGTTGATAAATTGGATTTCCATTGATTCTTTTTGTGTGATTTTGTTGTCAGCACATTCAACTATGTAAAGAAAAAAGTATTTAATAAGATTATTTCATTCATTCAGATCTAGGAAGTGTTCCCTTTATTCTTTTGAGCATTAGCTAAACCGTAAGTAAGGTTGACTATGGAGCCATCACATACTGCATTACAAGCCGTAGCTAGTGTGGTCCATACCTTTAGTTGAGAACCCAAGGGCTGGGTATATTCCATTCCAATGATACGCTTCCTATTGACATTTTCCACAGGAAACAGGAAACCTTGTCTTGTTTCTGGTGGAAAAAGGCATTCACATGCTATCGAACACTAATGATGTTTTCGAACAGCAAGACCAAGATCAACATGGCAGTGTTGCCATTGATTTATCAAAGTTGTCTAGTGCAACCCCCATATCAAATCAAATTGTATTTGTCACATGCGCCGAATACAACAGGTGTAGACGTTATAGTGAAATGCTTACTTAACTGCATTGTTGGTTTAGAAAAAAGGAAGAGATAAGAATAAGAAATAATTAAAGAGCAGCAGTAAATAACAATAGCGGGGCTATAAACGGGGTACAGGTACAGAGTCAATGTGTCAATGTGCGGGGGCTCCGGTGACGAGGTAATTATGTACATGTAGGTAGTTATTAAGGTGGCTATGCATAGATAATAGCAGAGAGTAGCAGCAGAGAGTAGCAGCAGCGTGGGGGGGAGGGGCAATGCAAATAGTCATACACTCACTAAATGCAGGCGAATGCTGCCAGATGATGTTGGTGAAGAGCAACAGCAAAAATGTGCAGTTGACTGCAGTCAAAACTTCATGACCTTCGATCACGATTTTTTTTAAAGTTCACGCAGTCGACATGTAGGATCGGACAACTTTCATCCCCATAACGTGACAAATTTTGAAAAGACTTGACAAAAGTGTTCTGCTCAAATGCACCCATTCACTTTCAATGGAAGGAAAGCGAGAGAAACGGAGTGGGTGGGGAACGTTGAGCGACGCGAGCATGGTCGAGTGAGCTGAACAGGGCGGGACTAAAGTTGGGGAAAGCTGAAGGTTATGCAAATCCTGCCCGATATTGCGGTGCAAGTGACCAATCGAAGCACACCATAGTCTCCAACCCCAAATGGTTTGGTTGACAATGGCTGTTGATAGGTAGCACTACCTAGTTTGCTTGCTAGCTTGTTAACGTTAGCACCCACATGAGGTCAACACTAATGTGGCTAGGCGAGTGCTGATTGTATAGTGTATCTTACGCAAACGCAGCGCAACGGAGTACGTATAGGTGGTTTTAAAATCAGAAAATGTCTAGGGAGTACATGAATGTGGTATTAAATCAAAATGGCTGGCCCCTTGCTGTACGTAGTCCTGCCTACGTTGCTTGCATAGTCCTCCTACAGAGTTTTCTTTCACTCAAATATTGAAATGGACCGCGCAATTCCTTGTGCAGCGGCGGGGGCAGTATGAAGCTCTGTATTTTAGACCAAACTCACTTTGGTTGAAAATGGAACCAGGAAAATTAATTTTGTTCCTCTTTTTGCACAAATAAAATTATTCTAAATATATCAATTGGACCGTTGTCACTAATCAACTTCAAAATCGCTTCAACATTGCTCTGTCTTGGTTTAGCTTAGCATTAAATAAGCAGCCTATTTTGCATTGACAACCAAATATAATCTCAGCGACTGTTCAGGGGAAATGAAAACGTTAGTGCTATCCGGGATCCTTGGGACATATACCTACCCTAAACACGAACCCTGAAGGGAGAGTGGGGCAAGTTAGGTATTTGTATTACATTCACCATTATCTACATAAACTCCTATTCAAAAGTTAAGGGTCACTTAGAAATGTCCTTGTTTTTGAAAGAAAAGCACATGTTTGGTCAATTAAAAATAACATCAAATTGATCAGAAATACAGTGTAGACATTGTTAATTTTGTAAATGACTATTGTTGCAGGAAACAGCAGATTTTTTTATCAACATAGGCTTACAGATGCCCATTATCAGCAATCATCACTCCCGTGTTCCAATGGCACGTTGTATTAGCTAATCCAAGTTTATCATTTTAAAAGGCTAATTGATCATTAGAAAACCCTTTTGCAATTATGTTAGCACAGCTGAAAACTGTTGTCATGATTAAAGAAGCAATAAAACTGGGGCGGCAGCGTAGCCTAGTGGTTAGAGCGTTGGACTTGTAACTGAGCTGACAAGGTACACATCTGTCGTTCTGCCCCTGAGCAAGGCACTTAACCCACTGTTCCTAGGCCATCATTGAAAATAAGAATTTGTTCTTAATTGACTTGCCTAGTTAAATAAAGGTAAAATAAAAAATAAAATCTGCATTTGTGGGTTCGAATACAGGCTCAAAATGGCCAGAAACAAAGGACTTTCTTTGGAAACTCGTCATTCTATTCTTGTTCTGAGAAGTGAAGGCTATTCCATGCGAGAAATTGCCAAGAAACTAGATCTCGTACAAGGCTGTGTACTACTCCCTTCACAGAACAGCGCAAACCGGCTATAACCAGAATAGAAAGAGGAGTGTGAGGCCCCGGTGAACAACTGAGCAAGAGGACAAGTATATTAGTGTCTAGTTTGAAAAACAGACACCTCACAAGTCCTCAACCGGCAGCTTCATTAAATAGTACCCGCAAAACACAAGTCTCAATGTCAACTTCTAGTCAGAGTTCCTCTGTCCAGTGTCTGTGTTCTATTGCCCATCTTAATCTTTTCTTTTTATTTGCCAGTCTGAGATATGGCTTTTCCTTTGCAACTCTGCCTAGAAGGCCAGCATTCCGGAGTCGCCTCTTCACTGTTGACGTTGAGACTGGTGTTGAGCGTGAAAAACACAGCAGCTCCTGACACACTCAAACCAGTGTGCCTGGCACCTACTACTATACCCCTTTCAAAGGCACTTGAATCTTTTGTCTTGCCCCGTCACCCTCTGAATGGCACACATACACAATCCATGTCTCAATTGTCTCAAGGCTTAATAATATTTTTTTTTTAACCCATCTCCTCCCTCCTCAGCTACACTGATTGAAGTGACATCAATAAGAGATCATAGCTTTCACCTGGATTAACCTGGTCAGTCGGTCATGGAAAGAGCAGATGTTACTAATGTTTAGTACACTCAGTGTATATCAACAGGACAGTATAATTACATAAACTTTTCAGAGCACTGGTATTGAGTTCAGATTTCTATCACCTGAAGCATGTGCACAAGGTAAAAATGCATGCACGAGACGCATGCATTCTTGCCGAGCTCGTACACGTGTTTACATGGTTCTGTGCATGCTTCAGGTGATAGAAATCTGAAGCACTACCAGAGCTTTGAAAAGTTTGTAATTATACTTTCCGGTGGATATGTCTCACATTCCTACTATCATCGCCCGGACGACCGATAAAGTACGTTAAAATATAATTTAATCAACATTCCGGCTTGTAGAGGTTGTGAGAGAAACTTTCCTGATTCAAACGCTCATTTGGGTTTCCAGGCAAGGGCTTAGCTAGCTATACTACACTAAACAAAAATATAAACGCAACATGTAAAGTGTTGTTTCATGAGATGAAATAAAACATCTCAGAAATTATCCATACGCACATATCTCTCAAATTCTGTGCACAAATTTGTTTACAACCCCGTTAGTGAGCATTTCTCCTTTGCCAAGATGATCCAGCCACCTGACAGGTGTGGCATATCAACAAGCCAGTGGAGGCTGCTCAGGGGAGAACGGCTCATAATGTATGGAACAGAGTCAATGGACTGGCATCTAACACCTGGAAACCATGTAGTTTGATGTATTTGTTACCATTCCACTGACTCCGCTCCAGCCTTTACTGCAAGCCCGTTCCCCCCAATTAAGGTGCCACCAACCTGTGCAAGAAGCTGATTAAACAGCATGATCATTATACAGGTGCACCTTGTGCTGGGGACAATAAAAGGCCACTTTAAAATGTGCAGTTTTGTCATACAACACAATGCCACAGAGGTCTCAAGTTTTGAGGGAGTGTGCAATTGGCTTGCTGACTGCAAGAATATCCACCAGAGCTGTTGCCTGATAATTGAATGTTAATTTCTCTACCATAAACTGCCTCCAAAATCGTTTTTGCGAATATGACAGTACGTTCAAACGACCTCACAACAGCAGACCACTTGTAGCCACACCAGCCCAGGACCTCCACATCAGGCTTCTTCACCTGCAGGATCGTCTGAGGGTGGGTGCTGAGAAGTATTTCTGTCAGTAAAACAGCACTTTGTGGGGAAAAACTCATTCTGATTAGCTGGGCCTGGCTCCTGAGTGCATGCCCTGGCTGCCAAGTGGGTGGGCCTATGCCCTCCAAGGCCCACCCATGGCTGTACCCCTGCCCAGTCATGTGAAATCCATAGATTTGAGCCCAATGAATTTATTTCAATTGACGTATTTCCTTAAATAATCTGTAACTCAGTAAAATCTTTGAAATGGTTGCATGTTGGATTTATATTTTTGTTCAGTTTAGCTATTTCAATAAGCTTTTCGTGAAAGACAGTGAAACTTACATTAAAACTGTTCTTTAAAATGGGTGAAATAGTGTTCACTTTTAGCCTAAACATGTTATTAATTGAATAGGATTGTATCTAGTTATCAGTAGATGTACATACGAACCTATTCCACATAGTTTTATCTCCGGTGTGATCAGCAGCATTCTCCGTAGGCGATCATTCTCCTCCTGGTACTCCACTACCGCTTTCTCAACTGCACCGAAAATCTCCATAGCAGCCTCCGTTAAGCGCTCATTTAAAAACACACGAAACGACTGTAGTTTAGACATTTTCAGTCGAATGAGAGTTGGGGAGCCTATTTAGTCCGGTCTGTGGGTCTTTCTTCACTACACAAAAAAATGGAAATTTTCTTCTATGGTGTTATGGCTTCTTCTTCTTCGATGGGGTTTAACGGCGAATAGCATCCAATGTTAATGGCGCATTACCGCCACCAGCTGGGCAGGGTGTTGAATAAGAAACAACAACAAAAAAACATTGCGGGAAAGGGGGGAAACGACATCATACAAAATTAAACACGTCAACTAACAAAATCCATCCCACTTCTTTAATCACAGTCCACTACAAAATACATCCCTACACAGGCTCAGGCATTTCTTGCACGGTCTCGGCTGTGAAATCACGAAGACCCAAAAAACTTTTTCAACTGCATTCACAATGATTCCAATTTTCGTAGACTTGTTCTCCGCTTGTGCTGTACAGTTTATGACCATTACAATTAGTAATACAAAGTCCACCTTTTTAACATGTAGCATTGGTCGTGGTGGCTCTACTACCATTGTTTCTTCCCCACCACTTTTCCCTTCCAATCTTCTCACCACCTCCAGATAGGAGACACGCTGAACACAGGGGCGGAAATCCCGGGGGGGACACGACCCCCCCATCCTGGGAAAAATATGATTTGTCCCCCCCAATATATCACTGAAACATAACTATGTAATTTAAATAATATTAATAATATGCAATGAAAGCAATTGTGCTGATTATAGACACTTAATAGCGCGTTTTTAAGTTTCAAAAGATTGCGAGTTGGGGACAGATATGCAGGGACAGACTGGCAGAGACAGGGAGTCTCAGGTAAGTTTGAGTCTTTGTTTGGCAACATTATGAAAGGTTCTAATTTTTTTAAACTTGTAAAATAGGGACATAATTGGAAAATGCCATAGATACCCCCACTCTCAACTTAAACTGGTGACTGAACTAAGATTTGTTTAAGGCAATGGTATTGCTGTTGTGATTAGTTGTGTAGTTTTGGGTACCGGTAGTTAGGAGTACAGAATGAAATTCTGAACATCATGGCCAATACAGTCATTCAAGGCATTGCAGCTGAGATTAGGTCTCTTCCGATTGTACAATTTTCAGTAATTGTTGATGGTACTCAAGATGTCTCTGGTGCTGAATAGGAGAGTGTCTGCCTGCGTTATGTTGACCATGACCTTGTCCCTCACAAGGAGTTTATTGGGCTATACAGGGTGTCGGAGACAACAGGCGAGGGCATTGCGAAAGTGACAACTGATGTGTTGTTGAGGCTCAATTTGCCCATGTCTGGCTTACGTGGGCAGAGCTACGATGGTGACTCTAAACATGGCAGGAAAATAGACAGGTGCACAGGCAATTGTGAGGAGGCAGCAGCCATTAGCCCTCTATGTGCATTGTGGAGCACACTGTGTAATCTGATTACACAGGCTGGCTGCACAGCCTCCCCACTGATCCGGGATTCCCTTTCTTGGGTCCATCAGTTAGGTGTCCTCTATGGCCAGTCAGGAAAGTTTAAGAGCATGTTTGAATCAATTGCCACGTCCAAAGATACAAACCTGACCACCCTGAAACCCCTATGTCCAACGAGGTGGACTGTGCGAAATACTGCTATTAGAGCTGTGCTAGGGCAGTATGAGCGGGTACTAAGCAGCCTAGAGGAGATGGCAAAAACTGCATCCAAGACAGCTTCAACTGCCAGTGGCTTATTCGAGCACTTCAGCAAAGGCAAAACTGTGTTGGGCCTCACACTTGCCTCTGCTGTTCTTGGAGAGCTTGAATGTCTAAACATTTCACTGCAGAAGAAAACTCAGACTGTCTCTGGTATGCAGGCTGCAGTCGAGTGTGTGCGGTCATCTCTTAGGGGCAAGAGAAATGACGAAAGCTACCTTGCACTGTATGAGAAAGCAACAACATTGATTGACTCTATTGAATCCATTGAGACACACTCAAGACGATTTGCTGGCAAAGCAGTGGATCACTATAGGGCAGAATTTTTTAAAGTGTTGGATGGTGTGGAGGTTCAGTTTGGCGACCGTTTTGACCAGGACACTCTAAACGTCCTGCAAAAGTTGGAAAGAGCGCTTCTCACGGGGGAGTTGGATGAGTCTCTAGATCAGTACCCAGAGCTGAACATAGATTCTCTTTCAGTGCAGATCCCTCTCTTTCACAACAAATACCCCTGTAGCAGCAGTGGAGAGGCAGCAGAGGTCCTCAGGAGGCTTCCAGTGGAGGTGCGGGGGTTGTTTGACCAAGTTGAGGTGCTGATCAGAATTTTGTTTGTGGTGCCAGTGTCTTCATGTGAGGCTGAGAGGAGTTTCAGTGCACTCCGCAGGTTAAAACCTCTTGGGGCTAGGTGGGACGCTAGCGTGCCACCCGTGGTGCACTCCATCAACAGCAGGTGCATTTCAAGAGCGGCAAATTTGAATCCAAATAAATGTCAAAATTCAAATTTTTCAAAAATACAACTATTTTACACCATTTGAAAGATAAACATCTCCTTAATCTAACCACGTTTTACGATTTCAAAAAGGTTTTACGGCGAAAGCATAAATTTAGAGTATGTTAGGACAGTACATTTACAAGAGTTGTGTGTAATGTTTTGTCAAGTCAAAGACAGGGTCACCAAAACCATAAAACCAGCTAAAATGATGCACTAACCTTTTACAATCTCCATCAGATGACACTCCTAGGACATTATGTTAGACAATGCATGCATTTTTAGTTCTATCAAGTTCATATTTATATCCAAAAACAGCGTTTTACTATGGCATTGATGTTGAGGAAATCGTTTCCCTCCAATAACCGGCAGTCAAGTCAGCGTCACAAATTAAATAATTAAAATTAGAAAACATTGGTAAAATATTATATTGTCATTTAAAGAATTATAGATTTACATCTCTTGAACGCAATCAACTTGCCAGATTTAAAAATAACCTTACTGGGAAATCACACTTTGCAATAATCTGAGCACTGCGCCCAGAAAAATACGCGTTGCGATACAGACTAGACGTCATGTTGGGGAGATCTAAAATCGAAAATACTATGTAAATAATCCATTACCTTTGATTCTCTTCATCAGATGTCACTTCCAGGTATCACAGGTCCATAACGAATGTAGTTTTGTTCAAAAAAGCTCATCATTTATGTCCAAAAATCTCCGTCTCGTTAGCACATGATGTAAGCCAGCCGGACTTCTCGTCATGAACGAGGGGAAAAAATATATTTCCGTTCGTTCAAACATGTCAAACGTTGTATAGCATAAATCATTAGGGCCTTTTTTAACCAGAACATGAATAATATTCAAGGTGGACGAATGCATACTCTTTTATAACGTATTGGAACGAGGGTACCCAACATGAACTCGCGCGCCAGGTGTCTAATGGGACATCATCGTTCCATGGCTCTTGTTCGGTCAGATCTCCCTCCAGAAGACTCAAAACACTTTGTAAAGGCTGGTGACATCTAGTGGAAGCAATAGGAAGTGCCAAAATATTCCTAAACCCCTGTGTTTTTCAATGGGATAGGTTTAAAGTCAATACAACACATCAGGTATCCACTTCCTGTCAGAAAATGTCTCAGGGTTTTGCCTGCCAAATGAGTTCTGTTATACTCACAGACACCATTCAAACAGTTTTGGAAACTTTAGAGTGTTTTCTATCCATATATAATAAGTATATGCATATTCTAGTTACTGGGTAGGATTAGTAACCAGATTAAATCGGGTACATTTTTTTTATCCAGACGTGCAAATGCTGCCCCCTAGACCCAACAGGTTAAAGACTTGGCTACGGGCCAGCATGGACCAAGACAAACTGAACGGCGTAGTTTCTGTAATGTACATAGATTCTCTTTCAGGGCAGATCCCTCTCTTTCACAACAAATACCCCTGTAGCAGCAGTGGAGAGGCAGCAGAGGTCCCCAGGAGGCTTTAGTACATGACAGTACACTTACTAATTATTTATTTCATGTTATTTTATTTAAAATTGCATACTTTGTGTGACATACTTGTCCATAGCTGCTGTTTGAAGAGCTGAGACACAGACTGAAGGATATTTTGGTTGATTTATTTGGGTTATTCATTGAAGTAGTTATTTTGCTTTTAGAACTGTACTTATTTTTAGCTTTTTGTTCTTGTAAAGCTATTGTAGTAGACTCAGGCCAGTGGCACATATTTAATGGCTTTATAAATGTATCAGAAAAAGTAAAATTAAAAGGTCAATTCAATACGGAGAACAACTTTGTGATGTTACTCAATGGAGATTATTTTAGACGAAATCACACCATGTTCATTGTATTTACGAAAACTGCACCCATACAGTGTACAGTACCATTGCCACCTACTGGCCTTTCTTGGTATTGCTGGTTGTAAATACAAATACCTGCAGACATACTGGACTGATAAGGAACACTGCTATAACTATTATTAGTAGTAGTATTATGATGATTTAAACATTTGAACAAGTTGGGACAACCCTTCTGTTAACTACTGTACCTATCAATTATCCAGTAGTAGTAATTATGGTTCCTCAATATACATTTAACATATTACAACGTAGGCTATGTGTTACAGCACTACTTTTGGTGTCCCCCTCAGGAATTGCTCTTGAGAAAATGTAATGTAATTGTCCCCTCCAAAGTTGATGTCAGATTTTCGCCCCTGGCTGGACACTCCTTTTCCTTGCCACCTCATTCTCCTTCACCCTAAAAGGGCACTCCAGGAATTCAGGTGCATGTTCACCTCCACAGTTGCAGCATTTCATTTCATCTGGCTACAATACTCTTCCCTTCTGCACACACTTGACACATTAACAAATATTTTGTATTCATGACACTGAAGGGGCTTGTGCACAAAAGCTCTTACATGGTATCTCATGAATCCTAACTTTATATGTGAATTTATTTTCTCCATCCACCATACAGGTCAGTCGACATGCTACTCTGGCTTCTTCTTCTGTGGGTTTTATGACAGGCTATAATCCAAATGGTTTATTACTGCCACCAACTGGACAGGGTTGAAAAAAACAAGGTAAAAATAAAACCCATACGTGATAGGAAAAACTAACTTAATCCACCCAAAATAAGACAATAAAAAACCCCATTGACAAAAACAAAACCCCAAAACTCCCACTTCTTCCTTCCTTTAATTCTCCATATCTCCATTCTCAAGCTCTATAACCTGAGAGGGTGGTATGGCTTGAGACAATAATCTATGCAACTCCTCCGCCGAGAAGACTTTCAGTCCCAGGAACCGTTCATAGCTATAAAGGCCACAAAGACCACCTTCTTAACCTTTAACATATCTGGGTCCTGCTGTTAAATGATAACCCCTGCAGCCTTCGGTGAATGCCTATCCACCACCATGGACTCTTCAGGAGCACCAATCAAACCCTCAACCCTTTAAACAGCTTCTGCATATGAAATACTCTGGAAGGCCCTGACTTTGGCCACCTCATTTTCTTTCACCATTGTTGGGCATTCCAAAGACGTGGCTTCATGGTTCCCATCAAAATTGCAACATGTCACATTTTCATCACTTTTAAAACACATGATACGATCTTTTCCACAACTTGTCTGCTTGTCTTCTTCATCTTGTCTTCTCCCTTCTGCAAACATGTCAAAAAGCTTTACAATGATAACACTGCATTGGTCTTGGAACAAATGCTTTGACTTTGTAGTCTACACTTGAGTAGGGCGAGACTCCATATTAAAAAAACAAAAGAACAGACTCTTCACTTTTTCTTCATTCACCTAACGATTCATCCGACCAGCATCAATAACTCCAGGAATATTTTTAATCTCTGCAACATCAACTTCCCACAAAACGCCAGATATTACCCCCATTGAGGGGTGCCCTGTTCCGAAGAAACACACAGGACACATCAAACTTCTCAAATCTGATGAGACGCAACACACGCTCCTTCTGGTACAGCAACTGCACTGCCTGCAACCGCAGGGTTCTCCAGAGGGTGGTGCGGTCTGCCCAACACATCATCGATAGCACACTGCCTGCCCTCCAGAACAGCTACAGCATCCGATGTCACAGGAAGGCCAAAATTATCATCAAGGACATCAACCACCCAAGCCACTGCCTGTTCCCCTGCTATCATCCAGAAGGTGAGGTCAGTACAGGTGCATCAAAGCTGTGACCGAGAGACTGAAAAACAGCTTCTATCTCAAGGCCATCAGACTGTTAAATAGCCATCACTAGCCGGCTACTACCCGGTTACTCAACCCAGCACCTTAGAGGCTGCTGGCCTATGTACATAGACATGGAACCACTGGTAACTTTAATAATGGAACACTAGTCACTTTAATAATGTTTACATACTACTTTTCTCACATCAACACCATTATCCCAGAAACCCTAGACCCACTCCAATTTGCATACCGCCCTAACAGATCCACAGATGATGCAATCTCCATTGCACTCCACACTGCCCTTTCCCACCTGGTCAAAAGGAGCACCTATGTGAGATTGTTATTCATTGACTACAGCTCAGCGTTCAACACCATAGTGCCCTCAAAGCTCATCAATAAGCTAAGGACCCTGGGACTAAACACCTCCCTCTGCAACTGGATCCTGGACTTCCTGATGGGCCGCCCCCAGGTGGTAAGGGTAGGTAACAACACATCCGCCACACTGATCCCCAACACAGGGGCCCATCATGTGTGCGTGCTCAATCTCTTCCTGTACTCCCTGTTCACTCATTACTGCACGGCCAGGCACGACTCCATCACCATCATTAAGTTTGTTGATGACGCAACAGTGGTAGGCCTGATCACCAACAATGACGAGACAGCCTATAGGAAGGAGGTCAGAGACCTGGTGGTGTGGTGCCAGGACAACAACCTCTCCCTCAACGTGATCAAGACAAAGAGGATGATTGTGGACTACAGGAAAAAGAGGACCGAGCACGCCCCCATTCTCATCGATTGGGCTGTAGTGGATCAGGTTGAGAGCTTCAAGTTCCTTGGTGTCCACATCACCAACAAACTAACATGGTCCAAGCACACCAAGACAGTCATGAAGAGGGCACGACAAACCTATTCCCTCTCAGGAGACTGAAAAGATTTGGCATTGGTCCTCAGATCCTCAAAAGGTTCTATAACTGCACCATCAAGAGCAGCCTGACTGGTTGCATCACTGCCTGGTATGGCAACTGCTCGGCCTCCGACCGCAAGGCACTACAGAGAGTAATGCGAATGGCCCAGTACATCACTGGGGCCAAGCTTCCTGCCATCTAGGACCTCTATACCAGGCGGTGTCAGAGGAAGAACCTAAAAATTGTCAAAGACTCCAGCCACCCTAGTCATAGACTGTTCTGTCTGCTACCACACCGCAAGCAGTACCGGAGTGCCAAGTCTAGGTCCAAGAGACTTCTAAACAGCTTCTACCCTCAAGCCATAAGACTCCTAAACATCTAATTAAATGGCTACCAAGACTATTTGCATCCCCCCCCTTTTTACACCTATGCTACTCTCTATTGTTATAATCTATGCATAGTCACTTTAATAACTCTACCTACATGTACATATTACCTCAACTAACCGGTGCCCCCACATATTGACTCTGTACCGGTACACCCCTGTGTATAGTCTCGCAATTGTCATTTTACTGCTGCTCTTTAATTAATTGTTACTTTTATTTCTTATTCTTATTTGTCTTTTTTTTAAACTGCATTGTTGGTTAGTAAGCATTTCACTGTAAGGTCTTCACCTGTTGTATTCGGCGCATGTGACTAATAAAATTTGATTTGATTTCATATACTGTATTCTATTCCACTGTATTTTAGTCATTGCCACTCCAACATTGCTCGTCCTAATATTTCTATATTTCTTAATTCCATTATTTAGCTTTAACTTTTAGATTTGTGTGTATTGTTGTGAATTGTTAGATACTACTGCACCGTTGGAGCTAGGAACACAAGCATTTAGCTATACCCGCAATAACATCTGCTAAATATGTGTATGTGACCAATACATTTTGATGTGATTTGATCCTCAACAAAAATCGAAATAAGCATGCCTCTCATGATCATCACAGCCTTCACTTTACCCGGCACTCTCTCCGCCAGTTTAGATAGATCAAATGAATTTTTCAAAATTGGTAATCCAATCAGCTGCTCCTCATTAACAAAACATTCTTCTATAGGATAAGAAGGGAAATCCTCATCACTGTATGCTACTTTGCTCTGTTTTCTATTCTTTTGGACAATTTTTCAATTCTCCTTGATTCCCCAGCCATTATATTCATGCTCCACATCAGCGTCCGCTTCTACCATCTTTTACTCATTCCGGGAGGGAATCTCCATCATCATGGTATTATAGCAGTCTGCAAACATTTGTTAGAAGTGCATGCCGCCACCCACTATGTGGGCTGTGTCCCCCTACTGTTCTGGAGTGTGAATTCATTACACCTTGTGACACAAAAAGGGGAGGGGAAAAGGGAAGAAAAATTGCCACTAACCCTACACCCATTAAAACCTCACCACTATTCCACTACTTGGCCCTATCTGATCCTACACCAGGTTTGCAGCCTGGAAGGACAGGACACTATCGGTCAACACACCTTGTAATTCCTCTGCAGTAAAATCTGTTATATTGTTATATTGCATGTTATATTGGCATTAATCCATGTCACATATCAGTTTGCAAACAATGTAAAACGTACATATTATACATACAAGCATGATCTCTTTCTTGAGTAAGGCAGCTTCAAAATGCAGGTGTTTCAGCCTCGCCCAGTGTTTTCTGTGGTGGAGGGGCAGCCAGCGGAATATACAGAGTGTAGGCTTTGGTAATCTTCTTTAGTTACACCATGATTGGCTCAGTGTTCTGTCAATCATGGGGACACTACATCACTGCATAATCTACAGGGAGAGCTAGGCAAGTTCAAGCCCCTTTGGGTGCTGCCATAGATTTACATTAGAAGTGCCCATCCAAGAAGGCTGAAGGTCATTGGCCACAGATAAAATGACGTCAAATCATGTTATATCTACCATAGCTTTGATTGGACTGATCATGTTACTTTCAAAATCTTAGCTAGCAAGCTAGACAAGCAGTCATCATCGTGAATCACGTCGACAATCTACTGGCAAATCGTTTTTAATCCTTTTCATATGAAGATAAATTATAGATAAAAGGTATCGGTGCTCATCGGCAATTGGACATAAAGAAGTCGGAAATCGCAAATTCAACAATGAGTGGTTTGGAAGGAATCAGTGGCTACCTGCAAGCGTTGCAAGGGAATCACTATTTTGCTTTGCCTGCCTGCTATTCACTGGAGATGGTGTGTGGTCCAAGTCTGGGTTTAAGGATTTAAAACATCTGTCTGTAATGGTCTCTTTTCCAAGCTTAAAATGATAACATTCACTCGCAACACCATGGGCCAAAAAAGGTTGAATTCATGACTTTTTACATGTTCAAAACAACTGGACACTCGGAACTGGGAAATCTCAGACTTCAGTTCAAGACAACTGGGAACTCGGGAAAAGAAAGGACTCTGACTGGGAAAATATGTTTTGAACGGTCATCCAACTAGGAATTCCAATCTGGGATCATGGGCCTCTTTCTGACGTCATGATTCATCCTTGTTTTTTCCCCAGTTGTCTTAAAAGGGAAAGGGGGATACCTAGTCAGTTGTCATGACATTGGCCTGTGGGTAAGGTTTATGACCCCCCATAAATACCTTTCTCCCTTCCCCTCTCTCTCTGACCCTACTGAAGGACTTTTGAATAGCCTTTGTTAAATATAGACAGTCTGGGAACATCAAACAAGTGGGGGGAAAGGAACCATATTTCGGTAATAGAACCAGTTGGAAATATACCAGGTACTTAATGAGTATGGATGTCAGTTCGGTTGTCATCTGAGACATTATGACTGATGACAGGACGACATAAACTGTACCTGGGAAAGTCTACACATTCTAGTTATCAGATTCACATGGAATTGTTGTGCAATTTAAATGTTTGATATTGAAACTGTTTGTTAGGAGATTAAATGTAATTTAGCTTCCAATTGAGAGAATTGGGTTTTCATAAGGAAAGAGCCCGGACCAATCAGTGGCCCGCCCCTGTGAAGAGACAGGGGTTATAAACGATGAAACAGACCCTTCTCCCCTCGCCACTATATAAGCCAGTGACAAAATGTAATCAGCCTGTTCCGGGTACGTGAGGTCTGCAGCCTCTGTGTTAAAAGGACTCACATGTCAAGTACAGAACTAAGCCAACCTCAGTGTGAGCTTTGGTTGCGAATGGTATGAACTTTGAACTCTTATTCACTACAGAAGTGATATTTCCTAGCCGTTGAGTTAGCAGCGGCCGCTGTAAACGTGGGCTAGGAAAGGACGGACGACGTATCCAGTCTAACGCACAACCAAGATACTACAACATATCCAATTTACCACCAGTGACATTCTTCCGAGGACAGGAAAATCTCTGTTGGCCAACACGGCCAGCATCTACGACCAACCTACCGAAGCGCAGCTCAGAGTAAATATTTATTGCATTTTCCTTTTCCAAATGGGCGGTAATTTAGAATGCATAAAATACTGTATTTACGATAGCATAGCTGCAGTCTTTGTTCCTCAGTCTTCCCGGTCTTTCATTCAAGCCCAACCCCCTTTCTTTGTGTAACAAGCCTCATACAGGTTCCGTCCACCAGGGACGTTTTCTGTATGGCATAATTTGTATTCTGTGTATATGTAATTCTGTGTGATTAGTTAGGTATTTGGTAAATAAATAATTAAACCCAATTTTGTATTGCTGATTCAACTTGTTAGCCAGGGTTCGTGAAAATAACCAAGAATTTACAACTTTCATATGAGACTGAAAATAAGATGAAGATTAATAATGACTGCTATCGATGTAAAATAATACTAAGTCTTTAAGAGTTTATTCGGAAGATAACGGCTCTATAAACACTCTTCCGTGGTGTCCCGACTTTCTAGTTAATTACATTTACATGATTAGCTAATCAGGTGATATTAATTGCAGAGAAAGGATTTTATAGGATAGCATGTCATATCACTTAATCCGGCATAGCCAAAGACACGACACAGTTGTCCAACTGAATGTATTCATCTGAAATGTGTCATCCGCATTTAACCCAACCCCTCAAAAGCACCTTTGATGACAAAATCTGCCCACAAGAAGGACCGCCACCTTCCTGTTCAAGTGAGCACAACACAACACCGGTGAGTCCAAAAATGTCTTCTATGTATAAATTAGCTAATGTGCTTTTCGTCACGAGGAGGGATATTATATAATGTTGTTGGGTCTATAACCATGTTTGCCAATAACAGTCTCTTCCTATTCAAATTGGTTTTCAACAAAAAGGTTAAGTAATACACCCATGTAATTCCAGTTGATCTTGCGAGGGTTGTTTTTTTGTTGCTGTTGTCACCATTAAAGTGCAATGAATGTATTGTTTAGTGTTGTGTTGTGTAGTGGCTTTGCTGGAATGCATCGGTTTTTTGTTATTGTTGCGTTTTCCCCACCAAGATTTAAATGCTAAAATCGCCACTGCTACCAAATATGGTGATGAGGAAGCCCAGTGGCCGGCAGTGGGAGAAGATGGAGCGAGATGGATTTTGGCTGACATGCTGCACATTTTTGTCATTGATGTAACATTTGATCTCCGTACAATTTTCTGTTATTCCTATCAGTCGCTATTGGCCCCCACTCTACTCACAGGGAGCCACTTAGTATCCCTCGCCCTGGACCCATCTTATTATTATTATTATTATTATTATGATGATGTGGTTTTTAAATGGTGGTTGGCAACCAAATGATGCATTACCGCCATCAACTGGAAAGGAGTGTAAATCCATTACACTTTGTGAAATGAAAAGGGGAATGAAAACCACCCTTCCGACTAACCCTACACTCATTTAAACCCCCCCCACCCCAATTCCACTACATTGATCCTGTCTGCTCCAACACAAGGCAAATGGCCTTGTAAGTCTTCTGCAGTAAAATATGGTAATCCCAAGTACTTCTTTGCAGCTGCCACCACAACACTTATTTTCAAAGACTCGCGTTCCATACCTGCAGTACAGTTGATAACCATAGCAAGGAATGCTAAAAAGCCAACAATACTGAAGCACATTTAATTCGTAGGCCTATTACTCTGTACTGGCAAAATTCTACTACTCACCGGGAGCCTCTTAGGATCCCTAACCCTTGACCCCTCTTCCTCAACTTTCTTCACTGCCTCAGCATACAACACCTCCTCTCCAACTCTGACCCTGGTAACCTCCACCTGCCTCTCTCGCACCAGACACTTTGAATCCTCAGCAACATGGGCACCCCTACAGTTTATACACACCACTTCTTTGACTGATATTACACACTCCTTTGACTCATGCACTCATGTACACTTCTCAATTTTTTCCTACACACTGCTGCAACATGACCATACACTTAGCACCTGAAACACTGTATCGGGTTGAGCACAAAAGCTCATACTGGATAACTGCTATATCCTAACATTACTTTGTAGGGTAAAGACTCAACATCAAAACTCAAAAGAACAGACAGTGACTTCTGTTTCACCACTCTCTCCACCGGGTCTCTGTTGCAATAGATGGCGGGTGTCACAGACAACGGGAATCTTCTTCTTCAACTGACCGGGCCCTGACCTGTGCACTTTATAAATGAATAATTCATAATACACTGAACAAAAATCTGAACACAACATGCAACAATTTCAAAGATTTTACTGAATTACGTTTCATATAAGGAAATCAGTCAATTAAAATGTATTAATTAGGCCTTAATCTATGGATTTCACATGACTGGGAATACAGATATGAATCTGTTGGTCACAAATACCTTAAAAAAAGGCAGGGGCGTGGATCAGAAAACCAGTCAGGATCTAGTGTGACCACCAATTTCCTCATGCAGCTTGAGACATCTCCTTCGCATAGAGTTGATCAGGCTGTTGTTTGTGACTGTGCGAAGTTGCTGGATATTGGTGGGAACTGGAACACGCTGTGGTACATGTCGATCCAGAACATCCCAAACATGCTCAATAGGTGACCTGTCTGGTGAGAATGTAGGCCATGAAAGAACTGGGACATTTTCAGCTTCCAGGAATTATGTACAGATCCTTGCATCATGGGGCCGTGCATTATCATGCTGAAACATGAGGGGATGGCAGCGGATGAATGGCATGACAGTGGGCCTCAGGATCTTGTCACGGTATCTCTGTGTATTGAAATTACCATTGATAAAATGCAATTGTGTTTGTTGTTCGTAGCTTATGCCTGTCCACACCATAACCCCACCGCCACCATGGGGCACATTGATCACAACGTTGACATCAGCAAACCGCTCGCCCACACAACGCCATACATGCTGTCTCCTAACATCCCGCTACAGTTGAAACTGGGATTCATCTTTGAAGAGCACACATCTCCAGTGTGTCAGTGCCCATCGAAGGTGAGCATTTGCCAACTGAAGTTGGTTACGACGTCAAATTGCAATCAGGTCAAGACCCTGGTGAGGACGGCGAGCATGCAGATGAGCTTCCCAGTTTGTGCAGAAATTCTTTGTTTGTACAAACCCACATTTTAATCAGCTGTCCAGTGGCTGGTCTCAGACGATCTTGCAGGTGAAGAAGCCAGATGTGGAAGCCCTGGGCTGGGGTGGTTATACGTGGTCTGCGATTGTGTGGCTGGTTGGACGTACCGCCAAAATCTCTAAAACGATGTTGGAGGCAGCTTATTGTAGAGAAATGAACATTCAATTCTCTGGCAACACCTCTAGTGGACATTTCTGCAGTCAGCATGCCAATTGCACGCTACCTCAAATCTTGAGACATCTGTGGCATTGTGTTATGTGACAAAACTGCACATTTTAGAGTGAACTTTTATTGTCCCCAGCATAAGGTGCATGTCACGGCTGTCGAAAGGATCGGACAAAAGTGCAGCGTGGTTGTAGCTCCACATTTTATAAAATCTGTGAAACTTTGCAAAACATAAATAACTGAATTTACAAAATAACAAACCATGAGGCAGAGAGAAACAAAACACTACTCAAAAGATAATCACCCACAAAACCCAGGAAGAAAAACCCCTACTTAAATATGATCTCCAATTAGAGACAACGAGGACCAGCTGCCTCCAATTGGAGATCAACCCCCCAAAAAACAACATAGAAATAGAACTAGAACTTCAACATAGAAATAGAAAACATAGAAAAACACAAAACACCCCCTGTCATGCCCTGACCTACTCTACCATAGAAAATCACATCTTACTATGGTCAGGACGTGACAGTACCCCCCCCTCCCCCAAAGGTGCAGACTCCGAACGCACCTAAAATAACAAAAGAAACCACAAAACAAAAAGGGAGGGTAGGGAGGGTGACAATTGTCTATTGCGGTTCAAATGCAGTCCACATAACCTTAACCTCCAGCAGAGGGGGGCGTACTCCCCACTCCACCCGCTGATCCTTCTGCTGTATTACCACCTGACCGTGGATCGTCGTCGAAAGAACCAGACTGTAGATCATTGCTGGAGGTTCTGGGCTGCAGGCCGCCACTGAAGACTCCAGGCTGCAGACCGCTGCCGGAGGCTCCGGGCTGCAGACCACCGCCTGAGGCTCCGGACTGAGGAGTGTCGCCGGAGGCTCCGGACTGAGGAGCGTCGCCGGAGGCTCCGGACTGAGGAGTATTGCTGGAGGCTCCGGACTGCAGACCGTCGCCGGAGGCTCCGGACTGAGGAGCGTCGCCGGAGGCTCCGGACTGAGGAGAGTCGCCGGAGGCTCCGGACAGGGGAGCGTCGCCGGAGGCTCCGGACTGAGGAGAGTCGCCGGAGGCTCCGGACAGGGGAGCGTTGCTGCAGGCTCCATGCCATGGATCATCAATACAGGTTCCCCGCCATGGATCATCACTGGAGGCTTCGTACCATGGATCATCTCTACAGGCTCCGGGCCATGGATTATCCCTACAGGCTTCTTGCCATGGATTATCCCTACAGGCTCCGGACCATGGACAATCCCTACAGGCTTCGTGCCATGGATCATCTATCTCTACAGGCTTCGGACCATAGATTATCACTGGAGGCTATTCTCGTGGAGCTGGAACAGGTCTCACTGGACTGGAGAGACGCACTGAGGACCACGTGCTCAGAGCAGGCACCGGCCGTACTGGGCTATGGAGGCGCACTGGAGGGAGAGTGCTCAGAGCAGGCACAGGACGTACTGGGCTATGGAGGCGCACTGGAGGGAAAGTGCGAGGAGCAGGCACAGGACGTACTGGGCTATGGAGGCGCACTGGAGGGAGAGTGCGAGGAGCAGGCACAGGACGTACTGGGCTATGGAGGCGCACTGGAGGTCTGGAGCTATGGCTGGCACAACCCATCTTTGCTGGTTGCTCAACCCAGCTCGACAACTGCAAGGCGCAGGCACAGATCGCACCGGCCTGTGAGTGCACACCGGCGACACAGTGCGCATCACCGCATAACACGGTGCTTGCCCCGTCACACGCTCCCCACGGTAAGCACGTGGAGTTGGCTCAGGTCTCACCCCTGACCCTGCCAAACTACCCATGTGGCCCCCCTCCCAAAAAATGGGGGGCTGCCTCTCGTTCTTCCCCGGCAGGCTTCGATATCTGTCCAATACCTGGTCCCCTGGGAGGCGCTCTTCTTCTGCCCCTAAATCCTACAAAGCCCTGGATATACTCCTCCTTATCTCCTCAAATGTCCAGAGGTCCATATCACGCTGCTTGGTCCCTTGGTGGTGGGTGATTCTGTCACGGCTGTCGAAAGGATCAGACCAAAGTGCAGCGTGGTTGTAGTTCCACATTTTATTAAATCCGTGAAACTTTGCAAAACATAAATAACTGAATTTACAAAACAACAAACCGTGACGCAGAGAGAAACAAAACACTACTCAAAAGATAATCACCCACAAAACCCAGGAAGAAAAACCCCTACTTAAATATGATCTCCAATTAGAGGCAACGAGGACCAGCTGCCTCCTATTGGAGATCAACCCCAAAAAACTACATAGAAATAGAAATAGAACTTAAACATAGAAATAGAAAACATAGAAAAACACAAAACACCCCCTGTCACGCCCTGACCTACTCTACCACAGATAATCACATCTTACTATGGTCAGGATGTGACAGTGCACCTGTGTAATGATCATGCTGTTTAATCAGCTTCTTGATATGCCACACTTGTCAGATGGATAGATTATCTTGGCAAAGCAGAAATGCTCACTAATAAGGATGTAAACAAATTTGTGCACAACATTTTAGAGAAATAAGCTTTTTCTACCTGTGAAACATTTCTGCTATCTTTTATTTCAGCTCATGAAACATAAGACTTTAAATGTTGCATTTATATTTTTGTTCAGTATATTTTATACTAGTTGTCATACAAAGAATAATTACAACTAATTCTATACTGAACAAAAATCTACAGTTTACAACCAGAGGAACGTCATTGCTCATTTTGTGCCTCTTAAGGATGAAATTCGCAGGTCGTGGGCACCCCCATGTCAACCCATTTCTTGTGTTTTCACTTTGAAAGAAAACAAGGGGGTTGAGCCTTGACCCGGGAGACTCTCTGGAAGGGCAATGATTCTTAGCATCATGCATGTCTACGGTTGTTTCAAATGCTAAAACACAAACAAGACGAGAAAGCTGACAATTTTTCCCGAGGGAAGATGGAGAAAATAGCATCCCTTGAGAGGGCAAGAAAGAGATGTATTGGGACAAGAGCTGTGACTCATTTTGCTCTCCAAAAAAGTGTGCCATTGAAAGGAGTGATTACTGGGGTAGCGGTGAATGTGAAAGTGGACCAACTGAAGGGTTTGTGATGCTTGTCATTTGGTGCGACGCAGACATGGTGGCGTGAGTGGTGAAACAGAAGAGTCAATGTCTGCTCGACAAAGTGATGTTAGGGTTTCTCAGTTATTCCGTACAAGCTTATGTGCCGAATACATTACGTTGTCATGGGTGTCAAGCTCATGCGTATGTGGCAGCAGTGTGTAGGAGGGAGGTTCCTAGGTGTGAAAAGTGTGCGCAGAAGGGCATGAGACAAAAGAAGGTGTAGAAATTGGGGGGGAAAAGTGATATGTTTTAATTGTAGTGGTGCCCATGGGGCTGGGGATCAGAAATGTCCGGTGCAAGAAAGACATGTTCAGGTTACCAGGGTTAGACTACAGCAGAGGGTGTCATATGCTGAGGAAATGAAGAAAGTTGAAGAAGATAGGTCAAGGGGGAGGGATCCTGAGAGGATTCTTGTGAGTAGTAGATCTGTATCAGTACAGCCAGATAGGCCAATGACTGATAGATCCTTCAGTAAGATTGGTCTTTTTAGCGTTCATAGCAGTCGTTATCAACTGTACTGCAGGGATGGAATGTAAGTCGCAGAAAATCGAGGTTGTGGTGGCTGCTACAGATAAGTATTTGGGTGTATGGGATTTGATGTCAGAAGAGTTACAGGGTGTGTTGAGTGGTGGTTTCCTGTCCTTTCAGGCTGTTGGCCTGGTAGGACTGAATAGGTTAAAATAGTGGAGTAGGGTGGTGGGTTTTCAATGAGTGTAGGGTTAGATGGTAGGGTATTTGTTGATTTATTTTCCTTTTTTCAAGCAAAGTACAGGGGAGTTATAAACAAACACGGAGCAGACAAAGTCAACAAGCTAGCTAATTTCTTTGCAGATCAACTGTTCTGGTAGCAGTGATGTCGTCAGAAAATGTCGACAGAGACAAGCATCTTTCTTGGTTCTTATATCTGAATCAACTCGATGGAACCAAACCATCCCCTAGTAAGAGGGCGCGTGTGGCGAGTGGGGAGAGGTTTACAGATATGGATGTTGACTTGTTAAAATCCATCAATGAAAGGCTTGCCAAACTTGATATCTTGGATATATTACGAAAGGACATCAATGCATTATGTGCTAGTCTAGAATTTAGCCAACGTCAGATTGATGATCTAAGGAAAGAGAACACGGAGCTGAAAGGTACTGTAGACTGTATTCATAGCAAGGTGGAGGTGGTACAAAGGGAGAACAAACAACTTAAAGAAACCTTGCGATGATGTACAGTGTCGATCAATGCGGGACAATCTCATATTTTCAGGGATACCGGAGAATGACAACAGCAGAGGCTGTGAGGACACAGTCCGAGATTTTATGTCAACTCAACTAAAACTGCCCACTGATGTTGTGCGTGATGTCATTTTCTCCAGAGTCCATAGAATAGGTAAGGCCTCTGGAAATAGGCCACGGGCTATTATTGCATGTTTTGACAAAATTAAGCAAAAGGAAATGACGAAGAACATGGGCAGAGAACTCAGAAACACTGATTTTGGAATGAATGATCACTTCCCCACCGAGATCAATGAAAGGAGAAAAAAACGATATCCCATCATGAAGGAAAAACGTCTGAATCAACGAGTCTCCATGGTGATGGATAAACTTTATATCAACGGGCAATTGTATCGGGACTCTAGAGTAACTCCCTGGCTATTTTAATTTAATGTTCAAATTTGAGTTTGTATGTTGTAGTGTATCATGACAACTTCAACTATAACGAATACATGCTCTATTGATCTTCACTTGACAAGGAAAGGGTTGCATATAGCTCAGGTTAATGTATGTAGCCTTCCTAACAAAATACATGAGGTTTTTAACTTGGTCAAGATAAATAATATTCATATTTTGGCCTTGACCGAAACGCATTTAGATACATCTGTAAATGATGGGCAAATTAACATTCATGGATATAGTCTACTTAGAAGGGACAGGAATAGGAATGGTGGGGGTGTAGCACTGTATATTCAGAATCAGACACCTTTTAAGAGAAGGGATGACCTTAATGTATGTCAAGTAGAGGCACTATGGGCTCAAGTACATCTGCCTCACCAGGCAGCCATATTGGTAGGATGTGTGTATAGACCTCCTAGCTCTAAGGTGTCCTATTTGGATGACTTATGTACTGGCTTTGACCAGGCCACAGATAGCAACAGAGATGTATTTATCTTGGGGGATTTTAATATAAATTGGAAGGATCACAATAATTTGAATAGAACAAAATTGATGAGATATGCGGAGAACTGTGGTTTGAAACAAATGGTTAATGATACTACTAGATCATCAATTAAGTTGGGTCATCGTTCAGACACATGCATTGATCTGATTTTCTGTAATATACCATCGCAATGCTTAAAAGCCAGATCAATGCCAGTGGGCTGGACAGACCATAATATTGTGACCATAACCATGAACACCAAGGTTCCAAAGAAACCCCCTAGGATAGTGGTCAAGAGAAATTTTAAAACATTTAATTATGAGCTATTTCTAAATGATTTGGCTGCTGTACCCTGGGAGCGGATTTATCTAGAGGATGATTTAAATCACGCTACAGAATGTTTTATGGCTTTGCTCATTGAGGTTAAGGACCATCATGCCCCTATAAGAAAGAGTACAGTTGGTGCTCGTCCATCTCCATGGATTGATGATGAACTGGGTGAGGCTTTTTCTCAAAGAAATATGTTAAAAGTCTTAGCAGCCAAATCAAAATCAGAAATTGATGAACAGAATTATAGAACATTGCGTAATTATGCAGTTAAATTGAATCGAAGGAAAAAAAAGTTATTTTTCAACAATGCTTTTATTGATTGTAAAAATGATTCTAAAAAGGTATGGAATACAGTTAAGGGTTTACTTGGTACATCTATCTCATCATGCCCATCTAGTGTGGAGGTTGATGGGAGAATAATAACAAAACCAGTTGATATTGCCAATCATTTTGCAGATTTTTTCACGAAGAAAATTAATTTACTGAGCAACAATGTAAACATACATTCTTCCAAACAAGCTATTGTCCAATGGATTGATGATCATATTATGAGCAACAAGATCTGCTCTTTTAGTCTGCAAACGGTGTCAGTGGAGGAGGTGTTAAACCTTTTGAAGTCATTACCTGATGGGAAATCTACAGGTTATGATCTTATGGACAATTTTTTGCTTCGCTGTGCTGCTCCCCAGATTGCAGTTCCACTGAGATACATATTTAATTGGTCACTGGAAAAGGGGATGTTTGCAAATGTATGGAAGCATGCTAAACTTTGTCCTATTTCAAAAGACTGCAAAGAACCCGCTACTCCTGCCAATAGTCGACCAATTAGTCTACTCCCTACACTCAGTAAGATATTGGAGGGTATTGTGAGTAGACAAATATGGGAGTACATGGAAAATAATGATTTGTTTACAGCCAATCAGCATGCTTATCGCAAAAATCATTCCACTACCACTGCACTGGTTGACATGACTGACCAGTGGCTCAATGCTATGGATAATGGCAAGTTTGTGGGGGTACTATTTTTAGATTTCAGTGCAGCATTTGATTTAGTGGATCATGAGATAATTTTGACAAAATTAATGCATTATGGTTTTAAGGAGGTAGCATTGAATTGGGTACAGTCATATCTAACTGACAGGAAACAGTCCACCTATATCAATGGTTCATTTTCTTCCCCTCATGCTTTAAACTGTGGAATACCGCAGGGCAGCTGCCTTGGGCCACTTCTTTATTTAATATATACCAACGACCTTTCCTTTGCCCTAGCTGAAACTCAAGCTACTATATTTGCAGATGATACTACAATTTATGCAGCAGGACAATCGGTCCAACAGGTACAGCAAGCTTTACAAGGAGATTTGGAGAATATTAGGGAGTGGGTTTGCCAGAATAAACTTGTTTTAAACACCAAGAAAACCAAAGTTATGTTGGTCTGTTCCATTAGGAAAAGGCCAAAACAGCATGGGATACAATTAAGTATGGGAGGAGTACAAATTGAAGAAGTGGCAGAAACCAAACTATTAGGAGTGCAGCTAGACAACTGCTTATCATGGTAATCTCAAATAACTAATCTATGTAAAAAAATTATTAAAACAGCATGCATAATCAGAAGGATAGCTAAATATTTACCAGGAAAAATTCTTAAGCAAATAACACAAGCTTTAATTGAGAGTCAAGTGAACTACTGTTCTGTGGTCTGGGGAAATGCATCATCAAGTGAAGTTAGGAGGCTGCAGATTGCACAGAACAAAGCAGCAAGGATTGTTTTACGGTGGAGATATGGTTTTTCTGTTGCAGTCATACGCAATGTTCTTGGTTGGTCATCAATCGACAAGATAATTGAAAAAAACATGCTTATTTTATTTCATAATATACATCATTTAAAACGGCCAAGTTCTATTCACAACGGTAATCAGTTGGTAAGAGACAGACATTCCGTAAATACTAGGAATAGATTGTCCACCATCTATGCGTTACCCAGACAGAAAAGAGAAATAGGCAAAAGAACATTTCGATTTAGAGCAATAAAGAAATGGAATAAATTAACTGAGCAAATCAGAAACCTTTCAATATATAAATTTAAACATTATTTTAAAACAATTTAAATATAATACACAGAAATGTTGTGGGATTACAGCAGATGAAGAATTCATATTTTTTAGATTGATTACTTATTGGTTTATTACGTTAGTATATTATGTATGTTTGTAATAGTGTGTTATATGTGAAATTGTGTTCGTATATAAATTGTATTTTAATATTTAAGGACTCTTGGAAGATTAGTCCAAATGGGGACTACAAGAGATCCAAACAAAATAAAATAAAATCAAATCAAACTCAACCAAAAAATAAAAAAAAGATTGCTCATGACCAACCCAGAAACCAGATTATCATTGGAAGACTGACACCTAAATGACCACTGTTTTCATAGATTAACTAGCTAACATCTTCTGTATTCTGACTGTTTTGTACTCAAAGAAATCTAACGGTAGCTACATCATCTAGCTACACTGCATAATCCCCATAAGATGCCCAATGCCTTAATTTCAACTAGCCAACGTTAGCTAGCTAGCTAAAGCTAGATATGCAGATTGTTGACATGATAGTGTGTTTGGTTTGTAGATGATAATGCTACCTAGGTGGTCGAAAGCATTTTCATCCCAGGACCACCCAAAAAAATCCATCTAGCTATAAAATTGTGTACAGTAACATCACACAAACAGTTATTTCTCAGGGAGATACTGGTGGAGACTGATTTCGATGGAACCTGAGGTAGTGCTGTAGATGTTTTGGTTGTGTAAAAATCAACACCAAAATTGAGGTAAGAAATGCTATGACATTTTTTGTTATGCTTTGTGATTCAATTTGGTTGGTAATCAACTAAAATAGTTAACTGCATGAAGATATGTTTGCCTGTTCATTTTAGTCAATAGGCTTCATCTTTTGGTCTTAGTCTTTGACCAATAACCCTAATTGTATTGTTCATATTAAATCAACCCATCTTATGAAATCTGAAATTATTTGTAATTAAAAATATTACTAATAAATTGATCACATTTGTTTGAAATAATGGTATGTTTGTCATTGGTTTCACATTGTGTCACTGGTGTTACATTACATCACTGGTATTACTGTATGACATATTGGTGTTCTGGCATCAGAGTTGCCCAATTTAACTGTTGCTACATTCATTAGTAAACATTTTAAGGATATGATCATTCAATTTTGATGACTCAACCTCAAATATGTCTAATGTTACAACAAAAACAGACAATAGTATAAATGGAAAAATGTCAGACAATAGAACTTTACACACGCATGTTTAAAGTCAATTATTACTAATCCAAACAATTTCTTAGTATTATCATTAACCTTTTCTGTCTTTGATTATATATGCAAATGAAAGACTGAAATTACATTCTAGAAAGCCTGAATTGTCATCTAAAATATAAGTAACACCACTGACAAAAAGGCAGCACAAGCATTTTTTTATGTAATGTAGTAAAAATATAAAAATATGTTAAGCTGTCATTTATGTTGATTTATAATGTTAAGGGGTTAACTATTATCTAACTACATTTAGATTTTTTCAAAAGTATAAAAATGTGTAAAAGTTGGCTGTTCAAAAAGCCACCATTTTTAACAAAATTACCCAAGTAAAGGATGACTTGGGAGAATCCATTCTTCATTAAGAGTCGAATGTATTGCATTACTCTACACAGGATTAAATAATTATCATGAATAAGCAAAGTAAGTGCTTTGATTTAAACAAGCACCATTCGCCAGAGTAGCCTGTTCTCTACTAAATTTAAAGACAAAAAATTGTACGACAAGTGACTCCTGGTAACTTCAGCGGCTTAGGACTGACGTAAAAGCGTGCACTAAACCAAATAATACAGTTATCAAGAGCGATTACAAATAATGTTATTGAATTGGGAATAGAAAAGCATTGTAGTTCATATAAAACAGAGTTTTCGTTTCTACAAAATGCACTTATCAGGTGTCGATTGCATATAATTACTTACCAAAATATTCGAACAATATCATGAAAATGGATGACAAATACTCTTAGATGGAAAGAGATATTTACTTTAAAAAGTACATTTTAATATATCAATAGACTGGTTGGTTGTTTTGCAACTATGGGGCATACAGACGTGGTTGGCTTAGATTGTTGTCAACATGTAAACTATATTTACTCTCCAAATGTTTATTCAAAACATAAATGTTCACAATGAGCACTTGTTGTTTTAGCCATATTAGAATAAACGTGACATCAATCAAAAAACTTCAAAACAAGACATGGTATCAAGAACAAAATAAAACTAGCTGAAAAGAGCCACCAACGATTCCCCACATGGCAGCTTCTTGTCATTGTTGCTATTTATTTGACCATTCAGAATCGTAACACATGGTCTTCAGCCTCATCACTCATTTTCATGATGTTGTCAGCCAACTTGTCTATAAATAGCCTGACGTCTCACACTAAATGATTCTGCTGCGCTGTCGTTCGCTACATACTTAAGTCGTTTGTGTGATGAAGGAAAAGATGGGCATTGTACAAAACAAATTAATCAGCAATTGGATGATTTCTAAAGACTCATAGTATCAAAGCCAATGAAGAATTTTCAAATCACCACTTTACCCAAGTGTTTTCCGGCTCTGGTCCAACCCAGGGGTATCTGGACCAATCAGACGGCCCTGAATGTGTTTGCATTCGGTGAAGGGTCAGGGAGGTACTCAGATCCAGGAATCCTTATCATAATTTGTACTGTTTGATCATTCCCATCAATCAAACCAAATCAAACCTGATTTACATGTTTTACAAAAGTAAATCCATCCATCTATTTCTGAGACCCATAGCATGAATAATACTGTGTTGCTTTGCTTTAAGATAACAGGATAAGAAAAACGTTAATGTCCATTATGTTTACACAGAATGAAAATTAGTCTCTGGTGCTCTGAGTTACAATAAATTGATAAAAACAGACATAAACCATACACAAATACTTGAAACATTTACATGTCCCTTCATCAGTCTTATTGAAGACTGTCACTGCAGAGGGGATAAAATACATATTTACGCCATTCTTCATTGCTAGTGGCAACTTTAGTCTCTGACTGGACAGCAGCATTTGGAAGGATGCGTGAGTGGGTGGGTGTTGTTGTTGAAGACCTGGAGTGCTTTCCTTGTGATGTTCTGGGTACAGTTCTTGGAGTTGTGGCTGTTTGCTGCTGATAGTTTTGCTGGCCTGATAGACAAGTTGTGCCAGTTTACTCCTGTACCTTACTGAAAGGTTCCAATACCAGGAGGGGATGTTGAAAGTGAGAACATTCGATCAGGGATTTGTAAACCATGGTCAGTGTGTGTTCACTTGCATTAAAATAGCTTCCTAAGTAGGAAAATAAGCTGTCAGTGTTTTCCTGTAAGCTAAGTTTGTGGTCTAAAATTGTCCCCAAGTATTTAAAATGTGTGACATGCTCCACGTCTTGTGCTTTCATGGTGACACTCTCTCTCTCTCTCTCTCTCTCTCTCTCTCTCTCTCTCTCTCCTGTTATTCCAGTTTTTTTAGTCTTGGTGACATTGAGGTCCAGGAAGCTATTGTCAAACCTTGTCACAAGGCTGTCAATGAACTGGGAATATCTTGAGTTGGCCTTGCTCTCCAGGTCGTCCGCATAGCTGATTAGGGCAATATTGCTGTTGCTTTCCTAAGTGTGTTGTCCACATCCTGCATTTTTAATACCTTACCTGACAGATGATCTCTTTTACCTAATTGTCTTTCCTCTTTCACTTTCTTTCCCGTTGTCTTTCTTTGTGGACTTTATCCACATGCCTCAACTTGTAAGTCGCTCTGGATAAGAGCGTCTGCTAAATGACGTAAATGTAAATGAGCCTTATGAGTGATTATTTTACCACAGACTGAGCAGCCACATTGTTTCTCTCCTGTGTGAGTCAGTACATGCCTCCTTAGGTCCCCCTTCTGATTGAAGCTTTTCCCACAGTCACCACAGCTAAATGGTTTCTCTCCTGTGTGAGTCCGAATATGATCGGTTAGATGCCCCCTCTTATTGAAGCTTTTCCCACAGTCAACACAGATAAATGGTTCTCTCCTGTGTGTGTCTGTATATGTTAATTTAGGTGCCCCTTCTGATTGAAGATTTTCCCACAGTCTCCACAGTAAAATGTATTCTTGCTTGTGTGAGTCCGTATATGCATGGTTAGGTTCCCATTCTGATTGAAGCTTTTCCCACAGTCACCATAGCTAAATGGTTTCTTTCCTGTGAGTCCGAATATGATCGGATTTGGAAAAGTGTTCCCCCAATGGTGGGCTGGGATCCAATGGTGGGCTGGGATTGAATAGTGGGCTGCTGTCAAGTCCTACAGGGTTGCTGCTTATGGCTGATCAGTGGCTTCTTCCTTGCTGAGCGGCCTTTCAGGTTATGTCGATATAGGACTCGTTTTACTGTGGATATAGATACTTTTGTACCTGTTTCCTCCAGCATCTTCACAAGGTACTTTGCTGTTGTTCTGGCATTGTTTTGATGATCTGGAATGTCACAGGGATTATAGAGACTCTTTAGGTGGGTCACGGTGCCAAAAGGTTGGAAATCCACTAGTTTAGAGTCACTGTCTCTGTTCTCCACAGTCTGGGTTTGGGGAAGAGTCAAGGACCAAAGTGGGTCTTCTTGATCACATTCACTTTTCACAGAGGGAGGAGTGAATGTGGAATCTTTGGAATCAAAGGGCCCTTGAAGTTTCTCCTGTTCCTCTTTAATCTGTGTGGGCTCTGTGTCCTCCTGCCCCAGACTGGGGCTCAAATCCTGCTCACGGTGCTGCTGCTCAGGGGGAACATCTTCAGAGAAAGCAAGAGAAAACTGCTGGGAGTCTGGAGGGAAGGAGAGGATGTCACGCTCTGACCTTAGAGATCCTTTTTATTCTCTATTTTGGTTAGGTCAGGGTGTGACTAGGGTGGGTACTCTAGTTTTGTATTTCTATGTTGGCCTGATATTGTTCCCAATCAGAGGCAGCTGTATCTCGTTGTCTCTGATTGGGGATCATATTTAGGCAGCCTTTTCCCACCTGTTGTTTGTGGGATCTTATTTTGAGTCAGTGCATGTAGCACCTCTGTCGTCACGGTTTCTTGGTTGTTTCGTCGTCGTCGTCGTCGTCGTCGTTGTTTGTAAAGTTTCACTATAATAAAATGTGGAACTCAGAGCACGCTGCGCCTTGGTCCTTCTCTACACACAGACGTGACAGAGGAGGAGCAGAGGTTAACTACAGTATACAGCCTTTAGACATGCCTGAGTGCACAATGTAATTTTAAAAGGTTTTGTGACACAGACAATTATTTGATCATATATATGAATTGTTTATTGATTCCTTTCCACTACACATTGGCAACTAAATGCTGAATTGCTGTAAATGCTATACAGTGCCTTCAGAAAGTCAAAGGTCAAAGTGGAAGAACAACTCTAACATTTGTAAAAAAAAAAATATATATATATATATATATATATATATATATATATATATATATATATATATATATATATATAATAATTATAAAAATTAAACCCTAATATATCTTGATTAGGTAAGTACTCAACCCCCTGAGTCAATATATGTTAGAATCACCTTTGGCAACAATTACAGCTGTGAGTCTTCCTGGGTAAGTCTCTAAGAGCTTTGCACATCTGGATTGTATAATATTTGCACATTATTCTTTGTAAAATTCTTCAAGCTCTGTCAATTTGGTTATTGATCATCGCTAGACAGAAATTTTTTCAAATCTTGCCATAGATGTTCAAGCCGATTTAAGTCAAAACTATAAACAGGCCACTCAGAAACATTCAATGTCGTCTTGGTAATCAACTCCAGTGTATACTTGGTCAAGTGTTTTAGGTAATTGTCCTGCTGAAAGGTGAATTTGTCTCCCAGTGTCTGTTGGAAGACAGACTGAACCAGGTTTCCTAGAAAACACCCTAGTCCTTGCTGATGACAAGCATACCCATAACATGATGCAGCCACCACCATGCTTGAGAATACTCAGTGATGTGTTGGATTTGCCCCAAACATAACGCTTTATATTAAAGACATAAAGTTAATTTCTTTGCCACATTTCTTGCAGTTTTACTTTAGTGGCTTCTTGCAAACAGGATGCATGTTTTGGAATATATATTTTTATTCTGTACAGGCTTCCTTCTTGTAACTCTGTCAAATTGGTTAGTATTGTGGAGTAACTACAATGTTGTTGATCCATCCTCAGTTCTCTCCTATGACAGCCATTAAACTCTGTAACTGTTTTAAAGTCACCATTTGCCCTCATGGTGAAATCCCTGAGCGGTTTCCTTCACCGAGTTAGAAAGGACGCCTGTATCTTTGTAGTGACTGATACACCACCAAAGTGTAATTAATAACTTCACATGCTCGAAGGGATATTCAATGTCTTCTTTTTTTTCTCCTCCATCTACCAATAGGTGGCCTTCTTTGCGAGGCATTGGAAAACCTCCCTGGTCTATGTGGTTGAATCTGTGTTTGAGATTCACTGCTCGACTGTGGGACCTTACAGATAAGTGTGGGGTACAGTTATGAGGTAGTCATTAAAAAAGCATGTTTAACACAATTATTGCACATAGAGAATTATTATATGACTTGTTAAGTACACTTTTACTCCTGAACTTATTTAGGCTTTCTATAACAAAGGCGTTGAATACTTATTGACTCAAGACATTTCAGCTTTCCATTTTTTATGAATTAGTAAACATTTCTAAAAACGTAACTCCACTTTGACAGTATCGGCTATTGTGTGTAAGCCAGTGACCAAAAAAATCTAAATTTACTACATTTTAAATTCAGGCTGTAGCACATTAAAATGTGGAAAAAGTAAAGTCTGAAGTCACTGTATAAAGATAAACAATGGAGATAGCAATGAATAACTAGGCAGGTGGAATAATACGTTTTTTTTAATTATAAATTGTGTAGAACTATCGCTAGCTATCAACAGATCTAAATGCAAACTTATTCTACATAGTTTTATTTCCGGTGTGATCCTCAGCAGTCTCCGTAGATGATCATTCTCCTCCTGGTACTCCCCTACCGTTTTCTCAACTGCCCTGAAAATCTCCTTTGCAGCAGATGTCGTTAAAAGCTCTTTAAAAACATACGAAACGACTGTAGTTTAGACATTTTCAGTCGACTGAGAGTTGGGCATTCTGCTAGTATGGCCTTGTGGAGTTGGTCTCCTGATCACATTCACTTTTCACACAGGGAAGAGCGAATATGGAATCTTTGGTATGAAAGAGCCTTTGAAGCTGCTCTTCCTCCTGACTGGTCCAGAGTTCCCCCTGTTCCTCTTTAATCTGTGTGGTCTCTGGGTCCCCCTGCCCCAGAGAGGGGCAACACTCCTGTTCGCAGTTATTCTGCTCAGGGGGAACCTCCTCTTCAGAGACAGCGAGAAAGAGCTGCAGGAAGTCTGGAGGGAAGGAGAGAGGGAGCAGAGGCTACCTATACAGCCTTTAGACCTCCATGAGTGCACAATGACATTTCAAAATGCTTTTTGTGACAACCATTTCATTATCCCTAAAAATTGTTAATTGCTTCAATGGTTTATTTAATCTTATAAATTGGGTTGTTTGAATCCTGGATGCTGATTCGTTGATAGCAGGGAGTTAGTTATTCACCACAATCGCCAGGTAATGCCTGTTAACAGCATCCCATAGACCTGCCAGGCAGTTTATAAACTTAATCTCTCTTGGAAAAAAGTGTCTAGACAATACTTCCCCATGCTACTACTAGCCTAGCATTCAGTTAACAATAGTTGGGGTTTGTCTAAACCTTGTTGTCTGCCTCTATGACCAGTAAAACAATGTTGCATTTTATAAAAAATGTTGTTATCCACCATCTCTAATTTTGCAATAATTTAGTGCTTAAGCAGCAGGTTAGGAGAATTAACGTAGCAGGTTAGGAAAATGACTGTGCATTCGGAAAGTATTCAGACCCCTTGACTTTTTCCACCTTTTGTTACATTACAGCCTTATACTAAGGAGTGGCTTCCGTCTGGCCACTATACCATAAAGGCCTGATTGGTGGAGTGCTGCAGAGATGGTTCTCCCATCTCCACAGAGGAACTCTGGAGCTCTATCAGAGTGACCATCGGGTCAATTTGTAAGTCGCTCTGGATAAGAGCGTCTGCTAAATGACTTAAATGTAATGTAATGTAAATGTTCTTGGTCACCTCCCTGACCAAGGCCCTTCTCCCCTGATTGCTCAGTTTGGCTGGGCAGACAAAATGGAAGAGTTTTGGTGATTCGAAACTTCTTTAATTTAACTTCTTATGGCCAGATGGAACGGTAGCGTCCCACCTGGCCAACATCCGGGAAAAATTGCAGAGCGCGAAATTCAAACTACAGAATTATAAATATTTAACTTTCATAAATTCACAAGTGTAATACATCAAAATAAAGAGTAACTTCTTGTTAATCCAGCCGCTGTGTCAGATTTAAAAAAAGGCTTTACGGTGAAAGCACACCATGCGATTATCTGAGTACAGCGCCCCGCATACAAAAGCATGAAAAAACATATTTCAACCAGGCAGGTGCACCACGAAAGTCAGAAATAGCGATATAATAAATGCCTTACCTTTGATGATCTTCTTCTATTGGCACTCCAAAAGGTCCCAGATATATCACAAATGGTCCTTTTGTTCAATAATGTCCTTCTTTATATCCATAAAAACTCAGTTTAGCTGGCGCACTTCAGTCAATAATCCACCCAGTTTCCCTCCATCAAATGCATACAAAATGAATCCCAAACGTTACTAATAAACTTTTCCAAACAAGTCAAACAACGTTTATAATCAAACCTTAGGTACCCTAATACGTAAATAAACGATAAAATTTAAGATGGAGAATTGTTATTGTCTTTGCTGGAGAAAAATACCAAAGAACGCGTTCTCTTCCACGTGCTTGGAAACACTACAGCCGAAATGGGAGCCACCTAGAAAAACTACAATTTCTGGCTAATTTTTCCTAAAACCAGCATGGAACTCTTTCTAAAGACTTTTGACATCTAGTGGAAGCCCTAGGAACTGCAATCTGGGAGGATTTTGCCTTATAATAAAAGTGACAGCCATTGAAAACAGTGGTAGGCTGAAAAACTTTTTTTTGGGGGGGAGATGGTTTGTCCTCGGGGTTTCGCCTGCAATATCAGTTCTGTTATATTCACAGACATAATTTTAACAGTTTTAGAAACTTTAGAGTGTTTTCTATCCAAATCTACCATTACATGCATATCGTAGCTACTGGGCCTGAGTAACAGACGGTTTACTTTGGGCACACTTTTCATCCGAATGTGAAAATACTGCCCCCTACCCAAGAGAGGTTAAGAATAATGGAGGCCACTGAGTTCTTGGGGACCTGCAATGTTGCAATTTTTTTTAAGTACCCTAACCCAGATCTGTGCCTTGACAGAATTCTGTCTCGGAGCTCTACGGACAATTCCGTCAACCTCATGGCTTGGTTTTTGCTCTGACAAGCACTGTCAGCTTTGGGACCTTAAATAGACAGGTGTGTGCCTTTCCAAATCATGTCCAATCAATTGAATTTACCACAGGTGGACTCCAATTAAGTTGAAGAAAAACCTTAAGGATGATCAATGGAAACAGGATGCACCTGAGCTCAATTTGAAGTCTCATCGCAAAGGGTCTGAATACTTATGTAAATAAGGTATTTCGTTTTTTTTTTTTAATAAATTAGCAAACTTGTCTAAAAATCTGCTTTCGCTTCATCATTATGGGGTATTGTGTGTAGATGAGGGATAAAAAAAAAAAATCTATTTTAGAATAAGGCTGTAACGTAACAAAATGTGGAAAAAGTCAAGGGGTGTGAATACTTTCCAAATGCAAGTTTCATTTAACAGTAAAATAAGAAAAATTCATTTAAAAATGTAAGCTGTGAATGCCTGAAATCTATTATGTTGCTGTGGTTAACCAAGTTATGCTGCTACTGTTTGACTGTGACATGCAGACACCACTGCATGAAAAACCCATCTTTTCAATTGGCAATAAATATTAATTAATTTCCCTGATATATGCTATCATGTGCATATATCACTACATTCATCTCTTAATTTGATATAAAGTATGATCATTTATCTGAAAAGGTACAAAAAATATATTATTTTATTTTTATTATCTGAGGGTTTCCTAAAGTATTTTTGCAGCTGTGAAAATTTTGTGAACTTACACAACTGTCAATAAAACATTGGTTTGGCTTAGAATAAAAACTAATATAACAACCAGATGAATTGGTTGAAACATTAAAACAGAATAACTTTATTTATTTATTATTATTTGAATCCAAAGATGGAAGTGGGCTTAATGGGTACATGGGCTTAATAGGTGCAGGACTAATAATAACAGGACTGAGAACTACATAGAATACTGCTACTCTAGCACATACTACAATGATAACAACAGCGCAACATAATTTGATAACGCATCCCATGCACACATCCACCCACACCATCAGACAAGAAAAACACTGACCAGGCCCGGCTAATACTTACACGCTTGAGAGAGCATGCAACGGACCCGACTGGCCAGTGCTGAGCTAGCTAGGAGCATCTGACCAATCACGGGATGCATGATTAGTTCATGGACAAAGTGTGGGGTGCATGGGGACAGTCTGATTGGCTGAAGCCACGAGCTGGAGGTGATCGAAATCTCTCACAGGAGGGGAGAGCTGGACTGCTTTCAAACTCAAAAGTAGACAGCCCTTGGCCCTAAACCCTCAGCCCTTGAATGACGTTTTACATCGTCACATCCGATTGTACCTTATTTTTTATTACCAATGTAGAAAAGTCTGTATACATACAATAAGTAGACAATGATAACATATGCTAGGGGGAGTACCTTAAAGGTCCCTTTCCCAAGCGAGGGAGAGTGACGATCAGAGACGCAACATCCTTGGTGGAAATCTTGAAGTTGAGCTTAAAAACAACCAACCTAAGCTATTAATGTACCTATTAATGTACCTCACTCCTGTCAGGTAGCTAGCTACAGTTACCCAGTAGCAAGCTAGATTCATCAGTTTTTCTGACATGCAGAAAATGCAGTCTTTTATATTAGATTTGACACTTCACGGCCAACGGAGTTTGACATGTGAGTAGAGTTTGCATTGAATTGTGGGTCATATCAACCCCGCAAGTGACCAAAGTTTTTCACTTCACCCTCAAGCTAAATCGAGGGCCGATGGGGAAACGTATGTGAATTGGACCTCCACTTAAGATGGTAATCAAACTGCATCCAGTTTCGATGGGGATTCCCCCGAGGGAAAGTGGCTTGTGCAAGGGCTTCCGGGTTAAAAATGACGTGTTTTGGACTGCAGGACTAGACTACCAGGCGCCAGCCAGACATAAACAACACACGCTGTAAATTTGTTCCACAGCGCCCTCGGGATGGGGATTCTGTTACAATATGCCTTTAAGTTGCAAAATATGATAAGAATTTGGCATATTGTAACAGAATCATAAATGCCATTCATAATATGTGTTAGTGCATATACAGTACCAGTCAAATGTTTGGACACACCTACAGTACTCATTCAAGGGTTTTTCTTTATTTTTACTATTTTCTACATTGTAGAACAATAGTGAAGACATCAAAACTATGAAATAACACATATGGAATCATGTAGTAAACAAAGTGTTAAACAAATCAAAATATATTTGAGTAGCCACCTTTTGCCTTGATGACAGCTTTGCATACTCTGCATTCTCTCAATCAGCTTCATAAGGTAGTCACCTGGAATGCATTTCAATTAACAGGTGTGCCTTGTTAAAAGTTCATTTGTGGAATTGATTTCCTTAATGCGTTTGAGCCAATCAGTTGTCTTGTGACAAGGTAGAGGTGGTATACCGAAGATAGCCCCATTTGGTAAAAGACCAAGTCCATATTATGGCAAGAACAGCTCAAATAAGCAAAGAGAAACGACTGTCCATCATTACTTTAAGACATGAAGGTCAGTTAATGCGAAAAATGTCAAGAACTTTGAAAGTTTCTTCAAGTGCAGTTGCAAAAACCATCAAGCGCTATGATGAAACTGGCTCTCATGAGGACTGCCACAGGAAGACCCAGAGTTACCTCTGCTGCAGAGGATACGTTCATTAGAGTTACCAGCCTCAGAATACAGCACAAATGAATGCTTCACAGAGTTCAAGTAACAGACACATCAACATCAACAGTTCAGAGGAGTCTGCGTGAATCAGGCCTTCATAGTCGAATAGATGCAAAAAAAAAAAAAACACAAATAAAGAACACCAATAAGAAGAGACTTGCTTGGGCCAAAAAATACAAGCAATGGACATTAGACTGGTGGAAATCTGTCCTTTGGTCCGATAGGTCAAAATCTGAGATTTTTGGTTCCAACCGCCGTGTCTTTGTGAGACGCAGAGTAGGTGAGCGGATGATTTCTGCATGTGTGGTTCCCACCGTGAAACATGGAGGTGGTGGTGTGATGGTGCTTTCCTGGTGACACTCTGTGATTTATTTAGAATTCAAGGCACACTTAACCAGCATGGCTACCACAGCATTCTGCAGCGATACACCATCCCATCTGGTTTGCACTTAGTGGGACTATCATTTGTTTTTCCACAGGACAATGACCCAACATACCTCCAGGCTGTGTAAGGGTTATTTGACCAAGAAGGAGAGTGATGCATCAGATGACCTGGCCTCCACAATCACCCAACCTCAACCCAATTGAGATGGTTTGGGATAAGTGTGACCGCAGAGTGAAAGAAAAGCAGCCAACAAGTGTTCAGCATATGTGGGAACTCCTTCAAGACTGTTGGAAAAGCATTCCAGGTGCAGCTGGTTGAGAATGCCAAGAGTGTGCAAAGCTATCATCAAGGCAAAGGGTGACTACTATGAAGAATCTAAAATATAACATATTTTGATTTGTTTAACACTTTTGTTTACTACGTGATTTGAAATGTGTTATTTCATAGTTTTGATGTCTTCACTATTATTCTACAATGTAGAAAATAGTAAAAATAAAGAACCCTTGAATGAGTAGGTGTGTCCAAACTTTTGACTGGTACTGTATGCGTTTTCTATTTTTTATTTTTTATTTAACCTTTATTTAACTAGGCAAATCAGTTAAGAACAAATTCTTATTTACACTGACGGCCTACCCAAAGGCAAAAGGCCTCCTGCGGGGACGGAGGCAGGGATTACAAATAAAAATGTATTAAATAAAAATATAGGACAAAACACACATCACGACAAGAGACAATAACACTACATAAAGAGAGACCTAAGACAACAACATAGCATGGCAGCAACACACATCCTATGAACGCAAAGAGCTTCTAGATATCAGGACAGCGATTACTCACCCCATACTCACCCTCATCCCCGTAATTTGCAGAAGCAAGAGACGCAGGTATCATGGATGAAGATCCGTGTGCCTTGTTATGATCCGAAGCCGAGAGGGTAATCTACCTTTACCATCGGTCCTATGAGCCAACGTACAATCAATCGATAATAAAATAGACTAAATATGATCACGTATATCCTACCAATGGGACATTAAAAACGGTCATATCTTATGTATCACCGAGTTTTGGCTGAAAGACGACATGAATAACATACAGCTGGTGGGTTTGAAGCTTTTCCGGAGGATAGAACAGCGGACTCTGGTAAGACAAGGGGTGATAGTCTATGTATATTTGTAAACAGCTGGTGTTAGAAATCTAAGGAAGTCTCGAGGTTTTGCTCGCCTGAGGTAACGTATCTCACAATAAGCTGTAGACCACACTATAAACCAAGAGAGTTTTCATCTGTATTTTTCGTAGCTGTCTACAGTCGTGGCCAAATGTTTTGTAGCCATGAAGTGCTTTGAAAGGCTGGTCATGGGTCACATCAACACCATCAACCCAGAAACCCTAGACCCACTCCAATTTGCATCCCACCCAAACAGATCCACAGATGATGCAATCTCTATTGCACTCCACACTGCCCTTTCACAACTGGACAAAAAGAACACATATGCGAGAATGTTATTCATTGACTACAGCTCAGCGTTCAACAACATAGTGCCCTCAAAGCTCATCACTAAGCAAAGGACCCAGGGACTAAACACCCCCTCTGCAACTGAGAGGGGGTGTTGGACTTCCTGACGGGCCGCCCCCAGGTGGTAAGGGTAGGTAACAACACATTTGCCATGCTGATCCTCAACACGGGGGCCCCTCAGGGGTGTGTGCTCAGTCCCCTACTGTATTCCCTGCTCTCTCACGACTGCATGGCCAGGCACGACTCCAACACCATCATTAAGTTTGCCGATGACACAACAGTAGTAGGCCTGATCACCGACAACGACGAGACAGCCTATAGGGAGGAGGTCAGAGACCTGGCCGTGTGGTGCCAGGACACCAACCTCTCCCTCAATGTGATCAAGACAAAGGAGATGATTGTGGACAACAGGAAAAGGAAGACCTTTCTCATCAACGGGGCTGCAGTGGAGCAGGTTGAGAGCTTCAAGTTCCTTGGTGTCCACATCACCAACAAACTAACATGGTCCAAGCACACCAAGACAGTCGTGAAGAGGGAACGACAAAATCTATTCCCCCTAAGGAGACTGAAAAGATTTGGCATGGGTCCTCAGATCCTCAAAAGGTTCTACAGCTGCACCATAAAGAGCATCCTGACTGGTTGCATCACCGCCTGGTATGGCAACTGCTCGGCCTCCGACCGCAAGGCACTACAGAGGGTAGTGCGTATGGCCCAGTACATCACTGGGGCCATGCTTCCTGCCATCCAGGACCTCTATACCAGGCGGTGTCAGAGGAAGGCCCTAAAAATAGTCAAAAACTCCAGCCAACCTAGTCATAGACTGTTCTCTCTGCTACCGCACGGCAAGCGGTACCGGAGCGCCAAGTCTAGGTCCAAGAGGCTTCTAAACAGCTTCTACCCCTAAGCCATAAGACTCCTGAATATCTAATCAAATGGCTACCCAGACTATTTTCATTGCCCCCCCCCCCCCTCTTTTACGCTGCTGATACTTTCTGTTTATTATCTATGCATAGTTACTTTAATAACTCTACCTTCATGTACATATTACCTCGACTAACTGGTGCCCCCGCACATTGACTCTGTATTGGTACCCCCTGTATATAGCCTCGCTATTGTTATTTTACTGGTGCTCTTTTATTGTTACTTTTATTGCTTGTTCTTTTTTTTCTTAAAACTACATTGTTGGTTAAGGGCTTGTAAGTAAGCATGTCACTGTAAGGTCTACACCGGTTGTATTCGGCACGTGACATAAAAATAGATTTGAAACATTATTGGTCACAGAACAGCACAAAGGGCATGAAGGTAGAGACAACAATACATCATGCAAAGCAGCCACAACTGTCAGTAAGAGTGTCCATGATTGAATCTTTGAATGAAGAGATTGAGATAAAACTTTCCAGTTTGAGTGTTTGTTGCAGCTGGTTCCAGTCACTAGCTGCAGCGAACTGAAAAGATGAGTGTTTAAAGATGCACTATGTAGAAATCAGTGGAGGCTGCTGAGGGGAGCACAGCTCATAATGTCTGGAACGGAGCACATGAAATGGCATCAAACACCTGGAAACCATGTGTTTGATACTATTCCACTCCAGCCATGACCATGAGCCCGTGTTCTCCAATTTAGATACCACCAAACTCCTGTGGTAGAAATCGAACCGCCATTTCCTGGTTGCAAAAATTGTAATAGTTTGCCTAATTTCAGTTCATGTGACAAAACAAGCAAGATTAAGGTAGAGAATCATTGTACCATCTAAACTGCAGTAAAATATATTTTTCATAACCCAAAAAATTGTATCGGCTGTTTAAAGCTGGTGTACAAAACCGAAAGTAATAGACGCAAAAAGTAAACTAAAGAACGGAATAGAAATAGCACAGAAATAGCACACATAGAACAGTTCTACCGCTTCTTAGACTTGCTTTCAATGAGAATGACAGATCTATAAACACACATTTCTATGTGAATTTGGTCAGGTCGCCCAAAAACGTACATTATGCAGCATTAATACACTATCTAGATAAGAAAGTGTCTGATCACGGAACATCCATAGAATTCTAGAAAAATACCACTGTTAACTAAAACAACTGTATCTCATTCACTGTAAAAGGTTTTATTTAAGATTTTCCATCCTTACTGTCACGATCGTCGAAATGAGTGGACCAAGGCGCAGCGTGAGTTGAGTTCCACATACTTTATTACAAAGTGAAACTTAACAAAAACAACAAAGAAATCAACGAACGTCCAGTACAGAGAGCACTAAGGCACTAACTGAAAACAATATCCCACAACACAGGTGGGAACAATGGGCAACTTAAGTATGATCCCCAATTAGAGACAACAATAATCAGCTGCCTCTAATTGGGAACCATACAAATACCAACATAGAAATAGAAACGCTAGAACCCCCCCTAGTCACGCTCTGACCTATACACCATAGAGAACCCAGAGGGCTCTCTATGGTTAGGGCATGACAGAACCCCCCCCCCCCCAAAGGTGCGGACTCCGACCGCAAAAACCTGAACCTAGATGGGGAGGGTTAGGCTGGGCAACTAGCGTCGCTGGCGGCTCCGGTGCGGGATGTAGCCTCCGCTCAGACCGCGGATCTGGCCCTGAAGCCGGGCTGAACACCGTGCCCAGACTGAGCACCGGAGCAGAGGAAGGCTCCGGCCATGGAGCAGGACTGGATGCCGTGCCTGGACTGGGCACCAGCGCAGAGGAAGGCTCCGGCCATGGAGCGGGACTGGACGCCGTGCCTGGACTGAGAACCGGCGCAGATGAAGGCTCCGGCCATGGAGCAGGACTGGACGCCATGCCTGGACTGGGCACCGGCAGAGGAAGGCTCCGGCCATGGAGCGGGACTGGACGCCGTGCCTGGACTGGGCACTGGCGCAGAGGAAGGCTCCGGCCATGGAGCGGGACTGGACACCGTGCCTGGACTGAGCACCGGTGCAGATGAAGGCTCCGGCCATGGAGCGGGACTGGACGCCGTGCCTGGACTGGACAGCGCAACAAAGAAAAACATTGAGTCAGTGGCAGTCCAGTGAGAGAAAACAGCTTGTTGATGAGAATTCGGAAGAGAATGGCAAGAATTGTGCAAGTTAACAGGCGGGCCACAAACAGGAAAATGATGGCTCAGTACAACAGTGGTGTAAAGAACGGCATCTCGGAACGCACAACTCATCGGTCCTTGTCACGGATGGGCTATTGCAGCAGACGACCAGACCGGGTATCACTCTTATCAGCTAAAACCAAGAATGAGCGGCTCCAGTGGGCACGCGATCACCCACCAACCACTGGCGTACCAGACACCCCCGCAAGGCAGGGTGATCCCACGAGCTCTTGGGCCCATGCGCCTGTCAATACATCTGTATTTTCTATTGATTTAATAAATAATAAATAATTTGACAGCAACCAAACAAAAAGTCATTCATAAACCTTTTTAATTTTCATATGTATTGGAAGCTAAGTGTTTGTTTCTTGGCCTTCAGGAATGTGACTGTAAAAGTGAAGAAGAAAAAAAATATCAGTGAACAAATGCACTGGTCAAGGCTACGACGGTGCCAGTGCAGAGTGAAGCTTACTCAGGCAGTGTTGTGTTCGAGATCACCTAAAGCGAGACCGATTCAAGACCAAGACCGGAGCAAATCAAGTCCGAGTTAAGACTGGAGAGGGGGAGAGACAGAGTCAAGACCATGTCCAATTCAAGACCATGATGGTAATTTTGTCAAGTCATCACCATAATAACAGTTAAAAATGTCCAGTATTTCTGTGTTCATATTTCAGAAAAACATATAGGTTCTTTAGACATTCAAAATAGTGAAAAAATGCATTCTGAGGCAAAAGAGCCACTATACAAATTATAATTTATTTTCAATGATGTTCTGATTTAATCTCGTCAGCTTTTGTTGGAAAGGGTTAACATTGAAGAGAAAAAAAATATCCAATCAGGATTTTTGTTTGCTGGTCTCTGGGGACATAAATATAGCTAGCTAAATCAGCCATTGGCTAGGGGCCATCAGATGCTAGATAAAGGCATCTGCCAATTCAACAGTATTAGTCGAAGATTTTGGAGTGACAGTGGAATCAACCAATCACATTTTGACTTAATGGGTGGGACCGTTTTTACAAAAACTTATGGAAACTTCTACCTTCTTGAAGGCCAACAGGTCACTGTGCAATAGCGAGCAGTAGTTTTCCCATGGTCTAGCTAGCTAGCTTTTGTTGTCGGCTAGTTTGCAGCAGCTGCAGCAGGTGTTATCAAAGAGAATGTTGTTGCACATTTTTTTGCTTCTCCCTTTTCAAGAATAACTTTTAACAATAAATTAATTTCCTACCCTACCAGCTAAAGTCATTCTTCTGTGAGCTGCTCCATGCCAAAACCAGTTGAGAGCTGCACTCTTGCTGCCTGCAGATGATATTCCGCTGTGTGCAGCACGCATGTGAATATATTTCACTTGCTTTGCGATTGTGTAGGCTACTTTGTGCATGATTTCTTTATTGTACTACTACATTGATGATAAATCGTATACTTCCACTACACTAATTTAATACGCATCAGTAGGGATTAAGAACTAAGTATATCCTTATGCAATGCCCACTGAAAAAAAGTGGGTATACGGCTAATTCCAGTGTTTACCCTCCACTACACCATTGGCCCTTTGTGTTTTATAAAAAGTGCACTCTCCTACATGAGTGTGCTAGTAATACGGTTGCTGTCATTTCGTAATCACGAACATGTCACACACTGAAGGTCTTTAGGTTCGCCACGGCGCAAACATGTCTATAATAGATAATAAGGCTGTTAAGATACTGTATTAATGTTTCAAGAAAGGAGTGTAAATATACTGCTCAAAAAAATAAAGGGAACACTAAAATAACACATCCTAGATCTGAATGAATGAAATAATCTTATTAAATACTTTTTTCTTTACATAGTTGAATGTGCTGACAACAAAACCACACAAAAATAATCAATGGAAATCCAATTTATCAACCCATGGAGGTCTGGATTTGGAGTTACACTCAAAATTAAAGTGGAAAACCACACTACAGGCTGATCCAACTTTGATGTAATGTCCTTAAAACAAGTCAAAATGAGGCTCAGTAGAGTGTGTGGCCTCCACGTGCCTGTATGACCTCCCTACAACGCCTGGGCATGCTCCTGATGAGGTGACGGATGGTCTCCTGAGGGATCTCCTCCCAGACCTGGACTAAAGCATCCGCCAACTCCTGGACAGTCTGTGGTGCAACGTGGCGTTGGTGGATGGAGCGAGACATGATGTCCCAGATGTGCTCAATTGGATTCAGGTCTGGGGAACGGGTGAGCCAGTCCATAGCATCAATGCCTTCCTCTTGCAGGAACTGCTAACACACTCCAGCCACATGAGGTCTAGCATTGTCTTGCATTAGGAGGAACCCAGGGCCAACCGCACCAGCATATGGTCTCACAAGGGGTCTGAGGATCTCATCTCGGTACCTAATGGCAGTCAGGCTACCTCTGGCGAGCACATGGAGGGCTGTGCGGCCCCCCAAAGAAATGCCACCCCACACCATGACTGACCCACCGCCAAACCGGCCATGCTGGAGGATGTTGCAGGCAGCAGAACGTTCTCCACGGCGTCTCCAGACTCTGTCACGTCTGTCACATGTGCTCAGTGTGAACCTGCTTTCATCTGTGAAGAGCACAGGGCGCCAGTGGCGAATTTGCCAATCTTGGTGTTCTCTGGCAAATGCCAAACGTCCTGCACGGTGTTGGGCTGTAAGCACAACCCCCACCTGTGGACGTCGGGCCCTCATACCACCCTCATGGAGTCTGTTTCTGACCGTTTGAGCAGACACATGCACATTTGTGGCCTGCTCGAGGTCATTTTGCAGGGCTCCCGCAGTGCTCCTCCTGCTCCTCCTTGCACAAAGGCGGAGGTAGCGGTCCTGCTGCTGGGTTGTTGCCCTCCTACGGCCTCCTCCACGTCTCCTGATGTACTGGCCTGTCTCCTGGTAGCGCCTCCATGCTCTGGACACTACGCTGACAGACACAGCAAACCTTCTTGCCACAGCTCGCATTGATGTGCCATCCTGGATGAGCTGCACTACCTGAGCCACTTGTGTGGGTTGTAGACTCTGTCTCATGCTACCACTAGAGTGAAAGCACCGCCAGCATTCAAAAGTGACCAAAACATCAGCCAGGAAGCATAGGAACTGAGAAGTGGTCTGTGGTCACCACCTGCAGAACCACTCCTTTATTGGGGGTGTCTTGCTAATTGCCTATAATTTCCACCTGTTGTCTATTCCATTTGCACAACAGCATGTGAAATGTATTGTCAATCAGTGTTACTTCCTAAGTGGACAGTTTGATTTCACAGAAGTGTGATTGACTTGGAGTTACATTGTGTTGTTTAAGTGTTCCCTTTATTTTTTTGAGCAGTGTATTTGGCCTGATTAATTAGTTTTATGCGCTGACAATGGAAGCTGATAATTCAGACTTTTTTTACTCCGCTGGTCTCGGGAAGAAATGACGAGTCCTCACTGCCCGAGACCGAGTACAAATGTATCCGACACAGAGACATAGGTGATCTCGAGACCGGACTACTGTACTCAGGTGTTCAAAAATGCATATCAGGCCAAGAGCCTAATGCTGTTTAGGTAGTTCTTTATGAGTTTATTTGAGAAAACGATCTTTCCGCAGAAGCGACAGTTACAGGGATGGTAAAAACAGCAGTGGTGTAAAGTACTTAAGTAGTACTTTAAAGTATTTTTACTTAAGTCGTTTTTTGGGGTATCTGTACTTTACTTAACTATTATTTTTTTTGGCCAACTTTTACTTCACTACAATCCTAAAGAAAATAATGTACTTTTTACTCCATATATTTTCCCTGACACCTACTCTTACATTTTGTCTGGAAAATAGTCCAATTCACACTTACAAAGAGAACATCCCTGGTCAACCCTGCTGCCTCTGATCTGGCGGACTCACTAAACACAAATGCTTCGTTTGAAAATGTGTTGAAGTGTGCCTCTGGCTGTCCTTCAATAAAAATGTTAAAGTAAAATAAATTGTGCCCTCTGGTTTGCTTAATATAAGGAATTTCAAATGGTTTCTACTTTTACTTTTGGTACTTAAGTACATTTGAACAATACCATTTACATTTGATACTTAAGTATATTTAAAACCAAATACTTTTAGACTTTTACTGAAGTAGTATTTTACTAGGTGACTTTCACTTTTACTTACTTTTTCTCAAGTATGACAATTGAGTACTTTTTCCACCACTGAAAAACAGCTTGATAGCGGTAGCAACATCAGGGAAACTGGGCAGAAGGGAGTTACAGCAGTTCTGTGACTAGGTGTATATGAAGCTCTGGGGACAGGTCATCTGGATACTGGACAGCCAATAAATTGGCAGATGCAAACAGATTATCACCTTCAGCAGACAACAGTTCTTAAGGGCTTGAACAAAAAAAGCTGTTTCCGATTTAGTACATACTGGTGAACCGGCATTTGAGTTGTGTAGTTGCAATATCAACAGTCCCTCATCTTTGGTACACTATATACAAACGTATGTGGACACCCCTTTGAATTAGTGGAGTCGGCTATACAGGTGTATAAAATTGAGCACACAGCCATGCAATCTCCATAGTAAACATTGGCAGTAGAATGGCCTTACTAAGTCCAGTCAACTGTATGTGCCCAGGAGAACCCTACCTGTCCCAATGCATAGTGCCAACTGTAAAGTTTGGCGGAGGAATAATGTTCTGGAGCTGTTTTTCATGGTTCGGGCTAGGCCCCTTAGTTCCATTGAAGGGAATCATAACGCTACCGCTTGAAATGACATTCTAGACGATTCTGTGCTTACAACTTTGTGGCAATAGTTTGGGGAAGGCCCTTTCTTGTTTCAGTATGACAATGGCCCCGTGCACAAAGCGAGGTCCATACAGAAATGGTTTGTCGAGATCGGTGTGGGAGAATTTGACTGGGCTGCACAGAGCCCTGACCTCAACCCCATCAAACACCTTTGGGATGAATTGGGGTGCCGACTGCGAGCCAGGCCTAATCGCCCAACATCAGTCCCCGACCTCACTAATGCTCTTGTGGCTGAATGAAAGCAAGTCCTCGCAGCAATGTTCCAACATCTAGTGGAAAGCCTTTCCAGAAGAGTGGAGGCTGTTATAGCAGCAAAGGGGGGACCAACTCCATATTAATGACCATGATTTTGGAATGAGATGTTCAACAAGCTGGTGTCCACATACTTTTGGCCATATAGTGTATATACCCATTGATTCTTGAAGAAGGCAACTTATAAATGCCTCATGAGCTCAGTTCAACAGTCACCTCATCAGATCACAAAACATCAGAACCTAAAATGCTAAGCTTGTTTTACTCCATTGTTTGTAAACAATGTAATTGCAAACAAACACTATATAGCCTCAAAAGATGGTTAAAAATATAATTTTGATCTCATGAGTGGCCAGTCCTTCCATCCATAGATCTGTCTGAATTTGAGTGTTTTTACATTTCTTTCTCCCTCAGCTGTTTACCGAAAGTGGCGGGGTGTCCACTTTGTTGTTGTTTGTACTGCAAAGGGGTATACTAGCCACCGTGCTTCTACATCTGCATTGCTTGCTGTTTGGGGTTTTAGGCTGGGTTTCTGTATAGCACTTTGACATCTGCTGAAAAAAACTGCTTTACAAATATATTTGATTTGATTAGTATACCCCTCAGAACTGTAAGATTCCCATTATACAGTGTAGTACTGTTTGAGCATTACCTCATCATTCAAATCATATCAAACTTTATTTTTATTTTACCTTTATTTAACTAGGCAAGTCAGTTAAGAACAAATTCTTATTTTCAATGACGGCCTAGGAACAGTGGGTCAACTGCCTTGTTCAGGGGCAGAACGACAGATTTGTACCTTTTCAACTCAGGGATTCGAATTTACATAGACTTTACAAAAGTAAATGAATCACACATCTATTTATCTGTAACGCAGAACATGAATGATCCAGAGTTGCTTTGCTTTCCTAGGAGTGTTATACACATCCTGTTTTTTTTATTCCCATCTTCTGACAGATGTCTTTGTCCTAATTGTCTTTCCTTTCAGTTTTCATCCTGTTTTCTTTCTTTGTGGACTTTATGCACATGCTTCAGCAGATACGCCTTATGAGTGAATCTTAAACCACAGACTGCACAGCCATGTTGTTTCACTCCTTTGTGAGTGAGTGTATGAGTGGTTAGGTTCCCCTTGAGACGGAAGCTTTTCCCACAGTCACCACAGCTAAATGGTTTCTCTCCTGTGTGAGTCAGTATATGCCTCCTTAGGTCGCCCTTCTGACTGAAGCTTTTCCCACAGTCACCACAGCTAAACGGTTTCTCTCCTGTGTGAGTCAGTATATGCCTCCTTAAGTCCCCCTTCTGATTGAAGCTTTTACTGCAAAAATTACAGCTAAATGGTTTCTCTCCTGTGTGAGTCAGTATATGTCTTCTTAGGTCCCCCTTCTGAATAAAGCACTTCCCACAGTCACCACAGCTAAATGGTGTCTCTCCTGTGTGAATACTCATGTGCATGGACAGATTTCCTTTTTGTTTGAATGTCTTGCCATAAAAGGGGAAGTTGCAGGGTTTCTCCATTGGTGGGGTCGGAGCCAATGGTGGGCTGGGATCCAATGGTGGGCTGCTGTCAAGTCCTACTGGGTTGCTTCTTATGGCTGAGCTGTGGATGGAGGCATTGTTCTGATTATCTGGAGGGTCACAGGAAATTTCGAAACCCTTTAGGTGGGTCACAGTGGCAAAAGGTTCAGGATCCACTTGTTTAGAGTCAATATCTACGTGCTCCACAATCTGGGTTTTAGGAAGAGTCAAGGACCAAAGTGGGTCCTCCTGATCACATTCACTTTTCACACAGGAAGGAGTGAATTTGAACTCTATGATATCAGGCTCCAGCCCTTGAATCTGCTCTTCCTCTATAATCTGTGTGGGCTTTGGGTCCTCCTGCCCCAAACTGGGATTCCACTCCTGCTCACAGTGCTGCTGCTCAGGGGGAACCGCCTCTTCAGATCCAGCAAGAGAGAGAGGCAGGGAGCCTGGAGGGAAGGAGAGGAAGAGCAGAATGAAATAGAACACTTGAATCATACAGGTGAATTATAGATCTCTATGATCTATACAGCCATTAGACGTGCCTGAGGGCAGATAGCTAGGGCCAGCTTCTAGACCGAGATTGTATCTTAGTCTAGCAGTATAACACTAGTCCAGCATGCAACTTATTTACCGACCTGTATCTGTGCATGTTTGACGACGCTCAAACGGTACTTCCATTGTCAGCAGACGGTTCTGATAAGGAATGCGTCGCCGAGTGGTATGAATAAGGAATTTATTATAAAGGATTTCCTTTAGTAAGTTACTATTTTTTTAAATTATTTATCATGAGTGTCTATTTACATTGTCAAGTTGTAATATTGTCTGTTTTACCTATGAGGGGATTCGATTATCTGGCCCAGGTTACACCGATGGGAGGAGTGGGTGAAAAATTGCATTCATTTTGGAACCGGGCTGCCTCCCGGCTGTGAGCCAGAGCCAGGTGCCCCGTTCAAAGTAGTGATGTGCAGTTCGCAAACGATTCCTTATTTTTGAACGACTCTTTTTACCTACTCGAGAGTCATGATTCGTTTTTCTGAGTAACTCGTTCATTTTAGTCGTTCGTTTGACCTGCTGGGCAATGAACTCTACAGCAGGATTAATACGCGCTCCTCTAGTGATGTGTTTACAACAACAACTGTATGGAATATATGCGCGCTGGCAAAATAGATCGTGCTGCAGGCAGCATAGAGAATAAAAAAAGACATGTTTAGAACTGATAATTGTTCGCATGGTGCAATAATTAATGCAATTAATTGATCATTGAATGTTATGATGGACACAGCTTTGTTGAACCAAAACACACACAGCCTTTCCTCAACCAACTCGAACGCGAGAGTAAATCGTCTGGGGTCCTGCAGTCCACAAAAGACATTGTGCTTATCACCCTCGCGGCAGTCAAGCAATGCATTCCGCCAAGAGTTGTTCACAATCTAGTCCGGTTGCGGCCACAACTAGACCTATCATATTGTTATTTTTGTGTTTACATATTCCATTGGTCAGCGCAACATGTACTCACAATCTATTTGTTGGTCATTCTACCACGGATTTATCAATCACATCATGGCTTTTATTCATATATGTATAAAAGCCTAATGTATAAAAGCCTCATTCATAAAAGGCCAAAAGCCAAGACGCGTTGGTTCTACTTTTAGCAATAAAGATGCTTTTTCAAATGTAATTCCATTGTCCTTTAAGTGTTGCCGAATATCCTCTCTACCTCAGATTTCTACTTAATTCATGCACTTTGGTTGGAAAGTGAGGTAGCAGCAGTGATCCCTTCCCTTTGCATCACAGAGTGGTGCCCAGGAAATAATTCAATCCAATTATTAGACGTGAACATCCCACCTCCAATTCAAAACCAAACATGGATGTCAATGTTTGCGCAGGATGTGAAAACACGCTTCGTTCTACATCCTGTCTGCAGCAGCATGGTGCCCGTATTGCCAGGCTGATTAGCTAGGGCAAATAGGTGTGAAACACAGACAGGTGTGCTCACAAAGGAAGAACAACATGGAATCCATGTTTGGTTTTGATTTGGAGGTGGGGTGGTAGCATCTAGGTACGTGCACAGATGGGGGTCTACCTCTGCCCAAGCACCTGCCCCTTTTCCTTCCTACTCGCCAAAAGCCCTTTTGGGTGGTGGTATAAAATATATTTTTTGGTACAGTTTTTGTCGTTGTTGTTCTGATCCCACTGCCCCCAAGTCACTATGACGTCGTCAAGTTCGCCACCCCTACCCCGTCTGTTGGTCTGCCCTGTATGAAGCTGGGTTGTGCCTTTTTCCCCCAGTCTGCTCTGTACGGCGATTGCGTGTGTCCGGTACCCAAACATACATGGCTTGAAATACGGTCATCGTCGAGTGTGTGTACCAAGCTTAGCTACATAGTTTAGCTACCAGAAGTGACATGACAACATTGAACAGGGAACCATCATATTTTTTGTATAAAATATCTAATAATGAAAGACAAGGTTTTCTGTTTTGAATTTAGTCAAGTTAGTGTGGGAAAGGTGGAAAAACAATTGTTATCATCAATAATGATGAGCCACCAGGTACAGACAACCTTGATGGCAAACTATTGAGAATGGTAGCAGACTGTATTGCTACGCCTATTTGCTATATATTTAACCAAAGCCTAAATGAGTGTGTCTACTGGCATGCAAGGAAGCTAAAGTAATTCCCAGGGGTGAAAGTAAGGCAGAACGGTCCGGTACGGAGTACTGGTAAAATAAATAGTGGGGGTACGCCATACCCATAAAACATGAGCCTATCACAATAATTAAACAGATTTTAAGAAAACTATAAGCTATTACACTATTATCACATTAGCATACACTACAGTTGGGAACGTGTGGTATGACAGTGAACAGCATGCAGCCAAAACAGGCCTTTCACAATATTTCAAAAACAATGGCAGGAAAACACAGGTTGGAAAGCAAATGGCTTTCTGTCTGTAGGCTACAAAGCAAAACAAGTGAGGCTTAGGCTTTTGGCATGAGCACATCGGCCATAGCTGGCGAGTGAGCTGCGCATCATTGGGTGAGTCAGTGAAACTGGCGGTGGCGTGTATTCATAGATGCCAAGGGATGCCAGTCTTCCCCAAAAGAATTATTAACAAAAAAACTAAAAATGTATTTCATCTCTGTGTTTCATCATTCTAACTGTTTGTTACATGCAATATGCTTTGTGGACTTCACCGAACAGAGGGTGCTCTCTGGATATGTGAATATACAGTATATTATAAACTCAGCAAAAAAAGAAACGTCCCTTTTTCAGGACCCTGTCTTTCAAGATAATTCATAAAAATCAAAATAACTCCACAGATGTTCTTTGTAAAGGGTTTAAACACTGTTCCCTATGCTTGTTCAATGAACCATAAACAATTAATGAATATGCAGACTCTGAAAAACACCAAAAAAAAGATGCCCAGGGTCCCTGCTCATCTGTGTGAATGTGCTTTAGACATGCTGCAAGGAGGCATGAGGACTGCAGATGTGGCCAGGGCAATAAATTGCAATGTCCGTTCTGTGATACTCCTAAGACAGCGCTACAGGGAGAAAGGACGGACAGCTGATCGTCCTCGCAGTGGCAGACCACGTGTAACAACACCTGCACAGGATCGGTACATCCGAACATCACACCTGCGGGACAGGTACAGGATGGCAACAACAACTGCCCGAGTTACACCAGGAAAACACAATCCCTCCATCAGTGCTCAGACTGTCCGCAATAGGCTGAGAGAGGCTGGACTGAGGGCTTGTAGGCATGTTGTAAGGCAGGTCCTCACCAGACATCACCGGCAACGTCGCCTATGGGCACAAACCCACCGTCGCTGGACCAGACAGGACTGACAAAAAGTGCTCTTCACTGACGAGTCGTGGTTTTGTCTCACCAGTGATGATGGTTGGATTCGCGTTTATCGTTGAAGGAATGAGCGTTACACCGAGGCCTGTACTCTGGATTGGGATCGATTTGGAGGTGGAGGGTCCGTCATGGTCTGGGGCGGTGTGTCACAACATCATCGGACTGAACTGGTTGTCATTGCAGGCAATCTCAAAGCTGTGCGTCACAGGGAAGACATCCTTCTCCCTCATGTGGTACCCTTCCTGCAGGCTCATCCTGACATGACCCTCCAGCATGACAATGCCACCAGCCATACTGCTTGTTATGTGCGTGATTTCCAGCAAGACAGAAACGTCAGTGTTCTGCCATGGCCGGCGAAGAGCCCGGATCTCAATCCCATTGAGCACGTCTGGGACCTGTTGGATCGGAGGGTGAGGGCTAGGGCCATTCCCCCCAGAAATGTCCGGGAACTTGTAGGTGCTTTGGTGGAAGAGTGGGGTAACATCTCACAGCAAGAACTGGCAAATCTGGTGCAGTCCATGAGTTTAAATGGTACCCCATTCAGTTGATGGTGATTTTCTATATAATACAACACTAACAGATTATAGAGCAAACAACACAATTATCACAACACATAGGTTGTAATATGGTTGTTTTTATTCTGTCTTGGCTTCCCCAGGGTTTTACCCATGGATCACTACTGGAAACTGGATATCATTTTTAGGACTATAATTTACTCCTCATATTGTAGCCTATAATATGTGTCTCCACACACCTAAGTCTAGGCTATTGATGGATTCAAGAAAAGGTTGTTTTGTTTATCTCAGATTCTCAATTTGTCAGTGTCAAAGTAGCCTGTCATTTCAATAATTTGTGTGGTATTAAAAAACATTCTGCCAAAGTCTCCAGTCATGTAAAATTACGTAGAATTGCATGAAATGCATTTATAAAAGGCCACATTTTCCCAGGTCCCTAGGCTACTAAAAATGGTCCCGTTTGTGCGACTTCTGTAAGTGCCTCTACTATAATTTTTTTAATAATAATCTCAGAGCTCCTCGGGTCATCCCACTCTTGCGCTCACTTTTTGTTCTGGCACCTCCCGATTTACAAATCAAGCACTGAACACCGGTAGTCTAGACTCTAGCTATATACAAAAATATCCACACAAGCTACTAGCCACATAGCCAGCCAGCCATATATCATGATTAAGAAGATAATGAATTTTAGGCTATATTATAAAATGATTTAAAGCTGCAATATGTAACTTTTTGGGCGACGCGCCTGAATTCACATAGAGATGTGAGTTATAGATGTCATTCTCATTGAAAGCAGGTCTAAAAAGCGGTAGATTTGTTCTATGTGCGCTATTTTTATGCTTCCCGTTCTTAAGTTTCATTCTTGCATCTTTTCTTTCGGTTTTGTACACCAGCTTCAAACAGCAGAAAATACTATATTTTTGATTACGGAAAATATATTTCACAGCGGTTTAGATGGTACAATGATTCTCTACACTATACTTGCTTGTTTTGTCACATAAACTGAAATTAGGTGAACTATTACAATTTTAGCAACCAGGAAATGGAGGGGTGATTTCTGCATAGTACACCATTAAGAGCATTGAAGATAAATCCCAATCTGTTCAAGCTAATAATTAATTGCACACACCTGGTGTCCCAGGTCTAAATCAGTCCCTGATTAGAGGGGAACAAAGGGAAAAAATGCAGTGGAGCTGGCCTCGAGGTCCAGAGTTGAGTTTGAGGGGCCTATAGTATGCCAACATACTCGAGTATAGCTTTTTCTATTATGAAGGAGCAAACATTTCTAAAAACCGGTTTTTGCTTTTTCATTATGGGGTATTGTGTGTAGATTGATGAGGGGAAAAAACGATTTAATCCATTTTAGAATCAGACTGTAACATAACTTGTGAAAAAGTGAAGGGGTCTGAATACTTTTCAAATGCACTATACTAGTAATACATTTCTTGTTTAAGAAACATTACAAAGCATGCTCATCCGTTTTTTTTGTGTGATTTGCTGTGTAATTATGTCTGAAAAAAATACTGTGGCTGGTAAGAAATCGGAGTGGCTGGTAGATTTTTCATCTACCTGACACAGTAGCTGGTGGACCAAAAAGTTAGTTTCCCACTCTGCCTCCAACATGGGAAAAGCATTGCCAAACAGGTGCAGACATAGGTCGGTAAATAAGTCACGCGGTGGGCTAGTTTTATACTGCTAGACCGAAATACAATCAACATACAATGTCGATCTAGAAGCGGGACTAAGTTGCACCCCTGCCTATATCCCATTTCAATCAGCTTTTCCTGAAAAAGACAACTTTTTTTTTATCATGTACGGTCAAAGTTACAGTAGATAACTGTTTTTAAACCCTCAAGTTGAGCTCTTATTTTTGCTCAAAGCCCAAAGTGGTTTATTCAACAACCTTTCTCCAATCGATGGGCATTTGGTAGTCTGATTTATCAGGTTGTAATACAAAATTAATTGGTATATTCAGCCTGAAGCTAATGAATGCAAAATCTGGTAAATGTTCCTTACAAGCCAGAATGTTGAATACAATTAAATCTGAACTTACTCTACTGGTGGCCTGTGTGGTTGTCCTTCAGCCACTTGAAATTTAAGATAAAATATCCACAGGAGAGTATTGTTTACCTGACTTTTTAGAGTGCCGGTACTAAAGTTGACATTTCTATCACCTGGCACATGCTCAAAACCATGTGAATACCTGCTGACTTCAGTTAGTATGCATGCATGCATCGCACGCACTGTGTTTGCTCATGACCGAAAACACGTGCACAAGACGGAAGTACATGCACGCAATGCATGCATACTAACTGAAGTCAGCAGGTGTTTACATGGTTTTGTGCATGTGTGATAGAAATGCCAACTTCAGTATCGGCACTATAAACAGTCGGGTAAACAATACTTTCTTGTGGATATTTTGTCAACAATTTGGACCATCTTAAGGACCAACACCACGGACAACCGGTAGAGTAAATTCAAATATAATTGTATTAAACATTCTGGGACAAAGCTTCCTGCCATCCAGGACCTCTATACCAGGCGGTGTCAGAGGAAGGCATTTAAAATTGTCAAAGACTCCAGCCACCCTAGTCATAGACTGTTCTCTCTGCTACCGCACGGCAGGCGGTACCGAAGCACCAAGTCTAGGTCCAAGAGGCTTCTAAACAGCTTCTACCGCCAAGCCATAAGACTCCTGAACATCTAATCAAATGGCTACCCAGACTATTTGCATTGACCCGCCCCCCCCCCCCCCCCATTTTATACCGATGCTACTCTCTGTTGTTATCATCTATGCAGTCACTTTAATAACTTGACATGTACATATTACCTCAATTACCTCAACTAACCGGTGCCCCTGCACATTGACTCTGTACCAGTACCCCCCTGTATATAGTCTCGCTATTGTTATTTTACTGCTCCTCTTTAATTACTTGTTACTTTTATTTCTTATTCATATTATTATTTTTATGCATTGTTGGTTAGGGGCTTGCAAGTAAGCATTTCACTGTAAGGTCTACACCTGTTGTATTCGGCTCATGTGACTAATACAATTTTATTTATAACGCCTTGATCAGACCGACAGCCTCATTGCATCAATGCTGCGTAATAAATTCATCAGTCAAACTTTTTTCATTATGTAATCCAAATATTTTTGTGCATGTGTGTGCAACAAAAGTTAAGCATTCACCTTTTGCTACTCTCTGTCAAATCTACGCATGCAGCGTAGATACAAAATAAAGAATGCACTGCACCTGCAACGCAATGCTGCAAGGCAAACACAGCGTTCCATTGGAAATGAATGTACTTCCAGTGTACCAAAACGCAATCAAGTTGTCGGTCTGATCGAGGCGTGAGGAATATTTACATGATTTGGCAGTCATTAGTTTCTGGCGGTATACCAACTAATTGTGTATAACAGCCTGATTAATCAGACTAGGCATTTGGAATATGTTAGAAAATGATATGTCCAATCAGCATCCTCTCAGAAATAATGGGTGGGTTTAGGACAAAATCCCACTTCGCCAAACACTGAGGGGATTTGATTAATATGGCCCGGCTGCCCGGGTGGACGGATTTTGCAACGGGTGAAAAGTGATTGCGTTAGTTTTGGAACCGGGCTGCCTCCCTGCTGTGGCCAAAGGAGAAGTAGGCTCAAAACAAAAGTGAAGTAGGTTAAACACATGGAGTAATGAATTGTATTCAGTGTTTTCACATGTAAACGTGATTGCCTTTGATAAAAACGCTTTATCTGCCGTCCACATGAAAACTAGTTAGAAAACTCTAAAACATAGTTAACAGAAAAAAAGAGATGTATGTTTCTAGACGACGCATCATGCCGCATTGATGACAATATGACTGAGCGGCGCAATTACTGTTCGATTTGAGCAGGGTTCCCCTCCCTCACCGGCTTCGCCGGGCGCCGAAGACGTGGAAGTTGATTAAGGCAACCCCCCGCACCTCTCTGATTCAGAGGGGTTGGGTTAAATGCGGAAGACACATTTCAGTTGAAGGCATTCAGTTGTACAACTGACTTGGTATCCCCCTTTCCCATAGCCCGGTGCAACCTAGGCCAACTTAATCGAACAGTGCTTTGAACTAGGCCGGTGATCCAATCGCCGACAAGTTAGTTTTGAAAAATGGCCCTCCACCACCAGGCTAGTTATTCTTGGGTGAATCTAAAAAAGTATTTATTTGAATCCAGGTTTTTCTGGTGACATAAGTTACACATAATATCGTCAGAGGGTGGAGGGGGACCTGTATCAGTGATCTTGACCTGATAGAGACAGATCACCTGCATAGATGGAGCACCTTATGTACTCACCTATGGATATAACTGGTTATAACTAGGTATAAGCGTGTACAAAACTACCTTAGATATATGCTAAGTTGCGGTCAAAACAATTAATGAAAGTGAATAAATACTTTGTAGAACTGAAATTACAGAATCCAGCTACACTCTGAATGTACACGTGTTGCATTGGTGTGTATTCTCTGATTTATTTTATACAATTTCTATAATATCCTACAATATTCTATATGTGCAACAATATTGTGGGTGCTATAGCATTTGGTTTGAAGTGACAGAGGATTTTGTCATGTTTTGATACCACTCCCATTGTTTCACTTACAGCAATGCTAATGCTGGCTGTGGGGTAGTGCATAAATAAAAATTAAGCCATATATTATTATATTTTTTTGGGGGGGGGGGGGGGGGGGGGGGGGGGGGGGGTCTACTGCAGTGGTTTTCACCACAAACATGACCAAATGTGTATTTAAACGTTCTGAAAACGAAATGATACTATTATATATAATGTGAATTGCACTTTGGAAAAAAGCTGCGCAAAGGAAACTTATTTTCGTTTTACAGAATATGCAAATGAACTGTAATTTTGATCAAATAAGTGTTTTCGTCAAGTTTGTTTTCAGATAACATTAATTACATGTCTAGTTATGTTTTATAAGACATAATTAAACTGTTTTTGCTATGATTGATTTTCCCCCCCAAAAAAATCCTGGGATCAAACTATGTTGGTAGCTTTAGGGGTTAAAAAACAATGAAATTGTGATTACTGATATGTTAAACGGTTGATTAATTGAGTATAACTATAGCTATCTATCAGTGTATCTACATACGAACCTATTTTACATAGTTTTATCTCCTGTGTGATCCGCAGCATTCTCCGTAGCCGATCATTTTCCTCCTGGTACTCCGCTACCGTTTTCTCAACTGCCCCGACAATCTCCACAACAGCCGCCGTTAAACGCTCATTTAAAAACACATGCAACAACTGTAGTTTAGACATTTTTAGTCGAATTATAGTTGTGCAGCCTATTCCGTTCAGCCAGGGGATCTTATTTTCTCCACATAAGCAATGGAAAATAAAGTCGTCTACAATCCTACTTCCGTGTTAGTCTTTTTTTTTTGTACTCCTTGGTTCTGGTGGGTGGTGAACGCAGAAACATACAACAGCGCCGCCAGCTGGATGGGGGTTTATTACTTTACAAGGCAGCCTACAGACCAGAAGTAAATGGAAACGATAACTAAACTACATTAGTCGTGGCCAAAAGTTTTGAGAATGACACAGATATTAATTTCCACAAAGTTTGCTGCTTCAGTGTCTTTAGATATTTTTGTCAGATGTTACTATGGAATACTGATGTATAATTACAAGAATTTCATACGTGTCAAAGGCTTTTATTGACAATTACACGAAGTTGATGCAAAGAGTCCATAGTTGCAGTGTTGACCCTTCTTTTTCAAGACCTGTGCAATCTGCCCTGGCATGCTGTCAATTAACTTCTGGGCCACATCCTGACTGATGGCAGCCCATTCTTGCATAATCAATGCTTGGAGTTTGTCAACATTTGTGGGTTTTTGTTTGTCCACCCGTCTCTTGAGGCTTGACCATACGTTTTCAATGGGATTAAGGTCTGGGGAGTTTCCTAGCCATGGACCCAAAATATTTATGTTTTGTTCCCCGGGCCACTTAGTTATCACTTTTGCCTTATGGCAAGGTGCTCCATCATGCTGGAAAAGGCATTGTTCGTCACCAAACTGTTCCTGGATGGTTGGGAGAAGTTGCTCTCGGAGGATGTGTTGGTACCATGCTTTATTCATGCCTGTGTTCTTAGCCAAAATTGTGAGTGATCCCACTCCCTTGGCTGAGAAGCAACCCCACACATGAATGGTCTCAGGATGCTTTACTGTTGGCATGACACAGGACTGATGGTAGCGCTCATCTTGTCTTCTCCGGGCAAGCTTTTTTCCAGATTCCCCAAACAATCGGAAAGGGGATTCATCAGAGAAAATGACTTTACCCCAGTCCCCAGCAGTCCAATCCCTGTACCTTTTGCAGAATATCAGTCTGTCCCTGATGTTTTTCCTGGAGAGAAGTGGCTTCTTTGCTGCCCTTCTTGACACTAGGCCATCCTCCAAATGTCTTTGCCTCACTGTGCGTGCAGATGCACTCACACCTGCCTGCTGCCATTCCTGAGCAAGCTCTGTACTGGTGGTGCCCCGATCCCGCAGCTGAATTAACATTAGGAGACGGTCCTGGCGCTTGCTGGACTTTCTTGGGCGCCCTGAAGCCTTCTTCACAACAATTGAACCGCTCTCCTTGAAGTTCTTGATGATCCGATAAATGGTTGATTTAGGTGCAATCTTACTGGCAGCAATATCCTTGCCTGTGAAGCCCTTTTTGACGGCACGTTTCCTTGCAGGTAACAATGGTTGACAGAGGAAGAACAATGATTCCAAGCACCACCCTCCGTTTGAAGCTTCCAGTCTGTTATTCGAACGCAATCAGCATGACAGAGTGATCTCCAGCCTTGTCCTCACCAACACTCACACCTGTGTTAACGAGATAATCACTGACATTTACATTTTAGTCATTTAGCAGACGCTCTTATCCAGAGCGACTTACAGTAGTGAATGCATACATTTCATACAATTTCATACATTTTTTTGTTTATTTTTTTTTCTGTGCTGGCCCGCCGTGGGAATCAAACCCACAACCCTGGCGTTGCAAACACCATGCTCTACCAACTGAGCTACATGATGTCAGCTGGTCCTTTTGTGGCAGGGCTGAAATGCAGTGGAAATGTTTTTGGGGGATTCAGTTCATTTGCATGGCAAAGAGGGACTTTGCAATTAATTGCAATTCATCTGATCACCCTTCATAACATTCTGGAGTATTTGCAGATTGCCATCAAACAAACTGAGGCGGCAGACTTTGTGAAAATTAATATTTGTGTCATTCTCAAAACCTTTGGCCACGACTGTACACAAACAGTGTTTAACATAAGTATAGGATGATGTGGGAGAATCAATTCTTCATCAGGAGTCGACTGTATATCGTTACCCTATACAAGATTAAATCAATACCATTAATAAGCGGCATTATATCAAAATTCATGAGAAATACTATTGGCCAAATGGGATGGAGATCTTTTCTGAAAATGATACGTTTTAATGGATCAATAACGCCAGTCTGAGCATTCTCTTATCACCCTGAGAGACATTCCAAAGCAAATAATCAGAAATTCCTGTTTCTACTTACCTGAAGAAATGTACATGCTTTGAACAGCTGGCCTGTGAGCTTCCAACAATACTCTGTACTGTTTGATCGTTACATCATCATACATATCATACTTTATTTACAAAGAACATTTTACAAAGGTAAATCCATCACACATCTATTCCAGTTGCTTTGCTTGCCTATGGACGTTTCACATATAACGTGGATAAGGGTGCCAAATGGACTTGGATGATACAAAATATACAGTATGTGAAAGCGCCCTAAGAGTGTTGTCCACATCCTGCCTTTTTTCACCACAGCTAATTACTTTCTCTCCTGTGTGAAACCTCATGTTCCTGGATAGATGTCCTTTTTGTTCGAAGGTCTTGCCACAAAAGAGGCAGGCGCAGGATTCCCCACCATGACAGGGTCGAACTTGGGCCTTCAGTTTACAAGTGGAGTTGTAGCGTCTTTTGCAGAAGTGGCATTCACTGGGTCTCTTCTTGGGGAGAATCACATGCCTCTGGAGGTCAGATTTCACCACATTCACGTTAGTGGTGAGTTTTTCTAGATGTGGTGTTGGGTTTAGAAGATTGTTCCCCCAATGGTGGGTTGAGATCCAATGGTGGGCTGGGATCCAATGGTGGGCTGCTGTCAAGTCCTACTGGGTCGCTGCTTACGGCGGAGTTGTGGTTGGAAACATTATTATCGTTGTCTGGAGGGTCACAGGGAGTAGCATGAGTCACAAGGTGTGAGATCCACTGGTTTAGTCTCTCTGTTCTCCACAATCTGGGTTTGGGGAAGAGTCAAGGACAAAAGTAGGTCCTCCTGATCACATTCACTTTTCACACAGTAATAATACAAATCCAAGAGCACTTGAAGATGCTCTTCCCCCTAACTGGTCCTGAGTTCCTCATATTCCTGTTTAATCTGTGTGGGCTTTGGGTCCTCCTGCCCCAGACAGGGGCTCCACTCTTGCTCACAGTGCTGCTGCTCAGGGGGAACCTCTTCTTCAGAAACAGGGAAAGAGAGCTGCGTGGAGTTTGGAGGATAAGCGAGGAGGAGCAGAGGTTACCTTAGTCTGATTAATTAGACTGTAATACACAATTTCATTGGTATATACAGCCTGAAACATTGGAGTGCAAAATGGTGTAAATGTTCCTTACAAGCCAGAATGTTGAATAGAATGACATTTGAACTTACTCTACCGGTTGTTTGTGCGGTTTGTCCTTCAGCCACTCTAAATTTGAGAGAAAATATCCACAGGAAAGTATTGTTTACCTGACATTTTAGAGAGTCAGTAGGTACAGTGCCTTCAGAATGTATTCATACCCATTTGACTTATTCCACATTTTGTTGTGTTACAGTCTGAATTCAAAATTGATGAAATGTATCTGTTTTCTCACCGATCTACACACAATAACCCATAATGACAAAGTGAAAACATGTTTTTAGAACTGTTTGTAAATCTATTGAAAATGAAATATAGAAACATCCAATTTCCATAAGTAAATGAGTCAATACATGTTAGAATCACCTTTGGCAATGATGTCACACCAGCCTTCGCTTTGGCTCCCCCTCCTGTCCAGCTCAGGTGTTCGGCCTCGCCAGCTTTCTAGCTGCTGCCGAACCTGCTGCTGGCAAACGCCCTTCACTCATCAAACCCGGACTTGTCTTGTCATCATTACACACACCTGGTTCCAATTCCCACTCTATCACTGTATACATACTCCCTCTGTAATTTGTCTTTGTCGGTCATTGTAAATGCTGCTTTTTTCCCCTAAGAGGAATCTTGCCTACATTTTCCCTGAGTACTTTATTATTTTTGCACTTTGGGTTTTGTCCCGCTTTTATACAGTGTTTTAATAAATTCCCTAGTTCTAAACCTGCAACTGCCTCCTGCCTACTCCTCTCTACGCTTGTGACAAGTGATTACAGCTGTGAGTCTTTCTGGGAAAGTCTCTAAGGGCTTTGCACACCTGGATTGTACAATATTTGTACATTTTATTTTAAATTCTTCAAGCTCTGTCAAGTTGTTTGTTGAATATTACTAGACAGCCATTTTCAAGTCTTACTATAGATTTTCAAGCCGATTTCTGTAAAAACTGTTGCTAAGCCACTCAGGAACATTCAATGTTATCTTGGTAAGCAACTCCAATGTATATTTGGCCTTATGTTTTAGGTTATTGTCCTGCTGAAAGGTGAATTTGTCTCCCAACGTCTGTTGGAAAGCAGACTGAACCAGGTTTTCCTCTAGGGTTTTGCCTGTGCTTCGCTCTATTTAGTTTATTTTTAATCTAAAACTCCCTAGTCTTTGCCGATGACAAGCATACCCATAAAAATGATGCAGCCACCACCATGCTTGAAAATATAAAGAGTGTTACTCTGATGTGTTGAGTTGGATTTGCCTTATTGCAAACAATGTGCATATTTTGGAATATTTTTATTCTTCCTTTTCACTCTGTAATTTAGGTTAGTGTTGTGGAGTAACTACAATGTTGATCCATCCTCAGTTTCCACCTATTACAGCCATAAAACTGTTTTAAAGTCACCATTAGCCTCATGGTGAAATCTCTGAGCGGTTTCCTTCCTCTCCGGCAACTGAGTTAGGAAGGACACCTGTATCTTTGTAGAGCCTGGGTGTGTTGATACACCTTAAACATAATTTTTTTTTAAAATAATTAAATACAAACTTACATTGGAGTTGCTTCTCCTCCCTTAAAAAAAACAGCTGATCCAAAATAAAATCCAGTCTACTCTGAGGTCAAGACAGGGAATGCCACAGGTAAGACCCATTTAACAGGTTGGCAGTCAGTCAAATCTAAATTTGTGATTTTGGCGTTTTGATGAAGCATAATATGCAATGAACTAATTCCATAAGTTGTTGACTGGAAATTTCAACAACCAAAAAATAGCAGCAACTGGGCCTGTTGATGTGACCTATGCTGAGGTTGACCTTAAACAGAAGGCCAAAGCCAAGAAGACAGGTAAGACTGGACATCCATCCCCCCATATTCCGCCTATCATAACCTCACACCTCTTTGACCCCATATTGACTAGCTGTATATTATTCTGTATATAACTGTTATATTACTGTGTTATCCTGAGCCCTTAAAGAAACTGCAACCCTACCTGAGGCAGATTCAGTCTATTCTCAATGAAGCCTGGAATATCCCCGGTAAGAATAATAGCCATATGCTATTGATATTTAATATGGTACTAATATGGAACTAATGCTCTGATATCAAAGTATAATGTATTTATTTAAAGTATGTATCTTTGTTTGATTCTTAAGAGTTTGTTTGACTGCATGTCCTAAACAACTTTGTGTGGTGACATGTTGCATGTCCTTGAGGGAGGGAGGCAGAGAGGGATGGATGGAGGGAGGGAGGCAGGGACACCATCAAAGGAGGAGCAGATGGAACCCTTTAACATGGATTATGCATGTTCAATGCACGCAAACACACACCCAGCCATGCATACACACTAAAACTCAATATAATCGTGTACATTAATGATTTTTCTTATTGATTTACTTACCAACAAATATATTTAGTTAAGGTTTAATAGTGTATTACTGTAACAGCTTTGTTTAATTATATGGTGTAATAATGATGGATCTTATCTGCAGCTACAGAAATTGTCTACTTGTTGTGTATTGAATTATATTGTTTTGTTGTAAATGTATTAAAATGTATTATATTTGATTTATTATGTCTGTCGTTCAGATGATAGAATAACATATTTGTATATGAATTTACAAAATATTGTAAGTATTATTCATGTTTTCTTCTAATGGCCTGTACTTTTACAATATCTTTGCATTGTACTTCCTTAATAAACTGTCTTTTACCCACAAGATGGCATGAGTGCTTCCTTACAGTAAATGGATATTGTCATCAACTTTTCCATACAACCTAATTTGGTCAAACCTCCTTTAAGCCTAGTATAGATAATATGCTCCACAATGTGTGATTTAAAGGGACATTCTGCTATTGACTTAATCATATGTACCCATTGAATCTTGAATATAACATAAATGCCCCATGAGCAAAGTTCAAAAGCCATACCCCATCAGCTGAAGACCCATTGAGATTTTCAGAACGACTTTTGGGGGAAGAGTGTGCCTGAAAATAACAGTTCTTCTCAGTTTAAGGATGTGATATACTCTGCTGGAGTTCTGAGGAGCTGGTTAGTACTGGTACTGTATCACTTCCTCTCAAAAAGTGTTTCATGTCCCTCAGCCACACTGACCTATGAGAATGCGGAATAAGTCATGCAAACACTTCTGCAGGCATATGAAGCCAAGAGGAAACTGCAGGCACTGTTATGACATTTTTGCTCTCTCGCCCCTCTTTGTCTTTCTTCCTCGCTGTCTCTGTCTCAATATCGTTCTGTCTTTCTCTCTTTAGTCCCGAGCCCCCTATCTCCCTATTTCTCTGAAAGATTGAGTGGTCTGCCCATAAAGTAACAAAGCTACCGGTATCTGTGAAACACCATGACCATTAACCACACAACCAGCAGCAGCTAGGAAACACATGCTCCAAAACCACCATCATCAGACTGATCAACACAGTGACAGACCCCAAACACACCCACACCTCATCATCTAACTCTCAAGCTGAGTGAAGGGTTATTTTCAGAGAGCAACTATAGAATGTGACTTCCTTTTCAACTAACTTACAGTAGTAATTAAATAGAACAATAGCCCTCAAAAGCAAGTCTCTTATCTTTCTTCTCTCTACTCTATCTTCTCGGTGTGTTTTGGTTAGTCAACTGCTAGCTATCAGTGCCAGTGATAAGAACATACAGCCAGAGAAAACAGTCAACGCCTTAAAGAGATGTCTGGTGGTCCGTTCTTCTTCTTCTCCAAACACGGAACACTACTTCTCCTAGTCTCCATCTTCCACTATGGTAAGTTTTGTAACTATTTTTATTTATTTGAACATTTTAAACACAATACAACTGCAAAACAACCATCAATGAGGATGATACTTGTTTAAAAACATATCCCCATTGCGGTCCTCTTGAAAATACATGAAAACAAAAATATACACAAGATAACATGAAAACAAAACATTTCTCAAATACATCTTATTAATAGGGAGGAAACCGTAAAAGGAATAAAATAGATTACCAAGTAACGTTAATTGAAACAATTAGACTTAAGCAGTTTTGAAGCATTTTACCCATAAACCATGTCTTAAGGTTTATCTTAAAACTCCCTAGTGTATTGATTGATTTTATATGGTTTGGTACACCATTTCATTCCTCTGTACCTGTGTTAAGGAAAGCGCTTTTTCCAGCCATGCTACTATAGAGCTGTGGTCTCATATTGGCAACACTGGCTCTGGTGTGATGGCTATGAGAGTCTAACGAAACTGGGGGAAAGGTCATGTATCACTTTAAAAACCATCAATAGTTTGATCTGCACCACCACCAGATCAGCTGGAAACCAGTTCAGTTCCCTGAAATGATTAGGACCAACGTGCGTCTCTATGGCTGAGCTTGAGTATAATTCTCATTAGTTTGTTTTGGGCCATTTGAAGTTTGTCCTTCAGATTTTTTGTTACGCTTCTGCACCATGAGATACAAGCATAGTGGCACTGTATCAGAGATGTTGCCAGGGTCCTCATAGTCTCTCTATCCAGGAACTTGGCTACCCTTCCCAGGAACTTTGTCCTTGAGTGAACATTCCTAATGGCCTTCAGAGCCACAAGTTCGCATGTCATGTGTTGGTCCAATTCACATAACAATGTATGTAACAGAGCATTTTTACATTCACCGCTACACCATTAAACTTGACCGAGAAGTTGGAGAGTTTTTCACTTTGTGTTTGGAACCAAACAGGATACATTCTGTCTTGCCTAAATGGATAAACACTTACTGACTTTAGTCAGTTGGCTGCTTAGGGTCTTTTCAACGGTCTCCTTATTCTAATGTGAAACCAAGAGGGTAGAATCATCCCCAAACAGGATCTATTGCATGTGCTTGCTTGCATGATAGAGAAAGCTGGTGGTTTTCCTTTCTTTAACTTCATTGTTGGTCTTTACATGGTGTGTGTTGACTGTAGAATGCCTAGTCATCAGTGATTGGTTGGATATCTCGAAGTGTTTTCTTTATTAATGTGTGATAACACCTACACAATACCTATATTCAGGAACATATCATGATGAAGTGATTCTGCAGTTTTGAATGAGTTCCAATGGTGTGGTTGGGTCAGCAGCTGTTGCAGTACTTCTAGAACCCAACAGATCTTACGACCCTGTGCCTAATGGCTGTCATTCATTAAATTTAAGGCGATATGGGACTGTATCAAATTATTGTTTCTATTACATAATATGATACATTGCCAGACAAGGATAACTGCAGATATGTCTTAAATACTTCAATGAACTGTAACTGACTTTTTGTTTTAATTCATGACTGACATTTGTTTTGTAAGGGTTAATAAAACATTACTTCAGACTGATATGTAATTATAATGTTGCCCATGCAGTATATGATGCATTTCTGGTGGTGAATAATTACACAGTAAACGGTGGGATTTGTACTTGTGAGCTGAGGAGAGGTTATCAGATCCACCTCCACTTCTCTTTTCCTGTCATCTCATCCTGTTCTACTGAATGTGGGGGAGGATGGGACTTTAATAAAGTCAAAAAGGACCCACCCACTCAGATACATAAAGATATAATGTGAAAATATGTAAAGTGCCACGTACAGCATAAATGAAACCTGGAAATGTGCTATATAAAACCAAATCCATTATTGATTGGGTAAGACTCTGCATTGCAGTTTATTATTGTGTAATTATTCACGTAGGCACACTGTAACAAGTATTAAAGTGTAACAATGAGTAATTACAAAACTTGCTACATCGTACTTATATGAATAAATACACAGTAATAAGATCATTGTAATGTAGTGTGCAACCATTGACTGATGTCAGAATAACGTGTGTATTTGTGTGTTTCAGGTTTAGGTGTTCATCTGATCATCAACAAGAGAGTGGGGGACTCCGTGGAGCTGCTGGCAGGCTTAGAGAGGGGACATTTCAAATCCTTGGAGTGGAAGTACATGGGAAAGGATATTGCAGAATTCAACTCAGAAGTTGTATATTCACCTGGATCCCAGTTTGAGGGGAGACTAAATATGAACACCAAAAACTTCAGTTTAACAGTCAGAGAACTGACACTGCAAGACTCAGGGGATTTTCTACTGACAGGCGAAGGGGACAAAGGTCAGATTGGCAGTAAGACCATCACTCTGAAGGTCCACGGTAGGCGTTATCATAATTTTTGCATCCTATTTTGATATCATTCTTATTTATATCCATAACCATGGCTGATGATCTTTAAACTATAACACAGATTTTGTGGTTTTATACTGACCTTACTCACCATGTTTTGTTAAATATTCATCACATTTTCAAGTCTTTCTCCTGGTGGTATGGCTATGGTAGGATTCATTTAGAAGACTCATTATGAGTCTCTGTCTCTCTCCTGGTTGGTCAGAGCCTATATCCAAGGTGGCGATCCAGACAGACATCAAGCTATTGGCCAACCACTCCTGTACGGTACGGCTGGTGTGCAACGTGTCCTGCTACCCCAACATTACCTACACCTGGGAGAGAGACAATGAGATCTACAGGGACGCCCAGCAGATTCACTTCTCTCTCTCACCAGCAGAGGGAAACATCAGTGTAAAGTGCAACGCCTCCAACCTAGTCAGTTGGAAAACTGCCTCTACGACAGTAAAGTGTAGTAATGACACAACCACCCCAGGTACCTAGATAATATAATAATCCCTTCTATACACGTTCAGTGTGCTTATATGCTTATGTTGTCAAATATAATATGTAATGCATGTGATTACATTGGATGTATATGATATAGAGCCATTTAGTCTTTATCATATTGTATAGTCTAATCATGTGTGTTGTACATTATGTGACAGGACTGTTGTGGTTTCCCATCTACATCGGAGTATCAGTGGGAGGAGCTGTGGTGCTGATCCTCACTGTAGCTGTGGCAGTGTGCTACTGCAGGGGCCGAAGTAACACAGGTATGTACAGCTTAGGGGCCTCAGCTTTACTTAAAGTGACATTTCAGGTTGTTCTAGAAGTATTCTTCAGCTGATATGATTTTTGGGGGGGATTTGCTAGAAATTTGAAAAAGAGTGAGACCCCTCATTAATTCCTGGGTATGTTTGTTGATATCCTGTATAAAATGTTTCTGATTTGTTGATATTTTGTTCTTATAAAACACAGCAGATCAAACTGACAACGCAATATATGCTGATATTATGGACAACACAAGAATTAGAGATGTAAGTATGCATTGTCGTTATTATGTATCTGAATGTGTGGAAGCTGTATGTACTGTATTGTAATGGGCTGTATTTTGATTCCAGACAAGATCAAACAGTCATGTAAACCCAATATCCATCTATGAAACTGTCAATGATCTGGTTATCCCAAGATTGAACAAGGTAAGATATAAATGGTCATAATGGTAAAATATCTGTGGTTGAATGGAAGACTATGGAGTCTACTTTGAGAAGAGTCACTACCTTTCTTGATGCTGAAACAGTTTCTTCTTGATTATCTGTCACATGTAGCCGCAGACTCTGTATGACAAGATCACATTTGGACTTCCAGAAGGCACGCTCCTCTCCCTACCAGAAAGTACTGTGAGCTGAACAGGATGTGGTCATAGGCTGGGCATTCCATAGATATGTAACCCTCTGCATCCTCTGCATCTTACACGTGTATATTCTGTAGATAGGCCTAGTTGTTACTGTTAAATTTCATCACAACCTACACTATTTGCTTTATTTCCATCTCCCTTTGATGATTCTCATATATACATTATATCATAAGGCCTTATACCTTTCTTTGAGGGCCTAGATACAATTAGAAGATTCAGAAATGTGTAATAGGCAGTAGAAGGCGTGATCAGACAAGCTCATATGTCGAATTTCTATTTTCTAGATTAAAGAAAATTGTTGTAGTTAATAGTATGACATTGATTAGTGAGGTTGATTTATGCCTGTGAATAGAAAGTGTACTCTTTTGCGTTAGGATTATGTGCTCTCCAGACATCAATGAGGTTGTAATCAGAGAGTATATGCTGGAGAGCCTTGGTTGCGTGTTGATTGTAGATGGTCTTATTTGATTTGTCCCCATGTCCACAATGGCATTCATGTCTGTCCCAATAACCAGATGGAATTCAGTTCAATCTAAAAAAATATGCTGTTCAGAGAATCAAAAATAATTCTACCTTATTTGCATACCTTGAGAGACTTGCATTTAGAGTTTATTGTAATTACCACTCACGACTGTATTTGTTAGCGACAGAGACATGATTGTTGTATTGAATGGTTTTCAGTACTGTAGCCTTCACCAAGTGAATGTCTAAGTGAATATGTTATCTTTAAAATGAAACTCATTATGACAACACATTACATATATCATAAAGCCCCTGAGGGCCTAGTTATACCCTAACACACTGGTCTGAAACTCCTGGTTTAGTCAAATTATGCCAGCTTGCAAAGTGATGTGTCATTTCTATTGGAATCCATCCAAATTTAGGATATCCAACAATTGAAACTTTCAGTCACATGCAACCTGCATCCAGAATTACTGCTGGGGTAGAGAAGATTGATTATTGAGACTACCTAAATTATATAAACTGGAACAAACATATCAGTAATCGGTGAAATAAGTCAAACTACTAACAGATTGGATTAGTTTAGAAATATCTATGTTATGTAAATGTAATGTAAATGTAATCTATGTTTGTGTAGCATAAGATTAATCAACCAATCATAGTACATACAAATACACAGGTATTGAAACAAACCATTCTGAAAATCAACCTGCAAGAGATCATGCTGGAATATTGATAATGATGATGAGTGTCGTTTTGAGTTGTTTTCAGCAAACATTCATTTTGTATTTTACTCAACAAGCTGACTTCAAGAAAAAGTTGGTTGATAAAAGATTGTAACACTTTGGCTCAAATTCTTGTCATTTTGAAGTCCACTCAACTTGCATAATAACGTGAAATAAGCAATTGGTTAAGTTTGACTTTTTCCAGTGCAAAGTGTATGAAATTAAAAGGCTGAGGAACTTCACATTAGGTCACTTGTTTGTCATAGTTTAGCGGTCATGGTTTGCTCGCTTCAAATTTAGCAGTGTGGGTTTGTGAAGGAAGGCACTGTGTGAAGCTGTATTTTCCCACCGTGATCAGAGAGAGTCACATAGAGAATTGGTTGTAATCATATTGCAAAAACCTGTGAAAACCTAGTTGCTGGGCTGATGAGTACACATGAAAAGTTGAGCAGGGATTTATGTCCTTTTCAGAGATAAGAATGACAATGTTCTTGCAGCATTTTCTGTAGTTCACTTATTCATTTCTCTTTTACATTCAATCTATCACTGTGATCACTACTTTCCTGGGCTATTACTTTGAACAGTTGACAGATTGTAACTCAAGAACATCTACATGCAGTTGACCTGCAAATAGCTACAACATAAACCAAATGATAAACATGCCATGACGTCAAACCTTTGACACCTCTCTTAGCAACATGAAAGATTGTACTGAACATGTCAACATGGCCAGGTATGATAAATGCAATATTGACTTCACTTTTTGTACAACTATGTTTAATCCACTAAGTTTATTTCTCTGATATATACTATAGTTCTCTCTTCCTCCCACAGAAAGACCACAGTGCTTATGTGTCCATTTACTTTTACAGTAAGAGGAAGTTGTGTAGAGATGAACATGACATCAGATGCTATTTTTTCTGTTTCTCTTTAAGCATCTGTACCTTTCTAATTCTGTCAAAGCCCCATTCGTGTCACAGCCACAGGTACTGTAGGGGTCCGGAAGACTTTCCAGAGGCTTAGAATGGAGTACACTTTATGTGCAACTCTGCGATGATGATGATTCATGTATTTCTCTGTATTTTGAATATTGTTAGCTAACTATTTCCTTTATTGGACAAGAAAATGTTTAATTCATAGAATATGAAGTATGTCATATATGCACAATAAATGTGGTAACTGATGACGTTGTTTGGTTACACTGTGTTTACCGACTGCAGAGTAATGGAGTTGTTGGTCACTACTGCTTTTAATCAGGTTGTAGCATGAGCCTGAGAAACATATAATATAAACTAATATGATGACATAGAGAGAGGAAGGAATAAGGGGACAGACCCAGTAGACTGAGGTGTTATGTTGTTGCTATGTGACCAATCACATCTTAGTTTCTATATTGTGTTCCACAAGAATGTGGAGTAGTTACAGGTCTGCCCTGAAGAGGGCGATAATAAACCCCAGATGTTTACCTTGTTTCTTCACACAGCGTCTCAAACTCTATACATTACAAGGTAAAAAGTAAAAAAGTAGTGGATTCATGTCTTCAAAATGTAATGATGTGAAGCAAAATTAAACTACACTCTGTGTGTGTGTGTGGGGGGGGGGGACAACTAAGGTTAGCTGTCTAGGCTTGCCACCTGACAACTTAGCAACGGTTTGAGGGGAGGCCTACACTGACTGACTGACTGACTGACTGACTGTCTGTCTGTCTGTCTGTCTGTCTGTCTGTCTGTCTGTCTGTCTGTCTGTCTGTCTGTCTGTCTGTCTGTCTGTCTGTCTGTCTGTCTGTCTGTCTGTCTGTCTGTCTGTCTGTCTGTCTGTCTGTCTGTCTATTTATTGAGGTTAAAAGCCCAAAATAGCTGATATGAAAACCACACCACAAATATAAGTTAAAAAAAGTTTGTTCAATCAGTTAAACAAAGCATATTAATTATAAGTGTACATAATATATTCAGTAAACAAGAAAAAACATATTTGATTATATGTATGTACATGTGTTTGTGTGTGTGAGTGAGAGTTAGGCTACATGAAGGGGATTATTTGGTAGTTTTGTTCATCAGGCTGACCCCCAGTCTGCGCTTGAAGTTATTGAGGGATGATGAGGATTTGACAATGTGAAGATAAGAATTCCAGAGAATGGTACCTCTGTATCTGATAGAAGCTGCATTGTGACAGACTTCACAGGCTGGACTAACCACTGGTTAATAAATGAAGAACATATTTCAGGTCAGACCAGTAAAACCACCACCATCTCTCTCTCTGACCAGGCTGGTCAGTACCAGTGCGAGGGAACAAGGACAAGACCGCCCCAAAATTCATATCTCAGCTTATCTCTCCACATCAACGTCACTGATGAGTTCATTATTATTTATCTTCAATCACTATCTGGACTTTCTGAATTCTGAGCCAAGGAGGGTTAATGTAAATACCGTACTGTAAACACTGTAAATTCTAACTGAATAGAGTCAACATACCCCTACAGTATGTAAACTCAACTTTCATCAAAACTTAACTACAACAGATATATTATTTTTAATAACCAAGAATGTATCCAAATTTTACATTCTGATCTTTGTTTTCTTAGCTCTGCCTGAAACTACGCTGACCGTAAATCCAAACCCTGCAGACACTGGAAAGACAGTAACTCTGACATGTTCAGTGGGATCTGACAGTGGCTGGAGCTACACATGGTACAAAGACAACACTAAGAAAGTAGTGACCTTGTCTGGCAGACACACTACAACAGGAGCCACCTTCACCATCAGTAGAGCTGCTGAGTCTGACCAGGGTCTCTACTGGTGTCAGGGAGAGATCCAGTACAGATCCATATCATCAATCATCAGTGATCTTGTCACTTTCACTGTGACTGATGTTGTGTGTGTGTACGTGTCTGTGTAGAAATGTGTAGTAATGTTTTGCTTTGTCCACTACTTTTTTGAATTTTCTACAACTACCTCAGAGTCTGACGGTAATTTGCTGTTCTCTCTCCAGGCGTAACTCCTGGAACGTCTACATCAGTCCTAGTAGGAGTGGTTGTGGGTTGGTTGTTGCTGGTGTTCTACTGGCCATTTTCCTGGTACTGCTGTGTCGATATAAAAAAGCCAAAGGTGAGACTTTTATCAATTCTCATTTATCTTTTTGGTTCATGTTTAGGAGAAAAATGTCTAATAACAAAAGTTTAAAACAGTAATGACTTGAAACAGTATATTAGTATGCATTTCTCATTACAGATTCCTGTTGCAACAGAATATTCTGGTGAGTACACCTGTCTTTCAACTACATTTACATTTACATTTAAGTCATTTAGCAGATGCTCTTATCCAGAGCGACTTACAAATTGGTGCATTCACCTTATGATATCCAGTGGAACAACCACTTTACAATAGTGCATGTAAATCTTTTAAGGGGGGGGGGGGGTTAGAAGGATTACTTTATCCTGTCCCAGGTATTCCTTAAAGAGGTGGGGTTTCAGGTGTCTCCGGAAGGTGGTGATTGACTCCGCTGTCCTGGCGTCGTGAGGGAGCTTGTTCCACCATTGGGGTGCCAGAGCAGCGAACAGTTTTGAGTGGGCTGAGCGGGAACTGTGCTTCCTCAGAGGTAGGGAGGCGAGCAGGCCAGAGGTGGATGAACGCAGTGCCCTTGTTTGGGTGTAGGGCCTGATCAGAGCCTGAAGGTACGGAGGTGCCGTTCCCCTCACAGCTCCGTAGGCAAGCACCATGGTCTTGTAGCGGATGCGAGCTTCAACTGGAAGCCAGTGGAGAGAGCGGAGGAGCGGGGTGACGTGAGAGAACTTGGGAAGGTTGAACACCAGACGGGCTGCGGCGTTCTGGATGAGTTGTAGGGGTTTAATGGCACAGGCAGGGAGCCCAGCCAACAGCGAGTTGCAGTAATCCAGACGGGAGATGACAAGTGCCTGGATTAGGACCTGCGCCGCTTCCTGTGTGAGGCAGGGTCGTACTCTACGAATGTTGTAGAGCATGAACCTACAGGATCGGGTCACCGCCTTGATGTTAGTGGAGAACAACAGGGTGTTGTCCAGGGTCACGCCAAGGTTCTTAGCACTCTGGGAGGAGGACACAATGGAGTTGTCAACCGTGATGGCGAGATCATGGAACGGGCAGTCCTTCCCCGGGAGGAAGAGCAGCTCCGTCTTGCCGAGGTTCAGCTTGAGGTGGTGATCCGTCATCCACACTGATATGTCTGCCAGACATGCAGAGATGCGATTCGCCACCTGGTTATCAGAAGGGGGAAAGGAGAAGATTAATTGTGTGTCGTCTGCATAGCAATGATAGGAGAGACCATGTGAGGATATGACAGAACCAAGTGACTTGGTGTAAAGCGAGAATAGGAGAGGGCCTAGAACTGAGCCATGGGGGACACCAGTGGTGAGAGCACGTGGTGCGGAGACAGATTCTCGCCACGCCACCTGGTAGGAGCGACCTGTCAGGTAGGACGCAATCCAAGCGTGGGCCGCGCCGGAGATGCCCAGCTCGGAGAGGGTGGAGAGGAGGATCTGATGGTTCACAGTATCAAAGGCAGCAGATAGGTCTAGAAGGATGAGAGCAGAGGAGAGAGAGTTAGCTTTAGCAGTGCGGAGAGCCTCCGTGACACAGAGAAGAGCAGTCTCAGTTGAATGCCCAGTCTTGAAACCTGACTGATTAGGATCAAGAAGGTCATTCTGAGAGAGATAGCAGGAGAGCTGGCCAAGGACGGCACGTTCAAGAGTTTTGGAGAGAAAAGAAAGAAGGGATACTGGTCTGTAGTTGTTGACATCGGAGGGATCGAGTGTAGGTTTTTTGAGAAGGGGTGCAACTCTCGCTCTCTTGAAGACGGAAGGGACATAGCCGGCGGTCAAGGATGAGTTGATGAGCGAGGTGAGGTAGGGGAGAAGGTCTCCGGAAATGGCCTGGAGAAGAGAGGAGGGGATAGGGTCAAGCGGGCAGGTTGTTGGGTGGCCGGCCGTCACAAGACGCGAGATTTCATCTGGAGAGAGAGGGGAGAAAAAGGACAAAGCACAGGGTAGGGCAGTGTGAGCAGTGTGAGTTCCTTTTCATACAGTAAAATATAATCTGTGTGTTTCATGAGTATCTCTCTCCCTGTAGGCCCCCCCAGCCCCAGAGTACCAACCTGGACCCCCAACAGGACCGACGATCTACCCAGGGCCAGGCTCCTGATGCTGGGTATACACATCTACAGCATGGTCAGTCTCTCATCCCAGACCACTGTCACTCTCCTCTCTGTAACTACACATACTGACTTTTCACCATTCACTTTATATACATGTTACCATACTCTATGTCCCTTATCAAGCTGAGGGAAAACCAACCTATTAATCTTTCTCTCTCTTCTTTGACCAACAGGTGGCATTAACATCTATGACACAATCACACCCTCAGACAATAATGACAATGGTACTGGGAAAGGGGGATAACTAGTCAGTTGTACAACTGAGTGCCTTCAAATAAAATATGTCTTCCACATTTAACCCAACCCCTCTGAATCAGAGAGATGCGGTTGGCTGCCTTAATCAACATCCACGGCACCTGGGGAACAGTGGGTTAACTGCTTTGCTCAGGGGCTGAATGACAGATTTTTACCTTGTCAACTCAGGGATTCGATCCAGCAACCTTTTGGTTACTGGCCCAGCAACCTTTTGGTTACTAACCACTAGGCTACCTGTATTTTAACTTTAGCATGAATACAGTATAGAGTTGTTGTTGCTTTTGTTCTTCATATGTTTAATATTACTAACATATTAACAGTAAGTAGAGATATTAGTGTATTACCTGTATATTTCAGATGCTGGTGCTGCTACTGCTGGATCAAGTGATGTGCGCACAGATTCAACTCAAAAAGTTGGACAAGAGAAAGAAAAGTAATTCTCCACTGTCACATAAATTAATACAAAATGTAGCAGTGTTTTTTACTCATCAAATTTGATAAAAACAAACAAATTCTCTCCTCCTCCTCAGAAATGACAGCTGATCCAGAAGAAAATCCAGTCTATTCTGAGGTCAAGACCGGGAAGACCAAAGGTGAGACCCATTCTACAGGTTGGCAGTCAGTGAAATCTAAATGTGTGTTTTTGGAGTTTCAAAAAAGATGCTGAATAATCTAATTCCTTAATTTATTGACTGGAAATGTCCATTTTCAGCAGCAACTGGATGTGATGTGACCTATGCTGAGGTTGACCTTAAACAGAAGGCCAAAGCCAAGAAGAAGAAAGGTAAGATTGGACATCCCTCCTTTCATTTTCCCCCTATCATAACCACACACCTCTGACCCCAAATTGACTAGATGCATAATATTCTGTGTATAACTGTTATATTATGCTGATGTTTTATCCTCATTCCTTACAGAAACAGCAACCACACATGAGGTAGATTCGGTCTATTCTCAATTGAAGCCAGGTACAGCCCCAGTTAACCTCTCTGGGCCAGTGGGACGCTTGCGTCCCACCTACTCAACAGCCAGTGTAATCCCGTGGCGCGATATTCAAATACCTTAGAAATGCTATTACTTCAATTTCTCAAACATATGACTATTTTACACCATTTTAAAGACAAGACTCTCGTTAATCTAACCACACTGTCTGATTTCAAAAAGGCTTTACAACGAAAGCAAAACATTAGATTATGTCAGCAGAGTACCCAGCCAGAAATAATCAGACACCCGTTTTTCAAGCTAGCATATAATGTCACATAAACCCAAACCACAGCTAAATGCAGCACTAACCTTTGATGATCTTCATCAGATGACAATCCTAGGACATTATGTTATACAATACATGCATGTTTTGTTCAATCAAGTTCATATTTATATCAAAAACCACCTTTTTACATTAGCATGTGACTAGCATGTGACTAGCATTCCCACCGAACACTTCCGGTGAATTTACTCACGATAAACGTTCACAAAAAACATAACAATTATTTTAAGAATTATAGATACAGAACTCCTTTATGCACTCGCTATGTCCGATTTTAAAATAGCTTTTCGGTGAAAGCACATTTTGCAATATTCTAAGTAGATAGCCCGGCCATCACGGCTAGCTATTTTGACACCCACCAAGTGTGGTACTCACCAAACTCCGATTTACTATTAGAAAAGTTTGATTACCTTTGCTGTTCTTCGTCAGAATGCACTCCCAGGACTTCTACTTCAATAACAAATGTTGGTTTGGTTCAAAATAATCCATAGTTATATCCAAATATCGGCGTTTTGTTCGTGCGTTCAAGACACTATCCGAAGGGTAAACAAGGGCCCGGCGCGTTTCGTGACAAAAAATTTCAAAATATTCCATTACCGTACTTCGAAGCATGTCAACCGCTGTTTAAAATCAATTTTTATGCTATTTTTCTCGTAAAAAAGCGATAATATTCCGACCGGGAGTCGTTGTTTTTGTTCAAAGAGAGAGAAAGTAAACATGGTGTCGGCTTATGCACGTGCCTCCAGTCTCATTGTCCTCAGATCGACCACTTACAAAATGCGCTAATGTTTTTCAGCCAGGGCCTGCAAAGCCACCATTCATCTTTCTGGCGCCTTCTGAGAGCCTATGGGAGCGTTAGAAAATGTCACGTCATGCCAGAGATCCCCTGTTTTGGTTAGAGATGATCAAGAAGGCCAAGATATAGTCAGAGAGAGCACTTCCTGTTTGGAATCTTCTCAGGTTTTGGCCTGCCAAATTAGTTCTGTTATACTCACAGACACCATTCAAACAGTTTTAGAAACTTTATGCTTATTCTAGTTACTGGGCAGGAGTAGTAACCAGATTAAATCGGGTACGTTTTTTATCCGACCGTGCAAATACTGCCCCCTATCTCCAACAGGTTAAGACTAATAGCCATATGCTATTGATACTTAATATGATACTAATATGGAACTAATGCTCTGATATCAAAGTATAATGTATCTATTTAAAGTATGTCTCTTTGTTTAATACTTAAGAGTTTATTTGACTCCATGTGTCACGTCCTGACCAGTAAAAGAGGTTGTTTGTTATTGTAGTTTGGTCAGGGCGTGGCAGGGGGTGTGTCATGAATGTAGCCGTGTTGAATAGACCAAAACGCAGCCGGGATATGTATGCTCATCTTTAATTATATTTGAATAAAGTGAACACGGGAAAACAGTAAACAAGAAGGACTAGTAACAGTTCTACAGGCTATACAGATACTTTAGCAGTGTAAAAATAAACAACCCACAACCCCAGGAGAAAAACACACACCTAATATATGACTCCCAATCAGGAACAACGATATCCAGCTGTTCCTGATCGGGAGTCACACAGACTAACACAGAAACAGAACAACTAGAAACTACATACAACACACAACTTCTGCCACGTCCTGACCAAATACTAAACAACTACTCCCTCTGCTGGTTAGGACGTGACTGTACCCCCCCCCTAAAGGTGCATACCCCGAATGCACCTAAAAAGAAAACACAACAATCACCCAAACCACAAAAAAAAAAAAAATACCCCCTCGGTTCCGGGTCGCAGGCAGACTCCCTCGGTTCCGATCGCAGGCAGACTCCCTTGGTTCCGGACCGGACACTGTTGCCGGATACTCTGGACTGGACACTGTTGTCGGATCCTCTGGACGGGGCACTGTTTCCGAACTCTCGAGGCTGGGCTGACGCACTGGAAGCCTGATGCGTGGGGCTGGTAGAGGAGGTACCAGGCTGGAGACACGCACCCTAGGGCTAGTGCGGGAAGGAACTACTATTACGCACTATAAGCCTGAGGCGTGGTGCTGGTACTGGAACTGCCAGTTTGAAACCACACACCCTATGGCTAGTGCGAGGAGCGGGAACAGGCTGAATAGGACTAGGCTGACTCATTGGAAAATTGATCCATGGTGCTGGTACTGGTCGTGCCAGACTGGAGGTACGCACTTCCGGGTCAGCACGAGAGGCGGGAACTGGACAGACTGGGCCATGGAGGCGCACAGGTGGTCTTGCTCGCACCTCCTGCACAACCGTCCTGGCTGGGTGGAACTAGCAGCCCTGTACGAGTGGGGTGCTAGTACAGGGCAAACTGGGCTGTGCAGGGGCTTGATGGTTACCGTGCGTAGAGCGGGCGTAGGGTAGCCTGGTCCTAGGAGGCGTACCGGCGACCGGACGCCCTGCGCAGGCATCCTCCTACCAGGTTGGATGCCCACTCTAGCACGGCATCTGCGAGGGGCTGGAATGGCTCGCACCGAACTGTGCGTGCGTATGGGCGAGATTGTGCGCACCTCAGCAAAACACAGCGCCCTCCACTCCATACGCTCCTCCACATACTCACGGGTAGCTGGCTTATGGCTCTTCCTTGGCCTAGCCAAACTACCCGTGTGCCCCCCCCAAAAAAATTCTTGGGGGTGCCTCTCCGGCTTCCTCGCCAGTCGTGTTCCGCGGTAGCGTTCCTGGTCCTCCCCAGCCTTCTTCCACAGGCCCTCTCCGGCCAGAATCTGTTCCCAAGTCCATCTCTCTCTATAGTCCATATACTCCAACTGCTGCTCCTTTCTCCGCTGCTTGGTCTCTTTATGGTGGGTTGTTCTGTCACGAATGTAGCCGTGTTGAATAGACCAAAATGCAGCCGGGATATGTATGCTCATCTTTAATTATATTTGAATAAAGTGAACACGGGAAAACAATAAACAAGAACGACTAGTAACAGTTCTACAGGCTATACAGATACTTTAGCAGTGTAAAAATAAACAACCCACAACCCCAAGAGAAAAACACACACCTAATATATGACTCCCAATCAGGAACAACGATATCCAGCTGTTCCTGATCGGGAGTCACACAGACTAACACAGAAACAGAACAACTAGAAACGCACAATACAACACACAACTTCTGCCGCATCCTGACCAAATATTAAACAACTACTCCCTCTGCTGGTCAGGACGTGACAGGTTGTTTGTTTTATGTGTTTCGGGGGCTTTGGTATATGTTCTATGTTAGTATATGTCTATGTCCGTGTCTAGTTTTTCTATTTCTATGTTTAGGGTTTTTGTTTGACCTTCAATCGGAGGCAGCTGTTTCTTGTTGCCTCTGATTGGAGGTCCTATTTTGTAGAGGTTTTTCAGCTTGTGTTTGTGGGTGGTTGTTTTCAGTCTAGTGTTTTGTACCTGACGGAACTGTTAAGCTGTCATTCGTTTCTTGTTTTCTTTACGTGTTCAATAAAAGTTAAAAATGAGCACTCAACCTGCTGCGCATTGGTCTACTACCTTCGACGGCCGTTACAGAACCACCCACCACAAGATGACCAAGCAGTGGGGATTGGAGCACCAGGCTGAAGGATGGACCTGGCAGAAGGAACAGCAATTATGGGAGGACAATTTTTTGGGCAGCCCCCCCAATTTTTTTTGGGGGGGGGCACACGGGGAGTTGGGCAGAGTTAGGCAATAGACCTGAATCAACTCCTCGTGCTTATTATGGGGAGCATCGAGTCAAGAAAGCACCGAGCTATGGGGAAATGCGCACTGCAGTGAGAAGAAGCATTCAAAGACTGGTGCGATCGGTGGAAGCTCCTCAGCGTGGCAAGGCTACATTGAGCACTCAGCCAGGAAGGGTTGTGCAGGCTGTGCACTCCAGACCTCCAGTGCTTACCCATGGCCCAGTGTATCCAGTTCCTGCTCCTCGCACTAGCCTTGAGGTGCGTGTTTCTAGTTTGGCGCATCCAAAGCCAGCACCACACACCAGGCCGCCAGTGCATCAGCCCAGTCCAGTTCGTCCTGCTCCCGCTTCTCGCACTAGCCCTGAGGTGTGTGTTTCCAGTCTGGCGCCTCCAAAGCCAGCACCAGGCCTCCAGTGCGTCAGCCCAGTACATCCTGTTCCCACTCCTCGCACTAGCCTTGGGGTGCGCGTCTCCAGCCTGGTACCTCCAGTACCAGCCCCATGCACCAGGCCATCAGCTCAGTCCAGCTCATCCTGCTCCTCGCACTACATATACATTTTAGTCATTTAGCAGACGCTCTTATCCAGAGCGACTTACAGTAGTGAATGCATACATTTCATACATTTTTTCTCCGTACTGGTCCCCCGTGGGAATCAAACCCACAACCCTGACGTTGCAAACACCATGCTCTACCAACTGAGCCACACGGGACCACTAGCCTTGGGGTGCATGTCTCCAGTCTGGTACCTCCAGTACCAGCCCCACGCATCAGGCTTCCAGTGCGCATTCCCTGTCCAGGACTTCCGGCAACAGTGCCCCGTCCAGAGTGTCCTGCAACAGTGCCCCGTCCAGAGTGTCCGGCAAAAGTGCCCTGTCCAGAGTGTCCGGCAACAGTGCCCCGTCCAGAGTGTCCGGCAACAGTGCCCCGTCCAGAGTGTCCGGCAACAGTGCCCCGTCCAGAGGTCCGGCAGCAGTGCCCCGTCCAGAGTGTCCAGCAGCAGTGCCCTGTCCAGAGTGTCCGGCAACAGTGCCCCGTCCAGAGGTCCGGCACAGTGCCCCGTCCAGAGTGTCCGGCAGCAGTGCCCTGTCCAGAGTGTCCGGCAACAGTGCCCCGTCCAGAGTGTCCGGCAACAGTGCCCCGTCCAAAGCTTCCGGCGACAGTACCCCATCTAGAGACGGCCCACAGTTCGGAGCCTGCAGAGATGGCCCACAGTCCGGAGCCGGCAGAGACGGCCCACAGTCCGGAGCCGGCAGAGACGGCCCACAGTCCGGAACCGACAGAGACGGCCAACAGTCCGGAACCGACAGAGACGGCCCACAGTCCGGAACCGACAGAGACGGCCCACAGTCAGGAACCGACAGAGTCGCCCGACAGTCCGGAACCGGTGCAGACAGAGTCGCCCTACAGTCCGGAACCGGCGCAGCCAGAGTCGCCCTACAGTCCAGAACCGGCGCAGCCAGAGTCGCCCTCCAGTCCGGAGCTCCCAGAGTCGCCCTCCAGTCCGGAGCTCCCAGAGTCGCCCTCCAGTCCGGAGCTCCCAGAGTCGCCCTCCAGTCCGGAGCTCCCAGAGTCGCCCTCCAGTCCCAAGCTCCCAGAGTCACGCTTCAGCCCGAGGTCTCCAGCGACGCGCATCAGCCCGAGGTCTCCAGCGACGCGCTTCAGCCCGAGGTCTTCAGCGGGGGTGGACAGGTTAGGTTGGGGACTAAGGCCAGAGCCTGAGCCACCTTGGGGGGGGGGGGGGGGGTGTAGCACGGGAGTCGTCGGTGACGGTAGCCACTCTCCCTTCCCTCCCTTTAGTTTAGGAGAATTTTTTTATTTTGGGGTTAATTTTTTTGTGTTTATTTTTTTGTGTGAGGTGCATCCGGGGTCTGCACCTTTGGGGGGGTACTGTCACATCCTGACCAGTAAAAGAGGTTGTTTGTTATTGTAGTTTGGTCAGGGCGTGGCAGGGGGTGTTTGTTTTATGTGTTTCGGGGGTTTTGGTATATGTTCTATGTTAGTATATGTCTATGTCCAGTTTTTCTATTTCTATGTTTAGGGGTTTTGTTTGACCTTCAATTGGAGGCAGCTGTTTCTTGTTGTCTCTGATTGGAGGTCCTATTTAGTAGAGGTTTTTCAGCTTGTGTTTGTGGGTGGTTGTTTTCAGTCTAGTGTTTTGTACCTGACGGAACTGTTAAGCTGTCGTTCGTTTCTTGTTTTCTTTACATGTTCAATAAAAGTAAAAAATGAGCACTCAACCCGCTGCGCTTTGTCTACTCCCTTCGACGGCCGTTACAGCATGTCCTAAACAACTTTGTGTGGTGATATGTTGCAGGTCCTTGAGGGGGTCAGGGATGGAGGGATGGAAGGATGGAGGGATAGAGGGTTGGAGTGATGGAAGAATGACAATGACAAAAATGACAAAGAGAAGAACCGAAACAGTTCCGTAAGGTGGAAAACACTAAACAGAAATTAACTACCCACAAAAACCCTGTGGGAAAAGGCTACCTAAGTATGGTTCCCAATCAGAGACAACAATAGACAGCTGTCCCTGATTGAGAACCATACCCGGCCAAAACAAAGAAATACACAAAACAAAGAAAAGGGCACATAGAATGCCCACCCTAGTCACACCCTGGCCTAACCAAAATAGAGAACAAAACCCTCTCTATGGCCAGGGCGTGACAAGGTGTTTCATTTCCCTCAGCCACACTGACCTATGAGCATGCAGAAGAAGTCATGCAAACACTTCTGCAGGCATATGAAGCCAAGATGAAACTGCACCGACACTGTTATGACATTTTTGCTCTCTCTCACCCTCCCACACACACTCTCACCCCCCTTGCACTTTGTCTTTCTTTCTCTCTGTCTCCGTCTCGCTCTCAATCTCGCTCTCTGTCTTTCTCTCTCATCTCCCGAGCCTTCTATCTCTCTCCTTTCTCTTTCTCTGCAACATTGAGTGGTCTGCTCACAAAGTAACAAAGCTACCGGTATCTGTGAAACACCATGACCATTAAACACACAACCAGCAGCAGCTAGGAAACACATGCTCCAAAACCACCACCATCAGACTGATCAACACAGTGACAGACCGCAAACTCACCCACGTCTCATCATCTAACGCTCAAGCTGAGTGAAGGGTTATTTTCAGAGAGCAACTATAGAAAGTAACTTATTTTTCAGCTAATATACAGGAATTATTTATAGTAAAGCAGCCCTCATCAAAAAGGAAGTCTCTGTTCTTTCTCCTCTCTACTCTTTCTTCTCTGTGTGTTTTGGATAGTCAACTGCTGTCACAGGGGTCGTTGAATGGAGACCAAGGTGCAGCGTGTACAGTTCTCATTCTTTGTATTTAACTTCTATGGGCTAGGTGTGACGTTTGCGTCCCACTCTAGTCAACAGCCAGTGGAATCGTGTGGCGCGAAATACAAATAGCTCTGCTCTAACTTCAATTTCTCAAACATATGAATATTTTACACCATTTTAAAGACAAGACTCTCGTTAACCTAACCACATTGTCCGATTTCAAAATGGCTTTACAGCGAAAGCAAAACATTAGATTATGTCAGGAGAGTACCCTACCAAAAATAATCACACAGCCATTTTCAAAGCAAGCATATATGTCACAAAAACCCAAACCACAGCTAAATGCCGCACTAACCTTTGATGATCTACATCAGATGACACTCCTAGGACATTATGTTATACAATACATGCATGTTTTGTTCAATCAAGTTCATATTTATATCAAAAACCAGCTTTTTACATTAGCATTTGATGTTCAGAACTAGCATACCCACCGAAAACTTCCGGTGAATTTACTCAATTACTCATGATAAACGTTGACAAAATACATAACAATTATTTTAAGAATTATAGATACAGAACTCCTTTATGCAAACGCTATGTCAGATTTTAAATGAGCTTTTCGGCGAAAGCACATTTTGCAATATTCTGAGTACATAGCTCGGCCATCACAGGCTAGCTAATTTGACAACCACCAAGTTTGGGGCTCACTAAACTCAGAATTACTATTAGAAAAATTGGATTACCTTTGCTGTTCTTCGTCAGAATGCACTCCCAGGACTTCTATTTCAACAACAAATGTTGTTTTGGTTCCAAATAATCCATAGTTATATCCAAATACCTCCATTTTGTTCGTGCGTTCAGGTCACTATCCGAAGGGTAACGCGCGAGCGCATTTCGTGACAAAAATTTTCAAAATATTCCATTACCGTACTTAGAAGCATGTCAAACGCTGTTTAAAATCCATTTTTTTATGCTATTTTTCTCGTAAAATAGCGATAATATTCCAACCGGGCAACGTTGTATTCATTCAAAGGCTGAAAGAAAAAATGGAGAAGTCTCGTGAATGCGCATCTCAGTCTCACTGTCCCCAGGCTGACCACTTACAAACTCTGCTGCTGTACTTTGTCCAGAGACAGCAGACACCCCATTCCAATTTCTGGCAGCTTTAGAGAGCCAATGGAAGCCTTAGAAAGTGTCACGTTACAGCACAGATGCTGTATTTTCGATAGAGATGCAACAGAAGGACAACAAATTGTCAGACAGGGCCTTCCTGTATGGAATCTTCTCAGGTTTTGGCCTGCCATATGAGTTCTGTTATACTCACAGACACCATTCAATCAGTTTTAGAAACGTTAGAGTGTTTCCTATCCAAATCTACTAATTATATGCATATTCTCGTTTCTGGGCAAGGGTAGTAACCAGTTTAAATCGGGTACGTTTTTTATCCGGCCGTGAAAATACTGCCCCTAACCCCAACAGATTAATGAAATCACTTTAACAACAGAACAACAACAGTCCCGTCAGGTACACATGACTAAACGGAAACAACCACCCACAAACCCCAAAGGAAAACAGTCTGCCTAAGTATGGCTTCCAATCAGAGACAATGATAGACAGCCTCCTCTGATTGGAAACCATACCTGGCCACAACGTAGAAAATGACAACATAGAATGAAACTCAAAACAACCCACATAGAAAACAGAAAACCCAAAACACGTAGACAATAACACCCCCCTGTCACACCCTGACCAATCTACCAGGGGAAAATGACCTCATACCAGGGTCAGGACATGACAACTGCTAGCTATCAGTGACAGTGATAGATAAGGACATGTAGCCAGAGGAAACAGTCATACAACACCTTAAAGAGATGTCCGGTGGTCCTTTCTCCTGCTTCTCCAAATAGGGAATACTACTTATCCTACTCTCTACCTTCCAGTATGGTAAGTTTTGTAACTATTTTTATTTATTTAAACATTTTAAACACAAAATAAACGCAATGCAACCATCAACGAGGATGACACAAACAAGATTAAAAATGTATCCCCATTGTGATCCTCTTGAAAGAAAATATACACAAGGCTTAGGCACCCCCGGTTCCATCGGTGGCGGCCCCGGAACCGACGTCACCACCAACCGGAAAGCCAGCACTCCCCAATGCTTCGTGTGGTGGCTGCAGCATTCTGTAATGACCGATGCTGGAGTCGAGAAGCAGGTACGGGGAGTTCAACATTTAATGAAGAACAGACATGAAACAAGACAGGCACAGCATCAGCACACGGGAAAACAAGGACATGACAATCAATGCTGCAGCAGGGAATAGAGCGGGGAACCAGATAGATACAGGGGAGGTAATGACAGAAGTGATTGAGTCCAGCTGAGTCAAATAATGCGTGTGACAGGGGAAAGGTAGGAGTGCGTAATGCTGGGGAGCCTGGCGCCTTCGAGCTCCAGGGAGGGGAAGAGGGAGCAGGCGTGACACCTATAGAGCATCTGTCTCATATTGGCAACACTGGCTCTGGTGTGATGGCTATGAGGGTCTCTAATGAAATTGAAATAACCAGACAGGTAATTGGGGGGGTCATGTATCACTTTAAAAACTATCAACAGTTTAATCTGCACCACCATCAGATCAACTGGAAGCCAATCAGTTCCCTGAAATGATTATGACCAACGTGCGTCTCTATGGCTGAGCTTGAGTATAATTCTCATTAGTTTGTTTTGGGCCATTTGAAGTTTGTCCTTCAGATTTTTTGTTATGCCACTGAATCATGAGATACAAGCATAGTCATAGTGGCACTGTATCATAGATGTTGCCAGGGTCCTCTTAGACTCTGTATACAGGAACTTGGCTAACCTTCCCAGTAACTTTGTCCTGGAGAGAACCTTCCCAATGACCTTCAGAACCACAAGTTTGCATGTCATGTGTTGGTCCAGTTCACATCCCAATGTATGTAACAGAGCATTTTTCCTTCATCGCTACAACATTAAACTTGACTGAGAAGTTGGAGAGTTTTTCACTTTGTGTTTGGAACCAAACAGGACACATTTTGTCTTGACTAAATGGATAACCACATACTGACTTTAGTCAGTTGGCTCCTTAGGGTCTTTTCAACGGTCTCCTTATTCTAATGTGAAACCAAGAGGGTAGAATCATCCCCAAACAGGATCTATTGCATGTGCTTGCTTGCATGATAAACTAATGAAAACCGTTTCTTTCTCTAACTTCGTTGTTGGTCTTTACATGGTGTGTGTTGCCTGTAGAATGCCTAGTCATCAGTGATTGGTTGGATATCTCGAAGTGTTTGCTTTATTAATGTGTGATAACACCTACATAATACCTATATTCAGGAACATATCATGATGTATGTATTCTGCAGTTTTGAATGTGTGCCAATGGTGTGGTTGGGTCAGCAGCTGTTGTAGTACTTCTAGAACACAACAGATCTTACGACCCTGTGCCTAATGGGTGTCATTCATTAGATTTAAGGTCATATGGTACTGTATCAAATTATTGTTTATTTTACATAATATGATACATTGCCAGACTAGGATAACTGCAGTTATGTCTTAAATACTTCAATGAACTCTAACTGTATTTTTTTCTTAATTCATGACTGACATTTGTTTTGTAAGGGTTTATAAAACATTATTTCAGACTGATATGTAATTATAATGTTGCCCATGCAGTATATGATGCATTTCTGGTGGTGAATAATTACACAGTAAACGGTGGGATTTGTACTTGTGAGCTGAGGAGAGGTTATCAGATCCACCCCCACTTCTCTTTTCCTGTCATCTCATCCTGTTCTACTGAATGTGGGGGAGGAGGGGACTTTAATGAAGTAAAAAAGGACCCACACACTCAGATACATAAAGATATAATGTGAAAATATGTAAAGTGCCAAGTACAGCATAAACGGCGTCATAGGACACGGCGCACTAGGTGGGTTTTCACGGAAGAATACTGTACCAAGCTATCTAGCGGAATAAACTTAGTTTGAGCCTATTCCTGGAAACATTGAACCACTGTAGTTTACATCAATTTTAATTTCTAGTGGTACCTAGAAAAGTTATATTTTAGCGTTTTAGTGTTTCAGTGAATTGTTAGTGAGGGAGGCCCTGCTCTCTCGCATCCCCAGTTGTTTAGTTCATTTTTCATGCCAATCTTCTTTGCATTAGCGTAGCCTCTCCTGTAGCCTATCAACTATGTGTCGGTCTATCCCTGTTCTCTCCTCTCTGCACAGGCCTTACAAACGCTTCACATCGCGTGGCCGCTGCCACTCTAACCTGGTGGTCCCAGCGCGCACGACCCACGTGGAGTTCCAGGTCTCAGGCAGCCTCTGGAACTGCCGGTCTGCGGCCAACAAGGCAGAGTTCATCTCAGCCTATGCTACCCTCCAGTCCCTCGACTTCTTGGCGCTGACGGAAACATGGATTACCACAGAAAACACTGCTACTCCTACTGCTCTCTCCTCGTCTGACCACGTGTTCTCGCACACCCCGAGAGCATCTGGTCAGCGGGGTGGTGGCACTGGAATCCTCATCACTCCCAAGTGGACATTCTCTCTTTCTCCCCTGACCCATCTGTCTATCTCCTCCTTTGAATTCCATGCTGTCACAATCACTAGCCCATTCAAGCTTAACATCCTTACCATTTATCGCCCTCCAGGTTCCCTTGGAGAGTTCATCAATGAGCTTGACGCCTTGATAAGTTCCTTTCCTGAGGATGGCTCACCCCTCACAGTTCTGGGTGACTTTAACCTCCCTACATCTACCTTTGACTCATTTCACTCTGCCTCCTTCTTTCCACTCCTCTCCTCTTTTGACCTCACCCTCTCACCGTCCCCCCTACTCACAAGGCAGGCAATATGCTTGACCTCATCTTCACTAGATGCTGTTCTTCTACTAATCTCACTGCAACTCCCCTCCAAGTCTCTGATCACTACCTTGTATCCTTTTCCCTCTCGCTCTCCTCCAACACTACTCACTCTGCCCCTACTCAGATGGTATTGCGCCGTCGCAACCTTCGCTCTCTCTCTCTTGCTACTCTCTCCTCTTCCATCCTATCATCTCTTCCCTCTGCTCAATCCTTCTCCAACCAATCTCCTGATTCTGCCTCCTCAACCCTCCTCTCCTCCCTTTCTGCATCATTTGACTCTTTATGTCCCCTATCCTCCCGACCGGCTCGGTCCTCCCCTCCTGCTCCGTGGCTTGACGACTCATTGCGAGCTCACAGAACAGGGCTCCGGGCAGCCGAGCGGAAATGGAGGTAAACTAGCCTCCCTGCGGACCTGGCATCTTTTCACTCCCTCCTCTCTACATTTTCCTCCTCTGTTTCTGCTGCTAAAGCCACTTTCTACCACACTAACTTCCAAGCATCTGCCTCTAACCCTAGGAAGCTCTTTGCCACCTTCTCCTCCCTACTGAATCCTCCTCCCCCTTCCCCCCCCTCCTCCCTCTCTGCGGATGACTTCGTCAACCACTTTGAAAAGAAGGTCGACGACATCCGATCCTCGTTTGTTAAGTCAAACGACACCGCTGGTCCTGCTCACATTGCCCTACCCTATGCTTTGACCTCTTTCTCCCCTCCCCTGTCTTGTGACGGCCGGCCGCCCAACAACCTGCCCGCTTGACCCTATCCCCTCCTCTCTTCTTCAGACCATTTCCGGAGACCTTCTCCCTTACCTCACCTTGCTCATCAACTCATCCTTGACCGCTGGCTACGTCCCTTCCGTCTTCAAGAGAGCGAGAGTTGCACCCCTTCTCAAAAAACCTACACTCGATCCCTCCGATGTCAACAACTATAGACCAGTATCCCTTCTTTCTTTTCTCTCCAAAACTCTTGAACGTGCCGTCCTTGGCCAGCTCTCCTGCTATCTCTCTCAGAATGACCTTCTCGGTCCAAATCATTCAGGTTTCAAGGCTGGTCATTCAACTGAGACTGCTCTTCTCTGTGTCATGGAGGCTCTCCACACTGCTAAAGCTAACTCTCTCTCCTCTGCTCTCATCCTTCTAGACCTTTCTGCTGCCTTTGATACTGTGAACCATCAGATCCTCCTCTCCACACTCTCCGAGTTGGGTATCTCCGGCGCGGCTCACTCTTGGATTGCGTCCTACCTGACAGGTCGCTCCTACCAGGTGGCGTGGCGAGAATCCGTCTCCGCACCATGTGCTCTCACCACTGGTGTCCCCCAGGGCTCAGTTCTAGGCCCTCTCCTATTCTCGTTATACACCAAGTCACTTGGCTCTGTCATATCCTCACAGGGTCTCTCCTATCATTGCTACGCAGACTACACACAATTAATCTTCTCCTTTCCCCCTTCTGATAACCAGGTGGCGAATCGCATCTCTGCATGTCTGGCAGACATATCAGTGTGGATGACGGATCACCATCTCAAGCTGAACCTCGGCAAGATGGAGCTGCTCTTCCTCCCGGGGAAGGACTGCCCTTTCCATGATCTTGCCATCACGGTGGACAACTCCATTGTGTCCTCCTCCCAGAGTGCTAAGAGCCTCGGCGTGACCCTGGACAACACCCTGTCGTTCTCCGCTAACATCAACGCGGTGACCCGATCCTGTAAGTTCATGCTCTACAACATTCGCAGAGTACGACCCTGCCTCACACAGGAAGCGGCGCAGGTCCTAATCCAGGCACTTGTCATCTCCCATCTGGATTACTACAACTCGCTGCTGGCGGGGCTCCCTGCCTGTGCCATTAAACCCCTACAACTCATCCAGAACGCCGCAGCCCGTCTGGTGTTCAACCTTCCCAAGTTCTCTCATGTCACCCCGCTCCTCCATACACTCCACTGGCTTCCAGTTGAAGCTCGCATCTGCTACAAGACCATGGTGCTTGCCTACGGAGGTGTGAGGGGAAAGGCACCTCCGTACCTTCAGGCTCTGATCAGGCCCTACACCCAATCAAGGGCACTGCGTTCATCCACCTCTGGCCTGCTGGCCCCCCTACCGCTGCGGAAGCACAGTTCCCGCTCAGCCCAGTCAAAACTGTTCACTGCTCTGGCACCCCAATGGTGGAACAAGCTCCCTCACGACGCCAGGACAGCGGAGTCAATCACCACCTTCCGTAGACACCTGAAACCCCACCTCTTTAAGGAATACCTGGGATAGGATATAGTGATCCTTCTAACCCCCCCCCCCAAAAAAAAGATATAGATGTACTATTGTAAAGGTGAATGCAACAATTTGTGAGTCGCTCTGGATAAGAGCGTCTGCTAAATGACGTAAATGTAAATGTAAATGAAACCTGGAAATGTGCTATATAAAACCAAATCCATTATTGATTAGGCAAGACTCTGCATTGCAGTTTATTATTGTGTAGTTATTCATGTAGGCACACTGTAACAAGTATTACAGTGTAACAATGAGTGATTACAGCACTGCTACATCGAACTACATCAATAATTACACAGTAATAAGATCACTGTAACATAGTGTGCAACCATTGATTGATGTCAGAATAACGTGTGTATTTGTGTGTTTCAGGTGTAGGTGTTCCTCTGATCATCAACAAGAGAGTGGGGGACTCCGTGGAGCTGCTGGCAGGCTTAGAGAGTGGACAAATCAAATCCTTGGAGTGGAAGTATATGGGAAAGGATATTGCAGAATTCAACTCAGAAGTTGTATATTCACCTGGATCCCAGTTTGAGGGGAAACTAAAGATGATCACCAAAAACTTCAGTTTAACAGTCAGAAAACTGACTACTTACAGGTGAAAGGGACAAAGGTCAGATTGGCAGTAAGGCCATCACTCTGAAGGTCCACGGTAGGCTGTTATCACCATTTTTGCATCCTATTTTGATATCATTGTTATTTATATCCATAACCATGGCTGATGATCTTTAAACTATAACACCGGTTTTATGGTTTCATACTGACCTTACTCACCATGCTTTGTTAAATATCCATCACATTTTCAAGTCGTCTTTCTCCAGGTGGTATGGCTATGGTAGGGTAAATTTAGAAGACTGATTATGAGTTTCTGTCTCTCTCCTGGTTGGTTAGAGCCTATATCCAGACAGACATCAAGCGATTGGCCAATCACTCCTGTACGGTATGGCTGGTGTGCAACGTGTCCTGCTACTCCAACATTACCTACACCTGGGAGAGAGACAATGAGATCTACAGGGACGCCCAGCAGATTCACTTCTCTCTCTCACCAGCAGAGGGAAACATCAGTGTAAAGTGCAACGCCTCCAACCTAGTCAGTTGGAAAACTGCCTCTATGACAGTAAAGTGTAGTAATGACACAACCACCCCAGGTACCTGGATAACATAATAATCCCTTCCATACACTTTCAGTGTGCTTATACACTTATGTTGTCAAATATAATATGTAATGCATGTGATTACATTGGATGTATATGATATAGAGCCATTTAGTCTTTATCATATTGTATAGTCTAATCCTGTTTAGCCTAGTTACAATAAGAAGATTCGGAAATGTGTAATAGGCACAATAGGTACAATATGTGACAGGACTGGTGTGGTTTACCATCTACATCGGAGTAACAGTGGGAGGCACTGTGGTGCTGATCCTCACTGTAGCTGTAGCAGTGTGCTACTGCAGTGGCCGAAGTAACACAGGTATGTACAGCTTAGGGGCCTCAACTATACTTGAATTTACATTTCAGGTGGTTCTAGAAGTATCCCTCAGCTGATAGGATTTTTGGGGGGATTTGCTAGAAATTAGAAAAGAGTGAGACTGAAAGATTAGTGGAATCTGTGTGGGTAGCTGGACAGGTAGGATGACTGACAGTGAGGGTGAACAGGTGGTCACGGGTCAGGTGACAGAGGAATGGATGAGACTGAGGCAGGAATTCCTTTAACCATAATGTGGTATATTTACTGAGTAGTGTGGATTCATGGACGCACAGAACTTCTGGATTTGACAGAGTGAAGGAAGAGAAAGCAGCACGATGGTGATTTCCTCCTTTTATGGAGTGGAGATCTGTCGGACATTTCCACCTGACCTAATTAAAGCGCCCCTGGCCCAGCTGAGTAAGTGGCAATGAATTAAAGGATTATTCCACCAACTCCATGGGCTTTTTCTACAGAGACCCCTCACTAATTCCTGGGTTTGTATAAGGCCTTATACCTTTCTTTGAGAGCCTAGTTACAATAAGAAGATTCGGAAATGTGTAATAGGCAGTAGAAGGTGTGGTGATCAGACAAGCTCATATGTCGAATTTCTATTTTCTAGATTAAAGAAAATTGTTTTAGATACTAGTATGACACTGATTAGTGAGGTTGATTTATGCCTGTGAATAGAAAGTGTACTCTTTTGCATTAGGATTATGTGCTCGCCAGGCATCAATGAGGTTGTAATCAGAGAGTATATGCTGGAGAGCCTTGGTTGCGTGTGGATTGTAGATGGTCTTATTGTCAAGTCCTGACCTTAGAAAGCTGTTATTTTCTATGGTAGAGTAGGTCAGGGCGTGACTGGGGGGTTTTCTAGTTTCGTTTTTCTATGTTGTCAGGTTCTAGTTTTGTATTTCTATGTTGGGTGTTGTTTGGGATGATCTCCAATTAGAGGCAGCTGGTCCTCGTTGTCTCTAATTGGAGATCATACTTAAGTAGGGTTTTTTTCCACCTGGGTTTGTGGGAGATTGTCTTTGAGTTAGTGCATGTTAACTCTGCGCCACGGTTTGTTGTTTTTGTTATTCAGTTTATTTATATGTATTGCATAGTATCACAGTGTAAATAAAATGTGGAACGACACACACGCTGCACTTTGGTCCGCTCATTCCTACGACAACCATGACACTTATTTAATTTGTCGGCATGTCCAAAATGGCATTCATGTCTGTCCCAATAACCAGATGGAATTCAGTTCATTTAAAAAAAAAAAATGCTGTTCAGAGAAAAACAAATAATTCTACCTTATTTGCATACCTTGAGTGCCTTGCATTTAGAGTGAATTTTAATTACCACTCACAACTGTATTTGTTAGCGACAGAGGCATGATTGTTGTATTGAATGGTTTTCAGTACTGTAGCCTTCACCTAGTGAATGTCTAAGTGGATATGTTGTCTTTAAAATTAAACTCATTACGACAACACATTACATATATCATAAAGCCCCTGAGGGCCTAGTTACACCCTAACACACTGGTCTGAAACTCCTGGTTTAGTCAAATTATGCAGGCTTGCAAAGTGATGTGTTATTTCTATTGGAATCCAGCCAAAGTTAGGATATCCAACAATTTAAACTTTCAGTCACACGCAACCTGCATTCAGAATGACTGCTGGGGTAGAGAAGATTGATTATTGAGACTACCTACATCATATAAACTGGAACACACATATCAGTAATGGGTGAAATAAGTCCAACTAGTAACAGGATTAGTTTCGAAAAATGTATGTTATCTGTGTTTGTGTAGCATCAGATTAATCAACCAGTCATAGTACATGCAAATACACAGTTATTGAAACAAACCATTCTGAAAATCAACCTGCAAGAGATCATGCTGGAATAATGATGATGATTGGTGTTTTGAGTTGTTTTTAGCAAACATAACTTTTTTATTTTACTCAACAAGCCTGTTCAAATACAACTGACTTCAAGCAGAGTTTGTTGACTAAAGACTAACACATTGGCTCAAATTCTTGTCTTTTTTAAGTCCACTCAACCTGCATAATAATGCTAATTAAGCAATTGGTTAAGTTTGACTTTTTCCAGTGCACAGTGTATGAAATTAAAAGACTGAGGAACTTCACATTCGGTCACTTGTTTGTCATAGTTGGGTGGTCATGGTTTGCTGTCTTCGTCTTTAGCAATGTGGGTTTGTGAAGGAAGGCGCTGTGTGAAGCTGTCTTTTCCCACTGTGATCATAGAGACACAGAGAAATGGTTCTGTGGATAGGGTTCCACGTGGAATCCAAAAAGTTTCTACTGTAAAAAATAGGGTTCGTCAAAAGGTTCTACTATGGGGACATCCATATGACTCTTTCAGGTTCTAAAAAAACAGGTGCTATCTATCTATCTACACTATATATGCAAAGGTATGTAGACATCCCTTCAAATGAGTGGATTTGGCAATTTCAACCACACCAGTTGCTGACAGTTGTATAAAATGGAGCACACAGCCATGCAATCTCCATAGACAAACATTGGCAGTATAATGGCAGTACTGAGGAGCTCAGTGACTTTAAACATGTCAACGTCATAGGATGCCACCTTTCCAACAAGTCCGTTTGTCAAATTTCTGCCCTGTTAGAGCTGCCCCGGTCAACTGTAAGTGCTGTTATTGTGAATTGGAAACATCTAGGAGCAATAATGGCTCAGACACGAAGTAATACAGGTCAGACAAGCTCATAGAACGTGCCACCTAGTTCTGGAGTGCATAGCGTGTAAAAATCGTCTGTCCTCGGTTGGAAAACTGGTTTCCGAGTTTCAAACTTCCGCTGGAAGGAACGTCAGCAACAAGAACTGTTCGTTGGGAGCTTAATGCAATGGGTTTACATAGCCGAGCAGTCGCACACCTGCCTAAGATCACCATGCCAAGCGTCGACCGGATTGGTGTAAAGCTTGCCGCCATTGGACTCTGGAGCAGTGGAAACGGATTCGCTGGAGTGATGAATAACGCTTCACGATCTGGCAGTCCGACCCAGAAATCTGGGTTTGGCGGATGCCAGGACAACTCTACGTACCCAAATGAATAATTTTTCATGGTTCGGGCTAGGCCCCTTAGTTCCGGTGAAGGGAAATCTTAAGATTGATTGTTTTTTATAAGATACGTTTAATGCTAGCTAGCACCTTACCTTGGCTCCTTACTGCACTCGCATAACAGGTAGTCAGCCTGCCACGCAGTCTCCTCGTGGAGTGTAATGTAATCGACCATGATCGGTATCCCAAAATGCCGATTACCGATTGTTATGAAAACTTGAAATCGGCCACAATTAATCGGCCATTCCGATTAATCGGTCGACCTCTAAAATAAATAATACAAATTCTGAGCTATATTGTATGATTTTTTGTGTGTCAAAATTATGTTATTTTTTACAAAGAAAATTGCTTAGAGAAAGAGATTTTGTTAAACAATTCATTTTAAAGTATTTAAAAAAAAATATGTATTGGCACCCCAATACCTCACTATGCAAGAATAACGGCACTGAGCCTTCCTCCAAAAAGTAAAAAAACAAACATTTTGGGTGGGTGCTTATATTTTTTCTTTTTCACACATGTATTATACACATTTCGCAATGTGATTATTTTGGGGATATCCCAAATCCCCCTGAGACAACCTCGGAGAGTGGGGTCACAGCCAGGGTCACAGTTGTCCAGCGTCCCTGGAGAAATTAGGGTTAAGTGCCTTGCTCAAGGGCACGTTACCAGATTTTTAGCAAGCGATTCGAACGATCAACTTTTCGATTGCTGGCCCAGCACTATAACCGCTTGGCTACCTGCTGATTGGAGAACACATTGGGAGGAATCTTACACCATTCCTTCATACAGAATCTTTCCAAATCCTTGATATTATTCTTCTGCGCTTATGGACTGCCCTCTTCAATTCAAAACACAGATTTTCAATGGGGTTCAAGAGCCATTGCAAAATGTTGTTTTTTAGGTCAATTAACCATTTCTTCGTGGAATGTGATGTGTGCTCAGGGTTATTGACTTGATGAATGATCCACTTGCGGCTAAGTTTCAAAATAGCCAAATAACATCAAAGTTCAACCAGCATAACTTACAGTAAATATGGGGTTCATTTTGCATATGCATCTTTATTTCAACGCAAAATAGTAATATTTTAATGTCATCCAATAAATGTAAACACCTGGAATTTGCTAAAAGGCATTGGCACTTGGATTGGAACTGGTGTGATGGTCAGATGACATGAAAATAGATCTCTTTGGCCACGCATGCCAGTCCTGGGTTTTGTGTCGAAAGAAAGATGGGGCTAGTTTGCTTCCGCTGGTCCTGGGGCAATAATTTTCACCTGTATCTTTTTGAGAGAAAAAATACTCCTGTAGCTCAGTATTTGTTTTGTTTATTTTCTACAGTCTTTTTTACTCATCATTAGCAAGGGTGCCAATAATTTTGGACATACTGTTCTCAGTCTGTCAATGTCATGTAGTCAGTTCTCTCACTCTCTCACACACACACTCCCTTTCTCTCTCACTCTGTCTTTCTACCTCTCTCTCCCGCTCTGTGTTTTAGTGCTGAACCCATTATTCATCAGTAACTCTAACTGGTTCAACAGGGTCTGAAAGTAGCTGGAGCTATCATTGGTACAGCAGTGAGATTAGTTTGTCCCAATATAAATACACTAACAGGAGACACTCTCACCATCAGTAGAGCTGCTGTGTCTGACCAAGGTCAGTACTGGTGTGAAGGACACAGATTCTCTAGAACCCCATCTTCACAACCAAGTGATGCTATTACTCTCACTGCTGTAGGTGAGTTATTTTGTTGTGTGTCTCTTTTTTGACAAACACTATTTATATTGAGTCCATCTTGTAGACATGGTCTGTGTGTAAGTATGTTTTAAATAATAGTGACTGTATTACCCACAGTATAAATAAAAATCTTACGTATGAATCATCTAATTGCATTTGTGTTTCCACAGCTCTGCCCATGGCCACAGTGAGTATATATCCTTAGGGTCCCCTCTACTCTGGAGAGAAAGTCACTGCTGTGTGACATCAGACTGCACAGACTGGACGTACCACTGGTTCAAAAACAGTCAGCAGAGTTCTAGTACACGTGGTAAAACCATCACCACAATGTCTAACCAGGCTGGTCAGTACAAAGGTTGGCCCCAGCAGTCTCAACTCAGTGGAACCATCCTCATCGGGTCAGTTGGTGAGCTTGAGACTAATTACATACACCTAAAAAGGACTTTTATCAAAATAAGGACTTTTTTATCCAATAACAGCTCAAATGTGGAAATGTATCCAAATAAAGTTGAAATAATTGGATTAATAATAAAAATAATAAAAAATTGCCCTGCCCAACAGCTACACTGACTATGAAGCAAAATCCTGTTGTCACGTCCTGACCAGTATAAGGGGTTATTGTTTATTGTAGTTTGGTCAGGATGTGGCAGGGGGTATTTGTTTTATGTGTTCTGGGGTTTTTGGTATATGTATTTATGTAAGAGGGGTGTTTGATTTATGTGTTCCGGGGTTTTTGGGTTATGTTCTTGTTTTGTATTTCTATGGTTTCCTATGTTGTGTATTTCTTTGTGTTGCCTGGTATGGCCCTCAATCAGGAACAGCTGTACATCGTTGTTGCTGATTGAGAGTCATACTTAGGTAGCCCTGTTTCACCTGTCCCTTTGTGGGAAGTTGTTGTTGCACTGCTGTGTTAGCATGCAATACTGTTTGTACGTTTTGTTTATTTAAGTGTTCAATAAAAGATAAAATGAGCACTCAACCCGCTGTGCCTTGGTCCAGTATATACGATGACATTTACACCTGTGGCCAAATCTGAAGATGGAGAATCACCAGAAAGCTGGGTGACAGTGAGAGGTGCGAAGAGCTGTGTGTGTGTGTGTGTGTGTAAGCGTGTCTTGATGGTAAAACAGGTGTTACGCTAGTCCCTCCAGGTTCTGTTGTCTCCATCTCTCTGCTGCCCAGGCTGCTGTGTGGTCTGCTGGTGGTGTCTCCCTTTCTACTGGTGTCCAACATGCTTATGGTGAAATACTGCAGGGCTCGAGGTGACCACTTTCTTTCAGTGTGTATTTACAACCAACTTATCCAGCTTGATATTCTCCTTCTACATATCATTCTCTTATATCCTTGTCATCAAGTAATGTTGACTCAAATGGTTAATTTCAAATGTAAATAGACAAAGTGTCCAGGGCCAGCAATTTCTGATAAATGTCTTCTATAGAAATCTTCTACCCTCAAAAAAGGCAAACTAACCTTTTCATTACTTCTGATGGATTACATGTTAGAACTGTGCAGTTGAAAGAGCAGTTGAATCAGTTTAACTCTAACGCTACTCTCCATCCGTTATATATTTCTAAAGGCATGTGTTCAAAAGCCAAATCTGCTCAAGACGAGGAAACTAAATATTACACATTACCTCTCTTTGATTTCAGTTTGTTAATTAAACAAGAGTGTATTGTCTGTTTTTGTTTAAAAGCCCAGCTCAGGAAAAAGCGTTATTTTGCTGTGTTTTATATACAGTACCAGTCAAAAGTTAGGACACACCTACTCATTCAAGGGTTTTTCTTTATTTTTGCGATTTTCTACATTGTAGAATAATAGTTAAGACATCAAAATTATGAAATAACACACACGGAATCATGTAGTAACCAAAAAAGTGTTAAACAAATCTAAATATATTTTATATTTGAGATGAAAGCATTGCACACTCTTGGCATTCTCTGAACCAACTTCATGAAGTAGTCACTTGGAATGCATTTCAAGTAACAGGTGAGCATTGTTAAATGTTATTTTGTAGAATTACTTCCCTTCTTAATGTGTTTGAGCCAATCTGTTGTGTTGTGACAAGGTAGGGGTGGTATACAGAAGATAGCCCTATTTGGTAAAAAAACATGTCCATATTATGGCTAGAACAGCTCAAATAAGCAAAGAGAAATGACAGTCCATCAATACTTTAAGACATGAAGGCCAGTCAATCTGGAACATTTCAAGAACTTTAAAAGTGTCTTCAAGTGCAGTCGCAAAAGCCATCAAGCGCTATGATGAAACTGGCTCTCGTGAGGACCGCCACAGGAAAGGAAGACCCAGAGTTACCTCTGCTGCAAATAAATGCTTCACAGAGTTCAAGTAACAGACACATCTCAACATCAACTGTTCAGAGGAATCAAAGTGAATCAGGCCTTCATGGTCGAACTGCTGCAAAGAAACCACTACTAAAGGACACCGATAAGAAGAAGAGACTTGCTTGGGCCAAGAAACACGAGCAATGGACATTAGACTGGAGGAAATCGGTATTTTGGTCCGATGAGTCCAAACTTGAGAATTTTGGTTCCAGAGTAGGTGAACGGATGATCTCCGTTTTTTGCCATCCTTGAAAGCCTGCCACACACACACACACTATACGATACATTTATTAAACATAATAATGACTGTGAGTTTTTGTCACAACCCGGCTCATGGGAAGTGACAAAGAGCTCTTATAGGACCCGGGCACAAATAATAAAATAATAATAATCAATCCTTTTGCTCTTATTCAACCATCTTACATATAAAACCTTATTTGTTCATCGAAAATTGTGAATAACTCACCACAGGTTAATGAAAAGGGTGTGCTTGAAAGGATGCACATAACTCTGCAATGTTGGGTTGTATTAGATCATTTTCCACACACGGTCTGTGCCTATATTTAGTTTTCATGCTAGTGAGGGCAGAGAAACCACTCTTACATAGGTACGTGGTTGCAAAGGGCATCAGTGTCTTAACAGCGCGATTTGCCAAGGCAGGATACTCTGAGAGCAGCCCAATCCAGATATCTGGCAGTGGCTTCTGATTAAATTACATTTTCATAGAACCCCTTGTTGCAATTTCGATGAGGCTCTCTTGTTCACATATCGGTAAGTGGACTGGAGGCAGGGCATGCAAGGGATAACGAATCCAGTTGTTTGTGTCATCCGTTTCGGGAAGATACCTGCGTAATTGCGCACCCAACTCACTCAGGTGCTTCGCTATATCATGTTTGACATCATCCTTAAGCTTGAGTTTATTTGCACACAAAAAATCATACAATGATGGAAAGACCTGTGTGTTGTCCTTGTTAATGCAGATAGAGAAGAGCTCCAACTTCTTAATCATAGCCTCAACTTTGTCCCGCACATTGAATATAGTTGCGGAGAGTCCCTGTAATCCTAGATTCAGATCAATCAGGTGAGAAAAAACATCTCCCAGATAGGCCAGTCGTGTGAGAAACTCATCATCATGCAAGCGGTCAGACAAGTGAAAATGATGGTCAGTAAAGAAAACGTTAAGCTCGTCTCTCAATTAAAAAAAACATGTCAATACTTTGCCCCTTGATAAACAGCGCACTTCTGTATGTTGCAAAAGCGTTACATGGTCGCTGCCCATATCATTGCATAGTGCAGATAATACACTAGAGTTCAGGGGCCTTGCTTTAACATAGTTAACAATTTTCACTGTAGTGTCCAAAATGTCTTTCAAGCTGTCATGCATTCTCTTGGCAGCATGCGAAGCATTCATTGTTTTAAAACATCTCCTGCCATGTCCTTGATGCGTCGTAAAACAGTATTGTTTGATGAAGTAATTGTCTGTATAGTTTTTTGGCCTTTGCCCCCAGCATTGTCACAGCCATATCCGCGGCAGCAGGAAGAATTAAGTCTTCCACATTAGTATGGGGCTTGCCTGTCCTAGCCACTCGGTAGCTCAACATATTAGACGCTTCTAGCCTTTTCTTATTAATGGTATATGTTGATTTTATACATGTCTTACTACTCGAAAGTTGTCTTAAACTTCTTGGGGATAGGGGGCAGTATTTGCACGGCCGGATAAAAAACGTACCCGATTTAAACTGGTTACTACTCTTTTCCAGAAATGAGAATATGCATATAATTAGTAGATTTGGATAGAAAACACTCTAAAGTTTCTAAAACTGTTTGAATAGTGTCTGTGAGTATAACAGAACTCATATGGCAAGCAAAATCCTGAGAGAATTCCTACCAGGAAGTGGAAATCTGGATGTGTGGGCTCTATTCAAGTCATTGGCTATTGAACACACAGTGACGTGGTAATCATTGTGCACTTCCTAAGGCTTCCACTAGATGTCGACATTCTTTCTAAAGTTGTTTGAGGCGTCTACGATCAACAGAGACCTAATGAGAGGGCTGGGAAGTTGGTGACCCAGGGAAGGCCATCGCCTCATTGGCGCTCGTTCACACGAGATGTAGCTCCGTTCCAATGCTTTTTTCAAGACACAGGAACCGTCCGGTTGAAATATTACTGAATCTTCACGTTCTCAAGGCCCTAAAGATTGATGCTTTACAACGTTTGACATGTTTGAACGAACGTAAATATATTTTTTGGGACTGTTCGTCCTGAGATTTTCGGCCCACTACCGACATTTTGAGTAGCTGAACGTAACGCGCGAACAACATGCAGTTATTTGGACATAAATTATGGATTATATCGAACAAAACAACATTTGTTGTGGACCTGGGATTTCTGGAAGTGCCTTCTGATGAAGACTACTAAAGGTTAGTGAATATTTATAATGCTATATAATATATTAGATGCTCCAAGATGGCGGCTAACTGTATTGTATTGTGTATTTTTCTGAGCTCACTACTCAGATCATTGCAAAGTGTGCCTTCCCAGTAAAGTTATTTTGAAATCTGTCAATTCGGTTACATTCAAGAGATGTTCATCTATAATTCTTTGAATGACAGTTTAATATTTTATAAACGTTTTTGCCGAGTAATTTTGTAAATTGTAGTGCTGATTCACCGAGGTCTAAATATTTTATGAACGTCACGCCCCAATGTAAAATGCTGTTTTTATATATAAATATGAACTTTATCGAACAAAAAATGCATGTATTGTATAACATGATGTCCTAGGAGTGTCATCTGATGAGCAGGACCTTAATTTCTACAAAGATGGAGTTTTCATCAGGAATGACACCACAGGAGAGATGACCATCCCTGTAGTATCCAAGTCAGATGAAGGGTCCTATAAGTGTAAATCTAATGAAGGAGAATCACCAGAGAGCTGGGTGACAGTGAGAGGTGAGAAAATGGTCATGATCACATGACCTTTTTATAATATCTGTGGTCATCAGTCATTTGTAGTGTTTAAAAGCATACTGTATGTTTGGAGTAGCAAGCTCAGGCTGGACATCTTATCTCAAGTCAGTTGTCAAGTATATATTCACTTTGTCCACTACTTCATAAATTTTCTACAACTACCTCAGAACCTGATAGTGATTTGCTGTTCTCTCTCCAGGTGTAACTCCTGGACCGTCTACATCAGTCCTAGTAGGAGTGGCTGTGGGCCTGGTTGTTGCTGGTGTTCTACTGGTCATTCTCCTGGTACTGTTGTGTCGATATAAAAACGTCAAAACTGTAAAGACCTGATATAATCGTGTACATTTCTCATTGCATTCTTGTGAGTACACCTGTTGACATTCTTGTGAGTACACCTGTCTTTCAACTATGTTATTTTCATACAGTAAAAAATAATCTGTGTGTATCATGACTCTCTCCCTGTAGGCCCCCCCAGATACAGAGGACCAACCTGGACCCCAAACAGGACCAAGGATCTTCCCAGGGCTGAGCTCCTGATGCTGGGCATACACGTCTGCAGCGTGGTCAGTCTCTCAACCCAAACCACTGTCATTCTCCTCTCTCTCTAACTTCACGAACTGACTTTTTACCATCCACTTTGTATACAACATGTTATCGTACTCTATGTCCCTAGGCAAGTTGAGAGAAAACCAACCAATTCATCTTTCTCTCTCTTCTTTGATCAACAGGTGGCGCTAACATCTATGATACAATCACTCCCTCAGACAGTAATGACAGTGGTACTGTACACAATATTAAGTTTAGCATGAATACAGTATAGAGTTGTTGTTGCAGTTGTTCTTCATATGTTTAATATAACTAGCATACTAACAGTAAGTAGAGATATTAGTGTATTACCTGTATATTTCAGATGCTGGTGCTGCTCCTGCAGGATCAAGTGAGGTGACGTATGCACATATTCAACTCAAAAAGTTGGACAAGAAAAAAAAAAAGTAATTCTCAACTGTCCCATAAATGAATATAAAATGTAGCAGTGTTTTTTACTCATAAAAGATGATAAAAACTTTCAAATTCTCTCCTCCTCCTCAGAAATGCCAGCTGATCCAAAAGAAAAGCCAGTCTATTCTGAGGTCAAGACAGGGAAGACCACAGGTAAGACCCATTCTACAGGTTGGCAATCAGTGAAATCTAAATGTGCGATTTTTGAGTTTTAAAGAAGATGCAGAACATGCAATAAGCTAATTCCTTCATTTGTTGACTGGAAATTTCCATTTTCAGGAGCAACTGGACTTGATGTTGATGTGACCTTTGCTGAGCTTGACCTTAAACAGAAGGCCAAAGCCAAGAAGAAGAAAGGTACGACTGGACAGCCCTCATTTCATATTCCCCCTATCCTAACCCCACACCTCGGACCCCATATTGACTAGCAGTATAATATTCTGTGTCACACCCTGATCTGTTTCACCGGTCTTTGTGATTGTCTCCACCCCCCTCTAGGTGTCACCCATCTTTCCCATTATCCCTTGTGTATTTATTCCTGTGTTCTCTGTTTGTCTGTTGCCAGTTCGTTTTGTTTCTACAAGCCTACCAGCGGTTTTCCCTCTGTTCCTGTCTCTCGATTGTTCTTGTTTTCCCGGTGTTGACCATTTTCTCTGCCCTGACCCTGAGACTGCCTGCCATCCTGTACCTTTGCCCCACCTTTCTGGATTACTGACCTCTGCCTACCCTGACCCTGAGCCTGCCTGCCGTCCTGTAGCTTTGCCTCACCTATTTGGATTACTGACCCCTGCCTGCCCATGACCTGTCTTTTGCCTGCCCCTGTTGGATTAACCTCTTACATCTAGACGTTCCGCTAGCGGAACACCTGCTCCAATATCCAATGATAGGCGTGGCGCGAAATACAAACTCCTCGAAAATCTGAAAACTTCCATTTTTCAAACATATGACTATTTTACACCATTTAAAAGATAAGACTCTCCTTGATGTAACCACGTTGTCCGATTTCAAAAAGGCTTTACAGCGAAAGCATAACATTAGATTATGTCAGCAGAGTACCCAGCCAGAAATAATCAGACACCCATTTTTCAAGCTAGCATATAATGTCACAAAAAACAAAACCACAGCTAAATGCAGCACTAACTTTTGATCTTCATCAGATGACACTCCTAGGACATTATGTTATACAATACATGCATGTTTTGTTCAATCAAGTTCATATTTATATCATCAAAGGTTAGTGCTGCATTTAGCTGTGGTTTGGCTTTTTGTGACATATATGCATGGTTTGAAAATGGCTGTGTGATTACATTCTGCTGGGTACTCTCCTGACATAATCTAATGTTTTGCTTTCGCTGTAAAGCCTTTTTGAAATCGGACAATGTGGTTATATTAACAAGAGTCTTATCTTTCAAATGGTGTAAAATAGTCATATGTTTGAGAAATTGAAGTTATAGCATTTTTAAGGGTTTCGTATTTTGCGCCACGGTCTGCCATTGGATATTGGCGAGGCGTTCCGCTAGCGGAACGTCTGTCCACGTCTGTCCGTAAGAGGTTAATGGGGGGCTTGTTCAGCCCGCCTTTTCCTGTAGTCCATGATCATCTTGTTTGTCTTGATCACGAGGGAGACGTTGTTGTCCTGGCACCACAACACCAGTTCTCTGACCTCCTCCCTATAGGCCATGTCATTGTTGTCAGTGATCAGGCCTACCACTGTTGTGTCATCAGCAAACTTAATGATGGTGTTGGAGTCGTGTTTGTCCATGCAGTCGTGTGTGAACAGGGAATACAGGAGGGGACTAAGTACACACCCCTGAGGGGCCCCAGTGTTAAGGATCAGCGTGGCAGATGTGTTGGTGCCTAGTTATACCACCTGGGGGCGGCCTGTCAGGAAGTCCAGGATCCAGTTTTCAGATGGAGGTGTTTAGTCCCAGAGTCCTTAGCTTAGTAATGAGCTTCGTGGGCACTATGGTGTTGAACGCTGAGCTGTAGTCGATAAACGGCATTCTCACATAGGTGTTCCTTTTGTCCAGGTGAGAAAAGGTGGTGTTTAGTGCGATTGAGATTGCGTCATCTGTGGATCTGTTGGGGTTGTATGCGAATTGGAGTGGGTCTAGGGTGTCCGGGAGGACAAGGCACTTCATGGCTACCAAGGAGAGTGCTACGGGGTGGTAATCATTTAGGCAGGTTACCTTCGCTTCCTTGGGCACAGGGACTATGATTGTCTGCTTGAAACATGTAGGTATTACAGACTCAGACTCGGTCAGGGAGAGGTTGAAAATGTCAGTGAAGACACTTTACAGTTGGTCAGTGCATGCTTTGAGTACACGTCCTGGAAATCCATCTGGCCCAGCGGCTTTGTGAATGTTGACCTGCTTAAAGATTTTGTTCACATCGGCTACCGAGAGCGTTATCACACAGTCATCCAGAACAGCTGGTGCTCTTGTGCATTGTTCAGTGTTGCTTGCCTCGAAGGCTCGCATCAATGGGCAGCTCGCATCTGGGTTTCCCTTTGTAGTCCGTAATAGTTTTCAAGCCCTGCCACATCCAACGAGCATCAGAGCCGGTGTAGTAGGATTCAATCTTAATCCTGTATTGACTCTTTGCTTGTTTGATGTTTGGTCTGAGGGCGTAGCGGGATTTCTTATAAGCGTCCGGATTCATCTCCCGCTCCTTGAAAGCGTCAGCTCTAGCCTTTAGCTCGATGTAGATGTTGCCTGTAATCCATGGCTTTTTGTTGGGATATGTACGTACAGTCACTGTGGGGACGACGTCATCGATGCACTTATTGATGAAGCCGATGACTGAGGTGGTGTATTCCTCAATGCCATTGGATGAATCCTGGAACATATTCCAGTCTGTGCTAGCAGAACAGTCCTGTAGTGTAGCATCCGCGTGTTCTGTCCACTTCCGTATTGAGCGAGTCACTGGTACTTCCTGCTTTAGTTTTTGCTTGTAAGCAGGAACCAGGAGGTAATAATTGTGGTCAGATTTGCCAAATGAAGGGCGGGGGAGAGCTTTGTGTCTATCTCTTTGTGTGGAGTAAAGGTTGTCTAAGATTTCTTTTCCCTGGTTGCACATGTGACATGCTGGTAAAAATTTGGTACAACTGATTCAAGTTTGCCTGCATTAAAGTCCCCGGCCACTAGGAGTGCCGCTTCTTGGTGAGCATTTTCTTCTTGCTTATGGCCTTGAGTTGGTTAAGAGCAGTCTTAGTGCCAGCTTCGCATTGTGAATAGACGGCTACAAATAATACAGATGAGAACTCTCTTGGTAGATAGTGTGGTCGACAGCTTATCATAAGGTACTCTTCCTCAGACGAGCAATACCTCGAGACTTCTTTAATATTAGACATCACACACCCCTACCCCTTGTCTTACCAGAGGTACCGTCTCTGTTCTGCCGGTGCATGGAAAATCACGCCAGCTCTATATTGTCAGTTTCTTTGTTCAGCCACGTCTCGGTGAAGCCTGCCTGCCGTCCTGTACCTTTGCCCCACCTATCTGGATTCCTGACCACTGCCTGCCCTTGACCTGTCTTTTGCCTGCCCCTGTTATATTAATAAACTGCTGTTACCTCGACATTGTCTGCATCTGGGTCTTACCTGAAACGTGATAATTCTGTATATAACTGGTTATGTTACTCTGATATTTTATCCTCACCCCTTACAGAAACAGCAACCCCACCTGAGGCAGATTCAGTCTATTCTGATGTGAAGCCAGGCACATCCCCAGGTAAGACTAATAGCCAGAGGTGGGACCAAGTAATTGTTTTACAAGTCACAAGTAAGTCTCAAGTCTTAGCACTCAAGTCACAAGTCAAGTCCGAAGTCAAGACAGGCAAGTCCGAGTCAAGTCTCAAGTCAGGACCGACAAGTATCAAGTCAAGTCCTAAACTTTGAGTTTCGAGTCCTAAAGAAGTCCTAATGTGCGCTTCACCAAATGTAATACCATTTAATATTTTTTGACAAGAGAAATAGCTAGTATATTACCTTCATGCAAATCATGAATGCTTTTAAAAATATCTCTATATTTATTACTTTCCAAATAAATGTTATATTTCCATGGAAATATATGTGTAGCCATGAGAAAGACACCCCCCCGCCCCCCAATAGTGATTGACTATCGAGGATTGCTAAGGGGCGCAATCGGGCAATATAGGCTTGTACACAATCGCCCAAACTTACACACACACACACACACACACACACACACACACACACACACACACACACACACACACACACACACACACACACACACACACACACACACACACACTCTGTCAGTTGTAGCTCAATCTAGGGTGCAATGATCACGTTCTCGCAGTGACTGACTGTGTGGAGGCTCATTGATTTAACGTTACGTTAGCCTACATGCAACACTAGCAAAGTTATAAATTATATAGCTGTCGGCTATATTAGCCACGAGTTACCGATCTTTGTGCAGATTCAAATGTCAAACAAAGTTGGAAATTGTTGCGCCTCGGTCTGTAATTTTCTTCCCGCATGTTTTGCAAGTTGCAATCCGTTTTTTGTTGATACAGTGTCGTCTTTATATCCGAAAACAATAATTTTGGGTATCATCTTTCCAAGGGCTCCATCTGAATTCATCCGCCGATGTTCCTCTGCACTGCCACGCACAACTTTTTCCCAGCTGGCACAATTTAATCGGCTGCTGTCCTATTCAAACTGTAATCTGTTAAAACGTGGAACAGGGAGAGGAAATGTTCCCTCTCTGTTAGCTTGCCCGTAATGCTAAGCTATTGCTTCTTGGTTCAGGAGTATCCTTCCAAGCACCAAAATAGGATCCTTTCGCTATGGAAAGGGTGGGTTTTCTAGTGATGTCTCACCTTAACCCCATTCAGCATATTCTGCTAGCGTTTATGTTGACCGGAGCGACACGGTACTTAACTACAAATACGCATACAGTCTGCCCACAGTCTTAGTGTGGTAGGCAAATTATTTGGCTCGGTGACCGGACAGTTAACTTCTAATTTGTAACCTTACTCTAGAAGTTAATATTTACCGACAGAAATAGTACCGTTTGGCCTAACGGACTAAATCTGGAATTTAATCCTCCCTGCTATCGACATAAGACCGGAGTTACTCTAAATAGCTTCTCTCAATGGAAAATGCACAATCACTTTGTTTACATAGCAGGCTGTTTGTACAATTCTGTTTGCACAATTGATATATAGAATTTCACAGCAAAGTCCAATTCTATCTTAGATTCCTCGCACGGGGGCTCCAATATGTATTATCAAATTGAACCAACATGCGTTTTAGTTTGAGTCCTCACACGGGGGCACCAATATGTCGTGTCTTTGGGGGTACCATTAAACTGAAGATATGTTTATCAATTAGCTCCCTGTAATTATTATCACGCGATTAAACTGATTAATCGTTTAATTGTAATTAACTAGGAGGTCGGGGCACCAAGGAGAATATTCAGATTACAAAGCTATAATTTTCCTAATATAACTTTCCTGTACTATAATATTATATTCTATTATAGTATAGGTCGATTATCTTCTAAGTTTAAATGGTGTATTTACCTCTAGTCCAGTCTCATTCCAAAACGTCGTAAATTGTTGTATCTGCACGAACCCAGTCTTTACTAAAATCATCCATACATCAATTGTCTTAAAATCATTTATTTACTACACTAAGTAATTAACAGAAAAACATACAAACAGTAATTATCGTCAACAAAGGATTGGTATCGGAATGTGCCCTTGTGGGCTAAACAGGCTGGTCGGCCTGTTGAACAATGGGTCATAAATGATCAGCTGAGAAGTTTACACAGAGTTCATTAACAATTGACAATTGAAGGCTCACTCATTCGGGAACAATTGCAATCAATATATATATTTACGCTCAGTGTGTCGTTCTGATTCTTGTTGGAGAGTAGTTCTGTTGGGGAGTTTTGTCCGCGTTCGCTCTCTCTCTCTCTCGGTTAGAATGGATCTTTCAGAGCGACATTCATTAATGTCGTCATAGAATGGTGGTTTCGTTGGTCTTCGCGTTCGATGATATAATTTACTTAGCTGCAGACTAATAATTAATATCAAAGACTTGTTCTTATTCTGTCGGTATCAATAGTCTAAAAGTTAACCACGTGGTATGGTTCACTTTCAGTAGAGGAATTGGAAGGTAGAACCTATGTGCCCACGGAGTGTAGGCCTGGTCTGGAGAAATGTAAATCAGGGAGTGTTTTATAGTGCCCATCGAACAGGCTGGTCAAATGACGCCTGGTCCTGTATATGTCCCTGGGGCGTGCCTATGACTGAGTTAGATTTGGTTACAGAAATACAATTCTATCACATTACATCAGTACATAGCATCTCAATGTCTTACAAAAGCTTTATCCTTATTAATACATTCCATACACCCATATGAGGCAAGTCTTAAACTGAGTCTATTATATAAACAGTTTTATGGTAATATGGCTATATTGTCTCTTCTGAGTATCACAAAATTGTACCAAAAGAGGCCAACGTCATGACAATGTGGTTGGTCGGAAAATGGCTATGTGGCTACTTTTACGATATACTCCTCTAACATAATCTAATGTTTTGCTTTTGCTGTAAAGCCTTTTTGAAATCGGACAACGTGGTTCGATTCAGGAGAGGTGTATCTATAAAACGATATAATTTGGAAAAAAAAATGTTTTTTTTTTTAAATTAAATGTTGTTATGCTAATGGCGATAGGATTTTTCGCTGGATGGGACGGAGGCCGCACAGGGGTTAAATCTCCCTTGCGTATTGATAGATTTTATATGGTTTGGTACACCATTCCATTCCTCTGCACCAGTGTTAAGGAAATAGCTATTTCAACAGTTTAATCTTCACCACCACCAGATCAACTGGAAGCCAGTTCAGTTCCCTGTAATGATTAGGACCAACATGCGTCTCTATGGCTGAGCTTGTGTATAATTCTCATTAGTTTGTTTTGGGCCCTTTGAAGTTTGTCCTTCAGATTTTTTGTTATGCCACTGAACCATGAGATACAAGCATAGTCATAGTGGCACTGTATCAGAGATGTTGCCAGGGTCCTCATAGTCTCTCTATCCAGGAACTTGGCTACCCTTCCCAGGAACTTTGTCCTGGAGTGAACATTCCCAATGGCCTTCAGAGGCACAAGTTCACATGTCATGTGTTGGTCCAGTTCACATCCCAATGTATGTAACAGTGAATGTTTCCTTCATCGCCACACCATTAAACTTGTCTGAGAAGTTGGAGAGTTTTTCACTTTGTGTTTGGAACCAAACAGGATACATTCTGTCTTGCCTAAACGAATAACCACCTACTGACTTTAGTCAGTTGGCTGCTTAGGGTCTTTTCAACGGTCTCCTTATTCTAATGTGAAACCAAGAAGGTAGAATCATCCCCAAACAGGATCGATTGCATGTGCTTGCTTGCATGATAAAGTAAGGAAAACCGTCAGCTTTCTCTAACATCGTTGTTGGTCTTTGCATGGTGTGTGTTGCCTGTAGAATGCCTACTCATCAGTGATTGGTTGGATATCTTGAAACGTTTGCTTTATTACTGTTTGATAACACCTACATAATACCTATATTCAGGAACATATCATCATGTATGTATTCTGCAGTTTTGAATGAGTTCCAATGGTGTGGTTGGGTCAGCAGCTGTTGCAGTGCTGTAACGACTGTCGGAAGGAGAGGACCAAAGCGCAGCGTGTTGAGTGCTCATAATCAATATTTATTTAAACTTAGAACACTAAAGAAAAAATAACAAAAGAGGGAAACGGAGCGCACACAGTTCTGTAAGGAACATAAACTACACAGAAGACAACAACCCACAAAACACAAGTGGAAAAAACCCCTACTTAAGTATGATCTCCAATTATAGACAACGAGGACCAGCTGCCTATAATTGGAGATCAAACCAAAAAACAACAACATAGAAATATAATACTAGAACTCAACATAGAAATAGAAAACATAGAACAAAAACACAAAACACCCCCTGTCACACCCTGACCTACTCTACCATAGAAAATAACCTCCTACTATGGTCAGGACGTGACAAGTGCTTCCAGAACGCAACAGATCTTACGACCCTGTGCTAGATGCATGTCATTCATTAAATTTAAGGCGATATGGGACTGAATCAAATTATTGCTTCTATTACATCATTGCCAGACTAGGATATCTGCAGTTATGTCTTCAATTCTTCAATGAACTGTAACTGTATTTTCCTGTAACTGTATTCATGAATTAAATTTTTTTGTGTAAGGGTTAATAAAATATTACTTTAGACTGGTATGTAATTATAATGTTGCCCATGCAATATATGATGCATTTCTGGTGAATAATTACACAGTAAACACAGTGGTATTTGTACTTGTGAGCTGAGGAGGGGTTATCAGATCCACCCCCACTTCTCTTTTCCTGTCATCTCATCCTGTTCTACTGAATGTGGGGGAGGAGTGGACTTTAATGAAGTAAAAAAAGGACCCACACACTAAGATACGTAAAGATATAAAATGAAAATATGCAAAGTGCCACGTACAGCATAAATGAAACCTGGAAATGTGCTATATAAATCCAATCCATTATAATCTATAATTGATTAGGTAGGACTTTGCGTTGCAGTTTATTATTGTGTAATTATTCACATAGGTAAACTGTAACAAGTATTACAGTCACACTGTAGCAAATATTAGAGCGTAAAAATGAGTAATTATAACACTTGCTACATCGTACTACATGAATAATAGCACAGTAATAAGATCATTGTAATGTAGTGTGCAACCATTGACTGATGTCAGAATAACGTGTGTATTTGTGTGTTTCAGGTGTAGGTGTTCCTCTGATCATCAACAGGGGAGTGGGGGACTCCGTGGAGCTGCTGGCAGGCTTAGAGAGGGGACATTTCAAATCCTTGGAGTGGAAGTATATGGGAAAGGATATTGCAGAATTCAACTCAGAAGTTGTATATTCACCTGAATCCCAGTTTGAGGGGAGACTAAAGATGAACACCAAAAACTTCAGTTTAACAGTCAGAGAACTGACACTGCAAGACTCAGGGGATTTTCTACTTACAGGAGAAGGGGACAAAGGTCAGATTGGCAGTAAGACCATCACTCTGAAGGTCCACGGTAGGCTGTTATCACCATTTTTGTATCTTATTTTGATATCATTCTTATTTATATCCATAATCATGGCTGATGATCTTTAAACTATAACACAGGTTTTATGGTTTCATACTGACCTTACTCACCATGCTTTGTTAAATAACCATCACATTTTCAAGTCGTCTTTCTCCTGGTGGTATGGCTATGGTAGGGTTCATTTAGAAGACTGATAATGAGTCTCTATCTCTCTCCTGGTTGGTCAGAGCCTATATCCACGGTGGCGATCCAGACAGACATCAAGCGATTGGCCAACCACTCCTGTACGGTACGGCTGGTGTGCAACGGTGTCCTGCTACCCCAACATTACCTACACCTGGGAGAGAGTCTACGGGGACGCCCAGCAGATTCACTTCTCTCTCTTACCAGCAGAGAGAGACATCAGTGTAAAGTGCAACGCCTCCAACCTAGTCAGTTGGAAAACTGCCTCTACGACAGTAAAGTGTAGTAATGACACAACCACCCCAGGTACATATATATCATAATAACCCTTCTATACACTTTTCAGTGTGCTTGTACGCTTATGTTGTCAAACATAATATATAATGCATGTGATTACAATGGATGTATATGATATAGAGCCATTTAGTGTTTATCATATTGTATAGTCTAATCATGTGTGTTGTACAATATGTGACAGGACTGGTGTGGTATACCATCTACATCAGAATATCAGTTTGGGGCGCTGTGGTGCTGATCCTCTCTGTAGCTGTGGCAGTGTGCTACTGCAGGGGCCGAAGAAACATAGGTATGTACAGCTTAGGGGCCTCCACTATACTTAAAGTGACATTTCAGGTGGTTCTAGAAGTATTCCTCAGCTGATAGGATTTTCGGGGGGATTTTCTAGAAATTAGAAAAATTGTGAGACCCCTCATTATTTCCTGGGTATGTTTGTTGATATCCTGTATAAAATGTTTCTGATTGGTTGATATTTTGTTCTTATAAAACACAGCAGATCAAAATGATAATGCAATATATGCTGATATTATGGACAACACAAGAATTAGAGATGTAAGTATGCATTGTCTTTATTATGTATCTGAATGTGTGGAAGCTGTATGTATTGTAATGGGCTGTATTTTGATTCCAGATAAGATCAAATAGTCAGGTAAACCCAATATCCATCTATGAAACTGTCAATGATCTGGTTGTCCCAAGATTGAACAAGGTAAGATATAAATGGTCATAATGGTAAAATGTCTGTGGTTGAATGGAAGACTATGTAGTCTACTTTGAGAAGAGTCACTACCTTTCTTGATGCTGAAACAGTTTCTTCTTGATTATCTGTCACATGTAGCTGTAGACTCTGTATGACAAGATTACATTTGGACTTCCAGAAGGCACCCTCCTCTCCCTACCAGAAAGTACTGTGAGCTGAGCAGGATGTGGTCATAGGCTGGGCATTCCATAGATATGTAACCCTCTGCATCCTCTGCATCTTACACGTGTATATTCTGTAGATAGGCGTAGATGTTACTGTTAAATTTCATCACATTCTACACTATTTGCTTTATTTCCTTCTCCCGTTGATGATTCTCATATATACAGTATATCATCAGGCCTTATACCTTTCTTTGAAGGCCTAGATACAATTAGAAGATTCTGAAAGGTGTAATAGGCAGGAGAAGGTGTGGTGATCAGACGAGCTCATATGTCGAATTTCTTTTTTCTAGATTAAAGAAACTTTTTGTAGATACTAGTAAGACATTGATTAGTGAGGTTGATTTATGCCTGTGAATAGAAAGTGTACACTTTTTTTCATTAGGATTATGTGCTCGCCAGGCATTGATGAGGTTGTAATCAGAGAGTATATGCTGGAGAGCCTTGGTTGCGTGTGAATTGTAGATGGTCTTATTTGGTTTGTCCGCATGTCCAAAATGGCATTCATGTCTGTTCCAATAACCAGATGGAATTCAGTTCATTCTAAAAAAATATTCTGTTCAGAGAATCAAAAATAATTCTACCTTATTTGCATACCTTGAGTGCCTTGCATTTAGAGTGAATTGTAATTTCCACTCACGACTGTATTTGTTAGCGACAGAGACATGATTGTTGTATTGAATGGTTTTCAGTACTGTAGCCTTCACCAAGTGAATGTCTAAGTGAATATGTTATCTTTAAAATTAAACTCATTATGACAACACATTACATATATCATAAAGCCCCTGAGGGCCTAGTTACACCCTAACACACTGGTCTGAAACTCCTGGTTTAGTCAAATTATGCCGGCTTGCAAAGGGATGTGTCATTTCTATTGGAATCCAGCCAAAGTTAGGATATCCAACAATTGAAACTTTCAGTCACACGCAACCTGCATTCAGAATGACTGCTGGGGTAGAGAAGATAGTCTCAATAATCAATCTAAATTATATAAACTGGAACAAACATATCAGTAATGGGTGAAATAAGTCCAACTGTCACGTCCTGACCATAGTAAGTTGTTATTTTCTATGGTAGAGTTGGTCAGGGCGTGACAGGGGGTGTTTTGTGTTTCGTCGTTCAGTTTCTAGTTTTATATTTCTAGGTTGGGCTTGTTTGGTATGACCTCCAATTAGAGGCAGCTGGTCGTCGTTGTCTCTAATAGAGGTCATATTTAAGCTGATGTTAGTCCCACCTGTTTTTGTGGGTGATTATTTGTTGAGTAGTGTTTGTGGCACCTCTGCGTCATGGTTTGTAGTTCAGTGTATTTATGTATTGCATTTAAGTTTCACATTCCAAATAAAGATGTGGAACTACACCCTTGCTGCATTTTGGTCCGCTCCTTCCGACAGCCGTGACACCAACTACTAACAGATTGGATTAGTTTAGAAACATGTATGTTATCTATGTTTGTGTAGCATAAGATTAGTCAACCAATCATAGTACTTACAAAAACACAGGTATTGAAACAAACCATTATGAAAATCAACTGCAAGAGATCATGCTGGAATAATGATAATGATGATTATTGGTGTTGTTTTGAGTTGTTTTGAGTTGTTTTGAGCAAACATTAATTTTGTATTTTACTCAACAAGCTTTTTCAAATACAACTGACTTCAAGCAGAGTTTGTTGATTAAAGACTAACACATTGGTTCAAATTCTTGTCATTTTTACGTCCACTCAACTTGCATAATAATGCTAATTAAGAAAATGGTTAAGTTTTACTTTTTCCAGCGGACAGTGTATGAAATTAAAAGGCTGAGGAACTTCACATTAGGTCACTTGTTTTTCATAGTTGAGTGGTCATGGTTTGCTCTCTTCATCTTTAGCAGTGTGGGTTTGTGAAGGAAGGCACTGTGTGAAGCTGTCTTTTCCCACCGTGATCAGAGAGAGTCACATAGAGAATTGGTTGTAATCATATGCAAAAACCTGTGAAAACCTAGTTGCTGGGCTGATTATCCCTGCACAACATGAAAAGTTGTGCAGGGATTTATGTCCTTTTCAGAGAGAAGAATGACAATGTTCTTGCAGCATACATTATCTGTAGCTCACTTATTCATTTCTCTTTTACATTCAATCTATCACTGTGATCACTACATTCCTGGGTTATTACTTTGAACAGTTGACAGACTGTAACTCAAAAACATCTACATGCAGTTGACCTCCAAATAGCTACAACATAAACCAAATGATAAACATGCCATGACGTCAAACCTTTGACACCTCTCCTAGCGACATTAAAGATTGTACTGAACATGTGAACATGACCAGGTATGATAAATGCAATATTGACTTCACTTTTTGTACAACTATGTTTTATCCACTAAGTTTCTTTCTCTGATATATACAACAGGTCTCTCTTCCACAGAAAGACCACAGTACTGATGTGTCCATTTACTTTTACAGTAAGAGGAAGTTGTGTAGAGATGTAGAGGGGGGAAGAGTACAGACAGTGCTGGATAGTGATTAACGGTTGTAAGAAATCCGGGGAGTGTTTCATATATCTACTGTTTGTGTAAATGTATGTGCGTTAGCAGGGAGGGAACTATAAAATAAATGTCTTTGTTATTTGGACCTCAGAACGTTCTCTGAATAAAGCCGTATGAACCTTTTGCAGAAAGCTGAGTCCTTGCCTAATTATTCTTAACCCAGTGTCTTACAAACCCTGAGGATTAGTCAAGGCTTATTGATTGCTAATTATTATCATTAAGATATAAAATTCCTTTAACAATTGGTCCTTTTCGAGCCGGATCTCAAAATCTGCTCCTGTCGGTCCAGGGAGACACCGAAACCGTGCATGGGCGGATGAAACATCCGTAGATTAAAGACCTGGCCCCTTGCTGAGGGTTCTTTACAGGCCGGTGGCAAACTGGTATGCGACAGGGGCGGTGACGAGATTCTACCAACATTGAAACCTCAGCTGCAAATAACAAGGTCAGTGCGCTTTATTCATTGTTTTGGGGAATAGCACCTGTATGATTACATTAAATGATGAATGAGTGATAGCACCTGTATGTCTGCATTACATAGTGAAATGAGTAATACACCTGTATGTCTGCATTACATGATGAAATGAGTGATACACCTGTATGTTGGCATTAAATGATGAAACGATTGATGTGAGAGTGAAAGGCAAAGCGATTGATAGGAGAGTGAAAGGCGGGAGCAATTAAAGGATTTTAATGTACTCTGGGTGTTAGACGCTGAAACCGGACGAAGTTTATAGCTGGTGACCTGTCTATATAAGTTTGGGTAGAGAAAAAATGTTTTAAAGGCAACCAAGTATTCTATGCAAATGGAAGACAGGAATTAGTTGTAAATTCAAAACGACGAAACAGGGTCCGTGATGACCCTGTGCAACTGTGGCCACTGCATAAAACTAAACTAGCGCTTATGGTGAGACCTGAAAACGTAAAAAAAAGGTCAACAGACATAAAGGGATAGTCAGATCTTTAAGGGGGAGTCCATTTAGGTCTGATATCCATGGGTGAAGGGAAACCTAATATGGCGGAGTGAGATAAGAGATATTATTGTTACAAGGGAGCAATAGATAAATAGGCCATTAACTAGGGCTTTACGACCCCTGGAAAGTAGCTGATAATTGCATACCTATGTGACCTAATGTCCGATCAAACAATTCTATAGAAAAAGTTTTGAGAGAGATAGAATGATTATGCTGGGATGATTGGTCACGTGTGAGGTGAATATATTGTTCAGTCGTGGGGAAAGATAGGTTTGTCTATGCGTGAGATATAAAGAGTGTGTCAGGGTCCATACGAATGATCATTCTAAAAACAAAATTCTATATTGTGAGAAGGAAATACATCGGGTAATGATACACATAGAAGTTTTAAATTGACTTAAAAACACACACATAGAATTGGAAGTTAATTCGTTGCGTGAGAGGTGAATATATTGTTCAGTCAATGTGGGAGATATGAGCGGTGTGTCAGGATCCATACGAATAATTATTCTTCAATTCTAGGTTAACAACGGTAAATAGCAACACATAGGCACATTGGGAAGTTTCGCAGGGGTAAGAGGATAATTGCGTGTGAGATAGATAAGAGGGTCAAAAGCTATATACATGTGAGACCTAATGGATCTATCAAAAGTCATAAAAGTAATTGTTCTGGGATCCTAGAGGAAATTACCAGTAGGTAAGAGATACACATAGAAGACAAATAATTATTCTAAAATTCTAGGTTAATGATAATAGCGGTAGACAGCACACACATAGAGATTAATAGCAAGTAGACACAGATTGTGAGAAGAAGCATAATAACTAACGAACATGAGTAGTAAAATCCTCTCAGACGTAGAGGACTCCCAAAGCCCCCACAGAGACACAGAAAGGAGAACAGGATTTAGTAAACTTATTGAGAAAGTGGATAGAGGGGGAGAAAGGGAGGAAGTTGAGAAAAGTTGATAGAGACGGTCAAAAAAAGGGGGAAATAGATGCTTTAACCTCTTACATCTAGACGTTCCGCTAGCAGAACACCTGCTCCAATATCCAATGATAGGCGTGGCGCGAATTACAAACTCCTCAAAAATACAAAAACTTCAATTTCTCAAACATATGACTATTTCACAGCATTTTAAAGACAAGACTCTCCTTTATCTAACCACACTGTCCGATTTCAAAAAGGCTTTACAGCGAAAGCAAAACATTAGATTATGTCAGCAGAGTACCAAGCCAGAAATAATCAGACACCCATTTTTCAAGCTAGCATATAATGTCACAAAAACCCAGAAGACAGCTAAATGCAGCACTAACCTTTGATGATCTTCATCAGATGACACACCTAGGACATTATGTTATACAATACATGCATGTTTTGTTCAATCAAGTTCATATTTATATCAAAAAACAGCTTTTTACATTAGCATGTGACGTTCAGAACTAGCATACCCCCCGCAAACTTCCGGGGAATTTGCTAACAATTTACCAAATTACTCACGATAAACGTTCACAAAAAGCATAACAATTATTTTAAGAATTATAGATACAGAACTCCTCTATGCACTCGATATGTCCGATTTTAAAATAGCTTTTTGGTGAAAGCACATTTTGCAATATTCTAAGTACATAGCCCAGGCATCACGGGCTAGCTATTTAGACACCCGGCAAGTTTAGCACTCACCAATATCAGATTTACTATTATAAAAGTTTGTTGTCTTCGTCAGAATGCACTCCCAGGACTGCTACTTCACTAACAAATGTTGGTTTGGTCCAAAATAATCCATCGTTATATCCGAATAGCAGCGTTTTGTTCGTGCGTCCCAGACACTATCCGAATGGTAAAGAAGGGTCGTGCGCATGGCGCAATTCGTGACAAAAAAAATCTAAATATTCCATTACCGTACTTCGAAGCATGTCATCCGCTGTTTAAAATCCATTTTTATGCCATTTTTCTCGTAAAAAATTGATAATATTCCGACCGGGAATGTCCATTTAGCTAAACAGAGGAAAGAAAACAAAGCTTTCGGTCGACGCGGGCACGAGCCTGAGTCTCACAATACTGTAACCAGCCACTACCCAAACGCGCTACTTTGTTTCAGCCAGAGCCTGCAAAGCCACGATTCAGCGTTTTGCCGCCTTCTGAGAACCTATGGCAGCCGTAGGAAGTGTCACGGGACAGCTAAGATCCTCACTCTTCAATAAACGGAGACAAGAAGAACGACACCTTGTCAGACAGGCCACTTCCTGCATGAAATCTTCTCAGGTTTTTGCCTGCCATATGAGTTCTGTTATACTCACAGACACCATTCAAACAGTTTTAGAAACTTTAGGGTGTTTTCTATCCAAAGCCAATAATTATATGCATATTCTAGTTACTGGGCAGGAGTAGTAACCAGATTAAATCGGGTACGTTTTTTATCCAGCCGTGAAAATACTGCCCCCTAGCCATAACAGGTTAACCTGTCTGGAACACCTGGGACATCAGCGTCCCACTCTACTCAACAGCCAGTGGCAGTGCGTGGCGTGAGATTCAAAACCCTTAAAAATGCTATAACTTCAATTTCTCAAACATATGACTATTTTACACCATTCGAGAGATAAGACTGTACTTCATGTAACCACGTTGTCCGATTTCAAAAAGGCTTTACAGCGAAAGCAAAACATTAGATTATGTTACTAGAGTACCCAGCCAGAAATAATCACACATCCATTTTCCAAGCAACGGCATGCATCACAAAAAATCAAACCCCAGCTAAATGCAGCACTAACCTTTGATAATCTTCATCAGATGACACTCCTAGGACATCATGTTATACAATACATGCATTTTTGTTCGATAAAGTTCATATTTATATATAAAAACAGCATTTTACATTGGGACGTGACGTTCATAATATATTTTCCCTCGGTGAATCAGCACTACAATTTACAAAATTACTCGGCAAAAACATTTATAAAATATTAAACTGTCATTCAAAGAATTATAGATGAACATCTCTTGAATGTAACCGCATTGACAGATTTGAAAATAACTTTACTGGGAAGGCACACTTTGCAATAATCTGAGTAGTGAGCTCAGAAAAATACACTACACAATACAGTTAGCCGCCATCTTGGAGCATCTAATATATTATATAGCATTATAAATATTCACTAACCTTTAGTAGTCTTCATCAGAAGGCACTTCCAGGGATCCCAGGTCCACAACAAATGTTGTTTTGTTCGATATAATCCATAATTTATGTCCAAATAACTTCATGTTGTTTGCGCGTTACGTTCAGCTACTCAAAATGTCGGTAGCGGGCCGAAAATCTCAGGACGAACAGTCAAAAAATATATATTTACGTTCGTTCAAACATGTCAAACATTGTAAAGCATCAATCTTTAGGGCCTTGAGAACGTGAAGATTCAGTAATATTTCAACCGGACGGTTCCTGTGTCTTGAAAAAAGCTTTGGAACGGAGCTACATCTCGCGTGAATGAGCGCCAATGAGGCGATGGCCTTCCCTGGGTCACCAACTTCCCAGCCCTCTCATTAGGTCTCTGTTTATCGTAGACGCCTCAAACAACTTTAGAAAGAATGTCGACATCTAGTGGAAGCCTTAGGAAGTGCACAATGATTACCACGTCACTGTGTGTTCAATAGCCAATGACTTGAATAGAGCCCACACATCCAGATTTCCACTTCCTGGTAGGATTTCTCTCAGGTTTTTGCTTGCCATATGAGTTCTGTTATGCTCACAGACACCATTCAAACAGTTTTAGAAACGTTAGAGTGTTTTCTATCCAAATCTACTAATTATATGCATATTCTCATTTCTGGAAAAGAGTAGTAACCAGTTTAATTCGGGTACGTTTTTTATCCGGCCGTGTAAATACCGCCCCCTATCCCCAAGAAGTTTAACTGTCACAAGCTGTCACATTTGCTAGAGAGCGTGTTAGTGGTACAGTGTTAGAATTCTCGCCTGCCATGCGAGAGGCTCGGGTTCGATTCTCAGCCTATGCATCAGTGGATTAAAAGGAGCTGTGCCAGGCCCGCCACGTTTGTTGACTCATCCAGCTGTAACGCATAGAATTCACTGGCTTGTATGCAAAGCAGTAATTGTTTCAAAGCATCTCTTGCCATGTCACTGATGCGTCATGAAACAGTATTGTTTGATGAAGACATTGTCTGTAAAGTTTTTTGGGCCTTTTCCCCCAGCATTGTCCCAGCCATATCCGCGGCAGCAGGCAGAATGAAGTGCTCCACAATAGTATGGGGCTTGCCTGTCCTAGCCATTCGGTAGCTCAACATATAAGACGCTTCTAGACTGTTTGAAAATGTCAAATAAAATAAAATATATTTTTAAATAATTATGTGAATCACATTTTTTTGGTGCATTGCGCATTCCCCTTATCCCCCCCCCACCCCCCCCCCCCCCCCCCCCCCCCCCGTTCTTCTTGCGGCTATGGAATCCTGACCTTGTCCCGGATCTGCTGTTTCGACTCTCTCTCTACCGCACCTGCTGTCTTGACCTCTGAATGCTCAGCTATGAAAAGCCAACTGACATTTACTTCTGAGGTACAGACATGCTGCACCCAATACAACCACTGTCATTTCACCCTGCTGGTCATCTATGAACGTTTGAACATCTTGAAGAACAATCTAGACTTAATGGCCATGTACTCTTATAATTTCCACCCGGCACAGCCAGAAGAGGACTGGCCACCCCTCAAAGACTGGTTCCTCTCTAGAGCTTTTCCTAGCCACCGTGCATCTACATCTGCATTGCTTGCTGTTTGGTGTTTAACCTCTATGGGCTAGGTGGGACGCTAGCGTGCCACCCGTGGTGCACTCCATCAACAGCAGGTGCATTTCAAGAGCGGCAAATTTGAATCCAAATAAATGTCAAAATTCAAATTTTTCAAACATACAACTATTTTACACCATTTGAAAGATAAACATCTCCTTAATCTAACCACGTTTTACGATTTCAAAAAGGTTTTACGGCGAAAGCATAAATTTAGAGTATGTTAGGACAGTACATTTACAAGAGTTGTGTGTAATGTTTTGTCAAGTCAAAGACAGGGTCACCAAAACCATAAAACCAGCTAAAATGATGCACTAACCTTTTACAATCTCCATCAGATGACACTCCTAGGACATTATGTTAGACAATGCATGCATTTTTAGTTCTATCAAGTTCATATTTATATCCAAAAACAGCGTTTTACTATGGCATTGATGTTGAGGAAATCGTTTCCCTCCAATAACCGGCAGTCAAGTCAGCGTCACAAATTAAATAATTAAAATTAGAAAACATTGGTAAAATATTATATTGTCATTTAAAGAATTATAGATTTACATCTCTTGAACGCAATCAACTTGCCAGATTTAAAAATAACCTTACTGGGAAATCACACTTTGCAATAATCTGAGCACTGCGCCCAGAAAAATACGCGTTGCGATACAGACTAGACGTCATGTTGGGGAGATCTAAAATCGAAAATACTATGTAAATAATCCATTACCTTTGATTCTCTTCATCAGATGTCACTTCCAGGTATCACAGGTCCATAACGAATGTAGTTTTGTTCAAAAAAGCTCATCATTTATGTCCAAAAATCTCCGTCTTGTTAGCACATGATCTAAGCCAGCCGGACTTCTCGTCATGAACGAGGGGAAAAAATATATTTACGTTCGTTCAAACATGTCAAACGTTGTATAGCATAAATCATTAGGGCCTTTTTTAACCAGAACATGAATAATATTCAAGGTGGACGAATGCATACTCTTTTATAACGTATTGGAACGAGGGTACCCAACATGAACTCGCGCGCCAGGTGTCTAATGGGACATCATCGTTCCATGGCTCTTGTTCGGTCAGATCTCCCTCCAGAAGACTCAAAACACTTTGTAAAGGCTGGTGACATATAGTGGAAGCAATAGGAAGTGCCAAAATATTCCTCAGCCCCTGTGTTTTTCAATGGGATAGGTTTAAAGTCAATACAACACATCAGGTATCCACTTCCTGTCAGAAAATGTCTCAGGGTTTTGCCTGCCAAATGAGTTCTGTTATACTCACAGACACCATTCAAACAGTTTTAGAAACTTTAGAGTGTTTTCTATCCATATATAATAAGTATATGCATATTCTAGTTACTGGGTAGGATTAGTAACCAGATTAAATCGGGTACATTTTTTTTATCCAGACGTGCAAATGCTGCCCCCTAGCCCTAACAGGTTAAGGCTGGGTTTCTGTATAGCACTTTGTGACATCTGCTGATGTAAAAAGGGCTTTATAAATACATTTGATTGATTGATTGATTAGTTTCGATATTGTGATCCACAAGAATGTGGAGTAGTTACAGGCCTGTCCCTGAAGGGGGCGATAAGAAACCCCAGATGTTTACCATAACATACCAACTAAAGGTGAAGTCTGTAACTGCTTTCCCCTGTAACCTTTCTCTCCCCATGGTTGTTTCTTCACACATGTTGTACATGTGTCCCACATTCTATGCTCTACACTTTACTTACAAGCCCTTAACCAAAAATGCAGTTCTAAGAAAATACCCCCAAATAAGTAAAAAATCATGTATATAAAAATAAATAAGTAAATAAGTCAAAAAATAATTTACAAAAAGAAAAGCAAGTGAAAAAAGTTTAAAAAAAAACGATAGACAAACACAAACAATATACACACACACACACACAAACACAAGACACACACAATACAGTACATGAACAATAGCCATGATACACATCACATATACAGACAAATTTAAATACAACCATAAACAACACAATAACAAACATATCTATGTAGACAGTAGCTAAACGTATTACCCATAACAGAACCATCTGAGCAAAGGTTTGTGGGAAGGCCTACACTATCTATCTATTTTTACAATTCTCTAGAATATTTGTCGTCATTTCTGTGTATGGTGAAGAGGTGTGATCTAAGAGTGAAGTGGTGTGATCTAAGCAGACTGTCATAATATAGGATGTAGAGGGGTTTGTTAGAAGGACTGTAGTTGTAGAGAAAGTCACTTGTCTGTGGGGACAGAATGGAGCACACCTTGCTCTGTTTGCTACTATGTAAGTACTGAGTTAGTGTGTTTGTTTATGAACACTAATTACCTCATTTACTAAGAATTTAAGGGAAAAGGGAATAAGACATTAATCGATATGAAGACAGTTTCATGCTTTAGCTTTGTTTTTGGTGTTTTAGCCCTTATTGAGAAAATATTAGTAAATGTCACTCAAAGGAAATTGCAGGAAATATGGTGTAGAAAGTGACCACCCTACATTGATGTTGCATCACTGTGAGAACCTGAGCTTGTATAGCCGATGCCATGCAGACCTGGTTAGTGTGGTGGTGTGCATTTAACCAGGTCATCACTCAGGAACTAAAGAGTGGTGCTAACTCAGTGGTTGCAAAATGTGCTGTCAATGACAATGAATATAAAATGCAATATTTGTTGGATGTGTTGTAGTATCAAGAAGTGATTATTGTAAATGGTTGAGGGTTCCTTCGCTACAGTTATAGTAAACTGTGTTAAGAGATTAATGAGTGGTGTTTTGGTGTTTTTGGTCTCTGTACACTCTCTGTGTGCAGAACACAGGAAGTTAGCTGCCATTTAACGCTGCAGTCCGTAATTCAAACTACAACAAAATGGCCACCCTGACACTTGTTGGGGTATATGGCTGAGGGAAGGGGCTAAGGAAATTAATTCATCTACATTGTTTACAATAATTGACATAAAATAACCATATTTTTTGGTTTATGATGGGATGAGACAGTTTTGAGGTAATTAAAAGTTATACTCTTCAAGAATAAATGCCTGTGATTAATTTAATGATAAAAAATGTGTGTAGAAATCATAGCTGGCACCTTTAAAATAAATTACAGGATGGATTTGGTAATCAGTAAGATGAATATGACATGTTGTTATTTATTACAACCAAATATTGGAGCAATGTGACTTTCTTTGTTGTAGTGCTGAGTACACACATCTACTCTGGACACTCTGAAGATGATGATGGTAGATATTTGTACACTTGATCAAGCCTTCATCTCTTAATGCTTCATCAAATGTTTTATTTGTCATTTTTAAAGCTGCTTTTGGATAGACATATTTTGTGTTTTGAGTGTCTCAAAATAACATGTGTAAAGTAATTTTTTCATGCTGGTTTTATTTTTTGCAGGACAGGCAAAGGCTGTTCTGACCATACACCCCAAATCCTCCCAGATATTCAGGGGAGAATCTGTCACTCTCAGATGTAACATACAGAGGGGAGAAGTCACTGACTGGAAATATACATGGCGCAAGGATGATGTAGAATCAATCAGTAGGGAGCATGAATATGAGATCACTGAGGTTAATATTTCAAACAGGGGTGACTACAGGTGTCTGGGTAAACATATTGATAATGGGATGTATTCTAAGTGGAGTGATGCAGTCAGACTGACAGTGACAGGTAAGTCATCTTATCTCTCATTCACATCACTGCCTCCTTGTCCATAACCAGTTGTCCATAACCACTTGTCCATAACCACTTGACATTGGGCCCATTTTAAGGACGCTATTTTGTCGTTTTAAAAAGATCTGTCTACTATTGCAGTTGAGATTCTTACTTTAATTAATTCTCCTTTCAAGTAATAATTGAAGAAATATGGTGTATGGTACTAAGATCATACTTTTAACTGATTGATGACAAACTGTTTCCACAGCTCTGCCTACAGCCTCAGTGAAGATGGTCACTAACCAGGAGACACTGTATTCCGGAGACACAGTCAAGCTGCGGTGTGACATATCAAACCACAGAGACTGGACGTACCACTGGTTAATAAATAAAGAACGGCTTTCCAGTCAAACCAGTAAAACAACCACCATCTCTCTCTCTGACCAGGCTGGTCAGTACCATTGTCAGGGGACAAGGACAAGACGGCCCCAAAATTCATATCTCAGCTCATCTCTCCACATTAGCGTCACCGGTGAGCTCGCTATGAACCTTCAATCCCTATCTGGACTTTCTGAATTTTGAGCCAATTTTGAGTCAATCATGTAGATGTGGTCTGTGTGTTAGTATGAATGGAAAAATGAATAGTTACAATACTACCTACAGAAGTAAGATCATACGTTGGAGAGATTTGTGCTCTGACTGCATTTGCCTTCATATATAACTGTGTTTCCACAGCTCTGCCCACGGCCTCAGTGAAAGCCTCTCCACGGGGTCCCCTCTATTCTGGAGAGACGGTCACTCTGCAGTGTGACATATCAGACAACAGAGACTGGACGTACCTCTGGCACAGAGACAACCAACTGCTTCCCAATCCGCCCAGTAAAACCACCCCCATCTCTCTCCCTGACCAGCCTGGTCAGTACCAGTGTGAGGGGAGAAGGACAAGACAGCCCAAGAGGACATATCTCAGCTCATCTCTCACCATCATTGTTGCCTGTGAGTTAAATAACATAACCATCGCTTACTTAAATGTTAAGAAGGATAAGATCTTCATACCATTCTACACAGTGAATGTATTTTTTTAAACAAAAATAGATGTATACATTTAATTCAAACCAAATCAAGTCAACATACACCTATAATGGACTTTTATAGTAAGAAAACGTTCCAACAACAGCTAAATCTTTGGATGTTGCTAAGCATGTATCCAGATCTTTAAATTATGCTATTTTCTTACAGCCCTGCCCAATGCTACACTGATCATAACACCAAACCCTGCATACACTGGAGAGACAGTAACTCTGACATGTTCAGTGGGGTCTGACAGTGGCTGGAGCTACACATGGTACAAAGACAACACAAAGAAAGTAGTGACCTTGTCTGACAGACACACTACAACAGGAGCCACCTTCACCATCAGTAGAGCTGCTGAGTCTGACCAGGGTCTCTGCTGGTGTCAGGGAGAGATCCAGTCCAGATCCATATCATCAATCATCAGTGATCCTGTCACTATCACTGTGAAAGGTGAGTAACTGTGTGTGTGTGTGTGTGTGTGTGTGTGTGTGTGTGTGTGTGTGTGTGTGTGTGTGTGTGTGTGTGTGTGTGTGTGTGTGTGTGTGTGTGTGTGTGTGTGTGTGTGTGTGTGTGTGTGTGTGTGTAGACATCACTGTATATGTCAGTATTCTGATAGATCTTGGTAAGTCAGACAGTTCATACTGTTTGTTCAGAAATGACAACTTATGATATGGTCATGTTGTGCTGAATGCTGATCAACATTATTTTACATTTTAAGGTATGTGATAATGTTTATTTTCTGTATTGTGTCTGTGCAGAGAGACCTGTGGCTGTTCTGACCCTCCAACCCAACTGGCCCCAGATATTCCGTGGGGAGACTGTCACTCTCAGTTGTGACATACAGGGGGGAGAAGAGATTGAGTATGTTTTTTATAAGAGTGGGAAGTCGGTCTACACCAAAACAGAGCCTGAGTACAGAATCAGTCCTGCAAAGAATGGTCTATATACCTGTGAAGGTCTTCAGAAAAGAAATGGCTTAAAACACTCCCAGACAAGTAATGGTATACAATTGATGGTGTTAGGTAAGTCTGTTTTTATGGGATTGAAAGAGAAAGACAGAAGGGATGAGGTCAAATAGCAGACAGTGAGATCAATGATGGAACAAAACTATAGTTTGATTTTGGGTTAAGGTACAATACCATAATAACAAAATGGGTAAACATTTAAAAGACTGAACATTCGATTTGTGTCATTTCCTTCATAACAGATAGACCCCAAGCTGTCCTGAGTGTCTCTCCTCAGTGGCTGAACCCTGGAGACTCAGTTACTCTGAGCTGTGGGGTTAAATTGACATCTAATTGACTACTGAAGACTCCTTCACTCTGATCCCTGCTGGTCCAAGTCACACAGGAGGATATGTGTGTAGAGCTGGGAGAGGAGACCCAGTCTATGACACATTCTACAGTGAACCTCAGTTTCTCTGGTCAGGAGGTAACTAACTGTTAAAGGAATTTTATATCCTGATGATAATAATCAATAATCAATTCGCCTTGACTAATGCCCAAGGTTTGTAAGACAATGGGTTAAAATAGGTAGGCAAGGACTCAGCTTTCTGCAAAAGGTTTCTGTAGCTTTATTCATGAGAACGTTCTGCCGTCAGGATAACAAAACAGTCATTATATAGTTCTTGCTTACTTATGCACATGCATTTACACACAATCCGTTGGTGACCTGCAACCCCCATAAACTTCTCACACTGTTTATCACCTTCTGGCTCAACCTGTTCCTTTCCTTCAAGGTTAGGAACTCTCTGAGATTTTACTCCCTTGACCATCTGCTTCTCTATCTCTCTATACTAATTGCATACACACATTTCTTTCCCTCTCCAGTGGTTCCTGGACTTTCCGGAACTAATCAGACTAATCGATCCCTACATTGATCATTACATTGATTATTCATTAACCCTGCTGTATGACTAATAATTCATCATGGTTTATTGATTCATTTACCTTTATTAGATCATTCTCTTATCACTAACTGCATTGAAACTGCATTTAATCCTATTTAAGTCACCCTCATGTGTATATATAACTACTGAATACGTTTGTCTCTGTAACTTTTTGTTTCAGATCCGCAACCTTCAGTGTCTCTAAAAATAAGACCTAACAGAACTCAACACTTTACATCAAAGTCTCTCTCACTAAGCTGTGAGGAGAAGAGGAACTCTACTGGATGGAGACTGAAGAGATACAGAGAGAAAGCAGTGGAGTCAGAGTGTGGCTCTAACTGGGCATCAATAGCAGGGTCAACATGTACCATCAGGTCAACACGTAAAAAGGACAGTGGAGTGTACTGGTGTGAGTCTGGATCAGGAGAGTACAGTAATGCTGTCAACATCACAGTGGATGGTACGTCTGTTGAATACATTCACTAACCTTTTTTACATTATAATTTATGATAATGATGTTCAATTCTGTAACTGAATGGTTGCATCTCATAAAATACAAGCTCATGTGAATGATTACTCCAGATTTACCGTATTATTTATATATTATTTTACACAGATGGCCCTCTGATCCTGGACAGCCCTCCCTATCCCATAACTGAGGGAGACTGTGACTCTGAACTGTACAAATAGATATCAGCAAACAAACCCGATCCCTAAGGTTGATTTCTACAAAGATGGAGTACTCATCAGGAATGAGACCACAGGAGAGATGACCATCCCTGTAGTGTCCAAGTCAGATGAAGGCTCCTATAAGTGTAAATCTAATGAAGGAGAATCACCAGAGAGCTGGGTGACAGTGAGAGGTGAGAAAATGGTCATGATCACATGACCTTTTCATAATATCTGTGGTCATCAGTCATTTGTATTGTTAAAAAGCATACTGTAGGTTTGGAGTTGCAAACTCAGGCTGGTCATCTGATATCAAGTCAGTTATCAAATATATATTCACTTTGTCCACTACTTTATTTATTTTCTACAACTACCTCAGAACCTGATAGTGATTTGCTGTTCTCTCTCTAGGCGTAACTCCTGGACCCTCTACATCAGTCCTAGTAGGAGTGGTTGTGGTCCTGGTTGTTGCTGGTGTTCTACTGGCCATTCTCCTGGTACTGCTGTGTCGATATAAAAAAGCAGAAGGTGAGACTTTTATCAATTCTCATTCAACTTTTTGGTTCATGTTTAGGAGAAAAATATCTAATTCCAAAAGTTTAAAACAGTAACGACTTGATACAGTATAATATTATACATTTCTCATTACAGGTTCCTGTTGCAACAGAATATTCTGGTGAGTACACCTGTCTTTCAAACATGTTCCTTATCAAACAGTAAAATATAATCTCTGTGTTTCATGAATATCTCTCTCCCTGCAGTTCCCCCAGCCCCAGAGGACCAACCTGGACCCCCAACAGGACCAAGGATCTACCCAGGGCCAGGCTCCTGATGCTGGGTATACACATCTACAGCATGGTCAGTCTCTCATCCCAGACCACTGTCACTTTCCTCTCTGTAACATCACACACTGACTTTTCACCATTCACTTTATATACATGTTACCGTACTCTATGTCCCTAGGCAAGCTGAGGGAAAACAGTGGGTTAACTGCTTTGCTCATGGGCCGAATGACAGATTTTTACCTTGTTAACTCAGGGATTCGATCCAGCATCCTTTCAGTTACTGGCCCAGCAACATTTTGGTTACTAACCACTAGGCTACCTGTATTTTAAATTTAGCATGAATACAGTATAGAGTTGTTGTTGCTTTTGTTCTTCATATGTTTAATATTACTAACATATTAATAGTAAGTAGAGATATTAGTGTATTACCTGTATATTTCAGATGCTGGTGCTGCTACTGCTGGATCAAGTGATGTGATGTACGCACAGATTCAACTCAAAAAGTTGGACAAGAAAAAGAAAAGTAATTCTCAACTGTCACATAAATGAATACAAAATGTAGCAGTGTTTTTTACTCATCAAATTTGATAAAAACCAACAGATTCTCTCCTCCTCCTCAGAAATGACAGCTGATCCAGAAGAAAATCCAGTCTATTCTGAGGTCAAGACAGGGAAGACCAAAGGTGAGACCCATTCTACAGGTCGGCAGTCAGTGAAATCTAAATGTGTGTTTTTGGAGTTTCAAAGGAGATGCTGAATAATCTAATTCCTTAATTTATTGACTGGAAATTTCCATTTTCAGCAGTAACTGGACTTGTTGATGTGACCTATGCTGAGGTTGACCTTAAACAGAAGGCCAAAGCTAAGAAGAAGAAAGGTAAGATTGGACATCCCTCCTTCCATATTCCCCCTATCATAACCACAGACCTCTGACCCCAAATTGACTAGCTGTATAATATTCTGTATATAACTGTTATATTATGCTGATGTTTTATCCTCATTCCTTACAGAAACAGCAACCCCACATGAGGCAGATTCGGTCTATTCTCAATTGAAGCCAGGTACAGCCCCAGTTAAGACTAATAGCCATATGCTATTGATACTTAATATGATACTAATATGGAACTAATGCTCTGATATCAAAGTATAATGTATCTATTTAAAGTATGTCTCTTTGTTTAATTCTTAAGAGTTTATTTAACTGCATGTGTCATGTCCTGACCAGTAAATGGGGTTGTTTGTTATTGTAGTTTGGTCAGGGCATGGCAGGGGGTGTTTGTTTTATGTGTTTCGGGGGTTTTGGTATATGTTCTATGTTAGTATATATCTATGTCTAGTTTTCTATTTCTATGTTTAGGGTTTTTGTTTGACCTTCAATTGGAGGCAGCTGTTTCTTGTTGCCTCTGATTGGAGGTCCTATTTAGTAGAGTTTTTTCAGCTTGTGTTTGTGGGTGGTTGTTTTCAGTCTAGTGTTTTGTACCTGACGGACCTGTTAAGCTGTCGTTCGTTTCTTGTTTTGTTTACGTGTTCAATAAAAGTTAAAAATGAGCACTCAACCCGCTGCGCCTTGGTCTACTCCCTTCGACAGCTGTTACAGCATGTCCTAAACAACTTTGTGTGGTGATATGTTGCATCTTATCTGCAGCTACAGCATTTGTATCTGCTTTGTATCGTGTTTTGAGTTTTATTGTTGATTTATTCAGATAGAATAACATATTTGCATATTAGTCATGTTTTCTTGTAATTGCCTGTACCTTTACAATAACTTTGCATTGTGCTTTTTTAATAAACCATTTTTTATCCACCAGATGGCATGTGTGTTTTCTTACAGTAAATGGATATTGTCATCTTCAACGTTTCCATAAAACCTAATTTGTCAAACCTCCTTTCAGCCTAGTATAGATCTCAGGCTCCACAATGTGAGTTAAAGGGCAATCTGCTATTTCTACATGCATTTTTGGACTTAATTATATCTACCCATTGAATCTTGAAGAATATAACATAAATTCCCCAAGAGCAAAGTTAAAAGCCGTACCCCATCAGCTGAAGACCCATTGAGATTTTCAGAATGACTTATGGGGGAAGAGTGTGTCTGAAAAGAACAGTTCTTCTCAGTTTTATGATGTCATATACCCTGCAGGAGTTCTGAGAATCTAGTAACCTACATATAAATGACTGCCAGTTCTCCCATATTGCCTCCTCATCCTACAGACAAGTGTTCGGTTCTTATTTTTCAGAGTAAATCACTCACGGACACTAGAGAAGCTTTAACCAAGTTTAATTCTTCCCAAAGGTTCTGTACAGCTGTAATCAGACAGCAAAACATTTCTCTCTATCACAGTTATATACATTCTACTTAAGACCCTCCCTCTCTCCAATCCTTACAGTTTATGCCCAACAGGAAGAAGGTAACCAGATACTACACACTGATTACTCCCTTAAGGTGAACTGACCTCAACCCCTCACCTCCTAACCTCAACCCCTCCTTCACCTAATCCACATATATCCATCTGTCTTCCCTATATCAACACGTCGCTCTCCTCTCCTCCATCAAACACATTCCAAAGCCTTCTGGCTTTCTACAGAGTACCCTTAACCTGTTATGGATAGGGGGCAGTATTTTCACGGCCGGATAAAAAACGTACCCGATACATGCATGTTTTGTTCAATCAAGTTCATATTTATATCAAAAACCAGCTTTTTACATTAGCATGTGACGTTCAGAACTAGCATACTTCCGGGGAATTCGCTAACATTTTACTAAATTACTCACGATAAACGTTCACAAAAAGCATAACAATTATTTTAAGAATTATAGATACAGACCTCCTCTATGCACTCGATATGTCCGATTTTAAAATAGCTTTTTGGTGAAAGCACATTTTGCAATATTCTAAGTACATAGCCCAGGCTTCACGGGCTCGCTATTTAGACACCCGGCAAGTTTAGCACTCACCATAATCATATTTACTATTATAAAAGTTTGATTACCTTTTGTTGTCTTCGTCAGAATGCACACCCAGGACTGCTATTTCAATAACAAATGTTGGTTTGGTCCAAAATAATCCATCGTTATATCCGAATAGCGGCGTTTTGTTCGTGCGTTCCAGACACTATCCGAAATAGTAAAGAAGTGTCACGCGCATGGCGCAATTCGTGACAATAAAATTCTAAATATTCCATTACCGTACTTCGAAGCATGTCAACCGCTGTTTAAAATCAATTTTTACGACACTTTTCTCGTAGAAAAGCGATAATATTCCGACAGGGAATCTCCTTTTCGGCAAACAGAGGAAAAAATCCCAAAGGCGGGGGCGGTCGGGGTCACGCGCATAAGCCCGTGTCCCTTGATCGGCCACTTGAGAAAGGCGATAATGTGTTTCAGCCTGGGGCTGGAATGACGACATTCTGTTTTTTCCCGGGCTCTGAGCGCCTATGGACGACGTGGGAAGTGTCACGTTAGAGCAGAGATCCTTAGTAAATGATAGAGATGGAAAAGAAGTTCAACAAATGGTCAGACAGGCCACTTCCTGTAAAGGAATCTCTCAGGTTTTGACCTGCCATTTGAGTTCTGTTATACTCACAGACACCATTCAAACAGTTTTAGAAAATTTAGGGTGTTTTCTATCCATATGTAATAAGTATATGCATATTCTAGTTACTGGGTAGGAGTGGTAACCAGATTAAATCGGGTATGTTTTTTATCCAGCCGTGTCAATACTGCCCCCTAGCCCTAACAGGATAATGTCCTAGGGTTGTCATCTGATGAAGATCATCAAAGGTGAGTGCTGCATTTAGCTGTCTTCTGGGTTTTGGTGACATTATATGCTAGCTTGAAAAATGGGTGTCTGATTATTTCTGGCTTGGTACTCTGCTGACATAATCTAATGTTTTGCTTTCGTTGTAAAGCCTTTTTGAAATCGGACAGTGTGGTTAGATTAACGAGAGTCTTGTCTTTAAATAGCTGTAAAATAGTCATATGTTTGAGAAATTGAAGTAATAGGATTTTTAAGGTTTTGAAAATCGCGCTACAGGCTTCAAGTGGCTGTTACGTAGGTGGGACGAATTCGTCCCGCCTAGCCCATAGAGGTTATACAATACATGCATGTTTTGTTCAATCAAGTTCATATTTATATCAAAAACCAGCTTTTTACATTAGCATGTGACGTTCAGAACAAGCATACCCCCCGCAAACTACCGGCGAATTTACTAACAATTTACTAAATAATGTTCACAAAAAGCATAACAATTATTTTAAGAATTATAGATACAGAACTCCTCTATGCACTCGATATGTCCGATTTTAAAATAGCTTTTTGGTGAAAGCACATTTTGCAATATTCACAGGGCTAGCTATTTAGACACCTAGCAAGTTTATCCTTCACCAAACTCCGATTTACTATTAGAAAAGTTTGATTACCTTTGGTGTTCTTCGTCAGAATGCACTCCCAGGACTTCTACTTCAATAACAAATGTTGGTTTGGTCCCAAATAATCCATAGTTATGTTCCAACAGCGGCGTTTTGTTCGTGCGTTCAAGACACTATCCGAATGGTAAATAAGGGTCACAAGCACGGCACATTTCGTGACAAAAGATTTCTAAATATTTCATTACCGTACTTCGAAGCATGTCAACCGCTGTTTAAAATCAATTTTTATGCCACTTTTCTCGTAAAAAAAAGCGATAAAATTCCGACCGGCAAAGCCTGTTTACATTCAACGAGAGAGAAAGTAAAAGCATGCTATCCCCTCATGCACGAGCCTCAGTCTAAAGGCCCTCTGATAGAGCACTTGCCAAACGCGCTAGTGTGTTTCAGCCTGGGCCTTGAATTACGTCATTCAGCTTTTTCCCGGGTTCTGAGAGCCTATGGGAGCCGTAGGAAGTGTCACGTTACAGCAAAGATCCCCAGTCTTCAATAAAAAGAGCCAAGATGGACAACAACTTGTCAGACAGGCCACTTCCTGGTCAGAATCTTCTCAGGTTTTTGCCTGCCATATGAGTTCTGTTATACTCACATACACCATTCAAACAGTTTTAGAAACTTTAGGGTGTTTTCTATCCAAAGCCAATAATTATATGCATATTCTAGTTACTGGGCAGGAGTAGTAACCAGATTAAATCGGGTACGTTTTTTATCCAGCCGTGTAAATACTGCCCCCTATCCCCAACAGGTTAACCACTAATTCTCTCATACCCGCTCCCCCCCCCCCTCCTCCCCCAGGAGGAACTGAGCCCTGGGATAATGCCTCAGGACTACCTGGCCTGGTGACTCCTGCCTGTCTCCTGTCCACCTGGTAGTGCTGCTGCTCCAGTTTCAACTGTTCTGCCTGCGGCTATGTAACCCTGACCTGTTCAATTCCTTGTCCCGGACCTGCTGTTTTCAACTCTCTCTACCTCTGAATGCTGTCTCTACCTCTGAATGCTCGGCTATGAAAAGTCAACTGACATTTACTCCTGTAGTACTGACATGTTGCACCCTCTACAACCACTGTCCTTATTATTTGACCCTGCTGGTCATCTATGAACGTTTGAACATCTTTAAGAACAGTCTGGCCTTAATGGCCTTGTACTCTTATAATCGCCACCTGGCACAGCCAGAAGAGGTCTGGCCACACCTCAGAGCCTGGTTCTTCTCTAGAGTTTTTCCTAGCCACCGTGCTTCTACAAATGCATTGCTTGCTGTTTGGTGTTTTAGGCTGGGTTTCTGTATAGCACTTGGTGACATCTGCTGATGTAAAAAGGGCTTTATAAATACATTTGATTGCTTAGTTTTTATATTGTGATCCACAAGAATGTGGAGTAGTTACAGGCCTGTCCCTGAAGGGGGCGATAAGAAACCCCAGATGTTTACCATAGGATACCAACTAAAAGTGAAGTCTGTAACTGCTTTGCCCTGTAACCTTTCTCTTGGTTTTTTCACACATGTTGTACATGTGTCCCATACTCTACAACAAACCACTTAGATATTTTTATTGGTAAAGAGTTAAAGAAAATAGATTAATGTATTCAACATGTTATTATGTGAAGCTGAATGAAACTAGACTTTAACCTGGAAACCCAGTTCCCCAGTTACAGCTTTGAAACTCTTCCCATCTCTGGTCAGTGGTAATAAATAACGCAAATAAATCAAGTTATTTGTCACATGCGCCGAATACAACAGTGAAATGCTTACTTACAAGCCCTTAACCAACAATGCGGTTTTAAGAAAATACACACAAAAAAGATATACACTGCTCAAAAAAATGAAGGGAACACTTAAACAACACAATGTAACTCCAAGTCAATCACACTTCTGTGAAATCAAACTGTCCACTGATTGACAATAAATTTCACAATAAATTTCACATGCTGTTGTGCAAATGGAATAGACAACAGGTGGAAATTGTAGGCAATTAGCAAGACACCCCCAATAAAGGAGTGGTTCTGCAGGTGGGGACCACAGACCATTTCTCAGTTCCTATGCTTCCTGGCTGATGTTTTGGTCACTTTTGAATGCTGGCGGTGCTTTCACTCTAGTGGTAGCATGAGACTGAGTCTACAACCCACACAAGTGGCTCAGGTAGTGCAGCTCATCCTGGATGGCACATCAATGCGAGCTGTGGCAAGAAGGTTTGCTGTGTCTGTCAGCGTAGTGTCCAGAGCATGGAGGCGCTACCAGGAGACAGGCCAGTACATCAGGAAACGTGGAGGAGGCCGTAGGAGGGCAACAACCCAGCAGCAGGACCGCTACCTCCGCCTTTGTGCAAGGAGGAGCAGGAGAAGCACTGCCAGAGCCCTGCAAAATGACCTCCAGCAGGCCACAATTGTGCATGTGTCTGCTCAAACGGTCAGAAACAGACTCCATGAGGGTGGTATAAGGGCCCGACGGCAACAGGTGGGGGTTGTGCTTACAGCCCAACACCGTGCAGGACGTTTGGCATTTGCCAGAGAACACCAAGATTGGCAAATTCGCCACTGGCGCCCTGTGCTCTTCACAGATGAAAGCAGGTTCACACTGAGCACGTGACAGACGTGACAGAGTCTGGAGACGCCGTGGAGAACTTTCTGCTGCCTGCAACATCCTCCAGCATGACCGGTTTGGCGGTGGGTCAGTCATGGTGTGGGGTGGCATTTCTTTGGGGGGCCGCACAGCCCTCCATGTGCTCGCCAGAGGTAGCCTGACTGCCATTAGGTACCGAGATGAGATCCTCAGACCCCTTGTGAGACCATATGCTGGTGCGGTTGGCCCTGGGTTCCTCCTAATGCAAGACAATGCTAGACCTCATGTGGCTGGAGTGTGTCAGCAGTTCCTGCAAGAGGAAGGCATTGATGCTATGGACTGGCCTGCCCGTTCCCCAGACCTGAATCTGATTGAGCACATCTGGGACATCATGTCTCGCTCCATCCACCAACGCCACGTTGCACCACAGACTGTCCAGGAGTTGGCGGATGCTTTAGTCCAGGTCTGGGAGGAGATCCCTCAGGAGACCATCCGCCACCTCATCAGGAGCATGCCCAGGCGTTGTAGGGAGGTCATACAGGCTCATGGAGGCCACACACACTACTGAGCCTCATTTTGACTTGTTTTAAGGACATTACATCAAAGTTGGATCAGCCTGTAGTGTGGTTTTCCACTTTAATTTTGAGTGTGACTCCAAATCCAGACCTCCATGGGTTGATAAATTGGATTTCCATTGATTATTTTTGTTTGATTTTGTTGTCAGCACATTCAAGTATGTAAAGAAAAAAGTATTTATAAGATTATTTCTTTCATTCAGATCTAGGATGTGTTGTTTAAGTGTTCCCTTTATTTTCTTGAGCAGTATATATTCACTTTGTCCACTACTTTATTTATTTTCTACAACTACCTCAGTGTCGGATGGCGATTTGCTGGCGTAACTCCTGGACCCTCTACATCAGTCCTAGTAGGAGTGGTTGTGGGCCTGGTTGTTGCTGGTGTTCTACTGGCCATTCTTCTGGTACTGCTGTGTCGATATAAAAAGCCAAAGGTGAGGCTTTTATAAATTCTCATTTAACTTTTTGGTTCATGTTTAGGAGAAAGACGTCTAATTACAAAAGTTTAAAACAGTAACGACTTGATACAGTATAATAGTATGCATTTCTCATATCAGATTCCTGTTGCAACAGAATATTCTGGTGAGTACACCTGTCATTCAACCATGTTCCTTTTCATACAGTAAAATATAATCTGTGTGTTTCATGAGTATCTCTCTCCCTGCAGTCCCCCCAGCCCCAGAGGATCAACCTGGACCCCTTACAGGACCAATAATGTACCCAGGGCCAGGCTCCTGATGCTGGGTATAATAATCTGCAGCATGGTCAGTCTCTCATCCCAGACCACTGTCACTCTCCTCTCTCTGTAACTTCACATACTGGCTTTTCACTATTCACTTTACATACATGTTACCGTACTCTATGTCCCTAGGCAAGCTGAGGGAAAACCAACCTATTAATCTTTCTCTCTCTTCTTTGACCAACAGGTGGCACTAACATCTATGATATAATCACTCCCTCAGACAGTAATGACAGTGGTACTGTACACTGTATGTTACGTTTAGCATGAATACAGTATAGAGTTGTTGTTGCAGTTGTTCTTCATATGTTTAATATGACTAGCATACTAACAGAAAGTAGAGATATTAGTGTATTACCTGTATATTTCAGATGCTGGTGCTGCTACTGCTGGATCAAGTGATGTGATGTACGCCAAGATTCAACTCAAAAAGTTGGACAAGAAAAAGAAAAGTAACTCTCAACTGTCACATAAACTAATACAAAATGTAGCAGTGTTTTTTACTCATCAAATTTGAATAAAACAAAAAATTCTCTCCTCCTACTCAGTAATGACAGCTGATCCAAAAGAAAATCCAGTCTATTCTGAGGTCAAGACAGGGAAGACCACAGGCAAGACCCATTCTACAGGTTGGCAGTCTGTGAAATCTAAATGTGTGTTTTTGGAGTTTCAAAAAAGATGCTGAATAATCGAATTCCTTAATTTGTGACTGGACATATCCATTTTCAGAAGCGACTGGACCTGTTGATGTGACCTATGCTGAGGTTGACCTTAAACAGAAGGCCAAAGCCAAGAAGAAGAAAGGTAAGACTGGACATCCCTCCTTCCATATTCCCCCTTTCATATTCCCTGTATCATAACCTCACATCTCTGACCCCATATTGACTAGCTGCATAATATTCTGAATATAACTGTTATATTATTCTGATGTTTTATCCTCACCCCGTACAGAAACAGCAACCCCACCTGAGGCAGATTTTGTCTATTCTCAATTGAAGCCAGGTACAGCCCCAGGTAAGACTAATAGCCATATGCTATTGATACTTAATATGATACTAATATGGAACTAATTCTCTGATATCAACGTATAATGTATCTATTTAAAGTATGTCTCTTTGTTTAATTCTTAAGAGTTTATTTGACTGCATGTCCACAACAACTTTGTGCGGTGATATGTTGCAGGTCCTTGAGGGGGTCAGAGATGGAGGGATGGAAGGATGGGGGGATAGAAAGTTGGAGTGATGGAAGGATGAAGGGACGGAGGAATGGAAGGACACACCATCAGAGGAGCAGAAGGAACCCGGAACATGGATTTTGTACGCTCAATTCGCACAAACACACATGCCAAAACAACTTGTACATTAAGGAGTTCTTACTTATTTTATTTACTTATTTTATTGTATTTAAGCATGGTTTAATTGTGTTTCACTGTAACAGCTTTTTTCTTTGCCTTATGGTGCAATGATGATGCATCTTATCTGCAGCTACAGCATTTGTATCTGCTTTGTATTGTGTTTTGAGTTTTATTGTTGATTTATTCAGATGATAGAATAACATATTTGTATATTATTCACATTTTCTTCTAATGGCCTGTACTTTTACAATGTCTTTGCATTGTGCTTTTTAATAAACTATTTTTTTATCCACCAGATGGCATGAGTGCTTTCTTACTGTAAATGGATATTGTCATCGTCAACTTTTCCATAAAACCTAATTTGGTTAAAATTCCTTTCATCCTAGTATAGATCTCAGGCTCCACAATGTGTGAGTTAAAAGGCAATCTGCTATTTCTGCATCCATTTTTGGACTTAATTATATCTACCCATTGAATCTTGAAGAATATAACATAAATGCCCCAAGAACAAAGTTCAAAAGCTGCACCCCATCAGCTGAAGACCCTTAGAGATTTTTGGAATTGCTTCTTGGGGAAGAGTGTGCCTGAAAATAACTTCTTCTCAGTTTGATGATGTCATATACTCTGCAGGAGTTCTGAGAATCTAGTAACCTACATATGAATGACTGCCAGTTCTCCCATATTGCCTCCTCATCCTACAGACAGGTGTTAGGTTCTTATTTTTATTTTTTCTTTATTTTATTCTTATTTTCCCACGGGGGACCTGTACGGAGAAAAAATGTATGAAATGTATGCATTCACTACTGTAAGTCGCTCTGGATATGAGCGTCTGCTAAATGACTAAAATGTAAAAAAAAAAATGTAAAATGTATTTTTCAGAGTAAATCACTCACGGATACTAGAGAAGCTTTAACCAAGTTTAATTCTTCCCAAAGGTTCTGTACAGCTGTAATCAGACACCAAAACATTTCTCTCCATCACAGTTATATACATCCTACTTAAGACACTCCCTCTCTCCAATCCTTACAGTTTATGCCCAACAGGAAGAAGGTAACCAGATACTACACCCTGATTACTCCCTTAAGGTGAACTGACCTCAACCCCTCACCTCCTGACCTCAACCCCTCCTTCACCTAATCCACATATATCCATCTGTCTTCCCTATATCAACACGTCACTCTGCTCTCCTCCATCAAACACATTTCAAAGCCTTCTGGCTTTCTACAGAGAATCCTTAACTTCTGACATAAAACCCATTCTCTACCACTCTTTCTATTCAAGGCTTCTTCTCTGTCATTTATTTAATATCTCAATGTTCAAAGTTTAGCTTACTCCAACACAGGTAAAAATGATTAATGACATTGGTGTATGACTCTGACTGCTATCTTCAGTGTCCCTGCATGGTCTGGAAGGTCACTGTTCCAGTTAGGGGGTTTATGTGTCTGTGTTTATGTCTATGTGGTCAGACAGACAGCCGACAGCCAGCCAGGTCATTGTCACTGCTCCTGAGAAACAGTCACAGGAAGTGGCATCACCACAAGATGTTACCTGAAACGTAGAAGGGGGGCCTCTATCATTAACATGGGACCCACTACCTTCTGAAAAAGTTGGCAGGTGTTTCATGTCCCTCAGTCACACTGACCTATGAGCATGCAGATGAAGTCATGCAAACACTTCTGCAGGTATATGAAGCCTAGAGGAAACTGCACCGACACTGTTATAACATTTTTGCTCTCTCACTCTCTCTAACCTCCACACACACACTCTCTCTCCCCCTTGCACTTTGTCTTTCTTTCTCTCTGTCTCTGTCTCACTCTCAATCTCGATCTCTGTCTTTCTCTCTCATCTCCCAAGCCTTCTATCTCCCTACTTTCTCTTTCTCTGCAACATTGAGTGGTCTGCTCACAAAGTAACAAAGCTACCGGTATCTGTGAAACATCATTACCATTTTTTAAATTTTATTTCACCTTTATTTAACCAGGTAGGCAAGTTAAGAACAAGTTCTCATTTACAATTGCGACCTGGCCAAGATAAGGCAAAGCAGTTCAACACATAAAACAACACAGAGTTACACATGGAGTAAAACAAACATACAGTCAATAATACAGTAGAAAAATAAGGCTATGTACAATGTGAGTAAATGAGGTGAGATAAGGGAGGTAAAGGCAAAAAAGGCCATGGTGGCAAAGTAAATACAATATAGCAAGTAAAACACTGGAATGGTAGATTTGTAGTGGAAGAAAGTGCAAAATAGAAAGAGAAATAATGGGGTGCCAAGGAGCAAAATAAATAAATAAATAAATACAGAAGGGGAAGAGGTAGTTGTTTTGGCTAAATTATAGATTGGCTATGTACAGGTGCAGTGATCTGTGTGCTGCTCTGACAGCTGGTGCTTAAAGCTAGTGAGGGAGATAAGTGTTTCCAGTTTCAGAGATTTTTGTAGTTCATTCCAGTCAGTGGCAGCAGAGAACTGGAAGGAGAGATGGCCAAAGGAGGAATTGGTTTTGGGGGTGACCAGAGAGATATACCTGCTGGAGCGCGTGCTACAGGTGGGTGCTGCTATGGAGACCAGTGAGCGGAGATAAGTGGGGACTTTACCTAGCAGGGTCTTGTAGATGACCTGGAGCCAGTGGGTTTGGCGACGGGTATGAAGCGAGGGCCAGCCAACGAGAGCGTACAGGTCGCAGTGGTAGGTAGAATATGGGGCTTTGGTGACAAAACGATTAACCATTAACCACACAACCAGCAGCAGCTAGGAAACATAGGCTACAAAACCACCACCATCAGACATCAACACAGTGACACACCGCAAACACACCCACGTCTCATCGTCTAACGCTCAAGCTGAGTGAAGGGTTATTTTCAGAGAGCAACTATAGAATGTGACTTCTTTTTCAGCTAATATACAGGAATTATTTATAGAATAGCAGCCCTCATCAAAAAGGAAGTCTCTGTCCTTTCTCCTCTCTACTCTTTCTTCTCTGTGTGTTTTGGATAGTCAACTGCTAGCTATCAGTGACAGTGATAGATAAGGACATGTAGCCAGAGGAAACAGTCATACAACACCTTAAAGAGATGTCCGGTGGTCCTTTCTCCTGCTTCTCTAAATAGGGAATACTACTTATCCTACTCTCTACCTTCCAGTATGGTAAGTATCGTTACTATTTTTATATATTTAAACATTTTAAATACAAAATAAACGCGATGCAACCATCAACGAGAATGACACAAACAAGATTAAAAATGTATCCCCATTGTCATCCTCTTTTGAAAAAAAATACAGAAGGCTTAAGTGGCTGCAGCATTCTGTAATGACCGATGCTGGAGTCGAGAAGCAGGTACGGGGAGTTCAACATTTAATGAAGAACAGACATGAAACAAGACAGGCACAGCATCAGCACACGGGAAAACAAGGACATGACAATCAATGCTGCAGCAGGGAATAGAGCGGGGAACCAGATAGATACAGGGGAGGTAATGACAGAAGTGATTGAGTCCAGCTGAGTCAAATAATGCATGTGACGGGGGAAAGGCAGAGTGTGTAATGCTGGGGAGCCTGGCGCCTTTGAGCTCCAGGGAGGGGAAGAGGGAGCAGGCGTGACACCTATAGGGCATCTGTCTCATATTGGCAACACTGGCTCTGGTGTGATGGTTTTGAGAGTCTCTAATGAAATTTAAATAATTGGATTAATAATAAAACAAATTAAATGCCCTGCCCAACAGCTACACTGACTATGAAAGAAAAATCCTGCAGCCAAATCTGAAGATGGAGAATCACCAGAAAGCTGGGTGACAGTGAGAGGTGCGAAGAGCTGTGTGTGTGTGTGTCTAGATGGTAAAACATGTGTTAGGCTAGTCCCTCCAGGTTCTGTTGTCTCCATCTCTCTGCTGCCCAGGCTTCTGTGTGGTCTGCTGGCGGTGTCTCCCTTTCTACTGGTTTCCATCATGCTTATGGTGTAACGCTGCAGGGCTCGAGGTGACCACTTTCTTTCAGTGTGTATCTACAATAAACTTATCCAGCTTGATATTCTCGTTCTTTATGTCATTCTCTTATATCCTTGTCATCAAGTAATGTTGACTCAAATGGTTCATTTCAAATGTAAATAGACAAAGTGCCCAGGGACAACTTTTTCTGATAAATTTCTTCTATAGAAATCTTCAGCCCTCGAAAAGGCAAACAAACCTTCATTACTTCTGAGGGATTACATGTTAGGGCTGTGCAGTTGGACGAGCAGTTGAATCAGTTTAACTCTAACGCTACTCTCCATCCATTATATATTTCTAACGGCAAAGTGTTAAACAAATCTAAATATATTTTATATTTGAGATGAAAGCATTGCACACTCTTGGCATTCTCTCAACCAGCTTCATGAAGTAGTCACTTGGAATGCATTTCAAGTAACAGGTTAGCATTGTTAAAAGTTATTTTGTAGAATTACTTTCCTTCTTAATGTGTTTGAGCCAATCTGTTGTGTTGTGACAAGGTAGGGGTGGTATACAGAAAATAGCCCTATTTGGTAAAAGACCAAGTCCATATTATGGCAAGAACAGCTCAAATAAGCAAAGAGAAACGACAGTCCATCAATACTTTAAGACATGAAGGTCAGTCAATCCAGAACATTTCAAGAAATTTAAAAGTTTCTTCAAATGCAGTTGCAAAAGCCATCAAGCACAATGACGAAACTGGCTCTCGTGAGGACCGCCACAGGAAAGGAAGACACAGAGTTACCTCTGCTGCAAATAAATGGTACACAGAGTTCAATTTACAGACACATCTCAACATCAACTGTTCAGAGGAATCAGAGTGAATCAGGCCTTCATGGTCGAATTTCTACAAAGAAACCACTACGAAAGGACACCGATAAGAAGAAGAGACTTGCTTGGGCCAAGAAACAAGAGCAATGGACATTAGACCGGTGGAAATCAGTCCTTTGGTCTGAGCTGTCTAAACTTGAGATTTTTGGTTCCAACCGCCGTGTCTTTTGTGAGACGCGGAAACGGTGAACGGATGATCTCCGCGTGTGTGGTTCCCCCTGTGAAGCATGGAGGACGAGGTGTGGGGGTGATTTGCTGGTGACGCTGTCAGTGATTTATTTAGAATTCAAGGCACACTTGACCAGCACGGCGACCAAAGCATTCTGCAGCGATACTCCATCCCATATGGTTTGCACTTAACGGGACAATGACCCAAAAACACACCTTCAGGATGTGTAAGGACTATTTTACCAAGAATGAGAGTGATGAAGTGCTGTGTCAGATGACCTTGCTTCCACAATCACCTGACCTCAACCCAGTAGAGATGATTTGGGATGAGTTGGACCGCAGAGTGAAGGAAAAGCAGCCAACAAGTGCTCAGCATGTGTTGGAACTCCTTCAAGACTGTTGGAAAAGCAATCCTCATGAAGCTTGTTGAGAGAATGCCAAGAGTGTGCAAAGCTGTCATCAAGGCAAAGGGTGGCTACTTTGAAGCATCTAAAATAGAAAATATATTTTGATTTGTTTAACACTTTTTTGGTTACTAGGTGATTCCATATGAGTTATTTCATAGTTCAGATGTAGAAGATAGTAAAACTAAAAACCCTGGAATGAGTAGATGTGTCCAAATTTTTGACTGGTACTGTATATGGGGGGTGTGTTGTATGTTGTATTAATTCTCACATGTCAAGTAAAAAGTGATTCCCAACATCATTGTATATCTTTAAAATATAATTACATTTAAGGACATATTCCTTTTACGGTCTGTATTACTGAGTTGAAACAATGCATTTACATCTTGAACATTCCTATACACTTGTTATTATGTTGTCACGTTCATTGAATAAATAAGCGGACCAAGGCGCAGCGTGAGTAGAGTTCCACATATTTATTATTATTAAAGTGAAACTTACAACTTACAAAACAACAACAAAGATTTAACGAACGTGCCAATACGTAGCGCACATAGGCACTAACTATAAACAATATCCCACAACGCAGGTGGGAAAAGGGACACACTAAGTATGATCCCCAATTAGAGGCAACGATATTCAACTGCCTCCAATTGGGAACCATACTCACACACCAACACAGAACTATAATAACTAGAAAACCCCCCTAGTCACGCTCTGACCTATTACACCATAGAGAACCCCGAGGGCTCTCTATGGTCAGGGCGTGACATGTGTAAAGCAACACTTTCTAACAAAATCTCTATGCACCATATTGCTGTCAGTCTTCTGTAAACCACATTTAGATTTGATTTCTACTGATATGAACCCATACAGAAGTGCTTCATGTCTGTACTAATATGATGACATGGAGAGAGGAAGGAATAAGAGGACAGACACAGTAGATTGAGGGGTTATGTTGTTGCTATGTGACCAATGCCCCCTCCCAGTTGAGGGGAGTGATGAGCTCTACAGCAGAGTCTCAAAACTCAATCGCTGGTTGAGTTGTGAGACTCTGAACTACTGAACTCTATGGAACATACTCAATCACTTTTTATAGGTACTGTTTTTACATTTGCAATCGCAACAAGTGATCTGCTCAGACCGCAACCAAGGATCATCAAAAGCCGTGCTATAAATTCTCTGACAACCACAAGATTCCGAAATGCCCTTCCAGACTCCCTCCACCTACCCAAGGAAGTCGGAATACAAAAATCGGTTAACCCCCTAACTGAGGATCTAAATTTAACCTTCCGTAATACCCTAGATGCAGTCGCACCCCTAAAAACAAAATCAACATTCCAAAATGTATTTTCAATAATATCGCAAAGCTAACTAAAAATCAGCATTCAACAAGAAAGGATGGTTTTCGCTTCAGCAGTGATGAATTCATGAACTTCTTAGATGAAAAGATGAAGATCATCAGAAAGCAAATTACGGACTCCTCTTTGAATCTGCGTATTTCTCCGTATCTCAGTTGTCCTAAGTCTGCACAGAACTGCCAGGACCTAGGATCAATGGAGACAATCAAGTTTTTTAATCCTATCTCTTGACACATTTATGAAAATAGTCATGGTCTCTAAGCCCTCAAGATGCATAATGGACCCTATTCCAACTAAACTACTGAAAGAGCTACTTCCCGTATTTGGCCCTCCTATGTTGAACATTATAAATGGCGCCCTATCCATCGGATGTGTTCCAAACTCACTAAAAGTGGCAGTAATAAAGCCTCTTTTGAAAAAGCCAAACCTTGACCCAGAAAATGTGTAAAAACTATCAGCCTATATCGAGTCTCCCATTCCACTCATACATTTTAGAGAAATCTGTTGCGCAGCAACTCGCTGCCTTCTTGAAGACAAATAATGTACACGAAATACTTCAGTCTGATTTTAGACCCCATCATAGTACTGAGACTGCACTCGTGAAGGTGCTAAATAACATTTGAATGGTGTCAGACCAAGGCTCTGCATCTGTCCTTGTGCTCCTAGACCTTAGTGCTGCTTTTGACATCATCGATCACCACATTATTTTGGAGAGATTGGAAACCCTAATTGGTCTACACCAGTGGTTCCCAAACTTTTTATAGTCGCGTAGCCCTTCAAACATTCAAACTCCAGCTGCGTAGCCCCTTCTAGCACCAGGGTTAGCGCATTCTCAAATGTTGTTTTTTGCCATCATTGTAAGCCTGCCACACACACTATACGATACATTTATTAAACATAAGAATGAGTGTGCATTTTTCTCACAACCCAGCTCGTAGGAAGTGACAAAGAGCTCTAAAAGGACCAGGACACAAATAATAATATAATAATAATCAATGATTTTGCTCTTTCTTTAACCATATAAACATATAAAACCTTATTTGTTCATCAAAAATTGTGAATAACTCATCACATGTTAATGAGAAGGCTGTGCTTGAAAGGATAACTCTGCAATGTTGGGTTGTATTAAATCATTTCCCACACACAGTCTGTGCCTGTATTTAGTTTTCTTGCTAGTGAGGGCCGAGAATCCCCTCTCACATCTTAACAGCTTGATTTGGCAAGGGAGGATACTCTGAGCGCAGCCAAATCCAGAAATCTGGCAGGGGCTTCTGATTAAATACAATTTTCACAGTACCGCTTGTTGGCATTTCGATGAGTCTCTCTTGTTCAGATATCGGTAAGTGGACATGAAAGGGAGGGAGGGAGGGCATGAAAGGGCTAACGAATCCAGCTGTGTGTGTCATCCGTTTAGGGAAAGTACCTGCATAATTGTACACCCAACTCACTCAGGTGCTTCGCTATATCACATTTGACATTGTCCATGAGCTTGAGTTCATTTTCACACAAAAAAATCATACAACGGTGGAAAGACCTGTGTGCTGTCCTTGTTAATACAGACAGAGAAGAGCTCCAACTTCCGCACATAGAATATAGTTGCTGAGAGCCTGTACTTCTAGATTCAGGCATGAAAAAACCTCACCCAGATACGCCAGTTGTGTGAGAAACTCTTCATCATGCAAGTGGTCAGACAAGTGAAAATTACGATCAGTAATGAAAACTTTAAGCACGTCTCTCAATTTTAAAAAATGTGTCAATACTTTGCCCCTTAATAACCAGCGCACTTCTCTATGTTGCAAAAGCGTTACATGGTCGCTGCCCATATCATTGCAAAATGCAGAAAATACACAAGAGTTCAGGGGCCTTGCTTTAACAAAGTTAACAATTTTCACTGTAGTGTCCAAAACGTCTTTCAAGGTATCAGGCATTCCCTTGGCAGCAAGAGCCTTTCGGTGGATGCTGCAGTGTACGCAAGTAGCGTCGGGAGCAACTGTTTTCACTCGCGTTGCCACTCCACTATGTCTCCCTGTCATGGCTTTTGCCCCATCAGTACAGATACCAACACATCTTGACCACCAAAGTCCATTTGATGTCACAAAGCTGTCCAGTACTTAAAAAATGTATTGACCCCCCCCATAAATGTAATGGACATATATCAGGAGCTGTGCCAGGTCCGCCACATCTGTTGACTCATCCAGCTGTAACGCATGGAATTCACTGGCTTGTATGCGAAGCTGTAATTGTTTCAAAACATCTCTTGCCATGTCACTGATACGGCGCGAAACAGTATTGTTTGATTAAGGCATTGCTGTAACGGTCGTTGTATGTAATGGACCAAGGCGCAGCGGGTTGATTGCTTTTATTTGAACACTGAAAAACAAAACAAAACAAGAAAACGAACGAACGAACGAACGAACGAACAGTAATGCAGGCTACACACAGCTATGCAAAAACAACTTCCCACAAAACCCATTACAAAAACACCCCTCTATATAGGACCTTCAATCAGAGGCAACGAGGAACAGCTGCCTCCAATTGAAGGTCCATTAAATAACCCTAAACATAAAACTAAAAAGACTAGACCAGAACATAGAAATATACTAACATATAACATAACCAAAAACCACGGAACACTCTAAACAAATACCCCCTGCCACGTCCTGACCAAACTATAATAACAAATAACCCCTTTACTGGTCAGGACGTGACAATTGCCTGTATAGTTTTTTGGGCCTTTTCCCCCAGCAATGCTCCAGCCATATCCGCGGTAGCAGGAAGAATTAAGTCCTCCACAATAGTATGGGGCTTGCCTGTCCTAGCCACTCTTTAGCTCACCATATAAGATGCTTGTAGCCCGTTCTTATTAATGGTATCTGTTGCTTTTATACATGTCTTACTACTCGAAAGTCGTCTTAATTCTCGCTCAAAAAACTCCTGTGGCTTATTTTTCAAACTGGCATGTTTTGTTTCTAAATGTCTGTGCAAGAGTGAAGGTTTCATCGAGTTGTGAGATAGTACTTTTGCACATATAACATACTGTGGCTGAGCAAAGGCACTACTCCCAATATAAATGAACCTCAAAACAATGGAAATCTCATCATATTTGCGCCTCTTTGAGGATCCAACGTCCCTGTCTGTTCAGTTCTTACCCGGGGTAAAGGGGCAGTAGCTCTTCGGGCTGCATCAGATTCACAACTGTCAGTGTCCATGCTAGCTGGTCTAACAATAAATGTAGAATTACTGATGCTAGCATTGGATGTGCTCGTGGAAGCAGAACAACTTGTGTCATTGACAGGTGCAGGTGTAGTACTGCTGGTAGTATTAGTAATACCAGTAGAGCTGGTATGTGTCTCTATGGATGCGGGCCTCACTTTTTTTGACCACTAATTCTCTCGTTCCCGCTCCCCCCCTCCCCTCCCCTCCCCCAGGAGGAACTGAGCCCTTAATGGCCATGTACTCTTATAATCTCCACCCGGCACAGCAGAAGAGGTCTGGCCACACCTCAGAGCCTGGTTCCTCTCTAGAGTTTTTCCTAGCCACCGTGCTTCTACATCTGCATTGCTTGCTGTTTGGTGTTTTAGGCTGGGTTTCTGTGAAGCACTTGGTGACATCTGCTGATTTAAAAAGGGCTTTAAAAATAAATTTGATTGATTCGTTTTGATATTGTGATCCAAAAAAATGTGGAGTAGTTACAAGCATGTCCCTGAAGGGTGCGATAAGAAACCCCAGATGTTTACCATAGGATACCAACTAAAGGTGAAGTCTGTAACTGCTTTCCCCTGTAACCTTTCTCTTGGTTTCTTCACACATGTTGTACACGTGTCCCATACTCTACAACAAACCACTTAGATATTTTTAGAGGTAAATAGTTAAAGAAAATAGATTCATGTATTCAACATGTAATGATGTGAAGCTGAATGAAACTCTAGACTTTAACCTGGAAACCCAGTTCCCCAGTTACAGCTTTGAAACTCCTCCCATCTCTGGTCAGTGGTAATAAATAACGCAAATAAATCAAAAGTTATTTGTCACATGCGCCGAATACAACAGTGAAATGCTTACTTACAAACCCTTAACCAACAATGCGGTTTTAAGAAAATACACACAAAAATATATATATAATGCATATAAAAATGTATTATTAAATAAGTAAAGCAAATAATTTACAAAAAGAAAATCAAGTGAAAAAAGTAAAACAAATAATGACTAAAATAAACAATAGACAAACAAACAATATACACACACACAAACAAACCACACAACACACACACACACACACACACACACACACACACACACACACACACACACACACACACACACACACACACACACACACACACACACACACAAACAACACACACATAATACAGTACATGAACAACAGACCTGATACACATCACATACTGTATACAGACAAATTGAAATACAACACAATAACAAACATATATATGTAGACAGTAGCTAACTAAATGTATTACTTATAACAGAACCATCTGAGGTGTGTGTGTGTGTGTGTGTGTGTGTGTGTGTGTGTGTGTGTGTGTGTGTGTGTGTGTGTGTGTGTGTGTGTGTGTGTGAGAGAGAGAGAGAGATGTGAAGGGTGGCTGGAGATGTCCATTTCCATTGTGCCCCAACAGAGGTTTGCTGGCTTGGCTTGCCAACTGACAACTGAGTGAAAGTTTGAGGGAAGTCCTACACTTACATATCTATTTTTAAATTTCTCAAGAATCTTTCTCTCTGTTTTTCTGTGTATGGTGAAGTTTTTGTGATCTAAGCAGACTGTCATCATATAGGAAGTAGAGAGGTTTGTTAGAAGGACTGTAGTTGTAGAGAAAGTCACTTGTCTGTGGGGACAGAATGGAGCACACCTTGCTCTGTTTGCTACTATGTAAGTACTGAGTTAGTGTGTTTGTTTATGAACACTAATTACCTGATTTACTAAGAATTTAAGGGAAAAAGGAATAAGACATTAATCGAAATGAAGACAGTTTCATGCTTTAGCTTTGTTTATGGTGTTTTAGCCCTTATTGGGAAAATATTAGTAAATGGCACTCAAAGGAAATATCAGCAAATATGGTGTAGATATGAAGAAAGAAAGTGACCACCCTACTACATCGATGTTGCAACACTGTGAGAACCTGAGCTTGTATAGCCGATGCCATGCAGACCTGGTTAGTGTGGTGTGCATTTAACCAGGTCATCACTCAGGAACTAAAGAGTGGTGCTAACTCAGTGGTTGCAAAATGTGCTGTCAATGACAATGAATATAAAATGTAATATGTGTTGGATGTGTTGTTGTATCAAGTTGTGATTATTGTAAATGGTTGAGGGTTCCTTTGCTACAGTTATAGTAAACTGTGTTAAGAGATTAACGAGTGGTGTTTTGGTGTTTTTGGTCTCTGTACACTCTCTGTGTGCAGAACATGGGAAGTCAGCGGCCATTTAAAGCTGCAGTCCGTAATTCAAACTCCCACAAAATGGCCACCCTGACACTTTTTGTTGTATATGGCTGAGGGATGGGGCTAAGGAAATTCATTAACGAGAGTCTTGTCTTTAAAATGGTGTAAAATAGTCATATCTATGAGAAATTGAAGTAATAGCATTTCTAAGGTATTTGAATATCGCGCCACGGGATTACACTGGCTGTTGAGTAGGTGGGACGCAAGCGTCCCACTGGCCCAGAGAGGTTAACTGGGGCTGTACCTGGCTTCAATTGAGAATAGACCGAATCTACGTCATGTGGGGTTGCTGTTTCTGTAAGGAATGAGGATAAAACATCAGCATAATATAACAGTTATACACAGAATATTATGCATCTAGTCAATTTGGGGTCAGAGGTGTGTGGTTATGATAGTGGGAAAATGAAAGGAGGGATGTCCAATCTTACCTTTCTTCTTCTTGGCTTTGGCCTTCTGTTTAAGGTCAACCTCAGCATAGGTCACATCACATCCAGTTGCTGCTGAAAATGGACATTTCCAGTCAATAAATTAAGGAATTAGATTATTCAGCATCTTTTTTGAAACTCCAAAAACACACATTTAGATTTCACTGACTGCCAACCTGTAGAATGGGTCTCACCTTTGGTCTTCCCGGTCTTGACCTCAGAATAGACTGGATTTTCTTCTGGATCAGCTGTCATTTCTGAGGAGGAGGAGAGAATTTGTTCATTTTTATCAAATTTGATGAGTAAAAAACACTGCTACATTTTGTATTAATTTATGTGACAGTTGAGAATTTCTTTTCTTTTTCTTGTCCAACTTTTTGAGTTGAATCTGTGCGCACATCACTTGATCCAGCAGTAGCAGCACCAGCATCTGAAATATACAGGTAATACACTAATATCTCTACTTACTGTTAATATGTTAGTAATATTAAACATATGAAGAACAAAAGCAACAACAACTCTATACTGTATTCATGCTAAAGTTAAAATACAGGTAGCCTAGTGGTTAGTAACCAAAAGGTTGCTGTGCCAGTAACCGAAAGGTTGCTGGATCTAATCCCTGAGTTGACAAGGTAAAAATCTGTCATTCAGCCCCTGAGCAAAGCAGTTAACCCACTGTTCCCCAGGTGCCGAAGACGTGGATGTGGACATCCCTCCTTCCATATTCCCCCTATCATAACATCACACCTCTGACCCCATATTGACTAGCTGTATAATACTCTGTATATAACTGTTATATTATGCTGATGTTTTATCCTCACTCCTTAAAGAAACAGCAACCCCACCTGAGGCAGATTCGGTCTATTCTCAAGTGAAGCCATGTACAGCCCCAGGTAAGACTAATAGCCATAAGCTATTGATACTTATATGATACTAATATGGAACTAATGCTCTGATATCAAAGTATACTGTATCTATTTAAAGTATGTATCTTTGTTTGATTCTTAAGAGTTTGTTTGACTGCGTGTCCTAAACAACTTTGTGTGGTGATATGCTGCAGGTACTTGAGGGGTCAGGGATGGAGGGATGGAGGAATGGAGGGATGGAGGGATGGAGGAATGGAGGCATGGAAGGATGGATGGATGGAGGGATGGAAGGACACAACATTAGAGGAGGAGTAGAAGGAACCCGGAACATGGATTTTGCACTCTCAACGCACACAAGCAAACAAACACACACAAACACACACACAATAACACCTTGTACATTAAAGAGTTCTTACTTATTTTATTTACCAACAGATATATTATTTAAGCATGGTTTAATTGTGTATTACTTTAACAGCTTTTTTTAATTACATGGATTAATGATGATGGATCTTATCTGCAGCAACAGAAATTGTATCTGCTTTTTGTTGTGTATTGAATTGTAGTGTTTTGTTGTAAATTTATTAAAACGTATTATCTTCGATTTATTATGTCTGTCATTCAGATCATAGAATAACATATTTGTATGTGAATTTCCAAAAAGTATTATTCATGTTTCCTTCTAATGGAATGTACTTTAACAATGTCTTTGCATTGTGCTTTTTTAATAAACAATTTTTTATCCACCAGATGGTATGAGTGTTTTCTTACAGTACATGGATATTGTCATCATCAACTTTTCCATACAACCTAATTTGGTCAAACCTCCTTTCAGCCTAGTATAGATCTCAGGCTCCACAATGTGTGAGTTAAAAGGCAATCTGCTATTTCTGCATCCATTTTTGGACTTAATTATATCTACCCATTGAATCTTGAAGAACATAACATAAATGCCCCGTGAGCAAAGTTCAAAAGCCGTACCCCATCAGCTGAAGACCTATTGGTATTTTCAGAATGACTTTTGGGGGAAGAGTGTGTCTGAATAGAATAGTTCTTCTCAGGTTTGTGATGTCATATACTCCGCAGGAGTTCTGAGGATCTAGTAACCTACGTATGAATGAGTACCTGTTCTCCCATATTACCTGCTCATCCTACAGACAGGACATAACGATTAATGACATTAGTGGTGTATGACTCTGACTGCTATCTTCAGTGTCCCTGCATGGTCAGGAAGGTCACTGTTCCAGTTAGGGGGTTTCTGTGTTTATGTGTTTATGTCTATGTGGTCAGACAGACAGCAGGCAGCCAGGTCATTGTCACTGCTCCTGAGAAACAGTCACAGGAAGTGGCATCACCAAGAGATGTTACCTGAAACGTAGAAGGGAGGCCTCTATCAGTAACCTGGGACCCACTACCTTCCGAAAGGGTTGGCAGGTGTTTCATGTCCCTCAGCCACACTGACCTATGAGCATGCAGAAGAAGTCATGCAAACACTTCTGCAGGCATATGAAGCCAAGAGGAAACTGCACAGACACTGTTATGACATTTTTGCTCTCTCTCGCTCTCTCTAACCCCCCCTCACAGTCTCTCTCCCCCTCGCTCTTTGTCTTTCTTTCTCTCTGTCTCTCTCTCAATCTCGCTCTCTGTCTTTCTCTCTTCTTCCGAGCCCTCTATCTCCCTCCTTTCCCTTTCTCTGCAACATTGAGTGGTCTGCTCATAAAGTAACAAAGCTACCGGTATCTGTGAAACACCATGACCATTAACCACACAACCAGCAGCAGATAGGAAACACATGCTCCAAAACCACCACAATCAGACTGATCAACACAGTGACAGACCTCAAACACACCCACACCTCATCATCTAACTCTCAAGCTGAGTGAAGGGGTATTTTCAGAGAGCAACTATAATATGTGACTTATTTTTCAGCTAACATACAGTAATTACTTATAGAACAGCAGCCCTCATCAAGAGGAAGTCTCTGCTCTTTCTTCTCTGTGTGTTTTGGTTAGTCAACTGCTAGCTACCAGTGACAGTGATAGATAAGGACATACAGCCAGAGGAAACAGTCATACAACACCTTACAGAGATGTCTGGTGGTCCCTTCTCCTGCTTCTCCAAACAGGGAATACTACTTCTCCTTCTCTCCAACCTCCACTATGGTAAGTTTTGTAACAATTTTTTATTTATTTGAACATTTTAAACACAATAAAACCGCAATACAAGCGATTGGCCAACCACTCCTGTACGGTGAGGCTGGTGTGCAACGTGTCCTGCTACTCCAACATTACCTACACCTGGGAGAGAGACAATGAGATCTATGGGGACGCCCAGCAGATTCACTTCTCTCTCTCACCAGCAGAGGGAGACATCAGTGTAAAGTGCAACGCCTCCAACCAAGTCAGTTGGAAAACTGCCTTTGCGACAGTAAAGTGTAGTAATGACACAACCACCCCAGGTACCTAGATATCATAATAATCCCTTCCATACACGTTCAGTGTGCTTGTACGCTTATGTTGTCAAATATAATATGTAATGCATGTGATTACATTGGATGTATATGATATAGAGCCATTTAGTCTTTATCATATTGTATAGTCTAATCATGTGTGTTGTACAATATGTGACATGACTGGTGTGGTTTACCATCTACATCAGAGTATCAGTGGGAGGAGCTGTGGTGCTGATCCTCACTGTAGCTGTGGCAGTGTGCTACTGCAGGGGCCGAAGTAACACAGGTGTGTACAGCTTAGGGCCCTCAGCTATACTTAAAGTGACATTTCAGGTGGTTCTAGAAGTATTCCTCAGCTGATTGGATTTTGGGGGGGATTTGCTAGAAATTAGAAAAAGAGTGAGACCCCTCATTATTTCCTGGGAATGTTTGTTGATATTCTGTATAAAATGTTTCTGTTTGGTTGATATTTTGTTCTTATAAAACACAACAGATCAAACTGATAACGCAATATATGCTGATATTATGGACAACACAAGAATTGGAGATGTAAATATGCATTGTCGTTATTATTTATCTGAATGTGTGGAAGCTGTATGTATTGTAATGGGCTGTATTTTGATTCCAGTCAAGATAAAATAGTAATGTAAACTCAATATCCATCTATGAAACTGTCAATGATCTGGTTATACATTTACATTTACATTTAAGTCATTTAGCAGACGCTCTTATCCAGAGCGACTTACAAAAAGTTATCCCAAGATTGAAGTCTTCCCTGTGGCTCAGTTGGTAGAGCATGGTGTTTGCAACGCCAGCATGGTGTGTGCAATGCCAGGGTTGTGGGTTTGATTCCCATGGGGGGCCAGTACAAAAAAAATAAAAAGACAAAAAAAATCTATTCAATGTATGCATTCACTACTAAGATAAGAGTGTCTGCTAAATGACTAAAATGTAAAAATTTGTCACGTCCTGACCAGTAGAGGGTGTAGTTGGGTCAGGACGTGGCAGAAGGGAGTGTGTGTGTTTTATTGTTTCATTGATTTTGGCCGTGTGACTTCCAATCAGGCACAGCTGTAGAGGGTTGTGGTTGATTGGGAGTCACACATAAGTTGCCTACGTTTCCTTTGTGTTTCGTGGGTAATTGTGCTTGTCATTGTGGTTGCACCTGACAGGACTGTGTTGGCTGTCAGTTTTGTTGTTTTTGTACATTGCATAGTGTTCGTGTAATTAAATATGACGAACCCTAACTCCGCCGCATTTTGGTCCACTTCTTCCTCAGACAGCCGTTACAAAATTGAACAAGATAAGATATAAATGGTAAAATGTCTGCAGTTGAATGGAAGACTATGTAGTCTACTTTGAGAAGAGTCACTACCTTTCTTGATGCTGAAACAGTTTCTTCTTGATTATCTGTCACATGTAGCTGTAGACTCTGTATGACAAGATCACATTTGGACGTCCAGAAGGCACCCTCCTCTCCCTACCAGAAATTACTGTGAGCTGAACAGGATGTGGTCATAGGCTGGGCATTCCATAGATATGGAACCCTCTGCATGCTCTGCATCTTACACTTCTATATTCTGTAGATAGGCCTAGATGTTACTGTTGAATTTCATCACAACCTATACTATTTGCTTTATTTCCTTCTCCCTTTGATGATTCTCATATATACAGTATGTCATAAGGCCTTATACCTTTCTTTGAAGGCCTAGATACAATTAGAAGATTCGGTAATAGGCAGTAGAAAGCGTGGTGATCAGACAAGCTCATATGTCAAATTTTTATTTTCTAGATTAAAGAAAATAGTTTTTGTTAACAGTATGACATTGATTAGTGAGGTTGCTTTATGCCTGTGAAAAGAAAGTGTACTATTTTTTTGTGTTAGGATTATGTGCTCGCTGGGCATCAATGAGGTTGAATTCAGAGTATATGCTGTAGAGCCTTGGTTACGTTTTGATTGTAGATGGTCTTATTTGATTTGTCCGCATGTCCAGAATGGCATTCATGTCTGTCCCAATAACCAGATGGAATTCAGTTCATTCTAAAAAAATATGCTGTTCAGAGAAACAAATAATTCTACCTTATTTGCATACCTTGAGTGCCTTGCATTTAGAATGAATTTGAATTACCACTCACAACTGTATTTGTTAGCGACAGAGGCATGATTGTTGTATTGAATGGTTTTCAGTACTGTAGCCTTCACCTAGTGAATGTCTAAGTGGATATGTCATCTTTAAAATTAAACTCATTATGACAACACATTACATATATCATAAAGCCCCCGGGGGCCTAGTTACACCCTAACACACTGGTCTGAAACTCCTGATTTAGTCAAATTATGCCGGCTTGCAAAAGGACCTGTCATTTCTATTGGAATCCAGCCAAAGTTAGGATATCCAACAATTGCAACTTTCAGGCACACGCAACCTGCATTCAGAATGACTGCTGGGGTAGAGAAGATTGATTATTGAGACTACCTAAATCATATCGACTGGAACAAACATATCAGTAATGTGTGAAATAAGTCCAACTAGTAACAGATAGGATTAGTTTCGAAACATGTGAAATAAGTCCAACTAGTAACAGATAGGATTAGTTTTGAAAAATGTATGTTATCTATGTTTGTGTAGCATAAGATTAATCAACCAGTCATAGTACATGCAAATACACAGGTATTGAAACAAAGCATTCTGAAAATCACCCTGCAAGAGATCATGCTGGAATAATGATAATGATTGGTGTTGTTTTGAGCAAAGATTCATTTTGTATTTTACTCAACAAGCTTGTTCAAATACAACTGACTTCAAGCAGAGTTTGTTGATTAAAGACTAACTCATTGGCTTAAATTCTTCACATTTTTCAGTCCACTCAACTTGCATAATAATGCTAATTAAGCAATTGGTTAAGTTTTTTTTTTCTTCCAGTGCACAGTGAATGAAATTAAAAAGCTGAGGAACTTCATATTAGGGCACTTGTTTGTCATAGTTGAGGGGTCATGGTTTTCTCTCTTCATCTTTAGCAGTGTGGGTTTGTGAAGGAAGGCACTCTGTGAAGCTGTCTTTTTCCGCTGTGATCAGAGAGAGTCAAATAGAGAAATGGTTGTAATCATATGCAAAAACCTGTGAAAACCTAGTTGCTGGGCTGATGAGTACACATGAAAAGTTGTGCATTGATTTATGTCCTTTTCAGAGCGAAGAATGACAATGTTCTTGCAGCATACATTTTCTGTAGTTTACTTATTCATTTATCTCCTTTACATTCAAACTATCACTGTGATCACTACTTTCCTGGGTTATTACTTTGAACAGTTGACAGACTCTATCTCAAGAACATATACATGCAGTTGTCCTCCAAATAGCTACAACATAAACCAAATGATAAACATGCCATGACGTCAAACCTTTGACACCTCTCTTAGTGACATTAAAGATTGTACTGAACGTGTGAACATGACCAGGTATGATAAATGCAATATTGACTTCACTTTTTGTACAACTATGTTTTATCCACTAAGTATCTTTCTCTGATATATACTATATTTATCTCTTCCTCCCACAGAAAGACCACAGTGCTGATGTTTCCATTTACTTTTACAGTAAGAGGAAGTTGTGTAGAGATGAACATGACATCAGATGCTATTTTTTTCTGTTTCTCTTTAAGCATCAGAGCCGCAGGAACTGTAGACATCCGGAGGACTTGCCAGAGGCTCAGAATGGAGTACACTTTATGTGCAACTCTGCGATGATGATGATTAATGTATTTCTCTGGATTTTGAATATTGTTAGCTAACTATTTCCTTTATTGGACAAGAATATGTTTCATTCATAGAATATGAAGTATGTCATATATGCACAATAAATGTGGTAACTGATGACGTTGTTTGGTTACACTGTGTTTACCGACTGCAGAGTAATGGAGCTGTTGGTCACTACAGCTTTTAATCAGGTTGTAGCATGAGCCTGAGAAACATATATAATAAACTAATATGATGACATAGAGAGCGGAAGGAATAAGGGGACAGACCCAGTAGACTGAGGGGTTATGTTGTTGCTATGTGACCAATCACATCTTAGTTTCTATATTGTGTTCTACAAGAATGTGGAGTAGTTACAGGTCTGTCCTGAAGGGGGCGATAAGAAACCCCAGATGTTTACCTTGTTTCTTCACACAGCGTCTCAAACTCTACACACTACAAGGTAAATAGTAAAAAAAAACTTTGGATTCATGTCTTCAAAATGTAATGATGTGAAGCAAAATTAAACTACACTCTGTGTGTGTGTGTGGGGGGGGGGGGGGACAACTAAGGTTAGCTGTCTTGGCTTGCCACCTGACAACTTAGCAACGGTTTGAGGGGAGGCCTACACTATCTGTCTATCTTTTATTTATTGAGGTTAGAAGCCCAAAATGGCTGATATGAAAAACACCACTGTTAATATGCTTTGTTCAATCAGTTAAACAAAGCATATTAATTATAAGTGTACATAATATATTCAGTAAACAAGAAAAAACATATTTGATTATATGTGTGTACATTTGTTTGTGTGTGTGAGTGAGAGTTAGGTTACATGAAGGGGATTATTGGGTAGTTTGGTTCATCAGGCTGACCCCCAGTCTGCGCTTGAAGTTATTGAGGGATGATGAGGTTTTGACAATGTGAAGATAAGAATTCCAGAGTATGGTACCTCTGTATCTAATAGAAGCTGCATTGTGACATATCAGACTTCACAGGCTGGACTTACCACTGGTTAATAAATAAAGAACAGATTTCAGGACAGACCAGTAGAACCATCACCATCTCTCTCTCTGACCAGGCTGGTCAGAACCAGTGCGAGGGGACAATGACAAGACCGCCCCAATATTCATATCTCAGCTTATCTCTCCACATCAACGTCACTGGTGAGTTCATTATTTATCTTCAATTAATATCTGGACTTTCTGAATTCTGAGTCAAGGAGGGTTAATGTAAATACCGTACTGTAAACACTGTAAACACTGTAAATTCTAACTGAATGGAGTCAGCATACCCCTACAGTATGTAAACTCAACTTTCAACAAAACTTAACTGCAACAGAAAAATGATTTTAAATGATCAAGCATGTATCAGATTTGACATTTTGGTCTTTGTTTTCTTAGCTCTTCCTGAAATTACACTGACCGTAAATCCAAACCCTGCATACACTGGAAAGACAGTAACTCTGACATGTACAGTGGGATCTGACAGTGGCTGGAGCTATACATGATAAAAAGACAACACTAAGACAGTAGTGACCTTGTCTGACAGACACACTAAAACATGAGCCACCTTCACCATCAGTAGAGCTGCTGAGTCTGACCAGGGTCTCTACTGGTGTCAAGGAGAGATCCAGTCCAGATCCATATCATTAATCATCAGTGATCCTGTCACTATCACTGTGAATGATGTTGTGTGTGTGTACATGTCTGTGTAGAAATGTGTATTAATGTTTTGCTTTGTCCACTACTTTTTTTATTTTCTACAACTACCTGTTCTCTCTCCAGGTGTAACTCCTGGACCCTCTACATCAGTCCTAGTAGGAGTGGTTGTGGGCCTGGTTGTTGCTGGCTGTGTTAATATAAAACGCCGAAGGTGAGACTTTTATAATATCTCATTTAACGTTTTCATTAATGTTTAGGATAAAAATGTCTAATTACAAAAGTTTAAAACAGTATTATAATATGCATTTCTCATTACAGGATATTGTTGTAACAGAATATTCACGGGTACACCTGTCTTTCAACTAGGTTGCTTATCATACAGTAAAATATGATCTGTGTGTTTCATGAGTATCTCTCTCCCTGTAGGCCCCACCAGCCCCAGAGGACCAACCTGGACCCCCAACAGGACCAAGTATCTACCCAGGGACGGGTTCCTGATGCTGGGTATAATAATCTGCACACACTGACTTATCACTATCCACTATGTTTAACCTGTTAGGGCTAGGGGGCAGTATTGACACGGCCGGATAAAAAACGTACCCGATTTAATCTGGTTACTACTCCTGCCCAGTAACTAGAATATGCATTTAATTATTGGCTTTGGATAGAAAACACCCTAAAGTTTCTAAAACTGTTTGAATGGTGTCTGTGAGTATAACAGAACTCAATTGGCAGGCCAAAACCTGAGAAGATTCCATGCAGGAAGTGGCCTGTCTGAAAAGTTGTGTTTCATCTTGGCTCTTTTTATTGAAGACTGAGGATCTTTGCAATAACGTGACACTTCCTACGGCTCCCATAGGCTCTCGGAGCCCGGGAAAAAGCTGAATGATATCGAGGCAGGCTCTGGCTGAAACACTTTATCGCGTTTGGCAAGTGGCCGATCAGAGTACTATGGGCTTAGGCGCATGCCCGAGTCGACCGAATGCTTTATTTTCTTTCGTCTGTTTACCTAAATGCAGATTCCCGGTCAGAATATTATCGCTTTTTTACGAGAAAAATGGCATAAAAATTGATTTTAACCTGTTAGGGCTAGGGGGCAGTATTGACACGGCTGGATAAAAAACGTACCCGATTTAATCTGGTTACTACTCCTGCCCGGTAACTAGAATATGCATATAATTGGCTTTGGATAGAAAACACTCCAAAGTTTCTAAAACTGTTTGAATGGTGTCTGTGAGTATAACAGAACTCAAATGGCAGGTCAAAACCTGAGAGATTCCTTTACAGGAAGTGGCCTGTCTGACCATTTATTGTCTTTCTTTGACATCTCATTCAATTACAAAGGATCTCTGCTCTAACGTGACACTTCCCACGGCTCCAATAGGCTCTCAGAGCCCGGGAAAAACCTGAATGTCATCATTTCAGCCCCAGGCTGAAACACATTATCGCCTTTGTCAAGTGGCCGATCAAGGGACTGTGGGCTTAAACGTGTGCACTGGCTGCCCCCGTCTTTGTGTTTTTTCCTCTGTTTGCCGAAAAGGAGATTCCCGGTCGGAATATTATCGCTTTTTTACGAGATAAATTGCATAAAAATTGATTTTAAACAGCGGTTGACATGCTTCGAAGTACGGTAATGGAATATTTAGAATTTTTTTGTCACGAATTGCGCCATGTGCGCGACCCTGATTTACCATTTCGGATAGTGTCTGGGACGCACGAACAAAACGCCGCTATTCGGATATAACGATGGATTATTTTGGACCAAACCAACATTTGTTATTGAAGTAGCAGTCCTGGGAGTGCATTCTGACGAAGAAAACAAAAGGTAATCAAACTTTTATAATAGTAAATCTGATTTTGGTGAAGGCTAAACTTGCCGGGTGTCTAAATAGCTAGCCCTGTGATGGCTGGGCTATGTACTTAGAATATTGCAAAATGTGCTTTCACCAAAAAGCTATTTTAAAATCGGACATATCGAGTGCATAGAGGAGTTCTGTATCTATATTTCTTAAAATAATTGTTATGCTTTTTGTGAACGTTTATCGTGAGTAATTTAGTAAATTGTTAGTAAATTCCCCGGAAGTTTGCGGGGGGTATGCTAGTTCTGAACGTCACATGCTAATGTAAAAAGCTGTTTTTTGATATAAATATGAACTTGATTGAACAAAACATGCATGTATTGTATAACATAATGTCCTAGGTGTGTCATCTGATGAAGATCATCAAAGGTTAGTGCTGCAATTAGCTGTCTTCTGGCTTTTTGTGACATTATATGCTAGCTTGAAAAATGGGTGTCTGATTATTTCTGGCTTGGTACTCTGCTGACATAATCTAATGTTTTGCTTTCGCTGTAAAGCCTTTTTGAAATCGGACAGTGTGGTTAGATAAAACTTGCCGGGTGTCTAAATAGCTAGCCCGTGATGGCTGGGCTATGTACTTAGAATATTGCAAAATGTGCTTTCACCAAAAAGCTATTTTAAAATCGGACATATCGAGTGCATAGAGGAGTTCTGTATCTATAATTCTTAAAATAATTGTTATGCTTTTTGTGAACGTTTATCGTGAGTAATTTAGTAAATTGTTAGCAAATTCCCCGGAAGTTTGCGGGGGGTATGCTAGTTCTGAACGTCACATGCTAATGTAAAAAGCTGTTTTTTGATATCAATTTGAACTTGATTGAACAAAACATGCATGTATTGAATAACATAATGTCCTAGGTGTGTGATCTGATGAAGATCATCAAAGGTTAGTTCTGCATTTAGCTGTCTTCTGGGTTTTTGTGACATTATATGCTAGCTTGAAAAATGGGTGTCTGATTATTTCTGGCTTGGTACTCTGCTGACATAATCTAATGTTTTGCTTTTGCTGTAAAGCCTTTTTGAAATCGGACAGTGTGGTTAGATAAAGGAGAGTCTTGTCTTTAAAATGCTGTGAAATAGTCATATGTTAGAAAAATTGAAGTTTTTGTATTTTTGAGGAATTTGTAATTTGCGCCACGCCTATCATTGGATATTGGAGCAGGTGTTCCGCTAGCGGAACGGCTAGATGTAAGAGGTTAAGAATTATAGATACAGAACTTCTTTATGCAATCGCTATGTCCGATTTTAAAATAGCTTTTCGGTGAAAGCACATTTTGCAATATTCTGAGTAGATAGCCCAGCCATCACGGGCTAGCTATTTAGACACCCACCAAGTTTAGCCCTCACCAAAGTCAGATTTACTATAAGAAAAATGTTATTACCTTTGCTGTTCTTCGTCAGAATGCACTCCCAGGACTTCTACTTCAATAACAAATGTTGGTTTGGTTCAAAATAATCCATAGTTATGTTCAAATATCCTCTGTTTTGTTCGTGCGTTCAAGACACTATCCGAAGGGTAAAGAAGGGTGACGCGCCCGACGCGTTTCGTGACAAAAAAATTCTAAATATTCCATTACCGTACTTCGAAGCATGTCAACCGCTGTTTAAAATCAATTTTGATGCCATTTTTCTCGTAAAAAAGCGATAATATTCCGACCGGGAAACCCTGTTTAAGTTCAAAGACGAGGAAATAAAAACATGGTGTCGCCTCGTGCACGCGCCCCAGTCTCAGTGTCCTCTGATCGACCACTTACCAAATGCGCTGTTTTTCTGCCAGGGGCTCCAAAGACATCATTCAGCTTTTTGCCGCCTTCTGAGAGCCTATGGGAGCAGTAGGAAGTGTCACGTTACAGCAGAGATCCTCAGTTTTCAATAAAGAGAGTGAAGTAGCCCAAAAAATTGTCAGACAGGCCACTTCCTGTAAGGAATCTTCTCAGGTTTTTGCCTGCCATATGAGTTCTGTTATACTCACAGACACCATTCAAACAGTTTTAGAAACTTTAGGGTGTTTTCTATCCAAAGCCAATAATTATATGCATATTCTAGTTTCTGGGCAGTAGTAATAACCAGATTAAATTGGGTACGTTTTTTATCCGGCCGTGTAAATACTGCCCCCTATCCCTAACAGGATAACACTGTCTGTGCAGTTTCATCTTGGCTTTATATGCCTGCAGAGGTGTTTGCATGACTTCTTCTGCCTGCTCATAGGTCAGTGTGGCTGAGTTACATGAAACACCTGGAAACTTTTTTCCGAAGGTAATGGGTCCCAGGTTACTGATAGAGGCCCCCCTTCTACATTTCAGGTAACATCTCTTGGTGATGCCACTTCCTGTGACTGTTTCTCAGGAGCAGGGACAATGACCTGGCTGCCGGCTGTCTGTCTGACCACATAGACATAAACACATAGACACAGAAACCCCCTAACTGGAACAATGACCTTCCAGACCATGTGGTACACTGAAAATAGCAGTCAGAGTCATACACCACTAATGTCATTATTCGCCATGACCTGTCTGTAGGATGAGCAGGTAATATGGGAGAACTGGTAGTCATTCATACGTAGGTTACTAGCTCCTTAGAACTCCTGCAGAGTATATGACATCATAAAACTGAGAAGAACTGTTCTTTTCAGGCACACTCTTTTCAAAAAAGTTATTCTGAAAAGCTCAATGGGTCTTCAGCTGATGGGGTACGGCTTTTGAACTTTGCTCATGGGGCATTTATGTTATATTTCTCAAGATGCAATGGGTAGATATAATTAAATCCAACAATTGATGTAGAAATAGCAGATTGCCCCTTTAACTCACACTTTGTGGAGACTGAGATCTCCTAGGCTTAAATGAGTTTTGACCAAATTAGGTTGTATGAAAAAGTTGAAGATGACAATATCCATTTACTGTAAGAAAACAGTCATACCATCTGGTGGATAAAAAATGTTTATTAAAAAAGCACAATGCAAAGATATTGTAAAAGTACAGGCCGTTAGAAGAAAACGTCAATAATACTTGTTGGGAAATTCATATACAAATATGTTATTCTATCATCTGAATTGCAGATATAAATCAACAATACAATTCGATACACAATACAAAGCAGATACAATTACTGTAGCTGCAGATACGATCCATTATCATTACACCTTATAATAAAACAGCTGTTACAGTAAAACACAAATAAACCATGCTTACATACAATATATCTATTGGTGAGGAAAATAAGAGGAAAATCCTTAATGTACAAGATGTTATTGTGTGTGTGTGTGTGTGTTTGCTTGTGATGTTGAGCTTGCATAATCCATGTTGCTGGGTTCCTTCTGCTGCCTCTCTGATGGTGTGTCCCTCCATCCCTCCTTCGTTCCATCCGTCCATCTTTCCAACATTCCATCATTCCATCCTTCCATCACTCCATCCTTCCATACCACCATCCCTCCAACCCTCCATATTTCCATTCCTCCATCCTTTTATCCTTCCATCCTTCTATCCCTCCATCCCTCCCCATCACTCCATCCCTTCCCCCCTCAAGGACCTGCAACCTTTTTCCACATAAAGTTGTTTAGGACATGCAGTCAAACAAAATCTTTAGAATCAAACAAAGACACATACTTTAAATAGATACATTATACTTTGATATCAGAGCATTAGTTCCATATTAGTATCACATTAAGTATTAATAGCATATGGCTATTAGTCTTACCTGGGGATGTGCCTGGCTTCACTTGAGAATAGACTGAATCTGCCTCAGGTGGGGTGGATATTTCTGTAAGGGGTGTGGATAAAAAATCAGCATAATATAACAGTTATATACAGAGTATTATGCAGCTAGTCAATATGGGGTCAGAGGTGTGAGGTTATGATTGGGGGAACATGGAAGGAGGGATGTCCAGTCTTACCTTTCTTCTTCTTGGCGTTGGCCTTCTGTTTAAGGTCAACCTCAGGATAGGTCACATGAACAAGTCCAGTTGCTGCTGGAAATTGACATTTCCAGTCAACAAATGAAGGAATTAGCTAATTGCATATTCTGCATCTTCATTGATACTCAAAAATCACACATTTAGATTTCACTGACTGCCAACCTGTAGAATGGGTCTCACCTGTGGTCTTCCCTGTCATGACCTCAGAATAGACTGGATTTTCTTTTGGATCAGCTTGCATTTCTGAGGAGGAAGAGGAGGAGGAGAGAATTTGTACGTTTTATTCATATTTGATGAGTAAAAAACCCTGCTACATTTTATACGAATTTATGTGACAGTTGAGAGTTACTTTTCTTTTTCTTGTCCAACTTTTTGACTTGAATCTGGGCGTGTCACATCACTTGATCCAGCAGCATCAGCATCTGAAATATACAGGTAATACACTAATATCTCTACTTACGTATGTTAGTAAAATTAACCATATGAAGAACAACGGCAACAACAACTCTATACTGTATTCATGCTAAATTTCACAAAGTGTACAGTACCACTGTCATTATTATCTGAGGGAGTGATTGTATCATAGATGTTAGCGCCACCTGTTGATCAAAGAAGAGAGAGAAAGATGAATAGGATGGTTTTCCCTCAGCTTGCCTAGGTAACATGTTTTAAACATAGTGGATGGTGATAAGTCAGTATGTGATGTTACAGAGAGGAAAGTGACAGTGGTCTGGAGTAAGAGAATGACCTTGCTGCAGATGTGTATACCCAGCATCAGGAGCCTGGCCCTGGGTAGATCGCTGGTCCTGTTGGGTGTCCAGGTTGGTCCTCTGGGGCTGAGGGGCCTACAGGGAGAGAGATACTCATGAAACACACAGATTATATTTTACTGTATGATAAGGAACGTAGTTGAAAGACAGGTGTACTCGTGAGAATATTCTGTTACAATTAGAATCTGTAATGAGAACTACATATTATAATATTGTTATAAACTTTTGTAATTAGACATTTCTATCCTAAACATGAATGAAAAAGTTAAATGAGAAAAGTCTCGCCTTTGGCGTTTTTATATCGACACAGCAGTACCAGGAGAATGGCCAGTAGAACACCAGCAACAACCAGGCCCACAACCACTTCTACTAGGACTGATGTAGAGGGTCCAGGAGTTACGCCTGGAGAGAGAACAGCAAATCACCATCAGGTTCTGAGGTTGTTGAAGAAAATAAATAAAGTAGTGGAGCTTTAAACTGCAAACATACAGGAAGCTTTTTAACACTATGAATGACTGATGACCACAGATGTTATGAAAAGGTCATGTGATCATAACTGTTTTTTCACCTTTTTCTGTCACCCAGGTCTCTGGTGATTCTCCTTCATTAGATTTACACTTATAGACGCCTTCATCTGATTTGGACACTACAGGGATGGTCATCTCTCCTGTGGTCTCATTGCTGATGAGAACTCCATCTTTGTTAACATACATTATAATGTAAAAAAAGGTTAGTGAATGTTGTACAACAGATATACTATCCACTGTGATGTTGACAGCATTACTGTACTCTCCTGATCCAGACTCACACCAGTACACTCAACTGTACTTTTTACGTGTGGACCTGATGGTACATGTGGACCCTGGTATTGATCCCCATTTAGAGCCACACTCTGATTCCACTGCTTTCTCTCTGTATCTCTTCAGTCTCCATCCAGTAGAGTTCCTCTTTTCCTCACAGCTTAGTGAGAGAGACTTTGATGTAAAGTGTTGAGTTCTGTTAGGTGATATTTTGAGAGACACTGAAGGTTGGGGATCTGAAACAAAGAGTGACAGAGTCAAACGTATACAGTAGTTATATATACACATGAGGGTGACTTAAATAGGATTAAATGCAGTTTCAATGCAGTTAGTTACCTCCTGACCATAAAAACTGAGGTTCACTGTAGAGTGTGTCATAGAGTGGGTCTCCTCTCCCAGCTCTACACACATATCCTCCTGTGTGACTTGGACCAGTAGTGATCAGAGTGTAGGAGTCTTCACTAGTCCCACTGCCAGATAGAGGCTCTACAGAGTAAGACCTATCTGATAGGGAGGGTAACACAGCTCTGAAGGCAACAGTTTGGTACCAGAAGAACCTCCAGCCTGTAGATGACTCTTTAACCCCACAGAGTAACTGAGTCTCCAGGGTTCAGCCACTGAGGAGAGACACTCAGGACAGCTTGGGGTTGATCTGTTATGAAGGAAATTACACAAATCAAATGTTCAGTCTTTAAAATGTTTACCCATTTTGTTATTATGGTATTGTACCTTACCCCAAAATCAAACTACAGTTTTGTTCCATCATTGATCTCACTGTCTGCTATTTGACCTCATCCCTTCTGTCTTTCTCTTTCAATCCCATAAAAACAGACTTACCTAACACGGTCAATTGTATAGCATTACTTGTCTGGGAGTGTTTTAAGCCATTTCTTTTCTGAAGACCTTCACAGGTATATAGACCATTATTTGCAGCACTGATTCTGTACCCAGGCTCTGTTTTGGTGGAGATTTACTTCCCACTGTTATAAACATAATACTCAATCTCTTCTCCCCCCTGGTATGTCCAACTGAGTGTGACAAAATTCATAAAGTCCAGATAGTGATTGGAGATTAATAGCAAGCTCACCAGTGACACTAATGTAGAGAGATGGGGCCCTATGTCAAGTGGTTATGGGCATGGAGGCACTGATGAGAATGAGAGATAAGATGATATACCTGTTACCGTCAGTCTGACTGCATCACTCCACTCAGAATGCTTCTTCTGATCAATATGTGTACCCAGACACCTGTAGTCCCCATTATCTGAGATCTTAACCACACTGATCTCATATTCATGATTCCTATTGATTGAGTTGGAATCATCCTTTCGCCATGTGTATTTCCAGTCAGTGACTTCTCCCCTCTGTATGCTACATCTGAAAGTGACAGACTCTCCTCTGAATATCTGGGAGGATTTGGAGTGTATGGTCAGAACAGCCTTTGCCTTTCGTGCACAACATAAAACCAGCATGATACAATTGTTTTTTTGAGACACTCAAAACTAAAAATATGTCTAGTCAAAAGAAGCTTTAAAAATCACAAATAAAACGTTTGATGAAGCATTAAGAGATGGAGGCTTGATCAAGTGTTCAAATATCTACCAAATATCTACCATCATCATCTTCAGAGTATTTATTTTTATGTACATGATTTTTATACATTTTGGGGGGTATTTTCTAAAAACTGCATTGTTGGTTAAGGGCTTGTAAGTAAAGTGTAGAGTGTGGGACACATGTACAACATGTGTGAAGAAACCAACATGGGGAGAGAAGGTTACAGGGGAAAGCAGTTACAGACTTCACCTTTAGTTGGTATGCTATGGTAAACATCTGGGGTTTCTTATCGCCCCCTTCAGGGACAGGCCTGTAACTACTCCACATTCTTGTGGATCACAATATCGAAACAAATCAATCAAGCAATCCAAATGTATTTATAAAGCCCTTTTTACATCAGCAGATGTCAAGCTATACAGAAACCCAGCCTAAAACACCAAACAGCAAGCAATGCAGATGTAGAAGCACGGTGGCTAGGAAAAACTCTAGAGAGGAACCAGTCTTTGAGGGGTGGCCAGTCCTCTTCTGGCTGTGCCGGGTGGAAATTATAAGAGTACATGGCCATTAAGGCCAGATTGTTCTTCAAGATGTTCAAACGTTCATAGATTACCAGCAGGGTCAAATGACAGTGGTTGTAGAGGGTGAAACAGGTCTGTACCTCAGAAGTAAATGTCAGTTGGCTTTTCATAGCTGAGCATTTCGAAGTCGAGACAGCAGGTACGGTAGAGAGAGAGTCGAAACAGCAGGTCCAGGACAAGGTAGCACGTCAGGTGAACAGGTCAGGGTTCCATAGCCGGAGGCAGAAAAGGGGGGGTGGGGGGGGTGATTAGGGGCATGCGCAATGCGCCCCAAAAAATTGAATTCACATATTTATAAAAAACGTTTTCAAATAGTCTAGAAGCGTCTTATATGTTGAGCTACCGAATGGCTAGGACAGGCAAGCCCCATACTATTGTGGAGCACTTAATTCTGCCTGCTGCCGTGGATATGGCTGGGACAATGCTGGGGGAAAAGACCCAAAAAACTATACAGACAATGTCTTCATCAAACAATACTGTTTCATGACGCATCAGTGTCATGGCAAGAGATGCTTTGAAACAATTACTGCTTTGCATACAAGCCAGTGAATTCTATGCGTTACAGCTGGATGAGTCAACAAATGTGGCGGGCCTGGCACAGTTCCTGGTATATGTCCATTACGTTTATGTTGGGTCAATTAAGGAAGACATTCTCTTCTGCAATCCACTGGAAACCAGGACAACAGGAGAGGATATTTTTAAAGTAATGGACAGCTTTGTGACATCAAATGGACTTTGGTGGTCAAGACGTGTTGGTGCCTGTACTGATGGGGTAAAAGCCATGACAGGGAGACATAGTGGAGTGTTAACGCGTGTGCAAGCAGTTGCTCCCGACGCCACTTGTAACGCTTTTACAACATATAGAAGTGCGCTAGTTATCAAGGGGCAAAGTATTGACACGTTTTTTTAAATTGAGAGACAAGCTCAAAGTTTTCTTTACTGACCATAATTTTCACTTGTCTGACCGCTTGCATGATGACGAGTTTCTCACACGACTGGCCTATCTGGGTGATGTTTTTTCTCGCCTGAATGATCTGAATCTAGGATTACAGGGACTCTCCGCAAAAATGTTCAATGTGCGGGACAAAATTGAGCCTATGATTAAGAAGTTGGAGCTCCTTTCTGTCTGCATTAACAAGGACAACACACATGTCTTTCCATCATTGTATGATTTTTTGTGTGCAAATAAACTCAAGCTTACGGACAATGCCAAATGTGATATAGCGAAGCACCTGAGTGACTTGGGTGCGCAATTACGCAGGTATTTTCCCGAAACAGATAACACAAACAGCTAGATTTATTATCCCTTTCATGCCCTGCCTCCAGTCCACTTACTGAACAAGAGAGCCTCATTGAAATTTCAACAAGCAGTTCTGTGAAAATTTTATTTAATCAGAAGCCACTGCCAGATTTCTGGATTGGGCTGCTCTCAGAGTATCCTGCCTTAGCAAATCGCGCTGTTAAGACACTGATGACCTTTGCAACCACGTACCTATGTGAGAGTGTATTCTCGGCCCTTACTAGCATGACAACTCAATATAGCCACAGACTGTGTGTGGAAAATGATTTAAGACTGAGACTCTCCAAAACAACCCAACATTGCAGAGTTATGTGCATCCTTTCAAGCACACCCTTCTCATTAACCTGTGGTGAGTTATTCAACATTTTTGATGAACAAATAAGGTTTTATTTGTAAGATGGTTAAATAAAGAGCAAAATGATTGATTATTATTGTATTATTATTTGGTGCCATTGCCCTATATGAGCTCTTTGTCACTTCCCATGAGCTGGGTTTTGACAAAAACTCACTCTTATTCTTATGTTTAATAAATGTATCATATTGTGTGTGTGTGTGGCAGGCTTACAATGATGGCAAAAAAACAACATTTGAGAGTGTGCTGACCCTGGTGCTAGAGGGGGTACGCAGCTGGAGTTTGAATGTTTGAAGGGGTACGGGACTATAAAAAGTTTGGGAACCACTGGTGTAGACCAATTAGGGTTTCCAATCTCTCCAAAATAATGTGGTGATCGATGATGTCAAAAGCAGCACTCAGGTCTAGGAGCACGAGGACAGATGCAGAGCCTTGGTCTGACACCATTAAAATGTCATTTACCACCTTCACGAGTGCAGTCTCAGTGCTATGATGGGGTCTAAAACCAGACTGAAGCATTTCGTATACATTATATTTCTTCAAGTAGGCAGTGAGTTGCTGTGCACCAGCTTTTTCTAAAATGTACGAGTGGAATGTTAGACTCGATATCGGCTGATAGTTTTTTACATTTTCAGGGTCAAGGTTAGGCTTTTTCAAGAGAGGCTTTATCACTGCCACTTTTAGTGAGTTTGGTACACATCTGTTGGATAGGGTGCCATTTATTATGTTCAACATAGGAGGGCCAAGCACGGGAAGTAGCTCTTTCAGTAGTTTAGTTGGAATAGGGTCCAGTATGCAGCTTGCAGGTTTATGGGCCATGACTATTTTAATAAATGTGTCAAGAGATAGGATTAAAAAACTTGATTGTTTCTATTGATCCTAGGTCCTGGCAGTTCTGTGCAGACTCAGGACAACTGAGCTTTGGAGAAATATGCAGATTCAAAGAGTCCGTAATTTGCTTTCTGATGATCATCATCTTTTCATCGAAGAAGTTCATGAATTCATCACTGCTGAAGCGAAAACCATCCTCTCTTGTTGAATGCTGATTTTTAGTTAGCTTTGCGACAGTGTTTAAAACACATTTTGGATTGTTCTTATTCTCCTCAATTAGGTTGGAAAAATAGGATGATCGAGCAGTAGTGATATTGCACGGTACTGTCTTTCCAATCTAGTCGGAAGACGTTTTGTGGAGCACCAATTCTGTTCCAATTTTCTGGAAGCTTGCTTCAGGGCTCGGGTATTTTCTGTATACCAGGGAGCAAATTTTTTTCCACAAATGTTTATAGTTTTTAGGGTGCGACAACATCTCGGGTATTACGCAAGGTTAAATTTAGATCCTCAGTTAGGTGGTTAACTGATTTTTGTATTCTGACGTCCTTGGGTAGGTGGAGGGAGTCTGGAAGGGCATCTAGGAAAGTTGTGGTTGTCAGAGAATTTATTGCACGGCTTTTGATGATCCTTGGTTGGGGTCTGAGCAGATTATTTGTTGCTATTGCAAATGTAATAAGATGGTGGTCCGATAGTCCAGGATTATTTAGACCCACAATATTTATTCCACAGGACAAAACTAGATCCAGGATATAACTGTGGCAATGAGTAGGTCCGGAGACATGTTGGACAAAACTGAGTCGATGATGGCTCCGAAAGCCTTTTGGAGTGGGTCTGTGGACTTTTCCATGTGAATATTAAAATCACTAAAAATGTGAATATTATCTGCCATGACTACAAGGTCCGATAGGAATTCAGGGAACTCTGTGAGGAATGATGTTTATGGCCCAGGAGTCCTGGAGACAGTAGCTATAAAAAATGATTGAGTATGTTCCATAGATTTCATCACTAGAAGCTGAAAAGACAACAATGCAGTTATTATTATTTATTGAAATTTGCTGTTGTAAATGTTAGCATCACCTCCACCTTTACGGGATGCGCGGGGATATGGTCACTATTGTATCCAGGAGGAGAGGCCTCATTTAACACAGTAAATTCATCAGACTTGAGCCATGTTTCAGTCAGGCCAATCACATCAAGATTATGATCAGTGATTAGTTAATTGACCATGACTGCCTTGGAAGTGAGGGATCTAACATTAAGTATCCCTATTTTGAAATGTGAGATATTACAATCTCTTTCAATAATGACAGGAATGGAGGAGGTCTTTATTCCAGTGAGATTGCTAATGGGAACACTGCCATGTTTAGTTTTGCTCAACCTAGACTGAGGCACAGACACGGTCTCAATGGGGATAGCTGAGCTGAACACAATGACTGTGCTAGCGGCAGACTCCACTAAGCTGGCAGGCTGGCTAACAGCCTGCTGCCTGGCCTGCACCCTATCTCATTGTTAAGCTAGAGGAGTTAGAGCAATGTCTATGTTAATAGATAAGATGAAAGCACCCCTCCAGCTAAAATGGAATCTGTCAATCCTTAACAGGCAAAATTCTATCTTTTGGTTTTCAACCAGCGATTGAGTTGTGAGACTCTGCTGTAGAGCTCATCACTCCCCGCAACTGGGAGGGGGTCATTGGTCACATAGCAACAACATAACCCCTCAGTCTACTGGGTCTGCCCTCTTATTCCTTCCTCTCTCTCTGTCATCATATTAGTACAGACATGGACCACTTCTGTATGGGTTCATATCAGTAGAAATCAAATCTTAATGTGGTTTACAGAAGACTGACAGCAATATGGTGCATAGAGATTTTGTTAGAAAGTGTTGCTTTACAGAATAATGAGTGTATAGGAATTTTCAAGATGTAAATGCATTGTTTCAACTCAGTAATACAGACCGTAAACGGAATATGTCCTTAAATGAAATTATATTTTAAAGATATACAATGATGTGGGGAATCAACACTTTTTACTTGACATATGAGAATTAATACAACCCGCAATATATACAACACGCAATACAACCCCCCCCCCCCCCTCCACATATACAGTACCAGTCAAAAGTTTGGACACATCTACTCATTCCAGGGTTTGAATTTTACTTTTTTCTACATAGAATAATAGTGAAGACATCTGAACTATGAAATAACTCATATGGAATCAGCTAGTAACCAAAAAAGTGTTACTTAAACAAATCAAAATATATTTTATATTTTAGATGCTTCAACGTAGCCATCTTTTCCCTTGATGACAGCTTTGCACACTCTTGGCATTCTCTCAACAAGCTTCATTAAGATTGCTTTTCCAACAGTCTTGAAGAAGTTCCAACACATGCTGAGCACTTTTTGGCTGCTTTTCCTTCACTCTGCGGTCCAACTCATCCCAAACCATCTCAACTGGGTTGAGGTCAGGTGATTGTGGAGGCAAGGTCATCTGACACAGTACTTCATCACTCTCCTTCTTGGTCAAATAGTCCTTACACATCCTGGAGGTGTGTTTTGGGTCATTGTCCCGCTAAGAGCAAACCAGTTGGGATGGCGTATCACTGCAGAATGCTTTGGTTGCCGTGCTGGCCAAGTGCGCCTTGAATTCTAAATAAATCACTGACAGCGTCACCAGAAAATCACCCCTACACCTCCTCCTCCATGCTTCACGGTGGGAACCACACATGCGGAGATCATCCGTTCACCTATTCTTCGTCTCACAAAAGACACGGCGATTGGAACCAAAAATCTCAAGTTTCGACAGCTCAGACCAAAGGACAGATTTCCACTGGTCTAATGTCAATTTCTCGTGTTTCTTGGCCGAAGCAAGTCTCTTCTTCTTATCGGTGTCCTTTAGTAGTGGTTTCTTTGCAGCAATTCGACCATGAAGGCCTGATTCACTCTGATTCCTCGGAACAGTTGATGTTGAGATGTGTCTGTTACTTGAACTCTGTGAAGCATTTATTTGCAGCAGAGGTAACTCTGGGTCTTCCTTTCCTGCGGCGGTCCTCACGAGAGCCAGTTTCATCATAATGCTTGTTGGCTTTGTGACTGCACTTGAAGAAACTTTGTAAGTTCTTGAAATGTTCTGGATTGACTGACCTTCATGTCTTAAAGTATTGATGGACTGTTGTTTCTCTTTGCTTATTTGAGAGCTGTTCTTGCCGTAATATGGACTTGGTCTTTTACCAAATAGGGCTATCTTCTGTATACCACCCCTACCTTGTCACAACACAACAGATTGGCTCAAACACATTAAGAAGGAAAGTAATTCTACAAAATAACTTTTAACAATGCTAACCTGTTACTTGAAATGCATTCCAAGTGACTACTTCATGAAGCTGGTTGAGAGAATGCCAAGAGTGTGCAATGCTTTCATCTCAAATATAAAATATATTTATATTTGTTTAACACTTTTGTGGTTACTACATAATTCCATATGCGTTATTTCATAGTTTTGACATCTTAACTATTATTCTACAGTGTAGAAAATAGCAAAAATAAAGAAAAACCCTGGAATGAGTAGGTGTGTCCTAACTTTTGACTGGTACTGTATATAAAACACAGCAGCATCACGTTTTTTACTGACCTGGGTCTTTAAACAATAACAGACGATACACTCTTGTTTAATTGACAAACTGAAATCAAAGAGAGGTAAGTGTAATATTTTGTATCATCGTCTTGAGCAGATTTGGCTCTGAAATTAGCAGATTTTGCTCTAACATGTAATCCCTCAGAAGTAATGAAGGTTAGTTTGCCTTTTTGAGGGTAGAAGATTTCTATAGAAGACATTTATCAGAAAAAGTTGGCCCTGGGCAATTTGTCTATTTACATTTGAAATGAACCATTTGAGTCAACATTACTTGATGACAAGGATATAAGAGAATGACATAAAGAAGGAGAATATCAAGCTGGATAAGTTGATTGTAGATACACACTGAAATAAAGTGGTCACCTCGAGCCCTGCAACGTTTCACCATAAGCATGATGGACACCAGTAGAAAGGGAGACACCGCCAGCAGACCACACAGCAGCCTGGGCAGCAGAGAGATGGAGACAACAGAACCTGGAGGGACTAGCGTAACAAATGTTTTACCATCTAGACACACACACACACACACACAGCTCTTCGCACCTCTCTGTCACCAAGCTTTCTGGTGATTCTCCATCTTCAGAAATAGCCGCAGGATTTTGCTTCGTAGTCAGTGTAGCTGTTGGGCAGGGCATTTTTTTTAGAATTATTATTAATCAATTATTTGAACTTTATTTGAATACATTTCCACATTTGATCTGTTATTGGAGAGTTTTGATAAAAGTCATTTTTAGGTGTATGTAATCAGTCTCAAGCTCACCAGTTGATCTGATGAGGATGCTTCCACTGAGTTGAGACTGCTGGGGCCGACCTTTCTACTGACCAGCCTGGTTAGACATTCTGGTGATGGTTTTACCACGTGTACCAGAACTCTGTTGGCTGTTTTAGAACCAGCGGTACGTCCAGTCTGTGTAGTTTGATTCACACAGCAGTGACTTTCTCTTCAGAGTAGAGGGGACCCTAAGGAGAGATACTCACTGTGGTCATGGGCAGAGGTGTGGAAACACAAATTCAATTAGATTATTCATACTTAAGATTTTTTTTATACTGTGGGTAATACAGTCACTATTATTTAAAACATACTTACACACAGACCATGTCTACATGATGGACTCAATATAAATAGTGTTTGTCAAAAAAGAGACATAACAAAATAACTCACCTACAGCAGTGAGAGAAATAGCATCACTTGGTTGTGAAGATGGGGTTCTAGAGAATCTGTGTCCTTCACACCAGTACTGACCCTGGTCAGACACAGCAGCTCTACTGATGGTGAGAGTGTCTCCTGTTATAGTGTATTTATATTGGGACAAACTAATCTCACTGCTGTACCAATGATAGCTCCAGCTACTGTCAGATCCTGGTGAACAAGTCAGAGTTACTTTCTCTGCAGTGTACACCGGCTTTGGCATTATGGTCAGTGTAGCTTTGGGCAGGGCTATGAAAACACAGATTAGACACATCAATTACCTAAACTGGATACATGAGTAGCTATATCAAATTACTCTTCAAAGGCAAATAAAAGTTTTACTCACAATGAAGAAAATTATGTTAGTGATGGAGTATTTGAACCATTTCTGTGGTTGTATAGGGTTAGACTGATTATTAGAATGATGATTTCCAGTGGAGAAATGCAGAAAAATACATTCTGATTTGTTCACTTTGAGTATGTACACAGATGAATAATGCACTCAGCACTAAAACACAGAGCAGGAGAGAGAGAGAGAGAGGGGAAGAAAGACAGAGTGAGAGAGAAAGCTAGTGGGCCAGCAATCGTAAAGTCGATAATTCAAATCCCTAGTGAAAAATCTGTTAAGGTGCAAGGCACTTAACCCTAATTTCTCCAGGGGCGCTTGACAACGTTGAATCTCAGTCCCCACTCTCCGAGGTTGTCTCAGCGGGATTTGGGATATGCAAAAAAAAATCACATTAAGAAATGTGTATAATACACACTGGTACATGTGTAAAATATAAAAAATATAAGTGCCCACCCAAAATGTTTATTTTTAAACTTTTTGGAGGAAATCTCAGTGCCGTTATTCTTGCAAAGTGAGGTATTGGAAGGTATTAAATACAGGGGTGCCAATAATTGTTTAAAAAAATAGATTAAAATAAATTGTTTAACAAAATCTCTTTCTCTAAGCAATTTTATTAGTAAAAAATTACTTAATTTTGACTCACACAAAAAATCGTACAATATAGCTCAGAATTTGCATTATTAATTTAATACAGTCTTTTTTGCTCATATTTATCAAGGATGCCAGTTATTTTGCACCTGACCGTGTATGGTATAAAACTACACTATATAGATTCCTAATGTCTCTCAGGCTCATGCTACAACCTGATTAAAAGCACCAATGACCAACAACTCCATTTCTCTGAAGTTGGTAAACACAGTGTAACCAAACAATGTCATCATCTGTATGACATATTTCATATTCTATGAATGAAACATTTTCTCATCCAATAAAGGAAATAGCTAGTTGACAATATTCAAAATACAGATAAAAACATTAATCATACTCAAAGAGTATCACATAGTGAAGTGTGCTCCATTATGAGCCGCTGGTAAGTGACTGCCGACACCAGCGTGTCCTTTTGGACCCCTACAGTTAAAGCGGCTGTGACACAAATAGGGCTTTGACAGAATTAGAAAGGTACAGATGCTTAAAGAGAAACAGAAAAAATAGCATATGATGTCATGTTCTTCCTCTTACTATAAAAGGAATGGACACATCAACACTGTGGTCTTTCTGTGGGTGGAAGAGAGAAATAAACCATAGTAAAGATCTAAGGAAGGAGTTTAGTGGAAGAAAACATATTTGTGCAAAAAGTAAAGTCAATATTGCCTTTATCATACCTGGTCATGTTCACATGTTCAGTACAATCTTTGATGTCACTAGGAGAGGTGTCAAAGGTTTGACGTCATGGCATATTTATCATTTGGTTTATGTTGTAGCTATTTGGAGGTCAACTGCATGTAGATGTTCTTGAGTTACAGTCTGTCAACTGTTCAAAGTAATAACCCAGGAAAGTAGTGATCGATCGAATGTAAAAGATACATTTAAAAGTAAACTACAGAATATGTATGCTGAAAGAACATTGTCATTCTTCTCTCTGAAAAGGACGTACATCCCTGTACACCTTTTCATGTGTACTCATCAGCCCAGCAACTAGGTTTTCGTATCTTTTTACATGACTACAACCACTTCTCTTTTTGACAGCTTCCCACTGCGCCTTGCTTCACAAACCCACACTGCTAAAGAGGAAGAGAGCAAACCAGGACCACTAAAATATCACGAACAAGTGACCAAATGTAAAGTTCCTCTGCCTTTTAACTTCATACACTGTGCACTGGAAAAAACCTAACTTAAACAATTGCTTAATTTGCATTATCATGCAAGTTGAGTTAACTTAAAACGAACAACAATTTGAGCCAATGTGTTAAAAAAGTTATGTTTGCTAAAAATAACTCAAAACCACACAAATCAATATCATTATCATTATTCCAGCATGCTCTCCTGCAGGTTGATTTTCAGAATGGTTTGTTTCAATACCTGTGTATTTTCATGTACTTTGACTGGTTGACTAATCTTATGCTACACAAACATAGTCTGTTAGTCGTTCGACTTATTTCACACATTACTGATATGATTGATACAGTTAATATGATTTAGGCAGACTCAATAATTAATCTTCCCTACCCCAGCAGTCATTCTGAATTCAGGTTGCGTTTGATTAAAAGTTCCAATTGTTGGATATACTGCTCTGGCTGGATTCCAATAGAAATTAAACATCACTTTGCAAGCCAACATTATGTGACTTGCAGGCTGGATGTGGCCTGTAAACCAGGAGTTTCAGACCAGTGTGTTAGGGTGTAACGAGGCCCTCAAAGGCTTTAAGGTATTTGTAATGAGTTTAATTTAAAGATAACATATTCACTTAGACACTCTCTTGGTAAAGGCTATAGTACTGAAAACCATTCAATGCAACAATCATGTCTCTGTCACTAACAAATACAGTCATGGGTGGTAATTACAATTCACTCTAAATGCAAGGCACTCAACATATTAAAGGTATAAACATTTTTTTAATCTGTGAACGGCATATTTTTGGGAATTAATTGAATTCTATCTGGTTATTGGGACAGACATCAATACCATGTTGGACATGCGGACAAATCAAATAAGAACAACTACAATCCACATTTAACAAAGGCTCTACAACAAATACTCTCTGATTACAACCTCATTGATGCCTGGCGAGCACATAATCCTAATGCAAAATAGTACACTTTCTATTCACAGGCATAAATCAACCTCACTAATCAATGTAATACTATTAACTACAACAATTTTCTTTAATCTAGAAAATAGAAATTCGACGTATGAGCTTGTCTATATCACCACGCCTACTACTGCCTATTACACATTTCAGAATCTCCTAATTGTAACTAGGGAAGTCAGTTAAGAACAAATTCTTAATTGCAATGACGGCCTAGGAACATTGGGTTAACTGCCTTGTTCAGGGGCAGAACGACAGATTTTTACGTTGTCAGCTCGGGGATTCAATCTTGCAACTTTTCGGTTACTAGTCCAACACTCTAACCACTAGGCTACCTGCCGCCCTACCGTAAATGAACCCTACCATAGCCATACCACCAGGAGAAAGACGACTTGAAAATGTGATTGATATTTAACAAAGCATGGTGAGTAAGGTCAGTACAAAACCACAATACCTGTGTTATAGTGTAAAGATCATCAGCCATGGTTATGGATATAAATAAGAATGATGTCAAAATAGGATGCAAAAATGGTGATAACAGCCTACCGTGGACCTTCAGAGTGATGGTCTTACTGTCAATCTGACCTTTGTCCCCTTCTCCTGTCAGTATAAAATCCCCTGAGTCTTGCAGTGTCAGTTCTCTGACTGTTAAACTGATGTTTTTGGTGTTCATCTTTAGTCTCCCCTAAAACTGGGATCCAGGTGAATATACAACTTCTGAGTTGAATTCTGCAATATCCTTTCCCATATACTTCCACTCCAAGGATTTGAAATGTCCTCTCTCTAAGCCTGCCAGCAGCTCCACGGAGTCCCCCACTCTCTTGTTGATGATCAGAGGAACACCTACACATGAAACACACAAATACACACGTTATTCTGACATCAATCAACGGTTGCACACTATGTTACAGTGATCTTATTACTGTGTAATTATTCATGTAGTACGATGTAGCAAGTGTTGTAGTTACTCATTGTTACACTGTAATACTTGTTACAGTGTGACTGTAATACTTGCTGCAGTGTGTCTACATGAATACTTACACAATAATAAACTACAATGCAAAGTCCTTCCTAATCAATAATAGATTATAATGGATTGGATTTATATAGCACATTTCCAGGTTTAATTTATGCTGTACGTGGCACTTTACATATTTTCACATTATATCTTTATGTATCTGAGTGTGTGGGTCCTTTTTGACTTCATTAAAGTCCCCTCCACCCCCACATTCAGTAGAACAGGATGAGATGACAGGAAAAGAGAAGTGGAGGTGGATCTGATAACCCCTCCTCAGCTCACAAGAACAAATACCAATGTGTTTGCTGTGTAATTATTCACCAGAAATGCATCATATACTGCAGGGGCAACATTATAATTACATATCAGTCTGAAGTAATGTTTTATAAACCCTTACACTAAAAAAGGTCAATGAATTAAGAAAAAAATACAGTTACAGTTCATTGATGTATTAAAGACGTAACTGCAGTTATCCTAGTCTGGCAATGTATCATATTATGTAATAGAAACAGTAATTTGATACAGTCCCATATCGCCTTAAGTTTAATGAATGACAGCCATTAGGCACAGGGTCTTAAGATCTGTTGCGTTCTAGAAGTACTGCAACAGCTGCTGACCCAACCACACCATTGGCACTCACTCAAAACTGCAGAAAACATACATCATGATATGTTCCTGAATATAGGTATTATGTAGGTGTTAGCAAACAGTAATAAAGCAAAAGATTCTAAATATCCAACCAATCACTGATGACTTGGCATTCTACAGTCAACACACACCATGTAGAGACCAACATTAACCCACTGCCAGCTAGCCAACCGTTACCGACTTGCAGCGCTGTAGTTACTAATACTTTACAACGGAACGATTTGACTAGTGCAGTGTTACCTAGCTAGCTACCTAGTTGTCTTTGTCATAGCTTGATAATTGTTAATTGATAATTGTTAGCTAGCCAGCCATCGAGGTTAGCTAGCCAGCTATTTCCGTCCCCCGCGACGCCATTTTTCCTAACCTAGCCAACTATTACCGACGAGCAGCATTGTTGAAACTAAATACACTACAAGGAACGTCTTGATTAGTGTTATGTTAGCTAGCTAGCTACAAAGTTGCTTTGTATCATGACAAGGTGTAGTACTGAAACTACCGAGGTTACCTAGCCAGCTACACGTTCAAAGTCAACAACGCAGCCACTGCTAGCTAGCCTACTCCACCAGCCAGCAGTACTGTATCATTTTAGTCAATAACATTTTTGCAACGTAAGCTTAACTTCCTGAACATTCGAGACGTGTAGTCCACTTGTCACTCCAATCTCACTTGCATTAGCGTAGCCTCTTCTGTAGCTTGTCTACTATGTGTCTGCCTATCCCTGTTCTCTCTCCTCTGCACAGGCCATACAAACGCTCCACACCGCGTGGCCGCTGCCACTCTAACCTGGTGGTCCCAGCGCGCACGACCCACGTGGAGTTCCAGGTCTCCGGCAGCCTCTGGAACTGCCGTTCTGCGGCCAACAAGGCTGAGTTCATCTCAGCCTATGCTACCCTCCAGTCCCTAGACTTCCTGGTGCTGACGGAAACATGGATCACCACAGATAACACTGCTACTCCTACTGCTCTCTCCTCGTCTGACTACGTGTTCTCGCATACCCCTAGAGCATCGAGCCAGCGGGGTGGTGGCACTGGAATTCTCATCTCTCCCAAGTGGACATTCTCTCTTTCTCCCCTGACCCATCTGTCTATCTCCTCATTTGAATTCCATGCTGTCACAGTTACCAGCCCTTTCAAGCTTAACATCCTTATCATTTATCGCCCTCCAGGTTCCCTTGGAGAGTTCATCAATGAGCTTGACGCCTTGATAAGTTCCTTTCCTGAGGATGGCTCACCTCTCACAGTTCTGGGTGACTTTAACCTCCCCACGTCTACCTTCGACTCATTCCTCTCTGCCTCCTTCTTTCCACTCCTCTCCTCTTTCGACCTCACCCTCTCACCTTCCCCCCCTACTCACAAGGCAGGCAATACGCTTGACCTCATCTTTACTAGATGCTGTTCTTCCACTAATCTCATTGCAACTCCCCTCCAAGTCTCCGACCACTACCTTGTATCCTTTTCCCTCTCGCTCTCATCCAACACTTCTCACTCTCCCCCTACTCGGATGGTATTGCGCCGTCCCAACCTTCGCTCTCTCTCTCCCGCTACTCTCTCCTCTTCCATCCTATCATCTCTTCCCCCTGCTCAAACCTTCTCCAACCTATCTCCTGATTCTGCCTCCTCAACCCTCCTCTCCTCCCTCTCTGCATCCTTTGATTTCCTCTGTCCCCTATCCTCCAGGCCGGCTCGGTCCTCCCCTCCTGCTCCGTTGCTCGACGACTCACTGCGAGCTCACAGAACAGGGCTCCGGGCAGCCGAGCGGAAATGGAGGAAAACTCGCCTCCCTGCGGACCTGGCATCCTTTCACTCCCTCCTCTCTACATTTTCCTCTTCTGTCTCTGCTGCAAAAGCCACTTTCTACCACTCTAAACTCCAAGCATCTGCCTCTAACCCTAGGAAGCTCTTTGCTACCTTCTCCTCCCTCCTGAATCCTCCTCCCCCTCCCCCCCCCCCCTCCTCCCTCTCTGCGGATGACTTCGTCAACCATTTTGAAAAGAAGGTTGACGACATCCGATCCTCGTTTGCTAAGTCAAACGACACTGCTGGTCCTGCTCACACTGCCCTACCCTGTGCTTTGACCTCTTTCTCCCCTCTCTCTCCAGATGAAATCTCGCGTCTTGTGACGGCCGGCCGCCCAACAACCTGCCCACTTGACCCTATCCCCTCCTCTCTTCTCCAGACCATTTCCGGAGACCTTCTCCCCTACCTCACCTCGCTCATCAACGCATCCTTGACCGCTGGCTACGTCCCTTCCGTCTTCAAGAGAGCGAGAGTTGCACCCCTTCTGAAAAAACCTACACTCGATCCCTCCGATGTCAACAACTACAGACCAGTATCCCTTCTTTCCTTTCTCTCCAAAACTCTTGAACGCGCCGTCCTTGGCCAGCTCTCTTGCTATCTCTCTCAGAATGACCTTCTTGATCCTAATCAGTCAGGTTTCAAGACTGGGCATTCAACTGAGACTGCTCTTCTCTGTGTCACGGAGGCTCTCCGCACTGCTAAAGCTAACTCTCTCTCCTCTGCTCTCATCCTTCTAGACCTATCTGCTGCCTTTGATACCGTGAACCATCAGATCCTCCTCTCCACCCTCTCCGAGCTGGGCATCTCCGGCACCGCGCACGCTTGGATTGCGTCCTACCTGACAGGTCGCTCCTACCAGGTGGCGTGGCGAGAATCTGTCTCCTCACCACGTGCTCTCACCACTGGTGTCCCCCAGGGCTCTGTTCTTGGCCCACTCCTATTCTCGCTATACACCAAGTCACTTGGCTCTGTCATATCCTCACATGGTCTCTCATATCATTGCTATGCAGATGACACACAATTAATCTTCTCCTTTCCCCCTTCTGACAACCAGGTGGCGAATCGCATCTCTGCATGTCTGGCAGACATATCAGTGTGGATGACGGATCATCACCTCAAGCTGAACCTCGGCAAGACGGAGCTGCTCTTCCTCCCGGGGAAGGACTGCCCGTTCCATGATCTCGCCATCACGGTTGACAACTCCCTTGTGTCCTCCTCCCAGAGTGCTAAGAGCCTTGGCGTGACCCTGGACAACACCCTGTCGTTCTCCACCAACATCAAGGCGGTGACCCGATCCTGTAGGTTCATGCTCTACAACATTCGCAGAGTACGACCCTGCCTCACACAGGAAGCGGCGCAGGTCCTAATCCAGGCACTTGTCATCTCCCGTCTGGATTATTGCAACTCGCTGTTGGCTGGGCTCCCTGCCTGTGCCATTAAACCCCTACAACTCATCCAGAACGCCGCAGCCTGTCTGGTGTTCAACCTTCCCAAGTTCTCTCACGTCACCCTGCTCCTCCGCTCTCTCCACTGGCTTCCAGTCGAAGCTCGCATCCGCTACAAGACCATGGTGCTTGCCTATGGAGCTGTGAGGGGAACGGCACCTCCGTACCTTCAGGCTCTGATCAGGCCCTACACCCAAACAAGGGCACTCCGTTCATCCACCTCTGGCCTGCTCGCCTCCCTACCTCTGAGGAAGCACAGTTCCCGCTCAGCCCAGTCAAAACTGTTCGCTGCTCTGGCACCCCAATGGTGGAACAAGCTCCCTCACGACGCCAGGACAGCGGAGTCAATCACCACCTTCCGGAGACACCTGAAACCCCACCTCTTCAAGGAATACCTGGGATAGGATAAAGTAATCCTTCTAACCCCCCCCCTTAAAAGATTTAGATGCACTATTGTAAAGTGGTTGTTCCACTGGATATTATAGGTGAATGCACCAATTTGTAAGTCGCTCTGGATAAGAGCGTCTGCTAAATGACTAAAATGTAAAATGTAAACAATGACGTTAGAGAAAGCTGACGGTTTTCATTACTTTATCATGCAAGCAAGCACATGCAATAGATCCTGTTTGGGGATGATTCTACCCTCTTGTTTTCACATTAGAATAAGGAGACCGTTGGAAAGACCCTAAGCAGCCAACTGACTAAAGTCAGTATGTGGTTATCCATTTAGGCAAGACAGAATGTATCCTGTTTGGTTCCAAACACAAAGTGAAAAACTCTCCAACTTCTAATGGTGTAGCGATAAAGGAAAAATTCACTGTTACATACATTGGGATGTGAACTGGACCAACACATGACATGCGAACTTGTGGCTCTGAAGGCCATTGGGAATGTTCACTCCAAGACAAAGTTACTGGGAAGGGTAGCCAAGTTCCTGGATAGAGAGACTATGAGGACCCTGGCAACATCTCTGATACAGTGCCACTATGACTATGTTTGTATCTCATGGTTCAGTGGCATAAGAACAAATCTGAAGGACAAACTTCAAACGGCCCAAAACAAACTAATGAGAATTATACTCAAGCTCAGCCATAGAGACGCACGTTGGTCCTAATCATTTCAGGGAACTGAACTGGCTTCCAGCTGATCTGATGGTGGTGCAGATCAAACTGTTGATGGTTTTTAAAGTGATACATGACCTTTCCCCCAGTTACCTGTCTGGTTATTTTAATTTCATTAGAGACTCTCATAGCCATCACACCAGAGTCAGTGTTGCCAATATGAGACCACTGCTCTATAGGTGTCACGCCTGCTCCCGCTCCCCAGCATTACGCACTCCTGCCACCATCATTACTCAACCTCAACCAGCGATTATTGGACTCAGCTGGACTCAATCACCTCCGTCATTACCTCCCCTATATCTGTCTGGTTCCCCGCTCTATTCCCTGCTGCAGCATTGATTGTCATGTCCTTGTTTTCCCGTGTGCTGACGCTGTGCCTGTCTTGATTCATGTCTGTTAATTAAATGTTCAACTCCCCGTACCTGCTTCTCGACTCCAGCGTCGGTCGTTACAATAGGAGCATGGCTGGAAAAAGCTCTTTACTTAACACTGGTGCAGTGGAATGGTGTACCAAACCATATAAAATCCATGAATAAGCTAGGGAGTTTTATGATTAACCTTAAGAAACTGTGCAAGAAAGAATAATTGTTTCAATGCTTTTACGGTTTCCTCCCTATTAATGAGACATATTTGAGATATATTGTGTTTTCATGTTACCTTGTGTATTTTTTTGTTTTCAAGAGGACCACAATGGGGATACATTTTTTTTACTTGTTTGTGTCATCCTCGTTGATGGTTGTATTGCAGTTTTATTGTGTTTAAAATGTTCAAATAAATAAAAATAGTTACAAAACTTACCATAGTGGAGGTTAGAGAGTAGGAGAAGTAGTTTTCCCTGTTTGGAGAAGCAGGAGAAGGGACCATCAGACATCTCTTTAAGGCTTTGACTGTTTCCTCTGGCTGTATGTTCTTATCTATCACTGTCACTGATAGCTAGCAGTTGACTAACCAAAACACACAGAGAAGAAAGAGGAGAAGGAGCAGAGACCTCCTTTTGATGAGGGCTGCTGTTCTATATATCATTCCTGAATGTTAGCTGAAAAGGAAGTCACATTCTATAGTTGCTCTCTGAAAATAACCCTTCACACTCGTTAGACGATGAAACGTGGGTGAGTTTGCGGTCTGTCACTGTGTTGATCAGTCTAGTGGTGGTGGTTTTGGAGCATGTGTTTCCTAGCTGCTGCTGGTTGTGTGGTAAATGGTCATGGAGTTTCACAGATACTGGTAGCTTAGTTACTTTATGAGCAGACCACTCAAAGTTGCAGAGAAAGAGAAAGGAGGGAGATTGAGAGAGAGACAGAGACAGAGAGAAAGAAGGACAAAGAGCGAGGGGGGAGAGAGTGTGTGGGGGGGGTTAGAGAGAGAGCGTGTGAGAGCAAAAATGTCATAACAGTGTCTGTGCAGTTTCATCTTGGCTTCATATGCCTGCAGAAGTGTTTGCATGACTCCTTCTGCATGCTCATAGGTCAGTGTGACTGAGGGACATGAAACACCTGACAACTTTTTTGGAAGGTGGTTTGTCCCAGGTTACTGACAGAGGCCCCCCTTCTACGTTTCAGGTAACATCTTGTGGTGATGTCACTTCCTGTGACTGTTTCTCAGGAGCAGTGACAATGACCTGGCTGGCTGCCGGCTGTCTGTCTGACCACATAGACATAAACACATAGACACAGAAACCCCATAACTGGAACAGTGACCTTCCAGACCATGCAGGGACACTCAAAAAAGCAGTCAGTCATACATCACTAATTTCATTATTCGTCGTGACCTGTCTGTAGGATGAGGAGGCAATATGGGAGAATTGGTAGTCATTCATTTGTAGGTTCCTAGATCCTCAGAACTCCTGCATAGTATATGACATCATAAAACTGAGAAGAACTGTTCTTTTCAGGCACACTCTTCCCCAAAAAGTCATTCTGAAAATCTCAGTGGGTCTTCAGCTGATGGGGTACGACATTTGAACTTTGCTCAAGGGGCATTTACATTTACATTTACGTCATTTAGCAGACGCTGTTATCCAGAGCGACTTACAAATTGTATGTTATATTCTTCAAGACTCAATGGGTAGATATAATTAAGTCCAAAAATGGATGCAGAAATAGCAGATTGCCCTTTAACTCACACATTGTGGAGCCTGAGATCTATACTAGGCTGAAAGAAGTTTTGATCAAATTAGGTTGTATGGAAAAGTTGATGACGATGACAATATCCATTTACTGTAAGAAAGCACTCATGCATCCGGTGGATAAAAAATGGTTTATTAAAGAAGCACAATGCAAAGCTATTGTAAAAGTACAGGCCGTTAGAAGAAAACGTGAATAATACTTTTTGGGAAATTCATATACAAATATGTTATTCTAAATCAACAATAAAACTCAATACACAATACAAAGCAGATACAATTGCTGTAGCTGCAGATAAGATGCATCATCATTGCACCATATAGTAAAAAAAAAAGAAGCTTTTACAGTGAAATACATTTAAACCATGCTTAAATACAATAAAATAAGAACTCCTTAATGTACAAGGTGTTATTGCGTGTGTGCATGTGTGTGTTGAGTGTACAACATCCATGTTCCGGGTTCCTTCTGCTCCTCTGATGGTCTGTCCTTCCATCCTTCCATCCCTCAAGTACCTGCAACATATCACCACACAAAGTTGTTTAGGACATTTACATTTTAGTAATTTAGCAGACGCTCTTATCCAGAGCGACTTACAGTAGTGAATGCATACATTTCATACATTTTTTTTTTCTGTGCTGGCCCCCCTTGGGAATTGAACCAACAACGCTGGTGTTGCAAACACCATGCTCTACCAACTGAGCTACAGGGAAGTCAAGGAGACATACTTTAAATAGATACAGTATACTTTGATATCAGAGAATTAGTTCCATATTAGTATCATATTAAGTATCAATAGCTTATGGCTATTAGTCTTACCTGGGGCTGTACCTGGCTTCAATTGAGAATAGACCGTATCTGCCTCAGATGGGGTTGCTGTTTCTTTAAGGAGTGAGGATAAAACATCAGCATAATATATCAGTTATATACAGAATATTATACAGCTAGTCAATATGGGGTCAGAGGTGTGAGGTTATGAACATGGAAGGAGGGATGTCCAGTCTTACCTTTCTTCTTCTTGGCTTTGGCCTTCTGTTTAAGGTCAACCTCAGCATAGGGCACATGAACAAGTCCAGTTGCTGCTGTAAATGTACATTTCCAGTCAACAAATTAAATAATTAGCTTATTCTGCATCTTTTTTGAAACTCTAAAAACACACATTTAGATTTCACTGACTGCCAACCTGTAGAATGGGTTTCACCTGTGGTCTTCCCTGTCTTGACCTCAGAATAGACTGGATTTTCTTTTGGATCAGCTGTCATTTCTGAGGAGGAGAGAATTTGTATGTTTTTATCAAATTTGATGAGGAAAAAACACCGCCACAATTTGTATTCATTTATGTGATAGTTGAGAATTACTTTTCTTTTTCTTGTCCAACTTTTTGAGTTGAATCTGTGCGTACATCACATCACTTGATCCAGCAGTAGCAGCACCAGCATCTGAAATATACAGGTAATACACTAATATCTCTACTTACTGTTAGAATGTTAGTAATATTAAACATATGAAGAACAACAGCAACAACAACTCTATACTGTATTCTAGAAAAGTCTAGACAGCTAACCTTAGTTGTCCCCCCCACACACACACAGAGTGTAGTTTAATTTTGCTTCACATCATTACATTTTGAAGACATGAATCCATCGGTTTTTTTTACTATTTACCTTGTAGTGTGTAGAGTTTGAGACGCAGTGCGAAGAATCAAGGTAAACATCTGGGGTTTCTTATCGCCCCCTTCAGGACAGACCTGTAACTACTCCACATTCTTGTGGAACACAATATAGAAACTAAGATGTGATTGGTAACATAGCAACAACATAACCCCTCAGTCTACTGGGTCTGTGCCCTTATTCCTTCCTCTCTCTATGTCATCATATTAGTTTATATTATATGTTTCTCAGGCTCATGCTACAACCTGATTAAAAGCTGTAGTGACCAAAAACTCCATTACTCTGCAGTCGGTAAACACAGTGTAACCAAACAACGTCATCATCAGTTACCACATTTATTGTGCATATATGACGTACTTCATATTCTATGAATGAAACATATTCTTGTCCAATAAAGGAAATAGTTAGCTAACAATATTCAAAATACAGAGAAATACATGAATCATCATCATCGCAGAGTTGCACATAAAGTGTACTCCATTCTGAGCCTCTGGCAAGTCTTCCGGACCCCTACAGTTCCTGTGGCTGTGACACGAATGGGGCTTTGACAGAATTAGAAAGGTACAGTTGCTTAAAGAGAAACAGAAAAAAAAGCATCTGATGTCATGTTCATCTCTACACAACTTCCTCTTACTGTAAAAGTAAATGGAAACATCAGCACTGTGGTCTTTCTGTGGGAGGAAGATATAAATATAGTATATATCAGAGAAAGAAACTTAGTGGATAAAACATAGTTGTACAAAAAGTGAAGTCAATATTGCATTTATCATACCTGGTTATGTTCACACGTTCAGTACAATCTTTGATGTCACTAGGAGAGGTGTCAAAGGTTTGACGTCATGGAATGTTTATCATTTGGTTTATGTTGTAGCTATTTGGAGGTCAACTGCATGTAGATGTTCTTGAGTTACAGTCTGTCAGCTGTTCAAAGTAATAACCCAGGAAAGTAGTGATCACAGTGATAGATTGAATGTAAAAGAGAAATGAATAAGTTAACTACAGAAAATGCTGCAAGAACATTGTCATTCTTCCCTCTGAAAAGGACATAAATCCCTGCACAACTTTTCATGTGTACTCATCAGCCCAGCAACTAGGTTTTCACAGGTTTTTGCATATGATTACAACCATTTCTCTATGTGACTCTCTCTGATCACGGTGGGAAAAGACAGCTTCACAGAGTGCATTCCTTCACAAACCCTCACTGCTAAAGACGGAGAGAGCAAACAATGACCCCTCAACTATGACAAACAAGTGCCCTAATATGAAGTTCCTCAGCTTTTTTATTTCATTCACTGTACACTGGAAAAAGCCAAACTTAACCAATTGCTTAATTAGCATTATTATGCAAGTTGAGTGGACTTAAAAATGACAAGAATTTAAGCCAATGTGTTAATGTCTTTAATCAACAAACTCTGCTTGAAGTCAGTTGTATTTGAACAAGCTTGTTGAGTAAAATACAAAATGAATCTTTGCTCAAAACAACACCAATCATCATCATTATCATTATTCCAGCATGATCTCTTCACAGGTTGATTTTCAGAATGGTTTGTTTCAATACCTGTGTATTTGCATGTACTATGACTGGTTGATTAATCTTATGCTACACAAACATAGATAACATATATTTTTCGAAACTAATCCTATATGTTACTAGTTGGACTTATTTCACACATTACTGATATGTTTGTTCCAGTTGATATGATTTAGGTAGTCTCAATAATCAATCTTCTCTACCCCAGCAGTCATTCTGAATTCAAGTTGCGTGTGACTGAAAGTTGCAATTGTTGGATATCCTAACTTTGGCTGGATTCCAATAGAAATGACAGATCCCTTTGCAAGCCGGCATAATTTGACTAAACCAGGAGTTTCAGACCAGTGTGTTAGGGTGTAACTAGGCCCTCAGGGGCTTTATGATATATGTAATGTGTTGTCATAATGAGTTTCATTTTAAAGATAACATATCCACTTAGACATTCACTAGGTGAAGGCTACAGTACTGAAAACCATTCAATACAACAATCATGTCTCTGTCGCTAACGAATACAGTCCTGAGTGGAAATTAGAATTCACTCTAAATGCAAGGCACTCAAGGTATGCAAATAAGGTAGAATTATTTGTTTTTCTCTGAACAGCATATTTTTTATAGAATGAACTGAATTCCATCTGGTTGTTGGGACAGACATGAATGCCATTTTGGACATGCGGACAAATCAAATAAGACCATCTACAATCAACATGCAACCAAGGCTCTACAGCATATACTCTGAATTGAACCTCATTGATACCTGGCGAGCACATAATCTTAAACACAAAAAATAGTACACTTTCTATTCACAGGCATAAATCAACCTCACTAATCAATGTCATACTGTTAACAAAAACTATTTTGTTTAATCTACAAAATAGAAATTCGACATATGAGCTTGTCTGATCACCACACCTACTACAGCCTATTACACATTTCCGAATCTTCAAATTGTATCTAGGCCTTCAAATAAAGGTATAAGGCCTTATGACATACTGTATATATGAGAATAATCAAAGGGAGAAGGAAATAAAGCAAATAGTGTAGGTTGTGATGAAATTCAACAGTAACATCTAGGCCTATCTACAGAATATACACGTGTAAGATGCAGAGGATGCAGAGGGTTACATATCTATGGAATGCCCAGCCTATGACCACATCCTGCTCAGCTCACAGTACTTTCTGGTAGGGAGAGGAGCGTGCCTTCTGGAAGTCCAAATGTGATCTTGTCATACAGAGTCTGCGGCTACATGTGACAGATAATCAAGAAGAAACTGTTTCAGCATCAAGAAAGGTAGTGATTATTCTCAAAGTAGACTACATAGTCTTCCATTCAATCACAGACATTTTACCATTATGACCATTTATATCTTACCTTGTTCAATCTTGGGATAACCAGATCATTGACAGTTTCATAGATGGATATTGGGTTTACATGACTTGAACTTGTCAGGAATCAAAATACAGACCATTACAATACATACAGCTTCCACACATTCAGATACATAATAACAACAATGCATATTTACATCTCCAATTCTTGTGTTGTCCATAATATCAGCCTATATTGCGTTATCAGTTTGATCTGCTGTGTTTTATAAGAACAAAATATCAACCAATCAGAAACATTTTATACAGAATATCAACAAACATTCCCAGGAAATAATGAGGGGTCTCACTCTTTTTCTAATTTCTAGCAAATCCCCCCAAAATCCAATCAGCTGAGGAATACTTCTAGAACCACCTGAAATGTCACTTTAAGTATAGCTGAGGGCCCTAAGCTGTACACACCTGTGTTACTTCGGCCCCTGCAGTAGCACACTGCCACAGCTACAGTGAGGATCAGCACCACAGCGTCTCCCACTGACACTCTGATGTAGATGGTAAACCACACCAGTCCTGTCACATATTGTACAACACACATGATTAGACTATACAATATGATAAAGACTAAATGGTTCTATATCATATACATCCAATGTAATCACATGCATTACATATTATATTTGACAACATAAGTGTATAAGCACAATAAAAAGTGTATAGAAGGGATTATTATGATATCTAGGTACCTGGGGTGGTTATGTCATCACTACACTTTACTGTCGTAGAGGCAGTTTTCCAACTGACTAGGTTGGAGGCGTTGCACTTTACACTGATGTCTCTCTGCTGGTGAGAGAGAGAAGTAAATCTGCTGGGCGTCCCCGTAGATCTCATTTTCTCTCTCCCAGGTGTAGGTAATGTTGGGGTAGCAGGACACGTTGCACACCAGCCGCACCGTACAGGAGTTGTTGGCCAATCGCTTGTATGCGGTTTTATTGTGTTTATAATGTTCAAATAAATAACAATAGTTACAAATCTTAGCATCCTGGAAGTTAGAGAGTAGGAGAAGTAGTATTCCCTGTTTGGAGAAGCAGGAGAAGGGACCATCAGACATCTCTCTAAGGCTTTGACTGTTTCCTCTGGCTGATGTCCTTACCTATCACTGTCACTGATAGCTAAAAGTTGACTATCCAAAACACACAGAGAATAAAGAGTAGAGCGTAGAATAAGCAGAGCCTTCCTTTTCATGAGTACTGCTGTTCTATAAAATAATTCCTGTATGTTAGTTGAAAAGGAAGTCACATTCTATAGTTGCTCTCTGAAAATACCCCTTCACTCAGCTAGAGAGTTAGATGATGAGGTGTGGGTGTGTTTGGGGTCTGTCACTGTGTTGATCAGTCTGATGGTGGTGGTTTTGGAGCATGTGTTTCCTAGCTGCTGCTGGTTGTGTGGTTAATGGTCATGGTGTTTCACAGATACCGGTAGCTTTGTTACTTTATGAGCAGACCACTCAATGTTGCAGAGAAAGAGAAAGGAGGGAGATAGAGGGCTCGGAAGAGAGAGAGTGAGACAGAGAGCGAGATTGAGAGACAGAGACAGAGAAAGAAAGACAAAGAGCGAGGGGGAGAGAGAGTGTGATGGGGAGGTGTTGGAGAGAGCGAGCGAGAGAGAGCAAAAATGTCATAACAGGTTCTGTGCAGTTTCATCTTGGCTTCATATGCCTGCAGAAGTGTTTGCATGACTTCTTCTGCCTGCTCATAGGTCAGTGTGGCTGAGGTACATGAAACACCTGCCAAATTTTTCAGAAGGTAATGGGTCCCAGGTTACTGATAGAAGCCCCCCTTCTACGTTTCAGGTAACATCTTGTGGTGATGCCACTTCCTGTGACTGTTTCTCAGGAGCAGTGACAATGACCTGGCTGCCGGCTGTCTGTCTGACCACATAGACACAGAAACGCCATAACTAAAACAGTGACCTTCCAGACCATGCAGGGACACTAAAAATAGCAGTCAGAGTCATACACAACTAATGTCATTATTCATGACCTTTCTGTAGGATGAGGAGGCAATATGGGAGAACTGGTGGTCATTCATACGTATGTTACTAGATCCTCAGAACTCCTGCAGAGTATGACATCATAAAACTGAGAAGAACTGTTCTTTTCAGGCACACTCTTCCACAAAAAGTAATTCTGAAAATCTCAATGGGTCTTCAGCTGATGGGGTACGACATTTGAACTTTGCTCAAGGGGCATTTATGTTATATTCTTCAAGATTCAATGGGTAGATATAATTAAGTCCAAAAATGGATGCGGAAATAACTCACACATTATGGAGCCTGAGATCTATACTAGGCTTAAAGGAGTTTTGACCAGATTAGGTTTTATGGAAAAGTTGATGACATTATCCATTTACTGTAAGAAAACACTCATGACATCTGGTGGATGAAAAATAGTTTATTAAAAAAGCACAACGCAAAGATATTGTAAAAGTACAGGTGATTAGAAGAAAACGGGAATAGTACTTTTTGGGAAATTCAAAAACAAATACGTTATTCTATCATCTGAATAAATCAACAATAAACTCAATACACAATACGACGATGTACCATATTGTTAAAAAAAGCTGTTACAGTGAAACACAATTTAACCATGTTGAAATACAATAAAATAAGTAAATAAAATAAGTGAGAACTCCTTGATGTACAAGGTGTTATTGCGTGTGTGTTTGTGCATGTGTGTTTGCTTGTGTGTGTTGAGCGTACAACATCCATGTTCTGGGTTCCTTCTGCTCTTCTGATGGTGTGTCCTTCCATCCTTCTGTCCCTCCATCCTTCCCTCCATCCATCCATCCCTCCATCCCTTACCCCCTCAAGTACCTGCAACATATCACCACACAAAGTTGTTTTTCGACATGCAGTCAAATAAACTCTTAAGAATTAAACAAAGAGACATACTTTAAATAGATACATTATACTTTGATATCAGAGAATTAGTTCCATATTAGTATCATACTAAGTATCAATAGCTTATGGCTATTAGTCTTACCTGGGGCTGTACATGGCTTCAATTGAGAATAGACCAAATCTGCCTCAGGTGGGGTTGCTGTTTCTGTAAGGGGTGAGGATAAAACATCAGAATAATATAACAGTTATATACAGAATATTATACAGCGAGTCAATTTGGGGTCAGAGGTGTGAGGTTATGATAGGGGTGTCGTGTCTTTGGCATCATTAACTTGAAGACATGTTTATCAAATAACTCTCTGTAATTATTATTACGCGATTAAACTGATTAATCGTGTAACTGTAATTAACTAGAAGGTCGGGGCACCAAGGAAAATATTCAGATTACAAAGTTATAATTTTCCTAATATAACTTTCAGATATTATAATATCTGATCCATGAGTCCCCTGATTAATGATATGTTAGTTTACCTCACGCCAGTCTCATTCCAAACGTCGCAAATTGTTGGTTATCTGCACGAACCCAGTCTTCACTATGAGTCATCCATGCAACAATTGTCTTAAAATCATTTATTTACTAAACTAAATAATTCACAGAAAGGCATATAAACAGTAGGTATCGTTACGAAGAAATGGTAGAGGAATGTGCCCTAGTGGGCTAAACCGGCATGGCGGCTTGTTAACCTCTTACATCTAGACGTTCCGCTAGCGGAACACCTGCTCCAATATCCAATGATAGGTGTGGCGCGAATTACAAATTCCTCAAAAATACAAAAACTTCAATTTTTCAAACATATGACTATTTCACAGCATTTTAAAGACAAGACTCTCCTTTATCTAACCACACTGTCCGATTTCAAAAAGGCTTTACAGCGAAAGCAAAACATTAGATTATGTCAGCAGAGTACCAAGCCAGAAATAATCAGACACCCATTTTTCAAGCAAGCATATAATGTCACAAAAACCCAGAAGACAGCTAAATGCAGCACTAACCTTTGATGATCTTCATCAGATGACAACCCTAGGACATTATGTTATACAATACATGCATGTTTTGTTCAATCAAGTTCATATTTATATCAAAAAACTGCTTTTTACATTAGCATGTGACGTTCAGAACTAGCATAGCCCCCGCAAACTTCCCGGGGAATTTGCTAACAATTTACTAAATTACTCACGATAAACGTTCACAAAAAGCATAACAATTATTTTAAGAATTATAGATACAGAACTCCTCTATGCACTCGATATGTCCGATTTTAAAATAGCTTTTTGGTGAAAGCACATTTTGCAATATTCTAAGTACATAGCCCAGCCATCACGGGCTAGCTATTTAGACACCCGGCAAGTTTAGCACTCACCAATATCAGATTTACTATTATAAAAGTTTGATTACCTTTTGTTGTCTTCGTCAGAATGCACTCCCAGGACTGCTACTTCAATAACAAATGTTGGTTTGGTCCAAAATAATCCATCGTTATATCCGAATAGCGTCGTTTTGTTTGTGCGTCCCAGACACTATCCGAATGGTAAATCAGGGTCGCGCGCATGGCGCAATTCGTGACAAAATAAATCTAAATATTCCATTACCGTACTTCGAAGCATGTCAACCGCTGTTTAAAATCAATTTTTATGCCATTTTTCTCGTAAAAAAGCGATAATATTCCGACCGGGAATGTCCATTTAACTAAACAGAGGAAAGAAAACAAAGCTTTCGGTCGACGCGGGCACGAGCCTGAGTCTCACAGTACTGTAACCAGCCACTATCCAAACGCGCTACTTTGTTTCAGCCAGAGCCTGCAAAGCCACGATTCAGCGTTTTGCCGCCTTCTGAGAACCTATGGCAGCCGTAGGAAGTGTCACGGGACAGCTAAGATCCTCACTCTTCAATAAACAGAGACAAGAAGAACGACACCTTGTCAGACAGGCCACTTCCTGCATGAAATCTTCTCAGGTTTTTGCCTGCCATATGAGTTCTGTTATACTCACAGACACCATTCAAACAGTTTTAGAAACTTTAGGGTGTTTTCTATCCAAAGCCAATAATTATATGCATATTCTAGTTACTGGGCAGGAGTAGTAACCAGATTAAATCGGGTACGTTTTTTATCCAGCCGTGAAAATACTGCCCCTAGCCATAACAGGTTAAACAAAAGGGGGGTGGGGGCAGCGGAGAAGACACTACAGAGTTGATAAATATTAACAATTGAAATGCTAATCCTTTGCACAATGAACGCTCACTCATTCGGGAACAATTGCAATCAATATATATTTACGCTTAGTGTGTCGTCGGGATCTTTGTTGAAAAGTTTGGTTCTGTTGGAGAGTTATGTCCTCGCGTTCTCTCTCTCGGTTAGAATGGATCTTTCAAAGTGACATTCATTAATGTCGTTATAGAATGGATGTTTCGTCGGTCTTCGCGTTCAATGATACCGAATTCCTAGCTGCAGACTAGTAATTAATATCTTATTCTGTATCGATAGTCTAATAGTTTAACCACGTGGTATGGTTAAAGTTCAGTAGAGGGATGCATGGTCAAACCTATTAGCCAACTCGTAATGGAGTGGAGGCCTGGTCTACGGAAAGAAACCCTGGGTGGGGGTTTATATACTGAACGTAGAAAAGGCTGTCACATGATGCCAGGACCTGTCTGTGTCCCTGGGGGCATGCCGATGACTTGGTAAAACTTTAAACAGAAAATACAATTCTCTCACATTAACATCTTACAAGCATCCCAACATATTCCAAATAGCTTTCTCCTTATTCATTAATTTTATACAACCATTTAGATGTAAGTCTCATAGCTGAGTCTAGTATATAAACATTATTATGGTAATATAACCGTATTGTCTCTCAAGAGTTTCACAAAATTGAACCAAACAGACCAGTTTGTAGCTGGATTCTTCACCGATCTTTTATACCTTCTCCAGAACATAAATGTCATTCAGTTCCCCAGTTTTGTGAGGTGGAAGAATTCCATTGTCTCTCTATGAAAACACTCTGTCTCTTTATACTGTGGCCATGAGGCAGGACATTTTCTTAGGAATTTACGACCCCTTCTGACCACAGCAGAATGGGTGTAGGAGACAGAGGGAGATGGTGAAGAAGTGCAGGGGGAGGTGCAGGGGGAGGGGGTTAACCTCTATGGGCTAGGTGGGACGCTAGCGTGCCACCCGTGGTGCACTCCATCAACAGCAGGTGCATTTCAAGAGCGGCAAATTTGAATCCAAATAAATGTCAAAATTCAAATTTTTCAAACATACAACTATTTTACACCCTTTGAAAGATAAACATCTCCTTAATCTAACCACGTTTTACGATTTCAAAAAGGTTTTACGGCGAAAGCATAAATTTAGAGTATGTTAGGACAGTACATTTACAAGAGTTGTGTGTAATGTTTTGTCAAGTCAAAGACAGGGTCACCAAAACCATAAAACCAGCTAAAATGATGCACTAACCTTTTACAATCTCCATCAGATGACACTCCTAGGACATTATGTTAGACAATGCATGCATTTTTAGTTCTATCAAGTTCATATTTATATCCAAAAACAGCGTTTTACTATGGCATTGATGTTGAGGAAATCGTTTCCCTCCAATAACCGGCAGTCAAGTCAGCGTCACAAATTAAATAATTAAAATTAGAAAACATTGGTAAAATATTATATTGTCATTTAAAGAATTATAGATTTACATCTCTTGAACGCAATCAACTTGCCAGATTTAAAAATAACCTTACTGGGAAATCACACTTTGCAATAATCTGAGCACTGCGCCCAGAAAAATACGCGTTGCGATACAGACTAGACGTCATGTTGGGGAGATCTAAAATCGAAAATACTATGTAAATAATCCATTACCTTTGATTCTCTTCATCAGATGTCACTTCCAGGTATCACAGGTCCATAACGAATGTAGTTTTGTTCAAAAAAGCTCATCATTTATGTCCAAAAATCTCCGTCTTGTTAGCACATGATCTAAGCCAGCCGGACTTCTCGTCATGAACGAGGGGAAAAAATATATTTACGTTCGTTCAAACATGTCAAACGTTGTATAGCATAAATCATTAGGGCCTTTTTTAACCAGAACATGAATAATATTCAAGGTGGACGAATGCATACTCTTTTATAACGTATTGGAACGAGGGTACCCAACATGAACTCGCGCGCCAGGTGTCTAATGGGACATCATCGTTCCATGGCCCTTGTTCGGTCAGATCTCCCTCCAGAAGACTCAAAACACTTTGTAAAGGCTGGTGACATCTAGTGGAAGCAATAGGAAGTGCCAAAATATTCCTCAGCCCCTGTGTTTTTCAATGGGATAGGTTTAAAGGTAATACAACACATCAGGTATCCACTTCCTGTCAGAAAATGTCTCAGGGTTTTGCCTGCCAAATGAGTTCTGTTATACTCACAGACACCATTCAAACAGTTTTAGAAACTTTAGAGTGTTTTCTATCCATATATAATAAGTATATGCATATTCTAGTTACTGGGTAGGATTAGTAACCAGATTAAATCGGGTACATTTTTTTTATCCAGACGTGCAAATGCTGCCCCCTAGCCCTAACAGGTTAACTGTGCTCGCTGTACCCAAAGAGGGCAACGTCATGACAGGGGGAATATGGAAGGAGGGATGTCCAATCTTACCTTTCTTCTTCTTGGCTTTGGCCTTCTGTTTAAGGTTAACCTCAGCATAGGTCACATCAACAAGTCCAGTTGCTGCTGAAAATTGACATTTCCAGTCAACAAATTAAGGAATTAGATTATTCTGAATATTTTTTGAAACTCCAAAATCATACATTTAAATTTCACTGACCACCAACCTGTAGAATGGGTCTCACCTGTGGTCTTCCCTGTCTTCACCGCAGAATAGACTGGATTTTCTTTTGGATCAGCTGTCATTTCTGAGGAGGAGGAGAGAATTTGTACGTTTCTATAAATTTTGATGACTAAAAAACATTGCTACATTTTATATTAATTTATGTGACAATTGAAAGTTACTTTTCTTTTTCTTGTCCAACTGTTTGAGTTGAATCTGTGCGTACATCACATCACTTGATCCAGCAGTAGCAGTACCAGCATCTGAAATATATAGGTAATACACTAATATCTCTACTTAATGTTAGTATGCTAGTTATATTAAACATATGAAGAACAACAGCAACAACAACTCTATACTGTATTCATGCTAAATTTAACATACAGGTAGCCTTGTGGTTAGTAACCAAAAGATTGCTGGGCCAGTAACCAAAAGGATGCTGGATCGAATCCCTGAGTTGACAAGCTAAAAATCTATCGTTCGGCCCCTGAGCAAAGCAGTTAACCCACTGTTCCCCAGGCGCCAAAGATGTGGATGTCGATTAAAGCAGCCAACCGCATCTCTCTGATTCAGAGGGGTTGGGTTAAATGGGGAAGACATATTTTATTTGAAGGCATTCATCTACAACTGACTAGGTATCCCCCTTTCCCTTTCCCAGTACCATTGTCATCATTGTCTGAGGGTGTGATTGTATCATAGATGTTAGCGCCATCTGTTGGTCAAAGAAGAGAGAGAAAGATTAATAGGTTGGTTTTCCCTCAGCTTGCCTAGGGACATAGAGTACGGTAACATATATATAAAGTGAATGGTGAAAAGTCAGAATGTGATGTTACAGAGAGGAAAGTGACAGTGGTCTGGGATGAGAGACTGACCATGCTGTAGATGTGTATACCCAGCATCAGGAGCCTGGCTCTGGGTAGATCCTTGGTCCTGTTGGGGGTCCAGGTTGGTGCTCTGGGGCTGGGGGGGCCTACAGGGAGAGAGATACTCATGAAACACACAGATTATATTTTACTGTATGAAAAGGAACGTAGTTGAAAGACAGGTGTACTCACGAGAATATTCTGTTGCAACAGGAATCTGTAATGAGAAATGCATACTATTATACTGTATCAAGTCATTACTGTTTTATTATTTTGTTATTAGACACTTTTCTCCTAAACATGAACCAAAAAGACAAATGAGAATTGATAAAAGTCTCACCTTTGGCTTTTTTATATCGACACAGCAGTACCAGGAGAATGGCCAGTAGAACACCAGCAACAACCAGGCCCACAACCACTCCTACTAGGACTGATGTAGAGGGTCCAGGATTTACGCCTGGAGAGAGAACAGCAAATCACCATCAGACTCTGAGGTAGTTGTAGAAAATAAATAAAGTAGTGGACAAAGAAAAACATTAATACACATTTCTACACACACACGCACACACACACACACACACACACACACACACACACACACACACACACACACACACACACACACCACACACACACACACACACACACACACACACACACACACACACACAGACACACAATTACTCACCTTTCACAGTGATAGTGACAGGATCACTGATGATTGATGATATGGATCTGGACTGGATCTCTCCCTGACACCAGTAGAGACCCTGGTCAGACTCAGCAGCTCTACTGATGGTGAAGGTGGCTCCTGTTGTAGTGTGTCTGTCAGACAAGGTCACTACTTTCTTAGTGTTGTCTTTGTGCCATGTATAGCTCCAGCCACTGTCAGACCCCACTGAACATGTCAGAGTTACTGTCTCTCCTTTATATGCTGGGTTTGGATTTACGGTCAGTGTAGTTTCAGGAAGAGCTAAGAAAACAGAGAGCAGAATATCAAAACATCTGGATACATGCTTGGTCATTTATAATAATTTAACACTTACTGTTAAGTTTTGATTAAAGTTTATTTTAAATAGGGGTATGTTGACTCCATTCAGTTAGAATTTACAGTCTATACAGTATATTTAGATTTTCCTCATTCGCTTAAATTTCAGAAATTTCAGACAGTGATTGAAGGTTAATAGCGAGCTCACCTGTGACGCTAATGTGGAGAGATGAGCTGAGATATGAATTTTGGGGCCGTTTTGTCCTTGTCCCCTGACACTGGTACTGACCAGCCTGGTCAGAGAGAGAGATGGTGCTTGTTTTACTGGTCTGACTGGAAAGCAGTTCTTTATTCATTAACCAGTGGTACGTCCAGCCTGTGTAGTTTGATATGTCACACTGCAGCTTGACTGTGTCTCTGGGATACAGTGTCTCCTGGGTAGTGACCATCTTCACTGAGGCTGTAGGCAGAGCTGTGGAAACAGTTCAAGAAGACAAATACAGGTAGTGCACCAATCAGTTAAAAGTATGATCTTAGTACCGTACAACATATTTCTTCAATTATTACATGAAATGAGAATAAAATAACGGAAGAATCTGAACTGCAACTAAAATGACAAAATAGAATCCTTAAAATGGGGCCCAATGTCAAGTGGTTATGTGTATGGAGGCACTGATGTGAATGAGAGATAAGATGACTTACCTGTCACCGTCAGTGTGACTGCATCACTCCACTTAGAATCCTTCTTCTGATCAATATGTCTACCCAGACACCAGTAGTTACCACTGTTTGAAATATTAACCTCACTGATCTCATATTTATGCTTCCTACTGAATAAGTCTACAACATCCTTGCGCCATGTGTATTCCCAGTCAGTGACTTTTCCCCTCTGTATGTTACATCTGAAAGTGACAGACTCTCCACTGAATATCTGGGAGGATTTGGGGCGTATGGTCAGAACAGCCTTTGCCTGTCCTGAAAAACATAAAACCAGAATGAAACAATTTCTTTACACATGTTATTTTGAAACACTCAAAACACAAAATATGTCTATCCAAAAGCAGCTTTAAAAATTACAAATAAAACATTTGATGAAGCATTAAGAGATGAAGGCTTGATCAAGTGTACAAATATCTACCATCATCTTCAGAGTGTCCAGAGTAGATGTGTGTACTCAGCACTACAACAAAGAAAGTCACATTGCTCCAATATTAGATAGAAATAAATAACAACACGCCATATTCATGTTACTGATTACCAAATCCATCCTGTAATTTATTTTAAAGGTGCAATCTAAGATTTCTACACACATGTTGGATCTTTCAATTAATTATAGGCATTTATTCTTGAAGAGTATAACTTTTAATTCCCTCAACTGTCTTATCCCATCATAAACCAAAATATATGGTTATGTTATGACAACTATTGTAAACAATGTAGATGAATGAATTTCCTTAGCCCCATCCCTCAGCCATATACCACAAAAAGTGTCAGGGTGGCCATTTTGTTGTAGTTTGAATTACGGACTGCAGCATTAAATGGCCGCTGACTTCTCATGTTCTGCACACAGAGAGTGTACAGAGACCAAAAACACCAAAATACCACTCATCTCAGTTTAATATAACTGTAGCGAAGGAACCCTCAACCATTTACAATAATCACAACTTGATACTACAACACATCCAACAAATATTGCATTTTATATTCATTGTCATTGACAGCATATTTCGCAACCACTGAGTTAGCACCACTCTTTAGTTCCTGAGTGATGAGCTGGTTAAATGCACACCACCACACTAACCTGGTCTGCATGGCATCGGCTATACAAGCTCAGGTTCTCACAGTGATGCAACATCAATGTAGAATGGTTACTTTCTACACCATATTTGCTGATATTTCCTTTGAGTGCCATTTACTAATATTTTCCCAATAAGGGCTAAAACACCAAAAACAAAGCTAAAGCATGAAACTGTCTTCATATCGATTAATGTCTTATTCCTTTTCCCCTTAAATTCTTAGTAAATGAGATAATTAGTGTTCATAAACAAACTCAGTACTTACATAGTAGCAAACAGAGCAAGGTGTGCTCCATTCTGTCCCCACAGACAAGTGACTTTCTCTACAACTACAGTCCTTCTAACAAACCCTCTACTTCCTATATGATGACAGTCTGCTTAGATCACACCACATCATGCTAAGATCACACCTCTTCACCGTACACAGAAAAGCAGAGAAATATTCTAGAGAATTGTAAAAATAGATAAATACGTAAGTGTAGGACTTCCCTCAAACCTTTGCTCAGTTGTAAGGTGGCAAGCCAAGCCAGCTAACCTCTGTTGGGGCACAATGGAAATGGACATCTCCAGCCACCCCTCACTTCTCACTCTCTCTCTCTCTCTCTTTCTCTCTCACACACACACCACACATCAGATGGTTCTGTTATGAGGAATATATTTAGTTAGCTACTGTCTACATATATATGTTTGTTATTGTGTTGTATTTCAATTTGTCTGTATACAGTATGTCATGTGTATCAGGTCTATTGTTCATGTACTGTATTATGTGTGTGTTGTTTGTGTGTGTGTGCGTGTTGTGTTGTGTGGTTTGTTTGTGTTTGTCTATTGTTTATTTTTGTCATTATTTTTTACTTTTTTTCACTTGCTTTTCTTTTTGTAAATTATTTTTGTAACTTATTTATTAAGTTATTTGTATATACAATATATATTTTAATTTTTTGTGTGTATTTTCTTAAAACCGCATTGTTGGTTAAGGGCTTGTAAGTAAGCATTTCACTGTTGTATTCGACGCATAGTACAAATAACTTTTGATTTATTTGCATTATTTATTACCACTGACCAGAGATGGGAGGAGTTTCAAAGCTGTAACTGGGGAAGTGGGTTTCCAGGTTAAAGTCTAGAGTTTCATTCAGCTTCACATCATTACATGTTGAATACATTCATCTATTTTCTTTAACTATTTACCTCTAAAATTATCTAAGTGGTTTGTCGTAGAGTGTAGAGTATGGGACATATGTACAACATCTGTGAAGAAACCAAGAGAAAGGTTACAGGGGAAAGCAGTTACAGACTTCACCTTTAGTTGGTATCCTATGGTAAACATCTGGGGTTTCTTATCGCACCCTTCAGGGACAGGCCTGTAACTACTCCCCATTCTTGTGGATCACAATATCAAAACTAATCAATCAATCAAATGTATTTATAAAGCCCTTTTTACATCAGCAGATGTCACCAAGTGCTATACAGAAACCCAGCCTAAAACACCAAACAGCAAGCAATGCAGATGTAGAAGCACGGTGGCTAGGAAAAACTCTAGAGAGGAACCAGGCTCTGAGGGGTGACCAGTCCTCTTCTGGCTGTGCCGGGTGGAGATTATAAAAGTACATGGCCATTAAGGCCAGACTGTTCTTCAAGATGTTCAAACGTTCATAGATGACCAGCAGGGTCAAATAATAAGGACCGTCGTTGTAGAGGGTGCAACATGTCAGTACCACAGGAGTAAATGTCAGTTGGCTTTTCATAGCCGAGCACTCAGAGGTAGAGACAGCAGGTGCGGTAGAGAGAGAGTTGAAAACGGCAGGTCTGGGACAAGGTAGTGAACTGGTCAAGGTTCTATAGCCGCAGGCAGAACAGTTGAAACTGGAGCAGCAGCACGACCAGGTGGACAGGGGACAGGCAAGAGTCATCAGGCCAGGTAGTCCTGAGGCATTATCCCAGGGCTCAGTTCCTCCTGGGGGAGGGGGGAGGGGTGGAGATGGAGAGAGAGAATTAGTGCTTAAAAAAAGTAAGGCCCGCATCCATAGAGACACATACCAGCTGTACTGGTAGTACTAATACTACCAGCAGTACTACACCTGCACCTGTCAATGACACAAGTTGTTCTGCTTCCACGAGCACATCCAATGCTAGCATCAGTAATTCTACTTGTTGTTAGACCAGATAGCATGGACACTGACAGTTGTGAATCTGATGCAGCAGAAGAGCTACTGCCTCCTTACCTGGGAAAGCACCGAACAACAGACAGGGACATTGGACCATCGAAGAGGCGCAAAAATGATGAGAATTACATTGATTTGAGGTTCATTTATATTGGGAGTAGTGCCTTTCCTCAGCCACAGTATGTTATATGTGCAAAAGTACTATCTCACAACTCGATGAAACCTTCACTCTTGCGCAGACATTTAGAAACAAAACATGCCAATTTGAAAAATAAGCCACAGGAGTTTTTTGAGCGAGAATTAAGACGACTTTCGAGTAGTAAGACATGTATAAAAGCAACAGATACCATTAATAAGAAGGGGCTAGAAGCATCTTATATGGTGAGCTACCGAGTGGCAAGGACAGGCATGCCCCATACTATTGTGGAGGACTTAATTCTTCCTGCCAGGATATGGCTGGGACAATGCTTTGGGAAAAGGCCCACAAAATTATACAGACAATGCCTTCAAGAAACAGCACTGTTTCACAATGCATCAGTGACATGGCAAGTGATGTTTTGAAACGATTACTGCTTCGCATACAAGCCAGTGAAATCTATGCGTTACAGCTGGATGAGTCAGACGTGGCGGGCCTGGCACAGCTCCTGGCATATGTCCGTTACGTTTATGGGGGGTCTATTAAGGAAGACATCCTCTTCTGCAAAACACTGGGAACCAGGGCAACAGGAGAGGATATTTTTTAAGTACTGGACAGCTTTGTGACATCAAACGGACTTTGGTGGTCAAGATGTGTTGGTGTCTGTACTGATGGAGCAAAAGCCATGACAGGAAGACGTAGGAGAGTTGTAACGCGCGTGCAAGCAGTTGCTCCCGACGCCACTTGGGTACACTGCAGCATCCACCGAGAGGCTCTTGCTACAAAGGGAATGCCTGACAGCTTGAAATATGTTTTGGACACTACAGTGAAAATGGTTAACTTTGGTAAAGCAAGGCCCCTGAACTATCATATATTTTCTGCACTATTCAATGATATGGGCAGCGACCATGTAGCGCTTTCACAACATACAGAAGTGCGCTGGTTATCAAGGGGCAAAGTATTGACATGTTTTTTTTAATTGAGAGATGAGCCTAAATTTTTCTTAGCTGACCATAATTTTCACTTGTCTGAACGCTTGCATGATGATGAGTTTCCCACACGACTGGCCTATCTGGGTGATGTTTTTTTCTCGCCTGAATGATCTGAACCTAGGATTACAGGGACTCTCCGAAACTGTATTCAATGTGCGGGACAAAATTGAGGGTATGATTAAGAAGTTGGAGCACTTCTCTGTCTGCATTAACAAGGACAACACACAGGTCTTTCCATCACTGTATTACTTTTGTGTGTGCAAATAAACTCAAGCTTACGGACAATGTCAAATGTGATATAGCGAAGCACCTGAGTGAGTTGGGTGCTCAATTACGCAGGTACTTTCCCAAAACGGATGACACAAACAACTGGATTCATTATCCCTTTCATGCCCTGCCTCCAGTCTACTTACCGATATCTGAACAAGAGAGCCACGTCGAAATTGCAACAAGTGGTTCTGTGAAAATATTATTTAACCAGATTTCTGGATTGGGCTGCGCTCAGAGTATCCTGCCTTGGCAAATCGCGCTGTTAAGACACTGATGCTCTTTGCATCCACGTACCTATGTGAGAGTGGATTCTCGGCCCTTACTTGCATAAAAACTAAATATAGGCACAGACTGTGTTTGGGAAAATATTTAATACAACCGAATATTGAAGAATTATTTACATCCTTTCAAGCACACCCTTTTCATTAACCTGTGGTGAGTTATTCACAGTTTTCGATGAAAAAATTAGGTTTTATATGTAAGATGGTTAAATAAAGATCAAAATTACTGATTATTATTATATTATTATTTGTGTCATTATCCTATAAGAGGTTGTCACTTCCCACTTCCCAAAACGTACACTCATTCTTATGTTTAATATATGTATTGTTTTGTGTGTGTGTGGCAGGCTTACAATGATGGCAAAAACATTTGAGAGTGCGCTGACCGTGGTGCTAGAGGGGGTACAAGACGATAAAAAGTTTCTCAACCACTGATGTAGACCAATTAGGGTTTCAAATCTCTCCAAAAGAATGTGGTGATCGATGAAGTCAAAAGCAGCACTAAGGTCTAGGAGCTCGAGGACAGATGCAGAGCCTTGGTCTGACACCATTAAATGTCATTTACCACCTTCACGAGTGCAGTCTCAGTGCAATGATGTGGTCTAAAACCAGACTGAAGCATTTCGTATACATTATATTTCTTCAAGAAGGCAGTGAGTTGCTGCGCAAACAGCTTTTTCGAAAATGTTTGAGTGGAATGTTAGACTCGATATAGGCTGATAGTTTTTTACATTTTCCGTGTCAAGGTTTGGCTTTTTCAAGAGAGGCTTTATCACTGCCACTTTTAGTGAGTTTGGTACACATCCGATGGATAGGGTGCCATTTATTATGTTCAAGATAGGAGGGCCAAATACGGGAAGTAGCTCTTCAGTAGGTTAGTTGGAATAGAGTCCAGTATGCAGTTTGAGGGTTTAGAGGCCATTACTATTTTAACAGTGAGAGAACTGACAATGCAAGACTCAGGGAATTTTATACTTACAGGCGAAGCGGACATAGGTCAGATTGGCAGTAAGACCATCACTCTGAAGGTCCATGGTAAGCTGTTATCACTTTTTTTGCATCCTATTTTGATAGCATTCTTATTTATATCCATAACCATGGCTGATGATCTTTACACTATAACACAGGTATTGTGGTTTCTTACTGACCTTACTCACCATGCTTTGTTAAATATCCATCACATTTTCAAGTCGTCTTTCTCCTGCTGGTATGGCTATGGTAGGGTTCATTTAGATGACTGATTATGTTTCTTTCTCTCTACTGGTTGGTTAGAGCCGATTTCCAGACAGACATTAAGCTATTGGCTAACCACTCCTGTACGGTGCGGCTGGTGTGCAACGTGTCCTGCTACCCCAACCTCACCTATACCTGGGAGAGAGACAATGAGATGTACAGGGACGCCCAGCAGATTCACTTCTCTCTCTCACCAGCAGAGTTAAAACCTGTTGAGTATTTCAATTTCTCAAACATATGACTATTTTATAACATTTTAAAGATACAATTCTCCTTAATGTAACCACATTGTCCGATTTCAAAAAGGCTTTACAGCGGAAGCAAAACATTAGATTATGTTAGGAGAGAACATAGACAAAAATAACCACACAGCCATTTTCCAAGCAAGGAAATTTGTCACAAAAACCCAAAATACAACTAAATGAAGCACTAACCTTTGACGATCTTCATCAGATGACACTCCTAGGACATCATGTTACACAATACATGTATGTTTTGTTCGATAAAGTTCATATTCATATCAAAAAACAACATTTTACATTGGCGCGTGATGTTCAGAAAATGTATTCCCACCAAAACTTCTGAATGAGCACATCAATTTACAAAAATACTCATCATAAACGTTGACAAAATACATAACAATTATTTAACCTGTCTGGGATAGGGGGCAGTATTTTCACGGCCGGATGAAAAACGTACCCGATTTAAACTGGTTACTACTCTTGCCCAGAAACGAGAATATGCATATTATTAGTAGATTTGGATAGAAAACACTCTGAAGTATAACAGAACTCATATGACAAAACTTCCGGTGAATTTACTAAATTACTCACGATTAATGTTCACAAAATACATAACAATTATTTTAAGAGTTTTAGATACAGAAGTCCTTTATGCAATCGCGGTGTCAGATTTTAAAATAGCTTTTCAGTGAAAGCACATTTTGCAATATTCTGAGTACATAGCCTGGCCATCACGGCTAGCTAATTTGACACCCACCAAGTTTGGCCCTCATCAAACTCAGATTTACTATAAGAAAAATTGGATTACCTTTGCTGTTCTTCTGCTGTATTTTCGATTGAGATGCCACAGAAGGAGAACAACAGACAGGGCACTTCCTGTATGGAATCTTATCAGGTTTTGGCCTGCCATATGAGTTCTGTTATACTCACAGACACCATTCAAAAAGTTTTAGAAACTTTAGAGTGTTTTCTATCCAAATCTACTATATGCATATTATATGCATATTCTCCTTTCTGGGCAAGAGTAGTAACCATTTTAAATCGGGTACGTTTTTTATCCGGCCGTGCAAATACTGCCCCCTAGCCCCAACAGGTTAATTTTTCTTCACATCATTACATTTTGAAGACATGAATCCATTGTTTTTTTTTACTATTTACCTTGTAGTGTGTAGAGTTTGAGACGCTGTGTGAAGAAACAAAGTAAACATCTCGGGTTTCTTATCGCCCCCTTCAGGACAGACCTGTAACTACTCCACATTCTTGAGGAACACAACATAGAAACTAAGATGTGATTGGTCACATAGCAATAACATAACCCCTCAGTCCACTGGGTCTGTCCCCTTATTCCTTCCTCTCTCTATGTCATCATATTAGTTTATATTATATGTTTCTCAGGCTCATGCTACAACCTGATTAAAAGCAGTAGTGACCAACAACTCCATTACTCTGCAGTCGGTAAACACAGTGTAACCAAACAACGTCATCATCAGTTACCACATTTATTGTGCATATATGACATACTTCATATTCTATGAATGAAACATATTCTTGTCCAATAAAGGAAATAGTTATCTAACAATATTCAAAATACATATAGATGTTCTTGAGTTACAGTCTGTCAACTGCTCAAAGTAATAACCCAGGAAAGTAGTGATCACAGTGATCGATTGAATGTAAAAGAGAAATGAATAAGTGAACTACAGAAAATGTATGCTGCAAGAACAATTGTCATTCGTCTCTCTGAAATGGACATAAATCCCTGCACAACTTTTCATGTGTACTCATCAGCCCAGCAACTAGGTTTTCACAGGTTTTTGCATATGATTACAACCATTTCTCTATTTGACTCTCTCTGATCACAGCGGGAAAAGACAGCTTCACAGAGTGCCTTCCTTCACAAACCCACACTGCTAAAGACGAAGGGAGCAAACCATGACCCCTCAACTATGACAAACAAGTGAAGTTCCTCAGCCTTTTAATTGCATACACTTTGCACTGGAAAAAGTCAAACTTAACCAATTGCTTAAGTAGCATTATTATGCAAGTTGAGTGGTCTTAAACATGACAAGAATTTAAGCCAATGTGTTAGTCTTTAATCAATAAACTCTGCTTGAAGTCAGTTGTACTTGAACAAGCTTGTTGAGTAAAATTCAAAATGAATCTTTGCTCAAAACAACACCAAACATCATCATTATCATTATTCCAGCATGATCTCTTCACAGGTTGATTTTCAGAATGGTTCGTTTCAATACCTGTGTATTTGCATGTACTATGACTGTTGATTAATCTTATGCTACACAAACACAGATAGGATTAGTTTCTAGAAATGTATGTTATCTGTTACTAGTTGGACTTATTTCACACATTACTGATATGTTTGTTCCAGTTTATATGATTTAGGTAGTCTCAAAAATCAATCTTCTCTACCCCAGCAGTCATTCTGAATGCAGGTTGCGTGTGACTGAAAGTTTAAATTGTTGGATATCCTAACTGGCTGGATTCCAATAGAAATGACACATCCCTTTGCAAGCCGGCATAATTTGACAAAACCAGGAGTTTCAGACCAGTGTGTTAGGGTATAACTAGGCCCTCAGGGGCTTTATGATATATGTAATGTGTTGTCATAATGAGTTTAATTTTAAAGATAACATATCCACTTAGACATTCACTAGGTGAAGGCTACAGTGCTGAAAACAATTCAATAAAACAATCACGTCTCTGTCGTTAACAAATACAGTTGTGAGTGGTAATTACAACTCACTCTAAATGCAAGGCACTCAAGGTATGCATATAAGGTAGAAATATTTGTTTTTCTCTGAACAGCATATTTTTTTTAGAATGAACTGAATTCCATCTGGTTATTGGGACAGACATGAATGCCATTTTGGACATGCGGACAAATCAAATAAGATCATCTACAATCAAAACGCAACCAAGGCTTGTCTATTTCAACACGCCTGCCTATTACACATTTCAGAATCTCCTAATTGTAACTAGGCCCTCAAAGAAAGGCATAAGGCCTGATGATATACTGTATATATGAAAATCAACGAAGTAAAAGTAAGCAAATAGTGTAGGTTGTGATGAAATTAAAGAGTAACATCTCGGCCTATTTACAGAATATACACGTGTAAGATGCAGAGGGTCCTATATCTATGGATTGCCAGTTTATGACCACATCCTGTTCAGCTCACAGTACTTTCTGGCAGGGAGAGGAGGGTGCATTCTGGGCGTCCAAATGTGATCTTGTCATTCAGATTCTGCGGTTACATGTGACAGATAATCAAGAAGAAACTGTTTCAACATCAAGAAAGGTAGTGACTATTCTCAAAGTAGACTACATAGCCTTCCATTCAACCACAGACATTTTACCATTATGACCATTTATATCTAACCTTGTTCAATCTTGGGATAACCAGATCATTGACAGTTTCATAGGTGGATAAATCCTGTTGGGGCTAGGGGGCAGTATTTTCACGGCCGGATAAAAAACGTTCCCGATTTAAACGGGTTACTACTCTTGCCCAGTAACTAGAATATGCATATAATTATTGGCTTTGAATAGAAAACACCCTAAAGTTTCTAAAACTGTTTGAATGGTGTCTGAGTATAACAGAACTCATATGGCAGGCAAAAACCTGAGAAGATTACAAGCAGCAAGTGCCCTGTCTGCGATTTTGTAGTTCTGCTTTTGCTTGTCTATCGAAACTACAGTATCTGTGGGGTTATGTTACACTTTCTAAGGCTTCCATTGGCTCTCTAAAGCCTCCAGAAAGTAGACTGGGGGGGTCACCTGTCTATGGGCAAAGTATAGGAGCACTGTTTGTTAGTGGAATGCCTGAGGACAAAGGGAATGGAAATGCTCGTTCACGAGAGATCACCATTTTTTTCTTTCCCTCTTGAATGAATACAACGTTGTCCGGTTGGAATATTATCGCTATTTTACGAGAAAAATCGCATAAAAATTGATTTTAAACAGCGTTTGACATGCTTCTAAGTACGGTAAAGGAACATTTTGAATTTTTTTGTTACGAAATGCGCTCGCGCGTTACCGTTTGGATAGTGACCTGAATGCACGAACAAAACTGAGATATTTGCACATAACTATGGATTATTTGGAACCAAAACAACATTTGTTGTTGAAGTAGAAGTCCTGGGAGTGCATTCTGACAAAGAACAGCAAAGGTAATCCAATTTTTCTAATAGTAATTCTGAGAGTTTACTGAGCCCCGACGTTGGCGGGTATCTGAATAGCTAGCCTTGATGGCCGAGCTATGTACTCTGAATATTGCAAAATGTGCTTTTGCCGAAAAGCTATTTTAAAATCTGACACCGCGATTGCATAAAGGAGTTCTGTATCTATAATTCTTAAAATAATTGTTATGTATTTTGTCAAGGTTTATCATGAGTAATTTAGTAAATTCACCGGATGTTTTCGTTTGGTATGCTAGTTCTGAACATCACATGCTAATATAAAAAACTGTTTTTGGATATAAATATGAACTTGATTGAACAAAACATGTATGTATTGTATAACATAATGTCCTAGGAGTGCCATCTGATGAAGATCAAAGGTTAGTGCTGCATTTAGCTGTGGTTTGGGTTTTTGTGACATATATGCTTGCTTTGAAAATGGCTGTGTGATTATTTCTGGCTGGGTACTCTCCTGACATAATCTAATGTTTTGCTTTCGCTGTAAAGCCTTTTTGAAATCGGACAATGTGGTTGGATTAACGAGAGTCTTATCTTTCAAATGGTGAAAAATAGTCATATGTTTGAGAAATTGATGTTACACCATTTAAGGTTTTTTTATTTCGCGCCAAAATAATCCATAGTTATGTTCCAACAGCGGCGTTTTGTTCGTGCGTTCAAGACACTATCCGAATGGTAAATAAGGGTCACTCGCATGGCGCATTTCGTGACAAAAGATTTCTAAATATTTCATTACCGTACTTCGAAGCATGTCAACCGCTGTTTAAAAAAAGCGATAATATTCCGACCGGGAGTCGTTGAATCCGTTCAGAGACGATAGAATAAAAACATGGTGTCGTCTCGTGCACGAGTCCCTGTGTCCGCTGATAGACCACTTAGCAAAAGCGCTCGTGTGTTTCAGCCAGGGCTTGTAATTACGTCATTCAGCTTTTTCCCGGGCTCTGAGATCCCATGGGAGCCGTAGGAAGTGTCACGTCACAGCAGAGATCCTTTGTAATGGATAGAGATAATCAAGAATGGCAAGAAATGGTCAGACAGGGTACTTCCTGAACAGAATCTTCTCATGTTTTGGCCTGCCAAATGAGTTCTGTTATACTCACAGACACCATTCAAACAGTTTTAGAAACGTTGGAGTGCTTTCTATCCAAAGCTAATAATTATATGCATATTCTAGTTTCTGGGCAGGAGTAATAATCAGATTAAATCGGGTACGTTTTTTATCCGGCCGTGAAAATACTGCCCCCTATCCATAACAGGTTAACTGGGGAAGTCAGTTATGAACAAATTCTTAATTTCAATGACTGCGTAGGAACAGTGATTTGCCTTGTTCAGGGGCAAAATGACAGATTTTTACCTTGTCAGCATGGGGATTCAATCTTGCAACCTTTCAGTTACTAGTCCAACGCTCTAACCACTAGGCTACCTGCCGCCCTACCATAAATGAACCCTACTATAGCCATACCACCAGGAGAAAAACTACTAGAAAATGTGATGGATATTTAACAAAGCATGGTGAGTAAGGTCAGTAGAAAACCACAATACCTGTGTTAGTGTAAACATCAGCCATGGTTATGGATATAAATAAGAATGATGTCAAAATAGGATGCAAAAATGGTGATAACAGCCTACCGTGGACCTTCAGCGTGATGGTCTGTTACGCACGCCTCTAGAAAGAGGGAACGCAACACCCTGCTACAACTTAACTCTCCGTGGTGTGAAAAAGGTATGGAAGTGTAGGTGTGAGCAAGGATGACAAATAGGCAGAGAATACCGTTAACAGGGAATTTATTCCTTCACGCGGTAAGGTTGGGAAAAGGGGCTGGACGGAACCAAAGCAAAGAAACTAAATATCAAAGCCCCCTCTCCTACCTTACCTGCCTACCCACTACTTACCTAACTAGCACCACCTGGTGCACTAACCAAAATACAGGGGATGGTCCGCCCAGGTCTTTCCTAGTGTGTATAGACAATAAATTACTACGGGTATATGTACGCCCGCGGGCCTCTTGCCTAAGCACTCCCTAGGTGCCTTCCCCTTCCCCCCTGGGAACAAAGGAAACAGAATAACAAACAATTTCACAACTAATCTGAGAAAACCGCAGGACATTAAAGAAGCTCTCTCTGAGCAACAAACTAACACAGAACATTACAATCAGCTCTCACAGCAACAACTACACAGTACATACCAAATGTCTTAGCAACCACCAACATGCTATAACTCTCAACCATTATCTCTGTGTCTCCCAACAAATATCTCTCTGCAATCATCTCTCCTCCCTGTCTGAGCAACAGAACTGGGGCTTATATAGCTTCAGGTGGGGTTGTTAATTGGAGACAGCTGCGTCCTGACGAGGGGGCGGGGTCAGCTCTCCAATCAGCAATGGGGCCGACCAATCAGCTGATTGGAGAACTTCAGGAAGCCATTACCTGAAACACACTCACAAATATACAAACTACAACACAGAAACTGGGGAACGTAACATGGTCTTACTGCCAATCTGACCTTTGTCCCCTTCGCCTGTCAGTTGAAAATCCCCTGAGTCTTGCAGTGTCAGTTCTCTGACTGTTAAACTGACGTTTTTTGTGTTCATCTTTAGTCTACCCTCAAACTGGGATCCAGGTGAATATACAACTTCTGTGTTGAATTCTGCAATATCCTTTCCCATATACTTCCACACCAAAGATTTGAAATGTTCCCTCTCTATGCCTGCCAGCAGCTCCACGGAGCCCCCCACTCTCTTGTTGATGATCAGAGGAACACCTACACCCGAAACACACAAATACAAACGTTTTAAAGAGTAAATGAAATAAAAAATGGAACAATTCTGACATCAATCAATGGTTGCACAATATATTACAATGACCTTATTACTGTGTAATTTTTCATGTAGTACGATGTAGCAAGTGTTGTTATTACTCATTGTTACACTGTAATACTTGTTACACTGTGACTGTAATACTTGTTACAGTGTGTCTACATGAATAATTACACAATAATAAACTGCAATGCAAAGTCCTACCTAATCAATAATAGATTATAATGGATTGGATATATTTCGTGCATTTCCAGGTTTCATTTATGCTGTTTGTGGGACTTTACATATTTTAACTTTATATCTTTACGTATCTGAGTGTGTGGGTGCTTTTTTACTTCATTAAAGTCCATTCCTTTCCCACATTCAGTAGAACAGGATGAGATGACAGGAAAAGAGAAGTGGGGTGGATCTGATAACCTCTCCTCAGCTCACAGAACAAATACTTCTGTGTTTACTGTGTAATTATTCACCAGAAATGCATCATATACTGCATGGGCAACATTATAATTACATATCAGTCTGAAGTAATATTTTATAAACCCTTACACCAAAGAATGTCAGTCATGAATTAAGAAATTAATACAGTTACAGTTCATTGAAGAATTTAAGACATCTGCAGTTATCCTAGTCTGGCAATGTATCATATTATGTAATAGAAACAATAATTTGATACAATCCCATATCGCCTGAAGTTTAATGAATGACAGCCATTAGGCACAGGGTCGTACGATCTGTTGCGTTCTAGAAGCACTGTGTCACGTCCTGACCAGTAAAAGGGGTCATTTGTCATTGTAGTATGGTCAGAGCGTGGCAGGGGGTGTTGTGTTTGTGTGTTTTGGGGTTGATTTGTTTCATGGGGATTTGTTCTAGTTTTTATTTTCTATGTTAATTTTCTATGTGTGGCCGAGTATGGTTTCCAATCAGAGGCAGGTGTCTTTCATTGTCTCTGATTGGAAGCCATACTTAGGCATCCTGTTTTTTCCTTTGGGTTTGTGGGTGGTTGTTTTCCGTATAGTCTGTGCACCTTACGGAACTGTTTTGTCGTATTGTTTATTTTGGTTAAGTGTTTACTCTAATAAAAGAAGATGAGCACTTTACACGCTGCGTCTTGGTCCAATCCTTCCGACAGTTATGACACACTGCAACAGCTGCTGACCCAACCACACCATTGGCACTCATTCAAAACTGCAGAATACGTACATCATGATATGTTCCTGAATATAGGTATTATATAGGTGTTATCACACAGCAATAAAGCAAATGTTTTGAGATATCCAACCAATCACTGATGACTAGGCATTCTACAGTCAACACACACCATGTAAAGACCAACAACGAATTTAGAGAAAGCTGATGGTTTTCATTACTTTCTCATGCAAGCAAGCACATGCAATAGATCCTGTTTGGGGATGATGCTACCCTCTTGGTTTCACATTAGAATAAGGAGACCGTTGAAAAGACCCTAAGCAGCCAACTGACTAAAGTCAGTAAGTGGTTATCCATTTAGGCAAGACAGAATGTATCCTGTTTGGTTCCAAACAAAAAGTGAAAAACTCTCCAAGTTCTCGGTCAAGTTTAATGGTGTAGCGGTGAAGGAAAAATGCTTTGTTACATACATTGGGATGTGTACTGGACCAACACATGACATGCGAACTTGTGGCTCTGAAGGCCATTGTCACGACTTTTGCCGAAGTCGATGCCCCTCCTTGCACGAGTGGTGCTCGGCGGTCGACGTCACCGGTCTTCTAGCCATCATTGATCAGTTTTTCATTTTCCATTGGTTTTGTCTTGTCTTACATCACACCTGATTCCAATCCCATTAATTACTTGTTGTGTATTTAACCCTCTGTTTCCACTCATGTCCTTGGTGATTGTTTGTGATGTTATGTACGCGTGATGTTGTATCGGTGGCGATGGGTTTATTTGAACCATGTTATTTTGTCATTTGGTTTTGGAGTTTGTTTTATTATTAAATACTCCAGTTTACCAATTTGGTTTTCTCCTGCGCCTGACTTCCCTGCCACCTACCTACACGACATTGACAGCCATTGGGAATGTACACTCCAAGACAAAGTTCCTGGGAAGGGTAGCCAAGTTCCTGGATAGAGAGACTATGAGGACCCTGGCAACATCTCTGATACAAGCATAGTCATAGTGGCACTGTATCTCATGGTTCAGTGGCATAACAAAAAATCTGAAGGACAAACTTCAAATGGCCCAAAACAAACTAATGAGAATTATACTCAAGCTCAGCCATAGAGACGCACGTTGGTCCTAATCATTTCAGGGAACTGAACTGGCTTCCAGCTGATCTGGTGGTGGTGCAGATCAAACTGTTGATGGTTTTTAAAGTGATACATGACCTTTCCCCCAGTTACCTGTCTGGTTATTTTAATTCCATTAGAGACTCTCATAGCCATCACACCAGAGCCAGTGTTGCCAATATGAGACCGCTGCTCTATAGGAGCATGGCTGGAAAAAGCTCTTTCCTTAACACTGGTGCAGAGGAATGGAATGGTGTACAAAACCATATAAAATCTATCAATACACTAGGGAGTTTTAAGATACATCTTAAGAAATGGTTTATGTGCAAAATGCTTTAAAACTGTGGAAGTATAATTGTTTCAATGAATGTTACTTGGTAATCTATTTTATTCCTTTTACGGTTTCCTCTCTATTAATGAGATGTATTTTGTTTTCATGTTATCTTGTGTATACTGTATTTTAGTGTTCATGTATTTTCAAGAGGACCACAATGGGGATACATTTTTAAACGTGTTTGTGTCATCCTCGTTGATGCTTCTACTGTGTTTAAAATGTTCAAATAAATAGGAATAGTTACAAAACTTACCATAGTGGAGGTTGGAGAGTAGGAGAAGTAGTATTCCTTGTTTGGAGAAGCAGGAGAAGGGACCACCAGACATCTCTGTCAGGCATTGGCTGTTTCGTCTGGCTGTATGTCCTTGTCTTTCACTGTCACTAATGGCTAGCAGTTGACTATCCTAAACACACAGAGAAGATAGAGCAGAGAGGAGAAAGAGCAGAGACTTCCTTTTGATGAGGGCTGCTGTTCTATAAAATAATTCCTGTATGTTAGCTGAAAAATAAGTAACATTCTAGGTACTTAGGGTGGTTGTGCGTGAGACGATGAGGGGGCGTGGGTGAGGCGTGAGGGAGCGATGAGGCGTGGGTGGGTGGGTGGGTGTGTGGGTCTGTCACTGATGGTGGTGGTTTTGGAGCCTGTGTTTCCTAGCTGCTGCTGTTTTTTTGTGGTAAATGGTCATGGTGTTTCACAGATACCAGTAGCTTTGTTATTTTGTGAGTAGACCACTCAAAGTTGCAGAGAAAGAGAAAGGAGGGAGATAGACGGCTTGGGGGAAGAGAGAGTGAGACAGATTGAGACAGAGACAGAGAGAGAGAAAGAAAGACAAAGCGAGAGGGGGAGAAAGAGAGAGGGGGTTAGAGAGAGAGAGAGCGAGCGAGAGAGAGCAAAAATATCATAACACTGTCTGTGCAGTTTCATCTTGGCTTCATATGCCTGCAGAAGTGTTTGCATGACTTCTTCTGCCTGCTCATAGGTCAGTGTGACTGAGAGACATGAAACACCTGGAAACTTTTTTCCGAAGGTAACGGGTCCCAGGTTACTGATAGAGGCCCCCCTTCTACATTTCAGGTAACATCTCTTGGTGATGTCACTTCCTGTGACTGTTTCTCAGGAGCAGTGACAATGACCTGGCTGCCGGCTGTCTGTCTGACCACATAGACATAAACACATAGACACAGAAACCCCCTAACTGGAACAGTGACCTTCCAGACCATGCAGGGACACTGAAAATAGCGGTAAGAGTCATACACCACTAATGTCATTATTCGTCATGACCTGTCTGTAGGATGAGCAGGTAATATGGGAGAACTGGTAGTCATTCATACGTAGGTTACTAGCTCCTCAGAACTCCTGCAGAGTATATGACATCATAAAACTGAGAAGAACTGTTCTTTTCAGGCACACTCTTTCCAAAAAAGTCATTCTGAAAAACTCAATGGGTCTTCAGCTGATGGGGTACGGCTTTTGAACTTTGCTCATGGGGCATTTATGTTATATTTCTCAAGATGCAATGGGTAGATATAATTAAATCCAACAATTGATGTAGAAATAGCAGATTTCCCCTTTAACTCACACTTTGTGGAGCCTGAGATCTATACTAGGCTTAAAGGAGTTTTGACCAAATTAGGTTGTATGAAAAAGTTGAAGATGACAATATCCATTTACTGTAAGAAAACACTCATACCATCTGGTGGATAAAAAAATGTTTATTAAAAAAGCACAATGCAAAGATATTGTAAAAGTACAGGCCGTTAGAAGAAAACGTCAATAATACTTTGGAAATTCATATACAAATATGCTATTCTATCATCTGAATTGCAGATATAAATCAACAATACAATTTGATACACAATACAAAACAGATACAATTACTGTAGCTGCAGATACGATCCATTATCATTACACCTTAAAATAAAACAGCTGTTACAGTAAAACACAATTAAACCATGCTTACATACAATATATCTATTTGTGAGTAATATAAGAGGAAAATCCTTAATGTACAAGATGTTATTGTGTGTGTGTGTTTGCTTGTGATGTTGAGCTTGCATAATCCATGTTGCTGGGTTCCTTCTGCTGCTCCTCTGATGGTGTGTCCCTCCATCCCTCCTTCTCTCCATTGTTCCATCTGTCCATCACACCATCCGTCCATCTTTCCATCCTTCCATCATTCAAATCAAATCAAATTTATTTTTATATAGCCCTTCGTACATCAGCTGATATTCTCAAAGTGCTGTACAGAAACCCAGCCTAAAACCCCAAACAGCAAGCAAAGCATGTGAAAGAAGCACGGTGGCTAGGAAAAACTCCCTAGGAAATACTCCCTAGAAAGGCCAAAAACCTAGGAAGAAACCTAGAGAGGAACCAGGCTATGAGGGGTGGCCAGTCCTCTTCTGGCTGTGCAGGGCGGATATTATAACAGAACATGGTCAAGATGTTAAAATGTTAAAATGTTCATAAATGACCAGCATGGTCAAATAATAATAATCATAGTAGTTGTCGAGGGTGCAACAAGCACGTCCGGTGAACAGGTCAGGGTTCCATAGCCGCATCCCTCCAACCCTCCATATTTCCATTCCTCCATCCTTTTATCCTTCCATCCTTCTATATCTCCATCCCTCCCCATCACTCCATCCCTTCCCCCCTCAAGGACCTGCAACCTTTTTCCACATAAAGTTGTTTAGGACATGCAGTCAAACAAAATCTTTAGAATCAAACAAAGATACATACTTTAAATAGATACAGTAAACTTTGATATCAGAGCATTAGTTCCATATTAGTATCACATTAAGTATTAATAGCATATGGCTATTAGTCTTACCTGGGGCTGTGCCTGGCTTAACTTGAGAATAGACTGAATCTGCCTCAGGTGGGGTGGATGTTTCTGTAAGTTGTGAGGATAAAACATCAGCATAATATAACAGTTATATACAGAGTATTATGCAGCTAGTCAATATGGGGTCAGAGGTGTGAGGTTATGATTGGGGGATTTTCACAAAGTGTACAGTACCACTGTCATTATTGTCTGAGGGAGTGATTGTATCATAGATGTTAGCGCCACCTGTTGATCAAAGAAGAGAGAGAAAGATGAATAGGATGGTTTTCCCTCAGCTTGTAACATGTTTTAAACATAGTGGATGGTGATAAGTCAGTATGTGATGTTACAGAGAGGAAAGTGACAGTGGTCTGGAGTAAGAGAATGACCTTGCTGCAGATGTGTATACCCAGCATCAGGAGCCTGGCCCTGGGTAGATCGCTGGTCCTGTTGGGTGTCCAGGTTGGTCCTCTGGGGCTGAGGGGCCTACAGGGAGAGAGATATTCATGAAACTCACAGATTATATTTTACTGTATGATAAGGAACGTAGTTGAAAGACAGGTGTACTCGTGAGAATATTCTGTTACAATTAGAAGCTGTAATGAGAACTACATATTATAATATTGTTATAAACTTTTGTAATTAGACATTTCTATCCTAAACATTAATGAAAAAGTTAAATGAGAAAAGTCTCGCCTTTGGCGTTTTTATATCGACACAGCAGTACCAGGAGAATGGCCAGTAGAACACCAGCAACAACCAGGCCCACAACCACTTCTACTAGGACTGATGTAGAGGGTCCAGGAGTTACACCTGGAGAGAGAACAGCAAATCACTATCATGTTCTGAGGTTGCTGAAGAAAATAAATAAAGTAGTGGAGCTTTAAACTCCAAACCTACAGGAAGCTTTTTAACACTATGAATGACTGATGACCACAGATGTTATGAAAAGGTCATGTGATCATAATTGTTTTTTCACCTCTTACTGTCACCCAGGTCTCTGGTGATTCTCCTTCATTAGATTTACACTTATAGGAGCCTTCCGCGGACACTACAGGGATGGTCATCTCTCCTGTGGTCTCATTCCTGATGAATACTCCATCTTTGTAGAAATCAACCTTGGGGTTCGGGTTTGTTTCCTGATATCTATTTGTACAGCTCAGAGTCACAGAGTCTCCCTCAGTTATGGGATAGGAAGGGCTCTCCAGGATCAGAATGCCATCTGTGAAACATAATATATAAATAATACTGTAAATCTGGAGTTATCACTCACATGAGTTTGTATTTTATGAGATGCAACCATTCAATTACAGAATTAAACATCATTAACATACATTATAATGTAAAAAAAGGTAAGTGAATGTTGTACAACAGATATACCATCCACTGTGATTTTGACAGCATTACTGTACTCTCCTGATCCAGACTCAGACCAGTACACTCCACTGTACTTTTTACGTGTGGACCTGATGGTACATGTGGACCCTGCAATTGATCCCCATTTAGAGCCATACTCTGACTCCACTGCTTTCTCTCTGTATCTCTTCAGTCTCCATCCAGTAGAGTTCCTCTTCTCCTCACAGCTTAGTGAGAGAGACTTTGATGTAGTGTTGAGTTCTGTTATGTCTTATTTTGAGAGACACTGAAGGTTGCGGATCTGAAACAAAGGGTGACAGAGTAAAGCGTATATAGTAGTTATATATACACATGAGGGTGACTTATTAAATATGATTAAATGCAGTTTCAATTTAGTTAGTTACCTCCTGACCAGAAAAACGGAGGTTCACTGTATTGTATGTCATAGACTGGCTCTCCTCTCCCAGCTCTACACACATATCCTCCTGTGTGACTAGGACCAGCAGGGATCAGAGTGTAGGAGTCTTCACGAGTCCCATTGCCAGATAGAGGCTCTACAGAGTAGGACCTGCCTGATAGGGAGAGTAACCCAGCTGTGTAGGGAATAGTTCGGTACCAGAAGAACCTCCAGCCTGTAGATGACTCTTTAACCCCACAGCTCAGAGTAACTGAGTCTCCAGGGTTCAGCCACTGAGGAGAGACACTCAGGACAGCTTGGGGTTGATCTGTTAGGAAGGAAATTACACAAATCAAATGTTCAGTCTTTAAAATGTTTACCCATTTTGTTATTATGGTATTGTACCTTACCCCAAAATTGAACTACAGTTTTGTTCCATCATTGATCTCACTGTCTGCTATTTGACCTCATCCCTTCTGTCTTTCTCTTTCAATCCCATAAAAACAGACTTACCTAACACGGTCAATTGTATAGCATTACTTGTCTGGGAGTGTTTTAAGCCATTTCTTTTCTGAAGACCTTCACAGTCAAATAGACCATTCTTTGCAGGACTGATTCTGTACTCAGGCTCTGTTTTGGTGTAGACCGACTTCCCACTGTTATAAACAACATACTCAATCTCTTCTCCCCCCTGTATGTCACAACTGAGTGTGACAAAATTCATAAAGTCCAGATAGTGATTGGAGATTAATAGCAAGCTCACCAGTGACACTAATGTAGAGAGATGGGGCCCTATGTCAAGTGGTTATGTGCATGGAGGCACTGATGAGAAGGAGAGATAAGATGATATACCTGTTACCGTCAGTCTGACTGCATCACTCCACTCAGAATGCTTCTTCTGATCAATATGTATACCCAGACACCTGTAGTCACCATTGTCTGAAATCTTAACCTCACTGATCTCATATTGATTCTCCCTACTGATTGAGTCTACTCCGTCCTTGCGCCACGTGTATTTCCAGTCAGTGACTTCTCCACTCTGTATGTTACATCTGAGAGTGACAGACTCTCCACTGAATATCTGGGAGGATTTGGGGTGTATGGTCAGAACAGCCTTTCCTGCACAAAATAAAACCAGCATGATACAATTGTTGTTTTGAGACACTCAAAACTGAAAATATGTCTAGTCAAAAGAAGCTTTAAAAATCACAAATAAAACATTTGATGAAGCATTAAGAGATGGAGGCTTGATAAAGTGTACAAATATTTACCATCAACATCGTCAAAGTGTCCAGAGTAGATGTGTGTACTCAGCACTACAACAAAGAAAGTCACATAGCTCCAATATTAGCTTGAAATAAATAACAACATGTCATATTCATGTTACTGATTACCAAATCCATCCTGTACTTTATTTTATTGTTGCAATCTATGATTTCTACACAAATTTTTTACCTTTAAATTAGTAATATGCATTTATTCTGGAAGAGTATAACTTTTAATTCCCTCAACTTATCTTATCCCATCATAAACCGAAATATATGGTTATTTTATGACAATTATTATAAACAATATAAATTAATGAATTCCCTTTGCCCCATCCCTCAGCCATATACCACAAAAAGTGTCAGGGTGGCCATTTTGTGGCAGTTTGAATTACGTACTGCAGCTTTAAATGGCTGCTGACTTCCCATGTTCTGCACACAGAGAGTGTACAGAGACCAAAAACACCAAAACACCACTCATTAATCTCTTAACACAGTTTGCTATAACTGTTAGTGAAGGAACCCTCAACCATTTACAATAATCACAACTTTATAATACAACACATCCAACAAATATTGCATTTTATATTCATTGTCATTGACAGCACATTTTGCAACCACTGAGTTAGCACCACTCTTTAGTTCCTGAGTGATGACCTGGTTAAATGCACACCACCACACTAACCAGGTCTGCATGGCATCGGCTATACAAGCTCAGGTTCTCACAGAGATGGAACATCAATGTAGAATGGTCACTTTCTACTCCATATTTGCTGCAATTTCCTTTGAGTGACGTTTACTTATATATTCTTTAAGTGCTAAAACACCAAAAACAAAGCTAAAGCATGAAACTGTCTTCATCTCGATTAATGTCTTATTCCTTTTTCCCATAAATTCTTAGTAAATCAGGTAATTAGTGTTCATAAACAAACACACTAACTCAGTACTTACATAGTAGCAAACAGAGCAAGGTGTGCTCCATTCTGTCCCCACAGACAAGTGACTTTCTCTACAACTACAGTCCTTCTAACAAACCCCTCCACTTCCTATATGATGACAGTCTGCTTAGATCACACCACTTCACGCTTAGATCACACCTCTTCACCGTACACAGAAAAACAGAGAGAAATATTATTGAGAAATGTAGAAATAGATAGAGATAAAGTGTTGGGCTTCGCCCAAACCTTTGCTCAGTTGTAAGGTGGCAAGCCAAGCCAGCTAACCTCAGTTGTGGCACAATGGAAATCTCCAGCCACCCCTCACTTCTCTCTCACTTCTGTTATGAGAAATACATTTAGCTACTGTCTAATGCTTGTTATTGTTGTATTTAAACCTGTTGGTTAAGGGCTTGTAAGTTTATTTTTTACCTTTATTTAACTAGGCAAGTCAGGTTTAAATACAAATTACCCTTTTCAAGGACAGCCTAGGGACAGTAGGTTAACTGCCTTGTTCAGGGGCAGATTGACAGATTTTTACCTTGTCAGCGCAGGGATTTGATCTTGCAACCTTTTGGTTTCAAGTCCAATGCTCTAACCACTAGGCTACCTGCCACCCCACTAAGCATTTCACTTTTGTATTCGGCACATGTGACAAATAACATTTGATCTGAAGTGTGCGTTTATTATTACCACTGACCAGAGATGGGAGGAGTTTCAAAGCTGGAACTGGGTTTCCAGGTTAAAGTCTAGAGTTCCAGTTAGCTGCACATCATTACATATTGAATACATTAATCTATTTTCTTTAACTATTTACTTCTAAAAATATTTAAGTGGTTTGTTGTAGAGTGTAGAGTGTGGGACACATGTACAACGTGTGTGAAGAAACCAACATGGGGAGCGAAAGGTTACAGGGGAAAGCAGTTACAGACTTCACCTTTAGTTGGTATGCTATGGTAAACATCTGGGGTTTCTTATCGCCCCCTTCAGGGACAGGCCTGTAACTACTCCACATTCTTGTGGATCACAATATCGAAACTAATCAATCAATCAACCAAATGTATTTATAAAGCCCTTTTTACATCAGCAGATGTCACAAAGTGCTATACAGAAACCCAGCCTAAAACACCAAGCAATGCAGATGTAGATGTAAAAGCACGGTGGCTACAAAAAAAACTCTAGAGAGGAACCAGGCTCTGAGGGGTGGCCAGTCCTCTTCTCGCTGTGCCGGGTGGAGATTATAAGAGTACATGGTCATTAAGGCTAGATTGTTCTTCAAGATGTTCAAACGTTCATAGATGACCTGCAGGGTCAAATAATAATGACAGTGGTTGTAGAGGGAGCAACATGTCAGTACCTCAGGAGTAAATGTCCGTTGGCTTTTAATAGCTGAGCATTCAGAGGTCGAGACAGCAGGTGCGGTAGAGAGAGAGTAAAAAAAAAAACAGCAGGTCCGGAACAAGGTAGCACGTCCTGTGAACATGTCAGGGTTCCATAGCCACAGGCAGAACAGTTGAAACTGGAGTAGCAGCACGACCAGGTGGAATGGGGACAGCCAAGAGTCATCAGGCCAGGTAGTCCCGAGGCATGATCCTAGGGCTCAGGGAGAGGGAGAGAGAATTAGAGGAAGCATACTTAAATGAACACAAGATGCCAGATAAGACAGGAGAAGTACTCCAGATTTAACAGACTGTCCCTAGCCCCCCGGCACATAGACTACTGCAGCATAGATACTGGAGGCTGAGACAGGGGTGGGTGGGGGACACTGTGGACCGGTCCGATGATACCCCAGGACAGGGCCAACCAGGCAGGCTTTAACCCCACCCACTTTGCCAAAGCACATTCCTCACACCAATAGTGGGATATCAACAATCAACAGACCACCAACTTACTACCCTGAGACATGGATGAGTATAGCCAACGATAAATCTCCTCCAGCACCCAAGCCCGAGGGAGCAC